>NC_045717.1:15123023-16407565 GCF_009834535.1 Camelus ferus
CCATCAGCCCCCATATTCTTTGCCTTACCTTTGGCTCGAAGACACACTTGGAGCCAAAGGCTACCAACTTGATGAAGACAATATGAAAAGTATGAACGTTCTTGAAAAAGACAAGCACTCCACACTATAGCTTGTTAAACAGATGAGGGATCGATTAGGGAGAAGCTAGCAAATATTTTCTTGCCAGTTACCATAGCCTGCAAGTTCGATCTTTGCTTATTCTATATAATTATTGTAAACTTGAATTTCTCTTTAATTCTGTTTACTAGGAAAGAGATTTCCTTTGACAGAGAAAGGATTATTTTAATGGCCCCAAGGACTGTTGACTTGTAACCCTGGGACAATTAATTTTTGTTACAGGACACTACAGGAGAGAATGTTTGCTGTAGAAAACTGTATTTGTTCACTTAAAACTGTTTGCTGCATTTATAATAGAGATTGATTTCACTCACCAAGCTGGTGATAATTAGCCACTAACCATGACCTCACTAATCTCAGTCTAATTAATTCAACCAGTGTGAAAGAACTGTATGGATTCTCTTAAACTGAGAGCAAGTAAGTTTCTTTCATTTTATCTGTAAAATAACTAACATACAAACTTTAAAACACAATGCAGCCCCGTAATGAGCTGCAACAGAAGGTACCAGCCCTTGGACGCTCTTCGCGTGGCTTCAGTAACACAGCACTCGGGTTCTCTGCTGCCCCTTCTTTGTTCCCTTTGCTAGCTCATGTCTTTCGCACGCTGTATGTCAAGCCTTCATCCTAGGTTGTCTTGCAACTTTAATTCTCTCTAGAGACATAGCAACCACTATTGTGAAGTTAAATATCCTTTGTAACAGATGAATCTCCAACATCAACTCCCAGCCCAGATCTTTCTTCTGAATCCCAGGTGCCTCTTTATAGCCGCCTCTTCATCGCCTGCACTGGGCATGCGAAGTCTGAGGGAGGTGGGAGACATCTGCAGCTCCGTGATCCACCACCATCCCGGAAACCTGAACCTCCTCCAGAGTCCCTCTCATCCAGTATCACCCACTGGGGACCAAGGCAGGCCCATGACAGTTATCCCTGATACCACCCACCACCACAAGACCCTATCAAGTTTTATCTGCTACCTAGTTCTCAAATCCCCCACCATTTCCGTTTCTACAACCCTCACCATGGATAGGTTACAATTCCTTTCATCCCAAATTGCTTCAAAAGTCTCCTATTGGGTTTTACTCTCCTTCATTATAATTGGGTCAAAGTGTAATCATGTCATGTTTACAACTTTCCAAGCGTTTCCCAAGGTCTTTACAATAATCCACAAAAACCAAAACATCCCTCACAGTCCCTGCCACCTTCTGTGTCGTATCTGCCCACCGTCGTGCTGAGGGTCTGGTTCTCACCCCCTCTTCACCTGGCTCCCTCCGGTGCGTCCCTCAGTCCTCAGCTTTAATGTTTCCTCACCAAGAAGGGTCTCTCACATCAGGCCAGGTGTTTGACGCTCTCACTGCTCCCTTGGCTTCTAACTCTATTCCTGTGCTATGGGGGCCTGGACCATTGTAGGGACTGGACAAATATTTGTTGACTAAACGGACAGAGAAGGGTAGCTTAGAGGAAGGTTTAAACTGAGGAGAGTCCGGTTTCCAGGCAAGACGTTGAGTCTTCCCTCAAACACGTATGCGGGGCCACCTGTACTGCCGCCCCGGGTGACATGAGCGCGAGTTGGGAAGGTCTCTGATCCGTAGGATCTGCTGTAGTCTTCACACTGTGGGGTCATCCTGAAACTTCTAGAAATAGTGGAAGGATGGGAGCCTCTCTGCTTTTAAGGCTTTCAAAATAAAATTTTTTCAAGGATTTTTTTTTTTTAAAGAACTTAGATGTCCACTAGGCCAACTGCATTACTTTTTAGATAATCTGAAACCCAGAGAGGGGTATGAGTTGCCCAGTATCACAAGACGGTGTATGTCTTCTCCATCAATCATGGAGTTTTTGTCACGTCCTTACCCCTTCCCTCCCTAAACTTGAAACAGGTAAAAGGTTCTTGGCACAGATAGAGACTCCCAATTCCAGAGTCCACTGCAGGCGACACACAGCTTGGCAGGGGAAAGGAACCCTGAATTAGCCGTCAGGGAACTCTTAACTTCTCAGGAGACCCCCAGGAAGCCCACCTCATCACCTGGGACCTCAGTATCTTCATCTGGCAAACAGGGACATAACACAGTGATGCTGTGTAAGTCAGTGCCGCCCACGGACTCAAGAAAAGAATATGCATTGTGAAAACCACTTAAAAATTAATGTCCACAAGGAGTTGTCATGACAAAGCAAGTAACTGTGCCTAAATTCAAACAGCCCAGAAACAGAATGGGCTGCCTCATGCATGGTAGGTAAGAGAAAAACCTCAGAATCCAGAGCACGTGGCTGTGACCACAGCTTGACCACTGTGTGTGGCTCTGGACAAACCACCGATCACCTCTCGGTACCGCCAATTCCGTGCCTGTACACAGGGCAAAACAAAAGGACAGCAGTACGAGACTGGGGCGAGGATAATATTAGTTAATAGTATGTAAAGCTCTTGGAATAGGTCTGGTACATCCTAAATGCCAGCTGTTACATTCTGTTGTTGGACCCCCTGAACCAGCGGTGCCCAGGCGTAGATGTGATCCGTCAGCCCAGAGAGCAGCAGAGAGGAGCTTTCCCTGGGTGGGGAGTTGGGTTCTTAGGACCCTTTCAATGCTGAAATTCAAGAGGTCAACCAAAGTCAGAAAATATCTTCGTTCTGTCGTTGCCCACCAGGTACTTCTTCCTGTCTCTGCAAGGGACATACGGGAAATCTCCGATCTTAAGAGCTCAGAAAATTGACAAACTCCCCATGGACAAAAGAGACCTGGAAATCCAGAGCTGGAGAAGCAGGCAGAGGCCTGTCAGTGTCCCCAGAGAAGCCCGGTCTACCCACTGTCCAGTGCCACCTGTCCCCGAACAGGGCTTCAGAGCCAGCACCCCGAAGAGCTCTCGCCCTACCAAGCGGGACTGGGTGCTGCCTGGGGAGAGAGGCAGCAGGGACCACATCAAGGATGACCCATGCTCAGGAGACTCCTCAGTTACATTCTCACCTAGGGAGCACCTTCTTCTGGACCCTCACAGGATGGTGGCGTCCGGAGCCTACTCAGGTGGACAGACTAACGCCAACTGGCCCTTGAGCGGAGGCAGCCACCGCCGGTCCCAGAGTTCCCCGCCCCTGACTGTATGAGGGGCGTGCGGAGATCTGTGCAAACTCAGAGGCAGCCGTCCCACCCCGGGCTTCATTAACCGTGACTCTTCCTCTTCATGGAGGAAAGAACGGGCCAGGCTTCCTCGCCACCAGGCTTGGCTTCCACAGAGGAAGTGCTGGCCCCACGGGGTGTGACAAAATGGACTGGAAACCAGTTGACCTCTAGTTCTGCTGCTGCCAGGCAGCACGTCTTGCCAACAACAGAGTTTTTTTTTTTTTTTTTTTTAACAAGGAGGCTCTGTTTCTATTGCATTGAGGTTTTTTTTTTAATTTTTTAGCCCACATTCTTTGCCCCTCTAGACAAGCACACGCCACAGCCCAGTGCCACTGGGCCGTCAGTTTCCACGATTCCAAGAAATGCATCAACCCAGCTGATATCTCAAGATACGGAAGCTTCCGGGCATGTCAGACCATCACCTCGCCTCCCGGTGCCCAAAGTTAAAAGTCTCAGAAGCGTCCCACACACACAAGTGTTTCATCTCAAGCAGACGGCAGTGATGGGCATGTCGGGGTCAGCATCCCTTCCATTCTGAGTTGGGTCTGCTCTAGCCAAAGAAAACCATGTCTAAAGATTAAAACTAGACATGAACTCAGTGCCACAGACACTTCTGAGGGTCGTGGAAGCAGAAGGAACACAGGCATGGGAAAAGGAACGGGCGCAGCAGACCCCCGTGCTTCAGCTAGTGAGCCTCACGGCCCTCGGTCTGGGCACGCAGGCCGAGCAGCTCTCTTCCTAAAGATATTTATTAATTTTTAAATAAAAGTATAGGTGTCCCCCACTTTTCAGAAATTTGCCTTACGCCATTTCACTTTTACGACTTACCTGGGTGCTGGTTTTTGCTAACCAAAAGACATCCAAAGAGGATTTTTGCTTTTACCAAAAACAAACAAACAGTGAGACGCAAAAGCAGCCTTCAGCATTTGTTTCGCAGGCGCCCCCCCCCCAGCAGCACCCCGAGGCTCCTTCCGGGGCAGCTGCACCTGGCAGTGCAGAACCGAACCGCCGTGGCTGCGAACCGCGTCTGAGCGCCTGTGCTGCCTCTGGATTTATTTTGTGCGTCCCTTAGTGAGACGTCTCCTGAGGTAGCTGCTCCTCTGCTTTACGCCTCTTCAGCTTAACGAGAACGTTCACAGCCACACTGTGCTTTCAGCGAGCAGGGGAACCTGTGCCATCCTGGGTCAGCTCCCCGCACAGGCAAACGCGGGGACCGGATCTTCACGCGTCTGCACCTGAAGAGCTGACCTACACGACAGAGCGACCCTGAACCCAAACGACGGCGTCTGAAAGGGGGGGAGGAATGTTAAACCCCCTGCGTTAAGCCTGTCCCAGAAGATCACATGCTTGAGATGAATGAGGGAGAGTCAGAGGGCGCCTCACTTCACAGGGAGCAGGATTCCTGAGACTCCTTATCGCCAGAGGTCGTAAATGCCAAAAATGTAAGAGCTCACAACAGTGCTGGAAAAAAAAGAATGGATGACAACACGCCGTCAAGAGAAGCAAGGTCCCCTGTGGGCAAGGGTAGCCTGTCCCTAGTCTTTTAAGATAAGTCAAGGAGGACGACTGAGTCCTCCCTCCTTAAGGTGCTGCTGCTACATATTAGGGGAAAAGTACAGGGATGGATACAAGTGTGGCAAGTCCCAGCCACCGCTGACATCACTTGAGTAACTTCCCAGCAAATGTGCCCCCAAAACAGCTCAACAATCAAGTTGGCACGTGGCAGACTGAGCTGGTAATCCTGCTGGCAAACCTGCACTGGGCCATTCGGGGCATCGCCCTAGAGTCAATCCCCTGGACCTCTCTGGCTGACTCTGCCACAGAGTGATGCCAGCGCTGGCCGGCTGGTGGGTGTTCAGGGGAGCCCTACGTGAGGACCGCGCGAGGAGGAGCAGCTAAACAAATCGGGCACAGCAGTAATTATATAAATTGTCCCAAATGAAGGGACTGACCCAAAGCTTCTATCTCAGGGTCATTCCTTTCCCCCTATGACTCCCTCCCACTCCTAAAAGCCAGATGAGACCAGTAGGAGGTTTCAGAAGAGAACGGAGTAGAGGGAAGAACTCTGGCCGCAGGAGATCGGGCTGTGAGCCTTTTCTCTGCCCCGCACGCTCTAGGAGCCAGGAGCACCTACGTAGGTTGCCACACCTGCGTATTAGGTGTTACCTGCCCTATCTCCCAGGCTTGGCAGGAGGATGTTAACACCCTCAACAGTAACCGGGGATTTTTATTTCAGAGCTAAGAGGGACTGAGGTGATGGGAAGCTGAGAAAATATCTGACCCCTGTACCTTAATGCCAAACCCGACCCAACACTGTGCTGCTGCCCTCTCTCCTGCGTGACCAGCCCTCCAGTTTGCCTGGGGTTTTCCCAGTCTTAGCACAGAAAGCCCCACATCCCGGGAAGGTCCTCAGTCCTGGGCCAGCCAGGCCAGCTGGTCAACCTCCTCTTGTCCTTCCTTGAAAACCAAACCAACTGTGACTGTCCAAGTGCCATCTTAGGGGAAAAGGTTATTACAACTATTTCCCTGTAACATTATGCTAATGATGATATTTAATACATTTTTATACATTCATGACCTTTTAGGAATTACCTGGAAATGGATTACCCTTTATTAGAAGAAAAAATAAACATGGTTTTCCACTGTCGCCTGCAGTTTTGAATATTCTTATCCATCCATCCATCTTTGCATTCACTCGTTCGTTCGTCCACCCATCCATCCATCTATCTTTCCAGTAAACTTCTGTTGGCCCCTGCTAGACGCCTGGCAATGTGCGTGGGGCTGTGAGGAGGTCGGTCCCTTCTTAAAGCAGCTCATAGCCTTGTGGGACTTAGAGCATCAGGAATATATCTGATCCAATGTAAGCGTGTGACACAAACCGCAATGGCTGTCAGACACAACATACATAGTCCTCTCTCTCTCAAACTCTCACCTGCATACGCCCCTCTTCCTGGAAGCCTGACTCCAATCTCACACTCATTCATTAGATGCCTCTTTCCATTCACTCATTCAGCAAATATCAAGTGAGCGCCTGCCATACACAGCACTGTGGTGGGCAACACGGATAAAAGCCCAGGGCCTGCCCACAAGGGATTTACAATCTAGGAAGGGAGACAGACGCTACGCAAGGAAATCAATAAATGTGATCATTGCACACAATGAAAGGAAGCAAGGATGGAGAGGAAGGGAGGTTGGTGGCTCCCAGGGTAATCAGGGAAGGCGTCTCCAAGGAGAAGGCATTTCAGCTGAGACCCTAACCATGAAAACAAGTCCTCAGGGACGGACCGTTGCAAATGGAGAGAATTAAGTATGAAAGCCTTGAAAAAGAGATTTCGGTGTATTCAAAAGAAGAAGAAAAAGAAGAAAGGGGGTTAGTGCGACTAGAACCCAATAAGCAAAAGGAACTCTGTGATGATGTGAGTAGGAACAACTGCATTCGCTAATTCTGCGCTAGGCGCTGATCCAAGTTCACGTTGTCCTTAAACCTCACCGAACCCTTCAAGGCAGGTAAAGCAGTCCACTCCCCTTATGCTGGAGGATTATGTTCAGGACCCCCAGTGGGTGCCTGAAACCACAGATAACACATACACGCCTATGGTGAAATGTACAAATTAGGCACAGTGACAGGACACCCAGATTGCTGGCCTCACTGCTCTTGCACTATGGGGCCACCACTAAGTAAAATAAGGGTGGCTCGAACACAAGCTCTACGCTATCGAGACAGCCAACGTGATAACTGAGCCGGCTGTCACGTGCCCAATGGAGGCAGCACACAGAGCGTGGACACACTGGACAAAGGGACAATTCACGTCCCAGGTGGGACGGCACAAGATTTCATCAAGCTACTCAGAACACCATGCAATTTAAAACTTACGAGTGGTTGATTTCTAGAATTTTCCATTTAGTATTTTTGGACCACCGCTGATCAGGGGGAACTGAAACCATGAAAAGCAAAACCACAGGTAAGGGGGGGCTGGTGTACTATTTTTCTCCCCTGTTTTAGTTAGCTTCAACCACATAACAAACCACCCCTAAAACGGAGTGGATTAACACCACAATTTTTCAGTACTCACAGCGCTGGGAGTGGGCAACCTGGGCTGGGTGGCTGGGCTCTCCTTCCACCAGTCTCATCCTCAGTGATGTCAGCTGGCCTTGTCGCACGGCAGCAATGCTCTGAGAAAACAGATGTTGCAAAGCCTTTTAACACCTAGGCTCAGAACTCACGCATCGTTGCCACCACATTCCTGTGGAAGCAAGTCGCCAGGCCAGCCCGGTTTGAAGGAGGTGGGAAAACATACTCCACCTTTCGTGGGAGTTGCTGCAGAGAAAGCTGAGCTCCTATATAACCTGCTTCAGCCCACTGACAGAGGGGAGAAACCGAGGCAGAGAAAGCATCCATAAGTGTGGCGCAGTCGCACAGCTAACAAGTGGGGAGGCCGCATTCCAATCCCGGGGGTCGGAAACCAGAGCCCGCACTCTTAGCCACACAGCTGGGCGACTGTGAGATGGGGCTGGAGGGGCAGGTAGGGACCAGATGACAGAGGGCCTTGTCACCTACCTGGACAGTCTCTTGAGAGACATAGGAGCTGGGTGCCCAGCCAGCCTGGGCCCCTCCCCCAGCCGTCACAGCCTAGCAATGTGCCCTGCAGAAAGACCACACCATGTTCCACTGGGTTCAGTAAGAAAGACACCAGCACCTAAGGAGAATGTGTGCCTGCCCTGTCCTAAAACATCTCTCCCAGAGCTGACCACCCTGCCAGGTCTTTCCATTCTGCACAGAGAACCCCCAGAAGAAATCAATCACACAGGAGCGAATTCTTCCAGGTAACCAACCAACACGTCCCCAAGGCATCAGGGGCCCAGGCAGGGTTCCAAGGATGAAGGAGGTGGGGCTGGGGGCTGGGGCTGGGGCTGGGGCTGCGCCCGCCCCGGAGGAAAGCGCCAGCCCCAACTTTACGACCCGACCAGAGGTGAGGATTCAGGCATTTTTCCGAGGGGAGCCTGTCTGTTCAAAGGCGTGCTGGCGCCACCTAGTGTCTAGCGTCGGTGTTGGAGCTGCTGCACCTGAGGGTTCTTCCTGCGGCGGGAGCGGGGCAAACAGGGCGGAGAGGGATCATAGCCAGGAGCGGGGAGGCCAAATTTCAACTCCGGCTCTGCCCACGGTTTCTGCTATGACTCTGGACACATTTCTTCCCCAGGTTTCAACCTCAAACTGAGGGTCACTCAGTTTCCCCAAATGCTCCAGGTGGGAAATGGACTGGTTCTACTATTCTGTGATTCTAAGGGCTACTTTGGGGAGGCTGGTTACAGCTTAGGAACGACCCCCAGGAAATCGATTTACTAGCTGTGCAGTTGTTTGATTCTTGGGCATGCGCGCACAGGCACACACACACATATGCACGCACACACACACACATGCATGCACACACACAAGATCCCACCAGGCAGAGAGCCTGTGATCTTGTTCTCTGTCGTGTTCCCAGTGCGCGGCACATGGCAGCCCTGAAGAACATGGTGACTCTTGCTGTTGAAGAAAATCATGGATGAGGCTGGTCTCAGAGGGAGCATAGAAGGCAGGAAGGAAGCAACTCTATTTGGGAAGATAATGGACCCCCCGCCCAAGCCTCCTGGAGGCTTTTTCTAGATCGGGAGATAATTAAGGAATTGGCAACACCTAAAGAGGGGGCCGGGGCAGCTATCAGGAGGGAGCCTGAGCTAGGATGCCTCTCCCTCATACAGACTGTGAGCTCACTCTTGGTGAAGTAAGCCAGAAAGAGAAAAATACCATACGATATCACTCATATGTGCAATCTAAAAAAAAGCAAAGAAAAAAGAAGACACTAATGAACTCATCTATAAAACAGAACAGACTCACAGACATAGTAAACAATCATATGGTTACCAGGGGAAAGGGGATGGGAAAGGATAAATTGGGGAGTATGAGATTTGCAAATGTTAGCCACTATATATAAAAATAGAATTAAAAAAAAAAACAAGTTTCTTCTGTATAGCACAGGGAACTGTATTCAGTATCTTGTAATAACCTTTAATGAAAAAGAATATGAAAACGAATATATCTATGGATATGCATGACTGGCACACTTGTGCTGAGCACCAGAAATTGACACATTGCAACTGACTGTACTTCAATTAAAAAAAACAAAAAAAACAAAAAAAAAAACAAAAAACCTCACCTCTCAGAATTCTCTTCTCCCACCTGCAAAGGCAGAAAAGATTTCTGAAGCCCCACCAACTGCTGCTTCTGGGTCTCCAATCCTGCCTTTAAGATAACCCACCTTTTTACCCACAAAAAAGAAGAGCATTTGTCCCTTTCAGTAGATGCAAAAGACAGAAAGTATAAAGAGAAGCACAGGTTTGCTCTCCCCATTAATAACAGACCAGCCTGTGTGGCAGCAAGAAGGGGGTACAGGAATCCTGGGCAGCTTAACTTTCGCTAGGCTTCTAGCCAAGTCTTCTTTTTTTTTAAAAAGCAAAGAACCAGAGAGGGGGATAACCCAAAGAGGGAAGGTGAACTTGCTGGAAGTTGAGAATCACCTCTGCTACCCTCAGTCACCCCGGTGGTTGGAGGAGAGTGATTTTGAAGATAGGTAACAGGTTGAAAATGGAACCTCTGGGGTACCTTCAATAGGTGCTTTTACCAGTGGACCTACTGGTGCCTTCCCAGGCTAGACCTTATACCACCCTCCTGACCTCACCGCCAGTCAGTTGGCTCAGGATAAATCAGATGACATCATTCAGGCCACAGTCTTCAAGAACATCATAACCTAATGTGAGACCCCGTCTTGGGGATTCATCTGTTTCAACAGAAGTTTGAGGTACTTTATCCCAAAGAAGAAGCAGGTCTAGGAGCTCTTCAGGCAGGGTGGCCAGCCAGAGCAAGGAGACACTTTCAGCCAGACTACCCTTTAAGACGACCCTTGATCCACCAGGACATGACTGCCTACACATCAGGCGGCTCTTGTACCAGAGGACAAACCGGGAATATACCGCCTTTTTTGTTCCCTGCAAATGATACTGTATTTTTCCATTTGGCTTCCTTGCCCCATTTTGTAGATGGGTAAACTAAGGCTTGATACCATTCGCAACAGGCCATTATGGGGCAAAGAGCCAAGATTCAACCCCAAGTTGCTCAACTTCAGGGCCCAAAATGTGAACCCCTAGGCTGCACTCTTTCCACAATGCAGTGAGAAGAGCTCTGGCTGAACTCAGAGTCGCAAGGTCTGGCTCCCAAATCTGCACACTTCTTATCGTGGAGCTTTCTTTCCCTCCTCATTCTTCTCCATGTGTGCAATGAAGGGGGTGGCCTGGAGGCTTCTAAGGCCTCTAAGTGTTTCTGAATTCACGACTCATCTGTAAGAAGAACACATACTCATGGACTCCTAAATGCCCTTGAAGCTTTCACTCAAGGTATCAATGAAATCTTTTTCTGAGTAGATGTGTTTAAAATTGGACTAATCAGCTGTTGGAAAGGATAATTAAAGCCACTAGTAAATCAACTGAAAACCTGCTGACTGGCTGAGCATCAGCAAATCACAAAGAGTTGGAAGGTGAGGAGCAGGGAGAGGAAGCAGGTGGCAGGGAAGGAATGGGAAGGGTATTAAGGTAACTTCCCAAGGCGCTAAGCGGGAACCAAGCGCTCTACAGAAGCCCCAACTCCTGAACCTGGTGTTCACCGGGCCCCCACTGCCTGACCCTGACCTACCTCGCCAAGCTCAGAGCCTGAACACATTTCACACTTTCCAATCTCTGTGCCTTTGGTCGGGCCATTTCCTCTACTTAGAATGCCTGCTCAAAGCCAGAAGCTCAAAATCAGACCTCTAATGACCACTTCTTCCATGAAGATTTCCCCAGTCACTGACCTCCCAGGCCTCTTTGCACACCATTTACAGAACTCAATACAGACTCACTTCTAGGTACTCAAGCTTTTTTTTTTTTTTTTTTAAATAACTCCTGGTAGGATGTCAGAGCCTGAAGTCACATGTCATGAGTGATTCAACTTTAGGTCATTCTTGGGCTAGCCAAGTCACTGACAGTGGTGGACTGGCTCCTAAGTATGTCCTCTCATCTAGTCCTGACTACAGACCCAGAAGGCATAGGTGGAGAGACATTTCCTCTGCCTCTCCTGTACCGTGAGGCCTGTCTCAGCCTCCCCTTTTTCTCTTCCCTATAAGCAAAGATCAGAGGATGATCCAGAGGTCACAGTGTCAGCCAAATCAGTGGGTTCTTGAGGGCCTGTGTCTTCAAAGAGTTCCACACACGTTCTGGGCTCTCTTGCATTTCTTCCTTCCATGAGGCCAGTCAGCACACTAAGCTGAGACTCATCTCATGGGGAAAGCCAACCTCTTTTTGCCCCCCTTTTCTTCTACTTTGAGCCACTGGGCTCAGTTATAAATAAATTACTTTTGTTCCCATTCACTCATGTTCCTGGAGGTACTAGTCTGGAGAGAAGGGAGTAGGAAATGGGGAGGTGGAGGCCCACAGAAGGGAGAAGTGATTGTCCACGTGGGACGCAGACATTCCTGAGTTCTGTGTCCATGCTGCCAAAATACCTTCAAACATATTTGGTAGTTTTATCCCCATTCTGCAGGTAAGCAAACTGAGGCTCAAAAGAGTTAAGTCATTTACCCAAAGATGCACTGTTAATAAGAGGCAGAGTCAGTATTCCAAAACCCACACAGGATTCCCGGCCCACTATAATTAACAACCAGGGAAGCCTGGTCTTTGGGATGTGGCAGGGCTTGTGATTTTCCAGAACAGTCCTGTCTCACAGACTACCTCAGGGTCCCAGGCTGTACCTCCAGCTACTTAACCTTTCCAGCCTCCTCCCCTCTAGCTTCTCCCCAGGCACCCCCTCCAAACACTGAACCAGAGCCTAGGAGAGGAACTGGCACCATGGACATCATATTGACATTGGCCTGGCTCCAATTACAGCACCAACAGCCCACATCATGCCCGGTAGGCAAACCATGCCAGAGACACATTAATTTCTGCCCCAGCTGGTTCCCACCATGGGCATGTTCACATTGTCGTGCTCAAAGGGGCCCTGCCTGAACTCCTGATGTGGGAGGAGTGTGCCCAGCCCCGTCTCACTTCTTATTTTTAATTAGAAGTTCCATTAAATCCACTGCAGCAATGAGGCGCACACCAGGCAGCACACTTCAGAACAATTAGCACACTCCACAGGTGGCTCGAATGACTCCGGTCCTGCTCTGGGCCAATGTAATTGTACCAAAACATACAGCCTACCAGGAGGCTCCCATTTTAAGTGGAAAGAAACAACCCACTTAAGATTAATCCCACAATCTATTGGGGAGTTAGATCTGTAGGAAATTATTTGGTATACATAATTTAAAAGTTTGCCAGAGGTTGAGACAAATGGAAATTACCTCTCACTTATGGCTCAGTATGTTCATAAGCAAACCTCCATCCCTGCCCACCTCACCCCACCCCCCATGCCGTCACTGCTGTGTGTTTGCACGCAGACGCCTACTGTGTAAAGAGACTACTTGTAATTATGTGTCTGGTTCACTGTGGACATAAACATTCCTTTCCTGGAATGTGGGAAATCATCCGTGGGGCAAGGATGTTCTGGAGCCCACATCTACCTTGCTGCCACTTTCTGAATCCCCAAGCCACTGATTAAAACCTACCCCTAAGACAGCTCGTGGCCAAGTCATCCTGGTGATGCTGAGGAAGAAACAAAAAGAGCGAGCTGGGAGACCAGAAAGACCTCTCTGAACACCGGGAGAGCGGCAGGAAGCCACCCGAGGTTCCCTGGACTCTGTGTGAAGCCACGCTCTCGGAGTCCACAGGCAGAAGCATCTCGTCTGCATTCAACATCCCTCTCCAGCCCTTGTGGCTGAACCATCTTGCCTCCTGCAGGCCAGCAGTGCCGCTGTAATTAATATTCAACTGGCATTTCCACTGCGCACTCCAAGCCTGTTCTTTCAGCCTTTTCAAATCCAATTCAGACCAAAGTCATCTTTGCCCTTGCGTTTTGGTCCGGGCGGCAGCGGTTGTTAGGGCTGCAGCTTATGGTTTGTTAGCATTTATCGAACAGCAAAGGAGCCCTACGCAAGCTCAGTTGTCACCAAGTCTCTGACTCCTGAACTAAAATTAACAAGCCAGCAGGACACCAATTCTGGGGCAGGAAGGAGGCCGCTTCAGCAGGAATTATTATTTATGACTTTTTCATACAAGACTGTGGATGGAGTGGAGGGTTTGTGGGGCTTTGGGAAGGGGGCCGTCGGGCTAACAGGGGACAGCCGCTGTTTGATCACTGGCTTGAAAGTCTCCCCATTCGCCCTGCAGGCTTCATTATCTGTGGATCCAGAGGAAGTGGGAGAGTGTAAGGAGGCCTTGATTCAAATCCTGAACTAATCCACTACATGACCTTGTGCAAATGACTTCCCCTCTCGGGGACTCAGCCCCTCACGTTCAAAATGAGAGTTAAACCAGGATCAGCGGTGTTTCCTCCATCTCCCCAGGGAGATGTGATCAGGAGGGGGTTCCCTGCCCTACGTACTCAGAGCAGCTTTCAGCCTGCCTGCTTCACGTGCCAAGCTTTCCCCCAAGATTGTGTTTAAAGAAAATTCTTCTTCTTAATCTGTAAACTACAAGTTTGAGGCCACTGGGTGATCTCTAAAATCCTTCATCGCTCTTGAGCCTCTGAAGTAGTAAGAATTGAAATGGTCTATGGAACCCACATGGTAGGACAGAGCAGCTGTGTATTTTGAGTGGTAAAAGGGATGCGAGGGGACAAGATAAAAGCAGATTAATAAGGAATCTCCAGCAAAGGAAGCAGAGAAACACAGCGATGACACAAATGCCTGTAGATACAGAAACACAGAGCACAAGGGAGCTGAAAAGTGGTCTGAATGACGTGCAGGCTGTCTAATAACTAATACAGCTCAGCATCGTTCCACAGCAGGTTTCCTGGGCAGAGGGAAGGCCCCCCGGTCCAGACTGACAAGAATTTCTACCCCTTCTCTCTTAAATGGATGCATTGCTCCCCTGTGCAAGCTTTGAAACCAGGGAAGGTGGTAGCTCCTTGGCTAAAAATCTTCTAAAGACAAATTCTGAAACCTAAAAGCCATCTCCATGGGTCTTCCAAAATGAAAACAAATGACTCTGGTTAATGAAAGCCTGACAGACTCACACAACTAATGGCAGGCAAGGTTAACTTCTGAAACGTAAAAAAAGAGACTTCAGCTTCACGTCCAGTTAAACATGGTGGACTGACATCCGCGTTTATTTCCGCTTTCTACTCCAATCCCACTAGATTGTGAGTTAAGGGAGTAGAAAGGTATCAATCCTCAAGAACAAAGAGAAAGGGAAAGAAGTAGACGCCAGAGAGGGGCCAACAAAACTTAGGGAAATGGAAAAGAAATGCAGGAAGGGTAACTGGATTCGATTTCAGCTTTCCTCTCTCTGCAAAGGAACTGCAGGATGAGAAACCAATGGGAATCCAGGCAGTGCCTGCCAACCGACCTCAGGAAGGCTCGGGAATCAGAAACACCAGGTAAGTTGAGGACGGGGCCGGGGAGGAGAGCTGAACACAGGTGTCTGAAAGCCCCAGCCACCTCCACTCCCCCAACCGGTTTAGACATGGAACCGCCACTCCCCCACCAGGTGGGAGGTTTCTTCTCCAGAGAGGTTGGAATGAAGGCTCTGCAAGAGGTAACACGGGGAGAGCCCAGGCTGGGAGTGAGGCCCTCCCAGAACAGAAGGTTAGACCCTCAGCTCCTAGCGTGCTGGCAGCCCCCAAACCCCCGAGGCCCCTCCCAAGCAGGAAATCAGAGAGCTCTTTTTTGGAAAGCTGACTAGCCCAAGAAAAAACATTTCCGAACGAGGACCAGCAGATCGTCCTTTGAAAAATCCATTGTATTCAAGACCCACTCTCTCCCCCTGCCCTACAAAGTCACAACTCAACACCTTTCCATCTGGAATTCCATCGCCACCACCAATAGCCGAACTCCCCCGGAGTAGGGTGCATGCCGTCGTTAACTGCATCCACCCCAGTGCATTGGCAGAGGGGAAGGAGCAGAATCAGTAACACACATCATGGTGGGTTTACTGAGTGGAGGTGTGCAAGCACAGCGCAAGGGTGAAACGGCTCAAGGTGAGACAGAGCAGGTCTTTTTTTTTTTTTTTAATATTGGAGATTTGTGATTAAGAAAGAAAAGGAAGGATGCAAAAGGTGGTCTGCAAGGAAGAGCTACTCTAGGGAGAAGCACAAGATGTATCCAGGCAGGTCCCTCTTCTAATTACCATGCACAATCTTCGTTAAATGTCACTTCTCCTGGACACTCCTTCGAGCTTTATCTACTTGGGAGACAGATCCAACTTCCATGTCTGACCTCAAAGGGGCATCAGGAGAAAACAGAGGCTGCCACATCCAGATCACCCATTATCTGCCTTTGTCCCACGAGCATGTCTTAGTTAAGAATCACTCATTTTATGCTCAATATCACTAATTATCAGAGAAATGTAAATCAAAACTGCAATGAGGTCACACCAGTCAGAATGGCCATCATTCAAAAGTCCACAAACGATAAATGCCAGAGAGGGTGTGGAACAAAGGGAATCCTCCTACACTGTTGGTGGGAATGCAGTTTGGTGCAGCCATTGTGGAAAACAGTATGGAGATTCCTTAAAAAACTAAAAATAGACTTACCATATGATCCAGCAATCCTACTCCTGGTCATATATCTGGAGGGAACTCTAATTCAGAAAGACATATACACCCCAACGTTCATAGCAGCACTATTTACAATAGCCAAAACATAGAAGCAACCTAAATGTCCATCAAAAGAAAACTGGATAAAGAAGACGCGGTATATTTCAACAACGGAATACTACTCAGCCATAAAAATGAATAAAATAATACCATTTGCAGCAACACGGATGGACTTGGAGTTCATCATTCTAAATGAGGTAAGCCAGAAAGAGAAAGAAAAAAATACCGTATGATATCACTTATATATGGAATCTTAAAAAAAAAAAAAAAAAAAGGACACAAATGAACATCTACAAAACAGAAAGACTCACAGAGAAAAACCTTATGGTTACCAGGGATTAAAGGGGGAGGGAAGTGATAAATTGGGAATTTGAAAATTGTACCTCTTGGGGAGTGGTGGAAATGTTACCTATCTTGACTGTGGTGGTGGTTTGATTGGTGGATACATCTATCATCAAAGTGCACATCTGAAATGTGTAGATTATGGTATAGGAACCATACCACAGTAAAGGTGTTTAAATAAATAAATAAGTATGCCCTAGGCTGGGGAAGAAAAAGAAAAAGGAATGGAAAGATATCCCATGCTCCTGGATTGAAAGAATCAATATTGTTAAAATGGCCATACTGCCCAAGGCAATCTACAGATTTAATCCAATCCCTATTAAATTACCCAGGACATTTTCCCCAGAAATGGAACAAAGAATCCTAAAATTTATATAGAATCATAAAAGACCCAGAACTGCCAAAGCACTACTGAAGAAAAAGAAAGAAGCTGGGTGAATAACCCTCCCAGACTTCAGACAATACTACAGAGCTACAGTAATCAAAACAGCATGGTACTGGCACAAAACCAGACAAATGGATCAATGGAATAGAACAGAGAGCCCAGAAATAAACCCACAGGCCCTCCCAGAACAGGTTAGACCCTTTTGGTCAACTAATCTTTGACAAAGGAGACGAGACTATACAATGGAGAAAACAGTCTCTTCAAGTAGTGTTGGGAAAACTGGACAGCAGCATGTAAATCAGTGAAGTTAGAACAGTCCCTCACACCACACACAAAAATAAACTCAAAATGGCTTAAAGACTTAAATGTAAGATAAGACACTATAAGCCTCCTAGAAGCAAACATAGGCAAAACATTCTCTGACATAAATCTCAGCAATGTTCTCCCAGGGCAGCCTACCCAAGCGATAGAAATAAAGACAAAAACAAACAAATGGGACCTAATTAAACTTACAAGCTTTTGCACAGAGAAGGAAACCATAAGCAAAACAAAACAACTCATGGAATGGGAGAAAATATTTGCAAATGATGCGACTGACAAAGGTTTAATTTCCAGAATATATAAACAGCTCACACAACTTCATAACAAAACAAACAACCGAATCCAAAAATGGGCAGAGGACAAAAAAAATTTTTTTGACTTTCTCTCATTCTTTATAAAATTTTATTTCCTGCAAACTCATTGAAGTCTTACCCACTTTTCTGTCTCCACAGTGTTCAAAAACAAGCACTACAGTCATCCCGTGAGTGTCCACGTATAAATGCCAGGAACTTCACCTGCATAATCTCCTCACTTTGAGGAAATCTAGATTTAACCTGCCCCAGCTGGGATCAGCACTTGGGTAGCCCTCAGCTTATTTGGTAAGCCAATGTTTCATCTCCACTGCGTGTCAGGAGCTGTGCTAGTCCCAAGGATCCAGAGGTCAATGAGACACCCTCAGTCCTGGCTCCTGAGATGCTGGTTCAGGTTTCCTGGCTGCAAGCAGCAAATGTGAGCCTGCGTCATTTTAATAAAATGAAATGCGTAGGCAAAATACTGACATGTCGATAGGCTTGAAAAACAAACAGGTGAGCCGTTCTTCAGGAAGGCTGGGAACCAGAGTAAGTCCCCCGAGAGCCGCCCAGGCCCTAGCCTGCTCCCTGGATTCTCTTGTAACTCTGTCCTGGATGGGGCCCTGGCTTAGGTAGTTTTAAAACTTCCCTAATTTGCAGTTCAAGATTTGCAGATACTAACTACTTTACGTAAAATAGATAAACAGGTTTATGCTGTAGAGCACAGGGAACTATATTCAAGATCTTGTAGTAACCTATAATGAAAAAGAACATGAAAACAAATGTACGTATATATATGTGTGACTGAACTGTTCGGCTGTGCGCAAGAAACTGGCACAACATTGTAAACTGACTATATTCCAAAAAAAAAAAAAAAAAAACCAAACCTAACAAGAAAATCAAACACTTTGTGTGTTTCTTTCCTAGAAATTGTTACAGTAAAATAATTACATTTTAACTTTAAAACCTTGCCCAGATGACCCCCGTTTGTAAGCATGGCTGACAACTGCCGTTCTCGTCTCTTCAGTTGAGCTGTCTTCTTCTTCTCCTGTGTCATTCTGCTTTGCAGTCATTCCCTGACTCCTGATAAAAGTGAAAATGAACTTTTGAAAATCTACTCCAATTCCCCACCAAATTTAATAGGTGGATAGCAATCTACTCCATGTTTACGGCACTTACTTCACCTCAGAGCATCCTCAGGTGTCTTATCTCAGCGTGAGCCTCACAGCTGCCCTGTAAGGTAGATGGCCCAGACGTTATCATGTCTCCTTAAGACAGGAAACCTGAGGGTCAGATCTGGGCACACGTTCCCAGAGCAAGTGAAGGGCAGAGCTGAGCCAGGCCCCCGAACTCCACAGGACCGTGGTTCTCTAACTGCAGAGTGACTGAGACACACCTGCATACTTGTCCCAACAGTGTCCTTGACTTCAAACCCAGAGGTTCTGATCCAGTAGGTCTTGAGTGAAGCACAAGTACCTAAAGTATCACCCAAGGTTGATTCTGATGCACCTGACCCCCAATTTCTCAGTTGGTGAAACATTGCCATCGAGAAAATCATCTTCAGTCCTTGGCTTTGGCTATGACCCTGTCCAGAAGCAAGGGCGAGGATCAGCTGACTAATTCAAGATGTTTTCCAAACTGAAAGCATTTCATTTGCTTTTCCCCTCATCCTCATATTATCAACTAATAATAGCCTGTCAGGGAAATAATAGTCAAAGACAAACTCTGGATCAGCGATGGTCGATGAGCTTCCCTTCAGCATGCCAACAAGATCAATCAGCAGTGGCTTATCATTCAAAAGTCCACAAATGATAAATGCTGGAGAGGCTGTGGAGAAAAGGGAACCCTCCCTACACTGCTGGTGGGAATGCAGTTTGGTGCAGCCATTGTGGAAAACAGTATGGAGATTTCTCAAAAGACTAGGAATAGACTTACCATATGATCCAGCAATCCCACTCCTGGACATATATCCAGATGGAACCCTACTTCAAAAAGACACCTGCACCACAATGTTCATAGCAGCACTATTTACAATAGCCAAGACATGGAAACAGCCTAAATGTCTGTCGACAAATGACTGGATAAAGAAAATGTGATATATTTATATAATGGAATACTATTCATCCATAAAAAACAACAGCATAACACCATTTGCAGCAACATGGATGTCCCCAGAGAATGTCATTCCAAGTGAAGTAAGCCAAAAAGAGTAAGAAAAATACCATATTATATTGCTCATATGTGGAATCTAAAAAAAAGAAAAGAAAAAAGAAAAAGACAAATGAACAAAAATACAAAACAGAAACAGACTCATAGGCATAGAATACAAACTTGTGGTTTCCAGTGGGGAGGAGGGTGGGAAGGGACAGACTGGGAGTTCAAAATTTGTAGATACTGACAGGTATATATAGAATAGATAAACAAGATTATACTATATAGCATAGGAAAATATATACAAGATCTTGTGGTAGCTCACGGTGAAAAAGAATGTGACTATGAATATATGTATGTTCATGTATAACTGAAAAATTGTGCTCTACACTGGAAACTGACACAACGTTGTAAACTGA
This sequence comes from Camelus ferus, assembly GCF_009834535.1. NCBI lineage: Eukaryota > Metazoa > Chordata > Mammalia > Artiodactyla > Camelidae > Camelus > Camelus ferus. The sequence continues at coordinate 15,142,937 of NC_045717.1, forward strand.
CTATAACTCAATAAAATAAAAATTTTTTAAAAACTCAGCAGTGGCTTTCTAGAACCTGGGATGGAGCAGCAGTAAGACCACTGGCACAGCAGGAAAGCATACTGTGACCAGCTAGGAATGGTCGTCAGGGACACAGTGAGGATTCTGGCAGCCCAGCCTATCAGTGCCATAAACAGGACTTGATCCTCTGTTTTTCATTTTTGTAGAACGAATGTTTCTACAGAGAGAGACCTAGTTTCTGACTACAGATAATGAGACATGATTTCTTTAAACTGCTTCCACGCCACCCATAAACTATGGGTTGTACTGAGACATTCTGGATGCCATGATTCAAATATAAATATCCCCTGAAATCCATCAATGTCTGGGTAGCTGATTAAGCACCATGGACTCTTAAGTGTTCTCTTTTCTGATCTTCAGGCATTTTTTTATTTTGGTGAGCTGATGTATTACCACAGTGAGGGTACTTCTGCACATGTTCTGCTCATGATAACAGATGAGGTGTGAAATTGATTCTGAACACCTAAGAGAGTTATGATTTATCACCATACATTAGGCCCTGTGGAGCCTTACAGGACGAGTCCCAGCTACACTCAGAATCCAACCACACTTCCGGAAAGGGGACACAATGACTCAAGATGCGTTAAGTACAGTGATTTCACAGCTGGCACCCAGTAAGGGGTTCCATTTCATTCAGTCAGTCAACAAATACTTCATGAGTACCTAACATATGCCACATACTGTTTTTGGAGCTGCAGATACGACACTGGACAGGAAAGACTCACCTATCCCTCGAGTTGGTTTCCCTTTGTGAAAACTCACACACCACTGGTCAAACCCACCAACAGCCTGGTACTTGCGGGATCAGTACTTGCAGAGGCCTGAACTGCACATCATCCTACAATTTTCTGGACTGAAGCTACTTGGAGGAGCCAACCTGCCAATGGCTAACGCTGCCCCTTGAGTGTTATCACTCTCAGGACAAAGGACAGGCCCATGGAAATCCTTAATGAGAGTGCACAGCACACGAACTCCTCAGGAAGTCACCCGGTCAAACAGGGGATTCAGGAAAAGGCCTTACCTAACTGAAAGTATGTAGACATTGTGGAAGAATTCTCTCTCCTGCCAATCAACGCCTAAAAACATATCCTCACACAGAACTGGGCAAGGGAAAGGGGGAACTGGAAATCAAAAATCAAGGGGGTGGTTTTCTTTAACACATACTCCTAAGGTTTTGTTCTGCCACCCCAGAATTCTGCATCTGAAGTTCTGGGCTAGGATCCAGGCAGATCTATTTTGAAAAAGCACCCATGGGTGATTCTGATGAATCTAGAAAACATTGTCTTCAAGTTTTGTTGAGATACAGGCCTCCCCTCTGTCAAAATACAAGGTATAAATTATCGTAAAGGGGATAGAAACCTATCTGACTGGGAATCACCCAGCTCAAGTTTTAGTCCTGATTTTCTTTCTGGGGGGAGAGTGTGATAATTAGGTTTCTTTATGTATTTTTTAATTCATTTCTTTTATTATATTTTTTAGTGGGAGTACTGGGGATTGAACCCAGGACCTTGTGCATGCTAAGCACGTACGCTACCACTGAGCTATACCCTCCCCCCTAATTTTGTCTTTAATCAGCTGTGTGACCTCAGACCAGCCACTTCAGCTTTCTGGGCCCCAGTTTCATTATACAGACAATGAAGGGAGAAGGGGTAGGTGATGTCTAAAGTGTCTTAAAGAGTTAAATTTAGGTAGTTATTTTTTTTTTCACATTTGCAGGCCAATTTCAAACACTAATTGATTAAGCCTCAGTATATATAATCACCATTAAATAGTTCTTACAAGAAAGTAATGCATATTTAAGGCACATTCATGCCAGGTCAGTCCACTATGTATTTAAATGTCTTCAGGGTCCGTAACTGAGCTTCTGCGGTGCTCAGTGTGGAAGTTTTCTAAACTCCCCGGTGCAGAGGCATCCTTGTACTACTTGTTGCCCTGCCTCTGCCTTCCTGCCCCTTGCCCCATCCTTTGGATGTCCCCACAGCTGCGGTGCTTAGTCATTCTCTGCCTCTTAAATGGAAGCTACTGGATTTCTCTAACAATGTGTCAATTCCCTCTTCTCATTAAAGAATTCAGAGTCTGACTTTTTCTTTAAGCAGACCTTTAGCAGACTGACTTTTTGCCTGCTCATCTCCACTTGGTTAACATTCTTGTTCTTTCTCACTCTGGTTGCCTGCCTCTTGGTACCTCACTCACTCATGTCGTCATGCAAATCCTCTCTGTGCTGACGTCTGAGACCACTGGCCAATCAATTTCTCAGACGACAAGCACCTAGGTTTTTATATCTACTGCTTCTCCATACAGGTAATCTCCTTTGAGCTAATGCTGAATGAGACTGAAATCTGACTTTCTTGCCCAAAGTAGTAGTCTTGTCCACACCCCTCTCTCCAGCCTAGTTACAGGTCAAAATCAGCGAGTGCAATTCACCCCAGGAACTCTCACCAGCCCACAGTTGGCTCAGCCAGTGTTCATCTGTGGAATGGTGCTTCTGCTTCACTACTCCCCGAGAATCACAGCACATCAGAGCAATAGATTTCAAAACTTTAATGTGATGAGAATGCCACAGGGGTGTGGAAGTTATTTTCCAGTTGGCTTACAGCCCCACACATATACACTTTGTTTATTAAAAAGGAGCAGCAAATTTTATCTATTAAGATCCTATTTTAAAAGGTACTCAGCTTTAACATACCCCTCATTTCTCTTACTCCTCCCGCTCTCTGAACAGCATTATTACTATGATAGACTGCAGGCAAACTGCTCTCAGTTAATCCCTTCTGACTACCTATTCCCTTTGCAAAGTGACTATAAAGCGCCTTCCATCAACAGAAGTCTCTCTCTCCATCTCTAGGGTCAGGGCTGGCCTTGTGACTTGCTTTGGCCAATAAATGGCAGCAAAAGCAATATGCCAGTTCTGGTTCTAGACCTAAAGAGTTCACGTGCTTCCTTTGGGAATCCCACTGAGCTTCCGTGTGACTGAGCCCGAGCTAGCCTGCTGGAGGACAGGAGACCTCAGGGAGGAGAACCAAGTGCCCCAGCCAGTGAGCAGTCAGCTCGCAGCACCAGCGCCACCTCGCTGACCTGACACCACTACAGACACATGAGGAAGACCAGCCAAGACCAGAACAACCCAGTTGACCACTAGACTGGTGAGCAGTAATAACCAGTTGTTCTTTTTAAGCTACTAGTTTTAGGGTGTTCTGTAACCCCACAACTGATAACTCATACAATAACTGATCCCTTTTATTGCTGTTTAACTGAATCATGATTGATAAAGGAAACTTGTTAAAAGTGCAGAACCCCCACTGAAGCACCCCAGGCAATTTCAATATGTGGCCTCAGAACATTCTTTGCCAAACACAGTTTTCATGGGGCTTTGGAAATTACCTTATCTAGACTCTCACCTCTCAGGCAGTTTAGAGATAAGATCACCTTTAGGCAAAAGCTCAGACTGATCAGATTCTTGGTAACCAATTCCAATGTCTAAGAAACATCACAGCACTGTCTAGGATCTTTTTTTTTTTCCCCCATAATTGCTAGCTTCATTCTCTCAAGCTGCAGTTTTTGTCTCTTTCAACTTATTTTTTGCTCAGAAGGAAAAAAAAAAATTAGTGGCTGGCAGATATTTTCTATAAGTAAAACATTTTTTACCCCTTAGGTTAAATAGCCCCAGCCAATTTCTTAAAATTTTCATTCTGGCCACTTGGAATTAAAAAAGAAGGATCTAATTAGTTCCAGGTGCACAACATGGTGATTTGATATTTCTATATATTACAAAATGATCCACACAGTAAGTCTGGTTACCATCTGTCACCATACAAAGTTCCTACAACATTACTGACTGTATTCCCCACGCTGTACAGTTCATCTCTAACTCATTTATTTTGTAATTGGAAGTTTGTGCCTCTTAATCTCCTTCACCTATTTCACTCATCCCTTCACGCCCCCTCCTCCCCTCCGGCAACCACCTGTTCATTCTCTGTATTTGTGAGTCTGTTTCTGTTATGTTATGTTTGTTCATTTGTTTTGTTTTTTAGATTCCACGCATAAGTGAAATCATATGGTATCTGTCTCTGTCTGACATTATTTAGCAGAATATCCTCTAGGTCCATCCTTGTCACAAATGGGAAGATTTCATTCCTTTTATGGCTGAAGAATATTCCATTGTGTGTGTGTATGTGTCACATTTTCTTTTTATCCATTTATCTACAGATGGACACATAGGTTGCTTCCATGTCTTGGCCATTGTAAATAATACTGCAATGAACATAGGAGTGCACACATCTTTTTGAATTAGTGTTTGTTTTCTTCAGAAAAATAGTCGGAAGTGGAATTGCTGGATCATATGACAGTTCTATTTTTAATGTTTTGAGAACTCTACACACTGTCTTCCATAGTGGCTGTCCCAACTTACATCCCCACCAACAACACACGAGGGTTCCCTTTCTTCCACATCCCCTCCAACACCTGTTTTTGTTGTCTTTTTGATAATAGCCATTCTGTCACATATGAGGTTATCATCTTATCTCATTTGGGTTTTGATTTACATTTCCCTGATGATTAGTGATGTTGAGCATCTTTTGATATATCTGTGGACCATCTGTATGTCTTCTTTGGAAAATGTCTATTCAGGTCTTCTGCCCATTTTTTAATCAGGTTGTTTTATTGATGTTGAGTTGTATGCGTTCTTTATAGATTTTGGATATTAACTTCTTATTAGATGCATCGTTTGCAAATATCTCCTCCCACTGAGTGGGGTGCCTTTTCATTTTGTTGATAGTTTTCTTCCCTGTGACCTTTTCAATTAGTCTTGTTTCATTGATCTTTTCTATTGTTTATTTAGTCTGTATTTCATGTATTCCTTCTCTGATCTCTGTGTTTGTTAATATTTGCTTTATGTATCTAGGTGCTCCTATGTTGGGTGCATACACTTACAATTTTATCATCTTCTTGAATTGATCTCTTTATCATTATGTAATGCCCTTCTTCATCTCGTTATAATCTTTGTCTTAAAGTCCATTTTGTCTAATATAATTATTGCTACCCTAGATTTCATTTTCATTTTAATAGAATACTCTCCACTCCTCACTTTCGGCCTGTATGTCTTTAAATCTGAAGTGAGTCTCTTGGAGGCAGCATATATGTGGGTCTTTCTTTAATCCATGCAGCTACCTTACGTGTTTTCATTGAAGGATTCAGTCCATTTAGTTAAATTATTGATAGGTACATACTTACTGCCATTTTATTCATTCTTTTCTGTGGGTTCTTTTTGTTCTCTTCTTCCTCTTTTGCTCTCTTCCCTTGTGATTTAATGACGATCTTTAGTGCTATGTCTGATTTCCTTTCTCTTTTTAGTGTATCCATTATAGGTTTTTGGTTGGTGATGAGATCAAATACAACTACCTATATATACACACAATTATTTTAAGTTGATGATCTCCTAAGGTCAAACACAGTCTAATAGCCCTGCATTTTCACAGCTCCAACATTTAATGTTTTTGCATATTTTACACCTCTCTGTTTCGAGTATCCCTTCACTGCTCACTGTAGATACAGATGATTTTACTGCTTTTATCTCTTAACCTTCCAACTAGCTTTTTAAGTGTGTAAGTGTATAACTGTATGTTTTCCTTTACCAATGAAATTTTTCCTTTTGTAATTTTCATATTTCTAGTTATGGTCTTTTTCCCCATTTAGAAAAATCTTTTTAACATTTCTTGTAAAGCTGGTTTAATGGTGCTGAACCCTTTTAGCTTTTGCTTGTCTGTACAATTCTTTATTTTCTCTTTCAGATTTGAATGATAGCCTTGCTGGATAGAATATTCTTGGTTTTCATTTTCTTTCATCATTTTAATAGATTATGCCACTCTCTTCTGGCCTGCAAAGTTTCTGCTGAAAAGTCAGCTGACAGTTCAGGACTCTCTGTGCTTCTTGGACCTGGGTATCTGTTTCCTTTCCCAGCTTTGGGACATTTTCAGCTATTATTGCTTCAAATAAAATCTCTCCCCCTTTATATTCTTCTTCTCCTTCTGGGACCCCTATAAGGTGAATGTTATTATATTTTACATTGTCCCAGAGGTCTCTCAAACTATCCTTTTTCTTTTTTCCTGTTCATCTTGAATGTTTCCACTACCACTACTGTCTTACAGTTCACTGAATTGTCAAATTTTTAACATTTTTTTATTGAGTTATAGTCATTTTACAATGTTGTGTCATGAACTGTCAATATTTTAAGTATATTCTTCCACACTCTGTGAGTTGTTCCCTGAACATCAACTTCAAGCTCCCTTCAGTCCCTTCCCCCCAAACAAATACCGATACAAAATGAGCAGGAAACAATGTACCACAGACTGAGCTCTCAGAGGACGGGTGGAGGTGGGAGTTTGCATCACACACTCCACTGCAGCCACTTCTAATTCCCCTCATTAGTTCTTGCTGTTCTCTCGAAGTCTCTCCTTGGCTATGCTTGGGGCTGGGAGGGGGGAAAGTCAAGTAGGAGAGGGTAGAGCAAGGCCAAGGTCGAATATAGTTTCTCTCTCCCTTTCTCACGTATGACGTCCAGGCTTGCTGGGTCCTCTTCCCTCCAAAGTACTCAGTTACTATTTCGGGCAGGTTAGCAACCATTTTTTGTTACTTAGGATTTTTTTTTTTTTTAATAACTCAGGATCCATACCCCATTCCCAACAAAAGTATTTCTTTTAAAGACAAAGTATGCTCCCCAAAGAGATCCTAATGAATGGAGTTGTCTGCAATGAGGTATGTGTGCAATATTTTATCATTAAAATCCCAGGAAAACACAGTGAAGACTGTACCTAGATTCACACATAGCATATGGTTCTTAGTCTCATTTACTCTATCACAAATACGTTCACTTGTCAATAAATATTCCTTTACAATTTCATTTAAGGATGTATCTCACTGAATATATGTATTTAAGTAATTCTCCATTGGACACCTGGGCTGTCCAATATCCTCTATTGTTGGATATCCAGTTTGCAATATTATAAAACAAGGGGAAAACATTCTTGTACCAACTTTCTCACTTGCCCAATTATTCCCTTAAGATACACTCTTAAAGAGCAAGTGTGAAGTCAAAGGAAAATAATGTGCACACTTAATGCTTTTATATATTTTGTCAAATTGTCCATCAGGGCTGGACCAGTGGACACCCAATCAGTGACATGAGTGTTCACAAGAGGGAATTTTTGAACTCTAGTGGAAAGAAAGAACAAAGTACTCACCCAAAGGGTGGAGACCTCTCCCTGGATGCTGGTGCTTTATCCTTTCCTTCAAACAAGCTGGTCTCCTCCCTGTCCCTGTATCAGCCTTGATCATTGCTGCCCCTGAATCTTGGCTCCTGCCTCTTCCCTTCCCACCACCTCCTTGATGCTTTCTCAGCCAGTTAATATAACAACTGTAGCAACAAGAAATCTTTTGTTATTTACTCGCAGTTCTAACTTACACTAGTGCACACCATGTTGGCCCTATGTATTAGACAGCTATTGCTGCAATACTTCTGCATAACAAAACATTCCAAAACTCAACTTGTAATAGAAAGTATTTATTTTCTTACTCACAAGACTGCAGGTTGTTTCAGGTATTAGAGCAGCTACCTTTGGCTCCAGCTTCAGCTTAGTTTCCAACTAATCCATTTAGTGTGCATCTAATCCATTTGTCTCTTTCTGGGCTCAGGCTGAAGGGGCAGTGGCCATCTGGAGCACACAGTTCTCAAAAAGACCTGGCAAACTGTTCATCCTTCCCACACTGCACTGACCACAACCAGGGGCCAAGCCCCCAACATCAGTGAAATGAGGAAACATATTCCTCCCACTCTAGTGCATTGCAGAGTCATGTAACAGAGAGAGGGAGTGAAGATCTGAAGGGAATGAAGATCTGAGAGTAATTCAGTCTGCCACATCAAGTCAATTGTTAAAATACTGAAACCCTTCCAGGCTGGGCGATAAAGAGGAATTCTCTAGTTACTGAGACAAGTTACCTAATAACTTTGCCCAGCTATGACCACAGAGACAAGTAGCAGGGCCTGCCTAACAGCAGTGCCTGCGTGGATATGACAGCCATTTGCAGCTGTGTAACGGGAATGGTGGTGGTGGCAAGGCTGTGCAGCTCCACCCACCATCCTGCAGAGGCCCAGCATCATGAGGACATCAAGGCAGACAGTGTAGTCAGCCTGTGCCTCTGTCTTTGCCTTCAGGATCAAAGCCATATGGGAACTGTTGGCATCCACAGATGTGCCCATCTCCTGACTCATGAGAAATACTCCTGAGCACACTCCTGCTAGAGCAAAGTGCAGGGTTCTGGGGACCTAATTACCAGCCATATATCGGGGCAGTCAGTGAAAGTCATTGGTGCAGCACCTCATGTCAAATCATGGTTCAGACAGGCATCACTCAGCCAATGGCAGCTGAGCTGAAAGAACACAACAAAATCTAAAACTTAGAAGAGGAGGAAACATTACAAAACTCCTTTTATGAGGCCAGCATTGCGGTGATACCAGGGACAGACCATGACACTGCAAGAAAAGTTATCATAGGCTCATATCTCTGATGAACATAGATGTAAGAGTCCTTAACATAGTATTAGCAAACAGAATTCAGCAAAACATTAAAGGATCATATATTATTGATCAAGTGGAATTTTTTCCACTTGGAATAGGATGGTTCAACATAGACAAATCAATGTGATACACCTTATTAGCAAAATGAAGAATAAAAGGCATATGATCATCTCAATAATGTAGAAAAGGTATTTGACAAAATTCAACATCCTTTCATGATAAAAAAAAAAATCAACAAATTGGGTATGAGGGGACCATACCTCAACATAATTAAGGCCATACATGACAAGCCCATGGTGAACATCATACTTGACAGTAAAAAGCTGAAAGCTTTTCCTCTAAGATCAAAATCAAGACAAGAATGCCCACTCTTACCATTCCTATCCAACATAACACTTAAAGGCCTAGACAGAGTAGTTATGTAAGAAAATGAAGTTATTCAAATCAGAAAGATGTAAAATCATCTCTATTTACAAAAGACACATCATACATAGGAAACCCTAAAAATGCCACCAAAACAAGTTATTAGAACTAAAATTTAGTAAAGTTGCAGTATACCAAAAAATACACAAAAATCAATCGAATTCCAAAACACTAATAGTGAACTATCCAGAAAGAGAAATTAAGAAAACAATTTCATTTACAATAGCACCTAAAAGAATACTTAAGAACAAATTTAAGCAAGGAGGTGAAAGATCTATATACTGAAAACTTTAAGACACGTTTAAAAGAAACTGAAGACACAAAGGGAAGGATGGTTCATGATCATGGATCGGAAGAATATTGTTAAAATGTCCATACTACCCATAGCAATCTACGGATTCAGTGCAATGCCAATCCCAATGCCAATGGCATTTTTCTCAGAAATAGAACAAACAATTCTAAAATTTGTATGGAACCACAAAAAAATCCTAAATAGCCAAAGCAATCTTGAGAAAGAGGAACAAAGCTGGAGGTATCATACTTCCTATAGCTTCGTAATAGTTTGAAATCAAAACAGTATGGTATTGGGATAAAAATAAAGACAAGAGCAACAGAACAGAATTGAGAGCCCTCAAACAAATCCACACACATATGGCCAGTTTACAACAAAGAAGCCATTAACATACAATGGGGGAAGGACAGTCTCTTCAATAAATGGTGCTTGGAAAATAGGGCAGCCACATGTAAAAGAATGAAACTGGACCCCTATCTCAATCCATTTTGAGTTGTTGTATGTGTATGGTGTAAAGATTTGAACATAATACCTGAAATGACAAGACTTCTAAGAAAAAAAATAGTCAGTAAGCTCCTTGACACTGGTCTCAGTAATGGTTTTTTGGATTTGACACCAAATGCAAAAACAATAATAGCGAAAACAAATGGGAGTACATCAAATTAAAAAGCTTCTGTATAGCAAAGGAAACCATTCAGAAAATAAAGAGGCAACCTATTGAATGGAAGAAAATATTTGCAAACCACCTATATGATAATGGTTTCATATCCAAAATATAAAAAATAACCCATATAATTCAAAAATTATACAGTGTAATTTAAAAATGGGCTGAGGAACTGAATAGACTTTTTCCAAAGAAGACATACAGATGGCCAACGGGTACATGAAAAGGTGCTCAGTGTCACTAATCATCAGGCAAATGCACATCAAAACCGCAGTGAGATCAGCACCTCATATAAGTTAAAATGACTGTCATCAAAAAGACGAGAGACCACAGGTGCTGGGGAGGACGTGGGGGGAGGGAACGGTCCTGCACTGTTGGTAGGAATGTAAACTGGTGACACCACCGTGGAGAACAGTATGGAGTTTCCTCAAAAAATTAAAACCAGAACTACCAGTTGATCCTCTAAGACTGACAAGGGCTTAACTTCCAGAATATATAAATAGCTCATACAACTTAAAGAAAAACAAACAAACAAGCCAATCCAAAAATGGGCAGACGATCTAAACAAGCAATTCTCCAATGAAGACATACAAAAGGCCAACAGGCACGTGAAAAAATGAGCAATATCACTAATTATCAGAGATAAGGAAACAAGCTCCAGCAATGTTACATCACTTGCCCAAAGGCAGCCTGTGTGAGGGAGACCAAGATTCAATCCCTGGCCAGAGCCCCCCACTTTAACCACCGCTCTGTTGAAGTCATTTTTCCACACCATATTTTGCTGTGGCTCCCAATACTTCTCCAGGATTAAGATGGTGTCTTTTTCAAGCTGAGCTCATCAGAGGTGAAGTTCTGTGACCTTGGTCAAGTCATCTCCTTCTCCACACCCCTGCCCCATACCAGGTCAGTTATGTGGAGGGTTAGAGTAGGTAATGTCAAAAATCCCTTCCAGCCCTGAAAATGAAGATGGTAAATTCTCTAGGCAAGGGGGTGGGGCATATAGCTCAAGGTCCAGGGTTCAATCTCCAGTACCCTCCTGTAAAAAATAAACAAACCTAATTACCTCCCCACCCCCTGCCAAAATTAAATAATTAAATAATACAATAATTAATAAATAAAATATTTTTTAAAAAGAAAAGGAAAATAACTTTTTTTTTAAGATGGTAAATTCTTCCCCAACATCTTGCTATATTCTGAGTTTTGTTCTCTTTCTAAGGCAACTAAAGAACATTAGGGGACGAAAAGGAAAAGCAGACGCTACTGAAGTGTGTTTATTAAGTAACGTGGAGAAATGAAAGGGCAGCAGAGAAGACTCTATTTATATCTGCCTCGAGGATTATGCCATAATCTGTACTATTTGATTTTTTTTAATGCATTCATTCAGAGCTGAGACCCTGTAGGGTGCTCTTTAAGCCTGACACTGAATGAAATAATTCAATTAAAATAGGCTTGAGGCTTTTGCAAGGTATTAAACTCCCTGAAGAGAAGATTTAGGACTCGCTCAAGGCAGCTTCAGCAGCAGCATTGGTGAGACCACAGGAAAGCCTAAGAAGGGCTCAGCGAGGGGTGTTTCTCGAGCCGGTGGCAGAGGTGAGTTCTGGCTGCTTGGAAAGGGGATTGTCTGTCAGAGGAGGAACTCAGGGAAAACCGACTCAGCCCAAAAGCTTCCCAACAGCTCACTGCTGTCTGAGATTCACTTTAGCACATTGCCCTGAATAAAACCTGCCCTGGATAAACTCTCCCCTCCCATAGCAGCAAGTGAAATTAAGCAACAGTCACTAGCAAGTGCCATTCGCTGAGAGCTCTCAGTGAATATCCTAGGTAGGGTACTGACCTAAGCACTTTTCATGCATTATCTTAGGCTTCACAACTTTATACCCATTTTATAGATGAAAAAACTGAGGTGCCAAGAAGTGCCATAACTTGCCCATGATTATTTGGCTAGCAGGTTGCAGACTCAAACCCTCATCTGTGGTGCCAAAGCCAGTGTTGAGCAGCACTTAAAATCCAAGTGGCATGTTATTACAGGAATCTGAACTGAAGAAGTGTGCACATACCAAGAAACAGAGATACAGTCCCTTTCTTCAGGAGTATGCAGTCTGGTGGGCAAATATGGCTTATACTCAGAACAGCTCAAACTGAATAACAAATGACTGAGATCAGATCCACACCCGAGAACAGGTTTTCACATGGGCAGGATAGAAAGGACAAGATTACAGGAAGAGGAGGAAGTGAAACAGGCAAGCCGAGGACCTGAAATCACCCTCCACAAGTCTGCCCAAGACTGGCCCAGTTAGGTACTTTTTATCTTTTTTTAATGCTTGTTAAGTTTCTGACTCCAATTCCGATGTGTGGGAGTTCTTTCCCACACCAAACGATTCTCCAGCATCAGCCAGGTATCGTAACAATTCAGCTTAATTCTGATACTATTTACCCAGAGGTAGCATCAGCTCCCACAGTTTAAGGGCTCAGTCCCACAAGGCTACCCCCACCCCCTTCAGATGCCAGTTGAAAGCTCAGGTTTTCTGACTGACCAGCTATGATTGGAGGTTCCAACAACCGCCTACCTTAGGTTCAATTTAATTTGCTAAAGCAGCTCACAGAACTCAAAGAAACATTTTACTTACCAGAGTACCATCATTATGAAACGATGTAACTCAGGAACGACCACAAGGAAGAGGTGCATCGCACAAAACGCGGGCAAAGGGCGCAGAGCTTCCCTGAAGGGCCTCCTCTCTGAAAGACCGCTCCCCCAGCACCTGCCTGTGTTCCCTGTGACCCGGAAGCTCTCTGAATCCAGTCCTTTCTGGGTTTTAAGGAGGCTTCATTACATAGGCATGGTTGATTAAATCACTGACAGCTGGCCATTCCACAGCCCTTCTCCCCCGACCGAAGGTCAGGGAGTAGAATTGAAAAGTTCTAATCACCTGGCTGATTTTCCTGGCACCCAGCCTCCATCCTTAGATATGGTCCAAAAGTCACCATCAACACAACAAAAGACACTTCTAATGCTCTCATCACAGGATGCCAAGGGAAATTCCAGTTCGGGAGCTCTGTGCCAGAAGTGGGGACAAAGGGCAAATATACATTTATTACAAATAACAGTATCACAACTGGGCATTCCATGGAATTAGGAGCTGGGTCTCTCTTATTCAGCTCCATCTCCCCAGTATCCAGCGCCTACATTTTGTTGGGAGAATGGAAGAGTACCTAAAAGAACGTAAGGAAGCAAAAGAAATCTCAACCCTAAATCTAACCATCCTCTTCTGAACTGCTACCCTTGATCAGTACTGATGAAACTTGAGTGTCCATTAGAACCACCTGGGGAGCTTGTTAAAACACATATTGCTGATTCAACCCCAGAGTTTCTGACTTAGTAGATCAGGGCAATTTTGCATTTCTAACTAATTCCCAGGTGATGCCAATGCTGCTGGTCCAGGGTCTAGCCCTCTGAGAACCAACAGCATTCAACCTTACTTGCACATTAAAACCACCTTGGGGAGCTTATAAGAAACACCCAGGCCAGACCCCTGATCAAATCTATCATAGTTCCTGGGAGCGGAACCAAGCTGTGTCTGTTTGTAAAAAGTAGGACTGTTACCTGCGAATAGGTTCTTGTCTTGTCACTGAAAGAATTCAGAGAGGAGACACAGAGGTCAAGAAAGCAAAGCTAGGATTTATTAAGCGATGGTAATACGCTCTCAAGGGGCTTCAGGTGAGTGGCTACAGAGTTTCTTTGGCAAACTGGTTATATGAGGTATAAAAATCAATGGGCAGAATATTCACCGTGGAAGGAGGGGTTTTGGTCATATTTCTTGACTTTCATCCCAGCTGCACCTTCCCAAGGGGAAGGGGAATTTCTGTCCTTAGTTAGCCTTAGATCAGAATGCCATAGGGTCAGTGCCTGATGGGTACTTCTTACCTGCAAGGCTAATTTTATTGTAATGAGAGCATAATGAGCAAAAGGTTACATTCACATGCTGTAGATTCCCACCTTTGTCTGCCTCCAGGACCCTTGTCACCTCAAGATAATGTGGCTTCCTGTCAGTCTGGAGGTTCCTGCTTTTCTTTGCTTGCCCAAGGACCCCCACTGTTCACAAGATGCATGGTTTCTTGACATTTGGCCTGTGACCCTCTTTCCCTGCTCATATCTAGCTCCCTGCCTGCTCTTACAGGACCAGGGGATTGCCACGGGCAGCCAAACCAGAAAGAAAGTAGTGTCGGCACATATGTGGGCTTGAGGTTCAGACACCATTTTAATAACAGCTAATGTTCGCTGAGCACTTACCATGCACCAGTCACCCTGCCGAGTCCATTACTGCGTGGTCTCATTCACACCACACAGGGACCTTTCAAGTAGGGACTATTATTTTCATTTTACTGACGAGGAGAGTCAGAGGAATTAAGTCATTTGTCCTAGGCCATTCTGGTAAAGTGAAAACCTGAGAGTCAGTTCAGGTCGTTGTCTGTGCAAAGCCTGCTAACCACTAGGTGCCTTTAGGGTTGTCCAATTAATGCTCTGGTCCCTGCCTTAAATCTTCAGTATTTGGTTGAGTCCAGATGTCACCAGTCTGAGCTGGGACAATGGGAATCAACTTCATATTTGGGAAGAGATAGATAGAGACCTGCATTATACATACAGGAAAAAAACAAACACAAATCAGAGAATGGTTGTTTTCCTGAATTCAATACTTTTTTAAAATCCAGCCATTGTCCTCCTTGCACTTCTTCCGTGGCTCATAATCACTTCCCAGGAAAGTCCAAACTCCAAACAGGAGGCATTGGAGGCCCCTCCTGATGGGTCCCTTGCCTCGGACTCTTCCTCCCTTGACCCTCCTCTTCTGTTCTCACCAGCCTGTCTTCAGTTCCTCACAGCCGACCTTCCCCCCATGCCTTCATCCCTGCTCTTCTCTCTCCTTCCTCCCTCCTTATCTGCCTGGAGGACTTCTGTCTATCCTTTAAAACTTGGGTCAACAATCACACCCTACTATAATCCTCCCGCACACCCCCTCTCGAAGCCGTCACGACGGCATGTGTGTTACACTCTGTCCTAGAGCTACTCTGGGCCACTCCCCATCCCCTGCATCTGTTCGCTGAATTTCCCAAGGGACCTTTCTAAGAGAACCCTGGCTCTGCCCTGAGAATGCAACTTTCCCTGAAGACCCCTCCAGGAAGGACTGTGCTCACTCCTGTCCCCTAGACCTGGAGATAGAGTTCTTCCTCTCTTCCAGACCATGCTTCCTTTCCTGGGAAAACCCCCGCAGCTGAATCTCGTGTTATCAGACTGCACCACCCACCACCCCTCCCTGTTACAGTCCTCCTCCCAGCGTCACCCCTTTATTCCTTGCCTGTTTCATTCCTGGCTCACAAACCCCTCTCCACTACCAGTTCTGTCTTCATTACTGAAGATTTCAATATCTGCACTGTTGACCCTTCCAATGTGCTGTGTTCACTCAGTTCCCTGATTTTCTTGCCTCCAACAATGAGCTTGGTCTCTACCCACTTCACCAGTCACTCCCATGGCCTCACCCCAGACCCTAGACCGCATCATCACCAATCACTAAAACCCCTCCAAAATCCCATGTTCAAGCATCCCCCCTCTCCAAGTGAGGACGTGGGGGGGGGGGGGGACAGCACACAGAGGCTCAGCTCCCAGGCCCATTGTTATCACAGCTCCCTCTTGCCCAGTCCCCTGGCCTCTTCTCACTTTGTCCAACTCACTTGGTTAAACCACGTCTCAGTTAAAACCAAGCCTGCCTGCTCCTCACTTGTACCCTGAGAGCTGAGAGGGGCTAGAGAAACACACAACCATACTGATAGGTCACTGCAAGGCCGTGACCATGAACCTCAAGTGGCTCCTACTGCTAGTCCCTTCACGCTCCCACCTCCTCCATGCTCCTTTCAAGCTTTTGCCTCTCTTTGCAAACCTCAAGTCCCCATTCCCATTTTCAGCCCTTGGCTTTGCTTCTCTAAACCATTAGACAATAAAGGTAGTAAGAGAGGAATGTCTGCCAGCTTCCACCTCTCTTCAGTCTGCTGCCCCTGCACCCACCTTCTCACCGCCCCCTCCTAGGGCTCTGGGGTAGGACTCCAGAGACCTTCCCCTTGGCCACCCAGGGATTCCAGACCCCACAGCGCCACTGAGCCAATACTTGTGGGGTACTTGTGCCCTCTTTGTGCCACATTCCCAAGCTCCCCTAGATCGGATGATACCACTAAGGCAGAAAATAAACTGCGGTGGCGAGTGTGGATCTTTCTTTTGTTAAGTTGGAAATTTAAATTATTCTTTTGTGCTTTGTACCCAAGTAGAGGATAAGGCCCTTGAGATGCAATTATTTCAACACACAAAAGGCTGGGCCTCCCTGTACAGTTCCTCCGGTGGGTGCCTGTTTATCTGGCTCCGACTTAGTTCAAGTACAGTGACCCAGAGAAGACAAATGAAATGGGATTTGAAGTCCTTAATGTGTTGTGTACTTATTTGGATTTACAAAGACCAATTGTTCGATTCAATCAGTAAAAATAAAATCATATTCAGTCTTTTCACCTGTAATCACTGGAGGATCTCAAAAGTGAGGAGCGTGGGAGTGGGAAGTACGTCTGGGGGGTGGGAATGGGCAGGAATGCCGCTTTTTAAAAAGTCTTCAATTTTCCCAGACAATTTCTGAAAAAGATACTGTGGATGATTTTTCTTTTCTTCCTGGCCAGCCCAAACTATCCACCATTAAATTCCCACTTTCCATATTGTGAGTAAAAACCACAGGAAAGAGCCTACTAAGGGTATTTGCATTTTAACTGACATTCAGCACTTGCCAGCTGCCTTGGCATTACACAAGTGCCTTATGGCTGTTATTTGAATCTTTATGATTGTCTTCCCAGGATAGGTAGTACTTTGTTATTGTCCCCATTTACAGATTTGGAAACTGAGGCTTAAATGAATTCCACCATCAGCCCAAGGTCTCTAGCTACTAAGTAGGGGAGCTGAGAATCAAACCCAGGCAATCTGACTCCTGAGTGTGTACATGAGGGATGTCACAATACTTTCCATTTTCCTGTCAGAGATTCACTCCTTTATGTCCTACAGTCCACTGGATATTTAAAAGGAAAATGGGATGAATGGGGTCAAGTTTCACTGAGAAAATAAAAGACCAGTTAGGTCATACAGAATGGATTGACTTCCTCAGGAAGAATATTAGCAAAATGCAAATGCTGCTGGTGGAGAGAGTGCATTTTAAATTCTTACGTGCTGACATGCTGGCAAGGACCTGGTGACTCCGGTCTCTAAGCAGCCAAGGTGCGTAGTCTAAGGCAGTGATTTCTGGAGTGAAGACTGCCAAGGTTTAAAGTCAAGGCTCTTCTTACTGTGTGATCTTCGGCAAGCTACTTGACCTCTCTGACCCTCAGGTTCATTCTAGGTAAATGGGGCTGACAATAAGAGTAGCTACTTCAAAATCCATGTTGTTTCCAAGTGGTCACCAAAGAAACACCATTAAACTTTGAATGCACTGTGAGAGACTGAATATCCAATGGCCAAACCATATGTAAAAATAGAGCTCTAACCTACTATCTGCAACCAGCCCATGAATCCGACCCATTATCTAGGGAGCCCAGGCAGCCAGTGTGCTTATTATTTATAAGTCAGACTTGTACAATGTCAGACCACTATCTAGAAAAAAATTCCACAAAGCCAAAAAATAACTTCAGTAACTATCAGCCCAAAAGGCAGGACTTGATTAATAACTGGCAGCTTCATTAAATGTTGTCCTTGCTTCCAACTTAGGACCAATCAGAGAAAGACAAATATGCACCCTTAACCAACCACAGAAGATGTCCTGCCTCTAATTGTCCCACCTACAACTTCCCCATGCTAACATCCTCCCATCGGGGCATACCTGCAAGTCTTCCCATTTCTCCACTATTAAGCTTCCCACTCCTCTGCCTGCCTTTGAGTCTCAGCCAAAACACAAGTGACAGTGGCCGGCTCCCTTGTTACAGCAAGCTCTGTATAAATACCTTTTGTCTGTTCTCATTGGGTTGATCTTTGTTTATTTCCACAAGCATTAACTGAACTTGTTCAGGTTAGAAATGATGGAGACTGAGATCAAGGTGGTAACAGTGAAGACAGCAAAAAGTGATCATATTCTAGAACCTTCAAAATGTAAGCAGGGAGGGAAAGGGAGCATCACATTCTAGCTTGAATAACTGGGTAGGCAGTGGTGCCATGGAGAAAGCTGGGGAAGGCTGGAGTACATACATTCTCAAGTGGGAGAAAGAATGCCTTGAGTTCACCTACTCCCTGCACACACAGTAAATAGCTCCAAAAATCTTCTCTCTCTGAGAGACCATCTCTGCCAGCCCAACTTGTGGCCAGAAAATCATTCCTTTGGATGGAGGTGCCTCTAGGGTGTTACTTCTGGGGTACCCATGAGCTCCCACTAGCCCGCTCCAGCGCCCATTTACTCCTCCGCAGATCAAAAAACATCTCTGCCATCCCCTGACTGATGTGTGAAATTCCACCTTCGGAACTGGCTTCAACCACAATTAAAAAGTTAATAAAATAGCATGATCTTAATTTTTTTTTAAGTATGTGTATATCCGGAAGCAAATAGAGCAAAATGTTAACTACATTTGTTATCTCAGGATAGTGGCATTCTAGGTGATTTAAATTGTCTTCTTAATATGTTTCTGTGTATTTCCTAAGCCTTTCATAATGAACAAGAACTTTTCTTATGAAAAAAATGCATTTCTTAAAAATGAGATCTCTGTAAATCAACTGTACTTCAATTTTAAAAAATGAGATGTCTGGGATAGTTAACAAATTAAAAGCTGTCAGTCATTTATCCCTTGGTGTGAATGAAGAGAGTGTTTGTCACCCCCTGTGAGAGGACAGGTGGAAGATACGAGAACTGACGTGGGGCTGTCAAAGTCATCCCCCTTTATGCCTTCATAGGGCCAAAGGCACAAGGACAGATATGCTCCCTGAACATTTTACAAATAGCCAAAGACAGCCCTACCTCTGCAGGTACGTGAGAGAAAGTAAACACAGAGTTTGGCTCAGAGACAGGAGCTGGAAAAATACAAACATATGCAATATTGCCAAACTCTATTTCAGTAGGGTCACTGCCAGCCTAAGAACAAGGGACAGTTTCCAACTAAAGAATTAAAGTACTTTAAATGCAAACAGAGGCAAATTCAGAAACAGGACAATCCCAAGAGAACCCTGACCGGGGCTGATTCAGGCCTGACCAGACCTCACAGGCCAAGTCCTAGACTTGGAGAATCGCAAAGGTGTGTGGCCATACTCAGTCACGGAGGTGAGAAAAGGAAGTGAAATGATTTCAGGCACTGCTGACCTCTCCCAAAACAGAAGAGGATAGCTGTCCTTGCCCAGCCCCCACCCCCAATTCTTCGCTTATTTCCACTCATTCTTGGCCAAACTGACAACTAAACCTGTTTACTCCAGCCTCTAGCAAAGAATAGGCCCCTCCTGAGTCCAGGATTTCAAACACTCAGTAGTTTCGCTGATTGATACTGAGAGGAATGACAGAACAAGACTTTTTCTTTCCTAGGATAAAATCCTCTCACAGTAAGTAGTTCTAAGAAGGAAGGGTGCCTAGGAGATAATAGATGGATGAACTTTCAAAGAATCAAAGACCCAGAGAAGTCCAGAAGCACCTATTTTCCACTAAATAGTAACATATGAGGAACATTTCAGATTGCTTTTCATCACATCCCCATACTAACTCAAAATTATCCAAAACTTGGAAATAAACTAAGGTGATAAATGCATGTATTTCAACATCATTGTTTTAACAGAGGATTATCTAATTAGGACTTTGTTTGCTTTTACTATCCACTACTTGTTGAGAAAACAAACATTGTGAAAATAATGTTAACTTGTAGATATCTCTCCCAAAGGTTACAATTTCATTGCCCTGTAGAACATTAACCAATTTTGTATCTTTTAGCAAATTCATCTCCACATTCCTTTGATGAACATACTATATAAATGTGTGTTCCCTAAGTTTTCTTTTTGAACCAGCTCTACCTTTTACTAAATCATTCATTAATGAATTAGTTGAATACAATCTTTACACATTTATTGTCTTTTGTATGACTCATATGTCAAGGAGAACTTTTCCCCTATCCTCTTAGACTCTGTGTTTGGGGGACTGCAAATTAAACTGAAACAAACAGATTAACAAGAGAAAAAATAGAGTTTAATCATGTATGTATGGGAGTTCATAAAAAATGTGACACAAAGGGGCTTATATACTATCTTAACAGGAGAGGAGAGGGGAGAGAAGGATACTTGAGGGAAACAACTGATGTCTTAGAAGGAAGAAAAGGCACTTAGAATAGATGGGGGAAATGATACTTTTGTGACAATGTCTGTTTTGGTGTGCTGCTGACTTTATGTCTCCAAGAAGATTAGAGAGTTGCTCCCACGGAGGAGATTTGTGACAAGAGTTCTTTTGAAAGGCTCTGCTTTTAGGCAGATAAGGGATTTCAAGATCTCAAACGCCTTCAGCTCAAAATAATCTTTATGCAACAATGGCATATTTTGGACTTCTTCATCTCCTTTTTGCAGATGTGGAAATCTAAGTCTTAGGGACAGCAGATGAGCCCCCCCTCCTCAGGATCAGAGCCAGACCTTAAAGCCAGTTCTGACACTAAAGTTCTTCTCCCATTGCCAAACTAAATAGCTGTGTGGCCTTGACCAAGTCACTTTCCTTCTCTGGGCTCAGCTTCCTTAGGTGGAAACTGGAATATGTGGAAGAGAACACCTCTATAGTTGCTTCCAGATCTGGTCATCTCTGCTCAAGTGAATTACTTCGCAAAATGATACACACAGGCCACCCTGATCTCCAAGTCCTCTTCCCATTCCACCCCCGTCCCTAAAGATGTCACTTCATGAGTAAGGCCTTTTCTCCCCAAGCAGAAGCCCAAAGTCCTGAACTTTCTCTCTCCCCATCAACACTGACCTCTCCTGTGTCCTGTCCACCAGGGAACCTTTCCAACAGGGAAACTGCTCATGTTATAAACTATAAAGTAATCCATTGCAAGGCTCAAAAGCTAGTAAGAGAGGAAGATCTCGCATGTAGACACATGCTCTCCTTTAAAAGGTATCTGTATTTGCTATCCAGGTAAGATAAAACTTTTACTCGGGTAAAGAGTGGAATTTCAGGCAATGTGACAGGCAAGTGGGGTAGCCTGGTGAAAGCAGAAAAATCTTAATACCCCTCCAGCAAATGTATTTGGAGGGCTGGGTTTGGGTCAAAACCGACCAGAACTGTGTCCCAGCCAGCCCCAGGCCCCAGGCCACACCAGCTGTTGCATATTTTGAACTTCACCTTTGTGTTTTGGGCTTGGTGCATAGAGTCACGTCTGTCTCCTCTGTTGTACAGTGCAACAGTGACAAAATCTCTGCATTTGTGGCCAGTCATTCATCTTCTCCAACCCAGAAGGTTAACATTTGTGCTTGAAGACCACGGTTGATCAAGATGTTTAGACTTGATGCTCATTATTCTTCATTAAATAGAAAATTGGCACTTATGCCTTTTTCTTTTCACTTATTAATCTGTCCTAATGTTTCTACTCTGAATATTTCTTCAATGCTAGAATTTAAATAATGAAAACAACTCAATTCAGAGACTCTATTAAGGAGAAGGAATGAAAATACCATCTTGATTCCTTCCATGAAGCTTGTCTTTTTAATGCTTTTTCTGCTCCTCCCTGGCAGTTAAAAGACAGGCACCTGTGCCATGAGAGGCTGGGCGTGTGCACGTCTTAGAGCCGAGGAAGACCAGTAGGACAGTTTATGTCACTGCCGAGGCTGTAAAAACATAGCCTGTCTTGACTTATGGGCGAATCATTGCAGCATCAGTTTTCACAAAGATAATGATGAGTTGTTTTCTGGGTTAGCGCCAGATCTCAAGGGAACATCCTGACCCAGACAAGACACAGCAGAAGCCGTCAAAGATGCACGTACAACAGTGATCCTCAACCCAGGCTGCACATTAAAATCACCTAAGGACCTTCGAAAAAAAATTCACACCTGGGCAGCACTCAGACCAATAAAATCAGAACCTCTGGTGGTGAGGTCCAAAGGAAGGAAGAGAAAATCTGATTAGAAAAGATGATTCTAACATGCAGTCAGAAGTGGGAACCCCTGGTAGAGAGGGGTGCTCACTGAAGCATGGCTTAGGAGGAAAGCAATGCAAATAACATAGTTTATTGATTGGGTGTGATTAATTAAATTACGATGTATCCACACAATGGGATGCTTACCAGTCTTTTTTAAATAAGGCAAATCTGTAGGCATGGGGCATTCTCTCCAGCAATACTTTGGGCACAATAAGAGCCTATACATTTTAGGGAGAACTATAAAAATGTTAGAGACCTGAAAAAAAATTATTGATTACAAAATAGAAAAATAAAACTGCAATGTCACAACAAATGTGTTTGCCTATAAAATATAAGATCATGTCAACTTCAGCAATTATTAGGTTTAGTATTCATAAAACTGTTGTTACACCTGAAAACAGTTGGTAAGTTATATTCTCCCCTCAAGAACTCCCAAGTACACATGGTCTGTGGTTCTCAAAATGTGGTCCCCAGAACAGCAACACCAGCCTCGTGTGAAAACTCGCTAGGAAAGAAACCGCCCAGGCCTCACCTCAGAGCTACTGAATCAGGAACTCTGGGGATGGAGCCCACCTATCTGTTTGTACAAGCCCTTCAGACAATTCTGACATGTGCTTCAGTATAAGAACCACTGTGAACAATAAATGCTGGAGAGGCTGTGGAGAAAAGAGAACCATCCTACACTGTTGGTGCGAATGCAGTTTGGTGCAGCCACTATGGAGGAAATCAGTATGGAGATTCCTCAAAAAACTACAAATACACTTACCATGTGATCCAGCAGTCCCACTCCTGGGCATATATCCAGAGGGAACTCCAATTCAAAAACATACATGCACCCCAATGCTCATAGCAGCACTATATACAATGGCCAAGACATGGAAGCAACCTAAATGTCCATCGACAGATGACTGGATAAAGCAGTTGTGGTATATTTATACAATGGAATACTACTCAGCTATAAAAGAGAATAAAATAATGCCATTTCAGCAACATGGATGGCCCTGGAGATTATTATTCTAAGTGAAGTAAGCCAGAAAGAGAAAGAAAAATACCATGTGATGTCACTCATATGTGGAATCTAAAAAGAAGGGGGGGGGGGAGACAAAGGACACTACAAACTCATCTACAAAACAGAAACAGACTCAGACATAGTAAACAGTCATATGGTTGCCAGGGAAAGGGGGTGGGAAGGGATAAATTTGGGAGTTGAGATTTGCAAATGTTAGCCACTATATATAAAAATAGATTAAAAAAACAAATTTCCTCTCTATAGCACAGGGAACTATATTCAATGTCTTATAATAACCCTTAATGAAAAAGGATATGAAAACAAATACATGTATGTATATGCATCACTGGGACATTGTGCTGTGCACCAGAAATTGACACACTGTAACTGACTATATTTCAATTAAAAAAAAAAAAACCACTGTGCTAGATGGTTACCAAAATAAAAGGATAATAATCTTATATAATTAAAATTAAAATAAGTCATAAATAATAAGCAGCCAAGTAATTTACAAAGCACAATTTGAAGATCCTTCTAAAAATTTCTACTGAGAAAAAAATATATAGCCTCAAAATGTTAAATATAAGATTACCACAGAATCCAGCAATTCCACTCCTGGAGACAGAGCCAAAAGTACTGAAAGGAAGGACTTAAACTATTACATGTACATCATTGTTCACAGCAGCATTATTCACAATAGCCAAAAGGTGGGAATAACCCAAGTGCCCATCAAGAGATGAACTGATAAACAAAATGTGGGCTAAGTATACAATGGAATATTATTCAGCCTTTAAAGAAAATGAAATCTGATACGTGCAGCAACATGGATGAATCTCAGAAACATGCTAACGAAGTAAGCCAAACACAAAGGGACAAATATTGTAGGATTCCATTTCTATGAACTACCTAAAATAGGCGAATTTGTAAAGACAGAAAGTAGAATAAAGGTTACCAGGGGCCGGGTAGAGGGGAGGAGAGGATAAGGAGTTACTGTTTAATAAGTATAGAGTTTCCGTTGGGAGGTGATGAAAAAGTTCTGGAAATGAACAGTGGCATGGATGTGCAACACTGTGCATTTATTTAATGTCACTGGATTGTGCACTTAAAAATGGGTAAAATGATGAATTTTATGTTGTATATATTTTACCACAATTTAAAAAAAAAAAAAAGTAAGCTGGCAAACCAGGAAAGGCAGTGGTGTAATTCAGTCTGAGTCCAAAGGCCTGAGAATCAGGGGACCAGTGGTGTAAGTCCCAATCCAAGTCTGAAGGACCAAGGCCCAGGAGAAGATGGATGTCCCAGCCAAGCAAAAAGAACACTGGGGGGAGGGTATAGCTCAGTGGTAGAGCATGTGTTTAACATGCACGAGCCCCTGGGTTCAATCCCCAGCACATTCATTAAAAATAAATAAATAAACCTAACTACCTTCCTCTCCCCCAAAAAAGGAACACATTTGCCCTGCTCTCTCCTTTTTGTACTAGTCAGGCCCTCAGCAGAGTGGATGATGCCCACCAGCACTGGTGGGGCAGTTGAGGGGTGGGGGTGATCTTTATGCAGTCTATCAATTCAAATGCTAATCTCTTCCAGAAACATCATCACAGGCACCCAGACATAATATTTTACCAATTATCTGGGCACCCCCTCAAGTTCACACATAAAATTTACCATCTGTCAGCTTGGACTATAAACTCCTTGAGGGTAGGGACCAGTTGTTCAGGAGTCTCCAATATCTAACCCAGCACCTGGACCACAGCCCTTAACTAATAGTAAAGGAATGAACGAATGAGTAAGTGAATGAATGAGCAAGTAAATGAATAAATGGGTGCATGAATAAACAAATGGTCGCCACATGAGTCTTTAGGTGATCTAGTGTCCAATGAGATTGTGTGAAAAATTCTGTGCATATGTACATTTTCCAGAGAACGGGTCTAATCTTTTATTAGATTATCAATGGGACACATGACCCCAAAGTGCTCAGAAACACTGGTGTAGAGACAGGGGCAGGGTGGGGGGACGAGACGAGTTCTCAGGGATGCCCCCGGCGAGTATTTCTAACTATCAAAGAAAAGTGAGTAGCAGACCTGACAAAAGGATATGTCACACTGAGGACAAATAAGAGAGATCAGAGTTTACGGAGGGACCCTGATTCACCAGCTGACCAACCGGTCCTCTTTGGGTCCTTGAAGTTCCCCAATTCTCAGATTTCACAGAAACAAACTAATCCTCCTGTCATTCTCCTGAACGCGGTTCTGGCAGACACTAGCCAGACACACATGCTTCCAACTCAAAGAAAATTCAAGAAAAATCCTTTTTGGAAAAACTGAATCCTTTGCTGAGGGAAGAGTCTGGCAATGATGCAAGCCACATGCAATTCCAGAGACATTTATGAAAATCCCACTGGATGACAGAGGCCAAGGACACACACGTGGTTCTGCCACAGCCTTTGGGGAGCACACAGTTTCATGGAAGAGAAAGCTAATCCTCTGCTCAACTCCCCTAGTAATCAGAGAAATGCAAACTAAAATGGCAGTGAGAAACCTATGCAGACTCATCAGATTTGGGGGTGAGGATATGGGAGAATGGGATCTTCATGGGAGTGAGAAGCTAAGGTCGTGCTGGAGGGCACTGTATTGGCGCCCACCACGTAGCCTGCCCTGTCTCACCCAGGGGCTAGCGTGTGGAGCTTACCTACCACGTCCCCATCTTACTCCTGGGGATAAACCCCCAAGAAGCCATCACACTGATTCCTAAGAGAACTTACGCGGAGTTGTTTTCCAAGGCTCCTGGAAACCCCACATGCTGTCTTTCTGCCTCCTCCTACTTACAGAGGATGTGTTGGAAACATTAGTTAATTAAAGCTCTTCCCATGGGGGAAGAACTCAGAATACTGCCCTTGACCTAGCCTCACCACCTACCTCCGTAATTCCCATCTCAAACCCCCAAAGAGGCACATTTTCTCTGTATTTCCAGGAGGGGGCGGTTGACAGAGGGCAAAAACTCCCTGGGTGCTGAAGACAGGAATCAATTCAGAAATACGGCCCTAGATGCAACAGACACCTTGGCCGTCACTGTAGGAGAACACAG
The DNA here is from genome assembly GCF_009834535.1 of Camelus ferus. Taxonomy (NCBI): domain Eukaryota; kingdom Metazoa; phylum Chordata; class Mammalia; order Artiodactyla; family Camelidae; genus Camelus; species Camelus ferus. Next base: position 15,169,182 of record NC_045717.1, read on the forward strand.
AATGAGAAACCTGGGAATTAACCTCCCTGGGTCCCTTCATCTAGTCCTCTGCCTCCCCTGGGTTGAACGAGCCTCAAGAGCACCAATCCAGGGAAATGATTTCCCATTCTTTTCTTGAGACTCTTTGATTCAGGAGGGCCATGAACTCCTGAATAGAGGGGATGAGAAAACTCAAGGGAAAACTACCATTGTACGCACAGGTTTTGGGAGTAGAACCCAAATATGAGTACTTTGTAAATACTTTTAATATATCAACATAGCTCCACTTACCAGCAATGCTCTCTACCCAAGTTGCTTAAAAATCTCCGGTTTCTCTGTAAGGACTGTAGTAGAACTACCCCACAGAGCTGTGGTGAGGCATAAATGAAATAATAATTACAAAGCATTTAGTACATTATAGGCAGCCCATCAATGTCAGCCAGTACTCACTTTGCCTTTTATTTTCTTAGCCAGTAGAATGTTTTAAACCCTTTTGTGTTTATTGAACTAGACCTTGGGAATAAAAACTGGACACAGAATTTTTGGAATTTGAACAGTAAGTTAGATATCCAGTCCGTTTTTTCCAAATCAAATCTTAATTGTAACACACACACACACACACACAGAGTACTTAAAGATCAAGCTTCTCTAGTGGGAGAAGTTGGTAAAGAACTGCCCCTTTGCCCTTCCCAGGGAACCTTGGGGTACCACTAAGCACAGTTTGCAAACCATAGCTCATCCAATCTTTTTATCTTATGAAGACGGTTGGGCTTGGTGGTCTAATTGCTTGTCAAATGTCACACAGATAATCAGAGACAGACTGCTTGGGCTAGAAGCTGGATCTCTGATGCCAGGGAATTTACCAAATAGCTATGGGAATTGGATGGATGCATGCTAGGATGTGGAAGAAAACTGGGGCTAATTTTTTTCAAATGATGTTAACAAAGCCTGGTTCTTAGCCAAGCACCACACCCATTGCATTTCAGCTCCTCCTGCTGAACCTTCGGTTCTTAATAACTCATGCCTTAATATCCATCACCATGAAAAGAATGATCATTCACAAGCTCAGTTACTTGTACCAATTTCTCATTGACTATTTCTACAAATTTGTGGATTTGGTATGAATTTATTCTCTAAGTAGAATAAAAATACAAATATGTTGACATTATAATTAAGGAAAATCATTCTGAATAAAAACATCCTTAAGTAACCTGGAAATCCATAGGACAAAAACTCAGAAAACAAACATTAAGTCTGATTTCTGTTATTTATCTTCTCTGTGCTTGAAACAATGAAATTTACATGACTTTTACGGAGCATTAAAGATTTATTTTTAAAAATTTACTATAAAACATTTCAAATATACAAAATAAGCTGTACTTGCCCTGACACCTGATTCTGAGCAGGGCAGAGTGACAGTGAAAATAGTTGCTTTGAGAAAATGCAATCCCCTCACTAATGGCAAGACTGAAGATTAAATGATTTTGATTATTAGATATCATCATCACTTTCTACTAAGGCTGGAACAACTGAGGGGAGGGGAAACGTACTGCAGTGCTCCATCCCACTACCCGGGGCAGGTGCTTCGCTGCTCAGCATCCTGCAGACCCTCCCCTTTAATCATCTCTCAGTACTTCAGCAGCTTTCCTTGGGAAAACCCACAGGCATCCTAGCCTATGTTTTGAATCCTATTTAAAAAGCCTCAAATGGAAACAGAGAGGGGCTTCGACCAGAGCACCAAGCAGATGAAGTGGGGCTCACTTTTCCCTCCACCAGCATCCCCTCCTCCCACCAGCCCTGAACAAACAGTTCCTGCCTGACATATACACTTAACACAAAGGAAGACGAGGGCTCCGACCCTGCTGGCAAGGTTTACTGTCTAGTGGCTAAAATATTCAAACATAGACAGTAAAAGGGAACAAATGTTTCAGGAGAAGATGTTCGATGCCAAGTGCGTAGAATGAATTGTAAATGCCCTGGGAATTCAAAACAGAGAAATCATGGCTAGGATTTAGAAAAGACTTAGCAAAAAAGAGATGGACCTTGAACTAAGCCTTAAATAAGAGCAAGAATTGGATTGACAGAAAGGAGGGTATCCTAGGTGGGGGAAACAGTGAACAGAGGACCCAAAAAGGGAAAAAGACAAGAAGTATGGAAGCAAGTGGGAAGGCTTGTCTGAGCAGACCTCGGCTGTTTGATTAGAGGTAGAAACTGAGGACAAGCCACGAAGGGTCTTAAATACCAGACTGAAGAGTTTACACCTGCGCTAATTTCCTCCATTCCCTGGGGACACTAATTGGATGGAAAAACTCACAAACAGGGATTCATGGCAGATGCCTTACCGCCTCACTCTCAGAAACTCAAGGACAGCAAATATCTCTCATATTTTATACAAAATCCCCTCTCTCGGTAGAAGCTGCAAGGAGAGCTGTGCTGAGAAAGATGCTAAAGTCACACCTGACTTGCATGTTCTGATTTATAATTGGTGCCTGTTAAAGATAAACCAGGGAGGAATGGCAGTAAGAAACGCAATGCAGGTGCTTTGCATCTGCCAATGGTGCTTTATCCAAAAGGAGTGGCTCTCATGATGAGAAATTCAGGCATGGAGGTTGCTTAATGGAGAAAAAGGGTGGGAGAGCAGGGAAGGCTTTTACAATTTCTGCAGGCTAGGCTAACCACCAGCCCTATCTATGCTAAAGACCAACCCGAAGAGAATGTTCTGCCCTAGACTATAAGGGAGACTATCAGGCACTAGTGCTGACATCTGGCCTCGGCAGTAGAGAATACTATAATTGATTAGTGATGTCTGCCATGGGCTCAGAAGTGAGAAGTAGCGCTATGCATGCTACATACTTACTATGCCTACCTTTACCAAAAGGAACCACATACAAAGTATTTCAGGCATTAGAACCAACTGATGCAGGAAGTTAGGTGTCCTGGCTTGGTTTGGTTTGGTTTGGGGTTGAGGAAGGTATGTTTTTCAAATTATTTAACCACGTTGGCAGGTACTCCTTCTATATATTTATGTAATTACTAAGATCATCCCAAAAAAGGATGTTGTTCCCCAGGATGAACTCAAGATAGGAACACAGAGCACACTCAGAAAAAGTTCAGGGATTTTAAAGCCTTTAATCACAGCAGTTGTGTGTATCTTATCCTATTTCTTTAGTGCGACCGACCCAGGACTTAAAAAACTTGCACCTTCCAATGATTCTTGGTGCAGATCAACCCTCACCGGCAGCTTCTCACTCTGAGCTCTGGTCTCCCTGCCTCTAATTTTCCCTCCTGTTGGAAGCCCTGTGCCTGCTTCCCAACCACACTCCCGGGGATGATGGAGTTTGTCGGCAGAGGGAGCGATTTTTTTTTTTCTTTTTATTCTTCCTGTAAATGCAAACAAGCAACCAGCACTACAAGAACTTTCATATTTGCAAACACCCCAGGGTGTTTCACAAAAATCAATCTGACCAAAAGCCATAAAAAATAAATTCACCTGCTACAAGCCCAGGATGACTGTGGAGGCTTCTCCCCGCTACCTCCGCCTCACATAGTGTCCATACAAACGACTCTGGAAACCACACCAATTACTAGAACCACTGGAGAAATCTCAAGGTCAGGAGAATCTGCAGGAAAAAGCAAGCAAACGAAATGCATCTTTAAAGAGGTCCCTTTGCATAGGACAGGCTGCTCCGAAGCAGATTCCAGGAAAAGTAGATGACTTGGGCAAGAAATTTTCCACCTTCCCTTGTGGTTTTGCAGCTATCTGAGAATCACAGCCCCGCTCTCTGCTCCCAGAGGCCTCTCCTAATCTGGAGTCTATGCGACATGCTTCTGCTATTGGGGAAGAAACGAGGATTGTGCTGGGCAGGGCGGGCGAGGCAGACTGAAGGGGCAGAGCTGAGTATTTATACATATAAAATGTTTACCTTTTTTCAATTATTAAAAAAAAGATTCTTACTTACTGTGGAAACGTTACAAAATACAAAGGAAAAAAATGTTTCTCCTCATCCCTCTTCTACCATTGCTTGGTGGTACATCCACCAGGGCAGCTCCAAAAGCCTGCAGCAGATCCTCGCTGTGCACACACAGAAGAAGACTCCCGGGCCGACCCCGATATCTGCAGAAACTGGATTTCTGGGCTCGGGTGGGTCCCCCGCGTCTGCATTTTTGAAAGGCACCCCTGGTGATTCAGATGATGACTTCCTTTTGGAACTGTAAACCATGCCACCCCAGATATTTGTGTTTCTCCTGTTCAATATCCTGGTTTTGGTTTCCCAATCTTAGTTCCAAAAGAACTCTCCTTTTTCTGACTGCCGACTCTGAGTTCAAGGCGGGGCCCAGGACCATCACACCTTCCTGAAAGCTTGATGACTGTGATTTTGATAAAGGGTATTGCTGGGGTTCACCCTAGACCCAGGTAGGTGTACGGAGGCCCTCTCTTCTGGGAAGGGCCCACTTTTTCCCCTTCCGTGGGCCTTGTCTTGTTGGATAGCCAAATGAAAGGCTCTGCCCACTCACATCCAGAAATCGATTCATCAGCAGGAAGCAATTCACATTACGTGCCACTAATTACCCTAGGAAAGCAGTAAAAATTAATAAGGAACTACAGTTTAATTGTTTGATAATGACAGGGAGTTCTAAGTGCCCTCTTGAGTAATAAAATTAACATTTAAACTAGTTCAGTCAAAACAACCCTCCCTTAAATGTAACTCCTCACTATTAGCGTGGCTTATTTTCTCTTTGGGCAGCTCTGAAATATCACAAATGTATAGTCACTTTGAGAATCTGCCCAGTGTTCCAGGGCCGTGACCAGCCTGTCTGCAAAGTTTAAGGTGAGCTGTGACCGGTCCCCACCACACACGCACACGCACGCGCGCACAAACACGCACACAGTCCAATCAGATCGTCCTACATTTATTTAATCAGAGATAGAGAAGTTTCTCAGAAGCTAGTGCATCTCCCTGAAAGGAGACGGGGGCTGGGGAAGCTGCCCAAACACTGCCCAGCATAAGGACCTACAGAATCTCAGAAATGAAAATTTGCTGTGACGTCATTCTTTCACCCGTGAGAGCAGACTGCTATTTCAAGGGTACTCTCCGGCCTTTTGTTTAAGGGAATATGATAGGAACCTGGTAGTTTTCAAATATGCCTGTAAAAAGCAGAGTCTCATTTCCTTTCCCTTGCACATGAGGAGGACTGAGTGATTCCCTTCTAACAGCAAAAAAAAAAAAAAAAAAAAAGTAGCAGAAGTGATTCTGTGTGACTTCGAGAACTAGGTTCTCTCTTGGAATGCAGGCCCTTGGAATCCAGCCACCAGGTTGTGAGGACACCCAAGCACATGGAGAGGACACACCTGGGTGTCCCCGCCAACAGACCCAGCGAGGACCCCAGCTGGCAACAGCAACCACTTCCACACTCATAACTGGAGGATCCTTTAGGGATTCCAGCACCTAGCCTTCAATACCCTCTACCCGAAGCTGAGGCCCCAGGCCTGGTGGATCAGACACAAGTCGTGGCCCCATGTTCTGAGCTCCTGACCCACAGAAACCATGAAAGATGGTCAGCGATCATCATTATTTGAAGCCACAAAATTTGGAGATAAGCTGTACACAGCAGCAGATGAGCCATACAGAGAAGTTTACAGATGTTGGGCCTCCCAGTTCTTGAATCAAAACCTTAAGGCCAGCAAGGCCTGACCAATACGGGACCAAGGGGAGTGAGGAGAGGGCTCAGCCGTGGCTGACCGCTGCCCCGGCCACCAGCCTTCCAACATGCCCATCACCTGCTGAATGACATACCCCAAAAGAATCTCTTTAGTCCTGAGCCAGTTTGAAGTTGAAGGGTTTTCTCATAATTCACAGAGACAGGACCAAGCCGAGTTTATCCACCTGGGATGTTTGCTTTCCCTGAAGAGCTAAGGATCGGCACTGACAATCCCTTTAAAGTGGCCTTTCAGAGAGTCGCACTGTGTTGTGGCCCACTTCACACATGCTTGGGAGAGAGGAAAAGCCAAGAGAGAAGAGATGGCTGTGCTCAGAGACCTGCCACACCCACTCCTCCATGTTCGGCCCAAACCCCACCCCTAGTGTCCACCGTCTCTCACACCAGCGTTCCCATCACCCAGGCCAGACCAGCTGTCTCCTTCTGCTTTCATCCATCCACTCAATATGTATCGAGTACTTACTGCATCATAGGAGGCAGACATTAAACAACTAACCACACAAATAAAGAATTCTAGTTGTCCTAAGCACTAGGAGGGAGCAGTCCAAGGTCCTCTGGAGAGCCTGGGGTATTTAAGCTGAGAGCTGAGAAATCAGAGAGTGAGTGAGGCAGACAGGGGTGTGATGGGGGCAGAGGGAGAGCCTTCCAAACAAAGGGTGCTACAGGAAGAAAGTGTGTGCTTTCTGAGAACATAGAGAAAGATCAGTCAGGGTGCCAGTCATAGTGAAGAAAGCAAGAAACAGAGTGTCCCAGAAGAGAGATGGAGGAAGCTGGCCAGATCCTGTGGGCCAATACAGAAAGCTCTTGTCTCTGTTATGAGAACGACAGGCCACCGCAGAAGTGTCTACAGCAGGAGAGTGACAGGGTCAAACTGCATCTGTTAAAACATCTCAGCCTCCTAACCCACCAATTCCCATCTGTGTGTACACCTCTGTACAGCCCAGATCACAGTACATCAGAGCTAGTTCTTTGTATATCTTTCCCCTCTGCCAGGCTGATGGCTACCTGAGAACCATGTCTTAACCATATTTGTAACTCCACCAGGCTCCCTACTGCTCCTGGGTCAAGCGCAAACCCCTTCTGCAGCCTGCAAGGCCTTGCACCCTCTGTCCCTTTCCCACCTCTCCAGGACCTTCCTGAGTCAGTTCCTGTGCTCTCCAGTCATTCGTCATGGTCCAGCCACTCTGGGAGATGTGTCACTTCCCCAGGGGCCTTCCAAGATGCCCTAGCTAGGATAGGGCCCCTGCTAAATACTCACAGAGCAACCAATGCTTTTCCATCAGAGCATCTATCAAAATTTATATCACCACTTATCTACATTATTGATTTAATATCTATCTCCCCTCCTACACTGTCAGTTTCACGAAAGCAGAGAACTTATCTATCTTGGTCACCATCATCTCTCCAGGATGTGGCACTTTGATGCTCACAGTTGCCATTCCACAAAGAGCAGTGGAATGACAGAATGGAGGAGTGAGAATGCACAGATGGGTAAACGGATGGATGCATTCAGGTACGACCCCAGTGGCCACCAGGCCAATTCGACACCTGATGTTGGACACCTTTCTCAGATCTGCCTCCAGGTCCTTCAGTGACATCACCTCTTTGCTGGCCTCGCTGACTCTCCCTGGGAAAAAAACCAATGTTAGTGAAGGTTTTATGGAATAAATGGAAAGTAGAAATGGGTAGAGCAGGCCTGGGAGGCATTTCTGGCAATCTCTGTGTAGTTATTACCTTAATCTTTCTGCCAGGAAAGAGGAACAAAGCTGGCAAACACTCATGCTCAGTCAACAAGTCCATATAAATGCTGATGTGTCTAGGACTTTGGCTGCATTCATAAGCTTTTCAAGTCCAGGGCCCTTCAAAGTCTTTTATAGGAACTAATAGGGTCCAATACCGTCCTCCAGGTCAGTGCTTCTCAACCTATCTCTGGTAAAGGGCCAGGTTTTCATTTCATTTTCATTCCATCACAGATCAATACTTTATAAAATACAGGAATTATACACTTAGATGTGGTAGCAATGTCAAACTGCTATAAAAGTTTCTAAATGCATGCTATTATATATAAAATAGATGAACAAGTTTCTACTGTATAGCACAGGGAAAGATATTTAATATCTTGTAGTAACCTATGATGAGAAAGAATATGAAAAGGAGTATCTGTATGTATGTGCGTGACTGAAACGTTATGTGGTACACCAGAAATGGACACATTGTAAATGGACTTTACTTCAATTTTAAAAAAGTTTCTGAATGCTTACTTTCCATCTCTGGACTCATTTCTTCATGAGTAACAAGTATGTGCAGACCTACATCCACCTGCAAAGCACACCCGGAGTAGCACTGATGCAAGTCAGTACTGGCTCTCCCACCGCCGCCTTCGTCAGCCGTAAGAGACACTGCTAACCAGTCATCACGCATTTCCCCATGAAGCCCATGTTTGGTTTAAAATTCCCATCCCAGTGTTCAGGACAGCCACCACCCTTCACACCTGTTAGAATGGCCATTATCAAAAAGACAAGAAGTAAGTGTTGGCAAGGATGTGGAGCAAAGGGAGCCCTCAAGCACTGTTGGTGGGAATGTGAATTGGTGCAGCCACTAGGGAAAATAACAAGGAAGTTCCTCAAAAAACTGAAAATAAAACTACCATTTGATCCAGGAATTCTACTTCTCAGTATTTATCCGAAGAAAGCAAAAACACTAACTCCAAAAGATACCTGCACCCGCCCTGGTCATTTTAGCATTTTGGACAACAGCCAAGATATCAGAAACAACCTAAGTGTCCATTGATGGATGAATGGATAAAGAAATTGGGATTATATCTCTACAATGGAACATTATTCAGCCATTAAACAGAATGAAGCCTTGCCATTTGCAACAACATAGATTGATCTTAAGAGCATTACGCTCAGTGAAATAAGTCAGATTGAGAAAAGACAAATTAAAATATGATCTCTCTTATATATAGAATCTTAAAAAAAAAAAAAAAGCTTATAGATACAGAAAACAGATTGGTGGTTGCCAGAGGCAAGGGGTAGGGGGTGGGAGAAATGGGTGAGGGGGGGTCAAATGGTAAAATTTTTTAAAAAGAAAGAAGCTCTGTACCCTTTACCAACCATCTTCCTAGTCTTCGCCCCCCTGCACCCCCAGTTCTAAACAATCACTAGTCTACTTTCTGTCTTCTGTCTCCCCTGTTCCGGACATTTCATATATTTAAATTTAAAAAAAAAACAGACAGTTACCACCATGTACATGAGGGAAACCACAGGAAATTAAACTTATTTCCCACCCCTACTCCACATGGCCCACAGTCTGGTCATTTGTCATATTCACGCCCAGGATAAGGAAATGCCTCTATTTTTGTTTCCAGCCTAATGAAAAGTTCATGAAGAATGACTATCACATCAAAGGAAGTCCTTCCTGTTCATTCAGTCCATTAACAATCGTTTTGCAGCTTGAGAAGCCCTTAATTCTCACCTCCTAAGAGAAGACGCAGCAACCTGTGCCACAAAGAGAAACTTGCGGTGTGTTCTCAAACGTAACCGATGTGGGTTGCATGGAGGGACCTGGAGTCATTGGCCCTTCTTTGCTTTGACTCTCTCTTCCCTCACACGTCACCTGGTCACCCTTACAGGTCACCTGCTTCTGCTTCAGGTTGTCACGAGGGTCCTTCGCAGTGAGCTGTTTTCACTTCTCATCACCCTCTTGGTCAAAACAGTGAGGTCTTCATCCCTCCCACGGTCCGTGTCTCCCCAAGCAGGATCACAAGCCCTCGGCCCTCCTTGGGTAACCATGAGGCCAGTAGGTCAGCCTCCAGTCACGGTCACTGAGAGGCCAGAGAAGCAGCGGCCACTGACAGGGAGAGAACTGATCCGTTGTCTCTGGGCTTCAGATCTGAAACTCACTCCTGGAGAAACACAAGTTTCACTTTGAACCTTTCCTCTCAACCTCATCTCTAAAGTTCTCTTGGAAATGCCTTTGCAACTTCCTCTTGGTCCTTGCAAACCACAGAATCACAGGCTGTTAGCGCTAGCACAGGCCTTAAAGGACATCTGGTTCATTCAGAAGTCTCTTTCGAGCAGTGGGGGAAATGGTGAGGTCAGTGTGAGGAGTCAGAAGACTCAGGTCCCCTCACCAACCACTGGATGACCTGAGAAGTGCTCACCTACCTCTCTGAGACTGGCTCCCAGGAAGACAGGGAGGATCCCGACCCCGAAAATGGGGTGATTGTGACCCACTCACAGGGCTAGTTGAGAATTAAATGTGACTGTGTGAACAGAAGTGCTTTTAAAATGAAGGCATGATGTAAATGTTGGGATTCTAACTGTCCTTCTCAGCTTGACGGTAAACAGAGGCCACTGTCAGAGCAGAAGCCCTGGGAGTAGAAAGGGGTGGGGGCAGGAGGTCCAATGTGCCTTTTGACAAAGACCTTTTGTGATTCCTTGGCAGCTGAGAATCAATTTAAGGAAAGGAACTGGAGTGTTTTAGCACATTTGTAGTCCAAGCAAGAGATGACAGCAGATAGTAACTTGAACTAGGATGATGACCATAGAAGGAACAAGTGGACAAGTTCAAAAATATTTATGACTGTAAAATTACAGGCAAAGTGCCCATCAGCAGATGGATGGGTAAAGAAAATGTGAGCCATATATATAGACATAGATACATATACACACAATGGAATACTATTCAGTCATTAAAAAGAAGAAAATCCTGCCATTTACACAACATGGATGGACCTTAAGAATGTTATGCTAAGTGGAATAAGTCAGGCAGAGAAAGACAAATACTGTATGATCTCATGTTTATGGAGAATCTAAAAAAAAAAGAAACCAAACTCAGAAAAAGAGATCAGATTTGTGGTTACCAGAAGCGGGGGAGGGGGAGAATTAGATAAAGGTGGTCAAAAAGCACAAACTTCCAGTTATAAGATAAATACATACTGGAGATCTAAGGTACAACATGATGAGTGTAGTTAACACTGCTATATGACATATTTGAAAGCTGCTAAGAGAGTAAATCCTAAAAGTTCTCATCACAAGGAAAAAAAAGTTTTGTAACTAGATGAGATGGATGTTAGCTAAACTTACTGCGGTGATCACTTTGTAGTATACACATGCCAAGTCATCCTGCTGGACCCCTCAGGCTTACACGGCAAGTCGGTACACTGTATGTCAATTATATCTCAATAAAGTTGAAAAAAAAAATCAGGGCCAGGTGATGGATTGGACATGGGAAGAGAGGGGGAGGGGGATGTTCAGGGCGATATTTCTGGCTTATTTAACTGGAGATGAGAAACACCAGAAGAGATCCAGGTAGGTGAGGCACAGAGGGGAGATCACAGGCTTGGTTTCTGAACATGTTGAGTTTGAGACACCCAAGCAGATATGCTAAATAGGCCATCAGAGCTGAGGGATTCACATGTAGTTCATTATATAAAAAGTTGGGTAGGATGAGATTACCAAGGGACAGAATACAAGGTGGGAAAAGAAGTGGGCTTAGGACAAGTCTTGCGGGATCATAGTATTTAGTGGAGCAGAGGAAGATGAACCTCAAGAGAAATTCAGGAGAGACCAGAGAGACAGAGTTCTGGAAAAGCAGAAAAGTGTTTTTAACCGAGGGAAGAGCATTAATTCAAGAAGGAAGAAATGGCCAGTAGTATCGAGTGCTGATAAGGGCTCACTGAAGATGAAGACTGCTTAGCGGTGGAGGTCACCCACTCCCTTTCATGATAGCAGCTCATTCTAGGTCCTTTCTTGTTCCTTGTCCCCATTACTATCCAAGGTTCAAAATGGATCTCAAATCTCTGGAGAAACCAGCCACCCCCAGGGTCCTGAACACTCTGGTTGTTTCAACACGACAGTTTGAGGCTTCAGCTGAGCTTGTAGCTTTCTGGACCCACTGCTCCACCCTACCTACCAAGAAACCCTACCTGCCGAGACTGGTCTCCTCCAGACACAGGCGGCAAATATGCAGCGGGCCTGTTCACACCCACCAACCCTGGGGTCGTGTCAGACATCACCAACTGATCAGAAGTCTCCACTTAAAAACGTGTGCCTCTGAGGGTCGCTGTCTCTACATGTCCTGTCCCAGGATGGCGGTACAGCCCAGAACTCAAGATCCCACATCACTGTCCCCCCTCCCTGTCCTTCCCTAAGGGAGATAAGACACAGAGGAGATGAAGATAAGACACATTCCACGCCATGCCACGTCTCTCTGTCCCTGGCTGCACTCAGCCCTCAGCCAGACTGTTGCATCTGTTCCCAATAGTGATGTGATTCGCAGCGATTTGCTTTGGAAATCAAAGCCTGGGGACTGTTGGCTTTCTCTGCAAAGCAGGGCCTGCCCCATGGAGAAGGGAACGACTCGGCACACGGACACGAACACCCACTGGGTCCTGCCCAGCATGAACGTGGTGCGTGCCTCCTTGCCAGTCTGACCTGAGAGGATCACAAGCCAAACAAAGGAGGAGGCAGTCACAGAGGCTTACTTGCAGTCTGTATGGTTTCTACTTAGCCACCTTGTGACTGGGCAGCCGCCTGCCCTTGGGAAATTCAATCCTGGGGGATGCAGAGGTGGGACAGATCGGAGAGAGAGGAAGGAGGGGGTTAAAATGCCACTTTCAGGCACAGGAAGGAGGGTTAGAACAAATCTGCCTAATCAGCAAGCAGCTGGGGACAGGATTTTGGACACTTGTAGAAACATGGAAGAGAATGCAAAAATGTGTAAGAGGGGACACTCTTCTTGATAATCAGTGAATTGCCAGGCATTGGGATGTGAAGTCCTCTCTTCTTCCTTTCGTGGCTGCCTTCAGTAAGCCTGACAGGGGTGGTGACTCAGAAAACCTGAATTCCAGCCCTGGTCTGCCATCAGCTAGAAGCCACGTCCCTGCTTTGTGAAATGAAAGGGAGGGAGAGGATGATGTGGAAGGTGCGGACATTCCCCCTGGGACAAGGCAGAGCAAAGCAACCTACGGGATGAGGTGGGTCGGGTGGTTGGGAAGCTGCCAGTTAAATCCGCGGGGCAGTCGCAACTGGGATATTCTGCAGTCATTGCAAATTTTGATACCGATGATGCCACCCAACCCAAAAAAAAAAAAGAGCTTCCATTAAAATGTACGTCAATATTAAAATAATCTTTAGAGACAACCAAGCGGTTGTGCTGATCTATATTCATTGAGAGTGAAGGGATCTATACTGTCTTGCTAAGTGAGAAGCAGCCACCTGAAGCAGCTGGCTGTTGTCAATCAGGCCGTGGTGGGAGGGGAGGGAGCGATCGCCAAGGCAGGAAGGGCTCTGCAAAGGTTCACCGGAGGAAGGAGACTCCAAGGGAAGCCTCGTGTCGCCCCTGCGGGCCCCTCCCACTCTGGATTTTGGGACAAAGTTGTGAATCTCTGAAATTAGTGCTGCCAGAGAATATAGGGCTTTTGTTATTGCTTGTTTTGATTTGTTTGGTTTTGGGTGTGGTTTGTTTGGGGGTTTTTTGGTGTTTTGTGTGTGTGTGTGTGTGTGTGTGTGTGTGTGTGTGTGTGTTTTGTCTCTGATGTGTCAAGGCTAGGCGCATCCACCGTCTTCCCCCAGCCCGAGGCAGCAGGGCTGTGTGGACAGCACAGGTCCTCAGGGGCCAGTCCCATGGGGGCGGCTCTTAGAGCAAGACTATGGCCTTAGGCAGACGCTCCACCTCTTGGTGGGGCCTCCCAGAGAGTCTTGTCTGGGCATGAATCTTCTAATTCTAGAATGACAGGGCAGAAGAGGGCCTTAGAGAGCATCCCTCAGTCCCAGAGCAGTCGCATTTCCATGCTGTTTTCAAGCTGGATGCCTCATGCGCCAGTTCAATAAGGCTCTGGATTCCAGGATAATGGAGGGTTTGATCTGAGTATCAGGAAGAGACTTGCTCCTCGAAGATATTCAGCTGGTCTCCCATATCAGAGCCAAATGCCTCCTCCTCATCAAAGGAAAAGAATATTCTGATTGCTGTGGTGTGAAGCCCCCAAAATTAGACATTACACAAGGAGGCATCTGAGGGAGCAGTTCTCCAGTCTTAACTGTCTTCACCACTTAGATTCTTTGAACCAGAAGAGACTTGTCACATCGTGTCATCCTTTTATGAAGGAGCAATTAAGGCCCAGAGGAGTTATATTCTTAAGCAAGGTCACACAGCACACTGAGAGCCAGGACTGGGGCTCTCTGGCCCCTATGCACATTTTGAAAGACTCTTAAAGGTTAAATTCTAATCCAAGATCCCAATCCTTTGTTTTACAGACAATAGGAACCATCCCCACCAAAAGCCCCTTTTTAAAATTTCTCTGCGGGCACTGGCATCTGTAGCGATCAGTGTGCAGGAGGGAATCAGCCCTGAAGTACACTTGGTGTATCCAAACCCAGACGCGCAGAGCCTGAGCTCCGGAGCTTGTCCGGTCCCACAGCAGCGCAAACCCTGTGGGACAGGCTGCGTGTTCACTTGCGGGCTTCCTGCGCTTTCGTTCCAGGCCTTCATCCCTTTGCTTTGGCGCTCCTGCCCTCTAGTGGCAGAAAACTTCACTGCAGCCACATTCTTCCACAGTTAAATGAAAGGGAAATGGGGTGAGAAAGAGACACTTTTGAGGAGGAATAAAGGCAAGCCGCATCCTCTAAAAAAGCAGGTTTGGTTACGATGCAGAATTTTTTAACCTCACACACTAAAGCGTGACTAGACGTAGCCAGCAGCAGATTTGAACCTATGGAGAGGTGAGGCCAGAGCACCAAGTTATAGATAGATTATATAACTGACTCGAGACCTCGTGGGACCAACGGGGCTCTGAGAATCTGATGGGGCAGGAACAAAAGGAACTAAAATAGCAGAAGAGGGGAACACTGGCATATGGTGCCCCCCAACAAACACTGGCATGAATGAATGCAAAACCCTGCTCCCTAACTCTGCCCAGGCTCGGCCCAGTATTCAAAATCCTGACCCCAACTCTGCTTAGCTAACACCTGTTCCTTCTGCCCGTCTTTCCCAGCGCTTCCCTTGCTTCAGCAGACGAGATGGGTCCTCCTCATATGCTCTCCTGGCTCCGGGTACTTTTTCTTCATAAGACTTTTCACAGTCCATCAGTCTGTGTTTCTCAGATTATTTTCATGCCCACATTAAAGTGTTAATTTCCATGAGGACAGGTGCTGAGGCTACCTTGGTAACTACTGGATCTCTGTCCCTAAAATAATGATTACTACACAGTAGGCTCTCAATGAATACTTTTCAATGGACTCAAAATCACAAGTGTTAGTTGAATGACTGTATGACGTCTGTTTACAGAATTGGAAAACAGATCTCATCTCAGTGGAGAAGGCAGCGTGCTACATCTCGAGGCTTCAAGGCTAAGCAGCTCTGGCTGTGTTATTAGTGCTTTTCTTGGCATGACTTGGGATCCCCTCCAGCCTATAAAAGGCACAAAAATCTTCTGAGGGTGGAGACCTCCCCACAAATGCTCATCATCACCCTTAGGGCAGGGAACTGGGCAGGTGTCTTTACCGTAATTGCACTTATTAACAGTCAGCCCCCACTGGTTCAGCTTTCATGCCTGCCGTGGTGGGGAAATCAGCCCAAGAACAGAAGGACAGCAGGCTGAGAGGCTGCAGGACATCAGGAGACCTGACCTTTGGGGCTGCCTCTCTGCGTGAACTTGGATAGTACCTCCTGCACAGGCTCTCTGTTGTCCCATTTCTAAAATCTTGGGATATGTAAAATCAAAGCCACTAGTTTTCAAGTGTCAGAAAACCCAACCTAAACTGCCTTAAATGGGGTAAAAGGGGGTTGTATATTACTCATGAAGCTGAAAAGCCATGGATTCAGGACACACTCAGTCCAGGATACCAAGCAACGTTCTCTGAGCCTGGTCTCTCTCCTCCATCTGCTCTGCTTCCCTCCGTGTCGGTCCCCTTGTGGGCAGGTTCCTTGTATATGGGGTCTCCTGCAGCTCCAGGCTTTCATCCTCACAGCAGAAAAACAGAGGGTTCTCTCAGCAGTAGTAGACAAAAGTCCCCAGACTGCCCTCACAGGTGCCTTTAGGTCACATGCTCATCCATGAGCCAGTCACTGTGGTCAGGGGACGTTCTGGAGTCCACCTGAATCACATGGATTGACACGGCCAGAGACCAGGCACCCCCAGGGGTGATCAAGGAAGTACTCTCAGAATGTGGGGGAAGAGTTGCTAGACATGCAAAAACAAAAATGACTCTGCAGAGTGAGTGATCTTGAAGGACTTCCAGCTTTGAATACTCTCATGTGACTCCGGTTTGATGTCAGGGAAATGGAAGGGAGCACAAAGCCGTGGACATGCTCTAGCATTCATCCAGCCCTAGACCCTTTCAAAAAGCCAATACGCCAGATAAGACCCATCACCCATTCTGAAGGAAGGGAAGGGATGACACTAGAAGGCCTTAGACAGCAAGCAGTGAGGCTGACCCTCCTGAAGCCAAGGAGCAGAAAGTGAATGGCATTTTGATAACGCCCCGAAAATGCAACCTTTCTCTTTCCCAAAAAGATGGACACTGTCAGTGAGATTCATTTAAAAAAAGAAATCTTATTAAACTTTCCCTTTCACTGTGTCTTTGTATCTCTGGTTGAAATGGAGCAGGATGCAGGTTGCCATGGTGACGGCTGAATTTTAAATAACAGGGCTCAGGAGCTCTGGCTGCTGGCTCTACCCACCACAGGCAGGAAACTGTTGGCGGAAGGAGAGAAGCAAAGTGAGAAAAGGAAGAAAGCTGCTGGGCTCATCCCAGGACACAGAAACTTCTCCAGCTAGTTCTTGCACTGAGGGTAAAGCCCCCAAATTGTAGGCTCTAGCTTCTTGAGAGAATGAGAGGACGTGGAGCCCAAATGCATAAGGGCAGGACCTTAGAAGTCACTTTGTCAGTCCCCTACCTGATTCTCTCTTGTGACAGATGAATTTCTCCCACACTTATACCCCTTCCCATGAGCACTGGGCCCGGCCCAGCCCATCCAAGTTTTAGATGGCTGTCTGGGAACCTGACCCTAAGAGAAATGTTCAAAGACCTAGACATCCTGAGAGCAAGAACCCAGAGGATTTTTAAGTGAAAGAAGAATTTGAGGTTAGGAGTGTCCATTCAAACTGCCCTGGCCACAAAGTCCAGTTCTGCTCTTTCCTCTAGAACCACCTAAGAATGAGATGGAGAGACTCACGAGTGGTCAGTTCCCAGGACTGGACACTCTCAGGCCTGCATAGGCCAGCAAGGAGCTGACTGATAGGGATATTTTTAAATAGTTCCAGGCACCAGAGTGCAGGACCCTGCTGAGGGAAGCTCAAAGAAGCAACCCACCAAGGCTTTCATGCAAAACCTTTTAAACTCCAGGCCAGGGAAAGGGGAAACCAGAAACTTAGGCTGGAGAGACACAGAAAGCAGCAAGCAAAGAAATCTGTCCTGACCCCTGAACCTTGTCAGGGGATCTGACAGAGGGCGGTCTCGGTGTACAGCCTTCTCTGCTCGCCAAGCGGACCCAGGGAAGGACTTGCATTCTCCGCTGGTTCCGTCCCTCGTCTCCTGACCGAAGTGGGTGTCAGCCAAGAATACACTGTGTTTGTCAGAGAATGTTCATTCAAGAAGTTTAATAACAATAGTAATAAATATAAACGCAGAGATTGTTCCTCTAAGCTGGGACGGTGGCAGGATTACTAAAGCTGAGTGAGTCCGACATTTCCCCCAGAAGCTGGCTGAGCAGAGGCCCTAGGAGAAAGCGTAAGAGCCAAGGAGATTGGCCCCGGGCCGGTGACCCACACCTCCGTGACCTGTACACCCCTCAACCCCGTCCTGTGCCCCAGGCGGGATGATCCAGCAGCCTGGGGCCTAGGGTTCCCCATCAGCTTTCCCCAAGCAGGTTGGGAGGAGCAGGGGGCATGGCAGAACCTTAACAAAGGGAAAAGAGCCAAACTCAGAGCTGGGGATATGGTCCAGCATTCACGCCACCAGGCCACCCTGCTGTGCCTTCCTGAAAAGGGCTGACAAGTCAAAGGCCCAAACAATACTACAAGATAGCAACTAGTATTAGCCTCCTTTTAAGAGACAAGAAAAATAGGCAGAGAGAAGTCACTTGCTCAAGGTAACGCAATTACATATCCAGCCTTCTGACTCCATGGCCAACACTTCCCCACTAAATGCAAGACGCCAGTTGGATAGTAGTATTCATCATTCTACTTGCAGCTGCCGCTCCCAAGAGGCTTGGGTGAGTGAACAGACTGCCTCCACATGTTTGCCCCAATATCACGGTCTCTGCCTTTGCTTAAGGCAGTTTCATGAGGGGCTAGAATCTGGAGACGGGGATAGTAAGCAAATCCCAAAGTGGGATCCCAGTCTGAGACGTGAGGATTTGTTTCATGATAGAGGATTGTGGATCTGCCTGGAACAGCAAGCCCCACCTGAAACTCCTATATGCCCAATTGGCTTGATACCGCCCCAGCCCCACTGTCACCATGGCAATTGTTACCGCCCCCCAGAGTCACCATGGCAACAAGGGACCTAGGCTGCCAGTCCTCAATCACTGTTTCTGATTTACTGGTACTGAGGCTTCCTGATTCCCACTACCTCTTTCAGTCTCCTCTTGCCTCCTGCGGCCTTCACAGCCCTCTACAATCTCTACCAACCTGCAGTCATGCAGCCCCCTCACTGAACACCACCAGGGACAAGAAGCTTGCCACCCACCAGGCCCAAACCATTCTCAAACCACACACAACTGCCACCGCCCCCGCTGCTGCTTGGGGATCACACTTTAAGAACCACCGCTCTGAAATGGAGAACACAAACATGAATTTAGACTGTTTTCCATGGAACTACTTTGCACCATTTGGGAGACAACGGCTCAATAATTTCAAGAAATTGTTTTAGGCCCACAAGTACTCATGCATATTTGTCCTCGGTGAGGATAACAGAGACAGTTGTGCTGGTCCATGAAGGCGGCTCCTCTCATAGAACAATCCAGAACAATCGCTGTCGTTCGTTGAGTATCATTCTAGGTGGTGGATGATGTCATACACTGTTCCTAACCCTTACAGCAACTTGAAGAGGTAGGTTTTCGTATCCCTTTCGCGGGGGAGCAGGGTGAGACAACTGAGACATAAAGGGTTTAATCACTTTCCAGGTTCACACAGCCCCAATCTGTCCGACCCCAAATCCTGTGTCCCCTCCGTATGCCAGTCACCTGCTCTCTGGGCATGCCCCTCTGAACCACAGCAAAACTTGCTGGAGATAACTGGAGGCAGAGATGAATATTTCCCCATGGATCACATTTTTTAAAAGTACCACCTATACCAGGTCTTTAGAAGTATGATATAGCCATACTTTGGAATATTACATAATTACTAAAAAGAATGGGGTAGATCAACATGTACTCATTTACCAGACAGCCAGGATGTTCTGTTAAGGATGTCTATTTGGATCTTATTTTTCTTTTACATTATCCTAATGTATGTAGGTCAGAGGTGAAGAATTATAGAAGACATCTAGCTTCTGTCTTTTTTTCCTTCCAGTTTTATTGACATACAACACTGTGTAAGTTTGAGGTGTGAAGCACAATGACCATGAAATACAGAAGACAAACTTACAGTTAATCGGCAGGGAGACAGGGGGTGGGAAGGGATAAATTGGGAGTTTGAGATTTGCAGATACTAATTACTATATATAAAATGCATACACAACAAGGTCCTACTGTACAGCACAGGGAACTGTATTCAAAGTCTTGTAGTAACCTATCATGAAAAATAATGAAAAGGAATGTGGGTATATGTGTGACTGAAACATGCTGTACACCAGAAATTGACACAACATTGGAAACGGACTATACTTGTTTTAAAAAATCATACATCATGAAATGATTCCCACAGTCAGGTTAGTGAACACCCATCATCTCATACAGATACAAAATTTAAAAAAAAATTTTTCTTGTGATGAAAACTCAGAATTTACTCCAGTTTCTATCCTTAACATTTCTGTTCTGATTGCATTTTTACATGTATGTGTTACTTTTGGAATTCCAAAAAATTCAGGAAAACAAAGTGTTAAAATCATCAGGTAATCTTCCCTAAAAATCCTAAATTTCATGCATCTCTACGACACATAAAGATCTGAGCCACCTGTGTCTGTGGCGTCACCCATCAGAAACGCACTGTCTCACCTGGTGAGACCTGAGGCAGGACGGGACCCGGGTTGTGAGTTCAGTGGTTAACTGACTTACGATATCCTAAAGCATCTTTGCACTTCCCCATCCTCGGCTTGAGATGTGGCTCCCTTTACAGCATTACCTGGCTGCTGCAGTTCCAGGCATCACAAGCTGCTAGATACTGTCCAGTAAAAGAAGAGGAAACTATTTTTTCCTACGAGACTTTTTTTTTTCACAAGAACTTATTCTAGAAACATCCACAGCAGACTTCTCACATTCTATTAGAACAGCATTCCATGCTCCTACTAATCCAATCATTAGTAAAGGGGGCGAGGTCATCCAGCTTCAAATGGACAAATAATTTGCTCCCTGGAACTGGAGAGGCATGCCTCCTTTGAGGTACATGGCTTGCCTACTCTTTGAACAATATTGTGGTTCTACTAAGAAGGAAAAAGGAGGTAAAAGGCTCATCAGTACACAACCAGTGGTGTCAAAACTGTTCCCTAAAGACCATGTTCCTCTAATGAGTGTTCTCACCCAGCAATTGTGTCCCCCCCTGCGCCACGTGTTCTCAGAAGCACGTTTCTGAGCCATGTATACTCGGTTTCTAGACTACTGGTATTAAAGTGCTCCTGATTTTGTTACTGTTGCTTATGCCAACAGGGATAATCATAAAAGCCTGTGAAGTTGCACAGAACTGGGTTCATGTCCCACTCCACCTTCTATGGCTAGTGGGAAATGTCACTGTAAAGATGATCGAAACACACCGATTAAAACCCACTGAAGATCCAAAGCCATGGTCTAGTTAATTTCAGACGCTGAGAATTCTGAAAGCAAGTAAGCAAATGATTTTTAGTGGTGGTAATATATGGCTCAGTTTAGCAGGATATACCATGTTTGACAAGAAGGATGAAGCTGAATAGATTTTAGAGGAGCAATTTAAAAACAGACAGACTTGTCTTGCATGTTTGAAGGTATAGCTTCCCTCTAGGTAGGATTCGATGCACTCCGCCCCCCTCCTGAAAAACTGGTGGAAGTCACCTCCCTGCATCATTCAGGCTTTTGTCCGTCTGGGAAGTCGTCAAAAGTCTCAAGCCCTGTGTTACAACCTTGAGGAATCTCTGGCATGTGATCAATGATCTTTCTGGTACAGGAGGTGGCTGAATACGGCTGACAGGTGGGAGGAGGAAGAGATCCCCCTGCCCCATCAAAGCTTGACCCTGGATGCACCGTTATCTTAGTTTCTTCCCCTCCCCATCATCACTGCCTGTTCTCTAAAATGCCCTAGGCATTGACCCTTTGTGCTAGGTGCCTTTATTTGCCCCTCCTGAGCCACTCACCCTCTTCTCCACCCTGCTTTGTACCCCCAGAAGCTGGAGGGATGTATCAGTGGGTTCCTGACTCTCCGACTTCCAGGTGGGTTTGGCACTGGCAAGAAATCAGTGAGAAGGAGCCGAGAGAACTTGGTGAGGTTAATGTATTTATTCTGAGTTCCCTCCCTGTGGGGTCCCTAAGAGCTAGCTGCATCCAAAGGTCTCAGCTCAAGTAAGGCAGCCCTCTCTACAGCCCCATCCCTCTAGTTCCAGGCACCCACCCCCTCACCTGCCCCTGGAGGCTTAGAAGTGGCAACAGAGCCTCGCTACTACGAATCTGGGGTTCTGCACTATACCTTGTGGTTTCCCTACACGCTGCCCAGCCCGTTGTAAATTGTTTCTTTATGAAACTCTTCCTGAGCTACCCTAATTCTAGGGTGCCATCTGTTTCCTGCTGATACACGTCTCTAATTTGATCTTATACAAGCTTATATGAGCTTATAAAAAGCTCTTATATGAGCTTTTTGCTTGCTGGTATTTCTGTGTTCCTGCCCCTCTGAATCTCTGCTCTGCACAGTGCCAACCACCTCAACCTCTGAAGCTGCACAGAACTGGGTTCACATTCCACTCCACCCTCTGTAGCTAGAAGACCCCGGGCCAGTCACTTTACCTCTTTAAACATCAGTTTCCTCATCTGCAAAATGGCAATAATAATAATTGGCAATGATAATAACAGCAGTATCCCCTCACGGAGATCCCGTGAGGCTCCAATGATACAATAGGGAGTGGTGGAGGGTGCGATGAACTCAAACCTCAACTAAAAGGAGGCAGCAGCTCCTCAGATCTGAGTGATGGTTGTCATGAAGAAAAGCCAGCCCACAGCTGTCAGTTCTTCTGATACTTGAAGACGCCAAAAATCCAGATTTCTATATGAAATCTCCCCTTTACTAGAATATGAGTACCATGAAGACAATGATGACTGTTTGACTCGTTACTGTATCCTCGGTGACTAGAATAGTGCCCAGCACATAGAAGTGATCAAAACATTTTTGTAGAATAATCATTCCAGTTTTTAAATAATAGCAACCAGTGAGGACAAAACAAAACCAGGGCCATGCAAGTAACACACGACCATGAGAGCAAACACCCCTTTACACAGTGTACCCTAAGCACCTCACTCACCCCAGTCCCAGCCCTGAACAAAACACTCCTGTTAATTGCTATTTATCCTTCTGCTCTAGAAATAACCATAATTGAAAGGTTCTGGTAAATGATGGGTCCTTTTTGAGCCTCCTGCTAATGAGATAAAGCCATATTTTTAAGACGTAGGGGACAGCCATCATTTTCAGAACTGCCACTGTGCAGCCCCTAGCCCGGTGCACATGCCACCAGGCACTTAATGAACATCCTGGGGGCTGAGAGAAAAGAGTGGCAGCAACTTGTCTTGGCCCAAGTAGCTCACGGATGCTCCTCTCCAGCTCTGCCACAGCCTGATGATACAAACCCAGGGAGCTGCAGATTTGTTACTCAGTTTGTAGGTGCCAAGAAGACAGCTCTCCAGCAAAAGAATGACTTGGTGGACACAATGCAGATAAATAATGTATGAAAACCACTTCTACTTTGACGGCTCTTTGCAATGACACTAATATTGATGAAAAATGTTAGCATGTGTTAGATGGTGTTACATTCAGCGAGAGATGAGGTTTGGCAGACCCCAGGTCAGTTCTAGTCTAGGCCAGAGATGTGAGAAACAGCAATTCCCAGCTGACAGGTGTTAGCGCCTATATGAAACAGGCTGGCTGGTCAAATAAGACCAACACTTGACTTTGGCAAGTATCTTGTGGTGGCGATGGTTGGTTGACTGACCCAACAGTCCTTACCAAATCCCTCCCATCTAGTCAGCTTCCACTCCGGGGGTTAGTAAATTTTTCCCTTGACCTTTCTGCAGTTGGCAGTGGTCATGTAAAGCACAGTAATTCATAAGTGGAATTCTGCCGAGTGGAGAAGGGAGTTCTGAGAATAAAATGTGCTTTCCTGAAAAGTGGGCAGAAGTCATTAGTCAGCACCATCTGTTTCACTCTCTTCCTGCCCTGAATTGTGATGTGATGATGTCCAGAGCTGCTGCAGCCATTTTAAAACCAAGAGGCATGGGAGAAGAGGATTGCAGTGACAGCAATCTTAATGTCACTGAGCCTCCAAACCAATGCCAATAGCTGTGCATTTTCAGACAGGATGAGGAACAGTAAATGCCTGTTTGTATAAGGCTCTGTAATCTGGATATTTTACTCAGTACAAATGAGTGCAGTCTGATATTTAACCTCTCTGTGCCTCTGTGGTCTCATTTGTATAATGCGAAGAATAACAGTATCTACTATTGTGAGAAGTGGTAACTTTAATAAAAATCTGTTCAAGGTCTTGAAATAGAACTTGGCACATAGTAAATCCTTAACACTAGTATCATTACATATTAATGAATAAGAAGTTACTAGGCTTTTTTTTTAAATACCCCTAAAGTAAATACAAATAATGCCTGAATCAATGTAAGCAAAAAGCCAAAAGGAAATAAAATCAGATACGGGGGTGAGGGGAGGCTGCAGACTTGGATTCAGGAGATTCAGTTTCTAAATGTCCGATAAGAGGGGAATTATCATTCAAACAAATGCACATGAACTCCATGAACTACATATGCAGCCATTTAAAATGCATGAAAAAAATCCTATGGCATGAGGATATGCTTATGACAAAATGTTTAATAGCAAAAAACAGAACACACACACACACACACATAAACACACAAATTACTTTGAAAGGATCACCCAACTGTGTTTTTTAAAAGTGAAAATGAAAAGAAGCCAAAATGGTAATCTATAAGCTTGTGGACAGTTATTTTTCTGTTTTATGATTTTCTGAATTTTCCAAATTCCCAGTTAAAAAAATTGTATAATTAAAAAAAATGCTAATTGAAAAATTTTCCCTTTTACACTTCGCTGCATTTTCAGAATTCACTTGAGTAAATTCATATTACTTATGTAATAAAAAATAAATTACTTTTTTAAACAAAACACACTTGTTGCCCAGAGGCAGATGGAATCTGACCAGTCTTAGTAATACTGCAAGACCCAAGGCAAAAATACATGATGGTTTTTTTAAAGTTACCAACAATGTAATTTTAATATATCTGAAAGTGTAACTGTGCCTCAGAGGGTGGAAGTGGCCGTGTTTAAGGGCTCACTCCTGCTTCCCAAAGACATGCGCAGGGGAATTAGTCAGAGTGGGCCTCAATGCACGCTATTCTGTTTTCTGTCACATTAGGGAAACTGAGGCACGGGATTTTTTTTTTTTTCTTTCCTTTCTTCTAAGATGGTGTGTCTTTCTATGAATGTTTTAGATAAAAATTATGTTTTTATTTGAGAGACTCTGCACTGGAGGCTCAGCCGCACTAGTTACTAGCTATATGACACAGAGGTCAGACAAGGTGAGCAATCTTTTGAAAACTCCATTTTCCCACCTCTAAAATTATGGTTCATATATCTGCTTCACCAGGAAAGCCACGTTCTGCAAATGTAATAATGTGTGTTAAAGTGCTTTATAAATTGTAAAGCCCAGTACAAACTTTAGTGAAAAGAACAGAGGCTCTGATGTGGCAGCCTTCATCAACATCCTGGCTGTGACACTTTGTAGTGTGTGAAATTTACACAAGGATGTCACCTCCCCGAGCTTTGGGTTTCTCATCGAGAAAAGGGAGGTGCTATCTTTCCTTACATACGACACTTGGAGCACTGTAAACACCTAATATAGGAAATTTGTAATTATACTATTGCCTTTTCCCAGGAACAATCAAAGAAATATATCAACCAAGGATATATATATCCTTCTGGTGTAATGTGCCATTTAAGGTCAGTGTTTCCTTATTGATTTTTTGGGAATGATCTGTCTACTGATGTAAGGGGGGAGTTAAAGTCTCCTATTATCATTGTGTAACTGTTGATTTCTCCCTTTAAGTCTGTTAATATTTGCTTTATGTATTTAGGTGCTCCTATGTTGGGTGCATGTATATTTATAATTATTACATCTTCTTAGATTGATCACTTGATCATTACATAATGTCCTACTTTTTCTCCTATAACAGTCTTCATTTTAAACTCTATTTTGTCTGATATAACTATTGCTCCCCTGGTTTTCTATGATCAGGAACAAGATAAGGATGCCTCCTCTTGCCAGTTTTGTTCAACATACTATTGGAAGTCCTAGCCACAGGAATTAGACAAGAAAAAGCAATAAAAGGAATACAAATTTGAAAACCAGAAGTAAAATTGTCAGTTTCAGATGATCTGAAACTATACATTAAAAAATCCTAAAGGTGCTCCCCCCTCAAAAAAATTCTAGAGCTCATTAATGAATTTGGTAAAGTTATAGGGTACAAAATTAAGATACAGGAATGGGCTGCGCTTCTGCACACAAACAATGAACTATCAGAAAGAGATATTAAGGTAACAACCCCATTGTTACCATCAAAAACAATAAAATAACCATGAATAAATCTACCTAAAGAAGTGAAAGACCTTTATTCATAAAACTATAAGATGTTACTAAAGGAAACTGAAGACAACACACAGAGAAGGCAAGATATACTGTGTTCATGAATTGGAAAAATTAATTTTGTTAAAGTGACCATACTACCCAAGGTAATCTACAAATTCAGTGCATCAATGGCATTTTCACAGACCTAGAACAATTAATTTTAAAATTTGTGTGGAAACACAAATGACCCTAAAGACCCAAAACTATCTTCAGAAATAAGAACAGAGCTGGAGATATCATGCTCCCTGACTTCTGACTATACTACAATGCCACAGTAATCAAAATGCCACAGAACTGGCACAAAAATAGAAAAATAGATCAACGGAACAGAAATCAAGCTCAGAAATAAACCCACAGAACAACTATATGGAAACAAATTGGACAACCCAGAAGAAATGGACAAGTTTCCAGAAACATACAGTCCACCAAGACTGAATCAGGAAGAAATAAACCACTTGAACAGACTGATCACTAGAAATGAAACAGAATTAGTAATTTTAAAAAAACCTCCCTGCAAACAAAAGTCCAGGACCAGATGGCTTCATTGGGAAATTCTACCAAACACACAAAGAAGAACTCATACCAGTCTTTCCAAAAGATTGAAAAGGAAGGAGTACTCCCAAACTCATTCTATGAAGCCACCATCACCCTGATTCCAAAGCCAGATGAAGACATTACCAAAAAAGAAAATTACAGGCCAATATTACTGATGAACATAGATGCAAAAATCCTCAACAAAATATTAGTAAACAGAATCCAACAGCGCATAAAAAAGATCGTACATCATGATCAAGTTGGATTCATCCCAGGGACACAAGGATGGTTCAACATATTCAAATCAATCAATGTGATACACCACATCAACAAAAGAAAAGGTAAAAATCACATGATCATCTCAATCCATGTAGAAAAAGCATTTGATAAAATTCAACACCCATTTATGATAAAAACTCTAACCAAAGTGGTTATAGAGGGAACATATCTCAACATAATAAAAGCTATTTATGACAAACCCATAGCCAGCATAATACTCAACAGTGAAAAACTGAAAGTCTTCCCACTAAAATCTGGAGCAAGACAAGGATGCCTACTTCAATTCAACATAGTCTTGGAAGTCCTAGCCACAGCAAGCAGGCAAGAAAGAGACAAAAGGGATCTAAATTGGAAGAGAAGAGGTAAAATTGTCACTATATGCAGATGACATGATACTATATATATAGAAAACCATAAAGGTTCCACACAAAAACTACTAGAGCTGATCAAAGAATTCAGCAAGGTAGCAGGATACAAGATCAACATACAAAAATCAGTTGCATTTCTTTACACTAACAATGAATTAGCAGGAAAAGAAAGCAAAGAAACAGTCACTTCTAAAATCGCATCCAAAACAATAACATACTTAGGAATAAATCTGACCAAGGAGATGAAAGACTTACACATGAAGAACTACAAAACATTGATATAGGAAATTAAGTATGACTTAAGGAAGTGGAAAGATACCCCATGCTCTTGGATTGAAAGAATCAATATTGTCAAAATGGCCATACTGCCCAAGGCAATCTACAGATTTAATTCTATCCCTATCAATTACCCAGGTCATTTGTCACAGAACTAGAACAAAAAATCATCAAATTTATATGGAATCACAAAAGACCCAGAATTGCCAAAGCAATAGTGAAGAAAAAGAATGTAGCTGGAGGAATAACCCTCCCAGACTTCAGACAATACTACAGAGATACAGTAATCAAAACAGCATGGTATTGGTACAAAAACAGACATATGGGTCAACGGAACAGACTAGAGAACCCAGAAACAAACCAAAAGACCTATGGTCAATTAATCTTTGACAAATGAGGCAAGAATTTACAATGGAGAAAAGACAAGTGGTGTTGGAAAAATTTGATAGCAGCATATAAATCACTGAAGTTAGAATACTCCCGCATACCATACCCAAAAATAAACTCAAAATGACTTAAAGACTTAAATATAAGACAAGACACAATAAATCTCCTAGAAGAAAACATAAGCAAAATATTCTCTGACATAAATGTCAGCAATGTTCTCCTACGTCAGTCTACTCAAGCAATAAAAATAAAAGTGAAAAATAAACAAATAGGACCTAATTAAACTTAAGCTTTTGCACAGCAAAGGAAACCATAAGCAAAACAAAGACAACCTACAGAATGGGAGAAAATATTTGCAAACCATGTGACTAACAAAGGCATTTCCAGACTATATAAACAGCTCTTACAACTTAATAACAACAAAAACCCAGTCCAAAATGGGCAGAAGAATTAAACAAGCAATTCTCCAGTGAAGACATACAAATGGCCAATAAGCACATGAAAAAAATGCTCACTATCACTAATTATCAGAGATATGCAAATCAAAACTACAATGAGGTATCACCTCACAGAATGGCCACCATTCAAAAGTCCATGAACGATCAATGCTGGAGAGGGTATGGAGAAAAGGAAACCATTCTACACTGTTGATGAGAATGTAGTTTGGTGCAACCATTATGGAAAACAGTATGGAGAGTCCTCAAAAAACTAAAATTAGACTTACCATATGATCCAGCATTCCCACTTCTGGGTATATATCTGGAGGGAACTCTAACTAAAAAATACATGTACCCCAATGTTCTATATACAATAGCCAAGACATGGAAGCAACCTAGATGTCCATCAACAAATGACTGGATAAAGAAGTTGTGGTATATTTATACAATGGAATACTACCCAATCATAAAATAATGCCATTTGCAGCAACATGGATGGACCTAGAGATCGTCATTCTAAGTGAAGTAAGCCAGAAAGAGAAAGAAAAATACCATATGATATCATTCATATGTGGAATCTAAAAAAAAAAGGACACCATGAACTCATCTACAAAATAGAAACAGACTCACAGGCATAGTAAACAATCTTATGGTTACCAGGGAAAGGGGTGGGAAGGGATAAATTTAGGAGTTTGAGATTTGCAAATGTTAGCCACTATATATAAAAATAGATTAAATTTTAAAAAGTTTCTTCTGTATAGCACAGGGAACTATGTTCAGTATCTTACAATAACCTCTAGTGAAAAAGAATATGAAAATGAGTATGTGTATGTGTATGCATGACTGGGACATTGTGCTGTATACCACAAACTGACACACTGTAACTGAATGTACTTCAATAACTAATTAATTAATTAATTAACCATCAAAAAAAAAAAGAAAGAAACCTACAAACTTGTGGTCAATTAATCTACAACAAAGAAAGCGAGAATATACATTAGAGAACACTCTTCAGTATGTGGTACTGAGAAACTGGACATCTACATGTAAAAAAATGAAATTAGAATATTTTATAACACTACATACAAAATAAACTAAAAGTGGATTAAAGATCAAAGGCAAGAATGGAAACTATAAAACTCCTTGATTAAACATCAGCAAAACACTCTTTAACATAAATTGTACCCTTATTTTTATGTCTCCTAAGGCAAAGAAAATAAAAGTGAAAATAAACAAATGGGACTAAATAAACTTAGAAACTTGTGCACACAAAGAAACTATCAATAAAAAAAAAGACAATCTACTGAATGAAAATATTTGCAAATAAAACGGCCGATAAGAGGTAATATTCAACATATAAACCACTCACACAACTCAACATCATAAGACCATACAACGCAGTTTAAAAAGTAGGCAAAAAACCTGAATAGACATTTTTCCGAAGAGCACGTACAGACGGCCAATGGGCACATGAAAAGATGCTCAACATCGTTAATTATCAAAGCAATGCAAATTAAATCCACAATGATTTTCCCCTCACACCTGTCAGAATGGCTATCATCAATAAGAACACAAATAGAAAATGTTGGCAGGATGTGGAGAATGTAAATTGGTGCAGCCAATGTGAAAAGCAGTATGGCAGTTCCTCAAAAAACTAAAAACAGAACTATCTTATGAGCCAGTAATTCCTCTCCTTGGTATATATCTGGAAAAAACTAAAACAATGATTTGAAAAGATACATGCACAGCAACACTATTTACAACTGCCAAGACATGGAAGCAATCTCAGAGTCCATCAACAGAGGAAAGGACAAAGAAGATGTAATATACATACATTATACTACTCAACCATTGAAAGAAGAAAATTTGCTATTGGCAGAACACAGGTGGACGTGGAGGGTATTAAGCCAGAAATAGAAGAACAAATACTGTATGATATCACCTATCTACAAAAAAAACAAACTAATGAACATAACAAAAAAGAAACAGACTTCAGATTCTGGAGAACAGACTAGTGTTTAGCAGTGGGGAGAAGGAAGGAGAAAGGAGAAAGAAAAGGGTAGGGGATTAAGAGGTACTAACTGCTATGTACGAAATAAATGTACAAAAAGCTTAAGGATATATTGTACAACACAAGGAATATAACCAGTATTTTATAACAACTATAAATATAACATTAAAAATTGAGAATCTCTATGCTGTGCACTTGATGCTTATATAATATTGTACATCAACTATGCCTCTATTAAAAATATATTAAAACTAAAACACACAAAAAAAGACATTTTTATCATTTTTAAAATTAACTTATGTACTTATCTTTACTGTTGCTCTTTATTTCTTCATGCTGATAAGTTACTAACAGCGTCTATATTTTACACCTGAAGAAATCTCTTCAGAATTGTTTGGCATTCATCAGTTCTCTCAGGTTTTGATTTTCTGGGAATCTGTTAAATTCTCCTTCATTTTGCAGGATAATTTGGTTGTATAAAGAATTCTTTGCTGGAGAGGTGCCAAGATATTGGAGTAGAGACACACAGCTCACCCTCTCCCACAAATACACCAAGAATTACATCTGTAGACCCACTGAGTCACACAGAACACCTACTGAACTGTGGCAGAATGTCTCTCGCTTCAAAATACATGTAAGATGTCTCTCCTCACAAAATCCGGTAAGAAAAAAAAAAGAAAAAAGGAAACTGGTGTGGGACCAGTCCCGTGCAGAGGGAGCAGCAAAGAAAGAAAAGCGCCCTCACGCTGGGATGGTCTCTCTCCAGCTGGGAGGTCAGCAGGGACAGAAATGGAGTTTCCAAGGCTCAGAGGAGAAAAAGGCAACCACTTGGCAGACAGAACGGAGGGTCCCTGTGATCCTAAGCCCTGGACACAAGCCAGCAGGGACGAGCTGGTACTGGCTGCTGGAGATCTGTGATGAGCCGGTGGGGGGGCGGGCAGCCCTGGGGCCCACCGCATAAGGCAGCCTCAGGGGACTGGTGGTGGCATTGTGGGCTCTGGCTGGGGGGTGGTGCAAAACAGAACACCATGGAAGCCCCATAGAAAAGCACCACTGCTGGTGTAGACGGAGTTGGGGCGCAAGCAGCCGCGCCTAGTAGCCGCTGCCTCCTCCTGACGCCATGTTTGGCGTATTCTCGCGAAAAGAGAGGTGGGACTTGGTCGTAGCCTCGCGGGGGTTGCGTGGAGGCGGGGCTGAAAGCCGAACCCTTAGCCAGGGGCCCTGCAGCTTCACAGGGGGGATTTGTTTAGATCCCCAGGCAGAGAGGGTGGATTTACTCCATTGGTGCCTTTGAAAACCTGCAACTCTGGGACAGGCGGTGAGCGGAGTTCTGGCGCCCAGAGTGGGTGATTATGGGTATTGACAACAGGCCAGTGTAACTTAGTGAACCGTACTGTATGCGGAGGCGGGGCTGGGGTCGGCATTGACCCTGTGGTACAGCATAGACTCAGGTGTGTGACTGCATGCTCACTACAGTGGGTCCTAGCACCTGACACTGGCAGAGCTGTGCTGGCGGTTCAGGGGGCCCAGAACCTGGGAACACCAGAGCAGGTGGCCAACATTCCCACAGCTATGGTGGGACAAGCACAGCGTCAACAAAGAGTACTTTGTAAACCCTCATGACAAGTGACAGACAACACCACAGAGGGCACCTCCTGGTAGACATCTCCTGTGGAGGTACACTCAGCGACTTCTTCCGAGCTAAAGCACTCCAACCCTGCCCACCACACACTGCAGCTCAGACACAGGTCTAGAAGCCTCTATTCCAGCAAAAGGGGAGCCAACCTATCAAGGCTGTGACAACCACAGAACAAAAAAGGAGGCCCCACAAAACAACAAGGATCAGGGCAGGCGCCAATCACAACACCAACCACACCCCCAATCAAAGGGATAACAGCCAACACACATGGAAGAAAGATGTGGCAACCATCCATACTAAGAACAGCCCTCAAAACAAAACTATTAGATTCACACAGTCTACACAGGAATTAGATTTTTTTTTAAAAAAACTTTAAACTTTAAATTAAAAACAGCCCTAAATTATTTCATTGCTATTAATAGCAGGGTGTTTGTATCTTTCTGAATTAATTCTTACTTTGTGGTTGGTTTTACTCCTTTGATAACTATGTAAGTTTAAAAAGCTACAGCTCTAAACATTCTTAGAAACAATGAAGAGTTCATATATGTAAATTTAAGAATATATGTGCAGTTAAAAAAAAAAAAAGAAATGAGCTATCAGTCCATGAAAGACCATGGAATAAACTTAGAAGACATATTACTAAATGAAAGAAACCGGTCTGAAAAGGCTACAAACTGTACAATTCCAACCAAATGACATTTGGAAAAGGCACAGCTACAAAAACAATAAAAAGATCGTGGTTTCCAGGCGTTTGGGGAGAGGGAGGGAGGGAGGAATGAATAGATGGAGCACATGAGATTTTTAGGGCAACGAAATTATTTTGTATACTATAGTGGTGGCTACATGTCATTATGTATTTGTCAAAACCCATAGAATGTATATCAAGAGTGAATCCTACTGCAAACTATGGACTTTGGTTGATAGTAATATGTCCACACTGGCTCATCAGTTATACCTAATATGCCACACTGATGAAGGATGTTGAAGGTAGGGGAGTATATATGTGTGGGTGGGGAGGGCTATGTGTGAACTTTCTGTATTTTCTGCTCAATTTCACTGTGAACCTGAAACTGCGCTAGAAAAAAAAGTCTATTAGTAAAAAAAAATTAAAAACAGCCCTTCAAGACCGCAGTAGATAACTGATACCCCTAAATCCATAGAGCCAGAGAAACATAAGTAAAATGGAGACACAGAGGAACCACTCCCAATTAAAAGAACAAGAGAAGTCCCCTGAAAGAACGAACAATGAGATATACCTCAACTGTCTACTAGATCATGACTTCAAAAAGAGTTAAAAGCACTGAAGGAAATAAGAGAGACTATGAATAGAGATGCAGAATACTATAAAAAGGAAATATAAAGAGGAGACAATTAAAAACATAAAACTAAATGACTGAAAGGGGAGGGTATAGCTCAAATGGTAGAGTGCATGCTTAGCATGCACAAGGACCTGGGTTCAATCCCCAGTACCTCCTCTAAAGGTAAATAAACCTAATTACCTCCCCCACAAAAAAGAAAAATCCCATTAAAAAACTCAATGGCTGAGATAAGAGCTGAGGAACAAATAAGTGACTTAGAAGACAGGATAACAGAAGTCACCCAATCAAAACAGCAGACAGAAAAGCAAGTAAAAACCAATGAAAACAATATAAGGTACATATGGGATAATATAAAGCGTGCCAACCCAAGCATAATAGGGGTCCCAGAAGGAAAAGAAAGAGCAAAGGGAATTGAAAAGGTATTTGAAGAAATTATGACTGAAAACTTTCCAACCCTAAAGAAGGAAACAGGTATCCACGTACAGGAAGCACAGAGGGTCCCAAACAAGAAGAATTCAAACAGACCTACATCAAGACATATTATAATTAAGATGGACAAAATTAAAGATAAAGACATGATTCTAAAGGCAGCAAGAGAAAAACAAAGAGTTAGTTACAAGGGAACCCCCATAAGGCTTTCCGCTGATTTCTCTACACAAACACTGCTGCCCAGGGAGTGGCAAGATATATTCAAAGCCCTGAATGAAACAGCTGCAGCCTAGGATACTCTACCTGGCAAAACTATCCTTTAGAGTAGACGGTGAGATAAAGAATTTCACAGACAAGCAAAAACTAAAAGAGTTCAGCAATACTAAACCTGTGCTAAAAGAAATATTGAAAAGTCTACTCTAAATAGAAAAGAAACAGGAAGCTATAGAGATGAGGACCACCATAATTGGAAATGTTGTAACTACAATGAGCTGCAAGGGAATAAACATGAAGATGTAAAAAAAAAAAAAAAAAGACATCAAAATCATTAAAGGTGGGAGAGGGGAGCAAGAAAATATAAATTTTTTTCTCTCTCTTTTTTTTCTTCGTTCTTTTTAGGATGGGTTTGAGCCTACATGACTACCAATCTAAAGCAAACAAATATAGTAATGGGTTAACATATCTGAAAAACCACAAAATATGAAAACAAAGATACGTGTGTATATGCATGACTGGGACATTGTGCTGTATACCAGAGTCTGACAAATTGTAATTTACTGTACTTAAATTAAAAATAAAAAATAAAAAGAACAGGTTAACCACAAATCAAAAGCATACAACAGAGTCACAAAACCCAAAAAAGAAGCCAAGCTAATACAAAAGAAAATTATCAAACCAAAAAAAGAAAAAACATGTTTGTTTTCTACGTCTGTGAGTCTGTTTCTATTTTGTAAATAAGTTCATTTGTGTGGTTTTGTTTTTTTTTTTTTTTTTTTTGGACCTGGAGATCATCACTCTAAGTGATGCAAGCCAGAAAGAGAAAGAAAAATTCCATATGGTAACACTCATATGTGGAATCTAAAAAAGAAAAAAGATGTGTGAAATAATACTTTAGGGCAAATCTGTAAATCAGACCTCTACCAGTGCTTTTGTTATGGCTGGATGTTCTGTTTGTAATATTGTTGGCTTGTTTAGTGATTATTTTCTTTGGAAAAAACTCAGGAATGGAAATGCTGAATCATATATTTGTATTAGAATTTTCTTTAGGAATCTCCATACTGTTTTCCATTAGTGACTGTTCAAATTTACATTCTTATCAGCAGTTCACAAATATTCTCTTTTCTCCACATTCTCACCAACACTTGTTACTCACTGCATTTTGATAATAGCTTTTCTGACAGCTGTAAGATGGCATCTTATTGTGGTTTTGATTTGCATTTCCCTGATAATTTGTGAAGCTGAGCATCTTTGCATGTATCTGTTAGTCATCTCTGTGTCTTTTTTGAAAAAATACCTATTTGGGTCCTCTGCCTATTTTTTTAATCAAATTGTTACAAGTTTTTTGATGTTGAGTTGTATGAGTTCTTTGTATGTCTTGATTTTAACCCTTTGTCAGATACATTGTTTGCAAATATCTTCTCCCATTCATTAGGCAGCCTTTTGTTGATAGTTTCCATCATTGTGCAAAAGCTTTTTAGTTTGATGCAGTCCTATTTTTTACTTTTGTTTTTGTTTCCTTTGTCCAAGGAGACTTAGCTAAAAAATTTTGCTATGACTGACATCAAAGAACATACTACTTACTGTTTCTCCTAGGAGATTTATGGTTTCATATCATACACTCAAGTTTTTAACCCATTTTGAGTTCATTTTCATATATACTGTGAGAAAGTAGTCCAAGTGGATTTTTTTTCATGTAGCTCTCCAGTTTTCCCAACACCATTTATTGAAAATGTTCTTCTTCCTACTGTATTTCGTTGTCTCTTTTTTTCTTCATAGATTAATTGACCATATACAAGTAGGTTTACTTCTGAGCTCTCTAGTGTGTTTCATTGGCCTATGTGTCTATTTTTGTGCTAGTACCATACTGTTTTGATTAATGTAGCTTTGTAGTTTGACTTGAAAACAGGGAGCATTAAATCGCCAGCTTTCTTCTTTCTCAAGATTGTTTTGGCCATTCAGATTTATTAGATATTTTTATAGTTATTGTCTAATTCTGTGAAAAATGCCATAGGTATTTCAATAGAGATAGCATTGAATCTTTAGATTGCTTTGTGTAGTATAGTCTATTAACAATATTAATTCTTCCAATCCATGAGCATAATATGTGATTCTAATGTTTCTGTCATCTTCAATTTCTTTCATCATAGTCGTATTTTTCTGAGTACAGAACTTTTATCTCTTTGTTATATTTATTCTTAGGTATTTTTTAATGCAACTGTAAATGGGATTATTTTCTTAATTTATCTTTATGATTTTTCACTCCTAGTTTTATAATGCAACAGATTTCTGTATACTAATTTTGTATCTTACAACTTTAGTAAATTTATGTTTTAGTTCTAACATTTGAGGGGCATCTTTTGTTAACATGGTATATCACATTGATTGACTTGTGGGTATTTAACCATCCTTGCATCCATGGTATAAATCCCACTTGATTGTGGTATTCATTTTAATGTATTGTTGAATAAAGTAGACTAATATTTTGTTGGGGATTTTTACATCTATGTTGACAAATAATACTTTCCTGTACTTTTCTTTCTATGTGGTACCTTTGCCTGGTTTTGCTACCTGGGTGATGGCCTCATAGAATGAGTTGACAGCATTTCTTCCTCTTCAAATTTTTGGAATAGATTTTTGGAATAGATAAGGATACATGTTAACTCTTCTTTATATGATCAGTTTAATTCACCCAAGAAAACATCTGGTTTGCTGGGGATTTTTAAATTACTGATTCAGTTTCATTACTGGTAATCAGTCTATTCATTTTCTCTCCTGATTCAGTCTTGTAAGATTGTATATATGTAGGAATTTGTCCATTTCTCCTAGGTTGTGCAGTGCATTGGTGTATATTTGTTTGTAGTAGTCACTAAGCTCTTTTGTATTTCTGTGGCTTCAGTTGTGTCTTCTAATTTGTCATTTCTGATTTTATTTATTTTGGCCATCACATTTCTATTCTCAACAAGTCTAACTAAGGCTTTACAAATGTTATCTTTTCAAAGATCCAGCTCTTAGTGTCATTGATCTTTTCTACTTTTTTAAGTCTCTATTTAATTTATTTCTGCTCTGGTCTTTATTATTTCCTTTCTTCCGCTAACTTTGGGAGTTGTTTTTTCAGTTGCTATATGCCAAAAGGCATTTTTATTTTGCTAGTCAAAGTATAGCAATCTAAAGACTAATTTCTAATTTCTGAGGCTTTTATTGATCCATGATATATGTTGGAGCATGCAAGTCTCCATCAATTAAAAAAAAAAGGATACAAATGCTAGGATCAGGGATTAATAAACTAAAACTGAACTTTACTTGAATACCAAATACATAGTAATGAATACACTTGATAATGGAAGCAATTTTATCTATGGCTTTTATTTTTCTTTTTGGAATTTGATAGAGTTGTCAAACTATTACATCTTGAAATATTAATTAATTAATTTTTAAAAATTGAGTTATAGTCAGTTTACAATGTTGTGTCAATTTCTGGTGTACAGCACAATACTTCAGTCATATAGGACCAGACATATATTCATTTTCATATTCTTTTTAACCATAAGTTATTACAGGATATCGAATATAGTTCCCTGTGCTATACAGTATAAACAAGATAGAAAATAAGCTCCTTGACATTGATCTTGATAGTGATTTCCTGACTATGAAATGAAAAGCACAAGCAACGAAAATAAAAGTTAATGAGGGGGACCACATCAAACTAAAAACTTCTGCACAGTAAAAGAAGCAATCAACAAAAATAACAAAAAAAGGCAACATACAGAATGGGAGAAAATAGCTGCACACAAGATGTATGGTAAGGGGTTAATATCCAAAATGTAAAAGGAACTCATACAACTCAATGGCCAAAAAGAGAAACAATCCAATCTTAAAATGAGAAGAGTATTTGAATAGGCATTTTTCCAAAAGTCATAGAAATTACCAG
The DNA here is from genome assembly GCF_009834535.1 of Camelus ferus. Taxonomy (NCBI): domain Eukaryota; kingdom Metazoa; phylum Chordata; class Mammalia; order Artiodactyla; family Camelidae; genus Camelus; species Camelus ferus. Next base: position 15,206,747 of record NC_045717.1, read on the forward strand.
CAGGTACATGAAAAGGAGTCCTACATCACTAATCATCAGGGAATTGCAAATCAAAATCATAGTGAGATATCATCTCATTCCTAGAATGGCGATTATCAAAAAGACAAGAGATATCAAAGGCTGGTGAGAATGTGGAGAAAACTGTGCGCTATGGGTGGGAATGGAAATTGGTGAGGCCACTGTGGAAAATGGCATGATGTCTCCTCACAGAATTAAAAACAGAGTTACCAGGGGAGGGTATAGCTCAGTGGTAGAGTACATACTTAGCATGCAAGAGGTACTGGGTTCAATCCCCAGTATCTCTGTTTTAAAATTTTTTTTTAATAAGTAAATGTAAAGCAAATTTTTTTAAATAGAGCAAACATATGATCCAGCAATCATACTTCTGCGTATATATCCAAAGCAAAAGAAATCACTACCTCTAAGAAAATGAAATCAGTATCCCAAAGAGATAGCTGCACTCCCATGCGCACTGCAGCATTATGCACAATAGCCAAGCCCTGGAAACAACCTAAATGTCCTTTGACCAATGTATGGATAAAGAAAATGTGAAACATATACATATTACAAACATATATACATACATGTATAGATATAACAAATATGTATATTACAAATACATATATTAACAAAATGTGATATACACATATGAATATTATTCAGCCTTAAAAAGAAGGAAATCCTGCCATTTGAGACACCATGGATGTAACTTGAGGGCATTATGCTAAGTGAAAGTCAGACAGAGAAAGACAAATATTGCATGATCAATATGATTTATACGTGAAATCTAAAAACATGGAACTCATAGAGTAGAATGGTGGTCGCCAAAAACCAAAGGGTTGGGGAAATGAGGAGAGGTTGGCTAGAGGGTACAAACTTCCAAATATAAGATGAATACGTTCTAGGGAGGTAACATACAGCATGGTGATGATAGTTAAAAACACTGTACTGTATACTTGAAAGTTGCTAAGAGAGGTAACTGTGAGGTGATGGACGTATTGACTAACTTTATTATGGTAATCATTGTGTAATACATACATGTATCACATTACCATGTTGTACACCTTAAATTTATACAACGTTATATGTCAGTTATATCTCAATGGAAACATGGATGTGTCTAGTAATATTACTCATAGTTTTCAAAACTTGGAAGCAACCAAGATGTGCTTCATTAGGGGAATGGATAAATAAGCTGTGGTCCATCTGGATAATGGAATCTTATTCAGTGATAAAAAGAAATGAGCTATCAAGCCATGAAAAGACCTCAAAGAACCTAAAATGCAGTACTAAGAGAAGAAGCCAGTCTGAAAAGGCTACACACTGCTATGATACTATAATGATGGATGCACCTCATTATATATTTGTCCAAACCCATAGAATGTACAATGCCAAAAGTGAAACCTAGGTCTAACTATAGACTGAGCGATTATGATGTGTCAATGTAGGTTCATCAATTGTAATAATGTACCACTCTGGTAGAGGATGTTGATAAACTAGCATGAAATAAAGGGTTTTTTTATTAAGTTGGCCCGCCATAAAATCTCTTTTCAGTGGGAGAAAATAAAATGTCTTTCTCTAATTTGAAAATGTATTGAAAATTAGAATGGAGAAAACAATTATAGTTAAGCAGAAATTTACATGCTGTTTCTCCAAAACAATTAGATGATGTCTGAAGAGGCAAGACAAGGACTAACTGCCCCTAAATTGGACATTATGTGTTGATTGTAACAAAAACTCACGCGGCAAACTGACTCAGATTTTTAAATAAGACTGCTTGGGAATTCAAAAAGTCACCAGAAAGGGGCAGTCAAATGCGACATTCTCGGTTTCCTTACTAAAATGTAACTATTTGGAATCCAACTCTGATTTCACAATCTCAAATTGCCTCTGTGCTTTAAAACCATACCCCCTAAAAAAGGGATGTTAAACTTATGGTATCCAATGTGCTTCGGAGTGTTCAAAAATGATGAATATTTTGGACACTAAGAGTGGTGTATGATGAATTTATAGATGCAAAGACCTGACTGACAAATAGCTGGTCTACAAAACAAACCTGTTTTGGAGACCTCTGAACGAACTCCTACAAGTCAAAAAGCTCATTGTTGCTAGTTAGTAAAATTCATGCTGAAAAGCTTTAGATGGGAGAATATTTAGCTTGATGTCATCACACTGGAATGACATCGAGAATCTGAGTAATTGCGGGCTTACTAAGAGCAGAGAAGCAAGTCAAAGTGATGTCATCTCAGTATTAATACTACATAAAAGAAAAGAATGTAAAGGTTGCAGTCCATTCAGAGAAGTGTTACTGGAACAGAAAACTTAAAAGAGTAAAAATATCCTACTGTGTAATATGGGACAGCAAGAAATGTCATGTTATTTTTATTAATTATAGAATATTATCTAAGTCCTATAGCATTTATGTTCTTTTGCAGTCTTACATACTGTATCTTAAGAATCTTAAGATTAGGAGTTTGGGATTAGGAGATATAAACTACTATATATAAAATAGATCAGCAACAAGGTCTTAAGGTATAGCACAGGGAACTACATTCACTATCTTAATGTATAATGAAAAAAGAATATGAAAAAGAACACATATATATAACTGAATCACTATGCTGTACACCAGAAACTAACACAACATCGTAAATCAACTAAACTTAAGTTTTTAAAAATCTTAAGAATATGCAACAATATAACCTACAATTTTTATATCCAACAGAGTTTAAAAAGTAGTTCAAATGAATTGCTGTATCAGAGGACAGAAACATTATAAACATATATAGACACATTTTTCTTAAGCATACTGTCTGATGTGTTTTCTACTAGTATCTAAGTGCTATAACACTAATTGACACTTGTAGTTTTGTTCAAACAATAGCATTTACATAACAGGAGAATAAATAATACAGAAAAATGCATCATTTCAAATAAACACCAATTTTCCATATTCTTAGGTTAACATAGTTATCTGTGTGTAATTATTATTTATTACATGATGCCTCTTGTCACGTATGGCTGTCCGGTCTTCACTCCCTAAGGCCACCAGCCCGAAGCTAAAGACCTCGAAGAAAGGGCCTCTCTGCGGGTCTAGCTCGACCTGGAACCCCACCCGACCACCGCCCCTCACAAGCCCCGCCCTCACAACAAGCCCCGCCCCCGAACACTGGTACTTCTTTGGCCCCGCCTCTTCAGTGTCCAGGCTCCGCCCCTCATGACCCCTACAGAGCCTTCTCCGAGGTGGACTCGCCTCTTCCGGTTTAGGTTGTCATGGTGGCCCCCCGCCCGCCTTGCCTCGTCTTTTCCGGTCTCAGTCCGGCGTGGCAGAGCAAGCAGGCTGCCTTAGCCCTTTTCAAGCCCTCTCTGTCATGGCGGCGTCCTGACTCTTCTTCCGGCCACAGCCTGTCATGGCGGTGGCCTGAGCAGCCACTCCCAGACCCAGACCTCTACGTTGCCTTGGCTCTTCTTAGTCCCTGCTGCTATGGCGGCGCCCAGGGTTTACCGGAAGTAAAACATCGGAAGTGAGCCGGTGCCTCTGCCCGGAAGCGAGCACGGCGCTGGGAAAGATGGCGGCGGCGGCGGCGGGCAATGCGGTGCCTTGCGGGGCTCGGCCTTGCGGGGCCCGGCCCGCCGGGCAGCCTAAGCCCAAGCCGCAGCCGCGCACTCTCCTTGCCGCCGGGCCGGCGCTCATAGCGAGCGGCGACGAGCTGGTCGCCGCCGTGTGGCCGTACAGACGGCTAGCGCTGCTGCGGCGCCTCTCGGTGCTGCCGTTCGCCGGGCTGCTCTACCCAGCCTGGCTGGGCGCCGCGGCCGCCGGCTGCTGGGGCTGGGGCAGCAGCTGGGTGCAGATCCCCGAGGCCGCGCTGCTCGTGCTCGCCACCATCTGCCTCGCGCACGCTCTCACCGTCCTCTCGGGGCATTGGTCCGTGCACGCGCACTGCGCGCTCACCTGCACCCCGGTAAGTGCGAGCGCACGAGCCTGACCCCCGGCATGGTTGTGTCTCACCGCGGATCCCAACCACTGCGTTCGTGTCCGTCCCCATCCCGGTCTGGTCCCTAATCTGCAGGGCCTGGGTCCCCAGCGGCACCCTCCGCCCTTTTACGCTACCTAAGTCCTGGCCCCGCTGCTGACTTGGCTGTGCAGCCCCGCGCAGGTTACTTCCCTTCCGTGGGGTGGTCATTTAGATTGCATAAGGTAATACCTGTTAAAAGCTTAGCGCAGGGCCTAGCATGTGTCGCCTTTTGGTAGGGCTTGTTAAAGCTAGCTCCCATGCTAGCGAGTACTCGGTTGTTTATCCCGTAAACGTTCCTACGTTCTTTGTTGTCTGTCTCCTATCTTGCTTTTCAGATGTGAGGCTAGATCTGTGGGATGGGTTTTCCCGTCTGTGGTGCGTGGTTTGAGAACTGAGCATCAGTACTGCTGGCCAGTGCTCAGAGCCACCCCCTATCCCACCACCACGACCCAAATGAGCTTGAAATGCAGTTAATAGGAGCGTTTAAGAGGAGCAGGAGCTATTTGTGAGCAAGTGACTTAACTGCTTGGGGTCTCTTTATGTCCATCTGCAAGAGGAGGGTGATGGTAGTGAGCACTCCCCCCAGAATACAAGAGCAAGGTAGTGCACGTGACCCTTAGTCCTGAGATCTGGATGAACAGTTGATATCAGTGACTGTCACTGCCCTCTGGGCCTGTGTCTGATGACACCGGCCTGTTTGGAGCCATGGGCCCTGAGGTCCACCTCCAGCCAGCCTCCCCTCTGATCCCAGGCATGCGTTTGCTGAAGGAAGAAACAGAACAGCACCGAGGGCTACAGAGAAGGAGCCCCCTGTCTTTGACTGCAAATGTAGACTGAATCCGCTTTCTCTTCTGAGAAAGCGAAATCTTTCTCATCCAGGGGCAGGACTGAACCTTCTGGAGTTAGTGGCTGCAAGTCAGGACGAACTAAGACCCCAGCAAGGGACAAAAGAAAGGAGAGGAGTTGGGAGAAGGGGGCTGACACTCCAAAACTTCCAACTGCTTTTTAGCCTGCAGCTGAAAAGTGTGACTATTAACTTCCTCTCTGGGGATGGAGAAGAAAGAAGAGCTAAGCAGCTATGGGGTTGGGACAGGCAGGTCTGGGTTTGCATGAGAGATCTCAGACGGGTGCTTCTGCTCTCTGGGTTTCAGTTTCCCCTTGTGTAAAGTGAGAACCATAACACCTCCCTCAGGGTGCCATTGTAAGAAGAAACTGAGGTGACATCTGCAAAGCGCCTGAAATGGACTTGCCCGGCTTTGCACTTTTTTCCGTGGTTTTGCACTTTTTTCCATGGCGTCACCAGAGTTTATAGTTATGTCTTTTGTCGTTATGTTCTGCCTGCTTTGGTGGCCCGTGAACTCCTAGAGGGGCACGGCTTTGTTTCTCAGGGTCACCGCCTCTGGTGGAGCAGAGTTAGGATGGATGCAGCTCACAGAATGAGGGAGCACTAATTCAGCTCCATTCAGCCCCTCCACCTATCAGGTGCTGGGGAAGTAGCAGTGAACCAAACACAAAACTCCTTGCTTTCATTGGCATTAGTTGGGGTGCTAGAACTTGTACTCTGCCGTCAGTTCTAAAGACAGAAAATAGGACCAGGACTTCGTGAGGTAAGTTTATATGGAGCATCAGGGGCAGCTTCCTGAGATGGTGATGTTGGAGCAAAGGCCTTTGAAGCAGGTGTGTGACCATGCGATCCAGGCAGAGAAAACAGCATGTGCCAAGCCCCTTCGCTGAGCAAGGATGAGCCTCATCGCCTCTCCCGTGTCATTCAAGGAAACAGCAAGAATAGCAGTGGGGGCGGAGGGCAGAGCAGGAGCAGCAGGCCAGGTGGGCTGTGACAGGGCTTGGCTCCTAGGGACAGCATTCTTCCTGTCTGAGTTGGTCTTCAGCAGGAGAGTCCTGGGTGTTGGGTGCTGTTCGTGATCCTAGCTTTACAATCTGGGCGGGGCCAGAGGCACAGTAAAGTGCTGTCCCTTGTCCCAGTGTCAGGCAGGGGAGTGGCCAAGCCAGCACCCAGAGCCCAGGGGCGTGTTCCAGAACATGTCCACAGGGCTGCAGGGCCCACCACCTCCCCCCAGTGGAGGCAGTGGAGCTGGGGCTTGAGCAGCACTTTGCCCCTGTCAGGAGTACGACCCCAGCAAGGCGACCTTCGTGAAGGTGGTGCCGACTCCCAACAATGGCTCCACAGAGCTCGTGGCCCTGCACCGTGATGAGGTAGGGACCACCTGCTGGACACACCTTCCCCCTCCCCAGTGTGGGGCTTGTGTGGGATTCCCCAGGCACTGCCATTCCCAGATCAGGGGCCTCTGCCACACACACACCTCCCACAGGGGGAAGACGGGCAGGAGGTGCTGTCCTTCGAATTCCAGAAGATCAAGTATTCCTACGATGCCCTGGAGAAGAAGCGCTTCCTCCCCGTGGCCTTTCCTGTGGGAAACGCTTTCTCATACTACCAGAGCAACAGGGGGTTCCAGGAGGACTCGGAGATCCGCGCAGCCGAGAAGAAGTTTGGGAGCAACAAGTGAGTCTTGACATCCTCGTGCGTTGCCCCTGCTGACACGGGGCTGGGGCTCTGCCTTGTGGTCACAGGTCAGGTCCCTGTCCCAACTAGTGGCTCCTTTCCCGTTCATTTATGCCCTGTGGTTTGGAGGAGTCCACCTTTCAACAGAACATCCCAGGTAATGTGGCAGATGTCCTTTGAGAAACATGCTCTAGTCTAGTCTCCCCTAAACTTCCCTGCTGATAGGAACCCCCTGGAGGGCCACAGTTGGGAGCCCTTCCCCATCACGTGTGTAGCTCTTCACCGGAGCCTAGCCCGGGGCTGCTCATCCTTGTCTTGCTGTTGTAAACTCCCTCTTTTAAATTCTTTCTATAAATGTGAATTCCTGCCATTCTTAATCATACATATCCCAGCACTTTATGAATGGTGATTTCAAAAGATGTCGGTAATCAGAACAGCTCTGATTTGTACAGGGTAGAATACAGATGCTCTGTACACACTCCTTTAATCTCCCCCAAAACCACCAGTGTTGACACGAGGCTGGGAGAGATCAGAGCTGGATTTCAAAGCCCCCGTCCTGGTCATGGTGATAATTGCCCTTGACCTGAAAATGCTCAGAACTTCTCAGGAATCATTTCTTCACCTAATTGCTTTTCACAAGTTACAAACACGTTACCACAACCAGTGACCTAATAGGAAGGTTTATAGAAAACGGTTACTGATCCTCCCGCCACCCCCGGCAGCCTGAGATGTCTCCTTTCACACCACCCTCCCTTATGCAGAGGCACCCCACACAATCCAGGGTGGGGCTCCGTTAATTTTTATTGCAGTGGGGCCACTGCAGTTTCTTTTTCTCAAATCCCATGTCCTGGACATCCCTCCAGTTCTCCAGGACAGGGTGAGGTGGCCCTAGTGGACCTGGCCAGACAGGGCCACCACACACAGTGCTGCAGAACATGCCTTGGGCCCCGCTCCTTGAATTCCAGGGCTTTTATTCAGGGAGTCTTTGGCAAATTTCAGCTCCATAGTTGGGTGGGGCTCAGGCCCTGTATTTCAGGCCCCAGGGAGTTGCCACAGCACCCACTGCCAGGCCTCCCCTGTGCAGCTTCAGGGGTACTGTCCCACAGTCCGTCGTTCCTTCTCCTCTTCCCTTGTCATTCATCCAGAAGATAGTATCTTGCCTCCCTCACCTCGCACCAGCGCCACGCAGAGGGGCAGTCAGTGTGCCTGCTCCAGTGCCTCGTGGACGAGGAGAGCCGTAGTTGAATGGAGCATCCCAGGTGTCCGGAAGCTCGCCAGGGCTCCTAGTTTCCCAAGAAGGCCTCTGGTGCCCCCAAGTAGAGGTGTCGGGTGGGTCCTCCCACTGTGAACAGGGCATGGCGTCTGATCTCTTTTAGGGCCGAGATGGTGGTGCCTGACTTCTCAGAGCTGTTCAAGGAGAGAGCCACGGCGCCCTTCTTTGTGTTCCAGGTAAAGCAGCAGCTCTGGCCCTTCCCCCCACCCTGTTCCTTGGGGCTTTCACAGCCAGAGCAACCTGTGTCCACCTCCAGACCTGAAAACCTCTCCCTGTCCTCGTGGTCAGAGCCCATGGGGAGAGCGGCCCTTGGTGTGCCATCCAGTCCTCAGGCATCTCCCTGCGTTCCCGGAAACAGACAGGCCCGTGTCCCGCAGGTGTTCTGCGTGGGACTCTGGTGTCTGGATGAGTACTGGTACTACAGTGTCTTCACACTCTCCATGCTGGTGGCCTTCGAGGCCTCCCTGGTGCAGCAGCAGATGCGGAACATGTCAGAGATCAGGAAGATGGGCAACAAGCCCCACATGATCCAGGTGTGGCCAGTAGGGAGACGGGTGGGTAGGAGGGTCCCTGCGGTCTTGGGGTGGGTGTGGTGAGGGTGCTCCCTAAAGCTGACGATTCACCACCCTGGCCCAGGTCTACCGAAGCCGGAAGTGGAGGCCCGTCGCCAGTGATGAGATTGTTCCCGGAGACATCGTCTCAATCGGTGAGGCCCAGTCCTGCTCCATGCCAGTGGGAGCCCCTGCCTCGGGCTTCTGTACAAACCTCCCGTCCCTGGCCTGCAGGCCGCTCCCCGCAGGAGAACCTGGTGCCATGCGACGTGCTGCTGTTGCGGGGCCGCTGCATTGTGGACGAGGCCATGCTCACCGGGGAGTCAGTGCCCCAGATGAAGGTGCTGGGTCAGGAGTGGGGGAGAGAGGCGGTCCTCAGTCTGCTCAGGCATGTCACTGTCCCATTCACTGAGGAGGAAACAGGCCGGGGAAGGGCAGGTAGCTGGGCCAGGATCCTGCCCAGATGCAGATGGAGGAGGGACGAGCCCCCAGCCCAGGAGACAGGAGGCAGGTAGAGGGGGCACAGCATCTGATGGAGATGCTGGGTTTCCTGGCGGGTCAGCACGCTGGACAGAGGGGAGCTGGGTGGTAATAAGGAGAGGGATGAAGATAAGAGGTCAGGAGCATCGTGGGGTATCAGGCATCCTGAGCCCTCAGGCTGAGGTGGCTGACAGGAGTGGGGTGGGGGAGCTGTGAATCTGGGGTGAGTCCAATTTCAGGGTTACAGGGAGTCATTGTTGCACATGCAGGAGAGAAGAGAAAGCGGGGCCCTACCCCTGACGAGGTACACCAGGTTGGGTGGGGAGCCCTGTAAGGGTCAGGCGGGCTCCTCCCAGCCCCAGGGTCCAGCTCTCCAGACTGGGGTCAGAGAAAGAGGCCAAGGTGGGACTAGCCATCGACTTTACCATCCTACCCTCCTCCCAGGAGCCCATCGAAGACCTCAGCCCCAGCCGAGTTCTGGACCTCCAGGCCGACTCCCGGCTCCATGTCATCTTTGGGGGCACCAAGGTGGTTCAGCACATCCCCCCCCAGAAGGCCACCACCGGCCTGAAGCGTAGGTGCCTCAGGGGCGTCTGGGGGTATCCTTGCCCCACCGTCTCCACACCTCCGACATCTGCTTGGCTCTGAAAGAATCAGGACAAGCAGACATAAATGATGGCTCTGCTTTGTCTCCCCAGCGGTCGACAACGGGTGTGTGGCGTATGTCCTGAGGACTGGATTCAACACATCCCAGGTGCGGCACCTTGCCCACTTCTGAGGAGGGTGGTCCCTGGGACAGATGGTGGACAGTTGCAAAGGCAACTTTTTCAGACCCCAGAATGTCCACCCCACAGTCTCCCTGACAGCCTGTACTGGGCTGAGGGCCAGAGCGCAGAGACAAGCCCCAGACCAGGCCCGCTCTCCCCACTCAGGTTCTGGTGAGGAGCACAGACAGCAGCAAGCTTGGGGATCTGTGATCACAGTCTTTGTAAACTCTACTCAGGTGGCATGAGGGCTCTCTGGTAGAGGTGATGGTCAGACCTCCTGGATAACTCATCCCCCTCATCTTGGCCACTTCATTCCCTGACCCCCAGGCTTCAGCCATTGGTCTCTAACTCTATATGTGCTGTAAGCTTGGTTGCAGCTGCCCACATAGCTGTGTCAGGCCAGGGCAGGCGCTCCTCCTCAGCAGAGGGAGAATCTGGCCCTGATGCTTTTAGGCCTGGGAGGCTGCCACCCTCCCAGGAAAGACCTCCATCCCTCCGTCCCTCCAGGGCAAGCTGCTGCGCACGATCCTCTTCGGGGTCAAGAGGGTGACAGCGAACAACCTGGAGACCTTCATCTTCATCCTCTTCCTCCTGGTCTTTGCCATTGCAGCAGCTGCCTACGTGTGGATCGAAGGTAAGCATCATGACCTCCTCCACCATATCTGCCGGGTCCCATGCCTGTGGCCCCCAGGCTGTCAGGCCTTGTCTTTGCAGGTACCAAGGACCCCAGCCGGAACCGCTACAAGCTGTTTCTGGAATGCACGCTGATCCTCACCTCAGTCGTGCCCCCTGAGCTGCCCATTGAGCTGTCTCTGGCCGTCAACACCTCCCTCATTGCTCTGGCCAAGCTCTGTGAGTTTCTGGGGCAGGGCTGGGGTCCCGAGTGGGCTGGGCCCTGACAGGACCCCTGACCCTGGCTCCCACCTCCCAGACATGTACTGCACAGAGCCGTTCCGGATCCCCTTCGCCGGCAAGGTGGAGGTGTGCTGCTTCGACAAGACAGGGACCTTGACCAGCGATAGCCTGGTGGTGCGCGGAGTGGCTGGGCTCCGGTGAGCATGGGGAGTCTGGGTGGCGAGGCTTTCTGGGAGCTCGGGACAGACAGCTGCCCAGCCCAAGCCTTCGAAGTGAGGGCCTGTCACAGACCCTACCACAGAGGTCCACTCCCCAGGCAGTCCTCAATGTGAGTGACAGTGGCAGGGGCTCAGCTTGGGCCCCAGACAACCACGTGACCTCTGGGGGCATCTGTGAGACAGGTGCAGTTGTCACAAGGATCAAGCTAACACCCCGCAGCCTCCCCACAGTGACTGGCAAGGGGCATGGGGGCCTGTCCCTCATCCTGAGTGGCACTTGCCAGGGGTTCTTCCACCTTGTAACGAGCTGTTCCTCATCCTTGCAGAGATGGGAAGGAGGTGACCCCTGTGTCCCACATCCCCATAGAAACACACCGGGCTCTGGCCTCGTGCCACTCCCTCATGCAGCTGGATGACGGCACCCTTGTGGGTGACCCCCTTGAGAAAGCCATGCTGACGGCCGTAGACTGGACGCTGACCAAAGGTGAGGGGCTGGAGCCTCGGGCACACCATCAGGTCTTATGCAGGCGGGCTGTACCTCTCAGACACCTGTGTGTCCAGCTCAGGGGCAAGCGGGTGGGTACAGGCTCACCTCTGACCTGGAGTAGGGTCCTTCACGGCCAGATCTCCCAGCTCTGACCCCTCCCGGAGCCAGGAGTTCCTGCAGGCCCCGGATCTGGAGGATGTGGGAGGAAGGGGGCGGAGGGAGGAAGGGCTCGGAGGGGGCAGGCGGGGGCTTGGCTGCCTCTTTGGAGCGAAGGCCCTCAGGACTCGTGCTTATTTGTTTCCAGATGAGAAAGTATTCCCCCGAAGTATTAAAACTCAGGGGCTGAAAATTCACCAGCGCTTTCATTTTGCCAGTGCCCTAAAGCGAATGTCCGTGCTCGCCTCCTATGAGAAGCTCGGCTCCACCGACCTCTGCTACATCGCGGCCGTGAAGGGGGCCCCCGAAACCCTGCACTCCATGGTGAGCCAGCCCCGGCCCGGGGGGAGGTGGGGGGGGTGGGGCGGTCGGTGACATCCCCCTGCGTTCCCTGCAGTTCGCCCAGTGCCCAAATGACTACCACCACATCCACACGGAGATTTCCCGGGAAGGAGCCCGTGTCCTGGCGCTGGGGTACAAGGAGTTGGGGCACCTCACCCACCAGCAGGTAAGGGTCCAGGCTCCCCACCTGCCAGCCCATCGTCCATGTCACCTTAAGTCCCCTGTAGCACCACCGTGAGCATGTACAATTTTGTCTTCCTCCTCCCCAGACTTTAACCTTGGAGGCCCCAGTGACACTCAGTCCTTGATACCTTCTCCTCCCATGCATGCCCCACCCTCCATGAGACCCCATCCCATCCCAGAGCCCAGGACTGCTCCCTAGAGAGCACACCCAGGCCTCACCTGCTATCCTCACACCACCTTGGGGAGTTCCTGGAAGCACCTTGGACTCCATCTCCAGCCCAACTCCACCCCTGCCCTGCCCAACTACCTGGTCACTGCATGGTCTTGGGACATCCCCAGCCCTTGGTCACATCCCACGTCCCATCGGCTGTAGGCTCTCCTCCCACCTCCACCACCAACATTGCTCTTTTACCTGCTTCCATCTTGGCCCTCATCCAAGTGGCTCCCATCTGCTTGGACCCAGTAGCCATGAGAGCCTTCCAGAATATACACTAACCAGGTCACACCTCTGTGTTCAGAGCCCTAGTCAAGGCCCATTCCTGAGCCTTGTCACAGACACCCTCAGAACCACCGTGCTTTGTGCCACTCACAACCCTCTCTGCCCCGTTCCCCTGCCTTCTCTCTCAGGGTACTCAGTGCTTTGATTTCTGTGGTTTTCTTTATCACATGTCTCCTGCAAGAGAAGGCAGGCTCCTTGAAGGCGGAGATTTTTTGGTTTCTGGTATAAAATAGAGGGTGAACTCATGCTCAGTGGTCATCAAAGGAGAGTCCCAACTTTCCTGTCTTGGAAGCTGAGTCAGAGGAGCTCGCTGTTGTCCACACTAGGGGGTATAGAGGCACCATTGGGCGGCCAGGACCATCCAGCCACCACTGAGCCCCTCTACCACCAGGGTGCCTGTCACCCTCCCCACACCTGTCACCTTCTGACCCTCTAGTGTCCCTCCTGCAAAGATGGGGCCTTCCCTGTTAGAGCCTGGAAAATGGAGAGGGAGGGACAGGTCATGAGGGCACTCCTGTGTTCATCCACAGGCCCGAGAGGTCAAGCGGGAGGCCCTGGAGTGCAACCTCAAGTTCGTCGGCTTCATTGTGGTCTCCTGCCCGCTCAAGGCTGACTCCAAGGCTGTGATCCGCGAGATCCAGAATGCCTCCCACCGGGTACGGCCACTGGACCCCTCCCCAGCAAGCCCCATGGGTGGGCAGTCTTGGCCACTCCTTACAGGGAGGGGGGATGTGACAGTAGAGGACAGTTCCACCCTCAGTGTGTCTCGGGTGTTGGAGGCAAAGATTCAGTGGATTTTGGCTGAGCTCCACCATGGCTTGGGTACTAGTCCTATCCTGGGCCTGAGGATGCTCTGGGACCCGGCCTGTGTCCACCCTTTGCACATCATTTTCCTGGGCCCCTAGTATCCCTGGGAGATGAGGGCTGGGTCGGAGGATGTGGAGGCAGCACGCAGACAGGCCATGTCTGACCCAGTGGCTTTTATCTGTCAGTCCTGGCGGTTTGCATTGTCTAGTTTGGGAGTCAGGATATAGTTTAGGGTGTGGGAGGTGAACCGGCAGTGTAACAGGGAGGTGACATGATTAGTCCTCACCTGGCCCTCAGCAGTGAAGGCCCATGTTCCCATCACCGGGGTCTAAGCCAGGAGGCTGGAGCTTGTGTCATACCCATCCCCAACCCCTGCCTAGGGCATCTACGAAGCCCAGAGTGCCCATGCCTGTCCATGCCGAGAGCTGGGTCTTAGTTTGCATTGCAGATGAAGGCTATTGGTGTTCTTTGAAAGACACACATAAACATATCCATTGTAGGAAAAACCACCAGGTGGGGCAGATTGTGGCCCTTGGAAGCCCAATCCCTCTCAGGGGACCAAGAACTCCCACTATGGCTTCCTTAGAGGGGACTTGGCTCCAGGTCTCTAGGCTGGATTTCTGACCCACTGAGCTTCCACCCTCTCCCTTCAGGTGGTCATGATCACCGGTGACAACCCCCTCACTGCCTGCCACGTGGCTCAGGAGCTGCACTTCATTGAAAAGGCTCACACACTGATCCTGCATCCTCCCACGGAGAAAGGTGAGGCCTCGTGTGGTCAGGAGCTGGGGGGACCCTGAGTCTAAGAAACAGCTCCCACCTAGTGGCTTACCTGTGTACACACCCAGTGGCATCCAGTACCCGTGACACAGGCCTGTGGATCACAGCCCTGCCCCATGCTCAGGCTTGGGCTGTCTGGCCAAGGAGCTCCCCCACCAGCCTGTGCAGCAGCACGTGGGCGGTCACTGGTTCCAGGACTAGCGATGACTTAACAATCTTAAGGCAGTTGGTTGTAATCACACCAGCCCACATTTCATATCCTCCCGCCCACCCTAGGCCTGGCTGGCAGCCTGTGCATAGCAAGTGCTCCTCTCCTAAGCACAAGGACTGCTGGTGCTCATGGTTGGCATGGCCAGACCTGGGGAAGAGGGCTTGGTTTGGAAGACCATGCTGGCCCCTTTACCTCACACAGGAGGGCTTGCTGTCTCCATACCACATAGGAGGAAGCCAGCCAGGTTAGGGGTTGGGACCTCTCCCTTAAAGATAACGAAACAGAGAAGTAAACCCACCCACCTACATCACTTGGTGACACTGTAACTAAGGATTTGAACTCAGATGTCCTGACTCCAGAGCTCATGGTCTCTGGCCTCTCCGGAGTAACCAAATTGCTTGCAAGTGGTGCCTCAGAATTGGACCAGTTAAGGGGTAGATCCAAGTCCCAGCCCCTCTGGCTGGTGGGGAGGGAGTCTGTCAAATGCCATAGGACGGCACCCAGTGCAGAGCATGGCTTAGGAGCAGGATATACCTTGTTCCTAAGGAGTGTCACCAGGCTGCAGACGAGGGGTGGGCGCTGGTGTGGTGGCCTGGCCTAGGGAGGGCTCCAGAATCTCCAGCCCTTCTCTCAGTCTGCACTGTTGATCCCAGGTGTCTGTCCTAGTCCCAGGCTCTAGGCTTTTCCAGAGCCTGGAGATGGTAGGCAGGTGGCCCAGGGGTGGCTGCCAAGACTGTTGATTGGCCAGCAAAGCTGCTCTAACAAAACAGCCACAACAAAAGCCAGGTGGCGCTCGCTTTCCCTCCAGGCTGAGACAGCTCAGGGCAAACTGCCCAGTGCTGAGAGGGCTGATGGGCTGCCCTCAGCTGCCCTCGGTGCTCAGTGTCTGTGCCTAGATCAGCCAGCTAGAAACAGGAAGTGGCTAACAAGCAGTCTGCCCAGGGGGAGTGTCTCGGGTGCCCTGGCCCTAGGAGAACAGAGTTTCAGGCAGGGCCCCAGGGGTAGGGGGAAGTCAGGCTGCCTGAGTTTGAGTCTGTCATATGATCTTAGGTCAGTGGCCCAAGCCCTGGGTTTTCAGATCCTTTGTCTGTGTCTAAGGTTCTGTGGATGCCCTCTGCGGGGTGCCCAGGGTCTGGGGTACAGGTTGGTATGGATCGGGGTTGGGAGGAATAAGGTGGGATGGGGGCCGCAAAGGTGCTCCAGAGAGGACAGGCTAGAACTGCACATGTGGGGTTCAAGTGAGGAAGTCCACCTGAGTAGCTGTGCCCTATCCCTGACCCTGGGCGCTGGCCCTGCAGGTCAACCATGCGAGTGGCGCTCCATCGATGGCAGCATTGTGCTGCCCCTGGCCCAAGGCTCCCCAAAGGCGCTGGCCCTGGAGCATGCACTGTGCCTCACGGGCGATGGCCTGGCCCACCTGCAGACTGAGGACCCCCAGCTGCTGCTTCGCCTCATCCCCTACGTGCAGGTGTTTGCCCGAGTGGCCCCCAAACAGAAGGTGGGTACCAGGGGTGGCAGAGGGCAGGCAGAGCCCTGGGGACAGCACACAGCCCTCACTTGGCCCATCTCTGCCCAAATAGGAGTTTGTCATCACCAGCCTGAAGGAGTTAGGGCTACGTGACCCTCATGTGTGGGGATGGCACCAATGACGTGGGTGCCCTGAAGCACGCTGACGTGGGTGAGCCGTGGGCTTGAGGGCTGTTTCTTCCTTAACTGTCTGCCAACACTGGCTTAGCATCAGGGACACATCACTGGGCAAGTTCTGCCAGGAGGCAGTAGTGAGGGGATGGGTCAGGGGCCAGTGGGACTAGGGATCCGAAGGGCTCTAAGGCCAGGAAGGGACACAAGTGTGTGAGGAACAGTGTGGCAGGGGCCACCAGGACCTCTGGGAGAGTGGGAACCCCCTTTGTTGGAAATCAGTTTTGATCTATCTAGTGTTACATGCTTTATCTGGGTTTTGTTTTTCAGGTAGTTTGTGGAAAGTAAGACAGGCTCTCTGAGGCACTTCTGGGGATGGGTGGTCGGGTGAGATGGGGAGGTCTCTAGCTGCACTGAGCAGACCCTCCGGTCTATGCTCCATGCTGGCCTCGCAGACCGGGGGTGCCTGGGGTGACAGGCTCCCTCTGGCTCCTGACACACACTCTCCCACCAGGTGTGGCCCTCCTGGCCAACGCTCCTGAGCGGGTCATCGAGCGGCGGCGGCGGCCCCGGGACAGCCCCGTCCTGAGCAACAGTGGAGGCAGGGCCACCTCCAGGGCAGCCAAGCAGAGGTCTGGGCTCCCACCCCCAGAGGAGCAGCTGGCCTCCCATCGGGTGAGTCTCAGAAGGGGAGCACTAGCGCCCCCTTGTGGTCAGGTCTCACCCCCTGCTGCCTGCCTCACAGGACCGCCTGAGCCAGGTGCTGCGGGACCTGGAGGACGAGAGCACACCCATCGTGAAGCTGGGGGATGCCAGCATCGCAGCGCCCTTCACCTCCAAGCTCTCCTCCATCCAGTGCAGTGAGTCCTGCTCCCTGCTCCTCCCCTGTCCCATCCCTAGACCCGTCCCACCTGGACCCATGCCCACACCTGCCTTCCCTCACAGTTTGCCACGTGATCAAGCAGGGCCGCTGCACGCTGGTGACCACGCTGCAGATGTTCAAGATCCTGGCGCTCAATGCCCTCATCTTGGCCTACAGCCAGAGTGTCCTCTACCTGGAGGGAGTCAAGTTCAGTGACTTCCAGGCCACGCTGCAGGGGCTGCTGCTGGCCGGCTGTTTCCTCTTCATCTCCCGCTCCAAGGTGGGCCAGGACCCTGAGCAAAGCAGGGGCTCCCGCCCCAGCCCCCAGTGCCCTGTGCTTTTCTGAGCCATAGCGCCTGCCCCAGTGGTGCTGGGAGGCTTTTTGGATTGATGACCAGTAACGCTCAGGCCAGAGCAGGCTTTTGCAGGCTTCACTGCTTGTCCGTTTTGTTCTCACAGCAGCCCTCAGGGTGGGAACCGTCATCCCCAAGTTACAAATGGGAATCGGGGCAGGGTAGGTGCCCTCTGAGGCGCTTCAGAGTGTCACAACTTGGACCCAGCACTGTCCACAGGCTGCGTTCTCGGGTGGGCCACACAGGTGTGGAGGGAAGCTGGGGGAAACAAATACCAAGGCCACTCAGAAAGTACGCAGTGCTGAGAAAAACACCAAGTGAGTCACACGGGCTGTGGGGAGTGGCCTCAGGATGGGTCAGGGAAGCCTGTGTGATGCTGACATTCAGACCAGTGCATAACCAATGTGGGAGCCGGACAGGAGCTAGGAGGAAAGGGCATGTTCCGAAGATGGTCATGGGCTGATGCGAGGAGGCCCTGGTGGCTAAGGAGGATGGGAGGTGGACTGGTTGACCATGCACGCCCCATAAGCCACAATGAGGGCTTTAAGTTTATTCCAGAGCCAGGATGGGGTGGAACTTAAGCCCCTTGTGGCTGCTGCACAGAGCCTAGGCATTGAGCAAAGCCGGGATGGCATCTGGGCTGCAGGTCTAGAGGGTGCACAGGGTTCTGGAGACTGGTGCCAACCCATAACCCCCAGAGTTTGGTGACTACTCTCTATAAGTCCTGCCACGAAGCAGGGTAGGCAGGTGACCGCAGGGTGAGCCTGGGCCCTGACCTCCACCCTGCTGCTGCAGCCCCTCAAGACCCTCTCCCGAGAGCGGCCCCTGCCCAACATCTTCAACCTCTATACCATCCTCACGGTCCTGCTCCAGTTCTGCGTGCACTTCGTGAGTCTCGTCTACCTGTACAGTGAGGCCCAGGCCCGGAGCCCTGAGAAGTGAGTTCCCGCATTGGGGTAGGATGGGGTGTTCCCAAAGTAGGCAGCATCCCTGTGGTAGAGGGTGGCAGGAAGAACACACTGGCGTTGGCCTGGGTGACCAGGGCCAGGCCAGCAGGGTCTTCCAGGCAGAGCCCTAGCTCTCTGCAGGGGCCCTGACCCCCATGTGTCCCTGCAGGCAGGAGCAGTTTGTGGACCTGTACAAAGAATTTGAGCCAAGCCTAGTCAACAGCACAGTGTACATCATGGCCATGGCCATGCAGATGGCCACCTTCGCCATCAACTACAAGGTGAGGCCTGGCCCCTGCCTGAGCACACCCTGCCCACCCTCTGGGCCCCCACAACACACAGCTGTCTATCCATTTGTCCCCACAGGGCCCACCCTTCATGGAAAGCCTGCCCGAGAACAGGCCTCTGGTGTGGAGCCTGGCCGTGTCTCTCCTGGCCATCGTGGGCCTGCTAGTTGGCTCCTCGCCTGACTTCAACAGCCAGTTTGGACTCGTGGACATCCCTGTGGAGGTGAGTGGCCCCTTAGACATGGTCCTGGGACTCAACCTGGATCCATCAGCAGGCACCCGACTCACCAGCACTCCCTGCTCCACAGTTCAAGCTGGTCATCGCCCAGGTCCTGCTCCTGGACTTCTGCTTGGCACTCCTGGCCGACCGCGTCCTGCAGTTCTTCCTGGGGACCCCAAAGCTGAAAGTGCCTTCCTGAGACGGCGGTGCTGGCACCTGCTGCCCACCCTGCTGCCGCTGGGCAGGAGCCCTACAAGGGCCCCAGGAGGGAACACTGCCCCCACGGTGAGGCTGGTTTGGCCTTGCCCACCAAGACTGAACTGGGACACCCCCACCCTACCTACTATGGCCGTCTGAGGGCCTGGCTGGCAGAACCAGCCCTGGGCCAGCACCTTTGGTAAATAAAGCAGCATCCATGATTTTAAAAGCTCTGCCTCCATCTCTCTCTGCCACAGAAGGGGTCATTGGGTGGGTGGGAGGCAGGGTGTTCACTGAGGAAGGTCCTGGCACCCTCCTGGGCCATGTGAAGTTCTAATCTCCCTCTGCAACACATTTCAGCTCTTGGACAGGCCAAGCTCAGAGCCCAGAGAGCTCTGCACATTTCCTGGTTTCACAAGCACTGCCACATTTCTGTGGTCTCTTGGCTTCACATTTTGACAACCTCAGGCACTGAGGGGAGTCTTAGGATCATTGGCATTTTTCCCTTTTCAATAATCTGCAAAATAACAGCATGCCTTCCTCTCATGGTGTCTTAGGATGAGGAAGTTTAGTCTGAATCATTACAAATACTGACTCAGGTCCCACTCAGGGTTCTGTGCCACATGAGTGCCATTGCCTTGTCACATCACAGCCAGACTTTGACCTACAGCCTGACTCTTTTACTGATACTATCCTTCCTTTCAAAAGCTGCTCACGCAGCTGCAGCTCAGGAATTGTGGAGTAGGTAGCACAAAAGTGAAGCAACAGTCAGATTCCTTGCCTTCTCAACAGCCAAAAACTTTGTTTCCAGCCAGAAATGCCAGAGTATGTGGTGTGGGTGCATTTTTATAACTTTGACAAGCTGCATGTGACCACCTTAGGCCAGGGAACCCAGGCCCAGGCTTCTGGACAACCTCGCCCTTCGCTCAGTGAGGAGCTCTCTGCCTTTTCCTGCTCTTGCCCCTTGGTCATCCTCAGCAGCCCATCCCTGACTGGCTTCCCCATCAAGAGTGTGGCAAACAGCCCAAGGAAAGCCCTGGGAGCCAAAGCAGGGAAGGGGCAGGGACCAGCTGTGAGCATCACGTGGGCCCTGAGCACTGTCCAGGGTTTCTGGAGGGGTAGGGGTGCCAGACCCCACCCAGCATAGGGGCTGCTGTGGCCATGTGGAATCCAGAAGACAATTTAAGGCAATTTAAAGCCATCAGAAGGGGAGCACTCTGGACTTAGGGTCTGCTGGGGATTTTGGGGGGGCTCAATACAACGGTCTCTGCCCTCCGTGCCTGAGAGGGGCGCTAGGGTTGCTCTAGCTGGGCTGTGATCAGGGCCTCAAGAGCCTGATACAGCACTGAGCATTACCGGGGGTCCCCTAGTAGTGTCTGCAGCCGCATAGTGTTAGAGGATTTGAAAGTGGGCTGGAATCCGGCAGGACATCGACCTCCACTAGGGGGCTCCCATGGCCCCAGTCGGGCTGGGATGGGTTCAGAGGTCCAAGAGACCCTTGGCGGGGGCGTCACTGGGTCATAAAATGTGGAAGGTTTGGCGACAGGAGGCTTCTCGGGCCAGCCCGACTCCGTGGGCTCACTATAGAGGGAGTGTGCTGGGGTTTTGGGAACCTGCCGAGAGCCGGTAACGGGAACCCTGACTGGGATGGAATCATTTTGGCCAGTGCCTCAGAAGGCCCTGGCCCAACCGCATTCCCCGCGTCTGGGACAGGGGGCGCGGTCCGCGCTTCCGGGGCTAGGGGGTGTGGCCGACCGGCAAAGGCGTTGTCTGGGGCGGGCCCTCCACGGTGTGGGGCGGGGCGACGTGGGACTCGGCTGGCGGCGACGGCGGCTGCAGGAAATCGGGGCTGGGCCCCAACGGCGCCCGCGCGATCGCATCCCAGTCCCCGTCCCAGCCGAGCAATCCTCAGGCCGGGCCATGGACACAACGGAGCCGGGTAGGCCGTCCGGGTTATGGGATCCGAGAGGGGCCTCCTCCGACAATACCCTCCTTACTAAATCAATGAGCACCCCCTCCCTGCCCCTCTCCGTTCAAAAGCTGGGAGAGGAGTTCCTGAATTCCCAGGACACGGGGATCCTCCACTGTGGGGACCCCCCAACCTGAGGAGGGGCCGGGGACACCAGTCCCTGACCCTCTCCCCTTTGGAGTTTTCACCCCTGATGCCTGGGGGAGGGGGGCCAGGAAGGGGAAGTGGCTGCTTCTGCTTCTGATATTTGTGATGGGGGCAGGGTGTCACGACCGCTGATGGAGAGGGCAACGCGGCAGGATCCCCACCCGGCTCCTCCATTGCCCCGGGAGGGGGAAATGCTGATTTGGGCCCCCTAGAAGGGGTGCCTGCGGCAGAAATGTGGCAAGGTCCGAGTTTGTTTCTTCCTGTCTTTGTGTCTCTGCTGTGCACATTGTGTCATCTGGTCTTCATGCCTCTCCTGGTTTCAGTCTGCCTGTGTGTTTCTGCCGCAGGCCCTTATGCCGGTTTGTCCCACGTGCATTTCCATCTGTCTAGCCCGAGGTCCATGTGGTCCCATTGTCAAGCCAGCTCTCTCCCCGGAGACAGTATGGCTGTATCTGGGACATCTGTTTTGTCACTTTGCTTCTGGGCCCGTGCATATGTGGTGTCTCTGCTTCTCTGAGCAGCTGTCTCTGTGTTGGGTTGTGCCTGAGTTCATCTGCCTGCCCAGAGTCGGTGCCACCCAAGCCCAAGCTCCCTCTGTCCCAGCTCAGATACCCACCCCATCCCACACTCCCCCCCCCCCCCAGGGGCCAGAATTCTCTTTCTCTCTCTCCCTCTCTCTCTCTCACTCTCTCACCCGCCAAACAACCAACCAAGCTGCTGTGGGTGGAGGGAGGCTTCCATTGGCCCATGTGTGATACTCCCCTCCCCAAGGGCTACCCCCGGCTCCAGAGAGCAGAAAGAGGTACAGCGATATCTTCCGGAGCCTGGACAACCTCGAGATCTCACTGGGGAACGTGTGAGTCTGAGCCTGGGTCACCCCCATTTTCTGCCGGGATCCCCCATATCCCTAACGCTGTTAAGGACCTGCAATTTCTGGATCCACTTACCTAATAACCCAAGAAGTCTAAGATAGGGCCCTCCAGAACACCTGACGATCCCAAAATTCAACCCCTCAAATCCACTAGAAATCACCAAAGTGGTCCCCCTTAAAATATTTGAGAACCTTACCCCACTTTATGAACCCCAAAATTACCTGGGACCCTTCAAATTCTATCTCAAGTCCCATTAAAAAAAATCACCTACTTCCTCCCCCAAAACCTTATCCCTCAGGACTCCCAGATACACTAAATGTCACAGAGGTGATATTCAGGACCAACCCCAAACTGCCCTGGGGGTCCCCAGCATCCTTAGGTGAGACAGGCTGGGTGGAGGGTGGCATCCTGACACTGTTACCTCCCAGGACCTTTGAGATGCTGGCTGGAGACCCTGTGCTTTCAGGAGACCCAGAACCTGACAAGACCCCCACAGCCACTTCGGTGAGGGGCAAGACCAAGGGGGCAGAGAGGAGGGAGGCCTCTGGAAGGAGGAGATTTACGGAGGTGGGGCTCCTGCTCCGCTTGTTCCTGAGTGCTGTCTCCCTCCCTCTCAGACCAGTGAAACCAGCCATTGGAGTGTCTCCTCCGCAGAGGGTCCTGCACCCCTTACAGGTAGGAGAATTTGAGGCCAGGGGAGTAGGGGCAGAAAAGGGTCCTTCCCTCAACAAGTAATCACCAACTACTTGTTCCATGAATTGGGGACAGCAGTGCACACAGCAGATCTGAACACCTGTCCTCAGGGAGCTCCCAGTGTGGGTGGATAATCAGTATAAAATTTCAGCCTGGACATGTGAAAGCAAAGAGGTGTTTGGGGAGCCATAGGGTGTAGAACAGGGGCTACCAGTATAGTCTGAGGACTCAGGAAAGGCGTCCAAGGGAGAGTTCAAAGGTCAGAGGTCCATTCGTCTGCCACAGGGGAGGAACTGGACTTGCGGCTCATTCGGACCAAGGGGGGCGTGGATGCAGCCCTGGACTATGCCAAGACCTGGAGCCGCTATGCCAAGGAGCTGCTGTCCTGGACTGAGAAGAGAGCCAGCCATGGTGAGAGCCCCTTCTGCCAGGTCCCAGGCTGCAGGCAGTGTCCACACCCTGCCTGATTCAGACCCCTGCTATCTGCCTCCAGAGCTGGAGTTTGCCAAAAGCATCATGAAGATCGCTGAGGCTGGCAAAATGACAATCCACCAGCAGGTAGCCATGAGCAGACCTCCCCAGGGCCCAGGCCCTCCAGAACCCCAGCCAGACCCTCCTAGAGCCTCAGCATCCTCCAACACCCATCACCCTCCCCCTCCCACACCAGAGCCACATGCCACTGCAGTACATCTACGCCCTGTTTCTGGAGCATGACCTCAGCCTGGGAGCCCTGGCCCTGGAGACAGTGGCCCAGCAGAAAAGAGATTACTATCAGGTAAGGGGACCCTCCATGCATCATTCCATCCACTACCCCCCACGGGATGCACTGTTACCATCAGCACCATTTTGCTGATGAGGAAGCTGAGACCCAGGGATGCTGAGGAACTTACCCAAGGTTACCCAGCAGAGATTCAAACTAGGCTTCCTGTGCGATTGCAAAACTGTGCTTTTGTTTATCTGAGGACCAAGGGGCAAAGCGCTGAGTGTTCCCAGGAAGAGAGCCTTGGCATCTGAGTCCAGGCACAAAGGATGAAGTGACCATTGAGGCTTTGTGGAGACACAGGGGTGAGGGTGAGCAGATCTGAGGGAGAAGACCTGGGAGGGAGAGTGCAGAACCAGAAAAAATGTCCAGACAATGAAAGATACGCAGCCTCAGTGAATGGAAAGACCAAGTGTACCTGAGACAGCATCCCTGTTCCCCATCCCTGCCAGCCTCTGGCTGCCAAACGGACTGAGATTGAGAAGTGGCGGAAGGAGTTCAAGGAGCAGTGGATGAAGGAGCAGAAGCGGATGGTGAGGCCCAGGGTGGTGGGGGGCAGGCTGTTGGAGGAGAGGAAGAAGCAATGACCACGTCTCTCCTGGCCCTCAGAACGAGGCGGTGCAGGCCCTGCGGCGGGCCCAGCTCCAGTACATGCAGCGCAGCGAGGACCTGCGAGTACGCTCTCAGGTATCCCCTGAAGACTCGGGCCCCCAGGCTTCGCCGGGACCCAACAAGCAGCAGGAGCGGCGGCGGCGCTCGCGAGAGGAGGCCCAGGCCAAGGTGAGAATTCGGCCCCTTGCCCCGCGCCCCCGTGCTTCGGCGCCCCCCGCCCCACCCTCTCCCCTACACTCGCACGGGGCCTCGGTTTCTCCAGGCTCAGGAGGCCGAGGCGCTGTACCAGGCCTGCGTCCGGGAGGCCAATGCTCGGCAGCAGGACCTGGAGGCCGCCAAGCAGCGGATCGTGTCACACGTGCGCAAGCTGGTGCTGCAGGGCGACGAAGTGCTGAGGCGGGTGAGATCCTAACCCGAAGGCTGCCGCCACAGTCATTCACCCGGGCTGGGCGCCCCGTGCCCCTCAACCGCCTCCAGGGCACCAGGACCAACTCCCTCTCTCTAGACAGTTCCTGCCCCCAGACCCTGACTGCACTTCCCACTCCGCCCCCTCCCATGGGGTTTTACACACCCCGCCCCCCTCCAGGATGCCCCACCTGGGTTGTGACCAGACCCCCATCCCAGCTACGTGCTGTTGTCCCCAAGCCTCCTCCCACTGCCGGGCCCCGCCCCCAAGCCTGGACCATGCTGGTATCTGTCAGGGTCAGGCCCCGCCCCTCTCACACGCGGTCTCCGCCCCACAGGTGACCCTGGGATTGTTCCGGCTGAGAGGGGCTCAGGCAGAGCGTGGCCCCCGTGCCTTCGCCGCCCTGGCGGAGTGCTGCGCACCCTTCGAACCCGGCCAGCGATACCAGGAGTTTGTGCGGGTGCTGCAGCCCGCCTCCCCGCCTCCCCCGCCACCCGCCTTCTCTTTCCAGGAGTTCATGTACAGGTGGGTCCCCAGGAGCAGGGTCAGGTAGGAGTCCCGGAGACACGGTGCCAGGCTATTGGCACTGTGGGGCTGAATCTCAGAGTGAGAACCCTGAGGCTCAGTACTTGGATTTAATGCCAAGCACTCTTTATTTGGGCAGCGTTGTCCCAGTCTTGGGACGGTTGGAAATTTGGGGTTACTGCACTGAGGACCACAATGCTAATGGGTGTAAAGGCTTGGCAGACCCAAGTGCTTGGAGTTGGGTCCACGATGGGTTGCTTGGATGATGTCATTCCAGCCTAGTTTCCTAGTTATCAGAGCCCTCAAACATCTCCTTTCAGTTCCCCTCTGGACACAAAAAAAAAGCTCTCTGGTCCCCCACCTCCACGGCTGGATGAGAGTGCAGCTGAGCCAGGCCCTTGGGAGGACACTGGCACAGGCTGGCAGGGTGAGTGCAGTGAGGGGCAGGCTGGAGTGGTGCTGGGACAGGGGGCCGTATCTAACTGACCTGTCCCCTTCTAGGAACTCTGGGCAGCGATGTGGACAGCGTGAGTGGTAGCAGTGAGTCTCAGCCCTTGGACTCTCCCACTTCCAGCCCAGGTGGGGCCAGGACCTAGCCCTGACCCACTCCCAACCTCTGACCATCCTTCAGCCCCTGGCTAGGCTCTGACCCTCAGTCCCAAGCCCACACTTTGACATCTGATCTACCCCACACCCCTGACCTATTTTCTCAGCCTCTGATTCATTCTCTTTTTTTGTTATTATTTTTTTATTTTTTGGTTTTTGAGGGGCAGGTAATTGGGTTTTTATTCATTTACTTATTTTTAATGGAGGTACTAGGGATTGAACCCAGGACCTTGTGCTTGCTAGGTATGTGCTCTACCACCGAGCTACACCCTCCCCTTGACCCATTCTCTTGATTCAACTTCTGAACCACCCCCCTCAGGTTGCTGACCTATTCTCCAGCCCCTAACCCCTGACCTGTCTGACCCTCTTCCTGACTTCTGACCCTTTCCCTAAGGCATCTGTGGGTGGTTTTGGAAGGCTAAAAACCAGGAATGTCTCTTTAGCCGTGGTGCCTCCCCATGGCCTCTGTGACCCTCAAGCTCTGTGCCCCTCCGACCAGGCTCTGGCACGAGGCGGCTGGTGAAAGCCGCATCCATAGGCACCGAATCTTCTGATGACTTTGAGGAGCGAGACCCTGGTGAGGCTGGAAGCAGTGAAGGGGTGGGGAGTGGGGATGGACTAGGCACCGCTGACCCTGTCTTCCCGCAGATCTGGGAGATGGGCTGGACAATGGGCCAGGCACCCCCTTCAAGAAATGGACACTGTCCTGCGCAGCCCAGACCCACCGGCTGCGCCGGCTGCGGGGCCCAGCCAAGTGCCGAGAGTGTGAGGCTTTCATGGTCAGCGGGACCGAGTGCGAGGAGGTGCGGCCTGGGCCAATGACCTGTTGACCTCTGCTGACCCTCAGTGACCTGAATCCAGGCACCTCCTTGACCTGAAATCCCTAAGACCTTCCCACCCCTGGGACCTGCCCTGATCTGATGATCTCTTATGAGCCCCCTGTTCCTGCTGTGGATCCCTATGACCTTCTCTTCCCCCACTGACCCCTGATGACCTCCCTATCCCTGTGATCTTCCCCTCAGTGCTTTCTGACCTGCCACAAGCGCTGCCTTGAGACTCTACTGATCTTCTGCGGACATAAGCGGCTTCCAGCCAGGGCCCCCCTCTTTGGGGTCAACTTCCTGCAACTGCCCAGGGTCTTCCCGGAGGAGGTGCCCTTTGTGATCAGCAGGTGCACGGCCGAGATAGAACAGCGTGCCCTGGGTGTGCAGGTGCCACCTTGACCCTTGACCTTTGACCTTTGACCATCCCCAATAGTGATCCAGCCCTCTCAATGGCTGGAATGCAAGCCAGATGTCCATTTCCCACTCCTGCCCTGCAGGGCATTTATCGGGTCAGCGGATCCCGGGTCCGCGTGGAACGGCTATGCCAGGCTTTTGAGAACGGCCGAGAATTGGTTGACTTGTCAGGGAACTCGCCTCACGATGTCTCGAGTGTTCTCAAGCGATTCCTCCAGGAGGTGGGTGCTCAGCGGCTCAGGAGTCAGGGGCCAGGTGGGCTCAGGCTGAGGACCCTCTGCAGCCCACCCATACCCTTGTCCCCCCTGCCATTCCACCCCCAGCTCACTGACCCTGTGGTCCCCTTCCACCTCTACGACGCCTTCATCTCTCTGGCTAAGACCCTGCATGCAGACCCTGGGCAAGACCCTGGGACCCCCAGCCCCAGCCCTGAGGTTATCTGCTCGCTGAAGACCCTCTTGGTGCAGCTGCCTGACTCTAACTACAACACCCTGCGGCACCTGGTGGCCCATCTGTTCAGGTGTGCACTGTCCTTGACCTTGACATGAGACTTCTGACCTAAGTCACGGATCTGTGACCCCCTTCCCTGGACATGCAACTACTGACGCCTGACACTGACCTCTGACTTGCATGTGTTTTCTGAGCTCTGAAACTCAATACATGACTCCTGACTTTGGGTGCTGAGTCCAATCCCCATCACTAGGCATGTGGCTGCTAGTTGCCAACAATGACTGAGACTACTTACTCATGACTTGGGCAAGTCGCCACTAGCCTGGCTTGTAGGTCCTACCTGATCACTAATAACCATGCACTCTGCCCTGACCCTTCTCCTCACACTGTCCCCAGGGTGGCTGCACAGTTTAAGAAGAACAAGATGTCAGCCAACAACCTGGGCATCGTGTTTGGGCCGACACTGCTGCGGCCGCCGGACGGTACAGGAGAAGCCACTGCCGGCCCTGTCACCTGCCTGCTGGACTCCGGGCACCAGGCCCAGCTCATCGAGTTCCTCATTGTGCACCATGAGCAGATCTTTGGGACTGATGAGCTCCTCCTGGCCACTGAGCCCCCGCCCCAAGACCCCAGCCCACCCACTGAGATCCTCCCACCCAGTCCCCAGCTGCCACACCCACAACTTGCCCAGGACTCCCTGCCCCCATCCCTAACCTGGGACCCCAACCCAGACCCCATGCCCCTTAGTGCCCTGGAGAAGCATCCTGAAGTCACGCCTCCAGAGGTAAGAACCCGCTGGGCCCACAGAAATGGGGAGACCCTTCTCGCCATTTAATCCTCTCACTCTACTGTCTGCCTTCCTTCCTTTCCCTTTAAAATTTTCTATTCCATTCCCTCCTTCCTCTCCTTATTTACCCTGTGCTCATTCTGAAGAACGGTGAGGAACAGAGTGATAGGAAATAATGGAGTGACAACTGGGTACAACGTTGCAGAGATACTAACATGGGTATCATTCAATCCTTCATCAGAATATTTACTAAACACCTTGGACACCTACTATATGCCAAGCATTGTTCTAGGCATGACAGATACATCAGGGAGCAAAATATTCAAAGGCCCCATCCTCTTGGTGCCCACATTCTAGTGGGAAGGAAACCAACAATAAACAATAAATATGATACAAAGTCAGGTATACAGGATGTTACAAGGTGATGAGTACCATGGAAAAAAGAAAAGGTAACATAAGGTAAGAGACATGGAAGGCACCAAGGTAAGAGATGGAGGGCAGTTTGTAGTAGTAAATAGGATGCTGTGGGTGGGTCTCATGGAGAAGATAGGTTTGAGCAAAGACTGGAAGGATGTGAGAGGGGAGTAAGCCAGGTGGAGATCAGGGGAAGGGTGTTCCAGGCAAAGGGAACAGCCAATACAAAGTCCCTGAGATGGGACCATGCCTAGTGTGTTCAGGGCACAGCCCCACACTGTAATGAATGAGTGACAGGACAGTGGCAGGAAGGGAGGCTAAAGAGGGGTGTTCCAACCACCACTGGCTGCATGCCTATAAGGCATGGGTGCTTGCCCAGTAAGTGTCATGAGAGGCAAATACCGTTAGTAAAAACCACTTACAGATGAGACACCTATGGGGGGCTTCCTGTCCCTCAGATCCAGCTACACCCAGCATTCCTGAGAGTTTGGATCTCTCCTACAGCACCCCAGAGCTGGGAAAGGGGGCTGCCAGCAAGGTGTAGGGCTCTGAGAACTGGAATACTTCAGAAAGTGCTCACGACATGTAGGAAGAATTCCAAGTGCTATTAGCATTTAGCAAAAGGATAAACTAAAAAATATACAGATAAACTAAAAAGCAAGTCTAAAATTGCAGAAAGCAGAGAAGGATGGAGACCATAGTTTACTTGTTCTGAATGCAGAGATGGCTGTCACTTTCTGGGCTGGTCTTCTGCTGAACAAAGGCATTCCTGCCCTCACAGAGTCCACAGTTGAGATTAATGGCACTGCTCTTCGCAGCGGGGCGAGCAATACACTCTTAAGGACATCATTTCTCCCCAGATATCAGAACTGCAAAGTAACTTTGGCAGGTCCAAGAGTCTGGAAGAACTGGGAATTTATTGCTGGGTTTCTCATTCTTGGGTTTCTCCTTGCAGATTCCGACCCTGCAGAATGACCAGGGAGAGGAAATAGCCAAAGACACCAAAAATGAGGGAGGGGAAGGTGAGTGTTTTGGGGGTAGCCCCAGGGTTCTAGGGCTGAGTGATGACAATGGGAAAGGGAGGAGTATCCAGAGGACTTAGGGGTGCTCAGCACTGGCCACTCCATCTCACAGCGTCCAGCCAAGGCTCCGAGGACTCATTCTTGGGGACACAATCCCGTGGCCACTTCAGCCGCCAGCCTGTGAAGTATCCCCGGGGGGGCATGCGGCCTGTCACCCACCAGCTGTCCAGCTTGGCCCTAGTAGCATCCAAATTGTGCGAGGAAACCCCTGTCACATCAGTGCCCCAAGGGAGCTTGCGGTGGCGAGGACCGGGCCCTGCTGCCACCTCCCGTGAGGGCAGCCCTCTGCGCCGCACTCCACTGCCCAAGCATTTTGAGATTACCCAGGAGACAGCCCGGCTACTCTCCAAGCTGTACGAGTCTGTGCCCAAGGCCACCTGCTGCCCAGACCCTCAGACTGAGGAAGCTGAGGACCATCTCTGACCAAGATGCCCAGGACTGAGGAGATGGATTCACTTCTCCCCAGGAGTTCAGTGTTGCGGTGTCCGGAGCATTCCTATGTGGAAAGACTACACCACCCAGTGGAGGACTAAAACCCTTTTTTGGGGCAATGTACAGGGATCCCCCCAACAGATATAAGTCAATGTCAAGCATCAGGGCAACTCAGGTTCAAAGGTCATTCAGGGTCAACATTCAGGGTCAAAACATGTCATAGGATCCTTGAGGTCACCCTAGTCTCTAATCCCTGGGACAGAGGTGCTTTTTGCTTCTTTGGTTGTGGCCACTCCCCATCTCTGTCTGCCTCCTTAGCTGATCCCAAGTGACCAGCTCTTGGAGGGTGTGAGCAACGCAGACTTAACATCCTGGTGGTGCCTGGGGTCTGGTGGCCTCTGAATAAACTGAGTCCTTTATACCCTTGAGTGCCTTTATACCCCTGAGTGCTAGGGAAGAGTGACAGAGGAGAGGTCGGTGAAATCCTTCCGCTCCATTTTACCGACCAGGAAAAACAGACCCCCTTTCTTTCATCCCAGAACACCCACGAGAACCTACCAGCAGTAGGGGCTGTGCCTGGGCACCTGGCTGAGTCACATCGGGGCCGCCCTCCCAGAGCTCCGTGTCCCTGATCCGGTCCTGCATAATCAAACAAATATAACAAAGTGCAGATAACTGGGACAATGGGGCTGTGTGCTCTGGGCCGTGGGAGCCCAGGGCCGCCACAGGCGTGGGCTGAGCAGGGAACAGAGCTGCCAGGGGCGGGATTTCGAGAAATTTGAGTGTGGTCGGACGGTCAGCTGCCGCCAGAAGGTCCACGGAGCAAGGGAAGCCGCAGCGCGCGATAGCTCTGGGCCGAAGAAGCCGAGGCGGCGCTGGGGTCTCGGCGGTGGGAGCCGGGTCGGATCAGGGCGTGGCTTGGAACTCGGCGACGGATTGGACACGAGGAAGCGGGAGGGGTGGGGCCGGGGCGGGGGCGCGGACCCTGAGACCACCCGGAGGTGGGCCCCGGCGGCGCGAGGTCACGGCGGGAATTCTCCGGCAGCAAGTGACTCAACCCCGCGAAGGCCCAAAACTGCGGGCGCGTGAGGTGTGCGGGGACGAGGGGTGGGGGTCCTCCGCCGGAAGTGGAGGGGGCGACCGAGGGGCAGCGAGGCAGGGAGGAAATGAGGGAGCTGTGGTTCCGGGCGACCCTGTCCTCGCCAAGGAGGCGGAAGCGTGACTCCCCCAGGTGGTGGGGACGGGGCGGGGCTCCCCCAGGTGGCGGGGGCGGGGCGCGGGACCCCGCCTCCCGCACTCTCTTGGCCTCTCGCGCCCGGCGCACCCAGACACTCCTCTTCCCGCGGCGGTCTCCTGGTCATGGGTCTCCCACGCGAGGCCGCCCGGTCTACGGCGTGACGGACGGCCCAGGTGAGGCCGGCACGGACGGGGGAGAGTGGGCGCGGGGTCCGGGGAGGGTGCGGCACGTGTCCGCAGGGCCCGGGCACCGCCCCCTCCTCTCCTCCGTTCTGCTCCTCCCCCAGCCTGAGGGCTCCGGGAGACCCGGCCAGCCGCCGCCTCCCTGACCGCCCCTTTTGTCCCAGAGGCCGTCGGGGTCCTCGGTCCCACCCAGGCCGGCCCAATTCCCCGTCCGCTTCGGGAGCGTTCACGCCCAAAGACCGCCGCCCGACTGATGGGGCTGACTCACTACCAATCTGATTGCCCGGGTCACCTCCACGCCCCAGCACCGACCGCCTGCCCGGTCCTAGCAGTGGCCCCACCCTGTGGCTCTGCTCCCTGCACTGACCCCCAAAACCAAACTGACCCTCCCTTACCTATTTTCACGGCTCACACCCCTTTGTCCTGCTCTAGCCGCCCCCAGCACAGATTGGTGGTGCATGGGCAGATGGGTTTTATTTTGCTTCTTTAGTTTAAAAAAACAAAACCAACCAGCTGTTTGATTTGGGTGACATCTTTATAAAAGTCATTAGTAATTAAGTAACAGCTGCCCTACCCAACCCCCCAACTCAAGAAGCTCGCTTTTCTAGGTCACTCTGCTCCCCACCACTGCCACTTTGCCCCGAGGCATCTGAGTTTGAGACCCTTGTCCTTCCTGTCTTAACCTTCCCTCTGGCTGCTGTTCCCTCCTGTGTCCTTCCACAAGAACACAGGGCTGCCTTACCTCTCCCTCTGTGCCCTTAGATGGTCACCATGGGCCAGTGCTACTACAACGAGACCATCGGCTTTTTCTACAACAACAGTGGCAAGGAGCTGAGCTCCCACTGGCGGCCCAAGGATGTGGTTGTGGTGACACTGGGGCTGACTGTCAGCGTGCTGGTGCTACTGACTAACCTGCTGATCATCGCAGCCATCGCCTCCAACCGCCGCTTCCACCAGCCCATTTACTACCTGCTCGGCAACCTGGCCGCAGCTGACCTCTTTGCTGGTGTAGCCTACCTCTTCCTCATGTTCCACACGGGCCCGCGCACAGCCCGGCTCTCACTGGAGGGCTGGTTCTTGCGACAGGGCCTGTTGGACACAAGCCTAACGGCATCCGTAGCCACGCTGCTGGCCATTGCCGTGGAACGGCACCGCAGCGTGATGGCCGTGCAGCTGCACAGCCGCCTGCCCCGAGGCCGGGTCATCATGCTCATCGTGGGCGTGTGGGTGGCGGCACTGGGCCTGGGGCTGCTGCCTGCCCACTCCTGGCACTGCCTCTGCGCCCTGGACCGCTGCTCACGCATGGCCCCCCTACTCAGCCGCTCCTACCTGGCCGTTTGGGCCCTGTCCAGCCTGCTCGTCTTCCTGCTCATGGTGGCCGTCTACACCCGCATTTTCTTCTATGTAAGACGGCGGGTTCAGCGCATGGCAGAGCATGTCAGCTGCCACCCCCGCTACCGTGAAACCACGCTCAGCCTGGTCAAGACTGTTGTCATCATCCTGGGTGAGTGGCACCTGCTTCCCCCCAACTCCTGCAAGACCTGATAGAGCATGATGGGAGGGGTGATTTGGGTGGGGAATATTCTCCTAGGAAGTGATACCTGAGCAGAGACCTGAATGTTGAGCAAGGGAAGACTACCAGGCAGAGGGACCAGAAGCTGAGAGCCCCAGACAGGACCAGCCCAGGACCAGCCCAGCACCTCCAAAGAGAAGGCCCACATGGCTGGTCTGCGAGGAGAGAAGTTCAGCATGACATCGAAGGGCACAGATAGGAGTCAGATTTTGTTCTGAGTTCCGTGGGAAGCTCTTAAGAGTTCTTAGCCAGGAGTATTGAGTTCAGTCTGGCTGTGGAAAGTATAATGGTCTGAGTGAGAGAGGCACACACACCACCCCCAAGAAACAAAGAGCAACTCTTCCCAATCATTCTTTTCCCCCAACCGAGTAATTGGCTGGTCCCACAGTGGCCTCCTTTCCCCCACAGAACAAATCTCCATGTAGAAATCTCCAGGGTCTGGTCCACCATGTACCCACTTAGGAAAGGTGTCCCTCTGGCAGACAAATCAGAGAAAGTTTCCCCTCTTAGCATTTCTGCCCCATCACACCACAAAGGCAGCAAGACAGGCAGCTCTTCCCTGCAAACTGCACAGCTGTCAACCCAAGCTCTGAGACCCCTCCAACTCTGAGCTGTGGCAACAGCTGGCCCTGCTCACGTCAGGCTCCATCCCGCAGGGGCGTTTGTGGTCTGCTGGACGCCGGGCCAGGTGGTGCTCCTTCTGGATGGTCTGGGCTGCAAGTCCTGCAATGTCCTGGCTGTGGAGAAGTATTTCCTACTCTTGGCTGAGGCCAACTCACTGGTCAACGCCGTGGTATACTCATGCCGAGATGCTGAGATGCGCCGCACCTTCCGCCGCCTCCTCTGCTGTCTGTGCCTCCGCCGATCCACCCACGAGTCTGCTCACTATACACCCTCCACCCGGACAGGCACCAGCACTCGCATCATGCTTTCCGAGAATGGCCATCCCCTGATGGACTCCACCCTTTAACTAACCTTGGACATCAGCAGAGTACAATGAATGCCAGATCGAAACCCCTGGCCACTTGTGGATGTGCCTGGCTCTACCCAACCCGCAGGCCAGACTTAAATGCAGACTTTCAGCCCAGAATGGCATGGAACCACTGCCAACCCCTACCTGGGCACATAACTGTGCCTGCCCCAGGGCTTGGGGGTTTGAAGTCATCTAAGCACACAGGAGAGAGTTAGGTGGGGTGCAGGAATCTGCCTCTTCAATCATCTCAGGTTGTGGGGCTTTTTAACAGACATTTTTCTATTTTTACTGCACATCCCTGGTAAACCCTGTGGACTGCTTCCTTGTCCCTGGTGGTGTGGGTGATAAGAGTGGGAAAGATGAGGTCTCTCTCAGGCCACACTGTCCAGTGCAACAGGGTAACAAGGACGGACCATGGATGCTCCATCTGCCTGAGGCTGATTGTTTAGGAGCACAGACTGAGGAGTGCTGAGCATCAGCTGGGAAAGGTTTTTGGCCCCTTGCAGCCTCCAGGGCTCTTGTCTGTCCCCATTAGAACTGAGGGGGGTCTACAAGGAGGGCATGATATAAGGAATAAACCTTTCTTTCCACTCTGAGGTCTCCAAAGCATTTTCTGTTGTCAACTTAATACAGTCTGTCTGTCTCTATGTCCCAGAATCATCCACCTTGGCTCAAACTGAGCTGGGATCCTTCAGCATGGCTTCTTGGCCCCATTCTCATTCCCCTTTGGTCTCTACATGGCTGTTGCTCCATCTCTCTCGTTGGAGTCTTGTGTCTGTTCCCTTTTGCCTCCGTCTCCTCCACCTGTTCCCCTGCCTTCATCTTGCCACCTGCCTCTGTCTTCATCCTTTGGAGCCCAGAGTGGTCTGTGGCCCCTGTGAGCCCTCTCTCTCCCGCCTGCCCCTTTGAGTCCAGGATGTTAACAGAGGTGTGTTCATCCCATTATCCCCCACTCCATCACCTACATACACACCTGTGGGCTAGGGGTAGTGATCTCCATGGAGCAGGATGCAGGATTTGAGAATTGCCATTTCTCAAGCTCCTCTGATGTGCCTGGCACACTGATGAGTACTTTAGGTGCATTATTTAAGCAACACCTGCATCTCGTGGCATAGGGATTATACTTACTTTTCCGTGAGGACAGTGGCTCAGAGGTTGAGCTCTGGCCTGTGGTTCCACAGCTTCAAAAGGAGACAGAGATGCATCAAGGGACTAAAGAGGCCCCTGGGGAAAGGACTTCAGATTCCCACAAAGTCCAGAGTTGGCCATAAGTACAGCCTGGCTTTCCCAACTTTACCCTGAGGCCTCAGATGTACCAGACCCATGATGAGCCCCCTCTCAGATACTACAGAGGCACTCTGTGAAGCATAGTGTAAACCAGGGTCTGGATTCTCTGCTTCCATACCTAGCCAGAATTTGAACCTAGGCCTCCCATCAGAGACTGAATTCATAAACTACTAAAGCATGTGTTGCTGAAGGACCAAAAACCTGTAGGTCTTTCTACATTAAATGGGGCTGCGTTTCCCTTTGGGAAAACTTCTGCCCTACAACAACTCTGTGAGGAGGCAAGAATGAACTGGGGTGCAAGGTGCATCTCCAGGGTCCAAGGTGGGCAGCATGGCTCCTAGGGCCTGGGACCTGACTCCAGAAGTGATGACCCAGGCAGCACCTTCCACATGTGGATGGGCACACACCCAAGAAAGAAACAGTCCTTGTCTCCATGGAGCTAGCTCCAGGCCTGTTGGACAGAAGTATCACTTAGGGCACGGAGGCAGCCAACCAATTCCTATAGCGTAGCAAACCCCAGTGGTCACCAAAATGTAGCTCTGTTTCACCTGCTCTGAGCCGGCTGTTCTTGCATCAGCATCATCCAGGTTTTAACCTACAATCCTCTGGTCTCCTTTGGGATCTTGTCCCATCAGTTTTTCCCTCTCTTAGAGGCCTCTCCTCTCAACCAGGTGACTTCAAGTTTTTGTCTCAGATGATCCCTGAAGCTTTCAATTCCCTCCCCACACCGCTGTTCTCTGAAAGACGCCAAAGTTACCGACTCTTTTCAGGCCTCCTGTGTAGTGCTACACTAGTGGCTGACCTTTTGTACAGGGTACCAGCACTCCATGATCCCCACCTGTTCTAGTACTTCCGGTTCCTGGGCCAAGTGTTGGGTTTCCTTCATCAGGGAGCTTTCCACATTGTTCTTACACTAGCTCACATCACTCATTTCCGTTACCTTTGGAGTGTCCAAACCCAAAGGGAATGGAGATGTCTGCATTTCCTCTCCAGCAGCAATGGGAAGAAGATGGGCCCTATCCTGAAGGGTTCCCAGGATGCTGAGGTCCCTTTATGAACCTGCATCTGGAGTCTGTCCTCAGAACAAAGAGGCTCTAGGAGGTCCCATGACTCTGGAGAAGTGATTTATGTCCAATCTGTTCCTTTTCTCTCTCACAAGAATCCTTCTCTGATGCCAGGAGTCCTAACAGCTAGAAACGAAGGCCTGTGAAGAGCCACTCTGATTTGGGGTGCATCACAGGGTAGGTTCTCAGCAAGCATCCTTCATTCACTTAGTAACCACGTGCTAGTGGAATGCAGCAAAGCAAAAAAAACTTGATAAACAAGTGAGATCACTCTTAAACTAGACCTTGAAAGGGGAATAAAATTGATTTCTGCGGCTGGGAAAATCACTCAGTTCTATCTTCCTGGCCACCATCACCGCATATACCTGTATCCCCTCTGGAGTGCTGGCAGGGAAGGGGAAGTCAGGAGAAAGGGAGCCCTAGTGGCTGCTGTGGGACTGAGGATGAGGGGAACATTGGCTGACTGAGCAGGGGTCTGGGGCTTGACTTCTGGAGATCAATGAGGGGGTGTTGATGGGCTCTGAGAGGCATGGGGGGCGCTGAGAAGGAAGGGATGGCTTGGGAGAAAAGTGGGGTGCTCGAAGAAGTCACACTCTGAGATGTGTGGGTCCCTGAGGAGTTGGGGGTCTAAAGAGAAAAAGTAGAGGCTCTGAGGAAGAGTGGGGGCTCCGAAGAGACTTGAGGGTCTCTGAAGAGATGTGGAGGCTGTGAGGAGACGTGAAGGGCTCTGAGGAGGAGTAAAGTGCCCCTGAGCGGGAGTGGTTGCTCTGAGGAGGTGCAGGAGGCAGAGATGTAGTGGGTAGGGGGTAGGGGGCCTCTGAAGCAGAGCAAAGCCAGCATCGCTCTCTGGCTGGAGGGGAGGAGGGGCGTGGAAAGCGCTGTTGCCTCGGCAACCCCCAACAGAGTCCCGGAGGTTGAGACGGGCTGTTAGGGGCGTGTCTGTGGGCGGTGCGCGGCCTCCTGGGAGCCGGCGGATGGCTGGCGGCGACAGTGGGGTGTGTCCGTGGGCGGGCCGCGGCCGCCTATTTGGCGGCGGTTGGCCAGAGGCGGTGGCGGAGGGCGGGGCCTGGGCGCGCGCGTGCGCGCGCGCGTGCGGAGCATAAACGGCGGCAGTTGGGTATAGAGCTAGCGCGAGCTCTCCAAGCTCGTCGGCTCCTCCTTAAGCTTCTGCCGGGCCACGCTGCTCATGGAGGACCCGCAGCGCCCCGCGCCGCCGCCCCCTGCCCCGCGCCGCCCGCCGCCCGGGCCTTCGCCGGACTCCCACACGAGTGATGTCCTGCAGCAGATCATGGCCATCACCGACCAGAGCCTGGACGAGGCACAGGCCAGGTGCTGCGCGGGCTCGGCGAGGGCCACCCAAAGTCGCTTCAGTGAAGGGGGCGGACCGAGGGGCCAGGGCCGGGGCGGTTGGGTCGTGAGGAGGGTGCAGGGTGAGAGATAAGGTGAGTCTCTGGGCAGAGAGGGAGAGGACAGATGTGAGGGGCTTGAGGAGGACTGAAGAGGGGTTCCGAGGCCGGAAGGATGTATGGGGGTAAAATGGAACGGATTGAAAGGAGGCTTATGGGGCTCAGTAGTGGGTGATGGGTTTCAGAAGCTCGTCCTGAGGTGAGAAGGATGGGTTTGAGAACATTTTGTGGATGGAGAAGAGAGCTTTATGGTGAAAAGTGGTTGCAGGGTTTATGGCATGTAAGGGAAAGAGAGTGTTGAGGAGGCGTAAGTTCTGAGAGATGGGTGCACACGGGATCTGTGAAGGATGGACCACTAAATGGATGGATCAGTGGGATTTATGAAGGTAGGAAGTTTCGAGGGTAGATAATGGAGAGTTAGTAGTGGGAAACAGGACTCGGGAATGTCCAGATGGGTGATTCGGTGTGGGAACCATTTGGAAAAAAGGTTAATGGGGGAGCTGGGTGGGGACAGAAGACCCTTTTTTAAAATTAATTTGGCAAATATTTCTTAGACACTTACTGTGTGCAGGCACTGAGCTGGGTGCTGACATAGTCATGGCTCTCAAGCTCATGGTTTGAGGGAGAGAAAATAAGTAGCAAAAACAAGTGTAAGTTGTGAGAAAAGTTGTAAGTAAATGGCTGGCATACTGTGGGAAGCCAGGTGGAGAGGGTACAGCACCTTCAGAGGCCCGGAGGTGGGAAAGGGCGGGGAAGAAAGCAGAACCAAGGACTAAAAGCCCTGAGTAGAGCCAAGAGAGTCTGGAACCAGATCACATGGGGCCTACAAGTCTCAGGAAGGAGTTTGCATTTTATTTCAGTTGCAGTAGAAAAAATCATAGCAGTTTTAAGATCACCTGTCCCACTTGTCAGGCAGCCAGGATTGGTAGAATCTACTTTACAAAGCCACCCATTGTATTTGGGACCTGCTTAAATTGTTAGAAAGTAGGAAAGCACTGAATGACCTCCTTTTGGAGGATGAGGCCTTGTTGAATGGGACCTGTTTTGGGATGAGGGATGGTCCCTGTGGATGGGACCAGGGCCTGGTGGTGTGGACTGGGCAGTGCCTAGAACCTTCTAGTAAAGAGGGGTTACAAAGCCAGGTGAACAGCAGCCCCAGGAAGGAGGAGGCAAAGTAAAAGATGGATATGGCATGCATTTGTTCTTCAAACTTTCTTTCCTTTGTTTCTTGTATAATGTTGACTCTTTCCACAATTTCATGGTCTCTTTCTGAGAAGTTAAGAGTGTCATACACACACACCATCACCACCACCACCACGACCAGTGGAGCATTGTGCTAGGTACTTCAGAAACCAAGATGGCTAAGATGTTCTCTGCCTTCTCAGAGCTCATTCAGGAGTAGGGTGTGTGAGAGACTAACTTATAAATAGTCATCATAATAGAAATGTGCTGAGTAGAGATAATTCCTGGCACAAAAGAGCTGGGCCAGGAGAGGGTCCCCTTCTGTGGTGCCCTGTCTGCTGAGACAGGGCAGTCTGAGAGCAAGGACTTCATTGTAACTTTCCTTTGTATTCCCAGGGCTGTGCACAATGCCTGGCACCTAGCATTAGGTAAAGTTTTGTGGCACTTAGATTCTGGACGGATTGGTGGTAGCTGGGAGAGCTGGGAAATGGGCTCTTCACAGTCCGGAAGCACAGAGGCAGTGCACTGGGTGTTTGCAGAGCCACACCCACCCAGTGGTGTATTTCTTCTGTCCTAGGCAAGGAGCTGCTCAAGGACTGAACTCCGCTCAGATGTGACCTTCCTCAGGCTTCGGTCACCCCGGCACAGCCCCGAGGCTGCTACTTTTTTCTGGTAGC
This sequence comes from Camelus ferus, assembly GCF_009834535.1. NCBI lineage: Eukaryota > Metazoa > Chordata > Mammalia > Artiodactyla > Camelidae > Camelus > Camelus ferus. Next base: position 15,245,972 of record NC_045717.1, read on the forward strand.
AGTCTTTTGAGGTCCTAGGCTCCCCAAGATAGGCATTAGAATGGAATGCAGCCAGTCACCCTTGTCTTGGCTGTTCTCAGAAAGACTTCTTTTTCATTTAAGGCTAAGAAACATTATACTTGCTTGGCAACATAGCTGTTAGGCAACTGGTTCCTGGTCTCTTTCTGAGGTAGAAAGACCCCTGGGCTTTTATTTGAGACTTTGGAAGCTTCAGATTTGCCCTACTCCTTGCATCATCTTTTAAGTTTTATTTGTTTGTTTGTTTGTTTTTAAGGGTCAGGGCTGTCCAGCTTTGCTTTCCTCTCCCCACCTGCAGGTGGCTGTCTCCAGAGCCAGGAAGGCCTATTTTTTTTTTAGGTAGAGAGAGGTAATTAGGTTCATTTATTTATTTATTATTATTATTTTTTAATGGAGGTACTGGAGATTGAACCCAGGACCTTGCACATGCTAAGCATAAACTCTACCACTGAGCTATACCCTTCCCCCCAGCATAGCCTTTAGATAAATTCAAGGTCCTAAATGTCACCCAAGCCCAGACACCAGTCTTCAGTCCTCAGGTGGGCCACTTACTCCACTCTGGAGAAAACACAGCTTGGGTAGATCTTTTCCTCAATAATAAAGCCTGCAGCCTGGTAGATTATCCACTTGGGTGGGGAAGCGGATTGTGTCTTTCCTGATCAGCCGAGTGGGGGAGGCCTCTGCAAGTCTTTCTGACGCTACCCTCTCTCTGCCCTGCCGACCCCTTCACAGCCCCAGCAAGAAATAATTTTAGCTCAACTGGCCAGCAAGAAAGAATTTTTTGTCTCAGATATTAGGCCTTCTCAACTTTTTTTGTCACCATAATTGTGTTTAAAGAAGGAATGCACACCTATTCTCCTTAAACTTGGATTCTTACACTTTTCTGCATTATTAAGAAAGCAACTCTAAGCGCTTGTGTGTAATTCATTTTGTCATTATAGCTGAATAGTCTTCAGAGTAGAGAACTGTTTGTTGCTCTTCCTTCTGGCTACCCAGATAGTGAAGGGACACTGGGGACTTTGGAACGAACCATTTTGGTTTAAATTCAGCCCAAGTCAGCCGGAGACTTCCTGTGTAAGAGGTAACCAGTCTCCTTGAACGATCTTCTGACCTTCTTTGGCTACAGCCTGAGCTTTTCCTGGAGAAGGGACAATTTTGTGTCTTCTGATTTGGACCTATCACTGATCACATTCTCATTCGTTTTTTGTTTTTTTTTTTTTCTTTTCTTTTTTTAATTTTTAAAATTTTATTTGGGGGGGGTAATTAGGTTTATTTATTTATTTTAATGGAGGTACTGGGGATTGAACCCAGGACCTTGTGCATGCTAAGCACACATTCTACCACTGAGCTATACCCTCCCTGATCTCGTTCATTTCTTATATGGGACCCAGAAAGCAGAAAATTTTCTCTCATTTGCCAAGGATTTTTCTGAGTATTTTGCACTACCATGCATAGCCTTATTTTTTTTTTACAATAATGCATTTTTATAACACTTTACAGTTTGCATAGGTTTTTTCATTGACTTTTTTTGTCTTTAAAAAGTTTTATATTTTTAGTTATTTTCTTTTTTTTTTTATTGAAGTACAATCAATTACAGTGTGTCAATTTCTGGTGTACAGCACAAGGTCCCAGTCTTGCATATACATACATATATTCATTTTCATATTTTTCATTGGCTTCTCTTGACTGCCTTTTTGAGGGGTCCATGAGGGTTATCAGACTAGGGTTGAGGGCTCCTCTGTCAAGCCTGTCAGGTCTGTTGGGCTCCAAAGATCTTCCCTCCTCCCAGTGGTTTTAACCAGTGTTTGAATCACAGGCCCGTTGGAGAATCTGGGGCAAGCTCTGGGTCTTCCACCACCCTCAACAGCATGCTTGTGTAACACACCTTTGAGAATCCACAGGCCTCAACTGCCCTGGGGCCTGGAAGTTGCCACTTATCGGAGGCTGCTAGACTCACTTTCTGCCTAGTAGCGAGATTCCTAGGAAGTCAGTGTGAAAACTCTAGAGCTGGGAATGCTGAGGGGTGAGTTTGGGGGAAAAAAAGTTGGGAGAAAAAGGAAGCAGAGTGATCAGCAGTGTTGTCCTGGAGCCCCAGGCTCCATACCTGATGTTCTGGGAGGGGCACCTGAAGAGGGCTGGCCCTTCAAGTCATTCTGGTGGTGGTGTCACAAGGTTGGCAGATCTGGCTCCAGTGGCCACGTCCTGACCCCTCACTTGGAAGTGCATGCGGGTTCTCTGGAGAGCTATTCTGTCCCATACAGTAGCCACTTGCCATGTGTCTTTTTAAATTAAAATGAGTTTAAATGAAATAAAATTAAACACTCAGCTCCTCAGTTAGCCTAACAGTATTTCAGGTGCTCAGTAGCCACGTGTGGCTAGTGGCTACCATATTAGTGCAGATAATGAACATATCCCTCATAAAAGGAAATTCTGGACAGCGGTGCTCTAGAGCAGTGCTTCTCAGCGGGACCAGCAGATCTCTGTGGGAACCTTATTGCATTGCAGGTTCTGATGTAGCAGATCTCAGCGGGGCCCAAGAGTCCACATTGCTAACCATCTCCCAAAGGGGCCACTGCTGACCCCAGACCACACTTGGAGAAGTTGGTCTCTCAGGAGTGGAGATGAGAGTGTCTCATTTATTTCAATTTTCATAAATCAATTTATCTAGTAGATGGTTAATCTGACAAATGGAAATTATTTTTGAGCCTAAAGTGTGTTTGTGGGCATATGGATTTTAAATTAATCACAAGGGTCACAAATTAGCATTGTTTTGCCCACTTAAAATAGAAAGAAAATTAGATGAACAAATAAAATTCAGAAAATAGTTGATTTTTTTCTAGATGAAACATTTGATCTGGGGCCACAGGGCCCTGTTGTTTCAGGGTCTATTTCCATTTTCAATCCAAGGTAATCAGGTTTTAGAGGTTCCAGGGTTGTTTCTGTATTTCCTTTACGTAGTCTATAAAACCATAGCTCAACTTTGTGTTAGTTTGTAGAGTTTGAGTGTAATAGAAAAAGTCCACTGGGGAATGGTAATAAGGTTTTTAGAGCAAGAAGCTTTACATATAACAAATAAAATTATGATGGAGAACGGTCACTTTTATACGTGTTTTAGGAGTAAGCTGTATGGTAGTGGGGTGGTGTACCTGAAACTAAAAAGATGATATGTAGAAGTTGGCTTCTGGACAACATAACAGATACTACATTTAGGGCCTTCATAGCTTTCCTTAGGAAGAAAAGGAAATTATTTTCTCTGAACTTTTTTTCAATTTGATTTTTACATATATGTCTTCTTAGGTATTTTCTACTAGTAAAAATTTGCATGCCTTACTTAATTCCTCCGGTATTTCTGCAGACTTTATTTATAATATGGATCAAATTCTGAACCTTAAAAGGAGATAATGACATAATTTTGACTACCCTTAGAACTTACCCAAGTGGCAAGTCGTGTACTATCAACTGAATGGTGTGCCCCTGCTTCGGTATCTCTGGGACAATGAATACGAGAACGTAGACCTTTAGAAGGATGCACATTAATGCACATCAGCGAGCTTCCAACTTTCAGCACAACCACCAAAGAACGCAAGGAGTCAGAAGAGGAATTTATGGTTTGGAATTTCCTAAAGCCAGATAGCATTAGCACGAGAGGATCTATCAGTCTGAACCCCGGAAGTAGATTTCAGAGCTGACGTTTTCTTTTTCTTTTTCATCACCCCTAGGGAGGTTTGGTAGATACCAGCCGACTTAGTGCCCAGCAGTCCTTGTTCTTAGCCTGCTTGCAGGTTTTAGCCTTGCTCCTAGGGTAGCATGCTTAGCTTGGCTTGGTCTAGAGCCAAAGGAAGGTCTTGCTGTCCTTGGTGTATTTTTCCTAAGAGTTGGATTTTATTGGTTTTAAAACAGTTTCCTAAAGTTATCTAGGATCTCAGCAAAATCCCTTTTGAAGTGGTTTTATCAGTAAGTAAAGCAGCATGCAGAATGTTTGAGAAAAGTCTCGTAAATGAGAAGGTACTATTCATTCATTTAAGTGACAGTTACTGAGTGCCTCTGTTAGAGTACAGTGGTTGTTGATGACAATGGAAACCATGATTTCTCTCATTTAAATTTCCCAGTAACCCTACGAAGTGGGTAGTTTCACTGAGTTTCTAGATGAGGAACTTGACGTGAATGAGTAAGAACTTGGCTGAGGTCAGACAACTAGTGGAGAGGACATGGCGGTTGGATGGAGATTTGGCCTTGTTCTCTTGAACTCTGGTGCCAACCTGCCACCCTCCCTGCTTTCCCAGTGCTCCAATAGGCTCACTGGTATTTAACATCACTTCCAGCTCTGAGGAGCTCAGAGGTGATCCAGTGCAATTAGTGGGTAGACAGTTGGGCTAAGGCTTCAGAAGATGTTTTTTAAAAGGTCATTCTCACTAATTTAATCTCACTTGCTCAGTAAACCTTCATTTTGTGCCAGATCTGAGGATGCAGCAGGGAGTCCTGAAAGCTCACAAATCAGGAGAGGCAGACACGGGAGAGAGGGTGACCAGAGAATGGGTGATGAAGCCAGGGAGAGGGAGACAACCTGTCAGCCAGAGGAGAGCTTGTGGTGTGTGGATGACGGGACACTAGAATCCACCTGAAGTCAGGCTGCGGGACAGAAGCACACCCCTAGAAGATGACTGTGATGTGGATGAGAGGCTTTGTCTAGGCAGAGAACGCATGGCATTCTAGGCTGGGGACAAGCACGTGTGCAGGGGAGGCATGGAGCAGTGTGGTTCGACCAGGTGTGTGTAGAGGGCATGGCACTGGGAGGGAGACTCTGTAGGGTGACTGCTGCTGTCTGATCCAGCATGGCCTTGAACTCCTCACTAAGCAAGGAGTGAGCATGAAGTTTATTCCATTCCTTGTATAAGTACTTCTCAAACTACTCCAGCCTTTCTAAGGTATTGGTCCTGGATCAGAAGAAAGATGAATGGTCATAAGCCCTTCTTTACCATCCATTCTTCAGACATGTCTTGAGACACTCATTTATCTTTCTGATTGAGCCCTTCAGTGGTTTAAGGGCTCCTGCTCTTCTCATTAAAGTTGCTTTCTCCTTTATTCATCACTTCCTCCTGCCCAAATGTAATATCTTTTGGCCATTGTCCTTTTTGATCGTCTCTTTTCTCCAGCAGCACTATTAAACCTCTTAACTCTTCTCCTTCATTCCTAGAGCGGATGAGTGCCCGCTGTGGGCTCAGCCCTAGCACAGAAACCAAGAAGAGGGACTCCCAGCCGAGCTCCATGTGCCTTGGCTTCTGCTCCCTCCTTTGACTGTGGAACCCAGCAGCTCTCACCTGAGTTTTTAACTTCTCCACTTGCCCCGCTTAAGTCTAGAGACATTTGCCTTCAAACTCTTCTTTTCTACTCTGCCAGTTTGACGTCTCTAGCTTCTACCTTTCCTTCAGTTCAGTTCAACAAACTTTTGCCCAGTTAGTGTGCCAAGTATGGTGCCGGCCTGCTGTTTCCAAAATGAGTAGGCTGAGGCCTTCGTCATGCCCGGGCCAGCCGTGGTAAACGCCTTAAACAGAACAGAGAAGGGAGTAATGAATCCAGGCTGAGACAGGCCAACCCATCAGCCTTGGACTTGTCAGAGGAGGACTTCCCCAAGTCCAGAGGAGGGAGGAGGTCAGAGAGGCGCTGGTGAAGAGCCTCAAACCTTGCAAAGGGGTCTGAGTGTACTGGAACAGGCAGTGAGAAGCCATTTCACCTTGGGTGAGGCGAGAGATGAGAAGTTGTGGTTTTGAGTCAGAAATTTAGCGGTAGTGTTGGTCATGACTAATCCTTGGGCAAGTTAGGAACTTTTCACAGACTTAAACTTACTTCATTTAAAGGTTGCTCTTTTATTCAGGTCCTGCAGGGTTTTTCTTGCATCATATTAAATAATTTTCCTTGTTTCCTGGTGCCCAAGCCAGCCCCTGATCCAAAGCTTCATTTTGCTAAAATGACCATAATAATTTCCACAGTTGTACCTGGGTATCGGTACACATTGCCAACCCCCATTTACTTAGCTGTTTTTGTTTCATTGTTTGGAGGTTTGTTTTTAGAATGACTCTACAAACATCACCGCACCCACTACACTCACTACGGATTGATTCTTCCCAGTTTCCCTCTTACAAAGAAGCTTCTTTTAAAATGCCAGGGGCATCTGACTCGTGGGCTGCATTTCTTTCTGGAACTTGGCATCCTCTTTGAATTTCTAGGTTTTCCATCAAGGTTTTATTTCCTCAGGGTCAGGAACATGTCTTCTAATTTTTGTTCTGTACTTAAGTCTGTCTCCAGGAGGTACATGATGTTATTAACAGTTTTTGTCAGCTAAGATAATCGTAGAAATGAGAATAATTAAGGGATTTGATTCAATCTTTGGTTGGGGTGTTAGAATCCTTGTTGCTCTCAGAGAAGCTTTTTCAAGAAGGATCCTATGCTGTAGGGATACGATCTCTTGAGTATATCTCTGAATCACATTCTTTGGTAACAAGTCAGACAGTAAAAGACAAATAATGTATGTTTTCACTTATATGTGGAATCAAACAAACAAATATAACAAAGCGGAAACAGACTCCCAGATACAAAGAACAAACTCATGGTTACCAGAGTGGAGAAGGGGTGGCGGGGAGAGGCTCAATAGGTGAAGGGGGTTAAAAGGTACAAACTCCTAGGTATGAAATAAATAAGCTACAAGGATGTAATGTACAGCACAGGGAATAGAGTCAATATTTTATAGTAACTTTGTTCAGAGTATAAACTATAAAAATATTGAATTACTATGGTGTACACCTGAAATTAATGCAACGTTGTAAGTCAACTATACTTCAATAACAAAATAAGTAAAGAAGTGAATACCCCAAAATAATTAAATTAAATTAAATGATACTTTTTTCAGGAAAGCAGATTGTTCCGTAATTTGGAAAAATAAATTATAGCTAAAAGTAGGAGCTATAATTTGCTGTTGGTAGAAGCCAGGAGGTGACTTACGTTCTATTCATCCCCACGTTCCTTTCTCCTTCTACAGTGACCAGTATACAGTTGTGCCTTCAGTAAACGTTTGTCCTGTAAATATTGAATAAGTGGCGTTGGAGGATGATACAGCTGCATGCTTTCATTTTCTGGCATGATTCTGTGTGGCTCTCAATAGTTCTGTTACAGGCTGGTTTTGTTGAGCATTGATTTTAAAAGGATATTCACAGATCCATTTTTTAATTTCGATTTTCTCAGATGTCTATTTACTGAAAAGATTTATTATTTCTCCTTCAGTGGAATTTACTTCATAAACATTAACGTTTTGTTTCGTTTTAATGCAGATACTTGGTTGGGTAGAACATGGCATGTCCTTGCTAGGGGTGCCAGGCAGACCTTGTTTCTCTACCCACAGACCCCATTCACTTGCTTACAGTCTGTTCAGTTGTCTCAGCTATCTGTTGCTGTGTAACAAATTACTCCAAACCTAGTGGCTTAAAACAACATATGTTTATGACCTCAGTTTCTGAACTCGGCTAAGCTGGGTCCTGTGCTCAGGATCTCACAAGGCTGGTCTATGTTCCTGTCTGAAGCTCAGGCTCCTCTTCCTGTCTTGCAGGGTTGTTGGCAGAACTCAGTTCCTTGCAGTTTTAGAACTGAGGTTCCTGTTTTCTTGCTGGCTGTCAGCTGGGGTCTGCTCTCATCTCCAAGAAGCTGCCTGCAGTTCCCCACCCCCAGCCCTCTCACAAAGTGGCAGCTGGCTTCAAGGCCAGCAGGTGACGTTCTCCAGGCCACTAAGGTGAAGTCATAGACAATGTTAACATAATTATGAGAGAGACTATGTCATCACTTTTGCCACTTTGCAAGTCACAGATTCTGCCCAAACTCAAGGAGAGAGGATTATATGCAGTGGGGGCCACCTTAGGGTTTGTCTGTCACAGAAATGTATTCATCCCCTTTGGTGATGCTGTGGACTCACTGGTCTGTCCTACTTTATGTGATTAATTACATAATTAATCACTGATGGCTTGCTGTCAGCTGCTTTATCGCCTCTAGGCTAAGAACATGCTCCAAGGTTAAGAACATGCTAAAAGGTTATGTACTTTTAATAATAAACAACAAAAACATTCTGTGAAATTACTCTTGTGTTCATTACAAGGTGATGTTTTATAAGCAGGAAACTGACCTGGGAATAAACTTCCTAGAGTCCCCTTTGGGAAGGAGAGCAGCCAACTTCATTCTCTTTCCTCATATTTTTCAAATTACATTTACAGAAGATAACAAACTCTAACTGGAGTCCATTTTCATTAATGATAATACTGCTTCTATGGAAGGAAAACATTTTGGCATGATACCATGTGTGATCAATTACTGTATACTGTGTAAGAAAGACTAGCATTTGGGTTTCGATTTACAGAACACCAAATCTCATCCCCCATGAACATTTTCATATTTGGGGTTCAGAGACGTGTATCTGAGTTCTGCACCCCAACTCTAGCCTTTTGGAGGGCCTCCCACAGGGACGCGTGGTGAATTCGGAAGGCACCTGGAAATGAGGACATCCTCCCATAGATTTAACAGTTGTGGTGGATGTCTGATCTTTCTCATGACGTTAATCACCCTGAACCTCCATGAAGTTAACTGATTTTCAGGTACACTACCTGGCCCTTGCAGTATCTTTTAATAATGGATGCTTGGATGACTGCATTACAGGATTTAAAATCATAATAATAGTCAACTTAAAAATAATGGCATAGTACTCATCAGAGCTGTTCTCTGAAGTTCTGACAGGTGTACACACCATCGAGACTGCAGTTACCTTCATGCTCTCTCTCTCACATGATCAAATTCTCTCCCTAGACTGGCTCTTGGGCATTTAAACACGTGCTGGTGTCTCCTATCTTTAAAAACACACAGAGAAACAAAAACCTCCCCTGACTCACCCTGTCCTGATTTGTACCTGGGGTTTGTTTTAATCAGGTATGATAGGATGTCAGATGAGGAGACAACTTTGAAAGAAGAGTTCATCACTTACAGTTCCTGAAAGAAGGAGGCAGGCCACCCCTGACAGGGCCACGTGGGGAAGTTAGGAGGCAGAAGGAGCGAGGGGAAAGCCTGGCCTGGAGCCCTTACTGTGATTTCCAGGGAGGCAAGGTAGACAATTTGAGTACTTTTAGGGTTGGATAGTTTAAATAATTTCTGCAGGCTCTGGGCTAGGGAGTGACCTCTGCTTGTACCTGGCCCTGGGGTGATTTAGGGCTGAGGGGGATGTTGGCTGGTGCTGAGAGTTAAAGGATGTAGTTAAAGGTAGATAAGGAGGTAAAGATAAAGGAAGAGTGTAGGTTTTGGATTTGCGTTTGCATATGAAAGGCACACTCTCTGACAAGCTGTTTGCTGTATCTGGATTTAGCTAGCCCTGAGAAGGACCGTCTCCCTGCCCCAGGATGTCAAGACATCATAAGAAACAGAACATTTAAAACAGGATCAACGCACGCCCTCTCTTAGCGTTTTCTGCATTTCTTTACTCTCCTTTGTGATCAAATGTCAAGAAAGAGTTTGTGGTCGCTACTTCCACTTCCTCTCCCATATCCACCCACAGTCTCCCAACCTTCTCCTCCCACTGCTGAGTCACCAGTGACTTCCATGTTGCTAAATCCAAGGTCTCTTCCGGGGTCGTTTCCTGCTTCATCTCGCAGAAGCACTTCTCACAAATTACTCTTCTACCTTGAAACTGTTGTTCCTGGTTCCTCCTCACAGGCAGTTTGTGGCCCAGTCTCCCCTACAGGCTTTTCTCATCTGCTTGACCCCTGAAATGTGCCTGAGTCTGGGCCCCAGGCCCCTCTCTGCCTACATTCTCCTATGGTGATTCCCTCAAGTCTTGTGGCTTGAAGTGCCCTCTCTCTGCCCAGGACTCTGTCTTCACATTGTTTCTCTCCAGCCTTCAGTCCGTGTCCATGTGCCAGCTGCCTGTGTGGGATACCTCCTCTTGGGTAGCTACCCATAGGTATCTCAAGTGTAACCTGATCAAGGCACAAGCCTCCTTTCTAGACCCTCTTCCCCTAAACCTGCCGCCCTCCAGGCTCCCCTGTTGAAGTTAATGGTGTTTCTATGGATGCAGTTGCTCAGGCCTAAAACTATAGATATCCTTGAATCTCTTCTTTCCCTAAAACCCCTCACCAGTTAGTCAGGAGGTTCTGTTGATTCCATTCCCCAAACCAAAGATGTATCTACTTCTTGTGTCTCCTACCATAACTCTGAACTAAGCCAGCAGCATTTCTGGACTATTCCAGCTGTAGTAGCTTCCAAATTGGTGTTCCTGGCTCCACATTTGCCTTTCAGTCCAGGCTCCAGAGAACAACCACAGGTGATCTTCTTAAAATGTGGTTCACTTAAGGATAGGCAGATAGATCAGTGGAATAGAATTGAAAGTATAGAAATAAACCCACACATCTATGGTCAACCAACGATTTGACAAGGATGTCAAAACCATTTAATGGGTAAAGAATAGTCTCTTCAACAAATGGTGTTGGGAAAACTGGATCTCCACATGCAAAAGAATGAAGTTGGACCCTTAGCTTACACCATGTACAAAAATTAACTGAAATGGGTGACATACCTAAGTGTAAGAACTAAACCTATTTTAAAAAAAACCTATTAGATGAAAACATAGGCATAAACTTTTGTAACCTTGAATTAAGCGATGATTTCTTAGATATGACACCTAAAGCATAAGCAACAAAAGAAAAATCGGTAAATTTGATTTCATCAAAATGAAAAACTTTTGTGCTTCAAAGGACGCTATAAACAAAGTCAAAAGACAACTCACAAAATGGGACGAAAGATTTGCACATCATACATCTGATTAGTGTCTAGTATCCAGAATATATAAGGAATTCTTACAACTCAACTCAATGATAAAGACATTTGATAAAGACACAAATAGCCCAACTTAAAAATGAGCAAAGGATTTGAATAGACATTTTTCTAAAGAAGAATGGCTGATAAAGACACAAAAAGATGGACCACATCATTAGCCGTTAGACAAATGCAAATCAAAACCTCACACCCACTCACACCTCACACCCACTGGGTTGGCTATAACAAGTGTTGGTGAGGATTTGGAGAAATTGGACCCTTCATATGCTGATGGGAATGTAAAATGGTGCAGCCACTATGCAAATGTATGATATTTCCTCAAAAAGTTAAACATAGTTACCATATGACCCAACCATTTTCCCTAGGCAGGTGCTCACACAAAAATGTGTACATGACTGTTCATAATAGCCAAAAGGTGGAAATAACCCAAATGTCCATCAACTGATGAATGTATAAACAAAATATATTCATACAATGGAATATTAGTTGGCCACATAAAAGGAATGAAGCCCTGATACACAACAACTTGGGCGAACCATGGAAACACGCTATGTGAAAGAAGCCAGTCATAAAAGGCCGCATACTATGATTTCCATTTATGTGAAATGTGCAGAAGAGAAATCTGTAGACACAGATTAGTGGTGGCTGAGTGGGAGGAGGGGACAATGTGGAATGACTGTTAATGAGAACAGAGTTTCTTCTTGGGGTGATGAGTCCTGAAATTAGGTGGTGGTGATAGCTGCACATCATGAATTTACTAAAAGCCACCGAATTGTATATACGCTTAAAGGCAAATTTTATGGTGTTTGAATTATATCTTAAGAAAATCAGCACTAATAAAAATGTAATACATGTCATGTGTTAACCACTCTGTAAAATCCTCCATTGCTTCCTGTGTAAGTTTTCTGTTGTCACTGTGACAAATGACCACACAAATTTGAGGGGAGGCTCAGAGGTAGAGCACATGCTTAGCGTGCACAAGGTCCTGGGTTCAATCCCCAGTACCTCCATTAAAAAGTAAGTAAATAAATAAATAAACCAAATCACCTCCACCCTCAAAAAAAAAAAAAAAAAAAAACACACACACACACAAAAATTAAAAAACTAAAAAAAAAACCCCATAAATTTATTTTCTTCCATTTCTGTAGGTTCCAAGTCCAACATGGCTCTCACTGGGCTAAAACTCAAGGGGTCAGCAGGGCCTTCCTTCTAGAGGAGAGTCCATTTCCTTGCCTTTTCCAGCTTCTTGAGGCCACCTGCATTTCTCTGCTAGTAATCCCTTCCTCCATCTTCAAAGCCTACAACGTGATATCTCTGACCCTATGTGGTCACATCTCTTTCACTGATCACAGTTGGGAGTTTGTCCACTTTGAAGGATGCATGGGATTAGATTGGGCCCATCTGTATAATCTAGGTTAATCTTCCCATCTCAAGGTCCTTATCTTTAATCACCTGCAGAGTTCTTTCTCCCTTGTAAGTAGTTCTGTGGATTAGCATCTGGACATCTTTGGGGGCCATTCTTCTGCCAACCACAGTTTCCATCACAGGTGAACAGTAGCCAGAGTCATTCCCCTGACCTACAAAGCTTTTCCAGTCAGCCCCAAATGTCACGTCAACTGATGAACGTATAAACAAAATATACTCATACAATGCCTCTCTAACTTCCCCAGATGGCTCTCTGTAACCCCTTACTCTACAGCAGTCTGGTCTCTTAAAAAGCCAAGTATGTTCTCACTCAGGGCCTTGGCACTGGCTGTTCCCTCCGCCTAAATATTTACTCTCTTCAGACCTTTTCCTGCTTGACTTCTTGTCACCTTGATCTTGGCTTTGGTGTCACCTTAGAGACATGCAAACTCCCATAAACTTTCTGGCCATCACTCTAGTTTAAGTCACCACAAAACACTTGCCATTTGTGTGTGTTTATGTGTGTGTGGTGTCTCTCACCACCTCCATCTTGACTGCCACATGGCTAGGAACCTTATCTGTCTGTGTCGCTATGACACTGGGGTTGTACTTGGCCCATTGTAGCTGCTCACTAACCACCTGCTCAATTAATGTCACAGGACACTGGGATAGGATGGCTGGGACTTCTGCTCATGCACCAGAGTGCTGCTATCTGGTAACAGTGTGAACCCAGCTTTCAGATTATTGGACCTTGAGATTTCAATAGCTCTTTATGAGTTATTTGCATTATTTAAATTTGCGTTGTTTGCATTGTCTAAAGGGAAGTGTTTTAAATAGTTGTATATTACTCTATTAGAATTTTATACAAATTTTTTTCTTTTTTGGTTGAGGGGAGGTAATCAGATTTATTTATTTATTATTTTATTTTAATGGCAGTACTGGGGGTTGAACCCAGGACCTCGTGCATGCTAGGCATGCACTCTACTACCGAGCTATACCCTCCCCACTGAATTTTGTACAAATTGAATTCCTTTGAAATGCTATGGTGCTGTCCCTCCTGGCAGACTCAATATAGAAGACCTTTACTCTCATGCACAGAATAACTCTTTCTCACATACTCCTCTGTTGCCTCTCTTTCAGAAAACATGCTCTGAATTGCCATCGGATGAAACCCGCTCTCTTCAGTGTGTTCTGTGAGATCAAGGAAAAGACAGGTAGGCCATTGAGAAGTCACTTCCTGTGCAGACTGAGGATCACAACAACCTCCCACCTCTGATCCTGGCTCAGCGCTGACGTGCGTCATGGGCCATCTTGCTCATCACATCCCCTCTCTGGCGGCGGACGGTTCACTCCTGCCTTGTCAGAGCCCTGCTTTCTGGTGTATCACACTCATTTATTTTGCAGCTTGTCACGGGGAAATCCTGCTGCCAGTGAGTAACAAGCACTGCAGTCTGGGTCCAAGACCTGAAGCACCAGGCCTTCCGTTGTTTACAAAAGGATCTGAGGTGACAGGGTTAGGAAAGCAGAATAATCATTTTGTTTTGTGTGTTTTAAGCATCCAGAGTAATCCCCATGGAAGCTTCTGCCAAGGCAAAGCCTTTTGTTAAAAAAAATCTTTTTGAGGGGTGTCTTCAGCTCAGTGGTAGAGCACATGCTGAGCATGCATGAGGTCCTGGGTTCAATCGCCAGTACCTCCATTAAAAAATACATACATACGTGCATGTATACATAAACCTAATTACCTCCCACCCCAAGAAATATTTTTATTTTGAATGAATTTACACTTGCAGAAAAGTTGAAACACCAGTGCAAAGCGTTCTCGTATACTCTTCTCCCAGCTTTCTCTACTGACAGCACCTTCAGAACCGTGGTGCAGTCACTGAAACCAGGAGATTAACATGGGTATGATGCTCTGTCACTGAGCAACAGGCCCTGCTTGAATTTTCACGGTTTTTGTCCTAAATGTCCTTTTTCTGGTCCAGGATCCCACGTTGCATTTAGTCATCATGTGTCCTTAGTCTCCACCAATCTGTGACGTTTCCTCCATTGTTCCTCATCGTCCAGGACCTTCACACTTCGGCCAAGAACTGCCCAGTCATTTTATAGCGTGTCCCTCGGCGTGGTTTGTCCGTTGTTCCCTCGTGACTAGACTGGAGCTGTGCATCTTTGCGCAGTCCCACAGAAGCAGTGGTGTGTCCTTCTCCGCACATGATGTCGGAGGTGTATACCGCCAGTAAGTCCTGTCACTGGTGGTGCTGACCTTGATCACCTGGTCAACGTGAATAACAATTTGAAGATTGTTTACAAGAGAAGCCACCAAATAAGAAGAAGACATCACTGAAACCAAAGTCATCAAGAGCGGGAGGGGAAGTTTAGCTCAGTGGTAGAGTAAGTGCTTAGCATGCCGGGGTCCTGGCTTCAATCCCTAGCTCCTCTGTAAATAAATAAACAAACCAATAAATAAATAAACACATCCCTCCCCCCAAAAAATATTTAAAATTTCTTTTGAAAAAAACAAAGCTGTCAAGAAAAAGGTTGTCACTTGATTTCTTTGAGTGGTCTCTTGAGATCAGCTGTTTGAATGCTGTGTGTCACCGTGGAGGATGGCACTTCAGAGATGCTGGGGCTTGTGGAAAGTGCAAATGTGACACAAAAGTATGTTTCTTTCTGATCACAGTTTTGGGGTGACCTTGACATGCACTTGACGAGGACAATGGCTGAGAGCAGTGACAGGGTCTGAATTTTGCTTTGCCCCTGGCTACATGACCCTGACAAGTGACTGAACCTTTCTCTGTCCCAAGTCCTCCTCTGTGAATTGGGACATGGATAAACCTTAGATCATGGTTACTGAAGACTGTGCGTTCATACATGTAAGGCTATGGGTGTGGTGCCGGCCTGCAGTAGTTAATCCGGTGACTGAAAGAGAAATTCCATTTTAAACCTACATTTAAGTTTCACCCAGACGCTATAAGGACGTAACATTCTCCTCCCCACTACCCAGTTTGAATATTTTTTATTGGATTAAAATATATATAACATAAAATTTACCATTTTAATCATTTTTAATCTATTTTTAATTTTGAGTTTTATTTATATTTTATGGAGGTACTGAGTATTGAACCGAGGACCTTGTACATGCTAAGCACGCGCTCTACCCTCCCCCTCCACTTTAACCATTTTTAAGTGCACAGTTCAGTGGCATTAAGTACATTCACACCTGCAGCTTTCACTACTGTCCATCTCCTCAACATTTTCATCTTCCTAAACAGAAACTCCATACTCATTAAATACTACCTCCACGTTCCCTACTCCCCTGGCCTCTGGTAACCACTGTTCTGTCTGCATGAATGTGACTGCTCCAAGTACCTTGTATACGTGGAACCATGCAGTGTTTGTCCATTTGTGTCTGACTTATTTCTCTAGCACAGTGTCTTCAAGGTTCACCCACATTGTAGCATGTGTCAGAATTTGCTTCCTTTCAAAGGCTGAATAATATTTCATTGTATGAATAGACCACATTTTGTTTATCCATCCATTGTAGGACATGTGGTTGTTTCCACCTTTTGGCTATTGTGAATAATGATGCTAATATCTGTGCAAATACCTGTTTGAGACCTTGCTTTCAGTTATTTGGGGTGTATGCACAGGAGTGGAAGTGCTGGGTCACATGGTAACTGTATATTTAACTTTCTGAGGAGATGCCAGACTGTTTTCCACAGCAGCTACACCACTTCACATTCTAACCAGCAGTGCGTGAGGTTCCAGTTTCTCCACATCTATTAAACACTTGTTATTTTCTGGGTTGTTTGTTTGCTTGTTTGTTTGTTTGTTTTGATAATAGCCATCCTAGTGGGTATGAAATGGTTTCTCATTGCGGTGGACATGATTTTTTTTATACTTGTTTGTATTTTAAGGACTCTTTGTTTGATGACAGCAGATGTGGGGAGCCATATTAGTTCAAGAAGTATCTCATTATGGATCTTCATGGCGTCCCTCCTTAACCCAGATGGAAGCCAACATTTTACCTGTTATCCTCTACCACCACTTTCCTTTCATAAAAGCCTTTGGTAGCTTGTATGGCCGACATTCATTCTCATAGGTCCATTTGTGTGTGTTTAACTTTATTTTTTCTTTTTTAAGAAGAGAGTAAAATTTAGTTTTACTTGCAACTTTAGCTCAATTTAATTAACAAATATTAACTCCCTGGGTTGCAAATATTTCGTATTCTTTAGTTCAGTATTTTCCAAAAGGGACATTACTGGCATGTTGGGATGGAACAATTCTTTCTTCATGCTCTACTACAATATACTTACTCTCCTTTATCTTGTGTATTTTATATAGCACAATACAGTATAATATACTAATAATACTATGTTTCTATAATTTCTGTCTAAACTATAAAGCACATTATAACATTTATAATTTCTGGACCCCACCCACAAAATTTAAGTGACACACCCCAGTCACTGTGACAACCAAAAATGTCCCCAGGTAAATTTCCAAATGTAGATTAGAAGGTAGCAACGCCCTGACTTGAGGACCACTGCATATTACACAGGTAGAGTCTATTTGCTGCTTGAATAAACAAAATAGTTTAAGTGTCAAGTGATTTGCTTCATAGTTTTCTTTAACTAAAAGTCAATTCCTTTCTTTGAAGGGAGATTCATATTTCTTAGTTTCCTTTTAAAAGAAGAAGCATATATTCGTTTGTTTCCACAGTAGTAGGTGAATGTGTTTAACTTTTTACTTTGAAACAACTACAGATTTACATAAATGTTCCAAGAATAGTGGTAATACATTTTCTCCCTGAACTTTTCATTGGGGAGTGAGTTGCTGCCACAATTCCCCATGACCCCTGCACACTTGAGCGTGTTTCCAACAGACAAGGACATTGTCCTGTTTCCCCACAAGACAACTGTCACAGTCAGGAAAGGAACACTGACACCCACCACCGGGAATCCTCAAGCTCTGCCAGTTGTCCCAATAGCATCCTTGAAAAGGACGCAGGGCAACATCTCAAGTTGAATTTAATTATCACATCTCTTCTGTCTTGTTCCATTTGTGACAAAGCCCCCATCTTTCCTTGACTTCCATGACCTTGACCGTCAGGAAGATCACAGGCAGGCCCCACCTTTGGGGTTTATCTGGTGTCTCCTCGTGATTAGATTTCCACTGCACATCCTCAAAATGAGGCGACGCCTCTTCTCACGCAGCGGCTGGTCAGTGGTGCCCACGTTTGCTCTGTCCCTGTTGGTCACATTGACTTTGATCACTCCAGTGAGAGGGTGTCTGCCAGATGACTCCTTTTCACAGTTGCTCCTTTCCCCTTTGTAATGAGGATTCTGTGGAAGGTACCCTGAGACTATCCCTCATTAAATTTCCCATTTTTTTCACTTTTGTATCTTGTATCAGTGTAGATTCATGGAGCCTTATCACAGTTACTATCCTCACTCGTGTTGATGCTCAGGCCGTCCCAGATTCGTCTAGTGCAAGCCCCTTCAAGCTGGCTTTGTGCCCTTCTGACGTGTCTCCATCAGCCTTTGAGGACTATTCCTCGCTGCCAGAACATGTTCCAGGCTCATCTTCTTCCCTCCTTGCCCCAGCCAGAATCGGCCGTTTCCCCAGGAACCCTGGCTTCCTTTAGAGTGGACCTTGGCCCTGGGAGTGCTCACTGCTGTTGAGGTGTTACTGCTCTGGTCACTCTCAGGGCACAGAGCTAAGGAGTATTTGTGGGTGATACATATATCTGCACACGCACACATTCTCATCTATATTTTTCTGCATATGTTGAAAACCATGAGTTCA
The DNA here is from genome assembly GCF_009834535.1 of Camelus ferus. Classification (NCBI taxonomy): domain Eukaryota; kingdom Metazoa; phylum Chordata; class Mammalia; order Artiodactyla; family Camelidae; genus Camelus; species Camelus ferus. The sequence goes on from NC_045717.1 coordinate 15,264,053, forward strand.
TTTCAGTACCTTTAATTCTTATTCAATACCAGAGGGTTCATTCTGTTTTTCTCTCTTTCCGGATCTGTAAACTCCTTCCTCTGACAGTAAGAACCCTGTCCTCATTATCCTCAGTTCTTTTACTTATTTAACCAGTTGTTCCCTCCCCCGTCATGTGCCGGATCCTCCTCCACCACATGGGTCCCTTTTCACTGCTTCAGCCCCTGACCCGGGTCCCCCGCAAGCTCGCCGCTGTGGACAGCTCACACATGTTGCCCTGCTCGCCTTTCTTAGGCTCCAACACCCAGAGCCCCATCGCCCTCCTCCGCAACGCCCCTTGCCCTGTCGGGCTGGAGCGTCCCAAGCTAAGCTCCTGCTCAGGCACCTGTCACAGCTGCTTGAAAGTCTAATGGCCTGTGTTGTCTGTTGCTTATTTAAATGACAAGGAGCACATATTCTAGCTTCCAGTAAACAAAGGCTGGGCTTTTTGGGGTTTAACCAAGCTTGCCCTCAACCCCTCACCGCACTCCCTTTATGCTCTGTCTGAACCAGATAAGCAGCATTCCTGCAACTTCAGGAGCCACAAAACCCGAGAATCCTCTGGGCTGAAGGAAACTGCCTACAGGGGACACGCCACTGTGTGTCCAGCCCTGGAGACACTGGCTACAGCCAAGTGCCCCAGCACCATTGAATTGTGTGGTGTTGATCACCCTCATAAAAATCCGGTGGTGCCCCTCTCTATGAGGTGTTGTCCTCCTCCCAGCCCCCATACCCCCAGGGGAAAACAGCCCTTTAGGGGCCTCCTCGCTGCCCCCAGAAGTTGACTATCATCAGAGCTCCTTGGATGTGTGGGCCCCTGAGATTTTTATTGACAACTCATCTGTGCAAAATACAGAATTTAGTAGTAATAAAAAGCAATTTTTAAAAGTACTTTAATCGGCTGTCGTCTCCGGAAGCTGTAGTTCTCGGCGACCTTCTTCCCATCAATGAAATGCTGAGAGTGAACAGGAAACCGGTTCCTGAGAGCTGTGGGTGTGCTGTCTGGGCGCGCCTCCTGTCTGCTCCATCTGACTCTGGACGTGTATTTGTGACTGCAGCCATCAGCCAGCTTCAAACTCAGCGGTTTCAGGCAAAAAGAAAGGATTGATACCTTCTGCCAGCAGGACAGGCTCAGGTGTCCATTTTTGCCCACGCCGTTGACCTGTCCCATCTTCCCAGCCTGCGAGGGCCACACTCAGGGGCTTCTGACTCCACCCAGGCTGAGTCCCACGGCGGCTGTGGGCTCAGAGCATGAGCCATACATCAGATCTGAGCATTTCTTCAGAAAACCATGCTTCCTTTCCACTGAGAGGCTCAAACATTGGGGTGCCTGGTACATTTTGGGGCATCACAGCACAGGTGGGGCAGCACCGCTCAGCCTTGAAAAGTGCAAGCCGTCACAGCTGCTTACAGCTGCCTAAATGTCAAGTTCAGTGTGGCCAGGGGACTTCTCATGCCAGTAGGAAGTGCAGTCTCGGGAGCACTGGGTTTCCACATTTTTCCAGTCTCAGGATGGGCCACCAGTAGCAGGAAAGTAAGTGAGATCTCAGTTCTGCCTCAGCTTCCCCCAACCCCAGGACCAGGGATGACCAAGTCTTGGCCTGAAGAAAACTATTCAGGGCCCTGATCCTGGACCCTGGTTCTCCCCGGCCAGTGCCCGATGAGCGACCCTGCGGGCTGGGCCTCCTGGCGCGCCCACGTGGGGAGATGGCACATCTGCTTCTTGACTTAACCTACATATCTCACATTCCCCTCTGGCTAAAGTCTGCGGCAAGCCTTCAGGGAAAAAACCAAATCTGCGCAGAGCTTTTAAAGCCCAGTGGACATCAGTGGAGCATGGGCCACAGTCAGACAGCTCCCAGCTTCCCGGCATCATTATCCCAAACTTCCAACAGCCTCAGGGCAGACACTTACTTTACAAATGAGCAGAGTGAAGCTTCAGAGAGACAGGGTTGCACCTCAGTAACCCACAGCCAGGCTGCGTGCTACCTCTGCACCCTGCCCTGGCTCAGGGAGGGAACCCTGCACCCACAGGTCCAGGTGCTGTCTGTGCATCCGCTGCTCTCACTGCATCCGCGGTGGCTCCTGGCCTCTGCCACCTGTCTCCTCCAGTGAGTGTGTTACCCCATTCATTGACTGGACCTCCCCCACCATGCTCCCAGCCCAGGTTGAGACAGGGAGGTTCTTTTTCTGATCAGATTTGTGCAGCCAACACTGAAACCAGTGCTGAGACTGGAACAGCACAGGCTTTTGCTCAATGGCCAAAGAATGGAGAAGCGGGAACCTAGTTTGCAAATCGACTTCTCAACCCAAATCAGGCAGAGACACCAAATATAGAGGAGGGTCAAGGTAAAAGGGGAGAATTGGAGAGAGTGGGAGGAACATCCACGAGTGTCCTGAGAACAAGGGTGTGGTCTGGACCTGGAACTGGTGCAGCTCTCCTTTTCAGTCCTTGTATGGGCTTTTCCCCTTGTCAGCTGTCTTGGGGCTGGAGATGTCACTGAGCATGCCGGTGTATTATAGGAGCGTGTAATGAGGCCCAAGTTCCACTGGAAGGCAGATCTTCCACCATCGTGGGCCTAGTTTGTTCTAACCAGTTCTTTTTTCTTTTTTCCCTATTTGCAGCTTTCTCCTGAAACTTAGATAAGAGCAGTTGGTTTCCATTTGAGGCCAGGGGCAGGGGTATGATTCTAGGGCGACAGCCTTGGTTGTAAGTGCAGGGTCTAGGACGCGCTATGTCCTGGGAGTGCCCTGGTACTTGGCACACAGTGTATGGACTTTATATTTTTGTTATATTTTTGTTGAATGAAGAACTGTTTCTGGTGACTGATACCTATTAATGGTGAAAAGGTGAAATCCTTTTTATTCTGTACATCTACAGGATTCAGGAAGATTGTGTGTCTAGGGCCCGACTATGAACACAAGGCTTATAGTTCATATCATGGTAAAAAGAAAGCCATCCTCCATGTAAACCCAGTGTTAGTGGATGTTCCTGGAAGCGCTACCTTATGAGTTCCAAGAATTGCCTTCTGATGCCTCCTCTGACCTGTAGGAGAGATGCAGGCGCATCTTCCAGGGTCAGCGTACAGGCTCCACCTGTGTCCTCTATGCCGCGTTCAGGGGGTCCTGCCTGCGGCAGTCTCTGCTGGCCAAGGAAGCCCTAGGGGTCCACTCCGCTCCCAAATCCTTCCCACGGTATCTGGAGGAGCTGGCCTGAGGAGGACAAATAAGCCATTTTTGGAGAGCTTTGAATTTAGCTGGGAGGACCAAAAACCAGCCCAATCCCTTTCTTGAAACCCTCAGGGCTGGGTGCCCCACAGAATTCACAGTGTTGTTTGGATTTTAGGCCCATCGTGTTGTCGAGGACTGAGGCAGAGCCTGCACTCGCGCAGTGACCTCTGGCATGTGAGCAGGAACAGCCTCGCACACTGGTGTGGCGCCTCGCACAACAGCGTGGGGCCTCGCATACCGGCGTGGGGTCAGGCTTTGCCTCCAAATGAACTTGAGTGCCAACTTATGTAAAAACCTTTGGATCTTGGATTGCAGATGAGCAGGTGGCTTCAAGCCCCGTGAAGAGCTGCCCGGCATCCAGGGCAGTTCGCACAAACGGGCCTGCTCTGTCTTCTCTGAACTGTCACTGTCCCCTGTGCTGGTCTCAGCTGCACATCTGTGCCTCTGTTTGATTGGTTCCGGGTTCGCTGTGTCTCTGAGGAACGAGAAGTGCCGGCTCCGCCAGCCTTGCTCTCGGGCCAAGGAACTCTCTGTGCTGCGGGAGCACAGGCAGCGGCCTGTCAGAGTAGATGTAAATAACTCATCACGCGAGGGAACACCCTCGTATTTCCTCACCACCGTTCCTGGGCCTGGCTGGGAGCTGTCAGGCGTAGGTAATCCAGCAGTTTTTCACCTTTGTTTCCCTTCCTCATCAGCCACCTGGAACTGGTGCAGCTCTCCTTTTCAGGCCTGTTGCAGTCGTAACATCGTTATGGATAGCTTCAGCCTTCTGGTCGGGTCTGTCCCAGCCCCTGCCCTTCAGGCCAGTGTGTGACTTCCTCCCCTCTGTGAGTGGCTGGACCGGGGGCTGAGACCCACGTGCAGTATTCCGTTATGGCCGTGCGGGGAACAGACCTCCTGGAGCTGGGGGGTCATTTCTCAGGTTGCTTGGAGTGTTCTTTCCCAGCCCTCCAGTCGCAGGGTGACTTGTGAATTGAGTTTAGAGCTGTGGTCCATCCCTCTGGGGTGACTTACATGTGAGCTAATTAAAATCAAGCATAACTAAATAAGGCATTCTTCAGCCACACTGGCCACATTTTGAGTGCTTGGTAGCCATGTGTAGCTGGTGGCTCCCATACTAGTGCAGATCTGGAATGTTCCATCACTGGGAAATTTCCGCTGTACAGACATGGATGAGTATAGACAAATATACAAATCAAAGACTATGGAAAAAATCCAGCGTCCATGAGGACGACTAAAGAAAGAAAACGTGGTCCCTCTCTGCAGTGGAATGTTGTCCAGCCATAAAAAGGAATGAACTTTTCTGACAGAGGTTATAACATGGATGAGTCTTAAAAGCTTTATGCAGAGTGAAAGAAACCAGACACAAAAGGCCACAATAGTATGTGGTTCCATTTATGTGAAATGTGCAGGAGAGGTAGAAAGAGATTAGTGGTTGCCAGGGGCTGGGGGCGGGGCGGGGGGGTGGCTGCTAATGGGGACGGGGTCTCTTTTTGGGGTGGAGAAAAAGTTAGGTGGTGGTTGCACAACCTGGTGAATATACTAAAAATCACTGAATTATTCACTGTAAACGGGGTGAACTGTATGTCATGTGAATTCTGTCTCTATAAGGCTGTTATGAAGACGACTTAAGGACTGAAGGGTTTCAGCTGGGGCCGGTCTCTGATGAAGAGCGAGCCCACAGCTTAAGGCCTTCGGACACAGATGCCTGTGAAGCAGCACCTTCTTGCAGCCTCTATCCAGGCTTCCTCTTAGGGCTTAACCATCCACTGAAACCGTCTTGTGCCTTTGTTTCTGGTTTGTTTTCTGATCCCTCCCTGGAATGCTGGCCCACAAAAGCACAGGCGTGCCTGCGGTGTGTCCCAGCCCTGTTACTGGCTTGGCACACAGTAGCTTCCAGTAAACGAAAGTGACTAACCTTTCTTAACAGAAGATGCTCCTTGTTGCTGTCACCTAGAGCCTGCTTAACATCAGTCCCTGGGACAGTTCCTCTTAGAGAAGTTAGGGCATGCAGAAGAATAAGCCCCAGAGCCCCATTAGAGTCAATAAACATAAAATTACTCGGTCACGTTGCCGTGAAGGTTCCTGCATGCAGCCTCTGTGTCCGTGTTGGCCTTTCCATAGACAGAGGGCAAACCAGACACCACCTTTCAAGGCGTCCTGGATTAGGACTGAACTAAACGAGCTAAAATCTCATCCTTTGTGCTGCACCCAGAGAAGAACTCAAGGGGAGTTCTTCTTGAAGGGGAAAGCTCAAGAGGGTCCTCCAAGGAAAGGGGGGACCTGAAGGCAGGGGTGGGGCGGTGTCGGCCTACCTGGGCCTGCATGCACGTACGTACGTTCTTCCTCAGACACGTGTTAGGCTCTGTGACACATTCTGTGGAGAAGGGTCGCAGACTACAGTATTGGTCAATGAAGTTTTATTGGAACACAGCTGCTCATTGGTTTGCTATTGTCTAGGGCTGATTCAGTTCCTGGAAAGGGCTCTCTTCCCAGCTTGCAGACCGGTGCCTTGGTGCCTTCTCACTGTGTTCTCACAGGTGGGTGGGATGGGGAAGAGGCCCCCGTTGCTCTTCTTAAAAGGCCACAGCCCTTCTATGGATTAGGGCCCCACACTTATGACCTCACTTGACCTTAATTACCTCCTCATGGATTCTATTCCATACATACATTGGGGGTTCCATGTGTGAATTTGGGGGGACACGATTCAGTCCATAGCAGTTCCATGTTGTTTCTTCCAAAAAAATATAATGTGTTGAGATTTATCATTCTATTTTACTTCATTGTTTGGTTTACTGGCGTTTTCACACCCACTGTAAATTGGAGACAGAAGGAACGTTGGTGGTTTGGCAGGGAGCGCCTTTGTTCCTGATCCCACCTCCTCTTCCAAGCGCCCCCAACTGACAGTGTCCCTGAGCTGAGCTCCCGGTCTCCAAAGCCTCCTGCCCGCCAGTCAAGGGCCCTGAGGGAGCTGGGGAGCATGGCTGGGGCGCTCTGGAACAGTCTACCGGAAATGAGCTTGTTGTAATTGGCGGTAATGTGTGTCTAGTGACCATAATCAGGCCAGGGATCGTGTGCTGGGAGGCAGATACGTGGCGCTGAGGGAGACACAGGGCTTGCGAGGGGCCTCTGACAGAGAGGAAAAGCTCTTGGCACGGCTGTGTCCACAGCTGGGACTGGTGCAGGGGACTGAGGCACAGGGTAACTTGCTTTTTTAGGTTTTGCTTCTCTTTATACACATACATTTGCAAAAATGTACAGCCTTGAAGAAGTAAAGCTGTAGTGTGTGAATGCCTGTCATAACATATGCACTGTTAGCACCACAGGCCTGGGGTGTGACAGCCAGACTGTCTCCTCATTCACGGGTTTCCGGGTGGCCTTGGTTTCTCACAGTTACGATGTAGTCATGTGTGTGTGTCCCGTAAACACAGCATCTCCTGATGTCAGTGTTACTGTAGGATACGTTTTCAGAACAGGAATCTGAAGACCAAAGGATAAGTGCTGTGGGGAGGGTAGAGCTCAAGTGGTAGAGCACATGCTTAGCATGCACGAGGTCCTGGGTTCGATCCCTAGTACCTCCTCTAAAAATAAATAAACCTAATGACCTCCTCCCAAAAAACTAAAAATTAAAAAATAATACAATAATAAATAAAATACTTCTAAAATATTTTTTTAAAAACAAAGGATATGTGCTTTTTCAGTGTTAATCAGCATTTCAAAGCTCCCTCCAAAAAAGGCCACACCAATGCATACCCTATAAAGATATATGAGAAAAGGCTGGGGTGTTCCCTTTGTAATTTTTTTAATTGCAGTATAGTTGATGCATAATATTATGTAAGTTACAGGCATCTAATGTAGTGATTCACAATTTTTAAAGGTTAAACTCCATTTATAGGTATTATAAAATATTAGCTATATTCCCTGTGTTGTACAATATATCCGTGTGGCTTACCTTTGTAATTTAAGAGCTTTCATTGGAGAACAGTAAGTTCCAGGGTTTTTTACTGTGTTTTTTAAACTCTCCAGCACCTGGTTGGGTACCTGGTTTGTGATGGGCTCCCAGATGCTTGCTGTTGGATAAATAAAAGAACAGGAGAAAGATTGCCACGTGCCCCTCAGCAGCCCAGAGTCACACACGCACACGCAGATACATACTTGCCCTCGCGTGAACCCACACTCCCATGTGCGCGCGCACACACACACACACACAGACATGCATGTGCCCACATACACCCCTTCATTCAGCCGCATGTTCCAGCCTGAACCACTCCTGCCCCTCATTGTAATAAGGAAGCTGTAATGTAATAAGGATGTTCCTCTCCAGCCCCAGGAGTCAGGGTGTGATGAGGGACCTCTGGGGAGGGACGAGGTCCTCTTTGTCCCTCTCAGGCCACTCCTGAGCCCTGGCCGGGACCATGGGCCCTCGGGAGGAGCTCCTGGGTAAACCTGAGACAATCACAGAGTGTCTGTGCCGTGGAGGACCATGGAGGGCCCAGCAGAGAGAAAATTAATGAAGAGGGACTTGGAAAGATGTCAGGAAAGCCCCTGAGTGCCACGGGTCAGAGTCTAGGCTTTAACTGTGGATGCAGGGACTGGTTGAAGTCTTTAAACAACAGACCAGCTCAATCAACACAGCATTTGAAGGTAGCTGGGTGTGCGCGATGGAGCAGAGGGGAAGGGTTTCCTCACAGGTCACCGAGGGCAGGACAGGGGTCAGCACAGCGGGCTTCCAGGAATGGTGTTAAGGAGGGGTGGGGGGCAGGTGGTGGGTTGATCGTGGAGGGAGAATCAATAGGATTTGAAAACAGACGGACTAATATATGTATTTACATGTATGACTGAAACAGTATGCTGTACACCAGAGATTGACACCTTGTAACTAACTATACTTCAATAAATAAAAAAGAAAACAGAGGGATTGAAGGAGGAGGCCGTCCACTATTACTCTGGTTAGGAATGGTTAGGAGTGTGTGGGCCTTATTTATAAGGGTCAGGCAGTGCAGGTTCTCTCTGCCCAGGAGTGCCCAGCATTTATATCCGGTGCTTCTCGGAGGCCAAGTGAGGTCAGTAGAGAATTGGGTCTGTGAGCTGGAAGGTTAGCAACCAATAAAGGGGCACTTTTCCTTCTGTTATTTCAAAAAGAGCCCCATCATAACCCCGCGGGACTGAGTAGGTTGCAAGGCTTCCTTTGGGTGAGTTGGGGATCCCTGCGTGTGAGGTGAAGGTCCCTCGTCTCATAGGAAATTCCTGCAAGGATCTCTTGAGCTCCCTCAGTTTTCACTTGTGAATTTTTGACAGAGAAGGTTAGTCTGTTACATAGGAAACAAGAAAGGGACAAATAATTAATATGGATATGAAAGGATTACATTCAAATTTTAGTTGAACACTTAAGTCACTTAGGAGCTGTAGTTAGTATTGAGAGCCTGTTTCCAAGGAAACAGTTTAAACCTTGTTTTTCTAGAAAGTCAGAACTAAATGGATATCATATACCATAACCTCCTTCCCTGTTCCCTGCCTTCCATCCCCTCAGGAACTGCCCCCTAGCCTTCATTTCTCTGGAGCCGTAAATATTTCTTCCGTTCCCGAGGAAGCAAACAGAGCACAGATCCTGCAGGACCGCCCTCCTCTGACCTGAGCCTCATTCTGTAACCCCTGCAGCAGCCTCTTCCCGCCCTGCCTGCTTCTCACGCTGCCCTGGAACTAGCCAGTCAGGTCCTGCGCCACCGTACCCTGCGGCTGCTTTTGCAGAAGTTAACGGCGCTCCCCTGATGACCAAGCCCATGCTTTCACCCTTCTGTGACTACTTCTGGTTTTTCCTCACCCTACCTGGTAATTCTCTTCCTGTCTCCTCCCTTGCCTGTCCTTTAAATGTTGGTTTTCCAGCCCCGGGGTGGGGGTGGGGGTGGGGTGGGGGCGTGGCTTCTTCTCGTAGGTGTGGCTGCATGTACAGGTGGACACTTACAGATTTCCCAACACACATTTCATGCCGATGACTCATGTATACCGGTCTCCCACCCCAACTGGTCAGCTCAGCCCCGGCTCCCAGGAAGCAGCTGCTTCTCAGCCACCCAGACATCTGTGCTTAGCTGGGTCAGGGGCAAGGCTGACCCGTCTTTCCACCTGTTCGCCTGCTGCTCTGTGTGCTGCACCTGGGAGAAAGTGGCGCCTTCCAAGGCAAATGTGGGGGTCACCCAGCCTCTTCCTTTCTCTCACGCACGCCCACATCCCCGGGCCATGGATTCCGGGGCCTCTCTCTTTGACCACCCCAAAGCTGACCTGTATCCCCTTGGATGGCGGCAGCTCCCCCTACTGCCTCCCAAGCCCATTCAGCCCGGTGTGACAGCTTTTTCAAGTTGCAAAGCCAATTGTCTTGTTTCTCTGCTTGAAATCTCTCAGTTCATCTTTTCTGGCACCTCTGGGTCAGGCTTTTCCTCTCTGACTCTAAAGCAACAAACCCTCCCCGCAACACACACACAATAGACACAAACGGACACAACAGACTTGTTACTGAATCGAACTCAGGTCCACTTGCCCGATACGCAGTAGTCATTCTAATGACACCGGGTTGTGGTGAAGGAAAGTACAGGCTCCAGGCAAGGGAGTAGAAGACCAGCCTCAGATCCACTCCACTTTGGTCTTGGAGTGAGGAGTTCTTTTAAGGGAAGGAGCAAAGAGGCTGGAATTAATCGTGTTGTGACATTTCTTAATAGCAGTTTCGAGAATCAGAATGTCTCTGGTTTATGATTCTCTGGCCAGGTCGTCCATGGCTTGGGGGTCTGTTAGCTCATCTTGCCCTGGAGAAACAACCTGGGTTTGTACATTAATGACAACATCTAAATAGCAATTTTAGTACATTAACAACGTGATCAACAATTGCAATCCTACTCATCTGAGTGGTTGGTTAATGTTCAGTGAGCACAGGATTGAGGTCAGAGGGGACAAGAAAGGGGATAAAGTTTTGGATAGGGGGATCGATTGAAAACTCAGTGACAGAAATCAGTTTCTGTCGGGGGGACTCAGTCTCAGACACACATTAGCACAGCTTTGTCTGACACCAGGCTGCCAGCACCTTTCTTTGTACCCCTGCCTGTGCTAGTGTGAGCATCTGGAACGCGCCTCCTCACAGTGTCTGTTACCAGATAAAACAAAGACTTTCTTTCAGACGCAGTGCGGCTGCTAATGTTCTGCCGTGGCTGTTTCCGCTCCAACAGCAGACACTGATTCGGTCCCCTCTCTCTTATCCAGTGTTGAGCATTCGTGGCATTCAGGAGGAGGGCCCCCCCGACGATCAGCTCATGAGGCTGGATAACATGCTGTTGGCCGAGGGCGTGTGCAGGCCGGGGAAGCAAGGAAGAGGAGCAGCAGCGGCGGCGGCCAGCACAGCAACACCAGGTGGCTGTCCAAATGACAATGGCCTTGAGCACTCTGACTACAGGGCCAAGCTGTCCCAGATCCGACAGATTTACCACTCTGAGCTAGAGAAATATGAACAGGTGATCTTTCTGCATGGAAGAGTTTCTGTCATGTGAATGCGCATTTGTCAAAGCAAAACGTGGAGCACTAAACCGCCTTCCTTCTGTGGCGCAGACCGGGCAGTCCACACACTTGGTCTCATAGCAAAGGTGGCCAATTTTACTGGAAGCCCTTTGCCTTCACTTCTCAGTAGCCAGCCTGTGTGGGAGTCGCGGGCGGCGGGGAGCTGGTCCCACACAGAGCCCTGGGCCAGCCTGCTGTGTAGTCACTGGCTGGCATGTGTGTCCCCACCCCAGGCCTGCCGGGAGTTCACCACGCACGTCACCAACCTTCTCCGGGAGCAGAGCAGGATCAGGCCCATCTCGCCCAAGGAGATCGAGCGCATGGTAGGGGTCATCCACGGCAAGTTCAGCAGCATCCAGATGCAGCTGAAGCAGAGCACCTGCGAGGCCGTGATGACCCTGCGCTCCAGGCTCCTGGATGCCAGGTCAGGCCCCACCCCACCCACGACTGCAGGGTTGGCTCTTAGGAAGAGGAACCAAGTCGGTGCTGACCTGGGTTTACGGTCAGGGGGGGCCTCCGAGCCTGTCCAGGGGCTCTGGCCGCAGCTGCGGGTGTAGCCCCTCACACAGCCTTGGGAGATGGCTGAAGCGCTGACCACTGCTGTTACCACCTCTGGGGGTCAGGGATGCTACTGGCGGCCCAGTGTCTGAACACCGGCTGAGGCTCTGTCTTTGCAGGCGTAAGCGGCAGAATTTCAGCAAGCAAGCCACGGAAGTGCTGAATGAGTATTTTTACTCCCATTTGAGCAATCCTTACCCCAGCGAAGAAGCAAAAGAGGAGCTGGCCAGGAAGGGTGGCATCACGGTCTCCCAGGTGACAGTCCTTTCCTGCCCCGCCTCCCTGAACATGGAAGGGAAGGAGGGTTCAGCCCAGTGAGGAGGACACTCAGGGAAAGTTCATAAAATGTGTGGAGCTGGAGCCCGGTGTCCAGGCTTGGAGTCGCCTGGCTGCGCCCAGATCCTGGGTCTATTGTATGAATGTGGGTCTCAGACAGGAAGCCACGCCCACCAGGTGAAGGGACTCCCAGAAGCTATGAGCGTGGACTGTGAGGTCCCTGAGGTGACACCACCGAGTGTGGCATCTGGTACTCAGTGAATTGTGGTCTTTAGGATTTACTATCATTCTTGCATCTGAGGGTGCGCTGTGTTGCATAAGAGGGATCGGGTATAAACTTGGGAGAAGGAAAAAAACTTGGAGCAAAATCAGGACTTAAAGTGATAGACCAGCTCTCGCGCTCAAGTACCAATTCAGTTATACTGGGGTAAGTTCAGGCGTGTGCATCGCCTGCTTGTTACTCAGCTAGTCTCCCTAGAGACCAGAGGGAATGGCCGGTGGCTCGGAGCTACAGCTGGTGGAGAGGCCATCCCACTCCTGTACAAGGTGCCCATGCTGGGACATGCAGGGCAGGTGACATCTGGCTCCAGTTGGGGAATGGTGGTGCAGATTGGAGAAGGAACCCGGACAACCTTGGACAGCCTCGGGCAACCTTGGTCATCTGGATTGCCTCCCTTCTCACTGGAACTGGGGTGAGGGATGCAGAGCTAAGGCAAGAGTCCAGGAAACCTTTCATAAGGTTTTAAAGTGAGAATGGTAAGCTCAGGCAGCCCGCAAGTGAGAGGCAGGACCAGGCAACACCCACAGGGCAGCGGGAATGGGCAGAGTGGGGGCCAGGTGTGCAGCACCCCCTCTGGTGGCAGGGAGGGCTGGAGCATGCGCTGGCTCACTGAATGTCACCACCCACCTGGAGGCAGCCACCTCCTTCTGCTGTGCAGTTGGAGGGGCTGAGTTTCCAGCCCTGTCCGACTGCCTCCAGAGCCTGTGCCGTCAGCCAGCACCCTCTGCCCCGTCTGTGCCAAGTCCAGCAGTGACCTGGGGACAAGGGCACTCGGGAGCCCCGCAGGGTCATGCAGACAGCAAAGCCTCACAGGTGTCCCAGTTACATCGGACCTCACTCACCCGAGGACTGCAGTGGTGACCTCAGCACCTTGGCCGGAGCTGCAGGGAGGGCTGCACCTCTGGGGCTCCGAGAGCTGAAGGAAGCTTGTTCCCACCACGAGCAGTTGTCTGAAAATGGCCAGATTCACTTCAGGGCCTGCCGCCTCCTGAGAGCAGATGGGTCTTGTGTCTAGACTTCATCTGAGGAGAGGGTTCATTGCAGACAAAAGTTTGAAAAGCACCAGCCACATTGCAGGGGCTCCCACTCACCAGAGACCTCCACCCACAACCCACCAGCAGCAGAATTCTACGCTCAGATCCCCACCCCACTTTGGTGGGTCTGCCAGCGCAAAATAGCTGACAGTCTGCGGAGAGAGGGCCCCGAATTCATGGTAGGATGTTGTGCAGGCTGTGAGGTTCACCTGAGAAGGTAGTGGGGAGGGAGAGCACCGTAAGGGCAGAGGGTGTTGGAGATGGGGCCACAGACGTTTTCAGGACAGAATCAGTGCAGCTCCAGGCTAAGGAGGCCTGAGGGGGAAAAGGGCAGGAGAGCTGAGCCTAAGCACGCAGTGATGGGAGCAAACTCAGACGTCTTCAGCTGGCTCAGCCAAAGGGGCCAGAGGGACCGGAGAGGGAGTGGCTGGTGGCTCGGAGCTACAGCTGGCGGAGAGGCCATCCCAGTCCTGTATGAGGTGCCGGTGCTGGGACATGCCCCATGGAGAGGGCAGACCTGGCCCGGACCACATCCCCCGTGGCCGCCCTCCCTCACCCATATGGGAAGTTTGTCCTTGGTTCCTCTAAAACCCCACTTGAATTCAACATGGAACACTGCTCGCTGCCATTCTTCTGCAAACTTAGTTCCACGAAGACTTGTCAGCACGTTCCTCAGAGACAAGTGGGAGCCAAGTGCTTACCTGGCTTGGTTAAGGAAAGTTGCCCTCACACCCGGGGCGGGAGGGAAGGGACGCCGAGGCGTGGAGCAGGGAGCGCACACCGGGGCTTTTCCTTTTCGTGGTTGACACTGAGAGGATTATGGCGGGACGTTAAAGAAACTCATTTTTAAAGGAGAAAAGGTCATCGACAGTCCTGTGGCTGTAACTGAGCTGTTTATTTCTGTTTATTAAAATGCACACTCATCTCACCGCAGGGCCAGGTGCCTGACTTTGGGAGGCTGCACATCTCCATGCTCATAGGAGGGCACTGCCCAGGGTCTCACCCAGCCGATTCTGCCCCCAGGGAACGCTTGCCTTGTCACGATTCTTGGGGGACGTGAGGGCGCTACTGGCATCTGGTGGGTGGAAGCCAGGGATGCTGCTCCGCACCCTTAGCAAGGAGCTCCCCAGCAGCCCCCCACCCCAGAGAGTGACCCGCAGGGAGAAGCCCTGCACTGGAGGTCTCGGTGCAGGTGTGGAGTCAGAGCAGGGCTCGGACCCGCTTGGCTCTGGGCGAGCTCCTTGCTCACTGGATGGGGGGCTGTGTGTCCCTGCAGCTGCCTCCCAGCTGGCTTTGAGGACCAAACACAGGGGCTCGGTTCAGTGCTCAGCACCTTCCCCTGCCCTGTCAGATGGTCCTTGTCCTTTGATAAGTTTTGGATTCAGCTGTATCCTTTGCTTAAGCTGAATTCCCAGAAATGGGGTTGCTAATGTGTGTCTCTCGGGCACTTACTTTGCCTCAGGAGGAATCCAGAATTCAGTCTGTTCCTGTCCCTGCAGTGAGCGCACACTCATCTATCCGAGCGTGTCCCCCACACGCCTGTATTCCCTCCAGCTCCTCCCTGGGCCCAGGTTCCAGCAGCATCTGGTTCTCAGGCAGTGTGTCTCCTCCGGCTCCTACAAGTCACACCAGCTCCGGGGTGTCCCCAGCCCACTGCAAGCATTTCTCTGAGCCCACGATTCCATCAGCGCGCCACCTTCTTTCTCAGTCCCATCCTCTCACCCGACCCCAGGGCCACACAGTCTCCCTCAGCAGTGTTCCCCCTGGGCGGTGGAAGCCTCAAGTGCATCCACATCGTGTCTCATCACTAGGTCAGCTCGTCCAGTGACTTCTGTCTCTGTGTGTCCATAGGTCTCCAACTGGTTTGGCAACAAAAGAATCCGATATAAAAAGAACATGGGGAAGTTTCAAGAAGAGGCTACCATTTACACAGCTAAGACGGCAGTGGACAGCCCCAAAGTCAGGGGCCTGGGGAGCCAGGCCAGCTGCCCCTCGATGCCCAGCTCCAGTAAGTGAGGTCACTCAGCCCAGCAACAGTCGCTCACGCGCAGCCAGGCCCACTGAGCTGCATTTGGGGAAGCAGTGAGGGGGCCACACAGCCCCTTCCAGACAGGTCACTGCCTACACCTCTTTCCTCTGTTTATGCTGTGGGGTTCCTGTTCCCACGGGTGATTATCCTGATCACGTCCCTGCGGGCTGTGCGGGTGCTGTGGGGACAGAAACTTCAATACCAAGGAGAAGGGAAAGGCCTGCGGGAGGGGTGGGGGACCATGGGCGTCACATTCCTGGCCCCTTCCTGGCTGGGGGGCTGGCAGAGCCCACCTGAGGAGTTGTTGTGGCCCCCAGGGCAATTTGTCCTGATCTCTCCCATCCCTTCCAGGTGCTTCTGGTCCCTTTCCACTGACCAGCTCCGGGGGCGCACTTACCGCCCTGCAGACACTGGCCTCTCTCCGGCCCGCCCCTGGGGTAGGCGGCCTTCTGTCCCAGGTGAGTCTCGGGCACAATCCCAAGGACACCTGTGGCGTCCCCGCCTCAGTGACAGGGCGCACTTGGGGCCCACCCAGGTGGGTGGTCGGTCCTTGAAACTGGCCATCTCAGCCGCATCTCAGTCTCCCCAGGCTCCCCTGAAGGTCCTGGCAACAAGGTGAGCCCATGGGGCACTCAGTCCATCTTGGGGATGAATGCAGGCGGCGGAGCCCCCTCAGGGAGCACTGCTCTGTGGGGCCCGCTCGGCAAGGACCCCGTGCCTTCACCCCTCAGGACGCAATAACTTGAGGCAGCCGCTGAGGTCTTTGCCTTTTGGGAAGGATCCCTCCCTCCCCAAGGGTGTCTGTACTGCTCAGGGAGGCCAGGGGTGGGCAGACGAGGCCCTGACTGTCTGAAGGTGCAGCCCCATTGGGCTCAGACCCTCCACCATGTTCATGCTGTGGCCTAAGGAAGAGCAGAGCTCTCAAGATCACACAGAGGGTGTGGTGCCCAGGCGCCTTGAGCAGCCAGCTCAGGAGCTGCCCCTAGAGTGTGAGCTGGGAAGGGGAACAGCCCTGCTCTCATGGGCTGCAAACAGGACTTGCCTTGGAGCAGTCGGCCCGAGAAGAGCCATTGTCAGTGGTGGTTTCCATGGGCAGTGGGTTGGGGGCTCCTATGGACAAACATCTCAGGATCACATGTGCCAAATATGTCCCTGCAACTGCAGGCGGAGCCCCCATGCCCGGCGGCCCTGGCCCTGCCCTCCTGACCACCCAGCCAGACCCGCGTCCTGCCGGGTTCCTGAGCCTCTTCCCACTCACCGAGTCTCACCACGATGTTTTGGGGACCATAGTCAGCTCCAGGCCCTGTGTGTGCCACATCAGTCCCTTGCCAGATCCCTGCCTGCAGAGGCCAGTGTCCTGCCAAGGAAGCACGGCCATGTGCAAGGCCAGCTGTGACCCAGGACTGACCCCTTGGTCCCTCCCCCGTCTCCTGGCCCCTCTTCTCTGCTCTCAGCACGTTCTAAGCCTTCTCGGGGATGGGTCGTCAGTCTCCTGGCCCTCCTCCGACTCTGTTTCTGTCTTTTCAGGCCAGGGGCGGCTGGCGGGGGAAGCGAAGGTCGACCGCTTCACTTGTTGGAGACCCCAGCAGTGTCACCCCAGATGCATCTAATTAAATGTTGGGACAAGCAGAAAAGGGGACGGTGTGACCTGCCGTGGTTCTCTGTCCTTCATATTACCTCAGAAGACCCAGGACTGACTCCAGACGGTGCTCCCGGGCCAGTGGCAGGCGACAATGATGCCATCTTCTGCTTGTCAGCTGGGATTTGAAATGGGCGGAGACACTGCTCCTTCTCCTAACTCCATTTGGCTTTTTTTAATAGTAATTTTATGGTTAAGACTATGAGTTGTTTCCTCTAGGACTTGGCACAAATTCTCCCATTAAATTTTGGACTGATTTTAAGTTTGATGTCATTCACACCCGGATTTGTTCCTGGTGACGGCTGACCGCCAGGCGCAGGGCCTCAGCGGCGCAACTGTGAGAGTTGAGATTTTGTTGGCTCACTTGTCCCTTCCTGCACCTCCCCACCCAGACGCTGCCTTCCCACACTCCCTCTGTTGTGTCATTTCACAAGGTTGTGACCTGAGTCTGTGCTAAGCTCAGAATTCTACTGGGATTTGGTTTGCACCCCTCCCCTCCTTTTTTTCTGTTAATACAAGTTCTACCATTTTCAGCTGAAATGTCATTGAACAGAATAAACTTCGCAAGACCTTTCCCGCACCTGTACTCTTGAAGTCCTGCTGGCTCGAGGCTCGGCTCTCAGTGTCCCTCTCTGTCCCCTCGCCCAGTTCCTCCTCTGCTTCAGCCTTCAGGTTGGACCTCCCCTTGTAAGGAATGAAGACAGTAGAGCTGGGCTGCTGGGAGAATTGAATAAGCCCGGGCTCAGGGCGGCTCGGGGCCTGTCAGCGTCACCACGGCCCTAACCCCACACTGCCAGCTGCCACCCTGACCAGCATCAGAGCTTCTGCCCAGAGTGTTTGGTCTCTGGACACAGAGTAATCTGACTCCGTGCACCTCCACACCAGCTCACCCCCAGATCCCGGCCAGCTGAATCATCTCCGTTCTCCCAGTTCTTGGCCTCAAGGCCTCCCAGGCCTGAGAGATCCCTCCATCCTGCCTCCAACCCCTGCGCGTGCCACCACCGTGGTGCTGATAGTGTGAGGGTTGCGGAGGGGAAACGAGGCACAGGAGTGAGGGTCTGCCAGGTCACAGCCATGCAGCATGACGGAAGACCGGCCTGCACCCAGAAAGGCTGAGCGTGGTCGTCTCCTGGGATCAGAGGAGCTCGGCCCCGCTGCTGGGTCCCTGGACTCCAGCCCCTGCGGCTCCCATCCGCCTCTGGGCAGCAGCTGGCTGCTCTCACCTGGCCTGTTACCACACTGTCCTCCGTTTCTGTGGCTTTTAAGAGCCACTGGAGGGGAGATGGACTGTGTGTACTGGAGATGATGATGCTGGGGCGGTCCCAAGGGAAACAGCCAAAGCAGCAACTCATGGGTCCCAGGTGTCCCAAGAGCCTCCTGTTCACTCGCGCCCTTGGCATGTATGCAGCTGCTGGTCCACTTGGCCTCCAGCTTCTAGCTGTTTGTCTTGGAGGATTTTTTGGTTTGGTTTGATTTGGTTTGGTTTTGTTGGGGGTATGGGTAATTAGGTTTATGTATTTATTTTTAGAGGAGGTACTGGGGATTGAACCTAGGACCTTGTGCATGCTAAGCATGCGCTCTAACACTTGAGCTATACCGTCCCCCCAAGAGGGTTTTAATTTCAGGAAACTCCCAAGGGCAAATGCTGCCCATAAAGTCACACTCTACTAACACTTCATATTGCACCATTCAAAAAATGCCTAAATGTGTCCACAAAGCAGTAATCGAGCTATTAAGGATTACAGGAGCACAGAGGAAGTGCATGATTGGGGGTTTTACCAGAGAAGAGGCCCACAAAAGAGAACTCTGGAGACCAGGGCACAGGGAGATGAGGGTGACAGTGGAACGAGAGGTCCAGCCGTTGTCTCCCCACCACTTTCCACCAGGGGTCGCCATGGCTCTGCAGAGAGTACAGAGCTGGAAGCCTGGAAGACCTGCCTCTCTTGGGCTGGGGACCCAAGGATATAAGACCTTATAGCTGTGGGGTCGAAGGGCTGATCCATATAAAGGGCCGGGCTCTGAGCAGGAAATAAGACCTCCAAGTTTACTATTATACTCAACATGTCAGACATCCCCCAACCCTGGACCCGGGCACCCTCCCCCATATTTGCATATATGTTTGTCGTTTGCATATACTATGCACGACTTACTTTATTTGAATGAAATATGTGTGGGATTTGCATACCTTTGCATGCCATTAGTGTTGCTATTCGTAGACTTGTCCTGCTTTTGTAAGCCTGTTTGATGGGAGACAGACTAGGGATCCAGGTCCTGGGCCACCTCTGAGAGGTTAAGCTCCCCCTCCCCCAGGTTCCATGAAATGGCATCTCCACTCACATGGTCAGGAGCCCCTGGAAGGCACACTCTGTCTGCTTAGGGTCCACAGATTCACTGATGCAAAAGTCACCATAACTTGGGCAGGGTTCTAAGCAAACAGATGCAAGACAATAGTTTCAAGTAAAGGGGGCTACCCCAAGGGAGGTTTAAAGGCAAGTTCCAGTTCATCGGGGCTGGGTCAGGCCTGAGAATCTGCATTTTTACCAGCTCCCAGATGAGGCTAGTTCTGGCCAGGTGTCTTGTTGGGAGAGCTGCTAATATTCTCGCTAATCCACACATCTTTGTTTGTTTTTTTGAGGGGGTTAATTTGGTTTATTCATTTATTTATTTTTAGAGGAGGTACTGGGGATTGAACCCAGGACCTTGCGCATGCTAAGCATGCCCTCTATCACCTGAGTTATACCCTCCCCCTGGATGGCACTTTCTATCTCAAAATGCACATCCAAACTTGGAGGAGCCTGAGGACCTGAATTTTAAAGTAAATCACACAGGAGCAGCTCTGACAGGCCTCACCCTGGCCCAAGATCGTAACTGATTCCCACTAGAATCGCCAGTGGACACCAAAATCAGCAAGGGGAAGTTTGAGGGAGTTAGTGCTATCCTTGCTAGACTCCCTCAACCAGAGCACTGGGGAAACTGAGGCACGGGAGCTAGCCCTGGGGACGTGTGTGCAGGCCATATCCCCCACATTCAGGACTCCCCAGCCTCCTACCCTGCACATCCACGTGGAGCCCTCACAGGCCCTGAAAGCCTCTTCTCCCAACACTGGTCCAGCTGCCCTACCAGGGCCTCCGCACACCAGGGAGACCTGTCAAGAGAGGCTGGACCCCTGCCTGAGCCCAAGTTCAAATCCTGCCTCTACCTCCCATGAGCTGTCCTCCCTGAGCCTCAGTTCTTCCCCCTGTGAAGTGGAAATATATGTAGCTCCTGCCTCCTAAGACTTGGTGGGAATCACGTGAGTACAGAGGACCCAAATTACTGAGGATGGTGTACATGTTCCCAGAGAGTCTAGGTTTATCTTGTCCCCATTCTGCCAAGAGGGACACTGAGACAGGAAGACAGGAGGGCAGTGGTCTGACCAAGGACAGCCTGGCTCAGGCTGCCACAATTTCTATGAGCCTCTGTAAGGGCCAGAGGGTAGACTTGAGGGTGGACTGGCCCATCTCCCTGCCTGTTCTCCACTGGGCCACCAGGGGGCAATCTGACAACTTGAATGCAATCCAGGACTGTTTACTTACCAGGCCATGGTTTCACCTCCCTCTCAAAATCCAATTACCTTTTCCTCCCATAGGAAGTCTGTCTTTGACGTCAGTTCCCTCTTCACTGGCCCCCTCACTACCCCTCCCATAAATACATTCCCACCCCAGGGCCTTTGCATTGACTGTTCCTTCTGCCTGAGCACCCTCTTCCCTTCTTTGCCAGGCTAACTATTCTATCCCTTCCTTCACCTCTGCTCCCATCCAGCTCCCCCACAACCGCTCTCCCCACGCACTGACCCTCAGAGTTCCCTACTGTCCCCTCCCCAGCTTTCTTCTCCCTCTAGTCGCTCCCTCCTCACTGGCCAGCCAGTGTTCAAGGGATAGGAGCACGTGAGGTCCCAAGGGCGTTTTGGTTTCTCCTGCCTGGCACCTTGTTCTCTTCTGGAATAGAGATGGGGCAGCTGCGGGCGTGGCTCCGGTTAATCTTGCTTTGGTGCATCACCAAGCCCCACCCAGGATCTGCCCCTCTCTGGTCCTCAGTCTTACTCCTGCCTGGCTGATGGGGATTTTTGGGACCAAAGTGAGTCCTGGGGAGGGTTGAGAGGTGAGGAGACCTGCGGTCCTGAGGAAGGGAGGTCTGCGACCTCATTCACCCCACGTTGGCTGTTCGTCAAAGTCCCCCAAAGCTTCTGGCTTAATTTCGCCATCTCTCCTGGGACGGGGCAGAATCAGGAGACCAGGCAGCCACGTATTCTCGGTCCTTCTGGACCCTACCTCTCACCTGACCCATCCACTTCCTGGAACCTCCGAGCGACACTCAGATTCTTGACCCTTTCTACAGCCCTTCTCCTCATCTGGCCCCTCCCCAGCCCTGGCTCCACCCCTTAGGGACTTCGGTCACGCCCCCGATTCTGGTCCCGCCCCCTCCCCTGAAACTCCTGCACTTGCACCTGCCAGTTCCAGTGAGGCCCCAAACCCTAGTAAACCCTAGGAAAGATGTTTGTTTCCCGAGACTCCAGGAGGCATTTCAGGACCAGCCACCCCAGAGCCCTAGGGGAAGTCTGGAGGCCCTCAGACTCAAGTGGAGAAATTGAGCCCCTGATTTAGGTGCTTTGGGGGGTTTTAATCTCCCCCATCCAGTACCACTGCAAAGCCCTGATGGGTGGCAGTTGCTGAGGGAGGGGAGTTGGGGCTGCCTGGGACAGCCCAGCTGCAACCCCTGCCCCTCTCTTGCATGTTACTGAGGGTCATGATTGCCGTTACTGAGCATCTACTGCACCAAGACCTGAAGACGCAGAGGCTGTTGTCAGTTCCATCCCACGCTAGGGAAACTGAGGCCATGGGGCTACTGGGGGAAGGGCCTGGGTTTGACACAAGAGGCTGAATTTTGTGCTCAGAGGTCTCTGTGGTGACCCAGCAAGGGTTCACTTCAAACCCCTGCCCCCACTGACAGGGATCATGAGAACTGTGGAGGGTGTGTGAGCAGGGGCGTGACCAGAGCCTGTGAGATGCCCAGGACTCTCAGGCCGGCCCCTGTGGCTCAGGTTGCACCCCCTGCTTTGGCCTCCAGGGGCCGCCCCAGCCCCAAAGACAAGGTCACCAGGCTCCTCTCCTGGTGCTAGCAGGAGATGGATCCTACTTCCAGAATCTGCCCCTGCTACCCCAGAATGCCAAGTAAACCCCCTAAGCCTCAGTTTCCCCATCTGTAAAGAGAGCAATGATAGGAACAGCCTCACTGGGAGGGGTCAGTGAAGAGATGCCTGTAAAGTGCTCCAGCATCCAGTATGTGCTCAATGGATGTGTAAGCCACCTGCCCAGCCTGTGGCTCAGGCAGGTACACAGACAGATCAGTGCTGAAATGTGGCCATGGGGGAAAGGAGAACATTCTGGGAAGAGACACTTGGGTCCACTCAGAACACCCTGAATCCAAAGTTCATGGAAAAGGTCTAAAGACCCAGGAGAGGGCTGGACCCACAGAGGGGTGTGGGGTGAGGGGAGCCTAGGCTTTAGTGACCTCCCCTCCATGTTCTTAAGGAAGCCAGAGCTTTCTGTGGGAAATGGGTCCAATTATAGGCTCCTAGCTTCCAGGTATGACAGCTGTGAAGTGGTGAGCTCCCCGTGGCTAGGGGCATGCAAGCAGACAAGAAGTCTCCAACAGCATCTGGGCCAGGGCCCAAGCCAAGAGGCCTAATTCTCCAAGGACTTATTAGGAGGCAGGTCACAGCCTGACTACAGGAGACCAAGGGTGGCACCACTCAGCAGCTGGATCTCCTGGTCAGAGACAGCAGGTTCCAAGCAGCTAGAGAATGAACATTCCTCCACTCCAGGCGCCGGGCAGGCCACTCCTGCCTGGTAAAACGTAAGTTGGGCCTGGCCCCGTGGACTGCGTGTTTTTCCAGTGGCTTCTTCAGCCACAGCCCGACCACAACCTAGATTCCGTCGGGTCGGCCATTTCCAAGTGTTTGTGTTCAGCTGGGCCAGACGGCGGGCCTTTGGCCTTGGCCTCCCAGAAGGTCTGGAGAAGCACCCCCAGCCTCCTGCTCAGACATCCCTCTGCTTAGAAGCCGCTCATTAAAACTACTCAGCAGCCAATGACAAAGAATAAGGGAGAGACATGATCTCGCTGAGGAGGCCCAGGAGAGCTTGTGTGTCCCATAAGCAGAGACCTTCCTCCTGGGCCGGGACCCCAGATATAAAGACACGACCCTTGGCAAAGCTGACTTCTTGGAGCCCCAATAAATGCTGACCTTCAAATTTTAGGGTCAACTTGGGACCAGGTCAGCAGCCACAATTGCACATCAGAAGCCATGGGTGCTTGTGAACAGCCTTGCTTCCATGCGGAACCCTGGGCAAGCTATTTCTCTCTCTCAGCCTTGCTTTCCCCAGCTGTAAGCTAGAGATAATAATAGAACCTACCTAAAAGGTTGTTGACAGGATCCAACCCAATGCCTAGCAGGTGCTTCACAAACCTGAGGCCTCTTCTATGCCTCCAGGGTCTGGCTCTTCCTCCTGCATCGGACCAAAAGCTCCTTGAGGGGAGAGTCTGGGCTCTCCAGAGGAGATAGTGAATTGGAGTTAATCTGACGGTGTCTCTCCCCTGCTCAAAATTCTCACAGACAGAAAGTCAATCCTAAAACCAACATTCAAGACCTTTGGACATCTAATTTTGAATTGGCAAACTCCTATTCACTCTTCAAAGCCTGTATCAAATGTCCTCTCTGCCAGAAAGCCTTTGTGGAACTTCCTCTGGATTTTTTCAGCCACTGGCCCTCCTGCTGGTCCAAGCCTGATCTCACAGGCTGAGGTATCTGGGCCTGGCTCTGCCTCTCTCTTCAGAAGGGGGCTCCGGGCTGAGTCTGGGCAGGATGGAGGGTATCTGAACCCACAGATCTACATGGAGACATCACATGAGAGCCCATGTGTGGCCATCTGTGTGTTTGTGTCCCTGTCCCTGTGCAGGGCCCCCGGGAGGGGCAGTCAGGCCAACTCCCCCTAGACCACCCGAGACAGCGGCATCTTTTCGAGACAAGGAGCATGGGCTGAGCAGTGCCCCCTGTGAGGAAGCCTGGCTTGGCTGGAAGCTCATTTGTCCACAGACCCTCTGCCTGGAAGAACTGGGGATGTGAGCAGCTGGCCTCCGCCTCTGCCTCCACCACGCTGGCACTATGTTTTGTGACCCACCATTATGGCTCAGCTCCATCTGGGATGAAGGAGGGGCTGGGGCCCAGGGGAGGGCCTCCCCCCACTGCCTTTATGGAAACCCCGCCAGGCAGCCTTCGAGGACATACCTGAGGTTTGGCAGCACCCAGCCAGCCAGCCCCCAGGGCTGAGTCAGCAGGAAGGGATTCAGGACTTCCCAGGAAAAGCAGCTGGGACCTCGAGGGGCCCCCAACCCCCAGCCCACGCCCTCCCCAGGGCTGCTGGAGGGTGGGAGGTGCCACATGCACCTGGCTGCACCCGGTCTCCTTTGAGGGACTGAATTGTGAGGGTTTGAGGCAGGTTAGAATCGGCCCTGACTTGGGTGGTCAGGGCGTTTGCAGGCCAGAGTGTCCCCAAGTAGGGGGTGACAACGAGTGACTATAGGTGTTGATGCCCTGCTGTGCACAGGTGCTCTCGGCTGCCCACGCCCCCTCAGGACCCTGCCGTAGGCCTGTGTGTCAGTGCGACAGTGTCTGCCCAGGCAGCTGTGAGGGGTGGGACAGCATCTGGACAGGCTGTCGCATCCAGGGTGACCAGCAAATCCAGCTGCATGCACTTTGAAGGGATGACTTGTCGGGGGCTGCAATTAAGAGGCAGTGCAGCCCAATAAGTGACAAGAAGGTGGCCTGTGGTGTGGGAGGGAGTGTTGACCAGGGATGACAGGGACAGTGCGTCACCAGGGCAGTGTGACCGCGGGACCCATGGTGAAGACACTGGACTCCGTGTGTCACATCCGCTTGGCTGCACAGTGGCTGTGACCCTGGGGAGGGCAGTGGATGTTTCCCTGCATCCATCCCAAAATATCGGTGTCTGTTGCTCCCCTATCCCTGGGGTCTCCTCCCTCCTGCCTGCCCAGACCCATCACCCTAGGCCTTGGGGTCTGGCCTCAGCTCCTGCCGTGGGAGGGGTCAGGCAGCAGGACATCAGCGTTCAGCTGGCCAGCTCTTTCTCCGCTGGCACCCCGCCTCTGTTTCCACTATTAAAATGCAAGCATTCCCCCCACCCTACTGAAGCCAGGTCTCTCCGCCAGGCTGGCTCCAGTCTTTGGGGTCTGCGCCTGGGTCATACCCAACTCTGAGGGCTGATGAGGGAGACAGACGGGGCCGGGGAAGTGGTGGGTGGCCGCGCCAGGGCCACGAGGCCCCGATGGAGGAGCCAGCAACGTTCAGCCAGGACAGGAGGCAGCTGGAGGAGAGGGGGCGCTGGGCTGCCGGTTTGGACCCTGCAAGAGCTGCCATGTGGGAGGGAGCAGACCCTAGTTCCATAAAAGAAATAGTTTCCAACAAGCTGAATCCAGCAGAGGAGTCTTTGTTATGAGAAATTGTGTGACTTATCCCTGCTCCAGCACCTTCTGTGGCTCCCAATCACCCACTGGAGACTCTTCAGCTCCTCGCTGGCATTCAAGGCCCTGTTCATCTCCCCTATATGTTTCCCTTCTGCTGCTGCTCTTTGTGCCTGCTTGAAGTTTCCCTCCTCAGCCTTACCTATACATTTCCAGCTGCCTGGTATGCCCTTCCTACTTTGCCAACCTGGCAAACTCCTACACATCCTTCAAGACCCCATGCCTATATCCCCTTCTCTGGGAAACACTGTCCTTCCCTTCAGTACATGGTGTCTCCATTTGCTGTGTGACCCTGGGCAAGTCCCTTCAGCTATGAAATGGATGTGTGTATGTGTGAAAAATCATCCTCCCTAAAAGCATATTTGGGCCCCAAGACAATAAATATACATTAAATGCCCTCAAACTGAGTTAGGTTTTGGCGGGAGACAGAGAAGTCTTTGTATCCAGTCAGTGCTCAATGCGTGTTCATTTTTATCTTCCTCCTCTTGGATTCTGTGGGTTGAAGATGCTCTTGATTTTAGCACTGTTCCAAGATTTTTCTCCCACTCACAGTACTAGGAATTTTAAGAACCCCTGGTTCTAAAATTATAAGTCTAAAATGCCGTGGGCGAGACCAAGGGCCTCCTTATGCCCTGAGCTGACCCTAGGGTGGCTGGAGCTGGGGTCTCCAGGGGGGGCCACATGCCCCCCATGCCCAAGGCTGATGGGGTATGGTCTGGCAGCCACAATTTTGGAGGGAGAGCAATGGATTTACCAGGAGGCCAACGCCCCAGGAGGGAGGGGGCGGGACTCCTGGCTCAGAGGCTAGAACGGGGTCACAAGGCAGCATCCAGAAGCATCAGGCTGTCAGCTCAGAGTCGTGGCTTCCTTCTCTTGGAGACTCAGTTTCTTCATCTGAATATTGGGGCCAAGTGCTGCCCTCTTGAAGAGTCATCAGCAGGGATGGGGAGTCACTGGGGCAACAGCCCCTGCCCTGTGCCAAACATTTTCTTGGGCTGTGCCCTCTGCTTGGAACAGTCTCCCTGGCCCACTTCCCTCTAGGAGTCCCTTCTCACGCCTCGTCAAACCACAGCAGTTGAGGAGGGGGCTTGCAGATAACACCCATCACCCCTGCTCTGCCCTAGGGAACCAGGGTGCCAGCAGCCTGCCCCAAATTCAGCCGCCCTAGACCTGGCAGTGGCCACGGCCCCAACACTCTCTCAATGAAAGGTATTTGGCAGCAGGGCTTGACACCTCATCACACTCAGCCTAGAAGCCAGCCTCTCCTACTGGCTGCAGGGGGAAGCCCCCCCCCCCACGCACACCCCCTCCGACTCCTGTGGCTCCTCAGGACCCCAGTAGGCAGGCCCAGGGTCTGCACGGCCTTGGTGGGGGCCTACCTCTCTGAGCCTCCCTGTCAGCTTGGGGTAGACACAGTAAGTCTGGATAAATACTCATGTCCCTGGCTCCCAGGGGCCTCAAAGCTTTCTTCCCTCTCTTGTCCAACACGGCCTATCCAAGGAGAGACTGGGGTGCCGGCACCCGGGGCTTCCAAACCTTGACTCCAAGCAGAGCCCTGAGGGCCACCCTCATAGATGGGTTGGTACCCTCGGGTTTGCCAGATTCTCCCAGACCCTCCAGACCCTTAATGCTGCCGCCTAGGCAGGGGAAGGTGTTCCCATGAAAGTCATGGCCTGAGTAAAGGCGTGAGGGCTGGAGAGGTTGGAGGTTGTCCACTGGAGAGTTCTTCCGATGGGCAGAGCATGAACCCCACAGGCATGTCGGGGTCTGTCTGTGAGCCACTCTCCCCACCAAGGCCTTCTCTGGGCCACCATTGTTGGCACAGAGCTGAAACTTAATGCTGTCCTCTAAATGCTGAGCAGGTACATGGTAAGGTGGACGGGAGGGCTAGGGGTGGGCAGGCGAGCGGGCAGGGCAGATAGCTGGTAGCAGGGGAAGTAGGCGGGCAGGTAGGTTAGCAGGAGGCCTGAGCATGCGCTGGGCTAAGGGAACACCCCGCACTTCAAATCCTTGCCATCACCCTCTCCCCAGGGCAATCAGCCAAGCACCATGCTGCCCACCTCAGGCCCCCAGAAATGCCACATCAGTGGCTTCGAGGGGCTGACGTCTCCAGGCCAATGGAGTCTAGGGCATGTTCTTGAGGAGACTGCTGGGCCATCCAGGGAGCCCCTGCTCCTGCCGGGATTCACTCCAGGGCCCAGGCAGCTCTTCGCCTCTCCTTTTAGGACCTCGATTTCTCAGTCTGGAAAGTGGGGGTGTGGTCAGAACAGCACCTGTCCCATGAGGTGCCAGGAGAACTCGCCTGGCCATGCACAGAGTGCAAGCATGCGATGGTTCTGCACCTCCAGACTGAGGAGCCTAGTGAGGTCAGAGGGTTCAGGACCATGGTCTTGGGCAGCCCAGTCACTGTGTGGTCAAGGCGTGGCCCAGCCTCAGTTGGGTGGGGGACCCCGGGCAGGGCCGCTGTGACCCCAGCTGAGGAAGTCCAGGGCGGCCTCAATTCCTGCCTCCTGGGGCAAGCGCTCCTGCCAGGGCCCCTCCCTGACCACTGTAGCCCATGGGCCTGTGGCCAGGTGGGAGCCACTGACCACAGCCAGGCGAGGAGGAGAAGGCCAGGGCAGCAGCTGCTGCTATGTTCAGCGGTCAGGGCTGCACAGGCTCAGGCCACTCATGACTCGGCTCTGTGCACACGTGTCACAGACACACTTTGGGCAGCGGTTGGGGCCCACATGCCTGCCTGAGGCGTGCTCCGTGGCCTCAAGGGGGCCTCCGTGCCACTTACATACTCATGTCCGTGTGTGTTTCAGGCCTGATCCTGCCTGCCAAGGTGCCTAAGGTGTCTGGATCTGGCAGCCCCAGCCTCTGTCCTTCTCTCCCTAAAACTGACACCATGAGTTGGAAATGAAGCATCTTTAATTGATTCCTTGCGCCGAACCCCCTGGGGAATCTCCAAGCACCAAACATGTGAGAATTATGCCTCCCAGCCCCAGAGCCAAGAAGCCCCTTCCCTAGACCTTCAATGGGCCACACCCAGACTCCCCACTCACACCTGTGACCAGCCCTTCAGGCTTTGTTTCAATAAATAACCCCAAGAACAGAGCTCAGGGCATTGGACCCAATAAAGCACTTAGTTCAGTGCAGAAATCTAAAGGGGCAGACTCTCTGAAATCAGGGTCAAAATACACATGAAATCAGAGCCAGAATGTGAGCTGGGAAAGATTCTCTTGGGGCCTCAGACACCTGTCCTGACAGTCTGCCCAGGATGTTGGCTCCCACACGGGATGAACTCCATTTCATGTCACACAGCAACAATCACCTGCCTGGCATTTCCACCATTAGGCCCTACTCTGAATCTGGGCAGGGGAAGGGGGTACCCAGAAACCTGAAGAGAGAACAAGCGTCTGGAGAAGCAAGGGGTGAGACTTCCCAGGGACAGAGGAGTCTGGAGCAAGGCAGAGGAGCAAGGCTGGGGCCCAGGTCACTGCTGGGCCCTGCCTCGGCGGGTGCGGAGGGGACCCGAGGCTCGGGCCTGTGCCCGGGCCACCTCGCCCATCTCCCTGCGGATGTCACCAAGCGCTGTCGATGGGGACTCCAGCAGTCTCTGGAAGAGGCTGGGCCGGCCCGCTGGTGGCTCCCGGCACTGAAAGGTAACAGCTGTGCCAGCGTCGGCCTTCATCTCCCTGGAGAAGCCATCAGAAGAGCCATCAAAGCAGCGGCCAATGGCGATCTCCTTGGCCAGCCGTGGGCTCTGGTCAGTGACTGTATAGACACCGTAATTGTGACCCAGAGGGTCCAGCGGGGCCAACATGGAGAAGGCAGACAGGTCATCGGCTGGTGGGGATGGGGGGTGCCTGGTCAAGTAATCCTGCAGGAGTCCGTTGACGGCCACACGCCGGCAGCTGCCCTGGGGCATGATGGTCACCAGCGTCCTGTCCACCTGACGCTGGTCGAACAGCATCCCGCTGCACTTGAATTCCACACAGGCGGCAGATGTGCTAGGGCGCTCAGGGTCTTGGACACTGCGCGCATCCCGAAGCCCATAGAGCTGGCCCTGGGTTCGCGGGTGGCTGCCCCCTGCGTTGTGGGAGCGGACCATGTACTCCTGGGGGCCCTGGATCTTCACCTTAAGGAAGCAGGCCCGGAATTCCTGCGGGTTGGGCCACCAAGACAGGAGATCTCCAGTCCAGGAGGCCGGCGCGCCCTCGCGGAAGGGGACCACGTTGTACTCATATTTGTCAGCCTCCACGCGAGAGAAGCGGAAGTGGCTGGCGGTCACCGGGGCCTCCTGGCACTCCCGCAGGCTGCGCCACGGGTACACGGGGCCGTTGGCCTCGGCGGGGTCGCCCGACCTGGGTTTGGCCAGGTTGATGCGGAAGCCATTGCGTTTGAAGGAGGGGTCATCGTGGTCGGTACGGCGGTAACCCAGCCTGTCCAGGTAGGGCTGGGTTACGCCCACGGTGGCCGCGAGGGGGCGGGGCCGGGACGGGGCGGGCTCCAGCTCCTCCCCGCCCAGGGTGGCGGTGACCAGGGCGGTGTAGGCATCCGGCCGGTCGGCATCGCAGAAGGCGGGGAGGCAGGCGCCGTTAGGGCCGGTGACGGCGCTGTCGAAGCGGCCCCAGGAGCGGGGATTGGCCGAGTAGCCGGGGGCAGGCTCCAGGTTGACCAGAGTGACTACCACACCCTCCACCTGCTCATTGGGGGTGAACTTGTCGTTGGCGTAGGCGCGCACCTTGACGAAGCAGCGGCGGCGCTCGGGCACGTCCAGGTTGAACAGACGCCGCTCCCGTATCTCCACGTTGCCCACCAGGAAGACCCGCTCCTCCCGGCGGAACCGCGGGGCGGCCGACCTTTCACGCTGGAAGCCGCTCTCCTCTTCCCACAAGCCCGTGTCGGGGTTCAGTGACCACAGCTTCAGGGCCTCCACGTGACCGGCCATTCGGATCTGGCTGGCGGCCACGCGCACGGCCACCGGCCCAGTCTGCAGCTGCTCCCCGGAGCCAGCGGCACGGAGGTCAACGGAGAACATGCCGTAGGTGCGCAGTGGGGCCAGCTCCCCGTCACTGTCCACGAAGCGTAGGTCACTGGGGGCCGCGGCCGCTGAGGTAAGATCTCGAGGGTCCACGAACGTCACCCGGGCCTCCACAGGCCCAGAGTAGGGTTCACCGTCGGCTCTGCGGAAGGCTCCCGGCGGGATGACCAGCTCACCTAAGGGGTCCTCGTCTTCCAGCTCCCCAAGGGATATTGTATTGCTCTGGCTGGCATCTAAGATGACAGGGGCTTTCTTGCGCATGGCCTTGACCTCGTGGTACACGCCAGCACCTCGAGGGTCAAAAGGCAGGACCCTGACAGTGTCCACGAACTGGCCCCTGGGGTCCACAAAAGTAATCACCAGCCTCTGGGTGGAAGGTGGCACCTCGATGGTGAAGTCGCCCTGGTAGGATGTGAAGCCAATGGGCTCCCGGCCCAGGAGGATCTGGGCAAAGCGCAAGGGCTCCCTGGAGTCAGCTGCCACCACACGTCCCCGGACCAGCCCCCGAGGGGGCAGACATTTCTGGCAGCCACACTCAGCCACTATCTTGACTGGGAGGAGAGAGCCAGAGCAGTGGATCTTCCTGCTCTCCAGGCGGCGCACGGAGCAGCAGCGGGAGCCTGTATCCCCACAGCGGGGGCCCGAGCCTGCAGGGCTGGGGCAGAGGGTGTCAGGGCAGAGGCCTACATCCAGGTAGGCAGGGCTGCCGCCTGGCTGAGTGCACTCATCTGGAAGCTTGATCAAGTGTTCTCGGGGCTGGGGGTTGCAGGCTGGCTGGCCTGGGACTGTGGAGCAAGAAATCAGCCAGATCAGGGTAAAGGGGAGAGCTCCATCAAGGCCAAGGTTGGGGCCTGGTTTGGGGTCAAAGGCTCAAACTGAGGGCTCAGTGGGGGTCTGGAATCAGTCTGAGCAGGTCAGAGATCAGTCTGAAGTTGGGGCTCCATTTGAGGTTGAGTTTTAGCTGGACATAGGGCTCAGTTTGGTGTCAGGGCTTGCTCAGGGTTGGGGGAAGGGTGTGCTGAAGATGCTCACCAAGCACAGTGAGCCGGGCGGTACCCGAGCGCACGGCCCCCGCGTCATTCCACGCTTTGCAGTGGTAGGTGCCTGCCTGGTCTGGGTGAAGCCCATGCAGCTCCAGGTGGGCCCCATACCTGTGCGTTCGCCTGTCCAGCAGGGTCCCATTGTGGAACCTGGATGGTGAATGAACAATACAATGGGTGCCCTTGGCACAAGGGAGGGGCTGTCTCTGTCCCACCCCATATACAACACAGGAGGTTGCAGAGCAGCTCTGGGAAGTCCAGTCCAACCCTAAAGCTAGGCACAACTCTCCTGAGCATGGGGCAGGTCACTCACCAGGAGTATTTCTTGGGCATGGGGGTGCCTGAAGCTTTGCAGCAGAAGGTCACATTCTGGCCAACCTCTCGCACTCGGGACTCGGGGTGCTTCACCAGATAGGGTTTCTCTGGGAGCAGAGGCAGCAAAGGTCACAGCCCTGCCCCATCCCAGCTTCTCCCAACAACCCTCCCCAAGAGCAGGGCTCCATCCTTTCCCTTACAGTAATGTCCTATTTCACTTGGGCCTTTTCTGATGAGTCTCCCCCAACTCAAGTTCACCCCACATCTGCTGGAGGCTGTGCTCCTAATGCTTAGTCTTAATGCTTCCCTCTGCAACTCTACGTCTCACCTCGAGTCTTCTCCAATGACCATTACATCTTATTTCTCACCCCATCGACCTCACTCTGCATCACATCATCCCAAGTGCTTGGTGTCACCCAGAATTTCCTCCCCAGTTCCTCAGCACCCCCATCCCTCCGGCTTGAGGCACTTACCCAACTTATCAAGGACAACAGTGACCACAGCAGATAGGGAGCTGTTAGTCTGGGCCTGGGCCACGCCTGCAGAGAAGCCATCCATTTGGGCACTGACGTTGGCTCGGCTGCTGGCACAGACTCCAGGCATCCGGAAGGTTCCCTGAGCATCGCTAGTGGCCACGACGCCAGGCCAGTCTCTCAGGGAGACCCTGGCTCCTGGCAGCGGACGCCCAGATGGGGTGACCACCGACCCCAGAAGGATGTGGTCGGGGCACCCACAGGTGTTGGGACCACACCCTGTGGGGACACAGGGAGGCAGAGGAGACTCTTGACCCCCTCCTAGGGAGGGCTTTCCTCTTGATCAGTCACTCCTCAAAGGTACCCAGACATCCTCCCCACTTTGTGCCCCTCAGAGTCCTCAGCATGGACCTGCTTGTAGCAGCCCTTATTGTGAGGGGGTCATGGGACTCAGTGGTCAGTGCTGGGCCAAGGGGAGGGAACTAGGGTCCCAGTGTGAAGAAGATGCCCTGGAGGAGAGGCGTCTCACAGGGCAGAGAGTCTCCTTCCATCAGAGAGAAAGTGTTCAGGCAGGGGCTGGGGGCCCAGTAGGGGGCTGGGTCTTGGGCCCAGAACATCTCCCTCCTGTCCCAATCCTGCGGTTTTTCCATAAAATGGAAAATTCCACTGGAAACTTCAGGGCAGAGGCACAGAGAAGGCAGAGCCAAGCAGGGTAGGGTGGGGACCCCACCACCCCATTGGCCACCGTGCTCCCCCACCCTGCCGCGGGCTCGGTTGGGGCAGTGTCCAGACCGTGTTTGTGGAGCCCAGGCCTGATTGGAATTTCCAGTCGCCTCCTGGCTGGCCTGGTGTCTGGCCCTGGGAGGGCCTGGGCATCGTGTCTGCCAGGGTGTAATCGCGTGTCCGCGTGGGCGTGGGGGACGGGCGGGGCCTGTGAATGCCACGCGTGTGTGCACCCCGAGTGTGTGAGCCAGCTTCTGTGTTTGTCCACGTCCACCAAGACATCTATACACTCCGCCATGCACACAGAGGAAGCGACCTCTCAGATCTGCCCGTGCCTGGACACGACCCCCATGGGGTCCACCCGTCCAGATACACACGTTTACCAATGGTCCTTCAGGGCCCAGGAGGGAAGGAAAAGCCAGTCTCCATGAGGTGCAAGTTCCCGCCCTCCAGGACGCTGCCCCTCCACCCTGGCTCAGCCTCCTCCTTCCAGGCACCTCCCCATCAGGCTCCACCCCAACTAGCTCCTCTAAGTATTCCTCTCAACCAGCCCCGCCCCTACACCTAGGCCCCGCCTATAACCCAATCCTCTCCTCCAGGGCCCGCCCCTCTTACCTGGACACTGAGGCCTCACACATTTCTGCGCCTCCAAGGGACGCCCAGGACACGCATCCCCAGCGGGGCTTGGGCAGCGGCGGCGGCGTAAGCGACGGCCAGGCCCGCAGCTTCCCGAACAGGGACCCCACGGACCCCACGCGCCCCACTTGGCCTCTGCGGAGAGGGCAGGGATGGAGGGGTCAGCTGGCCGCCCACCCCAGGAACAGCACCTCCTGGAAATCTGGTGACAACGTGGGACTGGAGGACGCTTCTGTCGCGAGCATCCGAGGGCCGGTACTCCAGACAGAAGTCCTGCCCATTTCCTACATCAGTGGTCCCCCAGGCGCACCAGTCGAATGTGCGGTTGAGGTACCGCCCCGCCCCCGCCAAGATAAGCCCTGCTGTTCTCCCTGCGGCTCACACACTTCTGGGGATGAAAACACGCCCCCACAAACGGATCTGTCATAGATGAGCAAATGAGGGCAGCGAGAGCGAGATACGTTCCTGGGGGCCCCTTCCTGACCCGGACCTGGGCCTCCGCCATTCCCAGCCCCTCCTTCCACAGCTCCTCCCCTGTCGGGTCCCGCCCTCTCCTGGGGCCTTGCTCCTAAAGGACGCCACCTTATCCTAGCCACGCCCACATCCGCACGTCCCTGCCCCTTCCCCAGCACCACCCAGTCAGGCCTTATCCACCTATGGCCCGTCCCCGTCGCTCCCTGAGCCCCGCCCTCACCGAGCGGGCAGCGGAAGCGCACGTGGTAGTTGGAGCAGCTGCGGCCCCGAGGCTGCTCGCGGTTGAGGCACCAGAAACCGCGCGTGGGGTTCAAGTGCACGCGCTCGCCGACAGCTGATGGCAGGGCCCAGTCCGTGGTGCGCGCCTCCAGCGCCAGCGGCCGCGGGCACACGCGCGCCGGCCCGTAATAGAAGCGGATCGCAGCCAGGCTCTCGAAGTCTCCGTCGCCCCCCGGGTGGTCAACGTTGAACCAGGATGTCCACTCGCTGGCCTCTGCGGGCACCGCATGGCTGGGACCCGGGCCGCAGTCGGTCGGGCCCCATCAATGCATGCAGGGGCCCTGGCTGCGGCCTGCCCACATCCATCTATATGGTAAGGGCCTAACCTGCTGTTTAAGCCGGGCCTCCCTCCCCACAAAACTGCAGGGGCTTGCCCAGCCCGCCCAGATCCAGGGCCCTTGAGAGCAGAAGGAGATGTAAAGGGATCAAGGGAGATTGGACTCCTGAACTGGCCCATGAGTACACGCTGAGGTCTTGCCACTGTCTTACCAACCCCTACCCTCAGAGTTCAGAACTCCTGAGGTGAGGGGGGATATAAAGGCAGCACGAGAAGCTGGGCCCGAGACCAGCCCTTCCGCTGCCTGGCAGCCCTCTCTTCAGGGCCAGGTGGGATCTTGCTCGCTGCCCACTGAACACATCAGGCTACCTCTGTTTCATAGAAGCCATAGGGTAGAAAGGTTAGCTTCTGCTTCCATCAATCCCCCAGGGGGTGCTCACTCCTCTTCTAATTCAAGAGCAAGTCAAATAGAACCTTCCTAGCTGGGAAGCTAGAGACTCAGGTTCCAGAACTCCTGCTTCCCTGCCTGAACTAGGTGGGTTGTCCCACCTCCCACCCCACCCCATCCTACCCTGGTTTCCTCCTGGACAAACAGTCTGATTCTCACCTCTCGCTCCTAAAACAGACCTCTTGGGGCACCACTTCCAGGGGCTGGCATGCCCAGGGACTGTGGCCATCCTGGGCTCTTCAACCTAGCTTGTGTCCCCACCAGCCAGAGCTCACCCAGAGTCCACAGCAGAACCAGGACTCAGATCCTAGCTGACTCACCTTCCCAGTCCTCCAGGGCTGGCGAGGGCTGGCCAGGGCGCAATGATGAACCTTCAAGGCCCCACACAGTCACTGTGGGCTCCTCTGTGGTGGTGCCTGGGGAAGGGGTGAGGAGTTGGGGGAAGAAAGAGCCCTGATGGGAAATTCTGTGAGCTCCTGTTATACAAGGTGCTTCCATGATCATCCCCATTTCACAGGGGAGAGGCCAGAATCCAGCTCTGGTTGCCCCAAAGAACTACAGCCCACTTTCCTCCAGGAAGCCTCCCTATGACCCCCGCCCTCCCACCCCCAGTCTCCCAGATCCCCAGCCCTCCCTCTGACACAGCCCCGACTCCATGGGTTGGGGAAGTCTGTGTCCATTCTGCTCCCATAGACCCAGTTTCCTCCAAGTGTGTTCAATCGCTGAGTTCAGCTGGCTGTAATCTGAATTCCTCATGTTGATCAGAATTCCTCTTCATCTGTTTGCTGGCTGGAAGTCTCTCCCTCTGTCTACCTTGTATCCCATCACTTGGGGCCCAAGCTGCCAGCGGGAAGTCCTTGGAATCTAGCCTAGCTTCTTTGGCCTTGAGTTATCTGAGATAGCTGGGCTGGGCAATGACCTCAGACAAGTCCCTTTCCTCTTGGAGTCTCAGTCTCCTCATCTGAGAAATGGGCCCAGTTCCCACTCCACTGAGTGATTCAGAGATGGGAATTTCTCTTCTGAGTGGGGTGTACGTGTGTGTGTAAGAAAGGGAGGAGTTAGGTGAGAGGGGACAGCTATGATCCCTTCATCCTAGGACCAGGACCAGAACCAGGTGATTCAGGATCAAATCTGTGACTGAGATGGACACCTCGAAGTCCCGAGAACCCAGAGGAGCCCCAAGTTCATATTCACACTCCAGATGCCCCTATCATCCCTTGGACGTGGAAAGAGAGCAGATGAGGTCCGCTCCTGCCCCAGGTGGTCCCAGGGCTCCTTCTCTCCGTTGCCCCCCTCAATCCACCCCCGGGGCTGGCAAAGGGGATGCAGGCCTGGGGAAGCGAGTGGGTTCCCTTGGTTCTGTCTCCAGACGCGGCTGCCTGCCAGGCCTTCTGCAAGACGATCGGGCGCCTAGGGGGCTGGTCTGGGGTCTGGGGGAGCCTCACCTCGGGCCCCCGCCAGGTGCGCGGCGGCAACACAGAGGCAGAGCAGTGTCGGCAGTGACGCCATGACCGGGTCCAAAAGTCAGAGGGAGGGTCCCGGCTCCGCTGCGCACTCGGGTCGGACTCCCGCGGGTCTGGCGGCTGCTGGGGCTGAGGATGGGGGAGGGACGCAACCGCAGGCCACGCCCCGTCCAGGCCACGCCCCGTCCGAGCAAGGCTCCCTGGCCCGAGGTGACACCTCTCTGAGTCGCCCCCTTCGGTGCGTCCGGCTGTACCTCCGCCCTCAGGCTGGCCTGCGTCCCCTCGTCGCCGGCTGGAAGTCCCTTCCTTAGCCCACCTACCATTCTCCACGTGGGGTCCCAAGCAGCCTACGAGAAGTGCCTCTTGGAATGAAGCCTAAAGCTATCCAAACCTTCATGGTTTAGGCCGCCCTTTAAGGCGGCTAGAAATCCTCCATCGAGTCTAACTTTTATTCTATTGGCTTTACATCCCCGAACAAGCTAGAAATCCCACCCTGATTCTGCCTTCCATCCTTCTGGCTCGAGTTTTCTCGTAGGCCAGCGGGAAGTCCCATTTTACTCTACCCTCCATCCCTCCCGCCTTGGGCCACCAGGGAGCTGGTGGGTTCCTCCTCGAGTTTGCCCACCCCCGCGGCAGACCCTGCTCACAGAGGAGGCTCAGACAAGTTGTTGGTGGTACGTCTGTTTATTGGCGCGTGTCCAAGCCGCGTGGGCGCGGGGCGGGGGGAGTCAAAGCGCCGCGACGCAGTCGGTGCCCGTGTAGCCCGGCAGGCGCAGAGCGAACTTTCGGCGCACGTCATCGGGCACGAACCTGCCGGCCACGAAGTGGTGGCGCCCGGAGAAGCGGCCGGCGCAGCGCTTGGGCGCCGCGAGCGACACGAGCACGTCGGGCCGGAGCCCGTCCTCGGCGTCGCCGCCGGTCTCTGGGTCCCAGCCTGAAGGAGGAAGGATGGGAAGGGGGATCAGGAGCTAGGAGGGGTGCTCGCCCTCAGACAAGAGTTCTGAAGCCCTTCCCCGTCAGACACAGACTGCTCTGACACATGCGTCTTGGTCAGACCTGTCTCCCATAAAACGGAGCCTCTGCCCTCAGACCAGTTTCTCCTCCTCCTCGTTTCTCCCGTCCTCTGACCAGAGCCTCTGCCCTCATACTTTTCTGCCTCTGCTCCCATCGCTGCTACCCAATCTTCCTCCTCCATCTGACTCAGCCTCTGTCTTCAGACGACACCATTTCCACCTGCTACCCTTTCCCAGCCAGACCCGTGCCTCTGCCTTCTGACTGATGTCTGTCCTCATATATCCCTCCCTATCAATCCTGAGCTCTTCCACTTAGACTAGCCTTTTTCCACCCAGACTTCCCGGCCAGCCTCCTCCCTCTGACCAGATCCCCACTCTCCACTCAGAGGATAGACTTGTCTCCATTCTCAGGCAAGCCTCCCCATCATTGGGCCACAGCCTCTGCCATTTCTCAAATGAACCTCCTCCTTTAGACTAGGGGCCTTGCCTTCTCTCCTGCCTCTGACCTGTCTTGGGCCACTAACTAAAAGCTACCTCCCTCTGACTTTAATCCTTCTTTCTCTGATACTAGCCTCCACCCTCAGACTAGGGGCCCCTAATAACCCCTTCTGACCTAACAGGGCAACCTTCACTGTCCTAGGCTACCTGTTCAGACATGAGCCTGCAGCTTCCCCTCCTCAGACCAAGGAGCCCACTCCTCCCTTGGGTACCAACCCCAGCTCTGTGGCATCCTGCTGGTATGACCCTGGGGTCTTGTAAGCCAGAGGACCTCCCTGAGTCTGGTCACCCCCATAGAGGGTCTGGCTGGCCAGCGGCTGTTTGTTCCATCTGCCTGTTGCCTAATGGCTCCAACAGGCATGGGGCGGCGGCCAGGATGGGTGAGGCCTTTGCCGAGTGAGCTCACGTCTGCCCAGGCAACCGGGCCAGGATGGGCAGCAGGCACACGGTGCTGGGTGTTGAGGGGAGGGGAATGAGGGTTACCTGGGTGCCAGCCTGGATATTCCCCATCCAAAGGATAGATGTGACCCTCAGCCTCACCCAGAGTGCAGGATCCATTCACACTGGGAATACTAAGGCTCAGAGTGGGCAGACAGGCTGGGACCACCAGAAGCAGGGTACAGGGTGCCTCCACCCAAGCCCCCCAGGGCCCTGAAACACCCCCCTCCACCTGGCATGCCTGAGGGAATGTCCAGGCTCACAAGGGGGATGGACAGTAGCTTGAGTGTGGCCAGGGCACGCGTGCAGGGGCCCCCGACCTCGCCTGGCTCCACACCGGGGCCCAGCACGGCATCCACCACCAGCCTGTAGGCGTTGTTGATGAGCTGGACCTGGGATGGCAGGCAGGGTCAGGAGGCAGCCTGGGGTACTATCCCCTACCTCCCCCCTAGTTGCCACCCGAGCTGACCTCCATGGGCAGATAGGACAGGAAGGGGATGTCCATCTTCTCACACTGAGTAGTCAGGTCCCGGTGCAGTGGGTCCAGGGAGCGTGTAGGGTAGAAGATTGTTGGTTCGTACTCCTGGGGGAAGCGGGAAGGGGTCAGCACTGGGAGCCCTCCCAGGGTCCCCACTGAGCCTCTGAGCCCAGATCTGGGTACCAGGCAGCAGACCCTGGCTGGAGCAAGCACTGGGCATATTCTGTAACCTGTCCAGCCTCAACCTCCCCCTGGGACACTATCAAGACATTAAGATGAGAGGGGAGGATATAGCTCAAGTGGTAGAGCACATGCTTAGCATGCACGAGGTCCTGGGATCAATCTTCAGCTCCTCCTCCAAATATAAATAAATAAACAAACAAACAAACCTAATTACTTCCCCTCATAAAACAAACAAACAAACAACAACAACAAGGATGCAGGGATGGGGTGGGGATGTGACCCTGGGAGACTGAGAGAACCCTTGCTACTCACAAACACCCGCAG
This sequence comes from Camelus ferus, assembly GCF_009834535.1. NCBI lineage: Eukaryota > Metazoa > Chordata > Mammalia > Artiodactyla > Camelidae > Camelus > Camelus ferus. The sequence goes on from NC_045717.1 coordinate 15,303,322, forward strand.
GTGCCGGGCACAAACCAGCCCCACTGCCCCATTCTGCTCTGGGCCGCACACCACCAGCACTGTCCTCTGCTTCCGGGAGACAGCAGGCAAAGGGAACACCTGGCAGGGGCACAGCAAACGCAAAAGCATGGCGCTTGGAACCTCTCCTCACTCCAGTGGTGAAACTGAGGCCAGGAGTAGAGAGAGGAATAGGGCTTGGGCCTGGAGACGAGGGGGCAGGACAGGAGGAGAGACACTATGGGTAAGGAGCAGGGCCGAGAGAGGCCTCAGTTTCCTTGCTGGAGTCACAGAGTCCTTGCCTCAGGCTCTGCCAAGCAGGAGCAGAAAAACGTGCCTCCTGCCACTGCTTGCGCCTGGAGTGCGGTTTGTTTATTCTCGGCCCGAGTTGCAGACATTCTTCCACCTTTTTCCACTGCAGTGGCTGCCCCTCCCCCGCCCATGTTTCCAGGCCTCGGTCCCTCCCGGAGGCCCCAAAGTTGGGGGACAGGGGAGGGGGGTGTTTTTCCAACCCGCCGTGCCCTGTCTCCGTCTGTCCCTCTCCATTGGCCTCTGTCTTCACCTCCCTGCCTTTTTCTGTCTCTCAGACTCTCTGTGTCTCTGTCTTCACTTCTGTGTCTCTCTTTCTCTCGGTCTCTGTATCTCTCAGACTCTGTGTCTCTGTCTGTCTCTTTAACGCAGAAGCTAAGAGTCTCAGCCCTACCCTGACTCTCTGCGTGGTCCCCAGCTTGCTCTCCTTCCCCCAGCCTCAGTTCATTTCTATCAAATGGGAGGAAAAATGGCTCCAACAGGCTCATGGGGCCTCTCCCAGGCCCAGGGTGGCTCCAACTATACTCTAACCTTTAACCACACAGAGGGAAAGTTATTTCCTTTTTGAGTCTCCACCCCAAGGTTTCAGCAAGGTCCTGACCCACCCTGATCGTACCTATGACCCCACCACACCATGCTCAGAGCCCCAGACTCGAGACCAAGTCAGGGAGAGTGACACTGTCCGGCTGGCTAGGACTGAAGAGCCTCTGGACAGACAAAGCTTTCAGTGCAAAAACCAGACAGCTGGTCACCAGCAGCCAGGCAAGAGTTTACTACACTGAGTTTGCTTTTGTGGCTTGGATTTTCATCATTTTCCTCTCCTTTGAGCATCGCGCTCAGGATGTTTCACTTGGAAATAGGAACATTTAAGTTAAAAAAAAATTGAGTCCACATAAAGAAAGATATTGAGGGTTGTTTTTTTTTTTCAAGTACACAGTGGTAGTAAGAAAAGGAAGGAGGGGGACCAGTGGCACAATGGATAGTGCATCTGACTACGGATCAGAAAAGGAAGAAGGAGAAGAGGAGGAAAGGGATTACAAGCTGGAGCCCTGACTTGATCAGGCACTTTTCTAAGGCATTTGTGTTTACTAATTGGTGTCAGCTTATCCTTTCTTCAGAAGAGGAAACTGAGGCCCTGCATGGTTTGGCAACACTGGATACTAGTATCTTCAATGCTATTACACTCCCGTCTCTTGCAGGAACCTCCAGGCCTGGAGGTTTGCTCCAGAGCTGGACATAGCTCTGCTTCCTACACTCTGGGGCAGTGTGCAGACCCCTCCTCACCTCTGGGTCTCAGTTCCCCTACCTGTGGCAGGGAGTTGTTTGGGGGTGCTCAGACTTCAGGAGCTAACGTCCCCTGTGCCCAAGACCCAGGAGGCGGCAGGGGCGGGCGGTCATGTCTCAAGGGTACCAGACTGATCTCTGTGGTGGCCTCCACATCCCCAGGGACCCCAACTCTGTCCTCACCCTCACTGACATCACTGACCCTCACTGGCCTGGCCCAGTGGTGATCCTCTCTGGACCTCAGTTTCCCCATCTGAGTGATGAGTTGGGGTGGCCCCAAAGAGGGGCTTCTTGAGGGTAAAAATGACCATCCTAGCCATGGGGGTCATGCAGCTAGACCTCTGCTCTGGTGGGCTACCCATCTGGTCGGGGTCAAGGTTAAGGGTCAGGGGTCAGGTACCTTGGTCACAGCCACCGCACTAGCATGGCCGCACCACTCCACCAGCTGCTGCCGCCCAAAGCGATAATCCTCCAGCAGCTCCCGCTCCAGGGCGGCTGCCTCCGCCGTGCTGAGGGTCAGAGTGGTGAGAGATACTCAGTAACACAGAGATCGAGAGAAGGACATAGAGACAAAGACTCAGATGGAGCCAGAGATGTGCCACCAATGTTCCGATCCAGGCCTTGAAGCCCCTCACCCCCGAGCCCCGAGCCGAAGACCCGCCGTCAGTTTCCTCGTCCAGCTTGAGCTCCGTTGAATGGAAACCCGCGCAGACCTTGGAGTTTTTGAGCACGAGCCTGAGGCGCGGGAGCCCCCTGGTGGTAGAGGAAGCGCAAGGGGGCGCAGGTTGGTCCTGCTGCCCTGAAGCATTGGGAAATCAAGCCTGATCCAGACGCCCCCAGCCCGCAAGGCGGGAGGAACCCAGAAAGGGAAATGGAGCATGAAGGACTTAATTGATGGGGGCGATGTGTGGATTTCAGGCAGTGGAAACCACTGAGCGAGCTCCAGGACACTAGAGGGGGCATACTGGACTAGGGGAATCCAGGGGAGGTGGGTTTTAAAGGCTGCAGAGGAGTTTGATGGCTCACTGAGGGAGGTGGATGAGGGACCTGCCGCTAGGGGACCCATTTGGGGACCTCTCTTCAGGGGCAATGATAAAATTTAAATAATTGTGGCCAGAGAGATGGAGCCAAGTGGCTGAGTGACTGAGGTCCGCCTCATCTCTGAGCCTTGCTTCCTCTTTTGCAAAAGTGAAGGCAGAACAGGCTAGATAATTTTTGAGGCCCAGTGCAAAATGCAAATTTGAGGCCCCTTGATCAAAAGTTATTAAGAATTTTAAGATGGTGATGGGAGAGCATTAAACCAAATATTGGGCCCTTCTAAGGGCAGGGCCCAAGCTGGCCCTGGCTTAGGAGCCTTCCAAGGGGCATGGGCTAGGGGGCTTAAGAAAGGAAGAGCTGGCACTGAGGATCAGAAGATGTTCCTCACTCCAGAATCAGGGGTTGGAGTAGCTGGGCAGGGCCTGTGGCCTGATGCCAGCTTCACCTAGGCAAGACCCCTTCCACTTGGGGAACAGCCACCTGCCCCCAGCTCAGCACATACTAGAGTGTAATAATGATGATGATGATGATGATAAAAAAAAAAAAAAAAAAAAAAAGACCAGGCCCAGAACTGCTGGAAAAACATGCAACTCAGAGAAACAAAATGGCTTGCCCAGAGTCACGCAGCAAGTTGGCAAATTGAGCCTTCCACCCCTGGTGTTGGTCTCCAGAGCCATGGATGGGGTGTGAGCAAAGCAGAGGCAGTCCTACAGGTGGCAGAGGTTTGTTGGGATGAAACTTGAGGTTCCTTTTTTCAATTCTGCGAGCAGGAGACCACAACCTTGGCCAATTTTGTGGTGTGACCAGGCCGGGCAGAGGCGGGGTGGAGGTGGGAAGCGAGGGCTGCTGTAGGATGGGGAGTCAGGGAGGGCTTCCTGGAGGAGCTGTCCTAGAGCGCTGTGGGAGGTAATCCAGGTGGCAAGAACAGTGAAAGTCAAGGCCCTATGGTAGAAATGGACTCAGCAGGTTCAAGGGACAAAAGAGAGGCTGGTGTTGCTAGAGCAGAGTGAGCGAGGCTGAGAAATTTGGTCAGAAAGACACTTCTGGGTCCCACATCAATGCAGGAGATGGAGGCTTAGGCCAAGGTGACATGCCTTGTCACTCCAGCGAGCAGAGCCAGATTCAACCCCCTGCTTGTCTGCAGCTGATGTTGCAGGAGGTTGAAGGACCAGGTGGGGAAAAGGAGCTCATGGTGGGGCCAGACGAAGAGCGCTTCCAGGGCAGGCCAGCCCAGCTCCAGGAATGACATCGAAGGTGCTTTGGGAATGTGGCTCATTCCTCCATCTTCATCTTGTGACAGCTCTAGCTGCTGCCCCCACAGGAGGGCTGGGAGAGGATCGTCCCTTCCTCCTCCTCTTCCTCTGCTCCAAAGCTTTGTTGGCCTCTGGCCTCCACTTGGAACATTATCTTCCTGCCTTACCGGTCACTGGAGTGAAAACTGTAACTCCACAGGCAGCAGAAGGGCCAGGCTTAGGAGCCTAGGGTGTGGGGACAGCAGCTGCTCAGGGCGGGGAGCGGGACAGGGCAGCACTGTTGCAGGACTGGGGAGCAGTGCTCAGTTTGTGAGGTTGCCTCTTGCTTCTCCCATCCTCAGTCCCTGGAGGAGAGGAGCTGTGAGGCCCCATGATCTGCCCACCAGCCCTGAGGGCTGAGGTGACTGGGTTTCAAAGACAACTGGGCCTGATGCTGGCAAAATGTTCCGGGAGGGGGCTCTTTTGGAGGTGAAGCTCTGATTGAGGCCTGGCTGCCTGTGTGTGACACTTGCTGCTTTCTCAGCTCCACCTGCTTCTCTCCACCCTCATGCCTCTGCCCACCAGCCCTCCATCATTGCTCACCCGGCTGCCTACTGCAGTCTCACACCCCCGAAACTCAACATGAGCTGCAAGGGCTTTGAAAACTTGAACACCAGATTTCACCACCCCCAGCCCAAACCTTCTCATAGATCCTCAGCATTCAGAGAATATTCCTCACTGTACCTGCCTGCTCCCCATTATGTATCCAACCTCAGCCTCCTCTCCCCGTGTTCCTCTCCTACCCACGACACAGCACCTCATCGCTCCTTAGTTGGCGTTTGAGGCCCCCCCAGCCCCTGAACCCTAGGTGAAGAGTCACAGCTCCAGCTTCTAGAATATTTTCTTCCCCCTGCCTAGGATGTGCTGGGTCTCAAGGCTGAGTCTGGACATTAGCCAGTCACTGCACAGTATCTGCCTTGAGAAGAGGGGCTGAGTGGACAGTGGGCAGGTGGCCACAGCAGGGGCTATTGGATGTATCTAGTTTGCTGTGAGGTCTACAGCCCTGCCTGGGGTCCCATGTCACATGGGTTTAGAGGAGGACACAGGAGGACTCAGGACAAGGTGGAAGGCACAACCACAGCCACTAGTTCCGGGTCCCAAATTCATCCACCTGCTCGCATGTGCTCCACGTATTTAAGTATCACCCTAGCTCAGCCAGTGGCTTCCCTCCCCAGGCCTGTTTTCTTCTCTGGACAAGAGATTAGTAGCAGTGGACTACCAAGGAGGGTGTGAGAATTTGAAGAGCTAAAAGAGCTGAGCTCTTTCCAGATGGAGGACCAGGGGCACAGGCTCCAGGGTCCCTGGAAGAGATGGAAAGGGGATGTGGGCCCTGGTTGGGCAGTGGGGTGATGGGGGTGCGGCCAGTGTTGCTGATGAATTATTCATGAGGGGCGGGCCTGCTGCAGATGCTGTCTCCCTGGAAACGCTGCTTCAGAGGTGCTGGCAGGAGCAGGATTAGTCTCTCCAGCAAAAGGCAGGATGGGCCTGGGATTCTCCCCGACCCCCCATCCTGGCCATGCCTCTGCCTCTGATCTACTACCTCTGGCCCCCCAGGCCCTCCAGGCCCTCTTCCAGTCGTGCTCCTGCCTCCCGTCCCCCTCCCCGGCTGACCTGAGGAAACGCCGCTCCTCTGAGGCCTCCGCTAGGTCTGGACCAGCTGCGCGGCTCATGGCGGAGGTGATCTGATGCGCAGTGGGGCCACTTTTAAGTGCGTCCCTGGGCAGAGGGAGCCTACCCTCTCCTCCCGCCCACCCTGCGTGCCCACCAATCAGGAGACGCCGCGAAGGCGCTGCGCGCAGCCATTGGTTGTAAAGTGCAAGAGGACTTAACCCTTTTGTGCCAGGAATGTAACTACCCTCTGGGACAGCGGGAATCCCAGAGTTGCGGATATTGGAAGGGAAACAAAGTCCAGAGGGGCAGCGACGGGCTGGTTACCCTTGCTATGGGATCCTGGCCTGGGAGCAAGGGGATCTGCCTCTTCTGCTCCCCTTGGCCCCCTACCCACCGGGTACCCTAGTGGAGAAGCCCCCCACCCTCTGCCAAAGGGGTGGAAGTAAAAGTACAAGCATATTTGGTAGATGAGGCTGGAGGGTGACCCAGGGACCATCCCACTGGCAGCTTCTACCTAGTCCCCACACCTCCAGTGACACCCCCTGGCTGCCCCTCCCAAATCACTCAGTCCCTGGGACACAGGCAGAGCAGTCTCCAGAGCATTTATTCTCTCCCAGTGGGGAGGTGGAGGTCCAGTGGTCTGAGGGGAGCAGGCCCCTATGTGTACCATATGAAGCCATAGGTGGCGTTGAGTATCTCCTCCCTTGGGCGTAACCCGTAGAGCTCGCCCATTATGGGGGTCACCCAGCGCGTTGTGTGGAACACGGACTCGCCCACCTGTGGAGAGAGTAGGGAACGGGTAGGGGTGCAGCTAACCCCTTAGGCCCATGCAGCCTGCTGGAACCCCACCAGGCCTGGTGGCCACAGTGCCCACACCCAAAACTGCTGCCTTCCCTTCTCACACCTGGCACCCACTAACCCTCAGCCCAAGGTTTTCTGGGGGAGGCTGCGTTTCTGCAGTGGCCTAGACCCCTGCCCTCCCTGCCAAGGACCCACCTTCCAGTCCGGCACGTCCTTCATGATGATGGCCTCCTCCTCCAAGTTCTCCCGAAGCATCTGGAGAACCCTGCAGCGAGAGTGGGAGCTGGGGGACAGGCCTGACCACCCCAAGGGTCCCTTGTCTGGAAACTGCCAGACCCGTCCCTGCTCCACCTCCCCATCACCTCCCCCAGCTTTCAACCCTGCACACGCTGACCCCTCTTCTCCTTTCCTATCTTCCTCCCGGCAAACTTACTGCCGTCCTGCCCCAGCCCCAATGCCCCTCCCCCAGAAGCCTTTCCATTCTCCCTTTCGGGTCTCTGCTGCAAGTCAAGTTTAGGGTCCTCTCCCAGGATGACAATGGCCCTTGAAGCTGTGTGCAAGGACACAGCTGCCAGTCCCCATGTGCATTCTGGCCTTGTCTCACGCTGCAGGCTGAAGCACTCAAGCCTGTGACCTCCTGAACCTGGTCCCAGCGGCCCACCTCCGGTCCTTCTCTGCCTGCAACAGAGGCATCAGCGCGATGCGGGCCTCGAAGTCCTCGATCTGCAGGCGCCTGTGAAACCCCAAAACCAACACTCTGATCAGATCAAGGTGGGATGCGGTGGATGGAGATGATGTGGTCGATGGACACATGTCACCCTGGGAAGGGGTTTGGGGAAGAGGCAAGCAAGTGGGAAGGGCTTGGGTGGTGGGCTCTGCCCACCAGGAGCCCAAGATCGGGGGGAGGGCAACACGCAGCTGGCACAGACGTCGTCAGTCCACAAGACTGCTGGCTTCACATTTTCTTTTCAGTTAAAAACTCTTTTTTTAATCCTAAAAATAGCCCAGGCTTGATGATTGCAGTGAACCAGGAGGGGACGTTCATCATGGGGCTCTGGGCCTTACAAAACCACATCCCTTTCATCTCAAAATAACCATGGGGTGTGAGTAACACAGGCAGCTCCTTTCTCTCCCTGCTTTTTGGCATCTTCCAAGTCACCAGCCCTGTCTGAGCCAGGGGGAGTGGGGAGAACAGTGCTCACTGATGTGGCCCAGGGAGTGGCCTCTGGCCCTGTCCCCTCATCACCAGGAATCTCATGGCAGCCCAAGGAATGGACTAGGTAAACTTCAGTGCCCCCTACCTCTTCCCCATCCCCCAGGGTAGCAGCTCCCTCCAGGCCGCTGCCCCCACCACAGCCCTAGTGTCCAGCACCCAACAGGTGCTCCTAAGTTCACTCAACAATGCTGAATGCCCTCCACGTGCCGGGCCTCCCCCAGCATTGCCCTCCTGAGGGGAAGCAAGCCCACAGTGGGTGCTAAGGACACACAACACAGAGTGGGACAGGGTGGAGGGGGGCAGGCAGTCGGGAGCCAAGGAGAAGGAGCCACCTAGCAGGGCACTGGGCAAGCTTGGAGGCGGCCAGAGTCCGAGCCAAGGCCACTATAGGCCTGGGTCCCTCAGGCCCTGTTGGGCTGGCACAGCCAATGGCTTGCGTGAACTGATTTTTAAGCCCTTGTATCGTCACTGGTCACCACTGACAAGAACTCGCTAGGAGAGTGAATCCTGGGCCTCTACTTCTGCCCGAGGGACTGTCCTAACCAGGACCCTTGGGCCCCCAGCAGTGGAGGTCAAGGGGCACCTAGTGAACATCTGATGGCCAGTCATTCCCTGGGGATACAGCCCGGAAACGGACTTGCTGGGTCATGGCCTGCACTCCCTGAGGAGTGCACCCCGAGATACACTAAGTCCATGGGCGCACGTCCCCACGTGCCTCAGCAGGGCAGAGCCTACCTGCGTTCGCGGTTCCACCTCGTCATGTTCCAGTACCCAAAGAGCAAGGCCCCGACGCCCACAGCGAACATGCTGTAGCCTGTGGGGAAAGGGGACGCCGGCTCAGCCCCTGCACATGGGACATGCCACTTTGCTGTTTCCTCTTGTGAGGCATAATCCAGTCATAGTGCAAACGCTCCAGAGACACAAATGAGGGAGAAGGTGGAAGCCCCCACGACCCCCTCCCAGAGATGGCCTGTGCCATCTCTAGTGTGGGTTTCTTCAGACTACTTTTTCTGTCTCTGTGGACCCCGGCCCCCCTCCCAGACACCCCCTTCCTCCACAGCTTGAGACCACTCTTCATCCCATTCTCCGGCTCTGCGGGCAGGGGACATCAGGCTGCAGGCTGCTGCGGCTGTAACACCTCTGCCCTGACACCAGGTTCCTGCAAGGTACGGGCCAGGCAGGGACTGCAGGGGGGCCTGATGGTCTAAATGTTTATGGTTGGGTGATCCAGGCCCCAGCATCTACTAGAAGGCTGTTTGGTTCCCAGTCAGCCTGCCGGTTCAAGGGGAAGGATGGTGTCCACACTTGGTCCCAGCTCCATGGTGGTCCCGGCTGCCTGGGCCACCTGTGTGTGCTGTCCACAGGGGGCTGGATGGGGCTGCTGGAGGCAGGAAGTGCCCTGCAGGAGCCACCCAGCCACCCCCTGGGCCCCCAGGGTGCTGCTGCTTCCCAGCCCAGCGGGTTGAACTTCATTCCCAGGGCTCCAGGAGACAGAGACTAAAATGAGTATTTACTGAGCACCCGAGGGGAACCTGTGCTGTAATTCTGACTGACAGGCTGTGGACCTGCTGGGGTCTTCAAGGAGGTCTGGATGCCGGGGCCTGGCTGGGACTGGCTTCTCCCACACCCCCTCATCTCTCCAGCCTCAGTCTCTTCTCTGCACAGACCTCCTGGTTGCTGGGATGAACTGACAAGTTCAACCAGGCTGAGCTCCAGTAACACCCAGTAAAGAACCAGCAAGCAGTGGGTAAAGCCACTCCCTGGGCCTCGTGGGGGTACAAAGTGGGGGCTCTTTCTTCTTCAGCTTGGCTCAGGCAGGAGTCTTATCTGGCACCTCTGCTGGATCCAGAGATAACTGAGAAACTGGTTCAGTCTTTTTTTTAACCCTTTTAGTTCAACCTGTTAAAAGCATGAGCTCCGGGTAAGATACTTCCACATGATGGGGGCTATGGCAGCGAGCACACCCTGGTTCCTGTGCTCAGAGGCAGGACCTCTCCTGAGAGGCCTACGTGCCCAGGACCCACTCCCAGTGCACCCAGGGCTCTAAGATGATGGCTGACCACCTGTGCTGGGCACCCAATGTTCTCTTCCTTGGGTGGGAGAGCTTCATCAGAGCTGCCTCACTCTTTTCAACAGCTGCACAGAGGCCCAGGGCCTTCCTCTTCTGACCCAGCCCCAGGGAATAGACCTGGACTGTCCTTGTGAAGGTCCCTGCCCTCAACATCTGGCACCCACATGTGGGCTCATCTCTAAGAGACATTCCAAGGCTGAGGTAAGGCAGCCTTTATGATGATGCAGCTCCAACTCATCTCTTCCTCGCTAATGGCGGTGAGGCTGAGGCCCAAGGCCCTCAGAGGATGTCTGTGCCTCCAGAGCTGCCAGTCTGCGGAGAGAGGCCAATGAGGGGCATGCCCAGAAGGGGGTGTGGGCCATGCGTGAAGAAGACCTAAATAATCAGAAACTCATTTTGTGTTCATGGACTGGGACTTAACATGGTTCAGACAGCAGCACTCTCCAAACCGAGGTATAGGCTCAAGGCAGTCCCCATTAGAATCCCAACTTCCCCTCCCAAGTCCTGCAGAAACTGACTAGCAGGTTGTCAAATTTATATGGAAATGCAAGGGACCAGATTAGCCAAAATAATTCTGAAAAAGAAGAACAAAGTTGGAGGACTTGGACTTCACAATTTCAAAACTTTTCACGCAGCTGTGTGTACAAGACACTGTGGCATTGGCGTAAGGATAGACATGTACATCGATGCAACAGAGCTGAGAGTCCAGAAATAAACCCTCAAATTTATGGTCAATTGATTCTGGACAAGGGTGCCAAGACAATTCAATGGGGAAAGAATAGTCTTTTCAGCAAATCAGACAACTGGATAGCCACATGCAAAAGAACAAAGTGTGCTCCTTCTTCCTCCCCCTCAAAATTAACTCATAATGGTTCAAAGACCTCAATGTAAGAGCAAAAACTATAAACCTCTTAGAAAACAGAGGAGTCTCTATGATCTTGGATAAGACAAAGGTTTCTTAGATTTGACACGAGAAGCACAAGTGACAAAAGAAAAAAACAGATGAACTGGACTTTAGTGAAATTTAAAACTTTTGTGCTGCAAATGATACCATCAAGCTGAAAAGACAATCCACACAATGGGAGAAAGTATTTGCAAATCACAGATCTGATAAGGGAACAGCATCCAAAATATATAAAGAACTCTTAAAACTCAATAATAAAAAGATGAGCAACTGAATTATAAAAACATGTAAAGGGTCTGAATAGATATTTTTCCCAGGAAGCTATACAAATGGCCAATAAGCACATGAAAAGATGCTCCACATCATTAGTCACCAGAGAAATGCAAATCAAAACCAGAATAGACACCACCTCACACCTACTAGGATGGCTAAAATTTTCAAAAACAGAAAATAATTTTTAAAAATAAAATAAAATAATTAATGTTGTCCACATGCAGAAATGTTGGAACTCCTATACATTGCAGGTGGGAATGTAAGATGGTACAGTTAATTTGGAAAACAGTTTGGCAGTTCCTCAAAATGTTAAATGTGTTGTTACCATGAGACCCAGCAATTCCACTCCACCTAAGAGAAATGAAACACGTTCACAAAGAAACCTGAATACAGGCATATTCACAGCAGCACTGGTCCTAACAGCCAAAAGGTGGACACAATTCAAATGCCCATCAAGTGGTAAATGGATACACAAAATGTGGTCCATCCATACAATATGATTCAGCCATAAAAAAGAATGAAGCACTGAAACATACCACAACATAAACATTAAAAATAAAAACATCATGCTAAGCGAGAAAAGCCAGACCCACAGAGGACACAGTGAATGATCCCATTTATACAAAATGTCCAGAAGAGGCCAATCCATAGAGACAGAAGGCAGATGAGTGCCTGTCAGGGGTGGGGGAAAAGAATGTGGAGGGGCTCCTAATGGGGCCTGGATTTCTTTTTGGGGTGATGGAAATGTAAATTTGGATCATGGTGATGGCACAACTGTGAACATACTACCCATCAGTGATCTGTACACATGAAATGGGTGAATTATATGGTATGGTAGGTGAATCTCAATAAAAATTTTAAAAATACAAGAAGAAAAGAAAGGGCCACTCTCTAGGTATAGGAGTGAGTAGAGCTGAGTGTGAGAGATGAAGGGAAAGGTAGGGGTAGCAGATACTTTGGGGGCAGCACGGATAAAAGGTGGCCTGAGTCAGCCTGGCATGTTCTGGGATGCTGGCGGTGAGTGGTCCAGGCAGAATAGGGGAGTGGGTGTCAGGCCTGGGGCAAGCTTAACAAGAGCAAGACTGATTGAGAGGGGGCAGCCGTGGACAAAGCTTTTGTGGCTATATCTCTAAAGAGGCAAGGCTAGAGGGCCTGCAGGACAGAGGATGAGGGTGGGGTGTAGGAGAGAACACAGGGCCTTTACATGTGCTGCTCCTCCTGCCTGGGGAAGTCCTTCTCAGAGAGGTCCTTCTGCCCACTCAGGCTAAGGCAGGCCCTGGTTACCCCAGGCCTCACCACTGGCCACAACAGGAAATTATGGAGTGACATGTCTGTCTCCTCAGCTGGACCATAAGCCCCCCAGGACAGAGCCCAGCACCAAGTCAACAATAATTACTAAATGCAGGTACATAAACAAAGACTACACACCAGAAGAGGTTATCTTCCTCACTCTTCTGAGGCCAGGAAAGACTGGGGTGAGTCTGTATGTGCTATAATTACAGTTGGTGAAAAGGGCTGTGATTAGGAGACCCAACCCCAGGCAGTGGCATTTAGGGTACACGGGAGGCACTGCTGTGTCATGAACTGGAGGAGGAGCAGGATAAAGGCCACATTTGTGACTTAAAAGAGATGCTAACTGTGGGGAGCCAGGGAGGCCCAGGGGCTGGAATCCTTCTGCAGCCTGTTCTGGATTCACGTCACAGAAGTATACATTCATAAACAGACCTCATGCCACACACAAGTGTACAAGAGGAGTGCCCTGGCCTGGGTGTAGCTACATTTCGAGAAAAGAAATGGAGACTCAGATCACATTATATTCGTTGACTCTGCTCTAGGATGAGTCAAGTGCCCATGTGGTGCCAAATCTAGTCTGTAACCTGTTTTTGTATGGTCCTCCAGCTAAGAACACTTTTAGGTTTGTAAAGTCTTAAAAAAGCAGCATCAGTGGATAAAGACCACCTAGCAAGCAAAGCATAAAATATTTATCTGGCTCTTTACAGAAAAAGTTTGCTAACCTTTGTTCTGCTTTACAAGAAAGCCAAGCAGGGGCAGGAAAGGATTTGAGTTTTCACCTCACGTTAACTTTTCTACTGTCTGAATTACAACTTTTTTTAAACCATGCCCACGGTTTTTTTTTTTTTTTTTTTTTGCTTTTTAATTGAGGCATAATTTGCATAACATGCACACATTTTAAATGAAAAGTTCGATGAGTTAGAGCAAAGTATTCATTCTTAAGTTGTTTCACATTATTTTTTGTATTTCCCTGTTAACCCTGGGTGCGGAGTATGGGCGCCTTTTACTTTCTCTCGTACATTTTTTTTTGTGTTAAAATTGCTTAAAACGTTACTTAGAACATTCGAAATTTTGAAGAATATATATTCCTTGGACATCCTGTAGGTGAGGGCCACCAGCAAGGAACCACTGTACAGAACATCTTTTAAATTCCCTCAGTGTTCCGGGTTTCGGCCCCAGCTTTGCTCTCGGTGGCCCTCGGGGAAAGTCGCATCCTCTCTTCAGCCTTAGTTTACCGACCTGTGAAATGGCAGCGTGGCGGAAGACTTGGGGTGCGGGCTAAATCAATCTCCATATAATTGTAAAATGAGAATTAATGGGACCGACCTCCTGGGCTGGAACAACTAGTACGCAAAAGGCTTACTAAACGCTTGACAAACTGCAGCAGTTGTAGTAACTACTGAAGCTCTCCGGGTCCCCAGGGCTCCGCCTTCCGTCATATCTCAGGGGAAACTGAGGTACACTAGACTCCCCGGCGCCCCGCCCCCGCGGCGGCGCCCAGAAGACCCAGACCCTGACACCCCGGCGCAGGGCGACACTGACCCGACAGTCCCCGACGCGGAAGGTTCCGCTTGTAGTCGATAGGGCTGTAGCCCCCCAGCGGGGGCATGTCCTGCTTCACCTTCGATGTCGCCATGCTTGCAGTACCTTTCCACTTCCGGTCGCGGGAGGAAGTTACGCACCGACTGTCGCCGCCATGATGAGTGTGGCGGAAGCTGCCGCACAGGTCTCGGACCCGGCTGGGAAACCTAGGGCGTTGGTGCATCCACTCCAGTGCGTGGGAGGGTTCTGGTAGTGGGGCCTGGGGTCGACTGCGCGGCCCATCTGCGGCGGCAGAGTTCTTATTTCCTCTTCTCCCAGATGGGGCTGGCTCAGTCGGTGTCAACGCCTGCAGTCCGTCTGGTCGCCTAGGTCCTTGCACCAGAAGACTTACTATTCACTTTCCCTCTGGAGCGATGTGCGGGACAGTCGGAAACCCCAAGCTCTGGTGGGAGCCAGGTCTCTTTACCATTTTCTACCCTCTAAGGAGGCTCTGCGGGCAGTCCAGGGCTCCACAGGGTCATGGCTAGGTACACTAAGTTGGAGGGCGGCTGCTGTTCAGGTTCGGACTCATGAGGAATCGCCCAAATCCCAGGCACGGATTCCACTCCCGGTGGTTGTCGGGACCTCTTGCTAGTCTCCTCTCATCGGGAACTAGACCATCCAGAGCGATTATGAGTCACAAAGCCTTAGGGATTTGGGGGACACCACGGGACGGGGTCCTGCGGGAGACCCCACCCCGAGGCGGGGGTGACGCCCGCGGTCACTTCACAAGGCAGAAATTGTTACCTGGGCAATAAAAGACACCGCGGCGGCGGGGGCCCGGGAGTGGGCACATGGGGGTGCGGGTGTGCAGGTGCCAAGCACCATGGGTTAGGCCCGAGATCGGAGTCCGGCCGCCCCCCGACAGCAGCCGCCTCCTGCTCCCCACGCGCCCCAGGCGCCACCATGTCGGGCGACAAACTTCTGAGCGAACTCGGCTATAAGCTGGGCCGCACAATAGGCGAGGGCAGTTACTCCAAGGTGAAGGTGGCCACGTCCAAAAAGTACAAGGGCACGGTGGCCATCAAAGTGGTGGACCGGCGGCGCGCGCCGCCCGACTTCGTCAACAAGTTCCTGCCACGGGAGCTGTCCATCCTTCGAGGCGTGCGGCACCCGCACATCGTGCACGTCTTCGAGTTCATTGAGGTGTGCAATGGGAAGCTGTACATCGTGATGGAGGCTGCCGCCACCGACCTACTACAGGCCGTGCAGCGAAACGGGCGTATCCCAGGGGGGCAAGCGCGCGACCTCTTCGCGCAGATCGCCGGCGCTGTGCGCTACCTGCACGACCATCACCTAGTGCACCGCGACCTCAAGTGCGAAAACGTGCTGCTGAGCCCTGATGAGCGTCGCGTCAAGCTCACTGACTTTGGCTTCGGCCGTCAGGCGCATGGCTACCCGGATCTGAGCACCACCTATTGTGGCTCGGCCGCCTACGCGTCGCCCGAGGTACTCCTGGGCATTCCCTACGACCCCAAGAAGTACGACGTGTGGAGCCTTGGCGTCGTGCTCTACGTCATGGTCACCGGGTGTATGCCCTTCGACGACTCAGACATCGCAGGCCTGCCCCGGCGCCAGAAGCGCGGCGTTCTCTACCCCGACGGCCTCGAGCTGTCCGAGCGCTGCAAGGCCCTGATCGCCGAGTTGCTGCAGTTCAGCCCGTCGGCCAGGCCCTCCGCGGGCCAAGTAGCGCGCAACGGCTGGCTACGTGCGGGGGACTCCGGCTAGAAGCCGGGGTTCCCACTATTCCCGCCGCCCCGAGCACTGCGCAAGCGCAGCGCACGCGCGAGCAGCGCGTTTCTGGAGTGCCGCGAAGCCGCCGCGCGCCGCTGCTCACGCGCTCTTCCCCCTTCCCCACTCCCAAGACGCCGGGCGCAGCAGTCGCCTGGCTTTGGAATCTAGCTCCTCCTCCAGGATCCCGAGAGCAGGAGGGCGCATGCGCTTCCTCGATTCCCCCTCGAGAAGACCCTGGGAGGGGGCGGGACGAGAGAAGACGGAAGCATTGCGCCTGCGCGGAATGAGCGGCGGCTACGCGGCGGGCAGTGGCTCCACTGAGAAGCTGCCAGCGAGCGGACGCAGGCGAAGGGCGTCCGTCCCCGGCCAGCTGCGCATGCCGGTGAGGGAAGGCGTGCTCGGGACGCTGCTCCCCTTGGAACCTGCAATAAACGCGCTCTTTCTCGCACCTGGTTCTAGCGATGGCCCCCTTTAACGGAGTGCGGGGGCGGGGGACATCGCTCCCGGGGTAGGGTCAGGAGCCCCATTTTAGAGAAAGGCTTGTGGAGGTTCTTGTTCCAGGTGTGAAAAGGGAGTTGGGAGGTTTCGAACCCGAACCTTGCAGGCTCCCCACCCTGGCGGGCTTTGGAGTCGTCCCTGGGCGTTGTGATGGTCCTGGGAATGTGGGTGCTGGACTAGAGAGAGAGGACCCCAGCACCCTTCTAGTGTTTTAAGGGTGGAACGATGAGGGGCGGAGACCGTCTGCCTCGACAGAAACTGAGCTTTTGCAAGAGAGGAAATTGAGGCCCTCATAGGTATCACTTGCTCAAGAACAGCTGGGATTTGCACCCAGAGATGTCTAAAGTGAGTTGGGGAGGTGGTGGACGCTCTCCTTAGTGAGAGGTCCCTTCTTTGGTGAGGGTAAGCATCTGGTGGGGAGAATCGAGGGTGGGGCATGAATATGCCGGGTTCATTGTGTACTCTGTTTATCCATGCATTTTTTGAGTGCCTTCTGTGTGCCAGGCTCTGGGACTCAGCAGAATGGCTTGAATCCATCCCTGCTTTCAGTGAGGAAGCAAGTCAAAAGTAAAGAATAGTGTAGAAATAAAATAATTGTAAGTTGTGCTAAATGCCAGGTGGGGGTGACCAAGGGGTGGACTGAAGCAACATTTGAGCTGAGCCCAGAAGGAATCAAACACTTGCAAACTGCAGAAAACAAGTGTTCCCAAGGCAGAATGGAGCTGGTGTGTTTGAGGAACGCCAGGAAGCTCTGATGGCTGGAATGGAGAGGGAAAGGAGGTGCAGAGGGAAAGGTGTGTGTCTGGTGCCTAGAGAGGGACCCCACAGGGTCTGGGGGAGATTGGGGGGTTATTGCCTGTGATAAGTTTACTGGGTTTGGTGACAATGGTTGTCGTCATTTGGGGTGTATGGAAAATGCCACCATAAGCCCTTATCCTACCTGCCTCCACTTGAGCCCCACAGTCCCTGAAGAGGGTGGTGGGCAGCTTATGGGTCTGACCATGCCCCACCTCTGCTCACTCACCCTCCATGGCTCTCAGGTGCCAACTCCCCCCTCGCTCCCTTTAAAAAGGCTGTGACCCCAACCCCCTCATTTTGCAGAGAAACTGAGGCTAAGAGGGGAAATGCCTTGCTCCTATTTGGGCTGGTTCATTTCGGAGCTGAGACAAAGAACCCAATCCTAGTTTAGAAGAGCACCTCTCCTGACCAGGGCCATACCTCAGGCTTCCAACCTGGAAAATGGAAGCAGGAACCCATCCTCAGGGTTGTTGGGAGGGGCTATGGCTCACTGGAGGACTGTGCCCCCAAGCTTTCTTGAGGCTCTGAACTACACTCAGAATAAAACCCACATCCTTGCCTCTTGCCTCCAAGGTCCAGGCACACTATTCTCCTTTGTCCTTGACCTGCCCTGCGTGGTCTCACCTCTGACCCTTTGTGTAGACTGCTCCCACTTCCTGCCCTCTTCCCTTCTCTTCATTCAAGGCTTGGCCTAAAAGGTCACCTCCCCCCGCTCCAACACCCCGTTCTTTCTTCCTGTGCCCTTGTCGCAAGGTGCGATCCCAATGCTGGAGTGTGACACATGCACTGACTAATCTGTGTAAGCAATGGGCCTGGGGATCCTCCCACCTTATGGCCACAGACTTAAGGCTCAGTTCAGAGGGGACAAGGTCTCAGGGACCAGGGCTTGTGTCCCATTTGTTTGCTGGAGAAGTTGCTTGAGACTTGCCTTTGGTCCCTGGGGGAGCCTGTGCCTGATCCAGCAAAGACTCACTTGAGGGCTAACTGGAGCCCCAGAGGTGGGCTTCTCTCAGCCAGTCTCTGGGGGTGTGAGGCACCAATCAGTGTCACAGGAGCAAGACAGGCTTGGGTTGAATTTCAGTCATGTCTTCTACCAGTTCTGTGCCTTGCCCAGGTGAGACCAGGCTGGCTGTGGCCACTGGCGAGAGCCCTCAGCTCCCAGGCAGGGATGCCCCAGTAACATGAAATAACAACAAAAAGCACCTAGGAAAATAGGGTCACATTTTATGCACTTTGGAATTCGTCAGAGTGCTCACAGATCTCATTTTGTGAATAAAACTTGAAAGTGTGTCAGCCTGTGAAAAGTAAATCACTAGGAATTGTTGATTTCAGAGCCAGCTGGGTAGCTCCCACCTTCTGTGCTTAGAATCTACATCTGCAGCATCATGTCCTGCAGCAGACCCAGTGCCATGCCAAGCCTGAAAAGCACTCCAGAAAAGCCCACCACTCTGGGACGGAGGCTGGTGATGGCCAGGAGCCAGCCCGAGGGGCAAAACCCACTGGATTTTCAGCCCACTCCCAATGCTGTGGGTAAACAGGCCACAAAGCTCCAGGTTCTGGTGGAGATGGAGGCCCAGAGGCAAGCTTGAGGACTCCATACCTGTGGGAAGTGAGGTCTGAAAGCAGCCCAAAAGCGGGTATCCTATCCTTTGCTTTCCTGTTAACAAAGGTACCTTGTTGTACCTTCCCAAGTCTTCAAGCTGCCCCAAAGTGGGGACAAAAACAATGCAGGAAAACTAGGGCGGAGGGGACAAAAGAAAAACACAGCCAACACATCATCCATTTCTTTATTATCCTTCAGATTCTAAAACTTCCTCATGACACAATGTATAGCCATTGATTCCAGTCTGTTTATTAGAACTCGTATCCCGGTTCAGTGGCCGACTTTTTTTTTTTCACATTTATTATCAAAGACTTAGAGTCACAATAAATACAAGTGACAACCTCCTCCCCTCAACCAAAACAAACCACCTCCCAAATATCCTACACTAGTGTAACTGTCTAGTACACCTTCTTTGTTAAGGATTATAAAACTTAAGCGGTCCTTTTAAAAAAAAAAGCTCATCCGAGTTCTTTAGGCAAACACCATGTGCAGCATGACTAGGTATCAAAGAAAAACCCTATGGCAGAGCAGCAAGGACTATCTTTCATTATTTACACCCCTGTGATGAGAATTTATCATATAGAAAACTCCTCCCCATGTCTCTCTGCCCATAGGAGAGTGACATGTGGGACACAAGAGCCACAAGACACAGCAGGGGTGTATTGTCGCCTTTCATTCCCTCTGCACTAGAGTGAGCTTTTGCTTCATGTAGGTCTTAGAGCAGACAAGAGCAGAGCCATCCCTGCACCCACCACCTCCCAGAGAAAAGCCACTCTTGACCATATCAAAGGTGTGGGTCCCAACAGCACACATGGGATACTGGGGACTGGACTCCCCACAACATGGTCAGGATGGCCAGAGCCGTGGGCAGCTCCACGTAGACACATTCATCTGTGTGAGCATCCACGTGTACACGCAGGCCCACATACATGTAGCCGTTTCAGAGCTGCTCCCCCCACTGTCAAAATGGGGAAGTAAGCTCGGTGAACCCCACACCCCAGT
The DNA here is from genome assembly GCF_009834535.1 of Camelus ferus. Classification (NCBI taxonomy): domain Eukaryota; kingdom Metazoa; phylum Chordata; class Mammalia; order Artiodactyla; family Camelidae; genus Camelus; species Camelus ferus. The sequence goes on from NC_045717.1 coordinate 15,322,627, forward strand.
TCATGTAACAGCTGAGGTTCTGAGTAGTTTCCAGTTGCTTTTGGGGGTCCCTATCACACATTACTGGGGATTTACAATCTTCAGTTGGGACTGGGGACTCCCACATTCTCATGGCTCCAGGGAACCGGGTCCTCTCAGCACAGGCTCCCAGAGCTGTGGCTGATTTTGAGGGGTGGGCTTTGGGACCGGGAGAATACCCTTAACGTCCTTCCCAAACCCAGAGGTATTTAACGCCTTTTCTTGTAACATAAATTTCATCACAGAACCACTTCATTTGGGGCTTATCACAGAAGTTACAGTGCAAAGGGGAAACTCAAGGGGAAAAAAAAGTTTTGAGACAGTAGAAATGAACTTATAAAGATTAAGGCATCTCACCTTCTTGACCCCTTTTTTTAAAAAGCTACATTTACGTCGCAGCAAGTCCTTCCTATGGGAATGCTTCCAGAAATGCTGGGCTGGAGGAGGCAGAGGCAGGGTCAGAGCCTGGCCATCCTGCCCTCCGCCTGTGATCAGTTTAGACTGAACTCACGGCCTATTCAACAGCCTGGGAAAGTCTGGCCAGGTGAGGTGAGGTGGTTCCTGAGCATGGTGGAGAGTGAGGTTGAGGGAGATGGGGTTGGGAGCCAGCGTGTGTGGCTTGGCTCGGGGCCCTCGAGTCACAGACCTAGTCAATCCCTGTGGGGGTGCAACAACCGTGGTGCACCTCCCAGTGCAGAGGTGACCTTGGCCCAGACACCTGATCCCGACTTGCTGCATAGAACTGAGGTCAGTTTGCCAGGGGAGGCCAGCCGGGCACTCTTTCTTGGAGGATTTGGAAAATCTGGCCCATGTCATTGAACAGACAGAGCTAACAGCTCAGAGTAGTATAAGACAGGTATTTATTTGCCAGGCACACAGAAAAATGCGAGGAATAGAAATGCTTGCATACTCTTGATTTTTTGGTGTAAAAACACACCGTTCCCCACCCCCCTCCTGAAGGTCAGTTTCCCTCCTTTCTCCCAATTCCCTGGATCTTGGAATGAAAGCCACCCTTTTCCTGCCCTCCCCTCCTTCAGCCCGTCTACGTTATGCACTCAGAACAAAAATCAGTAAGAAACTTAGGTTTTACACAACAAAACATTAGAACGTTTTGCAAAACTAGGTCTTCTACTGCATGTCAAAAATGCTTTCTAAACACTGATACACAACATGAGAGGGGGGTTAAATGAGCCTTTATTAGAATGTTGCAGCAGTGTAGTCAAAGAATATGGCCCTACAAAATAAGAATTTTAAATTAAGTCCCTAACTGCATGGATAGGAAAACCAGGGCTGGGGCTGAAGTGGGGAGCAGCGTACCCCATCTCCACACACGTGTGCGTGCACATGACACCCTTGCACCTGCACAGAGCTAGCTCGTGTGCAGCACACACATAACAGCTTCTGCCTTTCCTCATGGACTGATTTTCAAGGAGTGGAAGAAACCAAACCAAAACACAACTAAGAGCAGACCTGATCCTTTGTAAGACATTTCTGTAGACTCTAGAGGGTAAAAAAAACAAAAACAAAACTGAAGGCAAACCCTGGCAGCATGGCCCTGCTTCAAGGGAAGGTTCTAAACTAGACCCGAACATAAACCCTGAAGTCGGGGGGGGGGGGCACCTCCCCACCAGGACACACCTGACAGGAGCACAGGCCAGGGTTTAGGACGTTGTCCATCAAAATAAGTAGGAAAAGAAAAGGAAGATATTTAATAAAATAAACCACCACAACAACAAAAAAAAAACACAACAGCCAGCCCCTCCAACTTCCCACTCAGGCTCTGGATGTTGCTGCCAATTCTCTCTTCCCTCCTCCACTGGTGGCGCACGGCTTCCAGGTTCCCGGGCTCTCTGGCTGGGTCTGGGTTGCAGTTTGTTCTTCTGCTAAGTGTGGAAGGTTGGGGGTCTCCGGGATGAGCAGCAGCAGAGGCCTTCTGCTGGAGCAAGGGCTGGGTGGTCTGCGGCCCACCCTCCAGGGCATGGGGGCCGTGCCTGGCAGGGAACCCTGGGTCTGCATGGTTTACATTAAACTCCATCATCATCAGGTGATTTAAAAAAAAAAAATCTGTCAACCTAGAGATTGCCATGAAGGAAGGCAGTCAAAGATTAGGAGGCTAAGATGGGGAAAAGCAAAAACAAAACAGAACGCTCCACTCAACTTCAGAAGCCCCGGGCGCCAGTCTTGCCCGAGCGTGTCACAGTGTCTAGGGTGAGCCGTCCATGGGGGCCGAAGGGGAGCGCCAGGAGCAGAACCAGCCCCCAAGGTCCGCTTTTCTGCTGGTGTTGGGCAAACTAAAGGCAAAGAAAGGAAGAAAGCCCATGGGAAAGGTCCCCCAGTAATAATCCTGGTCCACCTGTGAAGCGGCAACCCCCCAGCCGCGACGAGACTTTGCAGCCAAGATCGGAGCTCTCACTTCTGCAGCTGGGCCCGCGTTTGCTCGCCCTCTTGGGGAGCAGGGTGTCTTCCCAAGTGGAGGGTGGTGGGGCCAGGTGGGAGGGAGGAGGGAGCCTATCCTCCACTGGGCCCGGCTCGCACTATTTCCACGTGGCCGATTGGGGGATGGAGCGTGGCGGGATCATGTCCAGGAGGTACTCCCGCTGGCGGTCCACAGCTGAGGAGGTCTTGTGCACTGCCAAGCTTGGGCTGACGAATGCAAGGGCCCCACCTGCAACAGAGCAGAGCAACAGGCCACGACGGCACCAGTCGGAGAAGGCTCCTGGGAGAACCCCAGCCTCAGCTGGGCGAACTGAGCATGGATGGTACAAATCTTATCCTTGAAGCTGAAGAGAGCTTATTAACTCAATTGCCTTTACAATGTTCCCAGCCTCTGCCACAGTAGCCCTACATGTGGGGCAATAATCAGAGATTCCGTCAGCTACCAGAACTACGAAAACTGAGGTGTTTACCGCAGTGCTACTTAAAACAGCAAACAACTACAAATGACTGAACTGTGCAACAGGGCAATCCAGTATGATGGAATACTATATAGCCTTTACAACCTATCTCGTCCTCAAAGAGTTTTTTAATGACATGGTAACATTCTCTCATTAAAACATTGAGAAGGACACAGAATGGCAAATACAGCATGATCCCTCTGTAGGACACATCCTGTTTTTTTCTTTATTATTTACATGCTGGCCTTTACACACACGTGACGTGCGAGTGAAGAGGCAGACGGGGGTGAAGTCCCTGTGTGCAGCAGTTGCTCTCCTGGTGTAGATGACAGCTCCTGCCATTATCCTCTCTCCGTATTGTCCACATCTCCAGTGAACACATAATCACGTTTATACTTGGAAAATGAAGAAATGACCCCACCTCACCCTCCCATCCTCCAACCAGCACACTTAGGTTCTGGGCTGGCCTGGGGGTAAGGACTGCCCTGGAGTCCCAGCTGCAGCAGGGACCAGAGTCACTGTGTCACCAGAAGTATTTCTGGTGGGTTAATATATTTTGTGGAACAAGTGTTCCAAAGTCAAATTTACCACAGAGCCCTTCCTGTGCATTCAAGGGCAGCACTCCAGAAACCTGCTGGCCAGGTCCTGCCCAGTTTTCCTCAAACTACCATCCAGAAAGCCAGGGTGACCAGGAGTGCTAGCAGAACTCTTCTGAGAATTGCTGTTCTTAAGCCATGACACTTTTACCTCCAATCCTACAAATAGTTGGACACAGCAACTATTTATGCCTTCACATTCCCTTTCAAACATTACCCTTAATGCGCACAATTTTCACACAGTTTACTATCTATCACTGCATATACACATGGACACTCGTATTTGACTTTACCCACTTATTTCATATACTTTCAAATTTCCCATGAAAGGAATTTCTGACCCGCTGGGAGTTCTTAGCTATAATCTTAAACATGCTGAGCAAAAGTATCTCTGCCTGGTTTGTTTACAAATGCTCTCTGATCTCTGAAGAAGGCAGCTCAAATTCTTCTGAAGTTGGATGAACTTGCCTGAGCTTACTCTCCTCTGCAAGGTCTGATACTTGAGCGTGTTTCTAACTCATGGTCAGCTGCATGCACAGCTGGCTCTGTGTTCTGTTTGCACAGACAGCCCAGCTCTCCCAGTTCTGACTAGTGAGATGGACCTCACAACAGTGCCTCTACTTCCTACAAGGATGCAGCGACCACGGAGGGCAGGGGAGACAGGACACTCGCTCCACTGCGAGCTCTCTCCCATCTCCTCCTCTCAGCGCTTTGTGCCTACATTTCACTTTCCCGTTTTTGATAGACACAAGAAATATTTAACTTCCATCTTAAGACCAGCAAATAATAAAAAAACAGGAAAAATGGTGTGGAGGATGACCCAAGAGCAACCCAGGAACAGTGGGGCTGTGGCAAACTGGGGAACAACCACCTAAGGGTCTCCATCTCCCCGAGGCTGCTCCTCAAATGCCAGCTTCTCAGAGGCCTTTGCTGCCCACCTCAATTAAAATCCCAGTTCCCGTCCCAGGGTCCCTCTCCTCCTGCCTGCTTTCTCATTTTATTTTGTACTTTGCACCACCTGACCTGTTCAAGGCAAAGGGCAGGAAGAGGGTTCCCACAAAGCAGGTAATGAAGGACACTGGATAAGCAAGAAATGAAGCTAGTGCACCGAGAAAGATACACTATAACAGCAAAGAGAGGCATTCTCTATAGCAGGAGGGGTAGGGGGTGAGCTGGCGAAATGAGCATATATGCTTATAGAGTGCACTGATCTTGGATGGAGCTGCCTAAATTGGTTCTGCCACCAGTTTGGGGTCAAGCGCTGAGAGTCTGGGTGTAGAGGGTGGAGACACGAGGGTGATTAGTATTTACACAGGACTACCACTTGCTCAGGGATCCTATTTAGTGAGTAGAAGAGACAAAGCTGAAGAATCAGAGGCAGCTGCTCTCAGGAAGCAGGTCTGTGGGTTCAGGAACCTTTGTGCCATTTCCATTCACTTGTGTGTGTGCACACGTCTTTGTTAAAAATAAGGAAGGGACGGACCCAATCCCAGCAAGGTCCCCGCTCTGAGCCCCATGGGGCTGCCCACCTGTACTCAGGGGCGCCTTCTTCCAGTTGGAGGTGGCGTTGCCTTTGCCGGCGCTCACGGCTCTCTCGGAATGTCTGCCGGTCCTGCTGACAAGGGCTGTGGCCGAGGCTGCATTCTGCAGTTTGGGTGACTGGCTGAAAGTGTGCAGGATGCCTCGGGGCGTTGTGGCCGAACCCCGGGACAGCTGGCTGGAGGCCTACAGTGGAGAGAGGGTGCAACAGCTCATGTGGGGAAGGGGGCAACAGAGGGCAAGATGCTCAGCGCGGCCTCTCCTTGTTCTGGCTGACCTCTCCCCACCCACACGGGATCCCTAAAGTCCAAAATCAGGAGACTAGGTAAGTTACACCGAGGCAGGGGGGGAAGAAGGAAGGGAGAGAGAGAGACAGACAGACAGACGCAGGCAGCGTGACAGTCGGCGACGGACGTGGTCACGGTCTGGGGCGTGAGGGCTGGTTGGTGGCGCGGTGCAGGGGGCTCCCGGCACCGCAGTTCTGACCTGTAGCACAGCCCCGTTACTCCAGTCGCGGGCCTCTCCTGAGCGGAACGCCAACTTACGCCGGGGTTTTATGACCTACACAAATGGGGGTTGAAATCGAGGTCAGCACTGTCCAGAGGCTGGCCTAGGGTGACCTAGAGTGACCAAAGGGCAGCAGTTGTGGCTGCATGAGGCCTAGTCCCCACAGGATAGGAATTTCCTGAGGGCAGCACAGCTACCCACTACATAGGGATCTTGAGAAGATGTGTTTATTAGTGAGTTTCAAAATGACTTCCAAGAACACAAAAAAATTGGGGTGGGAAAGCAAAGCAATTAAAAAAAAAAAGCAGCCAAAAAAAAAACTTGACTTCAAACTTGCTTCTCTCCTTAATTTAGCTAGAACATTTCTTCCAAACGCCCCTTTTGTATCTCAATGTGGCTTTCAGAAAAGTCCTTTTAGACAAGAAGCACTTGTCAGCCGGCACACTGCAAGTGAAAGCTACAAAATCTAAAGAAACTGCAAATTAGTATTTTCACCACCAAATGCCACCATTAAATGCAATTTAGATGCACAGTTAACAACCAGGCAGATGATCGCCGAGTGTGGGAGAGAATGTCTGAACATCTTGCCTGCTAGCGACAACTCCCTGCCAAGGGAATGAGGCCTCTCTCCTGGAAGGCAAGGCCGCCCAGCCCATGTTCCCAGGCCACAACTCTGGCCTTGGCCCCTCACCTGCTTCAGCACGGGGTGTGGGGCGGTGGCAGGCTCAGCCTTGGCCTGCGTGGGGGCAGCGCCCTGCTGCAGGAGGCGCTGCTCGATCTCCTGCTCCTGCTGTAGCGCCTTCACGAAAGCAGCCTTCAGCCGGCTCGTGTGCTCCACCTTGAGGGCCTTCTTCTGGTTGGATGCCATGCAGTTCTCACACATGATGGCACCACCCTTTTCCTCCCGCCAGCGGCACGTGAAGTCCGTCTTGCACTGTGCACACATGTAGGGCTCCCGGGACAGCACAACGGCGGCTGACATCCTGCCTGCTGTAGGGAGAATCGGGTGTGGCTCATGTCAAAGGAACAGTGACATCACAGCCAGAGCCCCTACTACCCTCAAGGTGGGATGCGGATGCAGGTGGAGCAGGGGCAGCATCCTGGGCCATGTGGCCCAACTGAAGCCTTGGTTAATGATTGTTCATTCGGCAAACACGTATTGGGTGCCAAATGTGTGCGAACACCGGGCCAGCCTCAGGGAAGCTTTGCTGGCTGAAGCAAGGTTGAAGCACTTTAGAAAACACCGTGGGTTAGGCATCCTTGGTACCAACTCTCAAAGATGTTAGTGCTGTCAGCTTTGGCTTCTCCTGATAGTGTCTCCTACCCACAGTGCAATGTGAGACCTCACAAGCAGCGTTTCCAACCCTCCTGTACTGCATCACCAGTGGAGAGGGGACAAGGACCACTCCAGGCCCCACCCTGTTGTGACAGGCACCCTTACTAGTGGGCAAGTTAACTAAGGACTAGTAGCCTAGGCGAGTGCTCATGCCGACAGGCACTGTGCCTGATGCCCTGTGGGTATCAGGGTGTCCAATTCTCACAAGAAACTTCTGAAAGGGTACCCTCACCCCATTGTCCTGGGGAAGAAACCGAGGCCAGAGAGATGAAGTAACCTGTACACAACCAGTCAGGGGCAGGGCCAGGACGCACACCCAGTGCCCTGGGAGATGGGAACTCGGCATCTCCTTAATCAGCCACAGGAGGGGTGACTGGGGAAGCCACAAAAAGCGCCCACTCAGCTGTGGGGTCAATATTTTTGCCACTGAATGTGCAATAAGGGGTACCTTTTGCATTTCCCCCCTATCTTTTCTGTGTTCAGCACTCAAGAGTTTAATTGCCTCTTGGTACTATGGACTCTTGGTGCTGAGAGTCCCTCAGCCTCCCCATCCCACCTTGGGTCTGCCCGAGCTGCCCCTGACTGCAGAGAAGCTGCGTGGATCTGACTCTAGATCTGACTTCTAGTCACTAAATAAACAGATAGGATGTTACCTGTCCAAGCCACCCCCAGCTCCAGCCCCAGCCTATAGATAACACACTCTGGTAAGAAGTGTTCTCCTTCTACAAGTCCAGTTCCAGAGGACGTGGCACCTGCGTCCAGTCCACACCAGGCAGCTAAGGCCTGCGTGACCAGTGCCAGAGCAGAGACATCTCAAGCAGGATTCAGAGCCTCTGCCCACAGTTAGGTCCTATTTTGGCAACAGGAGAGAGTGACTGACCAGAGATGAGAACAAGCAGAGACAGACTGATCTGGGAGAGCAAACGGCCAGCACAGGCAAGTGCAGGAAGGGCGGACCTGGTGTCCTGGCTTGGGCCTGCTGCACCGCACCAGCCTTGCAGCAGCAATTTTGCCAGCTCTACCTCATCACAGAGGAGGCATTAAAGGGATCCAGACACACCCAGGCTGTGTCAGAGCCCACATCCCTTCCTACCGGCCTGGCTCTGAGGCCCCACCATCCCTTGAGACAACCTGACAGGTAGAGTCCACCAGGCCATCCCCTGCCCTAACCAGGTTATGGCCCTGCTGCCTCCTCAGCCCTGAGCATCTGGTAAGATCACTGGCTGCCCAACACATGTCACCACAGCTCAAACCCAGGGTGTAAGGTCTTCAGCTCAGCATCTGCTGGAGGCTCCCTAAGGGCCAATCTGGCCCCCCATCTCTGGATCCAATGTCACTTTTGATCACTACACTATACATGCCCTTTTATTCCTAAAACCTCCTAACCTTCAGGTGTGCTTTCCAAACCGCTTCTAAGGAAGGTAATAAAGTGAACCTGGGGCCGGGGGAGGGTCCAGCTCAGTGGTAGAGCGCACGCTCAGCATGCAGAAGGGTCCTGGATTTAATCCCCAGCGCCTCCATTAAAATAAACAAACCCAATCACCTTCCCCTCACAAAGAAACAAAATAAATAAAGTGAACCTGATCCAGGCACGTGTGTCCCTCTCCCACTTTGGGGACTCAGCACTCAAAGCTCCAGAAAGTTCTATCCTTGCATGATGACCACACACTTACCTGAGAGCCCAGTCTGGCAGGCTTTACTTCCAGACTTCCTCCTCGCCTCCCTCTGTGGCACACCAACATCACAGGGCCATTGCCACTTGTTCCCCTGGACACACACTAGGGGTCTCGGGCCTCACCAGGACCCAGCTCTCACAGGTGGCCCCATCAGAAAGAAGGTGCCTGTGATATGTTTAAAAAACTATCCCAACCTCATAGCAAGTGAAGAACTGATGACAAAACATCCTTCATAACACGTCCTAAGACAGCTGTGAGTACACAGAGGGCGTGCCAACATGTGCCTCACATCAGAAACAACCTACATGATGGGAACTTCAGAGGCAAGAGATGAAAATAGCCCCAGGCCTAGGGCCTCCTCACCTTGCGTCTCCAGCAGGTTCTGCACCACCTCCTCCAGGCCGACCAGGTAGATGAATTCATTGTTGGCAGCACTGGGCAGGAAGTTCATCTCAGGGGCAGGGGGCTTGGGAGGGGGGATTTCAAGCAGCGTCTTCTCCAGCTGTTTGCGCAGTGCAAGCTTGGCAGCCGCCTGCCGGCTGGCTGGAGAATCAGCAGAGGTGACCACGGAGGCCACGCTGGTGGGGGTGGAGTTGGCCTGAGCAGAGGTGGCCGTCGTCCCTTTCAGCGATGCTGGGGAGGGCTTTTGAGAGACAACAACCTGGGTCAGAGTGCTTGTAGAGCCCACTCTGAGGCGGACTCCAATGCTGCACCCACAGCCCAGGTTGGCACCAGTAGCTACACTAACAAGTCCTTATAAAAGTAACTCCCAGCTGCCTGACATGGACAGGCTACAGGAAAAGCAGTATTAAACTCATCGCTCTACAAGATGACCAATCTTATAAATACATTTGTTGAGGTCTAGACAATATCTAATAAACCATAACTTTAAAGTCTGTAATTTGCTATGCTTGGCCACCTGAGGACACCCATGAAGCCATCACCATGACCAGGATAGTGGGTACCCCCCAGGCAATTGCCCATGCCCCCGCCCCCCACCCAGAGACCCTGGCCACTGTCTTGTCACTATGGACTGGCTCTCTTTCTAGCAGAGGTCTGGGCGGCCTGCTTTCTCAAAAGGTTGCAATGGTGGCTCACTGTGGCATCAATGGCATTTCTCTCATCTTTGCGTGGCTCTGCCCTTGACCCTTCTTGACCATCACTGCTCCTACATTACTTTATCATCTTCATCTGGACCCCAGTGACTGACCCTTCATCATCTCCTTGCTCCAGTCCACCTGCCCCTCAACACTTTCAAGTGCTCTTCCCCAAACCTGCAGTTGACCAAGCCAGTGCCCTTAGGTTTGTGGGGCTGAGAACTCTTACAGAAATCCAAGAAAAGTTGGGTATACATACCACCCCCTGGAAAACGCACACACCTGACAACCTGTACCTAACACATCACGGGGCTCAAGGAGCCCAGGATACTTTCCCAAGACCCCATCCAAAGGTTCTCCAGAGCTGAGCAAGACTCCCTGATGCAGAGGATGCCATCACAAGCACCTGGGCCTGGCCATTCTGGCCGCTGACCAGCCATTTCTTTCCTTTCCCCCTTGCAGGCTCCCCTGGCCCCACAAGGAGCAGTCACAGGCTCCACCGCTGCCTGTCCGATTCCTGTCCTCACAGCACAAGAATAGGGTCTGGCACACAGCAGGAATTTCATCAGCGTTTATGGAGTGGATGAAACTGCCTACACAGGTCAGTCTTTTGCTCTGTCCAGGATCCCCATTTGAGTGGGAGGACTGGACTTGAACCTGACTTTAGAGGAGGGAAGGACGTTGCCCAGAGCCCTGCTGGCCATGCTCTTATTTGAGAAAGGCAGGCAAGGACGCACCATGCCAAAGGAGGAAGAAACGCTAACTCACACATCAACAAAAGCCTTTGCAGACCCAGTAATTTTATCTGCCAATGAGGAACTTGCTTCCATCCTGCCACCCCTGGTTCCATCTTCTCTGCTCTGTTGGGTGGGGACAAACCCTTCCATCTCAAAGGCTCTGCAGAGAGGTGAAGGGACACAGAACTAAAAATAGACGCGCTGGTGCTGTGAGGACATCTGCAGGCGTTCTCCCTGCATGCTTGTGCCTGTAGGCGGGGAAGGCTCCAGTGCACCTCCCCACCCCAAGCAGGTTCTCCACGTCCATCGGACACCTCGCCTGGCCTCATCTATCCCCTAAAACCTGCTGTGTCCCACAGGCCGACTCTCCCCACCCCTCAACCTTCCTATATCTCAACTCACCCTGAGATGTGCACCCCTCACCCTCTCAGCAGCTGTCCAGCTCCGCTGGATGGCAGGTAGGAACACAAGACTCCTGCTCATGACATTCACGTCCCAACAGGCTCCAAGGAGCTACAGTACAAACTTCTATGGGGCTAGATTATCCAAGGCCTTGCCTGGCCCCCAGGGAGCAGGCAGGTCACACACCATGGAGACACGACTATGTCCCAGGACTGCAGGCCATCACAGGGGTAGCTGCAGGGCACATACGCAACCCTCACCTGTGGGATGTTAACGAGCAGACTAGTGTTGGGGACATTGGCGACGCGGATGAGGCCCTGCTGGATGATCCTCTGTCCCTGAATTTGCACACTGGGCACCGATGCCCTGGGAGCCAGGAGGAGTGGCGGTGGCCCCGTGCTGGAATGTTGTCTGATGTTGTGGATTTGCTGTCAGGGTGCGGTGGGGAGGAGATAAAACGATAAGAGGGATGACAGAAGAAGGCACAGAGAAAAGGTTCCCAAACAGAGGACTGGGTAGGGTCTCTCTCGAAGGTGGATGGTTGCTTGGGGCTGCCTAGATGCACCCCTGCTCCTTAAGCACTTGCTCTGCTCACCTGGGCCCCCCTGACGAGCGGGGGCATGACGACCTGTGAGCTTGTCTGAGGCCCTAACTTCGAGGACGTCTGCTGCCCGCCACGGACCAGGGGTGGTGGGATGACACTGCCAGGCATCCGAGTTGAAGAGGTCTGTCAACAACACCAACTCTCAGATCTTACATGGTTTTTTAAACAAACAGGTTTGCTGTTTTTATAAAGGTACATGCTCATTACTAAAAAGAAAAAGTAAGGCTGTAGAGAAAACAAAAGCTAAAATGTGTATTCTAAACACGAAAAGAACCAGGAACACAGATTTTGGCAAGACCCATGCAAACCTGGGCTCACTCAGGTCACGGTCCTACCACAGCAAGTCTAGCTAACCAGGACAGTACAACCTGCCTGGTATGAGCTGGGGGTTTGGGCCTGTTTGAGGGGAGGTGGGCCACGGCCAGAGCTCTGTCCTACGGCCGGGAACAGGAGCTCTGCACCTCACCCTGTGGCCAGAGGAGGCAGTGAGCTGTGCTGGGACAAGGCCCATTGGACCCCACAATTGCCCTCAGGGAGTCGAGCTGAAGGAAACCTAGTCTGCCTAGGATCTTGGTCCTCTCTCTAGCTTCACTGGGGACAGCAATGGGAGGGGCACTCAGAGCTTATGCATGATTTGTTTAAGATGTCAGTGGGGTTTGGGTGTGGGAACACAAATATGCTTTATTTTGGGGCCTGCGGCTGGAAGACTTCATTTCAGTCTAATCAGAAGGGGTGGCCTTTTGCAGAAACTGGATCAGGACTGCTCAGGAGGGATGCAGAGGGAACACTGACCTGAAGCGATGGCTTGCCGGAAGGAATGTTCTGGGTGCCCCGTACAAGCGGGGGAGGGGTGGTCACGGAGCTCCCAGTGGAGCCTGTGGGCTGCAAGAGAACAGAACACAAGAGAAATGAGAGGGCCACCAACCCTGCTCCTCCCACACATAATTCTGGCAGAGGAGCATTGCTTTTCCTCCTCTTCCAAAGGCATCAGGCTCTCAAAGATTCTGCTTCCCACCCACCAAGTTCGTTGCAGCAGGAATTGACATGTTTGGAAAAGGCAAATAAGAGATTTTCCAGCACCCCTTACCCGCCCCCTTCAAAGGGACTTGGCATCACTGTGGTTCAGGTGCCATCTCTGCCCTCTAGGGGACAGGAAAGGCTGGCTGGTTGTAGCTGTGGCTGAATTAAGGACCCAGGTTTGGATAGGATAATCCCAACCTTAGTGAGAAAATGCTGGCACTTCTTAAAGTCACACATGCCACTAGAGGAGGAAGAGTAACAGACTCGGTCACCTCACCAAGTCTTAAGCAACTGACAAGGAAACAAGTACTGAGCAGGCTCTATCCATCAGGATATTAACAGATGCCAGGCTTTGTCCATTTGTTTACTAGGTGCAGGTGGGAGCTCAAGCAAATCCCCAAGTCAGACCAGTGAGTGTCCTCCTGTCTTGCTCCCTTAAGAGAACATGCATTCTATACACTGTCAACTTGTACTGCCCAAGATGCTTTTATTTTCTGATTTACTGAGAGAGTGGTTTTCTAGAATATAAGAAAGGGTAGCTTCATCACTGTCCAGGAATCTTCCCAGAATGAGCACCAAAAAAACCCAACAAAACAAACTTGACCTTCCCTACCTAGTAAGCTACATTTAAGAGCAGCATAAGGAGCCTGAGGCATCAGAGGTGACAGGAGCAGAAGCCCCAAGACAGGGCCTCTGGGGCAGTGCTATGGTGCACCTTGTGGTATTCGGCAATCTGTCCACAAAACCACAGCAGCCCTTGCTGGACAGCACAGCCATCCAGAGGGCAGGAGGCCTTTCTGGAAATGGGCTCAAGACAGAGCTCTTAACCCCAGAAATGTGCTTCCAGCACCTTCAAAGACATCTGCTCTCTATTTCCTTGATTGTTTTAGTCCACAAGGAGTTGAGCTTTATATACTCAGATCTGGAATATTCTAGACCGAAATGTACTCTGATATCCTCTTAGCTAAATCCAAAACATGAATTGAGCTTGCAAATTTCCATTTCAGACTTTAACCCTCACGGCCCTGAGGAAACCTGACCCCCTCATGACCAGTCTTTACGTACTTGGTTCTAAATGGCTGACCCTCGAGGCAGGAACAGACACACACATACCTTCTGTGTGGTGGTTTCCTTTTGTATTTGACTCTGCCGCAACTTCTTCAATAAAACGAGTTTTGCTTCTTCTAATCTTAACTCTTCTTTCAGTTGCTTAATCATCCTTTCTCGTTCTTCAGGACTGCTTTTCTACAAGGGCAAGGGAACAAGGGATGAGGGGGAAGGCTGGGGGCCAGGGAACACAGGCCCCACTGTCACCAGCTCCACTGCGGGGTCATTCAAGGCTCATTCAGGGTCAGTAAGGCTCACCATGAGGGCCTCGGTGCTGGTCTCCTTCAAGGTCTCCTTCGACAGCCCATTCACCCTTGGGCTCGCAGGTTGCTCGTTGTCAGAAAGCACAATCACATCGGGCGAAGGGGCTCTCCTTTCTGACTTCATGTCGCTGTGGAGCCGGGACAGCAGGTTGTTACCAGAGTGCCCAGATTGTGCTGGACAGCGTTTCCAAGAGCTCCACACCCACACCCCACAGATGCCTGGATTCAGACACAAACACAGCATGGTGGCGGCAAGCAGGGCTGCCTCGCCCGACCTCCCTACCACATGCCAGCCCAGGCTGCCTTCTCCCACCACACTCACCATGTGGCACCCAAACCTGCCAGTGGGTGGCTGAGCCCCTCAAACACTGGGACTGTTCTAGGTGCCCACTTCTGCATCCCCAGGGTTGAAGATGCCTTTGTGTCTAAAATTGACAGTGTCATTTTGGAAAACACCACAGCTCCTTCCTTTACAATGTGGCTCAACACTGAATAAAAACATTCAGTCCTGGATGGGCCTGCTGCTGGGGCTCCTACCTGCCCATGTTGGAAGCCACCTGATGGGGAGTCTGGCTCCCATATGAATCAGCCTTCTTTGCTCAACTCGGTATCACTGACAGCCCACCTGCCCCAAGGAGATGGAAGGGCTGATACACATGCTGTTGGTCTACAGTCTAGCTCCTGGACATGGGGTGTCACCACCTCCCAAGGTGGCCAAGGCTGCCTGATGGATCCTGCCAGTGGCAATGTGGCAGTAGTGGCTGCATGTTCTGAAACTGACTAGAACACAAAATATGTTTTTCTCTCACAGATCTGGGTACTTTCCACTCAACTGATCTGCTCACAAACTAGTTCCCAGCCACCCCTACCCATCACCCTCTTGCCCTATTACTCTTACCTCAATCCTACCACCCAAGTCCCCTAGGACATATATGCAGATCTAGTGCTACAGGGCTTCTGCTATGGTGTTGCTGTCACCACACATGAGAACCACTGGGTCCCAGAGATGGTGCTTCACCCCCAAGCATTTCCATTTGCTGAGAGCACAATGTAAAATTTCCCCTTAATATCTGGCCTCTGCATTTGTATTGAAGGAATCAAATCCTTCTTTCCATCAGGAGGAAAACCTGTCAAGAACTGACTGTGTCCACTAGGTGGCACTGTAACCCAGAGAACAAACTCGATAAAGTTAACTGGGAGTAACAGCTCAAAGTTGTCCCACCCCTTCCACTATAACCCAGCTGAGCGGGGACAGAGTTATAGATGGAAAATTGGTATTTTAACAGTATAATGAATTGCCTTTTCCATTCCTGGA
Organism: Camelus ferus; assembly: GCF_009834535.1. Lineage (NCBI taxonomy): Eukaryota > Metazoa > Chordata > Mammalia > Artiodactyla > Camelidae > Camelus > Camelus ferus. Next base: position 15,337,738 of record NC_045717.1, read on the forward strand.
GTGAGCTGTGTCTTCAACGAAGGATGGGCACAGAGGACCAGATGCTGACGGTTCACTGACTCCCCCAGCCCCTCCTAATCCCACCTCCCAGAGTTGCATGGCTGCTGCACCTCAACACTCCCAGTCCTGATCCGATTTAACCAGCACAGCTGCTGAATGGTCTCTTACAAGAGACCAGGAGAGTGGACAAAAAGGCTTCCATTTCAAGGTATAGAATCCCTTCACTAGGGTTATCAGTCTGCATTCTCAAGTCCACAAACTGGCTGGCTGTCTATAAAGTAACTCAGGATGCCTCACTAGGGCCTCCTCAAACTAAAAACCAGTGCAGTTTGGGAACCACCACTCTTTCAAGCCTGCATGTCTCCCTGCTGACTGCCAACTCTGCCCCAAAATCAACTTTAAAGATGACCTCAGGGCTCCAAGTTCTCCAGACTCACACCCAGACACTGAGCAGACATATGGATATGGCTCCAGCACAGGAGTTGCAGCCACTGGTCCCAGCCCAGCAGGGCTCCCAGGCGGGCTCCCAGGAGGCTGCACACAGGCAGAATCACGTCTAGAGTTACAGACTGGAGGCATTTCCCGAGCAAAAGCACACTGAGACAACAGTAATCTACAGGGATTTATCACTTTTTATTACCTCATTGAGGACATGCACATCTTCCGAAGGTGAGATGTCTAATAAAGCTCAAATGTGCCTGAGGGAAGCAGGGAGGGTTAGGGACTGAGACCATCTGGAGGCTGAAGCTCCCTGAGATGGCCACTCTGACTACAGTACTCCTAGGTCCCATCTTGGACTGAGACTAATCAATAACTCTTCCAAGAGATGACATCACCTCCCATCAATGATCACTCAGCATCCCAGCAGCCAGCAGGGAGTGAACTTCCTGTATGCTAATCAGGGCACCAAAAAGTCATGTGACAAAGGCATTTCCCTCTTTGGTCATGTGACCCTTTAACTGTGCCTTCCAACGTGAAAACCATGGCAACAGCCAGTTCTAACCAGTTTGTGACACGCAGACTTCATTTTGAGAAGTGAGGTAGGGTTCAGGTGCTGTCAGAAAATGGAGGCACCCAGATCACCCTGGGGCTGCTGGGCTGCAGGCACTTCCTGTGTGGTGCCGGCCCACAGGGGACCGTTCCTGTGTTACTGGGACCTAGGACACCTCTTCTAAAAACAGAAGGGCCACCAGCCCTACTAGTTTCCAACACAAAAAACTTTCCTATACTCAATTTTTAAAGCAAAGGTGCTTCAAGTCTCTCAGTACTTTCCCAGTACTGAGTTCTTTTAATTCAGGAAAAAAAAAAATACCCACTTGACAAAGGCTCAGAATTATTATGGGCATTCTTTTTTAAAAAGCGTTTTAAATTATAAAACCATTTAGGCCAGGAGAATAAAGCAGAGGAAATTTAGCCCAATATGCCAGGGGAACAGTGTCACGGCCAGGTGCCCGAGCACCAAGTTTATTTGGAAGCTATCTGATTTCAGGACAAATCTGACAAGCCCATCATGCCCACCTTGGGAACCCTTATGTAAAATACAATCAGAAGAGATTTTACGTGACCTATGAAAATCCCTGGAAGCAGGCCAGGCTGTTAGCAAAAAAAAAAAAGTCTCACTACCTCCTCCCCTGTATGCCGGCTGTGGCTAAACAAACACCAAAGTTCTGTTACCTGCCAGGAACTTCCATCAAGTTTCCTGGAGAGAAGGCAGGGACTATAAACTTAACTCATGACTAGATCCCTCACCCACAGCACCAGACTACTACCCCAGTTGCTTACCAATTAATGGTCAGTGCAAGGTTAATATTTAGTGCCCCTTGGCCCGTGCCAGAGGAAGCGGTTTCATTCAAGGAAAAGAAGATCTGACCTTTGTCATTCTCTATACGGGCCTGCCTGATGTCCAGGGAAGGCACAGTTGATCCACACTCATTCATTTCTTCGCTCACTCCTATTTGTTGAAAACTAACCTAAGGGGCAGGTGTTGTGCCAGGAAGTGGGGAGAAACCCCTGGATAAAAGCAGTTCTGTCCTTAGGGTCCACCAGGAGGGGCAGATGCAAAGCCAGGAGAAAGAGGCGCAGGTGGGGTGTATCCACAGGTAAGAATGGACCACCACCCACCTCAGCCCCCAGAGCAAAATGGTAGCGTCACCGGAGCACCTTACTGCCCCAGACCTGCTGGATCAAAGCCTGCATTTTTATAAGATCCCTGAGATTTCTGCACACACATTGGAGAAGTCTGGGATCACTGTGGGCCCAATGAGGCCTCAAGATAACAAATTCCTCCTCAGGGCTGACCCAGCAAGACAAGCAGGGCTGGGGCCAACTACTCCCTCTCAGAACCCTCCCTCGTCCACTCATCTTTTGGGGCTGGCTGGGCGGGGAGAGGCAGGTGGTTGCTAGCTGTGTTTAAAGATGGGGTGAGGGGCTTTGCTAGACCCAGCATCAGTCTCACCAGCTCCTACAAACACTAGCCTTGGCCCCACCAGACCCTCCCCCAAGACTCTCCTCCCACTGGAGCCTGTTCACACCTCCCAGGCCAAAGCTCCTGCTCACAGGTATGTCCTGCTGTGGGCTCCACCCGCCCTCACCACCATTCCCTCCATTACACTCTCCAGTCTCCCTTGTGAGCCCCAACTCACACTTCAAGATGCACTTCAAACCATCTGTGCCCTTAGAAAAGTCCCTGGCTGACCCAGCCCCCTGACCCCGACCCCCCCCCCCAGCCCTGGGAGCATAGTCAGCAGTACTCCACTGCACTCATGGTACCGGCCCCGCAAAACAGTGCATCTGAGGGACCTTCCTAGCCCTAGCTCCAACTGCCCACCCTGGGGGCAGGGAGCTCAAGGCAGAACTTAGGGTTTCCACTCAAGGGCAGCGCGAGCCTGAGCAGAGGAACCCCTCCCACCAGCAACCAGCTCACTCACCTCACCCCAGTAAGCTCATCCAAGGAAAGTGCCTTCACTTCCTATAAGGCATAATCATGGTGGCCTTGTGCCAGATCAGCTCACCCTCTCACAGCCTCCTAGGGTGATGCTGTCATTGCCCATTTGACAAGCAGGTTCCCCCATCCTAAGCAGGGGTCATCACAGGCGCAGCAGCCAGGGACCCACTGTCCCACTTGGGGTCTATTTCCACGAAGCCAGGGAACTGCAGCTCCTAGTAAAGGCCAGAATGTTTCCAGGGTGGCCCAGCAATCAAAGGGCAAAGAGAGAGGTCCAGCCCTGATGTGACTCCACAACCCGCAAAAAAGGCTGAGGCTCCCTAACTCCTCAAAGCCAGAGAGGGAGGAATTTCCTCCTGGTGCCATGCTGGGTGGGAGACAGGTCACAGGGCCCCCTCCCAGAGAAGGTTCTGTACACACACTGAGGGGCGGGGGGTGATGTCACACTCCCACAAATCCAGGTCTTACTTGGTTCTGCCTCTCTCAAGTGAAAAGCCCAGGGCAGGACACTTCCCTCTCTGTGCCTCCTACAAGGAATAGGGATAGTCACTCCTGCCCTGCTGCCCCTCAGGGTTGCTGGGTGAGGTGAGACCTCGGTGCCAAGGAGGCTCAGACACCCTAGGAGGCCATCAGGGCAGTTCAGGGCCTAACCTTTCCTAAAGCAGTAGGGAGCTGCTGGCTGTCAATGTGAACTTGACATGTAGCCATCAATCTGCCGCCAAGAGTAACACCTGAATATTCTCAAACCCACCAGTGAAGACAGGGATTGTGTTTGCTCTATGGGTGCTCAGGAGACACAATTGGTATGCACCTACCCCCTCCTCTTCCCTGCACCTAGCTCCAGGATGGGGTCTGTGAGTTCGTGAGGAATCTGCAATGCCTGTAGACTGACTGATCACCCTGCACATGTGGGCAGCTCTCCCCACATGCACACAGATACAGCATTACTAAAGGATGTGCATTCTCACTTAAAAGGATTTCTGAATTCTGTGTCATTATATCTTTTCAAGTGCTAAGCCCTGGAAGTCCAACTCCTAACCGATGAGTCCAGGACTCTGGTGGATATTAAGGAGGAGTCCCAATACTCATAGTTGACACAACCCTGTACAGAGGACCACTGCACGACACCCTTAGAGGGCACCCTGCCAGCTCTGTAGAGCACTGCGGAGGCAGCTCATGCTCAGACTCTCATTGTCAGTTCTGTCTCTAGGACCTGGGCTAGTTCTGTGGCTCACTCTGCGGCTAGGAGTGAGGAACGCAGAGGAAGCAACGATGCAAGCTTTCACAGAACAGTCATAGCCTTGAAAGCTTCTGCTTGGGCCCTTGGAATACATATGCTCTGGGAGGCAACTAGGACTGTGCTGAGACCACCCTGGTGTGGGATGCCAAGCTAGCTGCACAGAAAGAGGGTCACAGAGACAGACATGGAGATGGGCCCAGCCAACCCATGTGAGTGACAAAGCCACTGGGGACATCCAGTCCAGCTGACATGGGACTACAAAGATGAGAGCCCAAGAAGCAGGGCCCAGCTGGGACCAGCCAACCAGCAGATCTGACAGACTATGCTACACTGATATAGTTACTTTAAGCCACTCGACTAATGGGGCTAATAGCCCAGTTCTGCCCCCAGGGAGCTAGCCCACACTACTGTAACTCCACATCCTCCCTCACATTGACCCAACAAGGTCACCCACTCGAGGCACTACCCTGGGACAAAGCAGGGAGAGAGAAGGCGAGAAAGAAAAGGTTTACCCAGTAACCACCCCTGCTGAACCTCAAACAACCCACCACCACCACCACAAGGACCAGCAGCAGTTCTCTGTACACAAAGGCTGCCTATGGCAGATGCAGATTTGGGAGGAGATTGGAGCACAGCTCCAGGAAAGCCCAGGAGGAGGAACACAGAGCTGCCCAACGAAGAAAGGGGATGAACAGAGGGTCCCACAGGAGAGGAGGGGGCCATCCTCAGGCCTGGGAGCCACCACCGGTGGCTTCAGGCACTGAGTCAAAGCTGGAAAGGAATTCCACATATTTATCCAGTAAGCACCCTCATTTGAGAAATACTGCTAGAAAAGTCCTAAAGAGAGAAAAATAAGACAGTTATCACCAGTTCATGGGTTAGTCCTACCACCTGGTAACATTTCATTGGCAGGCCCCTGCATCCTGGACATCTCAAGATATGTTCATGGGATCTTTCACAGGAACCTGGGCATGGGAGCTTCTTCCTGGGACCTCACAACACCCCACTCTCCTTTCCAAAGTGGCCTTGTTCACTCAGACAGTCAATGTAATTAGAAAGAGAATTCTGCTACACACAGACACAGGCTGCACCCCCTAAGCCAAAGACTTGCTCGCCCTTGGGGTTAGTGGGTGTTGACGAGTGCCTGGTCCCTGCCTCACCCCTGGAGCCCACCTGCTTCCCGCCTGCCCACCCCAGTCCCTCAGAGATTCACTCAGCTCCCTCAGCCCCCCTGCGATTCCCTAGACTCCCTTCTTGGCATCCATTACCACTTCTCCCAGCCCTGTAACTTGACACCCTGTTGGCTGGGATGTCAAGACAAAAGCCCAGAGCCTGCTTTGTGGGGGCCAGGAAGTCAGAATACATTTTGCTTCTAGGCCACTGAGGCCATAGAGGTGAGCAGCTGAGATGAGATTTTTGAAACCAACTCATAATTCTTCCTGGAGACTCTAGGTCCAGCTATTGCTCTGGGACTCCATTATGGCCCACCCTACCTCAGATACAGCCAAACATCTCAGAAGAAAGGGAGAAGCACGTGTAACCAAGGCCTGGCCCCTCTCCCCCACCCCACATCCAGGGCCCCGAGCACAGAGGCGGGCAGTCCCAGGGCACAGGCAGCTGGAGTGGAAGAACACTGTGCCATCAGCAAGACCAGGAGGCATTCAATCTGTACTGCTGGGGCTCCTTCTAGGAACATGGGAGCCCCTGGAAGTCACGCAGCCTGGCCAGGGAGACCTAGAGGACCTCACTATAATTGAAAACAGGGATGGGGGCCAGTTTTGGGGATGTGTGGAGTCACTGTAGAAACATTCCAAGGATGGGCAGAAGAGAGTGCTCCCTGGGCCCACAGCTGGCAGTGGCCCCACAGAAAATGGCAACGGGGCAGCCTACAGGGCCAGCACCCACCCAAGGTCACTGCAGCTTGACACTGCCAGCAGGCAACATGTTCCAGCTGGGACTCCACCAGGAAGGCTAAATCCAACTCAGCACGCTCTCTGCTTAGAAATTTAGGAAGGGGCATTTGTTAGAAATGACCACAGGCATAGAACTGAAACGTTGACCAAGTGAGGTTTGGAAAATCACCCAGGACATTTGTTGACCCTTTACGACAGCCACCTCTGCGCCAACCACCCAGATGCACGTGTAAGCCTCTTAACTGCTCAACTGTCACCCAGATCCACAGGTGAGGATAGAGTCTGAAGAGACTAACTTCCTGAGGATCCATGCCCATGGCCCTCAGATAACTAGGGCCTATACCAGACCCAGGCTCCTGCAGGACACTTGGCTGGTCTGCCCAACTCTGGCACACCACACTGCACTGGGTCCTGGCTCTCTATCCTGGTCAGACCAGCTGGGCACTCATGGCCTGCAGGGGGCTCAATGGTATCCTAGAAAAGGAGGCGCAGGGAGTGAATGGGTTCCACATAACTGTCAACTCTGAGGCCTCTAACTCGGGTTATCAAATACCATTTGGGGGCTAGGTTGAAGAGGAAAATGCTTTATTTATACTTGAAGGATCCTGGACAGCCAGCAGCATCTGCATGCCAAGTCCCTGAGGTGATAAAAGAGATGACAGTGTGAGGACATGGATGTGGTCCTCGGATTCGACTGGGAAACAACTCTTGCTACATGTGGGCCGCTGCCTGCTTGAAGAAGTTAGGTGGAGTTTCAGTACTCGGGAATCCAGCTTCCAAAGGGCCCAGGCCTGGTAAGTGAAGGAGTGGGGGACCCCAACTGCCAATCACAGTACCAACACTAGCATCCCCTCCGTCCTCTGTCACCGTAACCACATGCGAGACCAACCTTCCTCCAGGGAGGAGCTCAGGAGCACTCTGCAGAGCAGGGCAATTCCCTACATCAGATGAACCCAAACACACCTCCTGGGTTGCCAGCTTCCTCACCAACTCACAGCAAGAGAAAAGTCACCTGTGTGTGGATGAAACCACCCATGAGAAACAAATACTACCGCTTTCTAGCTTGCAAAGACCACAAACTCTTATGATAAATGGAAAGTGCTCAATTCCTGGAAGTTTCTTGTTCCCTCCTAAATATGTTCTGCACTGCTGGATCCTTCTCCACCAGCCCCTGGCAAATCCCAGGGGATGTCCTCCCAGCATGATTCAGGTGTCCCCACGCCCCACCAGACCTGCTCCAGATGCTCTGAGCAAAACAGCTGGGAGAATCCCTCCAAGTCAGCCACGAGGACCATGGGGTGGCGGGCTGGGGATAGGCACTCCTCTGTGGCTGCGGGGACCTGACCCAGTCACCAAACCTCAAAGAGCCTCAGTTTCTTCATCTGCAGAATGGGACACTGCTGACCTTGAGAGGATGTTGTGAACTACAAAAAGCATAGAAAGTGCAGCTAGTCAACGGATGATGACCCTATCTCGCTCCTATCCTTGCAGAACGTAATATACAACTCAGGGCAGTCCCCATCCCCTTTTCTGCTTTAATTTAGCTCTGAATTAATTTATCTTACCACCTGCCCTGCAATCTGAGGTCTCTGGGGACAAGGTGGCAGGCTGAGGGCTTCTCTTCCTCCCACAGCTTGACCCCAGCAGGCCATTAACCACTGTCCTGCCTGAGACGTGAGCTCAGAGCCCTGCCAGGCATCCTTGCCTGTGCCCACACTGGGCAGTCCGTTTCTAACCTGCCTGCGCTCCTCCCAGGGTGGTCCTCAGGACCCCTTCAGGGGCTCTGCCTGGTTGGTGCAACACTGATTTGCCTTTTTCATCAGGTTGGCATAGTTGCACCGAACTGTGCCAAGACTCAAAATGTCATCACGCTGTAGGCAATGCCCTGGATGAAGTACAAGCTATTGATTTTATTAAAACTCAACCCTTATGTACATGTCTTTTTAATATTCTGTGACAAGATAAAGCACTCTTGCTGTGTACCAAAGCAGAACAGTCATCCAGGAAAAAAAAAAATCACGTTTGAGCGTTGACAATGTTTGAACGAGGACTGACAGACATGCTGTGGTCATTCAGACTTGGTTGTCTGTCACACACTTTCCCCAAAATGGTCAAAGCAAAGCCTCTTTCCTTCAAGGAAAACAACTGATAATATTTGTCACCAATGACAATGTCTGAGCTTCCAACAAACAAAATGTAGTATTTGGGAAACTTGTGAGCCAAGCCAATCAGATAATTAACCAATCTGATTTCGTGATACTGAAAAATGAAATGTGTCAGCATATGAAAGATCAGTCACTCAGTAAACTACTATTTTCTAATGTTCAATGGTACTATAAACTCAAACATAAGTAAAAGACCATTCAAGGGGAGAAAAGACAAATCTAGGCAGAAGAATCCCAAATAATTTGTGTAGAAGTTCCACCCTCAAGGAGGTAGAATGTGACTCCCCATCCCTTAGGTGTATGCTGTAAATAGTGACTTCTTTCCTAAGGGAGGAAGAGACTAACCAACAGTGGAGACACCCGACAGATGCTACCTCAGTCAGATGATCAAGGTCAACATCACACTCATAAGTTACACTGATGGCATGTGCCTTAGACATGGTGTGATGAGAACGCACTTCACCTGTGGTCCTCCTCCCAAATCCCAGTCCAGCCATGAGAAAAATACCAGACAAATTCCACACGAGGGCCATGCTACAAAACTTGATTGGTTCTCCTCAAAACTGTCAAAACCAAAAAAGTCCGAGAAACCATCTCAGCCCAGCCTAAAGAGATAATGATGACAAAATGCCACATGGGATCCTGGGATAGAAAAGGTAAAAACACAGTCTGAACACAGATTCAAACACAATCTGAACAGACAGTATTGACTTTGGTTAATAGTAACATATGGGCCATTGGGTCACTACTTGTGACAAAAGTTCCAGAGTAATCTGTTAACAACCGGGAGACTGGGGTGGGATGTACAGGAACAATTTTTGCAACTTTTCTGTAAATCTAAAACAATCCTAAAATGTAAAGTTTATTTTTAAAAAAATGTTCTGTTCAAAGTGCAAGAAAGACGGATGGACTTTAACACAGTCAAGAACAAAAACGTCACTGATAATCAAGGTTTCAGAGTCTATAGTGTAACTAACTGTTAGGAATGGCCACTTTGTGTTTTGGTGTCACATTAAAGCAAGAAACGCACAATTATCCTAAAAGACGAACCAAACACTCCTCCCTGCTCCAACTGCTTCTCGGTGTGAGGTTGGACTTTCTTCACACGCTTCAACCCTAACAACATACCATAAGAAACTAAATGCAGAAGCAGATAAGAGAATCCAGCTGTCTACTTATTAAGCCAAGTATAAAGGAGATCTGCAAAATAGTTATTTTTTATTTTAAAAGAGTTCTTCATGCTAACAAGTAATGAATTTATTACTATCATCTTTAAATAAGTAAGTATTGTCTAATTTTCTAACACAGTAAATGTCAACAGATATTTCCCACACAACCAAATGTCCTTGGGGCCCAGAGATGGAGAAGGGGCTGCACCAGTGCTTTCGGCAAAGGGTTTCCCAACTCCATCACAGATGCCAGTCTGAGCGAAGACTCCCAAATGGGAGTCCTCCTGGCATGTCACAACCCACGTGGCTTTCTCTTGCTGCTAAAGTTGTTTTGAAAAGCAAGACGTATTAAAATCTAACAGACTCACCCCACAGATATGCTGTAATTTCCCTATAAATCTATTCAGCTATAAGCCAACAAAATTTGGTAACCCTGTTCTGTGGCCTTAAAAGGGGCAATTGTACAGGCCCCATAGTTACCCAATTCATAGAGAACTTGGCACTTCCCGGGGTGGTCCAGACACCCTGCATCTGTAGATAGGGAAGCCAAGCAGAGACTTCCAGTGAAGGCAGGTTGGGCACCCCAGGCCCCCAGTACCAGGACACTATCCTGCATTTCATGCCCCACTCCCACCCCGTACTGCCACTCTCCAGGCAAAGGCAACTCTTCCCTCCTCCAGTGTGTCTACCTCTGCTCTCACATGCAGACATCCAGCAAGCTTCTGAGCTCCAACCAGGACCAGAGCATCAACTCTCCCCCCCTAGAGAGGGTGGTCCATGACCCACTCTTTCCAGCCCAACAACCTGGCCCTACTTCCACCACAGTGGGCCTTCTCAGGCCCTGAGTCCAAGCAAAGCCAATGGTTCCAGGGACGTGAACCCCTGAGCTCCCCAGAACATGCCACCCAACTGCTATTTCCCACACTGCCCACGGATACCGCAAGTCCTCCTGAAGGAAGAAAATGTTATGTGCCTGGACTGGTTGTTCTCTTTAGAGCACTACTGCATTAAAGCTGCTTCTTAAAGCTATCAAGGCCTGCCTTAAGGAATTCTGCATGCCACCAGGTCTCAGTCCCCCCTAAGACCTGAAGCTTTTCAATGTGATTACATCACAACTATTTTTAAGATTTAAGTTCTAAAAATAAGCACTCTTATGGTTTGGGACCCAAGGAAGGGGACACGTAGTAACGTCTGGTATGTCTCCCACACATCAAATACTCCTTACCAACATCACCCCCACCTCTTGGGGTTGGGGGGAAGCATCCACAGAGCTGGATCAGCTACTGGGAACCCAGCTCCCCTCTCCCTCCATTCCTAGACACCCTTGAGTCCCAAGGCTCCTTCCCATCAGTACTGTGACAAACCTTACTGGACCATGCTGGGAGCTTCTGAGACCTGAGAATGACCAACCTCACTTTAGAGGAGATGGTGGGCGCTGAGGGTAGGGCAAAATGTCCCAGGCTACACAGGGGCGTGAGTGAAATCAAGCTGTCAGATACCCATATTCTTTTTTTTAACCAGCTGCTGCCCCTCTGCCCCCTTTAGGCCCACAGATTATAATTCACATACCCATCTTCTTGAGGAGAAAAACCAGAAATCTCTTGCAACCAGGCCAGCTCTCTTTTTCTTCCAAGGCACATTCTGCTAACTGAGAAAATACTCTTCTCCTGGTGAAACTCCTGCCTACCCTATGTGGGGTCACACATGCCCCTGGAAGGTGCCAGGCATCCACTCCTGTTTCTACCTGTTCTATACAGAGCTCCCTTCATCCTGCTTCTTCACCAGATTAGGTGGCCATGAAGGACAGGATGGCATCCCCTGAGCCAGCCATCCCCACGTCCCAGGTTGGTTACAGTTCTGGTATACCTGCTCTCATCAAGTCAGAGAAACAGGCTGCACGATAAAAAGCAATGCACATAAAAGTGGTTTTAGGCTCCATGGCAGACAGCTGGTCAGAGACTCTCCTTCATACACCCCCATAGGTAGAACATTTAAATGATCCACTAGAGCAGTCAGGATACCAGTCACAAGATGAGGAGCCCGTCAGCGTGTGACAAACAAAGCAACAGGAATACGTGCTGTGAGAGGGTATCAGAAACTGCAACTGCAGAATTATACCAAATATTTTCAAAATAAGGAAATGATCTCCTTAATCTGCAAATCTGCTTAACTCACATGTGTGTGAAGAGGAGTTCTTGACTGATAAACGAACGAGCACTTACAGGTACTTACCTCAATGACTGTACACAGTGGTCTCTGGTTCCTGTCACAACTGCCATACAGAAACATGCCCAGAAAGCTGGCACTATCCCCCCAGAAACTACCCCCTCCACAGTCAGAGGAGGGCGCCATAAAGGCAATGGGGAAGTGGCAAAACTGTAGAGCTCCTTACCGACAGTCACCAGGCTGGCTCACGCTCCGGGTATGAGCTAAGTCACTCTGAGAGTTAGAAACAGGGCACCCAGAGTCTGTCACTCTGATACCCCAAAATAATCTAATGATTTTTAGAAGCACAGGTGAACTCTTCAAATTTCAATTATTACAAACCTGGTATAAGATATGGTCCAGAGTAAAGGTAGGTGGACAGAGAACTGGGATCGGGAGCCCAGAGGGGAGAGGAGAGGAGAGGGGTTAGAGGTTTGGCAGGGTAGCAGTGAGGCAGGGGAGTCCAGACTGAGGAACCGATTTCTGAAGGAACGTACCTCTTAGTTCCCACGTGCTGAAACGCAAGCAAGGCTATGGATTTCTAGCTGGAGCTGATGGAGCCACTCCCTGAGGCTTCCCGGCCTCTCCTGGAAGTTGCCCAGCAGCAGACAGAGTATTAGCAAGTAAAAGGCCAGCCCACAACAGGTGCTGGGGAGGGGCTGGCCTCCAGAGACCTTCCCACAGAGTGCCAGAGCCCCCCAATGAGCGATTGAGGGAAGTGAAGATCACACAAAAAGAACAGGCTTCTGCCTGTTGGACTTCCAAACTTCTCACACGTGACAGGGGTGCGGGGTGGGGGTCAATCCCTGGCGAGAAGACCTAAGAGAGCCAGGGTGAGGGCCACAACCACACCTACGGAGGCTGTGCAAGAACCAGAGCCCTTTCCGGAGCCATCACGCCCACAGCTGTGTCACATTCCCCCAAATCGTTCAAGGGTGCACATTCCAGCAGACAGCTGGCCGGCGGGTCAGGCACAGCTGCAGTGGAGCATGGTCGAGAGAACAGGGTGGGAGGGGGCTCAGGTCTGCACATAGCTGTGGAGGACCCCTACCCACCCCCATGCAGGAAGCCAGCACTGCCACCATTGCTGGCCACATCCTCTGTCGGCGCGGGGGGGGGGGGGGGGGCGCGATGACAGTCACACAAACAGGCCAGGACCCGGACTCAGACCTCTCTGGAAACCCCATGGCTAAAACTGTAAAGGATGAAGTGGCCGGACCTCCACACCTGCAAGAATAAAACAACCGAGACATTTTGGGGGGAAGGTGTGGCAGTTTCTTTAAAACAACTCAACACACACCTACACTGTGACCCTAGCAGTTCGACTCCTAGTTATTTATCGAGAGAAATGATGATCAATGTCATGTGAAGACTTCTACAGAAATGATCACAGCAGCCCCAAACTGGAGACCACACGGTATCAGAGGACAGTTGAGTGGATAAACTGCATACCCATGCAGGAGTCGCTCAGCAAAATGCTGATACACACAACAGGGATGAATCTGAAATCACATGGAGTGAGAGAAGGCAGACCCCACCAAGCACCAAGCACATACTACATGATTCCACTCATAGGAAGTCTGAGAAGAGGCAAGATAAGTCGAAAGCAGAATACACCCAGTCCAGGAGGGCAGTAAATGTACGGATGGCTCCAGGGAACTTCCTGGGGTGATAAAGCTCCGTATCCTAATAAGGCTTTGGATTACACAGGTGGATGCATGTGTGAAAACCGCAGCAGGAGAGGTTCACAAGGCATGCACCAGCAGTACCTCCTGGCAGGGTAATGCAACCCCAGCATTACTGTATCCTTCCTCTCCCAACAGGCCGCTTGCAAAGAGTGTCCACTCAAACAAGGACTCTACCTATAACCCGTGGAGTCACCTAGAAAAAGTTAAGTGATGCACATACATACATACATACATACATGTGGGTTCCATTTCTACACAGAACAGAATAAGGCCATCCACACAGCCCCACATTACAGACGACAGGCGGAAGCACTATCATGTTACTTTCAGATTCATTTTCGCTTTGGAAGAGAACCCGGGCGTTAAAGTGGGTGTGGAGAATGTGCCCCACACACCACACTCACCACTGCTGGTCGCCAAGCCCTGTCTTAATAGCAAATGATCAGCCACTGAGATTCCTGGGTGAGGAAGAGGTGACTGGCTCCTATATGGATGTGTTGCTCCCTACTACCAAAGTCCCAAAAGAAAAGATGGGGCAGTGGTTCTGTCATCAAGGATTCCAGCTTCAAGAAAGGTGCCCTGCTTTGCAGGCCCGGGAAACAGAGGGTGCTTCTGATGCATTTTATAATGTGTTAAAGCTTGCAAGAAGGCAGAAAGCCAGAAAAACTAAACAACAGCTCTAGCAGCTCAGATGCTACTGCTACTGCCTACATCCAATAGGCCACATGGAATACACATCAGAGTCCCTCCCACCCACAGCATGGGGCAGATCCTTGGTCCAGGTGAAGCTCAGTCCCACAGAAAGAGAGACACATGATGCAAAGGGGGAAACGGGAGAGAGGAGGGTGACACACAGCTGCCTGAAGGCCATGCACCCCAGTGGAAGCCAGGGAGCGGCAGTCACCAGGACACTTGCCCCACACATCCACCAAGGCCCATGTGGCAGGCTGTTAATAAGCAGAAATGGGCCTCCGAATCTGCCCCTGCCCTGCCTGTGAGACCCCAGGAGCCCCAGCCTTACTTCCTCCCAGGTAAAATAAGGAAACAGACATCATCTGCTTAGGTGCCCAGTGACTTCCACCCTTGGTGAGTCACTAAAGTCGAGTCTCCCCAACACCTCTGCATGTTCTTTCATAAAACAGTATCCCTGAAAATAATTAAGTTAGGTCCTGTCCTATCATTTCTGCCCCTAGGGACAAGCAAGGTACTTGTCACAGACAATCCAGGGAGAGTTGGCACCTCAGAAAAAGGCACACACAAACACGTTTTCAGTGAAGCATGAAATGGGGATGGAGAATCATGAAGCTTCCACCCCACACAGGCCCGGCATAACCAAGAGACCCAGTCCTTACCTTTCAGGTGCAGAACCTCGGGAGAAGAGTCTCATGTTTTACTAAGTTAAACATTCCTCCACCCAAGAGGGGAAAATAAAGCTGTCCTCACCTGTGCTTGGCCCAGATTATTTCTTAAGATGAACAATTTGTGACAGAGACCTTCATCTATACAAAAGTAGAGTTGAATCTACTTATCTAAGAAACAAAACAGAGAACCCCAAACACCCTCCTCCACCTGCCCCAGCTCCAGCCCCATCCAATGGTCCCAACTTGGGGTCAGGGGAGGGCAGCATGTGCTCATGACCTTTGGGTTGGCCCCTTAAGACCAGCAGGCCCAATTTCCACCTCTGTGGGTTTTTGTTTTTCCATGAGCACATTTACGGATGCCAGAAAGGAAACTAAACTAGTTTAACCTCATTTTTTTTTAATATCCATATTGAGGTAAAACTTATATACCACAAAATTCACCCATTGTAAGAGTATAATTCAATGATTATTAATAAATTTAGAGTTGTGCAACCATCACAATCCAATATTAGAACACTTCCATCACCCCGTAAAGATTCACTGTGCCTGTGAGCTGTTAATCACTGCTCTTACCCACCCCCATTCCTGCCCCAGACCACCATTTGATCGCTGTCTGTCTCTGTAAGTTTGCTTTTTCGGACATTCCCTGTAGATGAAAGTATATAATATGTAGTCTCTGTGTCTGGTGTCTCCCCTCTTAGCGTAGTGAGTCGAGAGGTTCTTCTGTATTGCAGCACAAACTGGTGTTCCTTTTTTTTTAGTGCTGAATAGTAATATGCTGCATGGATACAGCATATTTTGTTTATCCATGGCTATCTGGACTGTTTCCACTTTTTGCTTATTATGAATCATCCTGCTATGGACACCCAGGTACTGGTCTTTGGGTGGACATGCTTTCATTTCTCTTGAGTACCTTCCTCAGATAAGATTGTTGGGTCATGGAGAAAGTTTATGTCTAACTTCCTAAGAAACTGCCAAACTGTTGATGTCATTTTACATTCCCACCAGCAGTGAATCAGGGTTCCAGTGTCTCCACATCCTCACCAACACTTGTTACTACTGTCTTTTTTATTACAGCCATCCTTGAGATTTGTTTTATGGCCAAGCATATGGTCCACCCTGGAGAATGTTCCATGCACACGTGAGATGTATTCTGCCTTCACCAGATGGAGTCTTCTACAGACTCCCATAAGCCAAATGAGTCAACAGTGCTCTTCAAGTTTTCCAGAATTTTGCCGATTTTCTGTTTAGTTTCTCTACCAATTATTGAGAGTGAAGTATTGAAATTTGTGAATATAAATGATGAACTGTCTGTTTCTATTAGCAATCCTACTAGCTTATGCCTCAGGTATTTTGGGATTCTGTGGTTAGGTGAATGTACACCTGTGACTGTCCAATCTTCCTAACATACCGTTAAAAAATGTCCCTCTTTGGCTCTCAGAATTTTTTGTCTTAAAGTCAATTTTACTGGATATTAATAGTCATTCTAGTTTTCTTATGGTTACTTACAGTCTCTCTTTCCCTATTCTTTGACCTAAGGATCTAAGGAGTATCTTATAGATAATACATAATTAAGCTGTATCTTGCTTTTTTATCTGCTCTAACAATCTCTGCCTTTTGATGAGGGTTTTTAGACCATTCATATTTAATGCAATTATTAATATGATGGGATTTACATTTGCCATTTTGCCAAATATTTGTCTTCTACATATCTTCCTCCATTTTTGTTCTTCTGTCCCTCATTGACTTCTGTGTTAAATATTTTTTAATGTACCACTAAACTCTTCTGTTCATCTAATTTTTTAAACTATATTTTAAAAGTTATTTTGTTAACAGTTGTTCTAGGGATTATAATAAGCATTTCATTAATTTATCACAATCTGCTTCAGATTAACACTAACTTGACCCCAGTAAAATGTAGAAACTTCACTCCAATATAGCTCCATTTCATTCTTCCTGTTTCATACTACTGTTGTCACACATATTACATCTACAGATTGTTGTATGCTTTTGGTCAATTTCTAGAGAGCTAAAATTGTTGTTTTTATCAATTCTATCCAGTGTTATGGTTAATGCTTTGTAGGATATAATGTCTTTTTAACTAAGAAGAAATGAGGAAAAAGATGAAGTTTTTAATATTAGCCCACATATTTACCATTTCCAGTGCTCTTTATTTCTTCCCGTGAACATAAGTTACCAACAGGTCATTTCCTTTCAGCCTGAAGAACCTGCAGGTCTGCCAGCAACAAATTCTGTTTTAGTTTATCTGAAAATGCCCTTTTGCTTTTGCTTCTGAAGGACAGTTCTGATGCATCCAGAATTCTGGGTTGACGGTTTTCTTCTTTGAATATTTTGAATGTCATTCAGTTCCCTTTTGGTTTCCATTTGAATGTCTCAGGCAACAAGTCAGCTGTTAATTATATTAATGCTTCTCCTGTATTTGATGAATTACTTTTCCCTTGTTACTTTCAAGCTTTTCCCCTTTTCTCTGGCTTGCAATAGTTGGAATATGATGTGTCTATGTATAGATCTCTTTATGGTACTTTATGCTACTTGAGGTCTGTTGAGCTTCTTGGATAAACTTCTCAAACACATTTTTGGCCACTCTTTCTTCAGAGAGCTTTTCTGTCTTGCCCCAACCATGACTGCAACCTTGGGCTAATCAAGTCACTGTCCCTCCCCACTTGCTCATCTCCAAAACTGTCACTTCAACTAACAAGACCATTGGCAGGGCCACTGCTGACCACTCTAAATTGAATGAGTCCCTTCTCACCCCTGCAGAAAAGCTGTTGGTCCTTACAGCCTGCACTGACTAGGCAGAACCTCCGTACCCACAAAGCTGGGGAGAAAGCATGGGAAGAGCCCCAGGCCAAATACCACAGATTCTCATTGTTGTAATCCAAAATCCAGCCATTTCTTAAGCACAAACACTTCTCAGGCTGTTGTTGCTTCTGGTCGATTACCACAGTGCTGAAATGGCTGACTTTTGGGGGTCAATTTTGTCCTACTTTATAACTGTTTTGGGAGGAAAAGGGTTTGACAGTCTCTCCTCACTCAATCACTATTGGTAGTTGTCCTCCAACCTTATTCTGAAAGTAAAACACACACACATTGGAAGACTAAGTCAGAAAAAATGCCAAAGAGAGATGGAGAGGGGAACCACAGAGAAGGAGAGAACTCATTCCCACCCCTTTATCTATCTCTGCATACTCTAAATAGCCCCAATGTAGTTTAAAAAAAAAAAAAAAGTTGTATCTTGGTGATTTAAATTCACCAGCCACTTCCTTAAAGAAAAAGGAAATTCTCTATAATAGAAGCCACCAGAAACTCCCTCTGATCTCCAATATTCCCAAATGGGGTCATAAGAATACGACAGCCTGAAAGAATGAGGCAGTTTTAGACCCAAACATAAATTCTAGAAACAGAATACTATATAGTACTGAAAATGAATTCACTATTCCTGCACTCAACAATGTGAGTAAATTTCACAAACATTATATTGAATGAAAGCAAGCAAAGGGTACAGACTATATAATTTCAATTATTTTAAGTACAAAAACAGGAAGGAAAAACTTCAAAGTCAAGAAAGTGGTTACTCTTGCAGGGTAGTGACAGCAAGTAGGCATGAGGGTGCTAGTAACGTTGTTTTTTAATTTGAGCTACAAGGATGTGCTCAGTTTGGAAAATGTATCAAGTGGCACATGTGTACTTTTTATTATGTATGCTATACCTCAATTAAATGGAATTCTCTATATGGAGGTTCCCACAGGATGTCCCGAGCCAGACGCTCTCAACAAGGATCCAAAGACTGCCTGCTTCTAACACAGAAATTGTGACCACTCACTCCAGAAAGGATTACAGTTTTAGAATGACTGTAGGCTGGACTTAATCCTATGATTCTGTCAAAACTCACAACTGTACTTATCCAACAAACTATACAAAATGTTCTCTGTGGGAACTCAGGGAGACACTAGCTCTACATGCTCCATACACGACATCATTATTTTAAGCGAAGCTTAAGACTGAAGGGTAGCTGTTACCAACACTTCTTTCCCTCACCACACATCATGCACCAGGGTTAATTCTGGATATACATCTGTCATCCAGAGATGCAAAGCAGAAATTATCACCCATTTTACAAATGAAGAAGCACCGGCTAAGATCATCTGCCCAAGATCAATCAGGCAAAGCCGGGCTCTTACCCCACTCTGCCAAAGCTGGGCTCTTTCCACAATCTCACACTGCTTCATGGATGTCCTGTGGTATCTCTAGTCCTGCAGGAGGACCCCTGTTCTGTGTGCTCAGGTTAATTTCTCTCTTGCTCCCTTGCATTAATTATTCTATGCTCCTTCAACTCTTAACCTCTCCCTCACAACTTACTGGCCTGTCCTGCAGGGGAGCATGGTGATTACAGGAGAAAATGTATACCAGAAGCCTAGGAAGACAAGAGGGACCCAGTAAACCCCCACAAATGTGGGCTCGTCCTTCTCACTCACCTGAGACACTGCTAAGGAGGGAGAGAAGCAGACCCAGATTTACAGTTTTATTTCTAGAACTTTAAAGGAGATCTCTGGTTTTAGAACAGGAAGGACAGAAAGCAGACCCAGAAGGAAAGGCCTTTCTGGGTAGCAGGAACACAAAGCACATACCCCCAGACTAAGATGCTTTTCCAGTAGGAGGGGATTAGATTTTTCCCATTTATCAAGAGGGTGTAAGAATTTTTAAAGCCAAGAAATGCTAGGTCAAATAATCTCTGAAGTCCTTAGGATGCCAACAGTCTGGGCCCCAAAATGAATTTAACACAAAGACTACAAGTAGGAGTCCCTCTGTGGGGTCAGTCAGCACAAGATGACAAGGAGCACCTAGATTCCCCAGGTCTGCACCTACTACCCTTCACCCTACCCGGGGCAAACAGACGTGGAGGAGGGTCGGCAGGGGAGGCTGTTGAGGGAGATAGGGATGAACTGGACCAGACAGGATGTGGGGCTTCTCAGGAGGCCATGGCCACACCCACATACCCACCATGGGACATCTAGGTGTGAACATTCTGATTCTCAACAGAGCTCTGAAGGGAGGAGTGACAGCAGGAGCAGGACCTAGGTCTGAACTTCTCTTTACAGGGAGAAAGGTTTCTGAGTGAAGAAATGGGGTGGTACGTTGAGTCTTATTTCTTTCAAACTTTTTCCTTAAGAACTTCACAAAAGCTGAAGATTGGGAAAGTTAACTCTTGAAGCAATCAGTATCGATTAAGGAGGAACCAACAGAGCATCTTACAGAAGACCTGAACAGAGTGGACCCCTCTTCCATGATGCACCGCCTAGGAGGAGCAGTGGCGCATGTGAGAGGTACCCTGGGCTGGGTTCCAGACTCTGCCCCTAGCCACGTGACCCAGGCAGCATGAAGCATCCCTGGTCTCCCATGCCCCAAACCTGAAAAGCAGGGAGGCAGGACCAAATGAAAAATTCAAGTTTTCCTACAAATCAAAAGCACAGAGTTGGAGAGCAAGTACAATTTTAGTGAAGATCTGCTGCCAAGCAGAGGAGCCAACAGAGGCTCCCATCTTGTG
The DNA here is from genome assembly GCF_009834535.1 of Camelus ferus. Classification (NCBI taxonomy): domain Eukaryota; kingdom Metazoa; phylum Chordata; class Mammalia; order Artiodactyla; family Camelidae; genus Camelus; species Camelus ferus. The sequence continues at coordinate 15,357,989 of NC_045717.1, forward strand.
AGACCCACACCCCATGCTACTGATGTCTAGGCCCCAGGCCCCCAAGAGGGAAGTCTCTTGGCTAGGACGGTGGGAGAGGCCACTGATGGAGAAGGTGACAGGGCTGGATCCCACAGCCATCTCCATGATAACCCACCAAAAGCTGCTTCCAGCAGGCCTGGAGGGAGGCTTCACCCCTACCTCCTCCCACCCAGGACTCTCCCTGGTTCCTGTCCCCTCTTGCTCACCTGTGTGAGGTTCGCATGTCCACGGGCCCATCGCCCACCTGTCCTTCGCCTCTGCCCATAGCCATTGCCTCTGCCCCCCTCAGCAACCCTTGGGCTGGGCCTGCTCCTGGCTCAGGCGTCACTCTTATATCTCCGTCAGCGTTTAAATCTGAAGCCAACACTCCTCTCTCCATTTTTATTTTCTTGCTCTCCACATCGTCCTCTGCTGGGTCCCGTTCAAGTGCTCGTTTCTGACTCCGTGTTCGGCATGCTTCTTCAGTCATTCTGAACTTTAGGGGAAGGAGAAAACATGACATTTAACTTGACATAATGAAGCTGTTACCTTCTTAGAAACTTTTCATAGTGTCAGCATGGGGTGTTTTCCTCGCCATGTGACAATGGAAGAAGTAGGTACAACAAACAAAGGGCCCATTAAGTGTGCCCAGGACATTTCTTCCCTGCCTTGGGGAAGACTAGGACAGGAGCAGCAGAGCATCTGGGAAGCCAAGCTATGTGCCACCCCTCTGGGGTCAGAGACCAGCAGGGACCTGGACACGAATAATGGAAAAAGTGGCTGTTTATCAGAAAGAAGGAGGAAATCTCTCCACTCCAGACTCGAGAGCAAATAGAAGAAAACTTTATAGATCTGAACTCCCTGCCTACAGGATCCTGCGCACCTACATTGGATTGGAGGTATCTGGAATCCAGGAAGCAGAGACTACGCTGTCCCAGGAGCAGGATCACAGCTTGGGTTTAGCCCTGCACTGCGCTGATGCGAGTTGACCCTTCTTCTCCCCTTCAGTGAGAGGCGGCCTCTTCACTCCCTGCTCATCTCAGGGGGGTGAGGAGTGGGGGGTCACATTTAACCCTTCCAATGCCAACAAGGTGAACTTTAACTGGGCTGAGGCCTGGCCCATCACCGTGCCGGCACCCTGTACCTGCAGCATACACAAATTTTGATTTAAAGAAGGAAGAAAAGAAAGAACAGCTGAGTCAGTTTTTGATCCCATGACATCACTGGGCTCCACATGACCCTTCCCAGGATTCAGTCTGAGAGACAAAGCACTTTCCAGAAAACCAGTCTGAACCGGTTCCAGACAACAAGCTGAAGTGTTGTTAACCCTCACAGAGACAGGAGGGAAGACCGCAGTGATGTCTGTCTGCAGGGAGACTGCTGGCATTCCACAACCAAGTCTGGGACTCGAGCACTCGCTCTTAAAGGGGCCGCTTTAAAGGGGCCCAGCCTTGATGTCCCAACAGGGCAGGACACAGGAAACCAGACTTGGACAATCAGGGTCTAAAAAGTGATGCGAGAGTTCACTAGAGGACAAAAAAAGAATCTGGCTGCCAGACTCCTCAATTCTCGAAGTACCAATTCTCCATAAAACAGTCAGCACCCACATCCACTAACATGGGGCCCGGGGAGGAGCACACTATACAAACACTTCAGCGAATCCCAATTAACACCTGCAGCTTGCCTACACTGAAGCTCTCCCAGCTCTGTCTTTGTCCAAGCAGGCAGGGACGCCAGCACCTCAGTTTCCTCTGCAGCAAACATCCTGGGAGGCCTGTCCCAGGTACTGCCAGGCAAACCCAGTCCCAAAGCCCACCTTCTGGGAGACTAGAGGGAGCACAGGGCAATGAAGGGGCCACATCATCACATCTGAGACACACTCCTGAGCAGACTCACTTGCAACCTCCTTAAAGGAGCTGATTCCACAAATGAGCAACAGTGCAGGGCCCTGCCTTGGACGGAGACTGAAAAGGAAGGAAAGTGACAGCTGCTTCATGCCGCTGGCACGGGAGGCACAGCGGCCGTCTGACACGTGTAAAGCCAGCGTGGTCCAGTCTGGGCACTCAGACATCTGCTCCTACAGGCAGTACAAAAGGAGTGAACTGAGCAGGTTTCCCTATAGCCATGTCACTGCCGGGGTGCTCCCCACTCCAGGCAGGGCTTGGGAACTCTGAAGCTCAAGGGCATCAACCTGGCCTCTGTCTGCCTCCAAGCCTCCCTGGCGTCCCAGCCTATGCCTGCCGCCCACCCTGTACCAACTCATCCCTCTGTTCTCACCCAGATCTTCCCAGTCTCTCCTCTACCTCCCTGTGTGGAGGTCTCCTCACTGTCCGAGCGAAGTGAGGGATGCTTTCTTGTCCCTCTTAGCCTAAAGTTCTAATTTCGGTCTTCCTTCAACATGCCTTCACCACAGATGCTGTCAGCCTGCTCACTGAGTCTGTCTGTTTTGTCTCGCCATGAGCTGCAGACAAGTCACTGCCCTGAGTGTCAGTCACCCTCCCCTCCATTTCCTCATTGTGGGAGGGATGGGTCACTTTTCCTTGGGGCCCTGCCTGAATAACAGGAGCTTCTTGAATGTCTGGGGTATTAGATGGGGAGTACTTTCGGCAACCACACTGGACAGCAGGACTGGGGAGGAGGCTACTTGGGTAAAAGATGAGGGGAGACCAGGAGCTCAGGCAAGGAGGGCCCCCACTGGAGTCAGAGGTAATTCTACCCCTAATGGAGGAGCTCCCAGTATGGCCTGGTACCCACTGTGGGAAGGGGACCCAAGATAAACAAGGAGAATGAATCCCCACTTCGCAACACTGCACCCCTCAATTCTGCACAGAATCCCCTCCACCATGCTTCCCCACTTGGCCGCTGCTCCAGCCTGGCAGGGCCCCCACCCCCACCACAGTCTCCAGCCCTGTAAGCCCCAGGCTCCAATTTATGAAGCTCACTCAAACCCCTAACTTGGCATAAAGTCCTTCTTCCCAACTGCCCAGAAAAGGGGGAGACCGACGAGGTCACTGTGCATCAGGTCACCAGATCATCAAGCTGGTGCCCAAGTGACCTCACTTCATCATCACCGGTACGACATGTGGTTCCTGGGGCTAGAGTAGAGCCTCACACCCATGGGGCCATTCCCTCCAGTCCCAGGGACCACTGTAGGGTACAGGGCCCTTGCAGGGCCCTGGTTCTGGTCAGGGTCCCCAGCAGAGGACCTGGGAGACTGCTTGCTTGTGCTCTGTGTGCAGTATAAGGGCAGCTCGCTCGGAAGCTGAGGGGCTGGAAATCTGCCAACCCAGGGCACGCCCTGTGCCTCTGGCAGGCCGGGGGGGTGGGGGGGAGGCCTGCTGCACCCCTCCCCCACCACAGGAAGGACAAGCACAGCTGGAAGAGGCGGGGCCAGCCATGGGGGACGATGCCTCAGGCTCTGACCTCCCCCTCCTTGGGTGGAGCCTCCTCTACAGGAAGGCGGTTGCCCTAGTGTCCACATGGGACCTGCCACTGACCAATCCCTGGTGCCGCCAGGCAACTGCTCCTAGGGAGGGCAGGTGCTGGTAAGGAGCAGCTCCTCCCTCCTCTCAACAGGAAGGAGCAATGCCCCAAGAACATCAGGGCTGGCAGCCACCGCCCTGCAGGCGCAGCTGCAGGGACAGCAAAAAAAAAAAGTTGTCAAGAAGAAACCAGCCTCAAAGAATAAAGTATGACCTAGGAATGAAGCACGACCAACAATTTCTGCAAAAAGCAGCAAGGGGGTGCATTAGAACCCTTTCTAAAGAGCAGACGAAGAGTTTGTATTACCCCAACTGGCAAATTAGGATCTGCTTCAAAACTCCTGGCAAGTGAGGGAAGAACGAAGGGATGGCAGCGTAAGTTCCACCACAGGCCGGCCGAGGAACTTCTGGCCCACAGAGCAGCCCCCTCTTATTGAGGCAGGATCCTGTGCTGGCTGCTGCCTGCAGGGGCAGATCCCGTCAGCAGCATGCCCACTGTAAAGATGCAGCCCCCAGGGCTGCAAGGCTGCTAAATAGGGAGCAGGGCTGGAACCCAGGTGGCCTCAGTCCCTCCCTCTCACTCTCCAAACACATCCCGGCTGGACGGGTGGCGACTGGACAAGATGCAGCCCAGGTCTTCCTCAGGCCCAGGAAGATCATTTTCCAGCCACACTAGGCTTCACAAGCACAGACCAATCCCAGGATGATGGGGCTACCAAGTCCCAGGTAGAATGCTGACACAGGGCTTTGGGTCAGATGCAGATTTCAATTGCTTCTACCAAAAGATGCTTTATTTTAGTAAAATGTCACCTTCCAACTGGTCTGAGGACCTCAGGTGGAAAATCTATTCTAAAACAGCTCCAAAAGGGTGAATCATGCTGTGGCAGGAACCAACATTTTTAAACAGGACTCAAGAGACCAATACCCCTGGCACAGGCCAGGTAAATGTTTCTTGATTAAAAAAAAAAGAGAGAGAGAGAGTAAATAAGTACAAGTCATAGAGCCAGAACCCTGAGGCATTATCATTAATACTTTCCGTACTAGGAAATGCTATTTATACTACACTGTTACTAACAAGCAGCAGGAACACTACTAGTAATACTCCTGTTTCAAGCGTGAGGGAAGTGAAGCTTAGAAATGTGCTTAGGAGAAATGATAGAGCTGATGCTCTAAAAAGTTGACCACGTGGGATGCTTTTTCCAGAGCCCAAAGAAGGGAGTGAGCGAGAGGAGGTGGCAGAAAGAGGGTGCTAAGTGTAGACTGACCTCATGGGGAGTACACAGGGCAGGGGTGGGGTGGGATCTGCAGCCATGGCTGATCTGGGAATAGACTAAGGCAGGGGGTAACAGAGGGAACAGTCAGGGCAATTCTGTATCTCATGGCTCAGGAAGGGAAGGGGACAGAGCAATGGGGAGACATGGCCAAATGCTGGACGTACTTTAGGAGGACATGGACAACACAACATGCCAACAGCTGGATGTGAGTGAGGTGAGAGAGGGTTGCTTCGTTTTGTTTTTGCCTGAGCAACTGGAAAGATGGGACGGGGAAGGAGCAGATTTGGGGGAAGAAGGTTGGGAGTGGGACAGTTTGGCACGCAGAGAGGCTGAGGAGTGTCTGCTGACAGGTGGAGGCCTGCACACAGTGCAGCCACCATCTTCAGGCATGGAGAGAAGGGCCTGTGACGCAACGAGCACAGAGCTGAGTGACGACGGTTTCCAGATGCCAACCTCACTAGCCACTGGCCAAGCTCCACTCTCAACACACAGGCAGACAGCTCCATCAGGCCTGCAGCCAGGTGCCTACTGCCAGAGTACCCCCAAGCAGGGCTCACTGCAGGTGAATCTCTGTGCCTTGGTGGCCCCCAGGCTGGGACTGTGCCACCTCTCTGCACGGTCTCCCCAGGCCCAGGAACCCCATATACCCTACCCAAGATAGTGGCCTGAGGAGGCTCCCAAAACCGAGTCCCTGATCTGCACACCCTCCAGGGCTTCCCATGTTCTCAAAAGTCAAATCCAGGTACCTGGGGAGAGGTCAAGGAGAGAATGCACAGGCTGTATTTTGGTGCCAGCAGCCCTCAGTCTTCCCTTCCACAACAGAGACCAGACCTCACTGCTCACACCTGAGCTACTTCCTGATGCGTATCTCTGAGGGACAGTGGCAGGGATATAGCAGCTGTGCTCTGGAAAGAACTCACACCAAAAACACCAGTTCTCTAGTTTTAAACGTCAAATCTCGTTAAGGCCGAGCATAAGGAAAGCAATTTAACTTGGGAATTAAAAAGCTGAACCCGACAGCCAGATCCTACCAGCAAACATAGCAGAGAACAGAGGCTGGACTTCAGGGAGCAACAGACAGGGGAACTTGTCACTGTCGGAGTCTCAGTTTCTCCATCACTACCTCACAGATGGGCTATGTGAAAAGACAAGAGTGACATTAGTAATAACTTGACTGAAAAAATCAAGTTGCAGAATGGTAGGAAACCAGTCAGTCATACATATGGTTTTAAAATGCTTATAACCTGCAGGAAAAAAAACTGAAAGTTCGCTAAAATCGAAACTGAAAGAAACTGGACTAAAATCCACAACACTCATCTCTGAAGAGTGGATTATTAAGAAACTTTCACTGTCTGTATTAAGCCTTTCTGCATTAAACTATTTCCCTTAATAGTGACTCTCAGTTTCTTTGTATTCAAAGAAAACAAAGATAAAAAAGAAAGCTAGATAAAACAACACTCCCACCTACAGAGGGCGAGAAATGAAAGAACAAGTGTTACGGGGGAGGAGTGAGGGAGGAAGGCCCTGCAGGGGAGGGAGGCCCCCTAGGCCTGGGCAGAAGGTAGCAGGGATGTAGGGAGGACACTTGGCCAGCTCTTCCAACAGGCAAAACAGGAACACAAGACGAACTGTAACCTCCGGTGGACTGAGAGGGGATGCCACTGTCACTTTCCCATTTGCTACTGGCAAATGTTCACGTAGCTTAAAAGTCCCCCTTCCATGTCACTTGCTACAGTGACTCTTGAGCCTAAGCAGTAAACCCAAGCCCCTCAGCTCATCCCCACAGCCCACCTTCTACCTGGGCTACTAGCTGTCCTAAGTGGCCACCAGGCCACCGCATCAGTGTAGGCTCACTCTGAGGGCCTACAGCCCACAGCAACAACCACCCCCATATAACTCAGGGGCTTCATCTCTTCTAGCTTGATGTTAAACTCTTCCACAGCAGAAGCTTTTTCCCTTTTATCTTCATTTAGAGTGGGAAGCAAACAGTACATGTTCAGTACGTGCTACTGAGTTAAAACCACATTTCTATAAATTAGCCTCATGAAGTTTGATTCCTGAGGTTGTCCGACAAGGCAAAAATATAGCAAACAAGTCAAGTGCTTTCATTAAAACTTCTGAATTCTAATTTTCTGGAAGGCAAGTATACTGACATGGAGCCTCACAGATTGAGGCCAAGGTGGAAATCCAGAGAGACAGTCCAGACAGAGAAACAGCCCAGGCCAAGCCACCAAGCAGTGAGTCTCAGGCAGAGAAAGGGAGGCCACAGTGAGTCCTGTGCTAAAGGTTTGGGTTCTGAACACTTAGCTGTCTGAAAACTTAAGATGCTCCAGAAATAACAAGTGTTTTCTCTCTTGTACATCATCAGGAGGGCCCCTGGGTCAGCCTTCTGGCCTTCAACGACCTGGACTGAGAAGATGAGAGGGATAGACTCTCCCTGCAGCAGTCCTGTGACCTCAGTGGGAACAGGCCACATCCATACATGCAGGGGCAGGGGAACAGCTGCCATTCATCCACAGCCTCTATGAGTAGAAGACCAGCCTGTCATCGTGGGGAAATCCACGTCTAGGTGGGCCTGGAACCCAAGTGAACATTCCTCTTTCTACCTGGCATTCTTATAAGCTGCCTACTATGGAATGTTCCACTGTACAATCTAAAGGCCTTTTGTTAATCATGTTTAAATTGTCTGTTTTCACCTGGATACACAAGCTTGTGCTGGGGCTAAAATGACACTTGCCAGAGGGGAGGAAGACAGAACAGAACAGTTGTCCTCAAATGCCTCCACGGCAGCCTCACCTCAGAGGTGACTTGTCCTGCCAGTGGCTATAGAAGCACTCATGGTGAGGCCTGGCCAGGGAAGACCTCTGGAACCGAAAGGAATGAGCCCCCTGTCTTCAGATGTCACTACCACCCACAAGGTAACAATAGGCCATGTGACAGCATGGCCATACCATCAATGTTCCTGGTGTATCCCCAGCTTCAAGAGTGCCAGCCACACAGTAGGTGCACCTCAAAACATCTGATAAATGAACAAATGTAGGTTTTACAGAGAGATGCTCAGGGGATTGGGGAGGGGGCAGAGGGACACGGATCAGACACCTCAGGCTCCCATTCAACACTGAGATCCTCAGATCTCAATCCAAGTTTAATGCTCCTCTGTTGTCAACAAATGCAGGGTCTTCTTTTACAGACAAAATACCTAATACTGACAGAGCATTTACCCAACGTGGATAATCTCAGGTAATCCTCACAACCACCTGCAAGGTAAGTGCTACCATCAGCCCATTTTACAGGTAGGGAAACTGAGGCAGATGAAGGTCATACAGCAAGTGGATGGGACAGTGCCAGGAACTGAAGCCAATGCCCCTTCAGACAGTGCCCACTGAAACACTCTGTCAATTATCTAGAGTCAGGTACAAGTCAGGTACACTCTGTCAATTATCTAGAAGCTCCTCATAAGGAGGATGTTGAGCTTAACTTCTTGCTCTGGCTCCATGGGGTCCAGACGAGATATTAAATGTATACACCTTTATTGGGCGTTATGAGTAGGACCACACCTTTCGCTGTTTGCTTTCAAAGTACAGTTAAGTTCTGCTGGAGCACAACATATGCACTCCTAAAAATTGCCACATGGTACAAAATCAAGCAGTAAAAACACAGGGCTTGTGGGAACAATGGGATTAGGGCACAATACTCCAAAACTTCATCAGTGACATAAAGGCAGGAAACTGATTTTAAAATGGTAGCATGTTAAACAGCTAATAAATACACAAATACTGCCTAAAGCCTGATGCCTCACCTGGGGGAAGTCCTGGTGTTTGCTATGACTGTGGGTGGGGTGCAGTTTCTGAGTTACTATGATATGCTGGAAGGAGGCTGTCTGACCCCAGAAGGGGATGGGTGTGGCTCAACAGGCTTTATACACATCTGACATGTATTTTGACTTGGGGTTACCGGCAGGTACTTTTTTAGCTGGGAGCAGTTTTCTGGATTTACCTAGTACAGGAGTCAGCAAACTCTTTCTTAAAAGGACACAATAAATATTTTCAGCTGTGCAGGCCATTCAGTCTCTGCCCTAATTACTCAAGCTCTGCAACTGTGACAGTATGTTCTCAAATGGGCATGGCTGTGTCCTAATCAAACTTTATTTACCCAAACAGGCAACCAGCCTGCGGGCCACAGCTTCCCAACCCCTAGACTAGCATTTCTCCTAGACAAAATCACACATAACCAAACATAACGTGTGTGTTATGCTCCAAATGTGCCCCAATACATCAATAGTGTTGGAACAAATCTGTTTTTCTAAAACAAGCATTATAGCAAAACTGACTACAGAGAAAAATCAGTTTCAAAAAAAAAAAAAAAAGGATGTGAATGTGTAAATTCAATCCAAGCCCAGGACTCAAGGTTAACCCCTTTATAAGTCAGAAGAAATTTAGTTCAGAAAGTGCTGAGTGCAGACTGCATACTGTAGGGTCAGTCTGTCCCACTACACGGGTCAGTTTTATACCATCCTAAAAATCCTACACACTCTCAAGATAAATAGGTCCCTAGGAGAAGGAAATTGTATTTCATACACTACTGCAGTGTACGAAACTTTAACCCAGTTAGACAGAAACAAGTGGTTCCTCAGTTTACGTGCCTGAGCATCAGACCAAAACTCTAAGGAAAAGCACAGGGGCTGAGAAGGATATGACTAGGCAGAGGAGGGTTGAGGCAGGAAGGAGAGTGTGGATCAAGCACACTGGGGCTGAGTTGCTGAAGACTTGGGGGCGCCTGGGAAGAGCCACAGGGCCAGACTTTTCCAAGTAACCAGGACTCACCCCTGCCCTTGAGGGCTGGGGAGGGGAAGGGGGTCATCTACACCAGGGAAGCCCTAAGAAAGGCATTTTACCTGGTTTCTTGGGGGGAGGGGGGATCCAAGAGGACACAGGTCCACACCACACTGCCCCCAACTATCCCACTCCAGGGCAGGTGGGCAGTGCTGTCACAGTCCTGCACCTTACATCCTGAACCTCGGTGCATTCTGCCTGCAACTGTAGCTCCACAACTCAGCCCCAGCCTGGGAACACCAGGAGAACCCTGGGAACCTGACTGGGGCTTACCCTCCACCCGATCAACAGCTTGGTCCTTCAATTCTCCTAACCTTTATGTGAACACTGGGCCTGACTGGTGGGTACATCGTTTCACCCCCAACCTGGTGGCATCCTGTCCATCTCACACTGGGGCTCCCTGGACCTGGGGACTTGATACAGGTTTTCTGAGCCTTCTGTCTAGTGTTACAAGAAGCCAATGCTACTCACCAGGTAGACAGTCACTTTACAAAAATGAAAGACATGACCAACAAATTCTTCTGACTTGTTGAAGGGGCTCACTTGCTCTTTCAAAGGCTTCTCACAAGGTGGGCAATCTTACCATTGGCCTCTAATGGTGGTCAGCGGTGCCTGCGCTCTGGGTAGACTGGAGCAGTTAAGAAGGGAGTAAAAGAAATGAGGAGCATCTGACTCCACTTGACGGATATCCTATTGACAGAGGATGGACACAGGAAACCAGGGTGACAAACACCACCCTATTCCCCCAAAATGTAGCACACCAGGCTAGATGACCACCAAGCAAATCCCTACACAAATACACACCCACACTCATGCCTAGACAAGTGTACTCAAACATACATGCACACTACACACACTCATGTGTGCAGTTTTCACCCCCTCCTCCCACTTCTGAATTTTGTCCAATTATCTCAGAAAAGATCTTTCTTCTCTGTTCATTCACGAGCAAAAGAACAGCACTTCTTTTGGGTGATCAGTGTCCACTCAGCTCCTGATCCAACTGTCTCAAGAAGGAAAACCATTAAGTATGGAAATGAGATTAGACACAGCGACCAGAATCACCAACTTCTAAAGTATGTGCAAGAGCCCAGAGCCCTGCAGGGCCTTGTGTGGATCTCGATCCCTGCACACCTCTGCCACTCCAACCCACACTTCCTCCAAGACAAACAATTTCACACCTGGGTGGAGCAGCAGAGCGTTTTAAAATCACTAGCACTGCAACCATGCTCATTTCTACTACTTTGTGCACACAGTAATTTAAGTTTCCAGAGAAGGGAAAGAACTGACTTCTGTTTACTGTTGTTTATCTGAGTGATATGTGAACCCAGAAGGGAATTTCTACAGCACCAAGGTATCTGGTCAGTAACTAATGACCAGGGACACCCTTCTGGTTCACAGTCTGTCTGGCCCAGGATGTGGATGCCAAAAGACTCCAAATACTGATTCTGTGCCAGATGGTGACTTTCAAGAGGCCAGTGACACTGGGGTACCACCTCTGTAGAGGGCAAGAGCAGCAGCTTGGAGTCCCCCACTTTCATGGGAGCATAGATGTAAGGGCTATGAAATATGGATGCCAATCGCCATTTTGTTACAACACTGGAAAAGGAATCCACCCTGCTGGTCCACAGAGGAGGGGAAGAATCTGGAAATGCTTCATTTGAGCTGAGCCCCAAGAGGAGAATCTGGATTTGCAGAGATGGAAGAGGGAAAGAGAAATGGTAGCCGAAAAGGTGAAGTGGCAGAAATACACAGGCATGTGAAAACCCATTTCTAAGAAAAGTAAACGAAATCAAATAAAAGGAGATCAAAACATGAACAACTTTTACATGGAATGAGGTCATTTACAAAGAAAAAAACATCCCCACCTTGTAGAGAAGCCATTTACATTCAGTGTGAGAAGCCAGCAGTGATGACTGGGCCTCCCACAGGCTTTCCTGGGCTCTAGGTGCCCCTAGAGAAAGTGTAGATCCTGTCTGGGGAAGATGGTGTATGTTTTTATCTTCCCCCAGACACAGGTAATTTCCTAAAAACTTCTGAAAACAGGAACACTGCTGACCAGACAGGCCATGCAGATCCCACTCCACTCCTTCTATACCTCAGCCCCATGCCCTGACTTCTGAGTGCCCCTTCCCAGTGACATGAGATGAAAGCCTGCCTGCATCTCCAAATCAAGCACACAGCAGGACGAAGTACACCTAAACTGGTAACTTTTTTTTAAACTTTTTTTATTGAGTTATAGTCATTTTACAATGTGTCAAATTCAAAATTGATAATGTTTTAAGAAGCAGAGAGATCAGTACCAAGTGTTTTTAAAACTGTTGACAGCAACCCAGGCTCACCCTGGAGATGAGGACTTGGATTTTGTGTTTAACGCTCTCAGAAGTGGTCAGTAAGCACCGTTCAACGCTGCCCACCTATAAGTGGCCCCACATGGGTGACTGAGCCTCTGATGGCCAAGGCCTGTGCCCAAAGCCCAACCCCTGCAGCCCCAGAGAGATAAACAGATGCTACTAGAGGAGTACATAACACAGAAATAAGGTGCCACCTATGGAGGGGAATCTGAACAATATTAAATGTCCACAGGGAAATGGTGATCATTTATACCCTCTGGTACAGGGTATCACTGTAAGAGATGGCTGGCTGAGTTTCCCTCCCAGTCCTCTGTCCCCTTCCAACTGCCTCCCAGGCTGAGTCCCCTCAGCCCACAAAGGGTTACATCTGCCATTTCCATGCCATCTGCAATATGCCTATCGGGTGTCACATCACAAAATGAGAGTCCTTAACCCTTCCAGGGCTGACTCCCTCAGGGCCTGGCCAAGGTGCAGCCCTGACCACCAGCTCCATTAAGCTGGAATGGCAGCGAGGTTTTGCACAGAAAATTCCAGAAAGGGTCTGAAGAGCCTTCTCTACTCCTGAGAGGAAACGTGAGTGGAAAGTGGGAGAGCCAAGTGTGCATCTGTTGTCATTTTCATCAGGACGCCCAGCAATGTGGTGACGCCATCGCCTGGAGGCCCTGCCTGGGCTCCACTGTCAAGCTCCTCCCTGCACACGTCCTGCAGCGTCCTGCAGTGGCTGAGCCGCCCCAAAAGGATCAGAGCCAGCAGGGAAACCTACTTCTAGAACGAAAGTAAGTTTCTGGTCTCAATGAAGCCCATGGGCCTAAGAAACATTTCCTACCAATGAACAGTTCTCACAACACTTCCTGCACAGCTGTAAGAGCTGGAACAGAAATCCTACTTCTCTCCTCCACCCTGGAAGTGGGAATCTACCCCTTGGGCAGGGGGCTGGTTCTGGGTATAGACACCTACACCAAGCTCCAGGGAATAGCAGAGCTGACCTAGAGCGTATCACATTAGTGGTATTAGTGGTCATTTTATAAACCATGCTACTCTCAAGGTAAAAGCAAGGCCTCACCTCAGCCAAGGTCCTGCCAGCCTCTCTGACCAGTCTACTGCCACCCGCCCCTCCCCCTCCCTCCACCAACCCCATTCTCTCAGCTCTGGCCATACTGACATTCCAGCTGCTCCTCTGAAAGCCAAGTTCACTCCCATCTCAGGGCCTTTATACTTCCTGCTCCCTCTACCTGAAACGTCCTCCCCCAGGCCTCATATACCACTCTCTTTCTTTCAAGTTTCAGCTGAGACAACAAAGTGACATTATCTCCCCTCCACGCATGGCCCTCGATGGGGCTCTATCCCCCTTTCTTCTTCATCACTTTACATTTTATCTATTTACTCATCTCTCTGTTTATGTATCCCTCCACCCCCTACAAGAACAGGGAATAACTCCTTGTTCAGTGCTGCCATCCCAGGGCCCAGGGCAGAATAGATGTTCAATACATATTTGTTAAAACAGATGAGAAAAAGTACTTTCAGAACTCTGAACTATGGCACTCCCCTTCCTGGTTAAATAAGGCAAGATGTCTTCAATGTCAATAGAAAATATAATGATCAAAACCAAACAAAACCCTTACTTCATATCATATACAAAAATTAACTCAAAACGGGTCAAAGACCTAAATATTAAAAGTGAAACCTAGAAAGCTCCTAGAATAAAATATAAAGGTAAATCATGATCTTCACTCTGGCAATAGATTCTTAGATATGACACCAAAAGCTCAGTACCAACAAAAGAAAAAAGATAAATTGGACCTCATCAAAATTAAATTCCTTTGTGCAAGAGATTGAAAAAACTCACAGGATGTGAAAAAATATTTGAAATCCTATCTTTGATAAGGGTCTGGTGTCCAGAACATATAAAGAACTCTTATAACTTAACAACAAACCCAATTCAAAAAACGGGCAAAGGCCCTGAAGAGACATTTCTCTAAAGAAGATACACAAATGGCCAATAAATACATGAAAAAAATGTTCAGAATCATTAGTCATCAGGGAAGTGCAAATTAAAACCACAATGAGATACCGCCTCACACCCACTAGGACAGCTATTAAATTCTACTCCTAGGTATACGTCCAAGAGATGTGCATTTATTCAAACAAAAACTTGTACACAAATGTTAAAAAGCAGCACTATTCACAATAGTCAACAAGTAAGAACAACCCAAATGTCCATCAACAGGTGAATGGACAAACAAAATGTGTTATATCCATACAATGGACTATTACTCAGTCATAGAAAGTAATAAATTCCTGACTCACGTCACAATGCAGATAAACTGAAAATATGCTAAGTGAAAGAAGCCAAACACAAAAGGCCATATTATATATGATTCCATTTATCTGAGATGCTCAGCACCAGGCAAATCCATAGACAGAAAGTAGATTAGTGGCTGCTAGGGCCCTGAGGGGCAAAGAAGTGGGGGAGTTGGGGAGTACAGGCTAATAGGTACAGGTTTCCCTTTGGGGTGATGAACATGTTCTAGAGTTAGAGGTGATGGCTGCACAATATTATGATTATATTAAATGCCAATGAACTATATACTTTAAATTGGTTAAAATGGTGAATTTTATGTTATGTGGATTTTACCTTAGTTTTTTTTTTTAAGCAGGAAAATAAAAACAAAACAATCTTAACCCCAAAAGCCATAACCCATCTACAGTTATTAAACTACTAAAAGGCAAAAGGAGGTTCACTATGACCCCAAGAACACAGAATAGAGTCCTCAAGGAAAGACTTCTCTGTGTAACAAGATCCCAAACAACTGAAGAGCCATTGTCCACTTGGGTGCAGTCCCTCCACAGGCAACAACCATCAATTTTGCACAGCAACTAAGGGGGCCAGAGAGCAAGCCCACCGTATAGATGGGGGTGTGACCACATGGGACACAAATGGGGCAATTTACCAACAGGAAGCCAACTTGGAGAGAGGGCAAGATGTCTGATGGTTGGGGTCACATGGGTCACCACCACAGAGCAGGATTCAAGTCAGGCCTGTCACAGGCTTCACACTGGGACTGTGCCAAACACCTCAATCTCACAGGTATTTCACTCATTCATTTCATCCCCACACGTGCTTAGCTTCTCCCAGGGACCAGGGGCTGAGTGGGCCCCAAGGACACCCTTGGGGGTTCCAACGAAAGGCTCTCACCCTGCTATGGGTGAGCAGCACAGCCCGAGGAAGCCCTTAGGGAGACACACAGATGTGTAGGGTGGGCAGTGGACACAAAGCAAGCAGAGACATGGGACTTAGGTCCCTCCCAAACTGGGAGTTGCAGTAATCCCTAGATTACACATAAGGATCAAACTTGTAAAACACTACTTTTTATAAAACAAAGTCATGTTGAAGACCAGCTACCTACATACTTTATTCATTATTCACTCTTAATTTACAGCTGCTATGGATAGACACCAATGGAGAGGTGAGACTGATTTTTAATCAATATAATTTATGTCAGAAAACAACTTATGGATGTTACTGCATCAGGGTATTGAAGTGAAGAAGCACATGTGGTGATAAGATGCATTCTAGGTACTTGCGGGGGGGTGAGACTCAAAGAACAGAAGGTGCCACTGGCATCACAGTACATCGGGTCAAAACCAGAATACCTGGTTCACCTTCATGCACCTCAGCTTCTTCACCTGTGAAATGGGAACAGCATTCACTGTATCACTAAAATTCTCCAAGGGCTCCAGGAAGCGTACTGTGAGTGCTGTTTTTACAGAAAATAAGGATGCTGTAATGGGAGGCTGGCCCGCCTGACAGGCTACTGGTCAAAGACCTCCACAGCCATTCCAGAATCTCTGCTGAAGGTTTTCTGCTTGAACTTAAACTAGCCACAAGTGGCCACCACCCTCACTTCTGTAAACAGGTGTTTCCCCTGATCTAGGTGGCATGCATCATAAAGCCCCCTGAGGGTCAAACCCATTTTTCAAACTTTTGATTATGGAAAATTGTAAACATACCCAAAGAAGCAGACAGAACAGCACAATTAACTGCCCTGGCCCACCACCCACCTTCCATGGTCATCAGATGACCAACCTTGGTCTTCCACACACCTCACACCCACCAGCCTCTATGAAGCGAATCCTATGCATTATTTATCAGTGAACAGTTCAGTATTTATCACCACAGGACACAAAAACACAATCCCATGATCACATCGTCAACAATTAAACAATCATTCCACAATCTTTGTCAAAGTCACAGTTGGTTGAAATCCAAAGGCTTCCCTGCCCCTTTCCTTTCAATCATATGTTGCAGAAATTAGGCCATTTGTCCTGTTTCCCACAACTGGCTTTTGTCAGTGCCATCCCTGTTGTACAACGTAACATGACCCCAATTTCCCATAAACTAGATTTTGAGGCCCGACCAAGTACACATCCCTCTGGAAGCATGTGCATCCTTCCTCAGGGGCTGGCAGCCACTGAGAATCATTGTCCTGACCCACCATTTCATTAGTTGTCTGCAAATATATGAACTTATAATTCCATCACTTCACATTAATTAGCCAGAATATGTCAATAGCTACACTGTCCATTAGCCACATAGGGCTATTTTTTTTTTCATATGAGGCTGTTTAAATAGATTTAAATTAAATAACATTAAAACTTGACTTCCTCAATCACAATATTCCAGGTACCACATTGGATGGTGTGAGTACAGAGCATCCTGGAAAATTCTGTAGGGCAGCATCCATCCATCTTTGAGGGAAACTTGCCCCTACCCACTATTTTGTTCCTTGCAAGTTCAGTCCATAGAGAAGAGGTAGGATAAATGCTTGCATCTTTTCCTCTATCAGTTTTCAAAATGAGTTGATTCCCTAACCTGCGAAAGGGTATCAGTGAGTCTCTTCCTTCCCTCTGTGCAGCAACATGAACTCTGGATTTTTTTTTTTTTTTAAAACACATTTGATGCTTCAACTAAGGGACTCGTTCTCAACTCATTCACCTGCCCTACCCTTAACCAGGGGAGTCCCCATGGTTCCTTCTGACACAACCCTGGTACCATCGTACACAACTGGGACGTTCTCAATGCAGATTTAGAATTAAAACATTTTAATTTAAGTGCTTTGATCTTTTATTTGCATATTTCTTTCATCCTAAAAATTTTAGACCTTAAAGACATCAATTAGTTGTCTTCTCCTACAACATATACTAGTAAGACTATTGGCACTGTTGACCTGACACCAAAAATATGATTCCCAAAAAAGGATAAAGTTTTTTTTTAATTGTTGCCCTTATGGTGTATCTCACTAAAACATTTACAAATCAAACTACTGTTTTAAAGTCATGTGAAATAAATCCTAAGAGGTTAAATCACCAACTTGAGGAACAACTGACATGCACCTAGATTCATTTATTTCAGTCTGCTTTTGGTTTTTAGGAATCCCCTCCCCCAACAAATGACATAATTTTGTTTTCTAATTATGTAAAACATGCATCTGGTGCTACACAGAAAGAAAACTGGAAGGAGTCTCCTGACAACCCTATCCCCTTCTCATTCTTCCTTCTGAAGGTGACAGTGTGGTTTATTTATGGTCTGTATATCCATTAAAAAAAATTAAATATAAACAAATACACATACGGCTATCTACCACCCCATCTTTCCCGATGGGCAATAAAAGTGAGTGCAATACATCTCTTTATCCTTCACCATGTTATTTTTTCTACTCGTCATTTTACCCTAGAAATCCTGTCACTGTGACACGAAGACATCCCTCCTTCCTTTGCTCAGGGCCTTGGCTCCAACCCACTGGCAGATGTACCCCCATCAGTCCCAGCCACAACTGACAAACATCTTAGTCATTTCCAGTTTGCTACTTCAGAATGGTGTAATGAACAGCCTTGTCACAATCCTTATTTTTGACAGTGTCTCTTTGGGATACATTTCTAGAAGTGGATGTGCTGAACCAAAGAGTAAGCAAATCCCCCTGTGAGGAGTTGTGAACCTGCAAAAGCAACATATGGTGATGCCTGATTGCCACCAATGAAACGGTGTCCACCTCTCGGGACAAAAGGTCAGAGTGTTGTCTTAGGGAAGCTCCAATGAACATTATCCTTAGTATCAGAAAAGACTGAGTATTTTTCATGCCATGGTCATCTGCATTTGCTTTTCTTGTAAATCATCTGTCTCTCTATAAGTCATACCCATTTTTGATCCTTAACATCAAGCAAAAGGGCAGTCTCTTGGCACGTGAACAGTATATGTAGCTGCTGAACGAACAGGACCAACTAACAGGCAAAATTCAAGGGTGGACACCACTTCCATTAGCCCAAGCAGGCAGCCTGACCCTCAGTGCGTACACCAACAGCCATGTACAATGTGGGGTGGGCCTCAAGGACTCTCAAGGCCCCAGCCCTCCTCCTGCCTTGCTCTTCCTCTGTGCCCACTGAGTCCTGGGCAGGAGGGGAGACCCCAGCTGACCACATGCCACAGTTCAACTGAAAGTGGAACAATCAATCAATCTGCTGGGCTGATTTACACCCACAACAGAAAGTACACAAGCTGACATATTTATACATCTTTAAAAAAATAACTGCTCAAGGCTGCTTCTGATTGTTTGACACTGACCATCACCTGCCACTACCATTCACAGACCATCCTTTCCCATCAAGCCCCTTCATGCACTGGGCATTGGAGAGGTAGGGCAAGAGGCTCCCAGATATGGCTTCCAAAAGTTCCCTCCTGAACCTCCAAACTGATTGCTTTGTAATGCTATGGCTGTGTCTTCCTTACTGGCCCTGTGATAGGAAATGAAGTTTTCATTCATTCATTCAGCAAGTACTTATTGTTTGGACCACGTACTTCTTAGTTAACAAAAGACCAGGCAAAGGCAGGGGCACCCAGCCCAGGACCTCAGAGAACCCTAAGACAGCTCACTGCCTTCAGACAATGCTCTGGGCTGCAGGACAAGGGATGGTCACTCACCCCACTGGGCTGCAGGTAAGACATTTTCCAGATGTAAAAAGTTCCATATGCAAATTATCTCAATTTTTTTTAAAGTTGTTTTTGTTTTTTTAACACCAATGAAGTTTGTTCATTCAGGATTACTTGACCATGCCCCTGTTTTCTTGCTATATCCAGATAAAAGCTGAAACCTCACAAATCAACACCCAACCTTTGTCACACAGTTTGCTCAGCTCAGCAGACAAGTCTGAGAAGCCAGTTCTCACCCCGGGCAGCTGTGACACTGTCAGAAGGGTATACAACCTTTGGAAAGTCACCAGCCGGCTGGCCTGTAAGAGGAAGCAGCTAACCAACCCTATAGCTCTCTGAGCTGTCTCCATGTTCTAAGATGTCTCTTCAGTTCTATGTTCTTTCCCACGTAGGCAGCCCTGGCCCAAAACATCACTGGCCAGGCCCTGATAATAACAGACAAAATCCCACCTGGGGTTAGGTTCTGCCCTGCTGGGTCCCGAAAGCCCTGGACAGAGTCTCTATTTGTGAGTCCTAAGCAGTGTGAGGATAGCTCAGTAAGGGCAATCAACTCCAAGCACTGGTACCAGGGCCCTGCACCACTTATTGGTGGTTAAGGATAAATTCTAACCACTACCATCAGCACTGGGAAATCACAGGAATAGCCAGAGGGCAAAGGCCACCTGGCCAGGATTATCCTCTGCCCCTGATCCTCACAGAGTATGACTCATCCTACTTGGGTCTGGGCTTTTCAAGCAACCCCTGAGAAGCGAAGAAAGAGCAAATGGCTATCCTGGAAGAGGCAGGGCCTGGGCAGCCCCATGGAGATAGCCCACCGTGCAATGCCAGAGAGACATGCCTTCCTCCTTCTCCTCTAGGAGGCGGCCATCAGTTTTTGAAGCAGCACTCCATTTCAAATGTCCAAGGGCCTGAATGAGGCCTTCTGGCAAGTCAGTGCCTCCATTCCACAAATGTCAGACCCTAAGCACTCACCTGGCTTCTGAGCACAGGACGATGGTCCTACCAACCGGCCATGGTGGGCACTAAGTCAAAAGGCAACTTCTGTCAACGTGCTGGCCAACCTAAAGCAAAGGACAGAGGAAGAAACACTGAGTTTGCAAGGAAAATTTCTGGAACATATCAGCAATTTTAAATGTCTCCAATCCCTGGAATTACACAGCCAATTTCTAGACTTCAACCAGAACTATGCCTCTGCTACATTCCACAGGAGGGCAAGCTGGAGAAATCAATTTCTATCAGTCTCTGGCATATAACCCAATAAAATGTGCTAACCAATAAATTACTAACATGCTAGACACTAAAGATCCCATCTTTAGTAATATGGATGGAGACAAGAGGTAGTACACAAGCACATGCCAACATACTGAACACACAGAAAATGATCCAAGGTTTTGACTATAACAGTAATGACACATGATAGAAATAAAAATACTAGCTTTTAATAGATGTTCACTAGTTAGTTCTGGGTACTATGCTAAAACTCAGTATTTCTCTGAATCCCCAGGACAATCTTAGGGGTAAGTTATACAATCATCTCCCTTTTATAGATAAGGGACCTAACACATCTGATATTTGGGAACTTGCCCAGGGTCACCCAGGTCTTCCTCTCTAGATATGATCTCTCTCCTTCCCAGTGCCTACTCCCTGACACAGACCCCAAGGAAACCACCCACCATTTCAGGCAGTACTGGGTTTGTCCTCAAGAAGCTGAGGGCATGAGGTGCTGGGAACAAGCAAACTTCACCTCTCACATGGAGGCAGGTTCACTGTTGCAGGGCAATTGGAAGTTTCACCACGGGATCATCTCCAAAGGGCTTACACTGCCCAGGGAGGAAGGGGCTGCCTGTTTCACAGATAGGAAAACTAAGGCTCAAGAATGTTCAGGAACTCTCCCAAGGTCACAGAGAAAGTATGGCCCTAGGAACTCCCCTCCTTTATGATGTCAGATGTCCAGGGCTCTGGGCACAGAGGCTGAATCTAGCAAACTAGCCAAATCTCAGGTGCCCAGGCAGTTCTGTCAGTTGTAGCTTGCCGAACATTGTCAATATCACCTCTGTTGTCATTCTTTGCATCCACATGACTACCAGGAGGTTGCTCTGATATGAAACCTTTATTTTTAAACTGGGTTCACAGCAATTCACAGCTCATGGATGGCGAGAAACACTCTCACAGGAGAACTTGCAAAATAAGCAAGTATCAGTGAATTCTATGGAAAGACCCTTGGGCACCAAGGAACACACAGCATCGTCCTTAGTGAGGCCCAGGGCTGGCTGGCTGCAGCCACCACCAGGGCTGCTTAGGGAGAGGGGCCCTTTCTGCCACTCTTTTTGGCCCTAGTCAGACTGGTAAACACAGTGGATGCCATTAATCCTAGTTCCTTCATACCTTCCAAGCCAAGGTTTCTCTCTGCCATAGAGGGGGAAGTCTCAGAAGCAGGGGCCCTGGGCTTTTCCAAGCACCTGCCCTCTTCAGACTCAAGGTCAATACACAAAAATCAACAGTATGTCTACACACTGACAACAAACAACCAAAACTCAAAGCTTTTTTAAAAAAATCTATTAATACTAGCATAAATGAGAAATACTTAAGGATAAATTTGACTTTAAAAAGATGTGCAAGACCTATAACCTGAAACTACAGTAAGGTATCATTAGGAGAAATGAAACAAAACCTAAATAAATAGAGGACCTTCCCATGGGTCAGAAGGTGTCAATTCTCCCATAACTTGATCCAGAGTCAAAGCCCCAATCAAAAGTTATAAGGATGCTTTTTTGCAGGAAAAAAATTATAAATTCCAAAATTTATAAGGAAATGCATAGGACCTAGTACAGTGAAACACCGAAAAACAGAAACAAATCTGGAAGACAACACAACCTGATTTCAAGACATACCATAAAGTTACAGCAACCAATAGAGTGTAATACGGACATAAAGACAGACAAGTAGATAGATGAACAAAATACACCCATGCACATGTGGACAAATGATTTTTGACAAAGAGCCAAGTACCCTAACTCAGCGAGACCATAAGACATACATTTCCCTAAAGGGTTAATTTAACCCTGCGAGGAGGAAGGTCACCTTAATCTGCTATCATAATGCACACAGTGCATCATGGGACAGAATATAACATGCAAGTTCTAAGGTCACCTGAGACTTTTAAGCTTCACCATAGCTTTACCCATCTCAGCTCATGGCAAATCCAGTCTTCCAAGATACTCAAATTAAAATCTGGAGTTGCGTTCTTGATCGGACTACCTACCCATCACTCAATCCATCAGGAAATCTGACTGATTTTGCCAAACATATCTGGGGTCCAACCACCTCTC
Organism: Camelus ferus; assembly: GCF_009834535.1. NCBI lineage: Eukaryota > Metazoa > Chordata > Mammalia > Artiodactyla > Camelidae > Camelus > Camelus ferus. The sequence goes on from NC_045717.1 coordinate 15,380,242, forward strand.
ACACCTCCACTAGCCACATTACCCTCCCCCCCTTGGTAGGAAAAGGTCTGCAAACTGGACCCCCTGCTTTCACTCCTCAGCTCAAAACCCTCCAAAGGCCCTATGTTCACTCAGAGTGAAGCCCTATCCTCTCCTAGCCCCAGAGGCCTGTCCACTCTCCTCCAGCCACGCTGGCCTCAACATGGCCAGGCCTCCAACACACCAGGCACCCTCCCATCCTGGGGTCCTTTTATATTTTCAACAAAATCCCAGATACTTCATGATTTTATCAATTCTTCAATTTGTATCCCAAGTTGAAAATGACCTTTGAAAACATAACTACCATATGATAATCCCTAAGTGTCAACAAACGCCTAGTCCATATTCAGCTTCACAGTTTCTCAGAAATGTCTGTATACTGCCTGCTCTACCAGTAGTTGCTAGAGCATTTGTGCTAGCTGCACCCACTTCCTCCATCACCCTGCCCCTGATGGCTAACTCCTCCGTGTACCTCCAAATCACTGCTCAAATGTCTCCCTCGAAGAGGCCCACCCTGCTCACCCTGCCCCCTTCATCCTCACGGCCCTGGCCCTTTCCCAAACTCCACACAACACAGCTACTATATCTATGGACTTTCTTACCTGGCAAGAACATAAATGCCACAAGGAAAGTGGTGTCTGTCTGCCTGGTGCCTAATTTTATTTCAAGCACCTACAACACTGTCTGACACATACTGGTGCTCAATAAATATTTATGGAATGAATGAACAGAGATGGTTAAACATCGAGGGAGAAAGAACCAATCTGAGGAGCTCACACAGCAGCAGCCCCTCAATACAATTAGTGCAAAATTCACAAAGGAACAGAAACCAAGCAGAGACCACTTAGCACCATCAGAACTGGGCGTATTTCTCTAAAACTATAATCACTATTCACTGATATATCATTTGGGCTGTTTTGCCATTACCCTGCACTGGTTGGGTTTAGAGAGCTTTTACTGTTTTTATTTCCAACCCATACATTTAAAACAGTATCAAGTAACCCTTAAGTACACAATTACCAACTCATAAGAGACTCTTCCGCTCCCTTGATAAATCATTATGGTTTGGCTTTGACCCTGCACCTGGGTACTCTACTTACATGCGCACACACACAACACCCCGCGTCTGCATCCTACCCAAACATAAGAATTTCCAATCTGAGGGATATCATGCTTGGTGAGAAGGCAGTGATTAGTGATTTACATGAAATCAAGTCACTGCACTTTGGGCAACAGAAGTCCATTGTTGCCATTTCACCCTCCCCAGCTCAGACAAGTGAGGCTGGCTCCCTTTTTAACTTGAGGAGAGGAGCCCCTGGCCAGACACTGGCTGCTGTCTAGGGAGCTCCAGTTCCACAGAGACGCTCAAGTTGCAGTGCTCATGGCCAGCCCAGAGACAGCTCTCAGGGGTCATGGGCACCTGATAGGGAAACCCGGGCTCTCCAAGGTGCCCAACCCCAGAGGGCCCCATCATCCCTTCTGAGGCCTGGCCCCATGGAAGCTGCACACCTCTGGTCTCCTCCTATCAGTCTGCACTCATCAAACACTTGCCCTGTTCTTAAAATTCTTCAATTGCATCTGCCCCCAAATATTTACTACACTGGCTCCAATCCAGTCCTGGGAACAAGACATTAAGCCAAAAAACTCCAAGGTGAAACCCAACAATACCATTCACCTTCTCCCACCCCTAGGTTCACAAAGTCCACATGTTCCACACAAAATGAGCACCCCCTAAAAACAGCCACCCTAGACCTTCTCTGCCAACAGTCTTAGCAACTGTACTGCTAATTGTCAAGGAGAGAAATTCCCTAGCCAGCCCAATCATCAGAAAGGGAGAAACTGAGGTAGGGCAAGAGTGGATTATCTCAAGGAAGCCCCAAGGTGACACTGTTCCAACATGTACTTCCTGGTGAGGGAAGGATTAACTTGGGCCAGAGTTTATTCCCTATTTCAGGGGTCAGCAAACTACTGCCCGGGCCTGCTCTGGTGAATGGTTTTCCTGAGATACAGCCATGCCAACTTAAGTATGCACTGGCTGCTTTCACCTACAGGGCAGGGCTGATTAGTAACGACAAAGACCATACGGCCCCAAAGTCAAAAATACTGGCTACCTAATTTGTGGCCCTAACAGGCTGTGCTGAGCATTAGAGGACAGAGGTGACTCAGGCACAGCAGCAGGCCTGAGACAACAAGTCAAAGCAGAGGGACAGCAAAGAGATGCTCTGGCTACACGTCAGCCCCTGGGGACCAAGCAGTACCTGCTCTCCCCAAGGCACGGGGCCTCATTAACCCTATATTCCCCACAGAGTGAGGGAGAGCATGACTAGGCAGACGAGAGAAGCAAAGAACCAGCCCCACGAGGGCCAAGGAGCTGGCAGTGAGGCCGGCTGCACGAGCCTATTTTGGCAACCAGAGGTGGTTGGTTTCCACTGTCGAGGCAAAGCTTCTACTGGGGTAACAACCCAGTATGTGCTCTCCAGGCCTCTGGTCTGTCCCTACCTGTGCTGCCTCAGCCACGGTAACCATGGTCTCACTAGGTAACCATGGCCTCACCAAGGGACTGACTTGTCCACTCCCCACACTGTGCCAATGCAGCTGTTCCTAAAGCTCCTTAACCCTCCGCCCCTGCAATGCTCCCAACACCTCACCATGAACTTTAACGCTGTCTGTTAAGGTTAAGGCCCAAGTGACCCTATGAAGTCATCTAGTATGCACATATGTATGTACACACACAGCATGCTCCTGGCTCCAACCACACTGGCCTTGTTTTGATTCGTCATACCTACCATATCTGCCTGCCTCCACCACTGGGCCTTTGCACATGCTGTTCTCACCACCAGGAAAGTCCTTCCTTTCCCCTACTCATCTTTCAGACTCAAAACATGTTACTCAGGTACCCTCTCCCCTTCCATCCCTGAAGACTACAGCCCCATCACTTGGAATAGCTTATCCTGACATTTGACATTAAGCATCCCACTAGGTTCTCTCCCCCAAACTACTACACTCCATAAGAGAAAGGGCTCTTGTTCATCTCCTTATCCAAGGCCCAACGAGGCATGGAGGAAGAAATGGCAAAATGGCATCCTCTGTGAGTTATAAATACTCAACCACTATGTTTCCACCATCAACGACGCAAAAACATAACAATATAAACTCTATCCTTAATTAGAATATCAAGTCAACATCAGAAAGAAGCAACATGGAGACAGGCAAGGCCACAGCATCATCACAGCCCGTTTCAGGAGGGGGGACAGAACTTATAAGCAGGGAGCTCTCCCCACCTCCCTCACACAGATGTTTGGAGAAAGGTGCTTGGAGGGTCCCACAAGCCTCAATGGCCTTGTATCTGGAAGCACCTCCCCTGTCACCGCTGAGTAGTGTGAGCTACCACAGCACCCATTTACCCACACCCTGCGCTCCCCTCCCTTTCCTACTGCCAAGATCCCATATCCCTCCCTCCCTAAAAAACCCAGCAACAATCCTTCCAGCAGATCCCTGCCCTCTTGAAGACTCAACTCCACTACATCCCTCCTCTCTCCTGAACATTCCAGGCATCCCTTTCTTTCACACCACCAGACCATCCTGACGATGCTGATGAGCAAGTCCCACGATGAATCCCACACCACCACCTGCCCTCCTGATAGTTCAACAGTCCATCCAGTCTGCGGCCAAATCCAGCCGTGGGAGCCCACCCAGCCCCTCAGGCCTCGAGACCATCCCAAGTACAAAGTGATAGGCTCTGGCTCCAGGCAGGCTCTCAAACAGAAGCAACTAGTTCTTACTTTTACTAATGTGATTAATGTTGTTCCTCAAAATATTCTGACTCCTTATAAACGAGGTTCCTTTCAGCGTTTCCATACTCGCTCACCAGCAGCTGCCCAGGCAGTCCACTTGGCAGTTCAAAACTTCAGATAAACCATATTTACAATGCCCAGAAATCACATGTCCACATCTAGACAAGTCTGAGACTTTGGTACTGTGTTTGAAGTGGTTAGCACTTGGGCATTAGGATATTAAAGGACACCCTGAAGAAAATGTCACAAGAACAAAAGAGGAAATAATTTGTCTTAGTAACAAGCACCTACAAACTGATGTCTCCCCTCTGTGTATATCCTCCAATATGCATCGTATTAAGGGAATTCTCTAACAACGAGCCACAGGAGAACAAGGAATACCTGCGATCTCTGTGCTAAGCACTGCAGCAAAGAAGACCTCAAATGTTCCTGGACACCGCTCTCCCAAAATCCCCTGTAGACCCCAGTTCTGTGTCACCCTACCAAATGGAGGAAGTGCATCCAGGCCCCATCCCTGGGAACCAAAGAACACCCACGGAATCATGCTCCCAAGATGATGTTACAATGAGCCTTCTAGAACCATACTTTTTTTTTTAAATCCCCTAGTACCTGGCATAAGGTAGACAAAATGTGAGTTTTTGTTCCTTTCTTCCTAGGCTTAACTCTTGGAGGGTAACTCCTGTAAGGATGAAGGGTATTTCTGAATTCAGAAAGGTTTCCTTTTTTAATGTGGTAAAATAGATATAACATAAAATTTACTGTCTTAGCCATTTTTAAATGTACAGTTCAGCAGTGATATGTACATTCACACTTTAGTGTAACCATCACCATCCATCTCCAGAATTCTTTCACCTTGCAAAACGGAAACTGTCCCCATTAAACACTAACTCTCCATTTTCCCCACTCTCCCACCCCTGGCAACCACCATCCTACTTTCTGTTCTCTCTCTATGAATCTGACTACTCCAGGTGTCTCATGTAAGTAGAATCATGCACTATTTGTCCTCTTCTGTCTGGCTTATTTCACTCAGCATAATGTCTCTTCAAGGCAGAACAAATCATTTTATAACCTTTTGGGGCCTAAGTGTGTACAGAACAAATCCCATAGGCCCGGTATACCCACAGCCAAAATATGGCTGTAGAGCCCTGCTTCCCAGACCAGCCATGTCCCTGACATGCTCCACTATCAACTACTCCTTTCCTCCACTCCCCACATAAACTGCACAAAAAGGTACTGGAAAGACTTAGAACAGTGAGATGAAAGCGGCATCTAATACCTCAGATGGACTTCAAGTACGCCTGTCTCACCCCAGCTCTTACCTCCCAAAGCACTCTGTCTCCCCAGGACATACCCGTTCCAGCCCCATTTCACAGCATGAACCAAGGGAGTCAAGAAATGCCTGTCAGATGAATGACAAAGATGACTAGCTCATCTTGGGCACAATCTTTTCCTGTAAGTGGAACCCAGAGATATCACAGCACAACCCAAACCTACACCCTGGAGCAGTTGAGAGCTAGACTTAAGAAACTTTGCACAGGCCTACCGGGAGTATGAGCCCTGAGTTCCAAACAGGTCAAACTCTAGACAAGGGAGACACAGACAACTAGTCCAAACAGTGCACCCACCAATCAACATAACTGAAGAGGAAAGCACTGCATCTCCCCCATCAAGGTGTGAGCACCAAGCCCACCTATGTTGTGAGGCAGAGCCAGGCCCAGGGGAGTCACCACACTGGCCAAGTCAGTGGACGCTGTGTAGAAAACTAGTAACACCAAGTGATCCCACATGAGGCACCCAACTCACACAGAGGGAGGGCATTTCATTGCCAATCATTTCAGATAGGTACACCCAGAGCACCCCAACTGCCACTTTGGTTAACTGCTCCAGAATAAGGAGAGGGGTGAAAATGATTTTCTGGGGTTCTCTACATAGTTTGGCTTGGGAAGCAGTCAGTCTCCTTTCCAAACAGACATGTCCCTGTGTGACCTGTGACTGCAAAATATGCAGGGTCCTCCTGAGAGGATTAACAAGGAGGGAGGGAAGTTTGAGGGGGCAACTGAGTCTCCAGGACCAGTTAGAACAGAAAAACTTTAGAGTGAGGATCACAAAAAGCCCCAACTGCAGAAGACCTCCATTGTAGCAGGAGGCCTGAACAGGAGGTTCCCACAGCAGTGGGCCTCGTTTTCAACAAGGCACCATCCAAGGCAGCCTCCATGTCACACAGCATCTCAACCAGCTGTATTAGCTGTATTAGCTATATTCACATTTATTTTCACGTCAAGAAATAAAACCTCCAGCCATTCTATTCTGGCAAGTTTTGAGTTTCTTTTTTAAAAAGTAACACCTTATGTATCACACAGGCAATCTCCTGGAAAGGCAAGAATCCTTTCACCAATGGACAGGGTGTCCTCCAGCCCTGGCCACAGGTGCCACGTGCTGCCTCAACCCAAGTCCAGTGGCCGTGGGCTCGTGTGTGCTGGGAAGGTGGAAGCAAAGCCACGAGCTGAGCACCATCTCCATGCCAAGAAGAGAGACCCCAACTCTCTGTGATGGCACAGGCACCAACCCTGATCTGCATATTCCTGGAAGGGCAAAGACCAGCAAATTATCCCAAGTCTCTCTGAGGAGCAACATGAAAGCCGTACTCTGAGCCCAGTTTACTTCTTCACCAGCCATCTTCAAACAGGTGGTCCTGGCAAACAAGAAGCTAAATCCAGTGCAGTCTGGTAACCTAGGGCAGGTGCTCCCCACAAGTTTAAGAACCAGTATCTTACTTTCCAGAACTGGAATAAAAAAGAGGAAACGTGCTATTGTTCAAGAGCAGTGAGGGAGCAGCAGGAGCAGCGTTCGGTGCTGGCTCCACAGTATACAAATGAAGACCTACCTGGGCTAAAGGAAAAACCTTGGGGAGGGGGGCGCAGGTATATATAGCTCAAGTGGTAGAGTGCATGCTTAGCATGTATGAGGTCGTGGGTTCAATTCTCAGTACCTCCTCCAAAAATAAATAAATCTAATTACCTTCCCCGCCACAAAAATAAACAAACAAACAAATAAATAAATAATTTAAAGGAAAAAGCTTCATGGTTCTGAAATTCAAACAAACTCTACCTATAGCAGTTCACATAGCTTATCCCTGTAAGGTCCAAGATAAGACATTTTGGTCCGGGAGCAGCAGGTAGGATGGGCAGAAATATCATCAAAGAAATGTAAACTGGGCAGACCCACACAGCCAGGGGGGAGATCTCCAGTTTTCATCTCCAAACCCCACTCCTCACCTCTGCCCAGAAGAGTCCCTGTGGCACTTGGGTACTTCCTAGGAGGCAAGGCTACTGCTTGCTCATTGCTGAGGAAAGCACCCACCAGCAGTCCCACTGAAGCTGGACAGACCTGGAGCCTCAGGTGGCCTCTGCCATCTTGATCCTCCAGGCTGGCAACAGGACACTGGGAAGGAGTGACCAAGGTCTACATAAGCTGGTAGTTTCCAGAACACCAAAGGGTCCGCCTAGATCCAAATCCAGGGCAGCTAGTAAGTATCCAGGCAAGTGGCAAGGTCAGTGTCATCCACCTACAAAACTTCCAGATGCCCCCAAGCTGAATTTTGGACAGGAGGGAGGCCTTGGTAGAATTCTAGAAATCCAATCTAATGCTAGGTCTTCAAATACAAAACAACCTACAATCATCTGAGCAACCAAGCTTCCTTAAGAGGCAGAATTCAGTTTCTTTGACTGTCTATCAGAGGCCAGGTCAAACAGTCAAAATCAATTGGTAACTTCTGAGACGTGACTAGAGCAATGGTGCAGCACTGATGGCCAGACTGAGGCCACGTGTTCAGCCCAGGAGTCCGAAGGCCTCACAGCAATGTCCAGGCCAATAAGCCAGCTCCCAGCCCCAGAAGCTTCATCACTGCCACAAACTCTGATGATGTATCACAACCATCACAAAAACTGTGTGACTGACTAAAATGCTGCGAAAGTTCTAAGGAAGAAACCGCAACAATGGCCACATCTATCTTAAATCATGGCCTGCACTATGCAAGCCAATTAAGAGCAAATTGAGAAAGGACATGAAAAGAGGCCACATCTCCTTGACAATGTGTCCAACAATAAAAGTATGATCAGAGGATGTCAGGAATAGAGTGGCTCCTCAGGGAGGGCTTCAGAGAACTGTCAAACTGTTCTCACTGCCCTCAGCCCTTATAGGGCAGACTGAGCCCAGGATGGAAGAAGCAGAGCCTCCCCAAAGTCTCAGAAGAGGCAGGGAAGAGGGGAGGGTAGGCTATACCCGGCTTCTCTAGGCCATCAGAGCTTCCCAGCAGCCTGCATGAACATTTCCCATCATTTATCCTCACACTGGGGAGAGGAAGTACTGGGCAGACACAGAGCCTTGCTGGCTGGGAAGAGTTCTGCTCAACTGGGCCAAAGAGCCAGCATCTAGGGAGTAAGCAGGAAGGAAACTGTTCTGGGGGTCAGACACCTGGAGAAGCCCGCTCCAAGAGGAGAGAAGCAGCAAAGGCCAAACTCCCAACCCCCACTGCAGCTTTAGAAAAGTGAAGGGCCTGCCTCCTGGGGTGCAATGGCAAAGAGACCAGAATTTCTAAATATGCTTGGCTGCTGCTGCCTTGAGTCAGAGTTTTCCTTGCTGATAAGAGAGTCCAGTACTAAAACTGATGTGCCTTGAGAAAATTCAGAGAGGCTTCAAGATGGCAGAATAGAAGTATGGGAGCTCACCCTCTCCCACAAATATATCAAAAATACATCTACAAGTGGACCAATTCTCACAGAACACCTACTGAACTCTAGCAAAAGATCTTGTACAAGCGGAGCTATAAGAAAAATCTTCACCAAACCAGATAAGAAGAGAAAAAAGATAATATGGAAGGGACCTGCACCCATGGGAGGAAGTGGTGAAAGAGAAAAAGTGCCCTCACCCTGGGGAGCCCCCTCTCCAGTTGAGAGGTCAGCTGAGACACAAGAGGAGGGAAAAGAAAAAAAAAAAAAAAAAAGACTGATGTGGCCGTGAGGTACAATGAAAATGTCACATGAATCTCTGCCTTAAAATAAGGTCTGAAGAAATCTGCAAGGACCACACAGGCTTGTGCTGTGCCCTCAGTGGGACTTTGCCTGTACCTGAGCATCAAGCCCAGAGTAAGCCAGGGGCCCCACAAAAGGAAGGACTCTGCCACACAAAGCCCATGTTCATCACGGACTGAAATGTCTTTCCTTCATTTGCACACACCAGAGTGGTTGTGTCAGGCTCAACTCCAGCCACTAGGTCCCGCACACACACGCAAGCACATACAGAGCCATCACACACGTGCACATGCACAAGCCCATGTGCACACACCAGGCTAGCATGCACTTTGTCCTCAAGGCAAATGTGCACTTCCACTGTCAGTTGTTGAGAAAGCAGACCACACATCCCAGAGAAATACTGTCTTAAGTGGGGTCAGGTTCTCAAGCAGCCCACAAAGTCCACCTCATCCCAATATCCTCAAAGCACAGTCCTGCCAGTACAAGCCAAAGCAAGCAGGACACCTCCTGGGAAGTCACCTCATATCCCAGGTTACCAGCCCTCTCTGCAAGGAAGCCGCAAGGCCAGCACAGGCCAAAAGGGGCAAGGAAGGAGAAAGAGGGGCAATGCCACAGGGGCAAGGGTGGGGGCATTCACTCACCCGGCCTTTACTGGGCCAGCCTTGCAGGGGACCCTCTGGCCTTCTCTAAGGCCCACCCTCCTGCCATGTTCTATCTCCAGCTGCCTCATACAGACCCAGGTCCTACCCAACCACCCAGCACCAAGATCCAGCCTGAGACCCAGGCCCCATAGGTCTGTCCCCAAGACCCGTGACACTACTGCTAGGGTGAGGGTTCAGGTTCAGGACTCCTTGTCAGTGTTTATCAGGCTTTGGTAGAACAGGGAGGGGAGGGCCTTACTCTTGAGAAAGCTCGTCAGAGGGGTGGTTACAGCTCAGTAAGTAGAGTGCCTGCTTGGCATGCAGGCCTGGGTTCAAACCCCAGTACCTTCATTAAAAAAAAAAGTAAATAAATAAATAGATGAACATAATCTCATCTCCACAAAAAAAGCTACTGCTAGGCACACAGATTCAAACCACCACAGAAAAGACTACTGACAATATCAGGAACATCCAGAGAATCATCTTTAACACACTGACAAGAGATTTTGTTACTAAAGGAGGGAAAGAAAAGTGCAACAGTGGCTAACAATTACTGAGTTCTTCATTTGGTGCCAAGTGTAGTGCCAGTACTTTACATGCTTGGTTTCATTTAATCCTTATGACCACAGAATGAGGTGCTACCAATGCTACCCACACTTCACACGGGGTACTACTATTCCCACTCACACTTCACACAGAGACTGCCACTGATGCCCACACTTGACAGATGAGAAAACTGAGGCTGAGAGAAGTCAAGGTGATTGGCCAGGGTCACAGGGTTAAGAAGTTAAATGGGGATCCAGACCCAGATAAGCCATCTCCCAGGCCCAGGCTCAAATCTGAACTAACACACCTTCCAGGACAACCTGACTCTGAAACCATCCTAAGGCTGGATCTTTCCAAAGACTCTGGAAAAACTTCCTAAAGCAAAGAGCAGCACACCCTCGATTCCTCTTCTAAGAGTACACTAAAACTTAGGCCTTTACTGAATTGCTGGAAACTTCCTGGAGGAGTGACCCTTGTTGTGCAAACCCTTTTCCCACGGACGAAACAGCAAATTCCATGACTCGTGTGCATCTTAACATTCTGTAAAAGACGCTAAAACCCTCAGAGGTTGACAAAGCACGTATTTCTGAGCCCCTAACTTGGAAGGGTACAAGCCAAGAGAAGGGGCTTAAAGGACCTGATCAACACAGCCAGCAGGGGGAAGTGGGGTGGGTAGATAAACTGGGAGTCTAGGATTAGCAGATACAAACTACTGTATATAAAATAGATAAACAAGGTCCTAATGTATAACACAGGGAACTACATTCAATACCTTGTAATAACCTATAATGAAAAAGAATATATATGTATAACTGAATCACTATGTTGTACACCAGAAACACAACACTGTAAATCAACAAAACTTCAATTAAACAAACAAACAAATAAACAAAACTGCCCCCAAGGCCAGAAAACAGGATCTTTTCATCTTCATTTCCAATGAGATGTACACACAAGCCAACCACACTCTTAGCATGCCACACAGCAAACTAGGGGTCCTTGGCAAGGAGCACATGCACAGACTTACTCTTTCCTTCCATTAGAACAGCAGAGCACTCACACATGGCGGGGAACAGAGCAGACACAGACCAGTGGGAAGAAGACAGATCCCCTGGCCACTGACACAGCCAAGAAGAGTGTAAGAACAGCGGAAGACACAAGGCCCAGGGGACGTGGAGCTTGGGGGACAGCCCAGGCCCTATAGGGATGGCTTCCTAAGGTGGGTAGTGGGCAGAGCATGTGCTGGCCCTCCCAGCTCTACATTATGAGGCACCAAGCTGCTGCCATCACCTAACTCACCTGATTCCTCGCTCCCACCCCTGGCTTCAAAATCAGGACCCTGATGATGTCTTGGTCATCACCAGGCAGATGTTAGTCTCAGACCCAAGTCATTTTTTTTCCCAAGTACCAAATCCCCAAGGCCCCTTTCCTTCCTGTGACAACCCCTCCCTACTCTCAACACCAGTACTGTCACTCAGCAGGACACCCACTTGTCTTCTCCCTGAATTCTGCCAGAAGAGCCAGGATCTGAAAACATTTGAGCAATGCATGAAGTAGGGAAACTTTCTCAAACTAGGAAGCAGCAGCTGTTGGAATAATTCATGTGGATGTTTCAGAGAGGCATCATAATCACTCTAGGTCTGTCTGAAAAAGTGTCCAAAACCTCAAGCTGGAAAATCCTCAGAATCTAGAAAATGTTGGTTACCAACCAGCTCCCAGGACACAGAAATTACATCGAGCCTCTTCCTGGTCCCTCTAATTGCCACAAAGCTCCTTCTCAGGCTAAGTTAAGGGCTATGTCCCTCTAATTTCCATCCATTTGTTACTACTTCATTCTTGTTCCAGAGCAGACCAAATTCATATATGAGATAGTCCCTCAGATATTTATTCTTTTGCCTGTTATTTATCAAACTTCCATCTAACACAAAGCACTATTAGTTTGGGGAAGAGGAAACACAAGGACAAATCAAGTTCTGCACCCAGCCTCCAGAGCCAGCTGAGATGTGCCAGGATCAAAGACATACCCCTCCAGTTCATGAGGGTCCTAGGTCCTGATGGTCACATAGGACCTCCACACCTCAACCCACTGTGTTCTCCCAGCCCAGGGAAACAGGGAGTAGCCATCAAGGGCCACAGGTTAGGCTATCTGACCAATACTCCCATTCTCCCAGGCAGTAGACACATCTCAGACCACCCTCTCCACGACTCAGCTCATCTCACCTTTGCTCAAACTCAGCATCCCTAAAACCAAAGACCCACTATCTCAGGACCTGTGTCACCTTCCAGTCCTCACTCAGCTGCCACCTCTCAGACATATTCCTGCCTACCCGTCCTCTTTCCCAGGGCATCTTGCCCTGTCTCGTGGTAAGACCCCCAAGGATAGGAATAGGCCATCTCACCCATCACCAGAACCCAGGGGCACAGCACAGGCCCAGCAGGGAAAGGACCCCAGTTGTTGGATAGACAGATGTCTTGTCCTCAGCCCTTGGTATCCAGTTAATCACCACCCAATCTCCACACACAGTGTCTCTGGCACCTGTCCCTGCCTTTCATTCCCTACCAGGCTAATTCAAGGCCATATTAGTTCATGCCTGCCTCTTATCAATGACCCTTTTACCTCACTGGCTTCCCTGACCAATTCAAACAGACATTCTCCTCCTCACTAATGTTGAGGGCTCTCCATGCTTTTAGGATGAGGTGTAAAGAGTCTTCCATTTAAGGTCATCAACAATAATCATTCCTCAACCTTATTTTCCACTAAGACTTTCCATAAACCCTGAGGTCCAGGAAGTTGATCCGCCAACTCCATCCCTTACTGACACTCCGGTGCAGGGAACTCCTTGTGAACAGTTTAGTCCAGCACGACAAACCTTCTTCACAGAATCTATGAACCCAAGACCAAGAAAAATCACCTCAGAATAGTGTGCATGGAGGGCACAAATCAGATGCCCCATCTTTCTCATGTCATGGCATGTAACAAAAATTATATTTGTACAATGCACTTCAGTTAAAATGAGGGCTACTCAAAGCCTGAGGAGCTGGCCTGGAGCTGGGACCACCTGGTCACAAGGACTTCTCTACATCCCTGCCACTCATCTCAGCCAGTTGGCTCAGAAGCTCTGCTTAGAGAATCACACAGCCAGCGTCTCCTACTCTGGTCATTCCATTGTGCGGTAATGAGAAGCCTGTGCTGCATTTCACTCCATGTGGCATCTATTGAGTAGTTTCTGCTCTTAAACATCAATGGGAGATAAACAACAAGTTCATACTGTACAGCACAAGGACCTATATTCAATATCTTACAGTAACTTATGGTGAAAAAGAATATGAGAACAAATGTATGTTCATGTATGACTGAAACGTTATGCTGCACACCAGAAATTGACACAACATTGTAAACTGCCTATACTTCTATAAAAATATTTTTTAAAAAAGTACACGCTCAGAAGATTTTTTTTTAATGTCAGTGGGTTAACTTTTTAAAATAGCTTTTTTAAAAAAAAAAGCCAACACTGGTTCAGTAGATTCAAAAGACTGGTTAAACTGATCAAAGTGACCCTAATTTTTCTAAGCAAGTTAAGTATCCTTCTCCCTTCTGCTATAAACCAAGGCAACAAAGTACACATGCTCCCACCATCTTAAACTTCACTTAAAAGGCCAGTGCATGTCTCTTATCTGCTCACCCAAAGCTGAGCACCTTCCCCAGGTGGTGACCTGTCCACTTTTGCTGCCATTTGTGGCAAGGTCACCTGATCTTACCTACAGAAAGCAAGAGGAACCTCTCCATCCTCCCTGAGAGGGTGAGTGGGTGCCTAATGGCACCAGCAGGAGGAAAGGCCTACCGGCCAATCCTGAGCCAAGATCCCAACTCACCAATGGGCCTCCTAGAACCCCTTCTCCACTCCCAACCCCCAATACTGTCTCTTCCAAAAACATGTTCAATTCCTCTAACCAGTTCTCTTGTGATATGGTTTAAGGACCACTTCAGCAAGCAGAACATACTCCCCTACATATAAAGAATATGTGAAAAATAACCTCCTTCAAAGCTTTTTAGCAGCTAGGTTATGCTGTTCTAGACTCACCCTTATCTGAGTGCTAAGGCCCTTCACTCTTGCCCTGAACTCTTGCACAGCTGACTATCAGAACCTGATACAGGATCTGATGTCTAGCCCATTCCACCTTATTTAATTTATACGGGTTGCTTTTTTGAATCCTGAAATGATCACCCAAAATGGTTCCCCTGAAGTTCAATAATAAGTGCCATTACTTTTTTTAATAGATGAGGAAAAGCAATTTAATGCTCTCAAAATTGAAAGCCATCACCCACTCCATTTCAGAACAGGAATTGAGTTTTGGGGGGGGGGTTGTTTGTTTGTTTGTTTAAGGCAGCCCTGAGATTCCAGAACCAGCCCTGAGTGAAGAATTCCAGAATTCCTCACTGTGCCCTGACCCATCTTCACATTAGAAACACAACAATGACCCCAAAAGACAAGGCCCTGACAAGGAAACCTGCCAATGGACTACATAAATAAAGAGAAGAACCTAAAAACAAAAAATACTAAACTAACCAAGCCATGAAGAAATAAGAATGACAGAGATCAGACCACTCCAGGAGGGAACAGAGATCTATGTTCTCCTCCTCTGCAGGTCAACCCACAGTAGGCCACTCCTCCTCTCAGGCCTTAGTTTCCAGTTCGAAACATCAAGATACCCCGCTCATCTTGAAGTCTGTATGCTGCACGCTGGTTTCAACAAAACAGCACACACAAGCAAGCTAGCCAGCTCCAGGTGAATGTTAAACTTATCTGCTGCCCAAGGACCAAAAATGGTTACATTTCTAACGCTCTGCCTGACAAAATATAAATTGACAGTAAAGCTGCAATTACATTTCAATCTGGACTCAGTATGTTAACATCCTCGACCAAGAAAGTTTCAAAAGCAGACCAAGCAGTACCTACTACTGACACCTGAGGGTACTCTGGTGTCCTCAGACTTCAGCATCAGGAAATGTCACTTGTAAGGTTGAAAGAGACAATAAAAACTCAACAATAAAAAGTTAAAAAGTTTGGAGAGGGGAAGCAAAAGACAGATGACCCACATACAAAACTGCTGAGGTCAGCTAATTAAATAAAAGTGTTAAGGAAAACACTAATCAAACCCTCAAAATATCCCAGGGTTCCAGTGCATATAAGAGAATCCCAGGGAGGAATCTGACTCTAGAATCCTCTGAAAGAACCGCCTGCCATTGAAGGGGGTGGGCATTAACCCTTTACATGCACAATAGGAGATGAGAGAACAGAAAATGAAGCTCATGTGTTCGGTCAATAATATGCAAGTCCTGAGAACATTATAGGTCTGGGGTGACAGAACCAATTCAATCAATGCCTTCAAACCAAGAATTCAGTTTGCCTGTTCCTACTTTCCCCAAACCATTCGGCAACTGGGAAAAATGTGTTTCCTCTGAGGATGAATGAAGGTTGTAGCAGCAAAGTCTTAAGAACAGGCTGGCAGGGGGAGGGTATAGCTCAGTGGTAGAGCACATGCTTAGCATGCACCAGATCCTGGATTCAATCCCCAGTATCTCCGTTTAAAAAAATAGATAAATAAATGAATGAATGGATAAACCTATATACCTCCCCCTCCAAACAAAACAAACAAACAAAAGAACTGGCTGACAGATTGAACCTGCCCAAAATACACAAGAAAACTTAAAAATTTATTGCCACTGCTACAAAATCCCACCATACGGAAACTAAAGTGAAGATATTGGCCTGAAACCTACTCACCTCCAAGATTATGGTGAGCAGCTGCCTCTAAGGTAAGAATGTGTTGTCAAGTTTAACAGCTACTGACTCAAAGGCTAACAGCACTGAACAACTGGGATTGAAGGAAATGTTACATTGGGATTATATGTAGATTTAAGCCACAGGGTTTTTTCACTTCCTTTCTGGGATAACCTGACTGACCTTTTAAGGTCGAGATTTCCTTACAATGAGTCCTGAAGACCTCTAAATTGTTAGGCTGCGGTGCGATTTTATGATAAAGAAAATCTAGTTCCTCCATCTGAGTGATTCATTGTGTGTGACAACTGAGATGTAACACCCCAGGGGGATCATCATGTAGTTGTCTACTAGGGGGAGAAGGATTTTGTCTCAGAGGTGAATGGAGGAGCAAGGGCTAGGGTACCCCTGACTACTTTCAAATATTTCCCACTTGTCCTCACAGCCATCCCATGAAGTTAAAAATACAATCCCCATCTATGGATGGGAAAGCTGAAGCCAGGTGGCCAGGCAACCCACCCAAAGCTGAAGCGCAGTAAGCTGCAGTCAATGACAAAGCCAGACCTGTCAAATTCCCAAACTGGCTAGAGAGCTGTAAGTGCAAACGTGGAAAAAGGACAAGATTTGGGCCCAGAACTTCCCATTTGTCACTGCAAGCACCATCAAGCAATACACTTCCCATCCCTGGCCAGAGTCTATTCAAGGATAAAACCAGAGGTACAGGGGACCCTCTTGGTTCTCAAAGGCGGGACCCCATGAGAGAGCTGCCTGGCAAACATATTCCCATCTTACAGATGGAGGGGCTCTCCCTGAAAGTCAGAATGTGGGGCTCAGCAAGCCCCAGGTCAGGAAAAGGGGCTGTGGCTCCTTTGCCCTGGTGAGGCATCACCAACCCAGCCATTCTGTATCTCTAGGGAGGTGCTAAGGCTGGTGGCAAAAACATTCATAGTCTGACATCAGAAAGGCTAGGGCCCAATGCCAGCTGTAGAAAAATCAGCAAAGTGATCCTGGCAAGTATTACCCTCTGTAAGGACTTCATCTTCCATCTGAAATGTGGGGAAAGGCTGTGGCTCCAAGGGACACAGAGCAGACAGTGATAGTTTCTCCCACGGAGATGCTCCACACAAGAGAAGCAGAGCAGTCATTCATGCTTTGGGGCTCTGCCTCCTCTATTCTAGTCACGATGCTACACTCACTGAACTCCAGTTTACTGAGCAGGTACACACACTAGGTGCTGTGCTATGTCACTTGCATTTATTATCTCACTCCCAACTCTTGTCATTCAATGTAGACATTACTATTCCCTTTTTAGAAATGGGAAACAGAAGGCAAGGTTCACTAAGGTCAAGTCGTAAGCAAGTGGCCGGGTGGAGCTCACTCACACCCAACCTAAGGCAAAGCCTGAGCTGGCCCACAACACCACTCTAGGGACCTGCTGCCTGGGAACAGGCCCACAGCCCCACCTGGCAAACAGCAGGAGGCACTGGATGTGGAACAACCTCCCAGGCACCAGGAGGAGCTGGTTGGCCACTATAATGCAGCAGGAGTTTTTTAAGTGTGCCCAAAGGCATTACCTCATTTAGGATTAATTATGTTTGAAGGTTCAAATCAAAAGACCTGGCCAGCAAGGCGGGTCAAGTAGTGTCACGTCTAGAGATGGAATTGCAGGAGGAATGGCAAAAAGGTTCTTCAACCACAAACAAATGAAGACCTTCTCCCCAGTCCCCCGTGCTGCCTCTGCCTCCACCCTCTCTGCCCTCAGTTGCAGCTGCACCTGTCTATCTTTGAGGCCAAGCAGCCTCAAAGTCTTATAGCCTCTATCCTTCCCCCAGAGTCCTGCCTCAACTTGCTGGGAGCCCCCTTTCAGGTACAACCCATCCCCTGCCAGCACATTCTACCTTAGATGCTGGCCTCTGTTCCTTGGACAGATATCAAGTCCTCAGTCCTTTTATGTAAGGAATCCACGAACTGGGAATCAGGAGAACAGGAAAGCAAGGCCTCTGACAAACTCACCTGTGAAACAAGTACCTTTGGGAAGATAAAGAGAGAGAAAGTGGGTGCAGCACACTGAAGCTGCAAGGACCCTTTCCCACATACCCTGGAGGGTTCCCAGATGATTCCCAGTCACTTCCTAGGGCTACTTGCAGGTATTTAATTAGAGTAAGTTCCTTTGTCTTCTAAAAGACTAACCTACATTTTCATCAGACAAAAAGAGGTCACAAATACAGCCTAAAAAGCGAGGGGAGGGGCAAGAAGCCCGTGGTCTGACATTCCTCTTGACTAAAATGTCCTGGATCATGTTTGCTGGAATCCACAAGTATGCAAGATCTGTCCCCAGCTGGTACTTTTGTTTCTAATAACACCATCTCACTATTTCCACCTCACTGCCACCACTTCAGGTCCCTTGTCTTTTTTTTTTTTTTTTAACTCAACTGTCTTAACATGTTACCTTCCTAATTCAAGGCAAAGATATAGCTTTGCATAGTTAGCACCTGAAACAAGTTTCATTACCTGAAAGAATAGCAATCTGAGGCCAGATTATCTAACTCACCTCCTAAAACAGTTCAGATAACTCAAGAGCATCCATTCTAACAAACAACGACACTTAGCAGGCAGCACAATTCTGTAAGCCTCCAACTATGACACTGCCAACTCGTTCTTCTGGTTCTGCCACACTTCCCGACCTGACACTTGTTACAAGCAAATCCCAACGATGCTCTATTACCCCCAGGACAACTGCTCATAAAGACCTCACCTACTCACCTATTTCATAATCTTCCTAGTTTTCTACAGCGAGCATAAATTAACTCAATTATCAGGGGGAAAAAAATAAGCCTAAGGAAAATAGCCTTGTCCGTTCCATTTGATGGCACAGAAACATCCCAACTCCAAACAGGCAGTTTTGTCCAGACAATCATTTGAGTTGCCCACGCTTTCAGAGATTAGCACACCAACAGTCCTTAAATGGATTCAGGGAAATTGACACATTCAAGACCTTGCAGGTCATTCTTGATTTTCTCCCGAGAATGAAACACCAGAAAAAAATGCCAACATTTCAGAAAGGCTTCGCTACTTCCCCACTCACGTCCTTCAGGTGCATCTTTCAGTCCTCTGCTATCTAAGGTCTATGAGGTCCTAGTTATGATCCCCAACACTTCCTCACGGCACCAGTCCCTGCTTTATCCTCTTCAATGGGGTCCCACTACTCTCAAGGTAAATTCCAGACCCCCTCAGCCCTGGGGGACTGACTGCCTGTTTGTCTCTCTCTGCTTCAAATACACTAATCTTCCTTCAGTCCCAAGCACTCTCTCTGCCGGAAACGCTCTCCCTTTTCTCTTTAACCTATTTAGTTCCTACACATCCTCTGATCCCAGTTGAAGGCCCCCCTCAAGTCTTGCTCACCAGGTCACAGTGTCCTCTCTCCTTGGCCTTTGTAAGTTTCCCCAAGTTTATGAGATTAGTTATGACTTCTCTCCCACTAATCTCACAGCAAACTCCACTGAGCACCGGAGGCACAGTACTCACACTTACATTTATTGAATAAATCAATCCAGAAATCACTACTTGCAACACCAGAAATTCACAAAATAAATGATGCAAAACAAGTGAGAATTACTGAAGAATTGAGAATTGGAGTCTTTAAAATGTTTTATTACAGAAATAAACAATGTTCCTTGACTTTTAAAAAATCAGAAAATAGAGATACCAAAAAGTTTAATCAAAACACAAAAACAAATAAACAAACAAAAACCCTACTGCTAACCCTAATCCAAAGATTTTGTTGTTGACATGTTGGTACAAATCCTTCCAGGATTTTTTCTACCAAGAGCAGCATTACTTCTTTCCTCACTATCAAAATATAAGATTGTAGGACATGCCGAATGATACTGCATTAATAGAGATGACTTGACATTAACAAAAAAATGATGTCATCTGAATGGAAATAACAATGCATCCAAATCATTAATACAGAAGCCATCCCATTCTCTACACCATATCCAAGATGAGAGGCAATCCTCTGTAAAAACAGCTTCAGAATTTTAGGGGACAAACAGAAGATGAAAGATGAAGAGTGGAGGGAGTATGTAAGAAGAGGGTCTAGTAAATCACTCTCAAAATCCCCAATCTAAACTGCTTCCTAGAAAAGGGCCAATTTTTCTGAGTTGTAGGCTATGGAAGCAAAGCAAAGGAGTGACTTTGTGGCTTGGTTCTTAAAAGTCAGCTGTTATAACTCTGCTCTCTGAGGACAAAACAGGGCTAGAAATGGTGTCACCAGGTCATTCCCCAACTCCAAGGAGAGGTGCACTGGAGCCTGGACAAGTAAATGTCCCTCTGTTTTAGGAGCCCTCAGGAAATACTCACACCTTGGGCTCGCAAACAGGAGCATTCTTGGGCTCTGTTGCCCCGCAGGGAAGACGCAAGCCCAGCTCTGCCTCTCCACTACTCAGCAATCTTGGGCAAGCAGCCTGGCCTTCAGAAGCCTCAGTTTCCTCATCTATAAAGTGGGGACTATACTTTCCCCTCCCACTGGATTGCTAGGGGCACTGAAATATGTCTATGCATTGAGCTTGACACATAGTAGGCACTAGAATCCAGACCAGTATGATCTACTAGCTTTCCACCACAGCTTGCTGTCAGATCTAACAAGCTACTGATCTTGATGTACTGATCTGGTGCCAGTAAACATTATTTCATACAATCTAACTTAAAAGAAAACTTGTAACCACTACCAGAAGAAAAAGAACATCAAAAGGACAATAGGTCCAAGACTGAAGCAACTACACACAAGGCTGATTGTCCCTTCGTTTCTCTGTGCTACCACAGCCAGAAGGTGTCACTGTGTGAAATGGACACACAGAACCAGAGACTTAACCAGTACTGTGTACTCCAAGAAAACTGAGAGAAGTAAAAGGGTGAGGAAGAGAGAAAATTAAAGGCTCAAGTGACTCACTCGGACTTTGATCTAAAGAATCCAAAGCTCTTACGATAAGAATGAACTACACACCTAAAGGTGTAGGGTCAAATACACAAAATTAAGCAGTCCTTGCAAAACTCCCAGGGTAGGGCAGAAACGTGCACCTAAGGTGTCATCGAATTCCTAAAGGAGGGGTCCTCATTCATTTCTGGGTCCCAGTGTATGCGCAAACACCAAGTGTCAGTCACACTCTAAGCTTGGGCCCTGCCCATAAGCCTTTCCTTGTTGAAGTGATCAATTCCGATTCTTGGCAATAATCCCTTTAAAAGGCCAGCTGCTGCTGTCTAGTCACTGATGCCGACCCGTTCCAGGTGGGAAAAAGGAAATCAATACAGCCACCGCCTAGATGGGGAGGCAAATTTAAAGTGTAAGGCCCTGTGAAAGGCTGGAACCCAGAGAGGGGGAAGGGTCCCAGGGCTCCAGGGGGTCAGGCAGGAAGGGAGCGAGCGGGGGGGAGGGCTGGCCCTGCAGGCGTGGGCGCGCGGGGACTCTTATTCTGACACGGGATCCGCAGCCGCCGTCGCCGTCGCCGCGGGGTTCAGCGCCGCGGCCCGGCCCGCCCGCGACCCCCGCCTCCCTCCCGGGACCCCCGCCCCGCGCGCCCACGTGCCGCCGCCCCCCCGCGCGTCCCGGCCTCTGAGAAGCGGCGCCTCGCGGCCCGGCCCCTCCCCCGGCCCCGAAGGAAACGCAGGAGGTAGAGCGGCGACGCCGCGACTTTCCGGGACCCCCGCCCGGCCCGGCCCCCACGTGCCCGGTCGGCGTCGGAGCGCGGAACTTTCCGGGGAAGCGCGAGGAAGGCGCTCCCTGAATACAAGGAGTAGAACTCGCTCGCTCTCACTTTTCCATGTTCACACAGGGGTCTCTCACAGCCCCCCGACCCTCCGACCCTGGGCCGCCCCCGCCGCTCCACTATCCACTGCCCGACCCCGACCCCGACCCCGGCCCCCGCCCCCCGCCAAGTTTGGTCCGGAACTTACCGGGCCGCGGGCCGGCCGGGCCCTAGAGCAGAGCGCGGGTTCAAGGGGCCGCGGGGCCGGGGTCGGGGTCGCCTGCGGGGCCGGGCGGCCGAGGGGCCGGGGGCGCCGGGCCGCGCGCGCTCGCTCCGCCTGTGGGGCCGCCCGGGCCCGCGGCGCTCGCTCCGCCGGTCCGCCCGCCCGCCCGCGCCGCCGGCCAGATAATGCGCCCCTCGGCCGCACACATGGAGCCCGGCGCCGGCGTCACCGCCCGGGACATGCGCACCAGGTCAGCGCGCCCGGCCCGCGGCCCCCAAAACACCGGGGAGCTCTTAAAGGCGACGCCGCCCGCCCGCGCCCGGCTGGGCGGGGCCAGGCGGTTGGAGGGCGGGGCCTGGCGATGTGGGCGGGGTCGTGTTGGCCGGCACCGCCCCGGAAGCACCGCCCCTCCTGATCGCGCCCCACTGGACGCCAGACCCCGTGCGTCGGTTTCCCACGCGGGCTCCGGCGGGCTCCTGCCGCAGGGCCAAGGGGTCGTCGCCAGCTCTCCCGCGGCAGAGCAGGGCGGGCCGCGCCCAGGGCTGACTCACGACGCGCTCACTACTGACCTCGCTCCAACTGAGCTGCGAGACCTCAAGCAACTTGGCTGCTTCTGAAAACCAAAATCAGAATGCCACCCCCTCGGGGTCGTCACACAGAAGTTCCATTCCAGGGGATCAGCTAAGCCATCACTTATCCAGCGCAGGGAAGAGAGTTCTACAAAGTAAGATCCAGACCCACTCACTGAAAAGACACTTGGGGGATGACTGCTCTCCCTCTCTAGTTACCTCCCAATCTGCCTCTGGGAGAAGGTGAAACCTCCCAAGAAAACAAATCTGTACCCTTCCCTCTCCAGTGACTTGGCGGAAACACAGTCTGACCTAAGAGAGGATGGGCTTTGGAGATGTTAAACTACATAAAACAAAACACAATTTTAATAGGGAAAATAAAATATCTAGTATCACAAGAAGGCTCTCAATATCAAGATTAGGTTCTGAAGAATCACCAAAAAGGTCCTTTCCACGTTCTTTTACAGTGTTAAAACAAATAATTCATAATGAGACACCTAGAATCCTAAATAGCGGCTTTTAATTTTTATAACACATCCTAATACATATTCATACAAATGAAACAAGTTTCATCAAACATACGTTTACCACTTGCAATGTAGTGATATTTTCTATTTCATTTTTAAAAAGAGAATGTAATTCTGACCCACAATTGGTCTTGACCCCAAACTTTAAAAACAATGTAGAGTAAGTTTTACAAATAAAATTTTCTGCTATGAGCCCCCACCCCAGAAAGAAGTTCCAAAAAATCCCATTTTAATTGTGTTGAGTTCCACACCTAATTGGCAACTTTTTGTCATTGATTCCACCCCCTACTACACCCCCAAAATCTTCCAACAGCTTAGTGCCAACATCTGGCATGCCTTCCCCAAGGCTAAAAGAGAAGCATTCCTCAAGGGAAAAATGATACAAAATACAAATTGTTGACCCCCAAACACCTTCCCTGACCCAGTTTTGTCAACAGTTTGCTTTGCTACAAAGAAATTCAAATGTACAAATTCAAAAACCAAACAAAAAAGTCTTATTCTCAAACAGGTGACCTAGTATAGGAATGTAGGAAGCTCCCTGATCCCATATGCAAAGATAGGTTAAAGCAAATATCCATGATTTTCATTCTAATTCAGCAGCTGTACATTTTGAGAACTGCTTTATGCTAGGACGATTAATCAGATGATGTATATTAAAGCAATACAAGCAAAATATTACCTCACTGCTCCTCACCTGGGTCTTGATTAATGCCAACTTAATTAACTACAAACAGAGCAAAGTGTGGTCAGGTGGGAGACCCAAGACTTGAGATTGACGTAGGGATTCCAGAGACTGAGCTTGCAAACCCTGTGCGAGTTCACCAAGATGACAACCATCCTGTTTTAAAGAGGGAGGCATCAGCTGTGACATATTAATGACACACCCTCGTGGACTGAGGTGTGCACTGGTGACAGGTGGGCTGCTCCAGAGGACAGTGCCAACATCAGCTGGAAAAGCAGGGGTGAGGGTGGGGTGAAATAGTTGGACTTTATTTTTGTGATAGGAAGAGAGGGCCAAGTGTGTAGATGGAAAAAACCATAGTGAATCCATACCTTTGGGGTCCCTGATGCTCAGGTAGGTGAAAGCTGAGGCTGCTTGGCTTAAAGACCTTGCTGCCTCAGTGCCTAGTACCAGACTAAACAGCAAATAGTTCAGCTGGGTGATTATGAAATATGATGCAATCATCTTCAGATGCCATTCTAAAACTGAAAAAACTCTAATTAAGAGACAACTAGGACAAGAACCATGTTTCTCTTGAAGTTTTCCCTCTGCCTTAAGAACAAGGCAGTCAATTAATACTTATGGATACCAGTTAATATAATCCTTTAAAAACACTTCTGTTACTAAGTTAAACAAAACTTCCTGCCAAATTCACTTCATATCCTTTAGACCAAATCCTTGTTAGCAATAGGCAAACCTCCTTCCACCCTAACCACGGCAGAAATACACTAATTATCTTTCTAATATTATCTATTAGATAAACTTTTAAACATCATCTGAGCTAATTCTTCTACAACAGAGGGATTGAAGAAAACAAATTTGGGCCAAATTCAATGTTCATGTCCTCTTTTATAAAGCAGAAATTGGTCCACAGTAGTGTGAAACTGACTGAAAAACAGTAGCATCACCTATTGCATGTTTAAGGTACTGTACTTTTTGGTTTTAATCAGAAATTTTCTTTAAGGTTTCTTTCTGGTGGACAAAATTTAAGATGTCTTATGTGAAAACACTGATCGAGAAGAACTGTCTAAAAGACCACTCATCCCAAGGGTTTTGAGGCTGGGGAGCCTGCAGGTACCAGCCCCAGAAGTTCACAAGCTGGTGGCACAGAAAGACTTAGAATGATTTCAATGTAGGAGATGCATTCATAGGAAAGATAGGAATGACAGAGGAAGGGGCTGCTCCCCTGCCTGAGGAGGAGTCTGGGAAATCTCTATGGATGTGACGTTTGAGCCATCTCTTAATGGATGAACATCCCAGGCATCCAGAACAGCAGAGACAAGGACCAGAACTGGCTACTCCCGGAGTGTGAGGGCTTTAGGGCAGAAAAGGCTGAAAAGGGATGGATTCATTATCCTTTAAACTTTCTAGATGGCTTTCTCTCTCAGAACACAGAATGATCTGTCAACCACTTATTAAATTTACAAGATAAGCAGACCTAGTTATGTAGACTTTAACCAATTTTTAGATTTCTAATATCAAACAATGATATTAGGCTCCCATTTGTTTTCTGATACTCTCCAAGGAATAAACAGGTTGTTCACTCAAAAGTGTACCATGTTAAAATTTTTTTTAAAAAGGGATCCTTATGAAGAAAAGCACTGACTGCTTTCCATGCTTCACATTTTTAGTACTCTGAAGTCTAAAACTGTTTTCATTGAGTTTAGGGACAATGTAATCACAATCTCTAAAAGAGGATTATTTTACAGTTTCTTATTTCACCCCAAATTCACACTCAGATGTTGAGATTACAATGCAATTGGATGGGAAAGAAAAAGATTCATTTCTATATGAATTTTATTTCCTTAGAACTTTGATATTTTTGGTACTTTTTTTAGGATCAGGATATAGTTAAAGGGGCTATGCCTTATGAAAAATACAATACTCCCAACACTACGGCTGCTGCAACAAATGTCAATTTTTTTAATCACAACATTTTTACACTAGATCAGGAGTTTTGGGGGGACAGGTCAGCACCAGTTTGCCCCATCCCTGTCGTGTATGCAGAAAAGTTCTCTGAAACATAGCTCTCTAGAGATGAGCCACTTTGTCAACATGTGTTTGTTTTAAGTATCTTTTCTAACCACGATTCTAAACACTTAGTGTCAATGCAACATGGAGTTCAGGCTCCATCTGCAGTTAGTCTCTGTGTAGCCATGATAACACACTATTACAGGGTTCTGAGCACAGATGCTTCCCTAAAGGGTTAAATACAGACTGCTCAGAAGTATCATTGTGAACCGGAAGTGTATCTCCCATTCTGTCTTCATCTGCATGTGTCACCAGTTGGCAAGGAATATCTCTTTTGTGTCTATACATGGCTTACAAAAAAAAAAAAAATGCACACCTAATTTAGATCAATTTTAAGTCTTTGAAAAGTTAGCAAGTGAACCATGTTTTCTATGAATTAAAGAATTAAAATGAAAAAAAAAAATCAGAAAACCACCAGAAAAAAAATGCTACATGACAGTCAAGTCTAAAGATCAACCTATTCAAACCTGCTTAGCAAAGAGTGTTAGTCACATCATCGGTCTGCTAATAAACATCCTTGGTTTAGACATGAAGGAA
The DNA here is from genome assembly GCF_009834535.1 of Camelus ferus. NCBI lineage: Eukaryota > Metazoa > Chordata > Mammalia > Artiodactyla > Camelidae > Camelus > Camelus ferus. The sequence continues at coordinate 15,406,403 of NC_045717.1, forward strand.
AATATGTTTTAAAAACCTGGTATCCAATTCATACCACCCTCCCCAGTTATTAAATGGCAGATCTTCCAAATGATATAGGAAGGAGGAAAACATTTCTCCCCGAAGTCTTCCTAATAGGAAGAGTACTCCCTCCTCTACTGGTGCCCAGTATTTCACTATAGAAAATACAGGAGGCGGGTCTTTCTAGTTTTCTCCTTTACCGCTTGATAACAGGCCTACAATTTTACCAACTCCTGGTTTGGGAGCAGTAAGATCTTTATTTCAAATCTAGGTCAAAAGTCAATCTTCAATAGAGATACTTTAAGAGGTTAAATAAGAATTTGAAAGATTTATAAATATAAATACAAATATAAAGCCTAAACCTTGAAAATGTCATGCAAGTTTAAAAAAAATCATTCTGCTGTGTTAAGAATTTCAGACCAGCTTAAACGACAATTCTCAAAGGAAAAATATTCAGCAGCCCCCTTATCTGTTCTCTGGAAGTTCCTTAGGAGATTAAACTCCATGTTGACCTCATACAGAGTCTACATGGTCTGATTTCACTGGTCATCATTGGTTTCTGATTGAAAATGCTTATTCAGAGCTTAATTTAGATATTATTTTAATTTACTTGGGGGGACATTATTTTAATTTGAATTCAATTTTGAATCCTACTATGGCGTATTTTATAAGACTCTCTACTTCTAAAGGTAACTTTGGGCTTTTCTTGCCAAAGGTGCTCAGTTCAAACTCTGACTTTTACATGAGAAAAACTCCTCAGATCAAGGGAACTCACCAGGCTGTTTTTCTCCTCTAGGTCCCTGACCGTGCCCATGCTGTTCCTCTTCTGGGAGTGCCTAGCCACCTAACAAGTAGCTCTCCCCACCGCCCTTTCCTTTGCAGGTTCTCCAAATAGTCCCTCCTTCCCCAATCCAACTGCAGCATTTTGCTGCACTTACCAGTTCATGAACCTGTCTTTTCCTGGTAGCATATGAGTTTCTGTGTCCAGCCAAGTGCCTGACCCTTGGCAAGGTAAATGAGTATTTGCCAGCAGTGGCAGTATAAGGCTACAACGAACTAAGGGAACATACTGAGAAAAATCAGCCAATCCAAGAACCTCTAGATCGTCCCTCAGTCATAAATAGCAGCCTGTGGCCCCAGTGCAGACCAATCTGCTCTTGGGCAGTATTAACTGCCATAGATAGCTATCCAAACTTGGGTGCCAACCTCAAGAGGGACAGTCAGCCTTGTTATGATTCTGTAACAACTACCTTTACTAGGCACCTACAGCAATCCAGCCATTTGCCTGGTGTTTACCATCACCATCTCACAAATGAGGAAACTGAGGCTCAAAGAGGTTAGGCCACTTGCAGTTAGGCCACCTTCCTGAGGTCACTAAGCAAGCAAGTGGCGGAATCTGGCTCTCTGGCTCTTAAGTTTCTACTGCACACAGGGCCTCCCATGGTACTTTTACAAAGCAACAAAGACAACAGCAAACAGTCTTTAAGAGCACACTCCTGCAGAAGGACTTATCTACTGTCTGCTTCCTTAAATTCTATACACATCTTCAGAACAGCCCTCTGCAGGCATGCTCCTGCAGGGAACATTGTGATAATACAATAGGAAACCATCCCATTAACCACCCTGCCAGATAGTCCTGAATTTGTGGGTACATTAGCTGAACCCCCAGAACTGCTAAGTGCAGGTCCACTGGTGGCTCCCAGCTCTGACGAAGCAGCTTACTGAGCAAAAAGTGAAAACCTGAATGAGCTGGAGCCCAACAACCCAGCCTGGAGGGCGGGGAACAGGAAGTGAAGAGAGAGCAAGCATCTACTTCCCAAAGGCAGCAGAGCCCAGAGGTGGGAGCCTGGTCACGTGTACACTGCATTACTTGTCCACGCCCACTTCCGGCCTGGGCCTTCCTCTTCACCTCAGGAGTCAGTACTTGGGTAGAAGGAAAGAAAAAGAAGAGACTGCCAGAAACTCTCCTTATAATATGCTCCCTCTCTCCTGGAGCCTGGGTCCTGAATGAGTATCCACCCTTGCTCTCTGGCTCCACCCTTCACAAGTGCACTTACTCACTTACTTAAGAGAAGCACCAGTCACACAATTAACCTATGTGGACTAACATCAAATCCGGCCAAAACATAGGAAAGTCAATATAGCAGGTCCCCAGTCCCAGTACCAGAGGGAACACTTAAGCAGAGGAAACTCTGTGCAACTCTTTTTTTTTTTTTTTTTTAAGATTTCAAATAAGGTGGGAAGGGCTTTTAGAGCTGTTTATCTCTTTGCATAATACACACTGCCATGAAGAAATGCCACAGGATTCCAAAAACACACTGCCACCAACTTCAAGAAAAAGCAAAGCTGAAAATGCTCCTGGCAATAACCATTCCAGACTCTCTCTTATTTCTCCAAGACCACAGTCAGTCATCCTGGATCAACTGGTGCCAACAGCCAACAATCAACCAGGAAAACACCATAATTTTTGCTTCCTTTCAGAGGGAGGAAACAGAAGAAAGGAACTCTAGTGAAGAAATTAGAAGAGTAATAGGTTTCACTTCCAAACCTCCAAGAAACTCCACCCCAAGTTCCAAACATCCAGGGATATTCCCAAAGAAGTTCTGAGATATTCTTTCATTCATTTGTTTACTTACTTGGGATGTAAGCTCCCTGAGGGCTGACTGCCACTGTCCAGCTCTCTGCTAGGCCCCCAGCTGAGCATGTTGTGCCTGGTGCATCACTGGCACGCAGACATTTATTGCTGAATTATTTGCTGGCACAGGAAGTTACATGAGCCAGAAGATTTAACATTTTCTATTTTTCAATCCAATTTAAGTTGCATTAAAAAAAAAAACTATCTTATGGCTACACAGAAAAATCTGTGGTAAGTAAAGCCCTTACTTGAGTGTTCAAATGTCCCTTACAGGCCAGTTTGGAGGGATAAATTCATATTCAAAAGATGCATCAGTATAAATAAAGACAGCCGGGCTGCAGAGAGGATAAAGCCAAACTTAATACTAGGAACTGAAAATAACAACATCCATTTATTTGGATGGAACAACTCCACAGAGTAGTTATTTCCCAATTCCAAAAGAGGTCAACTTCTTTCTTATCATCAAAATCCCACAGGGATTTAATGCCCCAAGTGCTGTCTCCAACAGGAAGGAAACCCTGACTTCCCTAGCTATTTCAGTTATATAAATCAACAGTTTATCGTCCCAAGTTAGAAGTTGAGCAGTAGTGTTGGGACCCACAGGCCTTTTAGAGCTGCCCACCAACGGATAACCACGTTACATTACATCTAATAAATGTACCTAGATCAATATCATTTCTAACTATCCAAGGGTTTTTATTGCTGTAAGGATCTTTCAATTCAAAAAAAAAAAGTTTAAAAAACTTCCTGTTAGATAAAAGAGACTCGGTGGTGGCGCCACCATCCACCAGAGTGAAGTCTGTGGTGCACAAGAGATACAGCATAATTTCAAAAGGGATAATAATCCCTTTAAAGTTGTTTACCTTATGATTTATATTTTAAAAATAATAAACTTTGCTCCTTTCCTATACAATGGAATAAATGTCTTTAAAAGAATTAAGATTATACAATGGAATAAATGCCTTTAAACGAATTAACATTTATTTCAGATTGGCAGATACTTCTTGGGCTCAATAGTAAACTCAGTGTGTGTGTGTGTGTGTGAGAGAGAGAGAGAGAGAGAGAGAGAGCGAGAGAGCGAGAGCGAGAGGAATATTTTAAGGGGTGGGGGAAAGATCTTTTCTTCAAACTTGGGAGTGGTGCAGTGAAAGCCTTAACAGATTTTTCACCCACTATTTCCCCCTACCTCCAAAGTGTTAGCTATCAGGGGCAAGTGACATCTGTCCCCACATGAGTAAGTGAAAAGGGCTGGGCCCAACTCACCAGCCATGATGGGCTTTCACTAATTGCTAAGAAAGAACCCTCTTAAAAAAAAAGCAAAAAAAAGTGTCCTGCCCTCCCCAGCCCCCACCCCCAGAGGTTAAGTTAGCATCTTCACAGCTCTCTGGATCCTTGAGACCTCAAGGTGAATTCTGATTTCCTCATGGTCACTAAGCCACAAACTCAATGTACTATTATTGTGTGGCAAAAAATGACTTTGTCCATCACTTTCCCAGTCTTTTATCCCCAAATCCGATCTGCTACCCTAAAAGAATGGTTCTTCTTTCAAGGTTCTAATGTGTAAGAAGAGATCACTCACCAGGTCATTGCTGCATATCACTCACTCAAGCAGTCCCAAAATATGGATATTTAGGTTTATGGTTCACTTTCTTTTTTCTTCCCACAATTCAAGTTCACTGTTATCTTCTATTTTGCCTGTGATCTAATTATAGCAATACATCTCCTTGGCCTTAACTCAGACATTACCCCATTTTACAGAGGGAGGAAGCAAGGCCAAAGCAAACACAAACCCTTGCCACATAGCAAATCCATCTCACGTCTGCCATTCTGAACACAGAAAAATGTTACTAGACCCAGGTGGGCAGTGGGTTTTTCAAGAGACATATCAAGTTTCTTTCTCTTTGCTCTTAGGGCATATCTAGCTTGGCAAAATGTCAAGTGCTTCCTGCTCTGGGAGTCCAGGCCAGAACCCTAATCTTCTGAGCACAACAATCAACCTTTACTGCACACCAACCATGTGCTAGGCACTGTGCTGGCTGCCTCCTGTTCATTATCTCAGATTCATTCATTCACACGTCTACGAAGCACTTCCCATCTGCAGGCGCCTTCACACACATTCATGGAAATGTGACCCCCTCAAGTATTTAGTAACATGACAATCTTGTGCTGTAACTTATCCAAGGCCACATGGCTAGGAAGAACAGACCCAGAAACTGAATCAGGTCCTTCTGACTTCAAAGATCCCCCTTCCCTAACAGCCCACCATGCTAGTCCTAATGGTTTCATTTCAAATCATAAATATGTGCCAGCACTTCTCTACCCTGTCACAAGGCACCTTAAGCCCTGAGCTCCCCCACCATCTTTCCCCTTCCCCTCAGGGCAGTGCCTACAGCTGACCAGGAAGAGGCGGTAGAAGAGCAACCAGGTCTGAAGCAGCTTCCTGCCTGGACTTGACTACCCCAGGAGCAGAGGGCCCAGGAAACTCTCCAAGCACTTCTCCACAGAAGAAAATAGCTCGAGTTGAAACTTGTGTCCACATGGTCCACCGACAGATTTAGAACTCAAATTATAGCCTCGGCAGGAGTCTTCATAAAGGACTCAAATTAAGCAAGACCCAGATGGAAATGAACAGGAGAGAGACAGCCTTAAGTCAAACTGTAAAGTGACCTGCAGTTCTAGCAGAGTCAGAGGGAGGAACTTGTTGAAACGCTAAACTAAACAGAAGTTTAGCCTCTATTTCAGAACTCCACTTCAGGAACATTCTCCCCACGTTTTTAGCCTGAGACTTGTATGTGGACACGAAGTGGTTACAAGTTACTCAGGTTTCAAACTGAGTTCATTCCTGTCCTTTGGACCATCTCTCAATGCCAGCATTCATCTACTTGGGCTCCAGAGAGCTCTGCGTTTGGCAAAACAGATAAAATTAGCTACTGGAGTGAACTTGGAATCCAGGGTGGGCCATTAAAAAAAAGTACACATGAGATTTGTAAAGGCCACGTAAAAACTTCCTTTGGGCCAGGCTGAAGTCATCTAAAAGGTAGAGAAATGAATTCAAATCCCCTGATCCTTGCCTCCCTTCCACCCTTCCTGGATCTAACGTGACCCGTTTCCTGCTTCTTGCCCTGCCTTCCAAACCAGAGTGGCCCACAAACTGAGGATTCTCTAGAGATCAAGGGGTAAATCAGAGGGCCTAGGGAGAGAAAACACAGCAGGAAAGCCTAAAGAAGTGTTTTTCTTCTCCTTTTTTTGGAGGAGTGGGAGTGTGGTGGGGGAAGTGAGTTACACTAGGCAGAGGGAGAACCGAGGGATGGGACAGGAAGTGGGTCGGTCCCACAACTTGAAAGTGTGATAATGGGGGGACAATGCCCCAGCCCTGTCCCTCCCACCTCTACACTCGCCTGACAACACTGCAGTGGCTTCATGGCTCAAAATGGAGTAACCAAGACCGTCATCTGGCAATAGCTCCTGCTCCCCTAAACCTAGCAGGTCTTAAAGAGTAAGAGAAAACAGCGTTTTTCGCCTGACTCCCAATTTTCCTTCCAGCCACACAATCCTCCAGGTCCCTGAAAGCTGAGGTAAAAGTTCAGAGAATATCCCTAATCTGGCATTCCAAGAAGACTGGGGTTGGGGGGCAGGGGGGCTTGAATATTTCTGATCCCTCCTTCCAGAATGGAGAGAAGTGGGTACCACCAACAGAAGTAGGGGAACCTTGAAGTTGGGGCTCCAAGGAGAACAGAGGGAAGAGTTTCTCCCTTAGAGACTCAGAAGGGGAACCTCAGGAAAGGGGGTATGTCCTCAGACAAGTGGAAGAGGAACCCCCGGGAATGCAGGGGGTCCCTTCAAAGAAATGAAGAAATCTACCGTGTCTTCCATCAGAGACGAGGTATCTTGGAACAGTGGAGGCACATTTCAGAGATGTGAGGAACCTAACAGGGAGTGGGACATCTCATATTAGGGAGAGAACCTCTGGAGATGCCTCTAAACATTGTGGCATCACAGATTAGCAGGGGACCCCCAAAACAAAAAAACTTTGGAAAGGTGGGAATGTTTCCTCAGACAAATAAGGATCCAATTAGACGTATGGGCATTTCAGAGTAGTGGGGGTGGGGGGCGCCTCAGGAAAATGGCGGTACTCATCAAAAAGTGGGGCTGGAGGAGAGAGTAATAGCTTGAGGGTAGAACGCGTCCTTAGCGTGCACAAGGTACTGGGTTCAATCCCCAGTATCTCCACTGAAAAAAAAAATTAGGGGACCCCATCAAAAATGGGGACAGCTCAGAAAAGTGGGGAACATTTCCAAGAAGGATTCTGACAGAAGAGCACCTCAGATTAGTTGGGGGATACTTGGGGAAAGAAAGAGATCACCCAAAGAAGTGGAGACAGAAAAGCAGTGAGAGCATCGCAGAAAGGCTGGGGGGGGGGGGGACCTCTGAAAAGTGGGGGGGGACACCTTAAAAATGCAAGGGCGAAAAAGGAACACAGAACAGTGGGACAACAGCTCAGAGAAGCAAAGATCTCCTCAGAGAGGTGGGGGTCCCCCACAGAAGTGAGGGGGAGGGTCCCCTGGAAGCAGAGATGTCTCCTGAGAGAAGCGGGGGTCCCTCAGGGAAGCAGGGTATCCCCAGGGAGACGGGGTTCCCAGAAAGGCAGGGAGTCCCTCAGAGAACGCAACCCTTAGGAGAAGCAGGGGTCCCCTTAGAGAAGTTAGGAGGGGTAGTCTCAGAGAGGCGGGGCTCTCGGGGAAGTGGTCCCTCAAAGAGATGGGGGGGTCGCTCTGGGAAGGGAAGCTCCTCTCAAAGAGGTGAGGTCCCTCAGAGAAGCGGGTTCCCTCAGACAAGAGGGTCCACGCACTGGAGACGGCCCCCTGGAAGAAGCGGAAGCCCCTGAGAAGCCCAGGGCACCGGAAGCCGGGGACCCGCCACCGGCGGCGCCGGCCCCTCACTCACCGAAGTTGCTCAGTGCTTCTGCGGGTGGCTGCCGGGCCCCGGCCGGCCTCGGGTGGCGGGGTCTGGTCCGGTCCGCTCGGGTCCCGCGGCGGCAGCTCCCTCAGGTGGCGCCCGCGGCGGCGGCGGCGGCAGCGGCGACAGGACCACAGACGGTCGACGGACGGACTGCGCGGGCGACGCGGACCGCGTTCGGGCGGCGGGGGTGCGCGTGCGCGCGCCGGGGCGCTGACCCCGGGCGGGAGGAGCCGCTGCGCAGCGCTCGGAGCAGCCGCTCGGTCTCGCCGCACCGTCTCACACTGAAATTGCCCGCTTCGCAGCCCGGCTTCCCCGGTTGCTAGGCAGATTTCGTCTCGCACACTTCCGGGTTGAGACGCGTCTCACCGAGTGGCGGCGCCGCAGGCCAATGAGGTCCGGCCGGGGTTCCCGGGATCCGCGCCCCGGTGAGGGCATGGCCAGGCTCATGACGGACATCACCCAGCGGCCAATGAGCGCACGTGCCGGCTAGCCCTCGGGATCGCGCCGGGGGCCTGGGCGGACCCAAGGAGGCGGGATGAGGTGACTGACGGGCGGAAGGCCAATGGAAGAGTGGAGCGGGCCTCAGGTCCAGTCAGGGCGCTGAGGGGGCGGGACTTTAGGTTTGGGGCGGGAACACCTCAAGGGGCGGGGCCTACGGGACGCGTCAATCCGTGGTCGGCTAGCTCGGACACTGGAGGGGGGTTCCGCCGGGCTGCCCGGCGGCCGACAACTGGCTGGGCAGGGGGTTCCCCGCAGTGCTCAGCAGGGGCGCCCCACCCACAATGCACCGGAGGCTGTCTGGGCCGGGCGGGCGTGGGGCGGTTACGCCGGGAGGTAGGCGGGGCCGCATGAGGCGCGCTCTGAGGACACTGGGCGAGCTGTGGCCCGGCCTTGTTCCCGAGGGGTTTCGTTGCCTCTGGGCTCTTTTCTGTCTAGAGTCATGGGTTTCTACTCTCTTCTGAGGAGAATCATGGGGATTCTTGCCCCCCAGCCCCCGTTCTGAGGAGAACCTTCAAGAATCTTGCCCCTGGCCCCTTCTGAGAAGAGTTTTACTGATTCATGCATGCGCTGCCCACTTTTATGAAGAGAATTGCCAAGAACAGAATGATTTTGTAGATTCGGAACTTAAGCTCTGTGCTCAGAGAAAACTTGTCGGGATTCCGACCCCTGTCCCCTTTGCTAAGGAGAATTTGGGGAATTCAGGGCCCGCTGCTTTTCCTGGAAGTCTTTAGGGGAACATACCTCTTTTCTGAGCACTGGTGGGGGTCACTGGGCGGCTCCCTCCCCTGAAGGGCAGTAGGGGCTGCATACCCCCGGCCTTCATTTCTGAAGAAAACTTGGAAAATTCCTAACTTGTCCCTCCTCCGACCATAGAAGAAATTTGGAACTTAAAGCACTCCTCTCTACAGAGAGGAATTGCAGGAGACTGATGGCCCCTCACCCTTTTTACTAAAGAATTGCCAGACAATTGTGCTCCCTGCGCTTTTTCTAAGCGTTAATTGAGTGTTGCAGGAGTTCCTCTTTTCCTAAGAACTGCAAGCATTTGACTCCTCTGCCCTAGAAAAGTTACCCATTTAGACCTCCTTCCCTTTATTTTTTTTTTTTAGGATAATTTTCCAACAGCTACCTACTCTTTCCCAAGGATCAAATCTGTGGCCCTTCCAAATTCTGTCTCCTGTCAGTCTTTTCACCCCCACCTTCCATCTCTGCTGAGCGTGGCCCTTCCAAGAAGCATTCTTGCTTCCCACCTACCCTAGACAAAACTAAATAGTCACTCCAGACTCTGCTGTAGTATGCACCATGGCCTACCAGGTGTCGGAGGCCTTCACTTCTGTCTTCCTCCAGCTGGTCTGTACTCCTCTCCTCTCCTCTCCTAATTTACCCCCAAAGAACCCAGTCATGCCCTTCATAGGCAAACAAACATCCATTGAATCACAGGGGGAATGAATGCAGCGATGAGAAGGATCCACACATTGAGGATTCAATATGGCGAACTTTTATTGCCCCTACTTTGTGCATAGAAGCATGGGATCGAACTTGTGAGCCAAGATGAACACAATAAAGGACAATAGGCCTATTAGACAAGGCAGATTGTTATAATACCAATATCTCAGAGATACCAAGAATATGTCGTACGAATGTAGAGGAGGGAGTGATTAAATGAGATAATGGATGCAAAAGTGCTTTGTAAACCTTGAAGCAGTGTACCCGTGTAGAAAGGATTATTGTTATTGTTACAAGTGGGCTGACATTCCTGGAAGAAAAGTAAAAAATAAATTCTATTTTGAGCATCAGAGTGATGGGAGGTTGGCAGAGAGCTGTGTGATGCCTGACTCCCTGAATAAGCTCAGCCAGGACACAAGCAGCAAGACTGAGTCCTTGGCTAGGGAAGGAAGCCACTGGAAACATGAAGACACCATGTTCCCAGAGTGCCTTGTTTGCATGTCTGTTGTAGCACTTATCACATTCTGCAAGTATCTAAGATGGTCTGGGTGGACAATAAACACTTGGACTTTAGTGACTAGCAGAACTGGGGTCAAACCCACATCTGCCACTGCCTAGCTAGGCCAGTTACTTTCCTTAGCCATATCAGAAATGAGAACACCTGTCTCTAAAAGTTGCACTAAGAATTGTGAGTTCAAATTTCCTTGAATGGTACCTGGTGCGTGCGCAGTAGGGCTCAAGAGCTTTTTGTTTCATTCCAGGCACTAATCAAGATACTTTCCAAGAGCAAGAATCCAGCCTTATCATTTAAGTAATCCCTCAGTGCTTTTAGCTTTCTGAACTGAACCAGAAAGAAAGAGCAGCTCATTGTCCAACCACTTCATTTTACACATGAGAAACTGAGAGGCCCCAGAGGGCAACTGTGACTTGTTCACATCCCACTACTACTTTATGGCTGGATCCTAAACTTGCATGGACTTAATCTCACTGTGGGCCTATGTGTAGAAAGTTGAGAAGGAAGGAGCCCTGTGCCCTTGAGTCCTTGTGCAAAGCAGAGTCATGTAAGAACTCCAAATTCCCTGAGCCTTCTCTCTCTCTTAAGTAAGCTGTGAGAAGGTTCTAGACATAGCTCTAATAGAGTCCCCAAACACAAGAGAAAAGGGCAAGTGGGGGCGCTGACCAGGGTCAAGACCACCTAAATTAACTTTATCAAAGGGAAATTGCAAATGAAGTGAGGTTATTTCAGAACTACTCTATGTAATTTCCAGATCATTCCCTGGAAATGTCAGGACCTATAATTACATCTCACCTTTTTATTTTAAGAATGTACAGAATTTCTCAGATTCTCTGGAAAAAGGCATTGCCTGGAGGCAGAGATGTTGGATTAAGGGATGTCCCTGAAGTCTGGAATCCTAAGCATAAACAAGAGTCCCATTTGGCTGGAAAATTGTATCCTCAAAGAATCAAAGGCAAATGAGCATTCGTCAGAGAGAGAGAAATGCCCCACCAAAATGGATGACATGAGCACAGCTTCTGACATAAAAAAGAAAAGAAAAGCATGTGACCCATACCAAGGATGGGCTTTCCTTTCCATGGTGGTAGCAGTGATTGTATCTCTCAGCATCAAGGCGTGTCCCTTCCTGGGTCTGGGAAATCATGTGGGCAAACTGGCTAAGTGACATTCACATCCAAATAGGGAAATGGAAACTGAGCCAGGTGAATGCACAGGCGGCAAGAAGGCAGGGCCTCAGTGGTAGTTAGAAAAATGAGGACTTGGTGGGTGCCAGCCTGCAGAGACCTTCTCTTGGTGTTGTGGCCTTGGACAAGGAAGAGTGCCCACTGACAAAGAAGAATGACAGCTGGTTGATACCAGTGGGAAGGGTACTAAGTGCAGATATTAAAGCCCTCTAGTGTCACTCAATGACAGTAGCCACTCAGGTACACACAATAAAGCACTGTGAGGTTCACATATGTGAACTGAGTGTAGCTTTAGTGGTACTGGTTGACTAGACAATCTAGTATAGAGTCCAGTTGGAATTCAGGCATCCTTTCACTTTTTTTTTTTTTTTTAATAGATCTTTAGGTCAAAAACCTGGACTCTAGTAACAGATCTTACCTGGTTCTTATTGACACAATTAAGTGGAATTAGTGATAACCCTTTTCTGAGGCAAAAAAAAAAAATGTAGTGTATACCTACATGCCTGCAGCCTAGAAGATCTCTAAGCCAAAATGGTGACTTCCCCATCTAGGAAGAAAAGCATTTCTGATAGGAGAGACTTCATCTTAGACACGTGTGGCCACTATATGCAGAAAGGAGAAGTCGAATGGAGACTCACTGTTGCCCGTGGAGAATTCACCATGAGATTCTGTTGGATCTGAAGGCTTTTAGCATCCCAAACACGCACTTACATCTGAGCCTGAAACCCAGGTCAGGGCTTTCATCCTGCTGCATTTCACACCCTTCCCTCAACCTTTCTGTGCCTTTCTGTGCCCAGGGACTGAAGTGATTCCAAGTGGCATGTGTATCATGCCTGTGGTTGGAGCCCATTGCTTTCGTTCCCTCACCATTCTCTCCTCTTGTCAGGCTGGTGTCTAATCCTACCACTAAAATCTCTCTCAAGTTACTGAGAACTTAATGATCCCCCTTCTAGGAACTCTTCTTGGTGTGCATTTTCTCCAACCTGCAGCATCTAAAAGATACTCCCTCCTCCGTTGAAATGTCTTTCATTGGCTCCTGGGGAACTTGACTCTTCTGGTCTCCTGTTCAGTCTCCATGCAACTTCTACCTGGAAATTCTTCCAGGCTGTTCATCTCTTGCAACTCTTTGCCCTCTCTGTTTCTTCAGAGAATAAGTCCCTTGGTGGAGTGGGACTCTGTAAGAACTCCCAGATCTGTATTCCCATTCTACCCAAGTTCCTGTCTAGGGTGTCCTTTGCCTCCAGATAGTACCATGAAGATGTGACTCAAACCCAACCAAATATCACACCAAGGTTGGTATCTCTCTCTTTGACCCATCTCCCATTCTTTAAACTACCTGGCCTTTGTCATTCTCTTTTCTGCACCAGTGCCACTTTCCCAGTGTTCTAGACAGAAAGCGCTTAAATCTTTAGAGGTTTTTTAACGTCACTCTCCAAGCTCAAACTTAGTTGCTAAATGTTGTGAGGTGTCCCCTCACTTTTCTATCTACTCTTTTCAATTTCTTGTTACCACCCATACCTGGACTATTATGTGCAAACTATCAGACATGTACCACTCCTACTCAAAAAACTTTGATTTTTAGGGAGGCTGTATTGTGTTGCTTTTGTAATCAGAAAGAAAAAAAAATTAACTAGATAAAGGCTGAATCTTGGCTTGCCATTTGAAGCCCTCTCGTTGCCCCTCCCTTCACTACAGTTTCTTCCTGGGATGCTTCCTTCAGGAATGATACCTTACGCTGATTACTGCAAAATTTCCCACACTGAATTCCACTGGACATCAGAATGATTCAAGATATCAGTAGGGATTCTGTAATGAATTTCCCTTTAAAAATTTTTTTTCAACAAGAAGATTTCACTAAATTGTTAATATTAAGAATACATGTTGTTATGGTATATTCCAACCCCTCTTGAGCACATGCTGTTTCCTTTTTCTAAGAACACCCATTAATATCCTGGCGAACTCTTATTTGGTAGAACATGGTTCATGGTTTGAATGGGGCTGGTTCGGCTCAGCACGTTGCCCTTGTCTAAGCCAGCTTCTTCCTCCCTTACTGCATCGCCCTCTTTCAGTAGTTGTGTGAGGTCAAGGTACATTGCTCTGTTTTGGTGGGGAGATGATTGAGGCTCAGGGTTTTTTATTCAGCTAGAGTCACCAATAAATAAAACCAGAACCTAGGTCTGAATTCCAATTCTGAACAAAATCTCAGACTCCTGTAGAGCCTTTCTACCAGCTAGGGCTACGAGCATGTTGGTAACTAACATTTTCTTTTTGTAATCCTCGTTTTTGTGCATTTTGTATTAAGTGACCACACAACGTGGGTAGGCTGGCTTGCCTTTCTTTCTTCCATCTTCTTTCTTTCTTTCTTTCTTTCTTTCTTTCTTTCTTTCTTTCTTTCTTTCTTTCTTTCTTTCTTTCTCTCTCTCTCTCTCTCTCTTTTTCTCTTTCTTTCTCTACTAGATAACACATTCTCAGAGGATAGAACAATGTTCTTCAACACACACATAGTAGACAAATACATTTAATATATACACGGCAGACTATGTTTAAACAATAAATGCCTGGATCATCTGCCTTTTCTGAATGCCTGCTCATTTCTCCCCCTTGGGTCCCCTCTTCTTGTACATAATACAATGTTAAGGACTGTCAGACCCAGAGGAAGTTCAGAAATCAGCTAGTCCATCTTCAACATTTGCCAGATGAGGAGCATGCAAAGAGCTTATGACTTGAGCAAGCTCAACAGCAAGGCGAGAGCCAAGCCGGTCTCTTGGCAGAGCCAGCCTGAATCTCAAAGACCACAGACACTCACTGCACCTTCGTGGTTGTTAAACTCCAGTGGCAGAACAGGCGGCGTCCTGTCTGCTGTCTTAAGTGGAATTCAGGAGTCCCCAGTGGGCAGTCATGGGCCGCGCCCCGTGGGTCACTTGTGTGCCTTTGTGAGGGAAGTTTCCTTGTCACTGCCCAGTTGCTTCCTGCCTCCATATTAAGGCCTCCAGACCAATCTGCGGGGAAGCAGCCATCAGGGCTCGCTGCCTTTGGCTTCCACCCAGACCAGGCCAGGCTCTTCCTGCTGCTGCTCGGCCTCTAACACATCTGCTCACCGAGGCCCTGGCCCTCTTTATGAGAATTTTCTCCTGGATTGTTGCCGAAACATAGACAAGAGATCTGGAAGAGGGAGACAGTACAACCTAGTACCTTCAGAGGAATTGGTTAGACATGAAGGTCAGAGTCTGGTGTGGCTTGGGAAAGAGATTAATTGGCTTAAAAAAATCTACCTTGGTCCCAAATTGTGACCTTGAACTGGTGATTCCTTTGGGTGCCCCAACGCTTGTCAGATGCCTACATGGCATCGATCAAAATGCCTTTGGTGTCCCTTGCATCACTAACATGTATCCTGTTGTGTGGGGAGGTTTCTTGTGGCCAGATATAGGTTCTGGCCTTTTTCATGAGAACTATGAGGAGAGGGGAGCATGCTTAGCACTCACCCATCATTCTCACCAAGGGTATGGCTGTGAGTAATGAGGAGGTGAAGTTTTGAAGGTTGGAAGAATCCAGAGAGAGATGATGTGGCCATGGGCTCCTCATCTTATCTTGGGGACTGAGTTGATGCTGCCATGGGGTCTGTCTCTGTGCAAAGCCCACCTGGCCCTGTACCCTGCAGACAAGGTACAAGGGTGTCCCACAACCAGGGCAACCCCGGTCATGACCTGTGGCTATTCCAGAACACAGCCAGGGAGGGGCAAATAATCCCTGAAAAATAATCTCCTTAAGTCAAAGTTTTAGGTCTCAGGAAAACTAGATGCTAAGAGAGAAACAGATCCTATGAAAGAGGGATTTGGGTGTGGCCCTGCTGGGACTTCCTTCTGTTGATGCCAGAAGACAGAGGAATTTTCCGCAGGCAGGAAGAACTTCTTGGAGAGATGAGGTCCCTTTTCTTGGGGAGGGGGTGTCTCCAGAAACAGCACGGTGGCCACTGGGCAGGGTGTTAGGGGTACAGTACTCATTTTGGGGACCCAGCTCTGAGGCATCTACTCTGGTTAGTTCCTGGTAGTGTCAGGGGCGCTCTGGCTATTGGTCACCTACTGTTGGAGTCCATGTTATTCATGGGGGTTAGTGACCACATCTCTGTCACTGTCACCCTCTGACCCACACCCCTGCCTCAGATTCAGCCATATCTGCACCACCTCCACCCTTGAGTTGGGTTCCAGGATGTGGGCCTAGTTTAGAGGGGAGAAGAACCTGAGGGGACCCAGGGATTCGAACCCTCGCCTGGACAAGGGGACCTCAGTCACTTTGCCTATATCGATCAATGTCCTCTTGGACATGACCCAGGCATCAGCTGTGTTTGAGATGGCAGCGGGCACGGGCGGCAGCCCCTGCCTTCTGGAACGCCACAGGCAGTCCCAATGCACACCCAGCATCTTATCTGGACTGGCCAGACTTGAGGGCTGGCCGATTTCCTCCCCATGGTCTTAGTGGCTGTGTAGCAGAAGCTGGAAGTATCATCCAGCTCCCACTGGTTTGGCTGAGGGAGGTCTCCCCTCTGTCCTGTCACAGAGCCCCCAACCTGTCTCCTGGTTGTTCCATCCTACAGTGTGCTACTCCTCTCACAGGCAGACCAGCACTTGCTCATTTGAGGTCCATCATAGAGCTCCCTATAGAATGTCCACTCCCTGAGGGCAGGGACTTTGTCTGGTGTGCTTCCTGCTGTGTCCCCAGCACCCAGTAGGTGCCAAATAAATGTTTGGCGAGTAAATGAGGGAATGGTGTAGGCCTGACACTTGGAGAAACACAGAGATCAGCATGTTACAGGAGGGGAACTGAGAGGCCTTGAGGTAAAGGTCAGTCCACATCCTTGCAGATGAGGACAGAGCCAGGCTACATTGGAGTCTGGCAACATCCAGCCCAGCCTTCCTAGCCTGCTTGTCCTGCCAAGTGGGGACACTGCCCAGGGTGCCCACGCCCCCTGGTGGCTGAAGATGGAGGGGCCGGGCCAGCAGCTGCAGCTGGTGACACACGTAGATGACAGAGTGGTAGATACACTTCCGGTTCACGACGTTACTTCTGAGCAGTTTGTACTTAACCCTTTGAACCCTGTAGTAGTGAGACATCCTTCAGGGCCACACAGACCGTTGCTCTGGACAGAGCAAGCCTAACTGCAGATGGAGCCTGAACTCCAAGTTGCATAGACACTAGATGTTCAGAATCGTGGTTAGAAGTGACACTCAAAGCTAAACAAACACACGCTGACAAAGTGGACCATCTCTAGGGATCTGTTTCAGAGAGCTTTTCTGTATACAGATAGGAATGGGACAAACAAATGCTGATCTGTCTTCCACAAACTCCTAATTTAGTATAAGAATGTCGTGATTTTGAAAATTACATTTGTTGTCACAGCTCTAATGCATTGAGATTATTGTATTTTTCATAAAGCATCACTGCAATAGTCCCTTTATTTTTGAGTCTTTGCAAAACAAGTATCAAAAATATCAAAGTACCAAGAAAATAAACTTCACATAGAAATGAATCTTTTCTTCTTTTCCCAACCAATCGCAGTGTAATCTCATCACATGAGTATGAATTTGTGGTGAGATAAACTTTTAACTTGTCAGCAATCCCTCCTCCCCTCCCCAACCCTCTGGGAATGAGCAGCAGCCCTTCCTAGAGCGTTGGGGAGGGGGCCCCCATGGCCCTCAGGGTCTAACTCCCTCGCCCACCCAGCCTCCGCCCCTTGTCCCCAGTGGGGTGGGGGCCCCGCCTTACTCTGACCCCAGCAGGGGTTAGTCTCCAGTTGGCAGCTCTGAGCTGACTGGGATTGTACTGGGGGAAGAAGATGGCGTGGTTCAAATCAAGGACGATGTTAAGTGCTGGACACACTGGAACATGGTAGGACTCTCCCTAAATAGCTTTCTTTGTGGGGAAATGTAAATCCAAAGAGCTCAAGGAGGCCAAGGAGGGAAGCCAATACACATCAGGAATATTTTAAACTCCCAGGCCCCCATCAGCTTGTGGGGGTAAGGTCAGGATTCCCTGCAGGATGTCAGGGACTTGTTGGTATTTCTGGGGGGGGAGGGGACCCAGCCACAGTGACTGGGCATGCTGACACTTGCAGTCATTGTGGGCGGGAGTTCACGATGGCATCTGCTGAACCTGTCTGGAGTTGGGCCATGCACACTTTCATCTGGGCTGCCCTATGGACCCACCCACTATGTGGTAGGCCTGGACCAGGACATTCCCCAGTGTTACCCAGTAGCCACAGGGAGAGTGCCCCTGGCAGGGGGACAGCTGGGAATGACCACAGAACATTCTGAGACCATTCAGGGAGGAGGTTGGGCAGCATTTAGGTGGGAGACATGACTGGGGCTCAGACAGATGGCAAAACGGCTAGGAATGGGCAGAGTGACCTGCAGGATTTCTGAGGATTGGGGCTGTGTGTCTAAGACTAGTAGTGACCCCTTCCCCAGCCATTTGATGCTCAGGCCAGCTGCCCTGGCCACCTGCTATCCTCTGTGAAGCCTGTTCCTGTCCTTCCCTCAGCCCTGTGGACACTTCTTGGCTGAGTTCCTGTCACCTGCTTTCCAAGTGTGTTTTGCAGACCCCAAGAGCTTCTGTGCACCATGTCACTATGCTGGGGATCATTTCAGTCAGGGCTGTGTCAAATCACTCTCACATCCAGTGGCCCACAGTTCTGACCTGGGACCCTGGCCCAAAGGAGTCCTCTGATGTGCCCCTGGAAGGGAGCAGTCAAGGCCACCTAGACGTCATCTTGGGGCACAGGAACAAGAGCAACATGAGGCTTTTGATGCAACATGGGCAGCAGCCTGGCACCATCCATGCACATTAATAGCAGGGCACAACCCAAGAGAAATGAAAACACGCATTCAAACAAACAAACAAAAATGTACATGCACACTCACAGCAGCACTACTCACAATAACCACAAGGGGGAAGCAACACAGAGCCCATCAATGGATGAATGGATAAATGTGGTCCATCCATCATCCAACAGAACATTATTTTGCCACAAAAAAGGAATGAAGAACTGATAGGAGCTAAACGTGGAAAAACACAAGCTACAATATGGAAAAGATGTTAGCCTCAGTGAAAGAAGCCAAACACAAAATGACATGTTACGTGATTCCATTTATATGAAATGCCCAGAACAGTCACATCCATAGAAACAGAAAGTAGGTTAGTGTGTGTGGGGAGGCGGGGAGCACTGGAGGAGGGGAATGGGGAGTGACTACTAATGGAGATAGGGTCTCCTTTTGGGGTGATGAAAACGCTCTGGAACTAGACAGAAGTGCTGGTTGTACATGGTGAATGTATTTAATGCCACTAAATTATAAATATTAAATGTTAATTTTACATTACGTGACTTTCACTTCAAAAAGGAAAAAGCAAAAACAAAACTGAAAAAAACCCACATGAATGCTGGCCCACGTGTTTTCTAACAATACAGGGACTAGGACACCAGGCGCGTGAGGAAGACTGTCTGGCAAGCACCAGGAAGAGACAACGCCGTGGGCCTGTGTGCAATGTCTCAGGGTTCCCTCCCCTCTAGGCAGGGCTGGACTGAGGCATATCACCATCAGAGAGGAAGAAGATTCAGGTTTCCATCAGGTCGGGCAGTCCAGCATAGGGGGGCTCTGTATCCTCACACCCTGTAGGTTAGAGCAGAAGTCCCTGCGGCCCTGCTGGGTGGGTGGGGAAGGTCAGAGTCCCTGGGGCAGCACATGTGAGGGGTAGACAGCACAGCAAAGACACCGTGAGTGATGGCTCCTGCAAGTTATTTTACTCTGAATATATAGCAAAAGAAATCTACAAACGAGAAGCTATGTTCTATGGTTGTATCTTTTAAACAAGGTTTTATATTTACAATTTTTTTTTCCTGATTAAAAGCACCAGCTGAAGTTACAGGCTGCTAAAAATAGAAGATATTACAACAAATGCATTAAAAGACATTATGCCAAACATACTTAAAATTCTTTTAAGGATAAACAAAGACAACACAATCAATGTATTTACCTACTGTGCCAGGCAGCCCTTTCTGATTTCCCTGCCTGTGTTCCCAGTTAGCGGGATGGGGAGTGCTTACCCCAGGGAGAGGACCCTTGCCTCTCCCATCGGTGACTGTGGTGACCCAACTGGGGGGAGGCAGCTATGTGTCAGGTGCCTCCTGGATCAGTGTTCCCAGACCCAGAGGCCCTGAGGGCCACCACTGCTGATAAGAGGAAGTGGGAGAAGCACACAAGGGGTCTGACCCAGCTTTCAGTAATTTACCTGCCAACAGGAATCTTTCTGCTACTCCCTCACAACCCTGTATGCTGAAGGATCTGGAGCTTTTATTTATGTTTTCTTCTTAACACTTAGCTATATAGCATTAGGTGTAATGTCTCCTTGGGGGCTTGCTTGCTGCCTGTCTTCAATTCTTACGATTGAGAAACTGTGAGGCACTGAATTTGGACTCACAGGAAGGTATTTATGACAGCTTTATGTAATTGAAAGGTGCTGCAGCGAAGGGGAGGTTCAAAGCTCACACATGCACACATGCCCATACACGCGGTTTGGCTGCCATAAATCTAGAGTGGAATATTAAATATTGAGTACTGAATTTTTAACTGTAAACTTAAGAACTTATCCTTAACTTTACATATACATAGATAACAGAGTGGTCACTGAAAGCACTTCAACATCAGGACAGACGTTAAGTTTTGAGGTTCTTAACGTCAACAGCTCTACGTACAAAATGCCCTAAAAGCAAAGAAAGGCTTAAATAAATACGCAGAGACAAACATGATGTAAAGCGTGATCGAAGAAATGTGGGTCGGAAGAGGTCGGACAGTGTGGGGTCTGGGCCTGCAGATGCAGTTGTAGTGAGACCGGGGCTCTGTCCCTTGGGTGGAGGAGAGGACCTGAGGGGCACCCTCGAGCGGGGAGGAAGACAGGATGGGGACAGCTTGTAGTCAGGTGTCACACCCTCCTTTGCAGGCCTCAAAGGCCCAGGGGTGTCATCGAGGGGGCAGCCACATGGAGATGGGACAGCGCCAGGCTCTTTTGGGTGACCCAGGATGACACAGAGGGGGCAAGTCCCCTTAGGACTAGACTCAGCCAGCTGTCCCTTCAACTGGTGGTTCACTTGTGTGCCTGTTGCTGGCCCCCAAGTGAGTAGCATAGCCCCGATGCAGGCCTGGTGAGGGCAGTGGCCCAGGGCAGGGAGGCCTGCTGACAGCCCTGCCTGTGGCTAAGGCACACCCAGGCCTCAGGGCCCAAGCAGCTGACCTGAGCGATTCCAACATTCCTTCCGTCACAGACACAGGCTTCGAGAGGCAGCCCTCACAGTGCTGGGTAACAAGACTTGAACCAACAAACAGCCCTGACTAGCAAAACCACTCACCATCCCTCAGCGGGGAGATGCTCCCAGGAGCCAGAAGCTAAAGGGGGCCTTGACTGCCTCCAATGCCACCATCACCTGGGATCCCTCCTCAAATATCCAAGAGGAATACAGAACCAAGAACCACTGACTGGGCCTGGCAGAGCCTCCTGGGGTCCAGCTTAAGAAGAGGTTTCAATGCTGCCCTGAGACCAGGGCAGGGAGGTCTCCTCCTCCTTCTCCCTGAAAGCAGGGCAGGGGGCCAAGGAAGCTGCTGCCTGCAGGCTGGCGGAGCTTCAGGCATCTGCAAATGTTCTGCAAAGGAGGCTGCAGAGCTGACAGAAAGCAAGCCTCTTTGATCTGGCACCCTGAATTGGGCTAAGGAAGGTCCTCTCCTTCTCCCCTGCTTCCTGCCCCACATTATGGACACTGACAGGGGAAGGCAGCTGGTGCAAACACAGGCTCCAGCTCTGTGAATTACCTCACACATACACACGCACGCATACACATGCATGCACACACATGCACACCCCATACAAGCACGTGCACTCCCATGGCTGGACAGTGAATCCAGTCAAGGTGCAGATGTTTGGAAGCCAAGTTCCTGGGTCCCCCAGAGTCCTTAACCAGAGGCCCCAGCTCTCAGAAGGATGGACACTGGAGAGAAAGGCAAGCTGGGAAAAGCACTGTTGTGAGACACGCATTTTTTGCGCAATTTCTTCTTCCCTCTAATTTTGGGACAGAAACTGGTGTCTTGCCTTTAGGCACTGTAAGCTGCCATGAGCAAACACTCTAGCCCAGCATAGAGGTCTAGGCGATGGAAGTTGTGGTGATACCCTGGGGGCACCAACTGTCTCGGCACGCAGGATCAGGACCTAGCCAGTGGCTGGCACCCCAGTCCCCACCCAGAAACACTCCCTCGAAGATGACTCAGATGTAAAAGCAGGATGGGCAGTTCAAGTCCACTCTGAAGGATGGTTCTGCAAAGTCGACTCCAACATCCCACCTGCAGGCCTTGGATCCTGGTACGTGGCAAGAATGGCCAGCAGGCCCTTCCTGGGAGGACAGGAATCAGCCCTCTGCACTCCCCAGGGACTTGGAAGCTCTGGAGACAGTCAGGAAAGAAGCCTGGGGATGGTCACGCCAGCACGCCTCCAAGGAAAGCTCAACTGCTGTCTGGGTGGAAGTCAGGGACACACCAGGTCCCACGGAGGCCCCGAGAAGCTGAGTGGCCTCCAGGGGCCTCACAGGAGGCTGGCCAGGCTGGTGTTGGGTCCATTCTGAGCTTGGAACTGCACAGGGGGCGGGCCGTCTGTCCACTGCAGGAGGGAGAGGACACACAGGTGAGGTCCTTCCTAGAGAGGAGCAGGGGTACGCTGGGCTGCATGTCTGCACCTGGAATACTGCCCTCCTTGGGCTGGTCACCAGCCAGGGCCCTCTGTCTTCCACACTCAAGTCAGATGAGACCCCAGGAAGCAGCCTGAATCATGTGGTGCCATTTTGCCCATCCAAGGGGGCTCCTGAGGCCAGGCTAAGTTAGGAATTGTTGGAGAGATGCAAGGAGATGGTCGCCAAGTGTGTACTTCCCGCCTCAGCAGCGTGCCCCCCGGGCTACAGGCCAGGTGAGCTAGCCCCGAGGAGCCAACCAGCACCCCCATTTCATATCCCTCACCCCATGCCCATACCGTGATAAGGTTGTGCTCAGGGAGGCTGCAGGCCTCGATGTGGTCCTGGAGCAACTGCTGCGAGAAGTTCTGGTGCATCTGGGCGGCTTCATGGGCATCCATGGCATTCCCACAGGCCTTGTTCAGGTCTGAGGGTGGGATACACGCACAGGATGGGCCTGCTTTGGCCTGCCACCACACCCATGCCCTCCCCTCAGGTATGGGTGGAGTTCTAAGTCAAACCCCAGCTCCACCAGTGGGTTTCTGTGTGCCTGGAGCATCACCTGTCCTAAGCCCTGTCTCAAGGTCAGCAAAGCCTACTTGCCAGCAGCCCTCACATGTGCCCTCCTATGTTCCTGTGTCATATGTCCTTGGAGGTGGATGAGCAGCAAGGCCCACAGGGGCAGATACAAGGGTTGGTGGGGCAGTGAAAGCTGGCCCTCCCAGAGATCTCTTGGCTAGCTCTTGGGCGCCCAGGGGCTAGCTGGGAGCAAGGCACCCAATGCTCACTTATGAGGCAGGACGACTGCAGATGTGAGCAACCTGTCCTCTACCTCCTCTCCAGGGCTCTGGTTATGTCTCTGGACTTTAGTTTCACAATCTGTAAATGGGGGAGCAGCAGTAACAACAGTGACACCTGCTGAGTGCTCTCCCTGTACTGAGAGCATCCTTCCATTCATGGGAAGGAAACTGAGGCCAAGCACCAGGGCTCACAGCCCAAGTCTTCACCCACATGCCAAGGACCAGCCCTGTGGGTCCTAGAGAGACTGAATCAGACCCTGTGTTGATCTCACTACATGAATGAGCCTACTGCCCTCAAACAGGGCCTCCTGAGAAGCCTGAGAATGTGCTAGAACTGGGGCTGTGGCCTGCAGAGGTTCAGTCTGAAGCAGAGGCGAGCGGGGCTTACCCAGCATCTTCTAGCCTTAGGCTCTGCCCAGAAGTCCTGATCTCTTACCTCTTAGCAGGGCTGATGACCACAGCTGCACCGACATGTCTGGAATCTTGCTGGCCAGCTGCATGGCCGGCACCACCATGTTGTTACTTTCCTGTCAATCAAGAGCAGCAGGAAAGTTGGGGGTGGCTGGGGCTGGTGGCAGGGACAGCTTGGGCCCCACCTGTGACCTCCTCCTACAACCTGGCAAATTTCTACTCCTACTTCAGAGCCTATCTCAAATGGACCCTCTCTGAAGTATTCCTCGACCGCCTCGGGGTAAAATAAACTGCCCCCACTCCTTGACTCTGCATGTGCCTCCTCACTGGGACACAGCCACAGGCAACTCTATGTGTCTTTCTAACTGGAGAAAAAAGGCACTGGTGGCAGTCATCTCTGGACCCATATCAAGAGTCGATTAGAAATACAGATTCAAGGGTCCCAAGGCTGAGAAGAGGCAGCAGTCTGTCCTGGTCGGAGTGATAAGGGCTAAATGGACAAAAGAGAGAAGCTCCTTTTACATAGGAGCCAGCTCTTGTAGGAAGCCACTTCAGACACATGGGGCTGTGGGGCACCAGGATGTGTTAACCCTCTAACCCTGACACCACCATGTGACTGCAACAGTGCCACCCCTCTCAGTCCCCAGGATTAGCTGAGCGAGAGCCACTGGGGGCTGTAAACTCCCATCCTTGACCCTACAGTGACCAGCAGCATTGCTTTCACTCCATCCAACCTACAGACCACAAGCCTGCTGGCCTAAATGTTGGGTTCAGAGAGAACTCCCCATGTGGCAACCCCATGCAGCCCTGGGGACACTTATAACATAGCCCAGAGACATATAAATCCTTAAAACCAACTCTGGAGGACCCAGGTTCAACACAGCCAGGTTGTCCAGGGTATGCCTCCACAGTGACGCAAAAGTTCAATGACTTTATGCTGCCCCCTGGCCAGCACCTTGAAGATAAGCTCCAGGTGGGTCTCAGAACTTTTCAAAATTGAAACAAACCCTTTCAAGACCTCAGAATGTACAGCAGAACAGAAAAAACTACTCTCTTCCTCCAGACCTGGGGCTGGGCCTCGGGAAGCTGCCAGGAGGAAGAGTCCCCTTTGGCTCTCCCAGGCAGGCTCCCCCATGCCAGTCTGGGGCTGCCCGCACAGAATCTGGTTTCAGAGATTGGTGTGATCCTGACAGGTGGCCTGCATGAGGCCATCCACAAAACTGGCAATGCCTGTGGATGCTCTGGCCTGGCAGGCCCAGGGCAGGCTGTGTCTGCCCCCAGACCTGGAGTAGTGTGAGGCAGGGCCTGGATTTGAGGGCTCTTGGTAGCTCCATGTTACCCAACATGGGCCCGGGTACACAGGGAGCAGGGAAGGTTCCCAAATAAGCTCTGTAATTCGCTCTGGGACTGCTCTGAACATGAACCAGAAGCCACAGCTGAAGAGCTGTTCTGCCCATCCTGCTCCACTAAAGGTGGCTTCTGGAAGCTTCTGAACAAACAAGACCAAGCCTGGGTCTGCAGTTTGGGGCTATGTGACCTTAATCTCCCCATTCAGAAATGTAATCACAGCCACACACTGACATACAAGGCAGGCAACCTGCACTTAGTGGGGCCTCCTGCTGAGCCCTCTGTCCCTGTTCAACACCCAGTTGCACACTGAGGTCACTGCCTTCCCTGTTGCTCAGTGACTGGGGTGTTCTAGAAGGAGTGGAGCTACATTCAGAAGGGAGAACCCAGTACTGGTCCTCCTCCTTTCAGGGTGGTGATGATCCCAGAATTCAGGCCACAGCTGCAGGGCATATTGCCCTCGCAAATGCCTGTCACACGAATGCGGGGAGGTGGGATGCTCTATGCTCATCAAAAAAAACCTCATTCTTCGGAAGTCCTGGGGTTTGATCAGATGAAATTTTATGGGCCAAGACAAGTGCCCTACATTATCTATCCCATGAAAACAGCTAAAGTGACTTTGGCTAAACTATGGAGCTGATATCACTTAAAAATTCTCATTGCCATTAAAAAAAAAGCTCTGACACAGTGGTGCAGAAAAAGACAAGATACAAAATTATAAAATGGCCTGATAAAACCTACACATGGGCAGGGGTGGGCAATGGAAAGATCTGGGAGACAGTAAGCACCTGATGATTTCCTTTGTGTCTCAGACTTTCTATGATGAACATGACATATTTTATACCGATAAATATTTTCTTAAAAAAATTGAAGACCTTGTGAGGTTGATGGGTTAGAGCAGGCAACAATGTACACACCTAGGTGGGGAGAGTCAGCGTCAACTGATCACATCAGAGACTAGCTGGTATGGGTGGGGACCAGCTCCAGGGGGCACTGTTGGTGAGGGTGACCATATGTGATGGGCAGAGATGGAATCCTTGGGATTGTGGCTGAGAGGACATACCTCTTCACCCCCAGGTATTAACACAGAAAGGGGAACCTGCTTTTAGTCTTGCCAGCTCTGGGCAGCCTGACCAGCTCTAGCTCCACCTGAGCCCTGGGGTTTTGCTGAACTACTGCCTGTGGCCAACACTGGCCCCATCTGCACAGAGATGCATCCTCCAGGAATCCCAAACTCCCCCAGCCCTGCCTGGCCAGGCTGCCTCTGCCCTGGCTGAGCCTAATGGAACAATGGGGAGCGAGGGGTCACTGAGATGTGATCATTCCAGGGCACAGAATGGGAGGCGCTCCGCTGCTTGGTGCCCCCTCATGCCTCACTAAGCACCACACCAGCTCACTGTCCCTCAGCCTGGCCCCCAATACTCACCCTATGGTTTCCCAACACATAGAAGATGTGGCCCAGGAGCACAAGGGAGCAGGCTGTAAGCCGGTTCAGGTCCTCTGCATTGGACATCTTCAGGGTTTCCCGCAGAAATCGCCTACGTGAGAACAGACACTGAGGCCCCATGGGGAGGGCTTTGGGGAGGAAAAGGCTGCAGTGGCCTTGGGGCCCTGAGCAGAGCCTGCCTGGCGAGGGATGGGAAGGGTGGGACAGGGGACCTGGGCATGTGCTGTTGGGAGAAGAGAAACACCCAGTGAGCCAGGCCGGGAGGTACCGGGTATGGGGTCGCCTGCCCTCTCCCAGTACTCACTTGGCCTCATTATAGCGTCCCTGGAAGAAGGAGAAGAGCCCACGCACGTAGAAAGCGGCTGCTCGGAGGCAGTGCGAGCTGAGGGGAGAGCGGAGTATCACACCTTGGTGGAGTTTTTGTGAAAGCAGCAGATTTACAAAAGGGGAGTGGGCAGGGTGTGTGTGAGGCATTGGGGTACATGGGGCAGTCTGGCACCCCACGAGTGCTCACATCACCCCAAAGAGGAGAGAAAGCACAAGATAGTTGGTAAAGTGGAAC
This sequence comes from Camelus ferus, assembly GCF_009834535.1. Taxonomy (NCBI): domain Eukaryota; kingdom Metazoa; phylum Chordata; class Mammalia; order Artiodactyla; family Camelidae; genus Camelus; species Camelus ferus. The sequence continues at coordinate 15,432,962 of NC_045717.1, forward strand.
TTGGGGCCTGGAGTCACCTACCTGACAGGGAAACTGTGGTCTGGATTGATCCTCTCCAACAAACTGTACAGCTGTGAAAGAAACATCTGCAAGTTAGGATGATTCCACATTTCTAAGCATGAGAGAGTCTGGCCCCAAATATGCTAGTAAATTGACTAGGGCTGCCTGCAATTTCCTGACCCAATCTCACAGCACGTGCCTTTACCTAAAATCCCCTGCCTGCGAGCAACCTTCTGGGGGAAGAGGCAGGACCTGCAACAGCGCAGACATTTTAGGTCCTCTTTGGCTGTTGTATGGAGGGAAGGTGGGGGATGAGGGCTGAAGTGGGCTGAGGCTGCATCCAGTAACCCCTACAGTTTGTTCAGGAGGCGGACACTGGGGTCAGGGCTAGATACAAGGGAGCCAAACTCCTCTGAGACCCACCAAGGCCATACCAGGCCCTCATGACCCTGCCCACTGTGCTTCCTGACTGCTGGAGCAACGGACTGGGCTTTCTGCCCAAAGCATCCAAACCAACCAAGAATCTGGGGGGTCAGCCAGACTTTTTATAGCCAAGAGATGATAGTGGCCTGAACTAAAAAAATGAAGACAGCGGGGGTAGAGACAAGTGGCCGAATCTGAGATACTCCACAGGCAGGATCCCAGGGCTGGAGGGTAATCACAAGGCTAAGGGGATGTTACAAGGGGAACCCTGTGTTAGGGTACTCATCCTGCGAGGCCAAGCTCTAGCCTACCTCCCCACCCCAGGAGGCTGGGACACCATACGAACCTAGGAGTCTAGTGTAGATGGCTGCCCAAGCTGTTGCTCCTCAGAACTGAGCTATAAGGCCTCACTAACTTTCTAGAACAGACAGCTCAGGGTAGAAGAATTTGGTTTTTTTTCCTGGGGGATTCAACAAAGCTTGGCTGGTTTTCGGTAAGGAGAAGTGTTAATTGGCTACAGAAATGTTTCTGTCCTAGACTTGAACTCCCCCAGCCACACCTGTGCTCGGACTGCATGGAACCCCTTGTTGGAGGGCAAATACCCTGGGGTTGCTGAGGTTTGCTGGTGCCCAGGAGAACACCCCCAAACACCCGCCTCCAAGTAAGAGTTGAAAGAAAGGATACCAAACATGAAGCATGTCACCTACTACCTCTTGGTGTCTATTTCCTTCCCGTATATACACACTCGCCAGGTTGGTCACGATGAAGGCCCACAGCTCCTGGTGATTGGTGAGCTGGAATGGAGACACAGGGCATTAGGGGGCTGGGCACAGTCAGGTCACCTAGGGGCTGCCTGGTGACATCAGAGCCACCCAAACACTCCAGAGGCTACCTTGGAATCTCCTTATTCTTTCCATTCCAAACATACACTCCTTGCCTCCTGAACCCAAGGACAACAAAACTGTTAGTTCTTTTCATTATAAAACCATCATTCACATTATGGGAAATTCAGGAAACAGAAAAGCCAGCTGCCTCTAATCCTGCCCTCAGAACACACTATAGTTGGATCTATTCTCTGCTATCTCTAAATACTGAGACCTGGGTGGTTCCCCTCTCCACACCACAGGTGGTGACCCCAGGACCTCAGTGTGTGCTGACACACTGATCTTGGGGGAGGCAAGGAGCCCGCGTGGAAGGAAGCCGAAGCTGGCCAGAAATATTGCCAAAGGCTAATGGGGGACAGATCATTGTCTCCGGTTCCTCTGGAGAAACAAAAATGGCCATAAGAGGGACTGATCTGTGTAGCCTGCACACAGTCCAGACCCTGTGGGGCTGAGTGCTGTCAATGGGGCTGAGTGAGCACAGTTGTACAAGAGGCCGAGGGCGCCTAGGAAGCGTAGATCCCAAGCTGAAGGACCTCAGCAGGTGCCAAGGAGGTCCAGAGGGTCTTCTGAAGTGAGCAAAGATGCTCTGAGATGTTTGTCACAGGGCCACAGGAAGAGCATGTGTTTGGGGTCATGAGGGGGCTGGGTCTAAGTCCTGGCTGCATTTCCTCCCAGCCTGTTGGGGAGGACTTGCTAGAGCACACACCATCCGCTGGGAATTTTGATGTTGAACCAAAGCAGCAGCAGCCACTTGTAGGAGGTAAGATGGGGAAGGAGGCACTAAGAGACCTTCACAGAACCACGGGCAACATGGGGTGGTCCTGGCACCACTGTAGTGAGCAGCACCAGCTGACTAGGGCCCAAAGTAGCTGTGACACAAGTCAATGCCACCTGGTGGGCTGTTGGGAGGACTGAGAATCCTGAGTGATAGTGGTTGAACCAGCCTGGCCCAAATGGCATCCCTATTGCCCAGACAATCTCCTCCTGAGCTGCCCTCTTGAGTTAGCTGGGGACACCCCGCCCAGGCTAGCCAGGAGCCCCCTTGTTCACAGCTATCCCTCAGCAAGCTGTGCTGCCCGTGCTGGCCTTGTCTGCATCTGAGCAGTACAAGGCCTGACCCAGAAAGTCCTGGATGAACGATGCATCACTGTCACAGCCGGCATTAGGCTGGATGCTGCGGAGTCACCCGCTGACCACGGTTCTGTGTGGCCACTGTCCTCATCACAGACCAGGCCCGACTCCTTACTGAGAAGCAACGCCTGCCCCATAAAGTGAGGGCCGGCACCTTACCCGCAGAGCTGTGGTGAACTGGGCTTCAGCGTTGTCCATGCAGTTGACAGAGACACAGTACAGGCCCTGGAAGAAGGAGGTGCTGAAGGCTGGGAGCCACGTGCAGCTCGCCTGGGGCCACACAGCTGCACCCAAGCGAGCCTGAGACGTGACTCTACTGAGCCAGCCGTATCTGAGCTTTACCCTGACGAAGAGGAAGAAAGCTGGCATGCTTAATCACTCCTGCCTCCTGGGACCTAAGTCAACTTGGACTTGATGAGATGCTCGTCAGAATGAAGTCCACTGAGAAAGTTCCCAATCCTGCCTGGGGTGGTAGTCATAGTTATTCACTAGAAAGATTCAAGATCCTGCCTAGGGTGGTGGTCACGGGGTTACTCACTGGGATGGGGCTGGGGGCTGGCAGGCCTCACACACTCACCAGCAGTGTATGCAGCTGCGCTGCGTGGTTGGAGAAGAGCCGAGGGGATTGCTGGCACAGCTGACAGACCTGGGAGATCTGCCGGGAGAGAGCATGTCTGATGTCACGTGACCTGTACCATGGGACCCAGTGTCCCCAAAGGTCCCACCTATGCTAACCCGGGCACAGAGTTCCAGCAGATCTGCCCACTGTGAGGGCCAGATGCAGCCTTGACCTCTGTGAGGATGGTGACCCTTATCCATCACCTGCCTTCTCCCTCTCCAACTTGTGTCTCAGCTACAGAGCACCTTCACCCTACTCAAGGCTCCCGTGCCCTTTCAGGAAGGTAGGCATTAGGGATTATAGATCATAAGGCAAGAGAGGAGCTACAATTGCCATCTGGGGATCCTAAATCCCCAGACCCCACATTCCTTGGGCATGCAAACTTTTAGGGAAAGGCCAGTTGCTTTTTGTATCAGATTCTCTGATTAACTGTGTCCATTAGGGTTGTAAACTGTCATGTTACAGTCAAATGACAGAAACCGTCTTGCTAACATGCACTGGGCAAATTTATATTCTCCTGTGTGACAGCCTCCAACACCCAGCAAACTCAAACCACCCTACTCCTCAGCCTTCCCATCTTGTGTGGCTCCCTCTGGCCTCACCTCCTGCAGCGCGGTGGCCTTGTGTCCTGTGACAAGCCTGCACATGATGATGTGCTCCAGCAGGATCACTTGGAAGGAGGACAGAATGGGGCTGCAGTCGAGCACTGGGAGCAAGAGGCAGGGGTAAGCACTCAAAGCTCAGGTGGAGCAGACAACTGAGGAGACACTGGTCCCAGCCATGCCTCCTGTGGGCTTTAAGCCCTCCTGCCACACCGGCCCCTTGGCTACCTGGGTCTGAGCCCACTTGTCCTCCTGGGCATGGCCCAGCACCCAGTATGTCACCTAACTCAGTGCCCAAAGCACCCTCAGGCAAGGGGGTTCATCTCCCTGTCCAGTTGAAACAGGCTCACGGTCAGCTTTTGGTAACCAGAGTATTCTAAGAGTAAGAAATTCCCGGAGGGGCTTGTCTTCCATCCTCATCCCATCCCAACCCAGCTGAGTGCTCAAAGGCACTCTGGACACAACAGGTTCTACAAACACTGAAGTCTCCCAGGAAAGACTTTGCAACAGGCCTCAGGCAACACTGGGGAACCCCAGGCTTCTTGTTGCCCTGAGCGCTATCTACACACTGGAACCAGACAGCACTTCCCCAACTCATCTAGAGGAAAAGAGCCGCAGTCCCTCCGGGTTTTGGTTCTCCAGCTCTAAGCCTCCTCCCCAGCAGCACTGCCAAGGGCACAGGGAGTGAATGAAGTTAACTAGGGTGCCGAGCCAGCCAGAGACACGTGCGGCTCTGGGTTCCTGCTAGTCAAAGGTTTTTGATCCCAGAGAATGGATTAGCCAAGCATCTAGGAAGAACCACCACTTCCAGAGGATCTGCTGTTGGTCAGTTCCAATCCAGTCCTCATCTTAAGCACGATCCATGTTACACTGATGACAGACAGCAAAAGCAGCCACTACCTGTTTCAACTGAGCACTGCTGCCCCAGCGGGCCTGGATGGGGTCCCACTAACCCTCATGGCTATCTTGTGCACTGAGGGGGACAGGACAGAGACACACTCCCCTGCACCCCTTCCCATTCTGATCAAGGATCCAGCCCAGGCCTGGCCTGCTTTGCCAGAACCTAGATCACCCCTATCTGCCAACTGGGGTAATAAGACCCATGGGGCAGGGACTCATGCTGCCATCTTTCAAGGTTCGTCAGGCCCGGCATAGGAGGTGGTAGTCCGGCTGCCCACCAGGGGGCAAGTCGACCCACTGAGCCCCACAGAGCCTAACTTACTCTTAAGCTTCTCCAGCTGCATGAGGGCCTTGTCTGTGTACTTCTGTGCCTTCTCTAGGTAGCCAGCTTGCATGGAGTGCATCACAGTCACCTGTAACAAGAACAGACAGCAGTGGTCACCAGGGCCCTCTCCTCTCTCACCTGGGCCCCTGGTCCCTGGACCCTCCAGGGACTCACCAGGTAAACAAGCACGCACATGTGCTCCTTGGGTAGCCAGTGGAAGAGGTCGGCAGGGTTGCTGGGCAGGATCTCGTCATCGTGCAGCGTGGAGATGGTCTGGATGCACTGCTGCAGCTGCTTCAGGCAAGGCTTCACACTCTTTACCTGTAGTAGGCGGACAGCACTGAACACCTGAGCGCCTGTCTGCTCCTATCAGGTGCCACCCACCCTTAGGAGGCAGGCCCCCAGAATGGCAGCTAGCCAGGTCCTGCCCACCCATCGACCCCTCAACCCTTCCTTCCCAGGAGCTCCTGCCACACCCAGCTGGGTCAGCCAGCTTTCAAGGCACCAGCAGGGCCAGGCAGGTCATCTGTGGGACTAAGGCTCCACTACCACTCACTGCTGGGCCTGACACCAAGGCCTGAGGGAGGCCTGTCCAAAGACCCTGCTCCAGCCCAGTTTCCTCCTTCCTGCAGCAACTCCAAAAGAGCAGGCAGGGCTGGTTACCCTAGGGGATGGGAAGTGGCCACTGGGAAGCCTGCAGGTGTTGTGGTTCGGACAGATTGGGTCCTCTGCACCAGGAAGCCCCATTCCAAGGCCCTACAGGCCATCTCCGTAGCCGTCAGCACCCTGTGAGAGTCTGTTTTGTGTTACTTTGTGTTGAGTGAAGTGCTCAGGGCAACAGGCAAAGGTAAGTGTGGGCGGGGGGATCAAAGGAAGCCCCTTACCAGTGAGAGACCCACTCTGCACTTTCTGGGGCCTTCACTGCTGCCAGGCTCCACCTATGGCTGGTCACTGTGACAGGGTGGAGAGGGTAGATGGGGCAGCACCCCTCCAAAAGGCTGAGACATTCACCCATGTACAGGTACAGCTGCTCCTCAGCCACATGAGGGTTACAGGGTTGTGTCTCAGACACCACTGACCCTGTCAGTCCCTACTTGAACCCCACAAAGCTGTCATCAGCTGGGCGGTGGTGGAGAGACAATGCTGGAGTGTACCTGCTGTATGCCAGGCACCATGCCAGAGTCCCCAGTTGATTCTGATGTATTTCCTAAAATGCTCTTAGATGACTTTGACCGCTAATGCACTGAGTGGATGTGTGTGAGGCCACCTCTACTCCTGCTACGAGGACAGGAATGGGACAGACCCACTCTTGGAGTGCCCTTATGCCAGAGCACTACAGGGCCATGGGGGAACTGAGTCCCAAATGACAGACGTGCCTGCTGGTGAGGGATAGGAAGAAACAACACAGCTGATGTCTTAGCCCGAGGCCCACCTACCACCCATCTGCTCCCCAGCAGCCCTCTTGTGGGAGGCACTACACACCTGCCCGGCATCCAGGTAGTGGGTCACCTGAAGCACCAGGAAGAAGACACGCAGAGACTCTTTCTGGATGGGGTTCCCTTGCCAGTTTTCAACTATCTGTCCACATAGGGTCAGCAACGGGTGAACTTCCTGTAACTTGCGCTCCATCAGCAGCAGCTGGGGAGGGAGAGGCGCACGTCCTGGGAGACCCTGCTGGTAGACACGGCTGCGACCCACCCACCCACCCACTGTGGGACTGCTGGCAGCTCCAACCCAGGCTGCTCTTTCCTCAGCACCAATCTCACAACCTGGAATCTGAGTTTTACCTCTGAATCCAGCTAGGGGAAAGGAGCTTGCCCCTTTCAACTGCCTGCCATGTGTGAGGGTCGGCTGCCCAAGGGGCCACACTATGGCATGCAGGAAAGGTCATGATAAACCCGTGGGGACCCAGCCTTGTGTCCCACCACACTGGCCCCATCCCACCCAGTCTCCACTTACCATCCCTTTGCTGAGTAGGAATAGCGCTCTGGAAAAGAGAGGGGTAGTCAGAGGGAGAAGGGGGGTGAGTGATCAGGCCCAAGTGCCTGAATCCAAATCCATGCCTCACCGTGGCCCCTCTGTAACCCCACTTCCTTGCCTATAATCAGCCAAGCCCCCTCAGGTTCTCCTGAGGGTTGAGGGGATGAAACTCAGGAAGCCTAGGCACGCCAGCAGGCTCACTGTCCACTGTCCTCACCCTCAGGGATGGCAAGGCCAGATTTCTCTTGTCTCTCTAAAATCTTTCTATACTTTTTAAATGAGCATGTACTACTGTCATCAGCAAGAAAAAAAACATAATAAAACAAACACATTAAAACATTTAGGAAACAGCCAAAGTAACAGGGGAGGGAGCCAGAGCAGTCCAGACCCACCCCAGCCCCCAGGGGCTCCTTAGTGCATTGGCGTCAGGGCAGGACCACTGCTTTTAGGATCAGCTGTGGGGCTGTGGTCCTGCAAAGTCTGCAGGGCTCCCACTTGTTCAATACCTAAGTTTTTGTCCTGCCAGTCTGTGCAGAGTCCCTGTGTACTGCAGCTGACATCCTATCCAGTGGGCATCACTCCAGGTGAGGAGACTGAGCTCAGGGGGTGGGTCACAGTCATACAGTGAGAGACGTCTACACTCCTGGCCACCTTGCCATTTTCCTTGTTGCTCCCTCATGGCATGAACACTCTAGGGTCTACCATCTGACTGTTGAAATCTAAGGCCTGGAACTTCATGTCAAGGTCTTCATAATTGTCACATCACTAGTCTGTACTTCTGAGATCAGGCACCTGTAGGCGTCACACCTTGGTGAAGTCCACCCAGGTTGCCCACCTATGGCAGCACGGAGGCCTGTCTGAGGACACTTGTGAGTGAACACATGCAGTGTGTGGCTGTCTCCATCCCCTGCAAGGTGTGAGTGTCACCCTGTACCTAGTGATGGCTGCAGCACAAGGGGTACAAAAAGGGCCAGGAACACGGGGTCATCCCAGGGCAGGGTGGCAGAGGGATGACAGCCCAAGGGGAATTGTGTGGACCCCTGTGAGCACTCACAAGTCTAGGGCTCAAAGAACGGAATTAGGGGCTGTTTTGTACCAGCAACCCATGGGACAAGCTTGGATTCTGTGTTATATAACTTTCCAAAATCCCAATGCACACAACAAAATAAAAGCACTGCTGCCTGGAGTCTGTCTACTACAGAGGATTCTTCTCCTTGGGGAAAAAAGACACAGAATGGAGGCCCTCTTAGAGGGCACACAGTGAAATACTGGTGGCCTCTGACCCCTGACTTCAACTCCAAGGAACTAGTCCTCAGATGGTCTGAGCAGTTTCATGCATAACATGAACCTATGTCCCTTCTTTTACACAAGTGTCCACTTACTCTTTCTCCTTTTATGTATCTAAAAATTCCTGGGTGTCCCCTGAGTGGGGACACTGGCTGTCAAGCACTCTGCCCACACTCTACAAATACCACTCTTGCACCTGAGCCATGAAGGGGACCAGGCCAGCAAACCATATAAACCCTTTCTATTTCAAGAAGTACTAGAAACACGCAAGTGCTAATGGTGCTGAGAGTGCCAGCTGCCCTTCACCCTCAGTCAATTCAACAACTCATTGCAAATATTGAGGGGGCAAAAGACATCTTGGAGCTACTTTAATTTGTGTGTCTGTGCAAATGTATAAAAGTGGCCATCATTTTATGCTGAAATGCCACTTCTATTTGTTGTCCAGGATCAAGACGGCCAAACTCTTTCCAAGTAAGAGGAACAGGCGCCCAGGGAGAGGGTGCCTACCGTGTGTACTCGGATCCCACCACCCGGGCGTATTCGGCTCCCACACCCAGGAGGTCGCAGGCCGACACCAGGTCCTTCTCAAGTGTGTGCAGTTGCTGAAAAGGAGAAAGAGCAATGACCCTCACTTTCAAATTGTCTGCTCTACAGTATCTGACCTTACTGCTTTGTTGGCGAGTTTAACTCCCCACGTCAACAAAATTGCCTCAGTGTCAGTTTTGAGCTAAATTAAGCATATTATCTCATCAACATTAATTGCTTTGGGTACTGAATTCCACTTTGCCTACAGTGTTTATCATCTAAGCTTAACAGTTCATAGAGCCAGTAGTTACCATTTAAGGGTGCAGACCCTTCCAGGGCTGTGTGAGTGTGCCTGCATGCTTTACAGGTTGCCTCCAGGGGCCAGTCGCTAGGAGAGCAACCAGAGGGGCCTCAAACAAGGAGGGACTCTTTCAGGGGTAAGTGTCTATGGGAGTTTCTAACCTAGAAACCTTAACAAGATGAAAGGAAGGGACACCTGCAGGGCCTTGGCTGAGATCTTGGGCTCCTGCATGCTCACAGCACTCACCAACTCGGTGACCTGAGGAGGGTGACTCACTGCCTGGCCTGCTTCTTCCTCTGCCAACAGGCACAAAAGCACATGGGAGGATTAAAGGAAGATGCTGCAGGTGCAGGTGCAGGGCAGGAGCTAGCCCGAGGGGTAGACCCTGGCTGGGTGAGCTCTTCTCAGAAGCGGATCCTCTGAGCCAAATCTCATGGCAATAAAGGGCTCCCCCAGAGGGCAGGGGACACTTCCAGCCCAGGGCCCACCGTGTGCACAGGCAGATGATAAGGGCTAAAATTTATCATGGACGGTGGGCAAGAGGTGGCCTGGTGGGCAGGCTGTGTCAGGGTCAGGAGAGGCTGGAGGCTGGCCAGTGAAGGGGAGGTATGGGCAGAGCCCAGGATGAAGAGGCATTCCTCACGGTGGAGCCTAACCCAGACCCTGGCCTGCAGGCTCCTCCACTGCAGCAGGAAAGCCCAGCCCAGAGAGCCCCCGACCACCTGAGAATCTCAGACCACAGGGACCAGGCACCACCTCCATCTGAGGAGCTTAAGGGAGACTGCAGGCAGAGGGACTGTGTGGAGTCCAGGGTGAGGCCATACCCAAGCAGGCCCAAAAGTGGGCTCGAGGAGAAAAGCTTTGACTCCAGCATCTGCTGCCCAAGAGGCAGCACTTTGAAATCTCAGCACAGCTCTTAGAAGACAGAGTGGATCTGGCAAGAAATGCTCCCTATACTTTGATTAATGCAGGCCAAAGGGAGCACCAGGAGGGAGGGGAACATGATGACTAGGCCCCAAGTCAGCTCCCACCAACACCCTGAGTGCTGCTGAGAGGCCTGTCTGAAGGGTACTTGTGAGCGGTTCAAAGAAACATTCCTGCATCCCCACCTGCTTATAGCAGCATCCTGAGGAAGACCTGTATGTCCCGGAGTCTGCTTATTTGTACTTGGGGCAACTGTGCCCTAAGGTCATGGCCCCCAACAGGCACCCAAACATCTCAGCCAGGCCCCAAGTACTCACAGCGAGCTGGAAGAGCAGGCGGCAGTGCCAATATGGGGTCTGCTGTGAGATCTGGATTGCTTTCCTCAGCAGTGGTTTTGCTGCATCAACAGAATTCTGAAAGGAAATGGTCAAGTTTGGGGAGGAAAAAACAAGCTGGCAGCAAGCTGGATTCCTTATGCAGCAGCTGCAGAGACAGAAGGCCATTCCTATTCACACTTACCAAAGGATCTGTGGGTTGCCAATTTGCTTTATTAAAGAAGAAAAGATATTTTATTAGACTCACTGGCTGGGAAGTTTTTGCATTGATCTTAAAATAACTCCCCATATAGGGGAGGATATAGCTCAGTGGTAGAGTGAGTGCCTAGCAGGAATGAGATCCTGGGTTCAATCCCCAGTACCTCCATTAAAAATAAATAAATAAACCTAATTACCCCCTCAAAACACAAAAAAAAAACTTAAAAAAAAACCCCTCCCCATTCAACTAAACTAAAAGTAGCTTTAGTTCAAAATCAAACTGGATAACAATTGTCATCTTTCCTGTTCTGCAACCAGAGAGAGGGGCTGGGGTCATGAAACACGGATACTGCTCAAAGTGGGAGAAAGATGATTCTCAGCTGTACCTGGTATCAGGAAACAGATCAAGAAGGTAAGCTATGTGAACTTGTTCAGGAACTAATCATCTTTAGCCTAGGAACAAGGCTGTTTTCCAACAGTACTCGACAGAAAAAGATTCGGCTGGCCTTTGTTGCAAGGGATCACCCATGGATACCCTAGGCCAGGTGCAGGATAGGAAAGTGATGGGAAGTGTTAAAAGCCAGAAGGGAGTCCAGTCCTAAGAGTCCCAATTTGCCTTTGTGTCTCTGCTACAGGAAGAGGAAGTCTGCTTTCAGAAACCATCATATGTTCTTACCTCTTGACAGTATAATTCAGACAAAAGACTTGCTGCTTCAAATTTAACATCTTCAAACTGTGGGATCTAATGACGTCCAGTTGAGGAAATAGAGACATTGCAAAAAGGTCAGTTTAAAAGGGCCACAGTTCAAGGTTCTTATATTGCAGAGACTGGCCGGACAGGCACATCCCCACCCACTTTGGAACCCCAAGTTCACATATGCACCCCAGCGATCCCTGAGCTTGCTGCTGGCTGTGTGTGGAGCTAGATGCTGGGGCATGAAGAGGAACACGGCACCCAGAAGCTGTTGGTCTGAAGGAGTAGCCACAGCCAAGCAGGGATGCTCCCGGAAGTCTGTGGGGCAAAGACCAAACCCACAGGGTGCATTATAGGTGGGATTCAAGTTCAAGTTCTTTTTACTTAGAAGGAGCTTTCCTTACAGGGAACAGTACCAAGAAAAGGATACTTGTTGTGATATCAACCACTGAAAGAGAAAGAAAAAAGGATTAATCCTGAGCCAAATGCTTGGTGCCCACTTAACTGGCTCCATTTTGGGGTTTACACAGGTGGTCTTGTCACCAAAGGCTGCAGGTGTTCAGTTAAGCAGAAAGATGGCCTGCTCAGCCTGAGAGGGTGGGCTCCCTCTTCCTCTGATCCAGCAGAGTGGGCCTGGGGGAAGGGGAACATACACTTGCTCCCCTACTGATGGGCTTCCTGTCCTGCCAGGCTCCGGAGTGAGAGCTGGGGCCCGCTCCTACTACAGCAGCAGTGCTTCAGGAGGGGAAGGAGCACAGAGGGGCCACCACATGCTACTCACTGCAGTACACCAACAGCAAGTCATGACATGAGCAATCAATTACAATTAGAGGGTATGTCTCAGTCCTTCCTGGAGAAATGACATTTAAAAAATGCTGGGAAATGAGCAAACTTAGCTTCAGAGGGGAGGGAGGAGAACTCCAGGAAGGACTGATGTGGGCAGTGCCTGGCCAAAGGTGGCAGAGATGATTCTGAGATCTGAGCTCGCCATCCCTCTCTGCTAGTACACATACAGGGACGTGGTTCACACGACATCCTCCTGCTTGGGGATAACTGTGCCCTGGAATTTCACATTCCAACAGGAGGCAGAGAGGTCCAAGGGCAGTCCACCGCACACAACACCGACCGTAGTCTGTCTGACCACCCAAGACTCAAGCCTAATGCTGTTCCTGCCGACACACTCGTCCTGCAAACATTCACAGAGCCTTGGCGGTTGTTGGAAGGCATATCCAGAGCCCAACAGATGACTCTGACTTGCTATGCTCTGTGGGAGAACAGTGTGTGTGCAGGTTGGGGGTGTCTGGGGCTCAGCCTTGAAGGGCAAGGATGCAAGGATAGGTGTTCCCAGGCAAAGTGGGAACAGGAGGTTCTCTAGGCAAAGAAGAGCCTATGAAAATGGCACAGAGGGCCAGGGAGGTAAGGCTGGAAGCCCTGTTGGGTCTCTGTGCCACTCATGTGGCAGTGGTGACTGTGGGTCAGAATGCCCCAATGTCACCCCCGGAGACTGACCCAGTCAGAGGCATTAAAAAAAAAAGCATCTAATCAGATCTGAGTTTTAAGAGCATTCTAAATGTAGCAAAGGATGCAGAGGGAGGAGGAAGAGGAGCCAGAGGCTGAAGGCTCATTAGTCTGTTGGCTACCAGGGAGAAGGGCCAGTGAGGCCAGGCGGGCAGCTTTGGGACTAGAGATGTCTCTGGGGCTGAGTGAGCAGTGCCCAGGGAAATCACCAAAGAGTCTGGGGAAGACTTGAAGCTGGTCTGGAGACCAGCTGCCTGAAAGACACAGGTGGGCCAGGAGGAGGAGCTGTAGGAATGGAAGAAAGGTACAGAGGAACAGAGAGAGCACGCTGGAGAGCCACCAGGCTCCGGTCTGTCTCTCTCTCTCACACATACACATACGCATACATGCATGTGTGCAGAGCCCAGGACGCCAGCCCGAGCGTCCCCTCCCAAGGCCCCTTGCAACAGGGTCAGGAAGCACTCAGGGCCCCCAGAAGAACAGAGCCAGTGCTTGCTGTCAGAAGTAATGAGGCTCCTCAGCTGGAGGCTGAGTGGAGTGGGGATGGGCCTGGCTCTAGCCACACATATATGATGTCACGAAGCTGGTAAACACAGAAGTCAGGCCTTGTTTTCTACAGAAGTCACTCCTCCCCATGGGGAAGGGTAGTCCAGCAAGAGACACTCCTGAAGGCCACCAACTGGGAGGAGGGATGGGACACCATGAAGGTAACTGTGTGACTGAAAAACTGGGTTAGGGACATGTTAAGATCTGGTCCAACTTTGAGATTCTGCGGTTCCATGATTCAATCTCCATGTATAAGACCTACCTTGGACAAGGCCTCCAGGCTCAAGGGGAGCCCTTTAGAGAGAGTACAGGGTGGATAAAAAGAATTCTGACACACGTGAGAAGCATTTGCTTTCTACTTGGAGCTCCGTGCGGCTTGCTCTAAACAACCCAGCCTGGATAGCCAAGGCAGAGTGGGCTCAGTAAACCTGCCACGCACAGCTGAGTTTCCCAGTCAAGCTTGGCCATGCCTCAGGACCTGGCATAACGCTGACCTCACCTGTGTGTCACTGCCCCTCAACCAAAGTGAAGAGGGCAACAAGAGGTGTGGCAAAAAAGCCGTCCTTTCGAGTCTGTGGCCCAGAGATGCTCTCCTTGCTGCACAAAGCACACTCCAAATCTGGAGGCAAGGACAGTCCACGAAGGCACGTCCATGGTGGGCAGACTGAGAAGGGACACACAGCCAGTTGCCCACTTCTCCAGTGCCTTGGCCTGTGTTGCCAGGCCCAGGACTAAATGAGCCTATCAAATGTCTCCTAATAGCTATGGCTTTTTATCCCTTCTCCTTTTGGGGCTTTTGTGTGGTTAACATCTATTCCACAGACACTTAGGCTGGGCCCTACTGTATCTCTTCTCTATGAGCCAAATGTGTCTGTCAATGATCAGTTTCTGTCTCTGCCAGTTCTCTGTTTTCTGACCTGAGGGCAGGAGAAAGCATCACATCACCCTGGGGACTTCAGTGACCACCAGGAGAGCCAGAAAGTAACATGTCCAAAGGTCTAAGACTCAAACCCTCTCGAAGGCCTTGTCTACCAATGTGAGGAGGTGCCAGGAGCACTGTTCTAGGGGCCAGAGGACGAAGTCTGAGGTGTGGACCCATGCGGGAGTTAGCAACACTTGAAGACCTGGAGGGGCTGGATCCTAGTGGTCCTTAGCATCCATTCTCAGGGCTATGACCTGCCACCATTCTCTCATGCATATACCATGGCATCCACTTTAAACACACACCAATGGGAGATGTTAGATAATGCCCCATAATGTGCCTCATCATGGTTCTGTGTCCTCAGTACGTAGAATGGACTTAAACACAAGAGGTACTTGGGAAACAATTGTTGCATGAATGATGACTTCATCTAGCATCACCAGGAAATGAAGGATTCCTTACGCACAAATGGTCACACAACTGAGGCTTATGCCTTTCAAACACAAAATCCTAGTTCCTAAACAGCATCAGACATCTCCCTAACTTCAGACATCAGTGTTTCTTGCTCAGGCATCAGTGTCAGTGATGTCTGGAGCTGTCCCTGAGATGATCCATTCCTGAAGCTGCAGGACTAGACCAATGTCTGGGATTTTCAGTCAGACGCCAATCAAATCACTTTGCTTTTGTATCTTTTAACATTTGCAATATAAATTCATGAATCAGAAATCTATAGATATTAGAAAGTATGCCCATCTCACAAATAAAGTACGTAGGATATCTTACCAAAGGTTGTGACCTTGTCATGTATTTCACTTTGTAACGTTAAAATATAGCTTTTATGTTTTCTTCTTTGTCATGGGAAAATAGCCAAAGTAAGAACCCCTTCACTGCCAGGCAGCCGGCAGGTGTGAAGCAGACATGTGAATGACCCTACCAGAAGCCTCTGGGGTCACCTTGGGATTCTCAGGAAAAGCAAGGGTCACCACAGGGCCAGCGCGTGCCCTGAAGGGTGGAAGGGCTGGAATCAGCACACTTTTCATCCCTAACGTATTCAGTTTAGGGCTGAGAGCATTTCAAGGCTTCTTGTACCTTGAAACTAAGGTAACTTTAAAAAAAAATCAGGTTTTTTAAGTCACCAAAATGTGTGGAAATCGTTATCAGTTGCAGTTCTTCTGGGATGGAAGCACAGCATTTAGGAGCCAGCCTTGCCTCTCTCTGCTGTGTGACCATGGCTACAAGCATTCTGGTCAGTATCATCAGCAAGTTGGAAGTGATTCCTACCTTGTGGGTTTGTTGAGGATCCAAAGAGACAATGCTCCAAGAAGCATGAATGTAGGGCCTGGCATGTGGAAGGCACCAATAATACTACAGTAATTCAATTCCCAGGCAGGAACTGGAAGAACTAGGGGTTGCAGGGGAGGCAGGAGGCAAGTTGGTAGAACCACGAAGGGATGGTTCCTGAACACGTATCACATCCTGAAGTCAGAGGAGACTCACTGAGTGAAGAAAATGAAAACAGGAGGGAGCACAGACCACTCTTCATGAAAACGCGGCTTCTGCACCAGGTTCTGCTCCCAACTGATGTGGCAAGGAATTTAGCTGGACACAGCTGTGAACCTGCTCCAGCTGTGCCTAATGATAAAAGGTCCAGAAGTGAGCCCTTTCAGGCCTTAAGAAAGAAAGGGAGGCATTTAATCACTTGCTGGGAAGGTAGCCAGCCTAACCTGGAAACAGAATTAAGGAGTGTCTGACCAACACAGTTTGGAACTGCTTTCTAAGTCAGACAAGCAAAACCATCACTAAAAAGCTGCCCCAATGCAAACACACAGAGAAAGCAATTAATGGTATCAACATGGATGCTGCAGTCAGAAAAGTCCACTGTGGAAAGAATGACTGCCTGGATTATAACAAATAACAAACAATCCATTCCAGAGAAATAGTACTTATTCTTCTGTGGCTTTCAAATCAGGAGAGTCTAAAGATGATGATGCACTTTCCAGGTCAAGGGATAAAAAGGAAAGTAATCAAGAGTAAGAAAGTTAAGGGCGAGATAAATATATATCCAAGTACAGACATGCAGATTCTTGATTCCACAGTGGAAGGGCAAATAACTGAAAAGGGACTGTCTGCTTGAAAAACAGTGACTATAAGACAAGACAAAACTGAAAATTCACACAGGAATAGGTGAGCAGCAAAAGGAAAGATAACAAGGCAAAAATTAAGTGAAGAAGAACACAATCTGATACAACCTGCAGAAACAGCTTCACGAATTATCTAGCCAAGAGATTTCTGAGTAAAGAAGCATCCTTTAGAATGATGAACTATTTAGTAAAGGAGACCCAGAGCAGTCAAGGATCCTACTGATACATCCACATCACTGCCAAAACCGTAATCAAAAAGGGAAGGCTCCCAGGTAAAGTGTCTTGTCATGCACCATAATAGTTATAGGATCTGCTGAGCAGACCCAGGGAATGAGGCCTGCAGAGGCAGGTACCACAGAGACCAATGGCTGCAACTTCAATAAAGCTGCTGATGAAAGGGAGAAATACCCTCTATCCCTCTGATAGGAACCTTTCACAAATGATTCCTTCAAAGTTGGTAGAATTGATAAAGCAGATGGGTGAGTATGAGTATATACACACTTCTAGAAAGTTTACAAAGACAGTTGAAGAAACAGAACTAATAATCTAACCTTAAATATATATAAAAGCAATTACCAACACGGTTAAGGTCTCTTACAGACAAAGAAAAACACAATGAAAACAATAGAAAAAAAAAAAAAAAACAGGTAAAGGTGAATGTACACTAAGTTCCAAGGCCACTTAAAATTTTACCTACAGCACTTATAAGTTAGAACAGCAAGGGGAATGATCAAGAAGAAAACAGTCCCCAAATCCCTGAGAGTCATTTACCTTCTTTTTAAAAAAGTTGCTAGTTTTTGTTGTTGTTGTTGTTGTTGTTGCTCTGGATTGGCTCCCTGAAGAGAAATTGGAATCTCTTTGGCCATGTGTTTTTTAGGACTAGAAACTAGCAAACCACTTCTAAATGGAGAACATGTGATTCTTTACCTAGTAAGTTTGGGAAAGGAAAGAATAAAAGTTGACAGCTGCCTGGTTTGGAAAAAATGCACAACTAATAAAGAATGAAGATTAAAGACAGTATGCCTGCATTGTAATGCAAAAGGAGATCACAAACAATTGCAGAAAGAAAACGTCACAGAGAATGGCCTTTAACTGAAATCTGGACAAAATTCCAGCTGGGGATGCACCTGACTGAAAGAAAGGTGTTAACAACTATGAACCACTGCTAGAAACAGGTTGAATGGAAAGGAAGAAGTAAAACTGTCACTGTTTGCACATTATATGATACCATACATAGAAAATCATGAAGATGCTGCCAAAAATATTAGAACTAATAATAAATGAATTCAGTAAGATTTCAGGATACAAAATTAACATACAGAAATTTGTTGTATTTCTATACACTAATAATAATCAGAAAGAGAAATTAAGAAACAATCCCATTTACAATTGCATCAAAAAGAAATAAATCTAACCAAGGAGATAAAAGACTTGCACTCTGAGAACTATTAAGACATCAGTGAAAGAAACTGAAAACAACAAAACAGAATGGGAAAAAAATACTGTGCTCATGGATTGGGAAAATTAATATTGTTAAAATGACCATACTACCCAAGGCAATCTACAGATTCAATGCAATCCCTCTCAAAGTACCAGTGGCATTTTTCACAGAACTACAACAATGTTTAAAATTATATGGAAACACAAAGGACCCCAAATAGCCAAAGTAATCTTGAGAAAGAAGAACAGAACAAATCTTGGAGGTATCATTGGTTTCAAAGTATATTACAAACCTACAGTAATGAAAACAGTATGGTAATGGCACAAAAAACAGACACATAGATCAATGGAACAGAATACAGAGCCCAGAAATAAACCCACATTTATATAGCCAATTAATCTATGACAAAGGAGGCAAAAAAATATAATGGAGAAAGGCAATCTTTTCAATAAATGGTGTTGGGAAAACTGGAGAGCCATGTGCAAAAAAATTCAAACTGGATTACTTTCTCACTCTACACACAAAAATAAACTCAAAATAGATAAAGACTTAAGTGTAAGGCCTGAAACCAGAAAACTCCTAGAAGAAAACATAGGCAGTACGCTCTTTGATATCATTCTTAGCAATATTTTTTCGGATCTGTCTCCTCAGGCAATGGAAACACAAGCAAAAATAAACAAATAGGACTACATTAAACTACAAAAGATTTTGCATAGGGAAGGAAATCAGCAAAACAAAAAGGCAGCCTACTGAATGGGAGGAGATACAGCTGTCACTCAGCATCCTCAGGGGACTGGTTCCAGGAGCCCTTGAGGATACCAAAATCCACAGATGCTCAAGCCCCTTATATAAAATGGTGTAGTACAATGAATACAGTCAGCCCTGGAATCCTTGGTTGGTTGAATCTGCGAATGTGAAATCCACTGATATGGAGGGTCGATTGTACTTGCAAACGATATATCCGATAAGAGGTTAATATCCCAAAATATACAAAAATCTCATACAGTTCAACATCGTAACAAAAACAAAAACAAACCCAATTAAAAAATGAGCAGAGGACCTGAACAGACATTTTTAAAAGAAGCCATGTAGATGGCCACGAAAGGACAAAAAGACACATGAAAAGATGTTAATCACCAGAGAAATGCAAATCAAAACCACAACGAGATACCACCTCACACCTGTCAGAATCGCTATCATCAAAAAGACAACAAATAACAAGTGTTGGTGAGGATGTGGAGAAAAGGGAATCCTCGTGCACTGTTGGTGGGATTGTAAATTGGTGCAGCCACTATGGAGAACAGTATGGAGTTTCCCCCCAAAATTAAAAATAGAACTACCATATGATCCAGCAATTTCACTTTTGGGTATTTACCCAGTAAAAACAAAAACACTAACTTGAAAATATATATGCACCCCAATGTTCATGGCAACGTTACTTAAAATAGTCAAGATATGGAAGCAACCTGAGTGTTCACAAATAGCTGAATGGATAAAGAAGACGTGGTATATAAATACAAGGGACTATTACTCAGCCATTAAAACAAAATAAAATCCTGACATTTGCAACAACATAAACGGATCTAGAGAGTATTATGCTAAATGAAATACGTAAGACAGAGAAAGACAAATACTGCATGATGTCACCTATATGTGGAATCTAAAAAACAGAACAAATAAGTAAACAAAATGAAAACAGACTCATAAATACAAAGAACAAACAATGGTTGCCAGATGGCAGCTGGGTGGTGGGGATGGACGAATCAGGTGAAGGTAGTTAAGAGGTACAAACCTCCAGTTATAAAATAAGCAACCCATGGGGATGTAATATACACCATAAAGTACATGGTCAATAATACTGTAATAACTGAACAGGGAATGATGGTTCCTAGACTTATCATGGTGATCATTTCATAATGCACGCAAATGTCAAATCACTACACAGTACACCTGAAGGTAACGCAATGTCTTTATGTCAACTATATTTTAATTAAAAGAAAAGAAAAAAAATAGGCTGAATGGCCCTGAGACAAGGGGAAGGAGGTGGCAAGATCTGTTGTTAATTGAGAGAAGGGAGAGCTTCAGAATCAGCACATCCACTTCATAAAGGTATTGGGTCACAAGGCCTGGGCAGTCACAGCCGCCAGCCCACCCCCTCCCCCCAACACCCAAGGAAGCCTAACAGTTCATTTGAAGCCTCGTCACTTCCCAGGAAAGACCCTGACATCAACCAGTCACTGATATCTTGGGCACTGCAAGGGACTGACCTCATACCCCGAGAGGTTCTCAAGGCTTACCCCACCACCCCATTAAGTCCTCTGTTTGAATGTCACTCCCACAAATAAAGACTTTCTCCCTATCTCTGCCAAAACTAGCTCTCATCAACTCCATCCCTTCATCATGGTCCACATTTTTGATAGCTCTCCTATCACTGCTTAACCTTTTACTATACATTCATTGTTTGTCTCCCTCACAGAAACATAAGCTTATGTGGGCAGAACAGGGCTTGGCATCTGATGTGAGCTGATTAAATATCTGCTGAATGAATGAAAGGAAAAAAACTTCACAAAAAGAACAATGACTTATGGTCTTGACATGGAACCTGGCGATCTTGAGCCTAGGTCTGAGCCCAGTTTTGTTAATAACTTGCTGTGTGGTTTTGGGAAAATCACTTTACCCCTCTGGGCCCATACTGCCTCACTCCTGAAACAAAGAAGTTGATCAAGCAAGGACTTTACAGTCTGCAAAACAAGATCTGATTGCTCTCCCGGAAGCAACTTGTTACTAGCTACAGGTGGGCTCAGATTTACCTCAGATCAAGACGCTTTTCAAATCGAAGTTGATTCTATTCAAAATGTTTTTCCTTTAAGCAGAATAGAGTTGGGCAAATGGCAAATGGAGACACTGACAGGAGCACAGTGAAAAGAAGCAACTCCACAGCCAGAAAGGGCAGAATGATAACCACTTTCCCACATTCTTTGAGACACCAAGATCCCACAAGTTAACATGAGGAGACAGGGCCTGCCCTTTGAAGGGGGCGGATCAGTGGGCAGTGGGAGAAAGATAAATCATGGGAGGATACGAAGAAAGAAGAAGCTCTTGCTCCTGGAATCCAGACCCCGCTCAGTTCTGCCTCCTTAAAGGACCTCAACTGACCGACTCTAAACTCTGGGCCTCTGTCTCCCACCAATGACTCCTCTGCATCACTAGTGGAGGCACAATACCCTCCAGACCCTTATCAGACTTCCGTGTCCTGGGAGAGGATGCTTTCCTAGATTTCCTCAGAGACCAAACTTCAGATTCTCGGGAGATGCCTGGACTGTCACTTGGACCCTCCCCTATCCCGAGTGACTTCAGAAAGGACAGTTCAGGCTGACGCTCCTTAGCCCTGAGAAGCTAGAAGCTGCTGGACCCACTGGCCGATCTTGGGGCGTCCCCACGGGTGCCCAAAGATGACATTTTCCTGAAAACCCGAAGAATTTGGGGAGCCTGTTGCTCCTCTAAGAGTACCCTGAGCGCGGTCCTAGACCTCTGCCTGCCACCAGATACATTAAGCAAGGTACAGGCGAGGCCCTCGGGTCTTCCGAAAGGCTGACAGCTTCGGGGTCCTGCTGCTCGTGCGGAAGTCACGCTCCAGGTCCCCGAGGAACGGCCAAAGCGGCCCCCGCCCGCCAGGGTCGCGGGCCCGTCAGTCCAATCCCGGAAAAGAGCCCGCGCCTCCTCCCTCGCGACCCGGCCAGCGCTCACCGCCTTCTCCAGGTGGCTGCGCGCCTGCTCGCTGTTCTTGGTGTGGTGGTAGAGCACCGAGCCGAGCTGCAGGTGCGTTCGGGCCTCAATGCGCTGTGGTGGCTTGAAGGGGAATACGGCCTGCAAGCAGTGCACGCACAGGCGGATCTTGGGCGGACTGGAAGTGCGGAAGTGCTCAGCGAAGCCCAGAAGCGCCAAGTACCACGACTCGGCCGCCTCGGCCTGCGCTGCCTGGGCCGCCGCCGCTTGGGCAGCCACCGCCGCCTGAGCCGCCATTTTGGCCTCCACAACAACAAGCCGCCGCCACAGGGAGGCGGAAGCAGGCGCACGGGGCGGGGCTGGGAGCGCCTTGCGTCTCTCGCGAGAGCTGCTACACCAAGCATCCTGGAACAAGCAGTTTGTATTTGGTGTGGCCGCGGCTTCAGGAAGGTCTGAGAAAAAGGCGACACACTCTGGCCCGCGGGACTGAGACCAGACATTGCCGATAGGGTGAGGTTTGCGTTCCTGTTTAGGGAGACCGCAGGCGTCCACGAAATGGCATGGTGTGGTTTGCCGATGCGGACTACATCTCCCATCAGGCCATGCGCAGTATAACAAGCCTCCCTCAGGTGGCGCCGGAGCATTGTGGGATTGGATGAGTCTCAAGATGGACAACCGGGATGTTGCAGGTAACAGCCCCCTTCTCCCCTCAAGCGTCCGCCCGGGTCCTCAGGCTACGCGTCTTTGCTTCACCCTCCCGTAGGGCCTGTGTCAGCCCGCAAGCCCTTCGCCTTAGCTTCTGGGCGGCCGGAAGTAGCCTCTTCTGCACCACCCCCATCTCCCGAGACCCCAGACCTAGTTGCTGCCCTCCTCCCCTCCCCCCGCGCTTGGTTTGCTGAGAACTCCCTGCTTGCCTTAAAGGCAGCCACCCAGATGTACCTTGGGCCGGCTTTCCGAAATAGCCGCCTTCAGGGCTTCTCCGAGCTCAGCTCTCTGAGCCAGCGGCAACCTTGGGCTGTCCTGCGCCCCTCTCTTAGGAGCAGCTGCCGTTTGGCCTGTATCCCGCTTTCTGGAAAAGCTGCTTTTCTGAATTGCACTCGGACTCCCTGTGCACACTTTCCTGGGTCTTTTGAGCCCCCACTTTACCACAGACCTTGTCCTTCCCTCTCTCCCAGCCCTAACCACCCCCTCCCCAGACTGGGATGCGTTCAGCAAATATTCATTGTGTGCTAGGCACTGTGCTAGGCTCTGAGGATGCAGTGATAACCAAAACAGGGCCCTGTCTTCCTGAAGGCTACTTTCTACTAGGGTGTCAGACAATGCACCAAAAAGGAAATATTTACGGAAAGTTAAAATGATGTGAGAGAGTAGGGGCGGAAGCTACTGATACTAGGTGGTCAAGGAAAGCCTTTTTAAGCAGAAGACATTTGAGATGAGAAGATACCAGCTATGGGAAGGCCTGCAGGGCAGAGCCTTCCACGCAGAGGGGGACAGCAAGTGCAAAGGCCTTGAATGCTTGTCATTTTAAAGAATGTCAGGGATAAAGTGGAAGTGGAGAGAGGAGCCATCTCTGGCAGAGCCTTGAAAATCAACGTTGAGAATTTGGATTTCATTTTGAGTCCCATGAGGAACCTTCCTGGTGTCTTCTTCGTCTCCATAGCTACCACCCTTGTCTGAAGACACTATCATCTTTTGCTTAGAGCCAGTAAGACTCCTCGTTGGTCTCCTTGCTGCCTGTGCACTCTGTCTAATCAGTAGCCTGAATGATGTTAAAAATAAAAATACCAATTGGATCTTGTCAGCTTAATACTCTCCAGTTGCTTCTTAAAGCCCTTTAAGTTAAACCCAGACTCCCTATCTTGCCCTCCCCGGCCAATCCTTGGAATCATCCACTGTGGCCACACTGGACCCTTTCTGGTCCTTGGATGCACCAGGCTTCTTCCAGCCTTGGGCTTTTGCATTTGCTTCTTACTTTGCCCAGATCACTCCCCATGTGACTTTTTAGGAAACTGGCTTTTTACCTTTCTGATTTTAGCTTAAAGGTGCCCTCTTCTAACAGTTATTTTCTGGCTACAGCCCTAGCTGTATAGGTGCTCCTCTGTTATTTTTTCTCACCTTTCTTTGGTTTCCAGCAGAGAGCTCTTATCACGATTTTGCAGCTACTTTTTGTTACAAGTCTGTTGTCTCCCCAGCCAGAAGTGAATCCCAAATAGACAGGGACCCCATCTGCCTTGTTTAGCATCAAGTACAGCACCTGGTTCATAGCTCAGCAAATGTTTGGTAAATAAATGAAGGAACAGACATGTGAACATCAATCTGAATGTCAGTTGCTGCAGGCAGCAGCGTCTGGGTTGCTCCCATAGCAGCTGCTGGACATGTTTGTGGAGTAAAGGTGATTTCTGATGTGTTTGTTTCCCTCCCCAGGAAAGGCTAACCGATGGTTTGGTGTTGCTCCTCCCAAGTCTGGAAAAATGAACATGAACATCCTTCATCAAGAAGAGCTCATTGCTCAGAAGAAACGGGAAATTGAAGCCAAAATGGAGCAGAAAGCCAAGCAGAATCAGGTGGCCAGCCCTCAGCCCCCACATCCTGGCGAGTAAGTCCCCCCTGAAGCTGGGTTAGGGTCTTAGAGGATCACCAGCAGAGGGTTTTGCTTGGGAGAGCAGTCAGGGTGCATCCAGCCACAGCCTGATAGTGCAAGGAGTGACACAGGTGCACTCTTTAAGGAGGCTCAGTGTTGCAGGAGAGAAATGAGGGGTGTGTGGAAGCCCAGAGGATGGCTGCCAACCATTTCACTCAGCAGTTATTTACCACTGACCAGTTGTGGTTCAGGGGCCAAGAATATAGCACAGAGTGAAAACCCAGATTCTATCCCTGTCCTTACGGGGCTCACAGTCTATTAGCAAATGAGGCCCAGTTATACCCCTCTAGCTGCCAGTGGGTAACATGAGGCACTGTGTTCCCAGATGCAGCAGCTGCCATAGAGATGCAGAAGAGGCTCTGCATTCTGAAGGCCCAAACCCTTTGAGGAAGCAGGGAAAGGATGCAGAGGACAGGAAGGGAGGAGAGCCCCTGTATGTCAGGCAGCCTGAGCTGCTAGGCCAGAGGGGCTGTTTCTGAGCCAGGTGGGAGATAGCTCAGGCAAGGTTTCCTCCTGACTTTCCTGAGAAACTCTGAGGGCATCCAAGAGTTTTGAGCAGAGGTGTGTGATCAGGGTGACAGGATCCAAGAATTTCAGGCTGGAAATTGACAGGTAAGCCCCTTTCTCCGTGGTCTGAAGTTAGAGCATGTTAACCCTGTATGAAAGCTCTGTTCTAGCTCACACCTTTTCTAAGAGTCTGTGGCTTCTTGAGAGTGAGACTTAGACCCTATTCCTGTTGCAACCAGGACCTGGCACCTCCAAGGCTCTCAGGAACATGGGGACTAGATATTGAGTGATCTGTGGGTGGGCTTGGGGGTTCTCGCCCCTGGGGTTATGAAGGACTTGCACCAAGATGGGGAAGGCCTGTAGGATTGGTTCCAAGAGGGTCCCCTGGAGGCTGCACCATCCCAGTGCTAGAATCAGTCAAGAGGGAACATCAGGTGGGTGGGTGCATGGTATAGGTAACTTTGGAAATAAGGTTGTTTTTCCCGGTTGTAAAAGGGTGGAGCACCTTAGAATTTCTTGCAGAAATAAGAATCATTCAAGTTGCCTCAAAAAAAAAAAAAAACCATTTTGATATATTCCCTTCCCATGTCATTGCTTTATTTTAGTAAATTGTGATCAGTTTCATGTGATGCTTCCCCCCCAACATTTTAAAGGAAAAGCTCCTCCCCCAGCTGCATTACAAATCTTTAGAACTATGATAGTTTTTAACTTTTACTTATTACTGAGATATAATGTGCCATAAAATTGATCTTTAAAACGACATAGTTTATGATTTCCAACATTTTCACAGCATTTGTGCAACTGTTTCCACTAATTCCAGAACATTTTATCACCCCAAAAAGAAACCTCATGCCCATGAGCAGTCACTCCCCATACCCACCTCCCCAGCCTCTGACAACCACTAAGCTATTTTCTCTCTGTGGATTTACCAATTCTGGATATTTTGTGTAACATGTGGCCTTTTGTGTCTAGCTTCTTTTACTGGACATAATGTTTTCAAGGTTCATTATAGTATGTGTCAGGACTTCCTTCCTTTTTGCAGCTGAATAATATTTCATTGTGTGGATGGACTGTGTTTTGTTTATCTGTTCATCAAGAGCCATCATTAACAGCTGTGTGATACCTCCTGCCATTTGTTATGAGTGGTTTTCAAGTGGGATTCTTTTGCTGATGTGCTGTTGCCCTAGAGTGTTTTCTTGTCTTTGTCCCTGCCTTCTTTCTGTCCCTCCTAAGGGAGGAGCACACAGCATGAGAACAGGGCCAGGGTCATTAGAAGACCCTGCTTGTTTAATGCCAAGGCTGGTTATCAGCAGGATCTTCTCATTTTATATAAAATAACTTTTACTACTTTTTTTTAACTTTTTTTTTAGCTTTAAATATAATTTTTATGTGTGGTAGAAAATCTGGGAAATAGGGAAGAAAATGAGGAAAAACTAAACTCAGTTGTAACCCTGCAACCCACAGACAAGTGCTGGTTACATTTTTAATGGGTTTTTGTAATTTCAATCAGATATATCTTGACATAAGTAGGGCCATGTTGTAGATACTGTTTTATATCTTGCCTTTTTGTTTTTCATTTAATGTTGTGCTTGGTTGCTTTATTTATAAAATTTTAACTTCTCAGGGCCCCTCCATCTGCCCTGTGGATGTCCCATAATTTATTTAACCAATGCCCTTTGTTGACTACTTAGGTTTTTTTCCACTTTTACTTCATTAGAACAGATTTCTAGAAGGATGAAACTTAGTTTTAAAGGAAAAGGTTCAGACCCATGGGCTTGCTGAGCTTTTACCAATTACTGGGTGTGTCTATATGATGGATGTGGCCTTGAAAGCAGCACGTACGAGGAATTTCTGAGGTTGGAGCAGGATGGTACATGACAGCTGAAAATGGAAGAAGTAGGCTGTGTACTATAATCACAGCCTTATTTCTAATCTAAGGGTCAAATCAAAAAAAATATACCAAAGTGTTAATAGTGACTCTCGTGAGGAGATTTTGGGGGCTGTTTTTTCTCCTTGCTTTCTATATTTGTTTTCCCACATTCCCACTTGCTCATAATGAGCCTCTACTACTTTTATGATAATGAAAAATGAATTTGAATTAAACATAGGCACTTGGGTTTGCTCTTGTGCTTTGTTAAAAATAAATTTTTCTATTTTCGAAGTAAAACATACTCTGCAAAAAGAAAAGAGAGAAAAAGTAATAAAAAGATAAAATCTCCCTATAGTTCTCCCACAAAGAGATGGCTGTTGGTGTTTTCTTGTGCACATGTGATACCCACAGAAGCACTGGCTGACCCAGGCCCGAACTACAGTCACACACAAGTACAGACACTGCCTTTGAGAGCTCTAAAATTTAGCTGGTAAGACAGACTTGGAAACAGTGATAGCCCAGAAAATTAGTTAACAATAGGAGGAGGGGAGGGTGTAGCTCAGTGGTAGAGTATGTGCCTAGCATGCACAAGGTCCTGGGTTCAATCCCCAGTATCTAAATAAATAAATAAATACCCACCCACCCACCCCAGAAAATAACTTTAAAAAAAAAAAAGTTACGACAGGTGCCATACAGAAGGTGAACAGGTGCTTCTGAGCCTCTTGTTGGGGAGGCCCTTTGGACCTGGGGGTCAACATGCAGGCAGAGATGACATCAGTGTAGGTAGTATTGCTTTGACTAGAACAAGATTGTTCCATCTTGCAACTCTGAAGGCTGTTTTGTGCACTCAGTTTCCCGACATCTTTAGGGGCCTGTTTTGGGTCCCATTAGGTGAGAACACAGCACAGGGGAGGGTGGCAAGATGGGCAAGGTGTGCTCCCTCCCCTCTTCTCAAAGTTTACCCTCTCTTCCTCTGTCTTGGGTCTAGAATTCAAAATGCACACAACTCTAATGTTTCCAACAAGTTTGCCAATGACGGCAGCTTCTTGCAGCAGTTTCTGAAGTTACAGAAGGCACAGACCAGTACAGGTGAGTGCAGTCACCCCTGTCCCATGTCACCTCCTCCTAGAGCTCAATCTGCCGGCTCTCTCTCACCAGGGTCCCTCAGCACCTCAGAAGTGGCAGGTCCTGCCTCAGACTTGTTCCTCTCATCCCTCGTTCATTGAGTGCCCTCATTCTGCTTGTCCCCACGTTAAATGCCCAGCAGGAGAGTGCAGACCCTGCCTTCTCGGTTCTTACCCCAAAGGAGTGGAGACAAATAAGACAGGGTTTGATTCGGGGTAGTAGGGGCCATGACTAAACATGCCCCAGGGTTATGAGATTGTGGTTTAACTTAAAGCCGCAGTCAGATGCAAGGAACAGGATCCTGTTCTGGGGGTGGTAAGCTGGCCGACAGGAGCCTCATGGGACATGCCAGCTGTGATAATCACCACCTGTGGGGAGCCCACCTATATCTTTGGTTATGCAATTACCAGTCTCATTTTTATCGTAAGAAAGTTGTTGGTGAAATAACTGACCTTCAACCTTTGTCAGGTTTCCCAGGTAACAGCTAAGAAAATTAACCCAAGGTCTAATTTGCCCACAGAGAGGGAAGAAGGGCTGTATGAGCTCTTCACTGCAGGGTCTCAGGCTGCTTGAAAAACCCCGGAAGCGGGGAGGTGGGTAATAGCAGTGTGGTAGAGTACATGCCTAGCATGCACGAGGTCCTGGGTTCAATCCCCAGTATCTCCATTTAAAAAAAAAAAATCAGTAAATAAATAAATAAACCTAATTATCTCTTCAAAAAATTAATTAATTAATAATAAAATAAATAGATTTTGCTTTAAAAAGAAAAGCAAAGCCCCGAATAGTCTGGCTTCAGCCCACTACTGACAACCAGAGGGAATGGTTGTAAGCTGGATGTGGGCTTTGGGTCTTATCTGGAAGAGCTGCTGCATCCATAGGCTGTGGATGCAGGTGTCAAAGGCACCTACTGCCAGAGCTGCCACATACAGAGCCCTAGGCTGGCTTCCCCGGGTTGGGTGACCACGACCGGTTGTTCTTTTCTGAGCTTCTCTCATGCTTATCTGTAAAATAGGGGTGGCATCCTCTGAGTGCTTCTGAGCACTCCCTGGCTGCCAGGTGCTGTGCTGCATGCTCAGAACCCAGCCCCGGGGGCTTAGGGCATTCAGGTTAGGCAGGAAGATGGGGAAACCTGTGCCACAGACTTTGAGTATGGGTATCCTTCCTTATATCCCCAGATGCCCCCCCCAGTGCACCTAGTGCCCCACCTCGTGTGCTCCCCCGCACTGGGAAGAGGCCACCCCTCATCAGCAGCCCTCTGGGCCAGGTGAAGAACTACGTGCATGCCAAGCAGCTGCCTGTGGCCAGCCGCCCAAGTGTCTTCCAGTCTCCTGATGAGGACGAGGAGGAGGACTATGAGCAGTGGCTGGAGATCAAAGGTAAGGTGCAAGGGCTGCCACCCTCTGTCCACAGTCGCTCCTCCAGCTCCGCAGGCAGGATCCCTGGTCAGCAGGGGCGTAGCGTGTTTGGAGCTGTGGTCGGAGGTGCTGCCAGGCCTCCAGGCTGAGCCACAGGTCAGGGTGGAGCCCTTCAGGGTGAAGGTAAAGGATGGGGTGGAGAGGGTAGTGTGGAGGGGCTGCAGAATGTGGCTTCATTCTGGGAGCTGTGGGACCATTGTCCACTCGTGGGGGCTGGTCTCCATCTGGTGGGGGGTGGGATCTCAGGGCAGTGTTCACTTGTGTCCTCATCCAGTGCTAGAGGAGGAGCTCCTCAATGTTAACCTGTCTCCAGCAGTTTGGGCCAGAGGTAACAAGCCTGCAGGTTGGAGCATGTGCTCTCCTGCCCAGGGAAGGATGGTCATTGGCTTTGGGTGAGCTAGTTCAGGCCCCATGGTGGAGGAGGGCAGAGGCAGGTGGCAGCGGAGGCACTCCTTGTGCATCCAGCCTTGTCCACATTCAGAACAAGACCTCAGTGCCACCTAAGCTATGTGGAGGATTGGGCCACCTCTGCTCCAGGATGGCTGGCACAGTCATATCTCCCTAACAGTGAGAACAGACTGAAGTGACCACATTGTTATGCCATGACAGCCTCTAGACCCCTTGCTCTGGATAAGGGTGCTGGCTTCAGGCCATATATCTGAGCAACTCTGTGGCCAACCTCAAACTTTGGAGCATTAGTTGAATGGAGCCAGTGAGGGTGGCATTTCCTCAGAGAGATGCTCAGGCAGTTCCAACAGTACCCTGCTGGGAACTGCCGCCTTACAAAGGGCAGTGGGTGTCTCTCGAGGCCCTTGAGGCCTATTATGGATTGCGGTTGATGTGACCTCAAAAAAGCACATGTGCTTGTAGAGTGACCAGGTCAGGGTCATTGCCAGGCATGTGGGAGGAAGTGAGGCTAAGGGGTAAGTTGGGCACAGAATGTCTCTAGGACCACTTAGGCCACACATCGTACCATCACCTCACTTCACCCCTGAGCTTCCTGGCAGCACAAGCAACAGGGGGAATAAAATTGGCCACAGGCTTAGTGTCTAGCCCCGTTGTCAAGAGGAACAAATGTTCCTAAGGACTGACTGACATCAAGAAATTTCTCCTGGGAGTTCTCATACAAGGGGCATGAGCTGTATGGTGGCTGACAGATAGCCTCAGAAACAGGCCAGTAATAAATACAAAATCAAGTTCCGTGTGGCTCAAAACGGAGGCTAATACAAGTACAAAAATTATTTTTATAGCTTTGTTCACTGAAGATTTTGTAAAGTAGTGATTAAGCCTGTTGCAGTGAGCATCCCTGGTGCCTGGATGTTGGTCTGGAAACACACTTAACTCACGGAAACCAGGGCTTCTTGGAGAAATGGCTGGCTCTAGGTCTGGGCAGGAAGTGTCTGAGATGATCTTGAAGCACCCTGTCCCAGCAGATAGTGAGGAGGCCATTAGAGACTCCTGGGGTCATGGCCAAAGGCCTCAGGAGCCAGCTTTCAGAGGCCCCCTGGCCACAGAGGGGCTGACTGAGCTTTTGTGATGACATTGTTAAGCCTACTGATGGGCTTCTGACTTTGTAATGATATTTTTAAAAAAGAACTTGTCATTTTTGAAGGATAACAGTGGAGTAATTTATTATACTGAACACTGGTTTAAAAAAAAAAATTGACCATTCCAAAAAAGGAAGGGGAGGCTGGCTGTGTTTTTTGTCGTCTCTCTCCCAGCCTGGGGATTGACTTGGCCTTTGGGAGGCTTACACACTTTTCTCCCCTCAGCGTGTCTCGCAGACTGTCTAGACCGACTCACCCCTCATCATGGTGCTTTGTGCATGGACCTGGGACGCCCGACAACCTCCCGCATTTCACCCTCTTCTCCCCCCACCCCTCTGTCCTTGTGGTCCGTAGAGAGAGTGTGCCTGTTGACTGTGGGGTGTGTGAGTTGAACCCCAGTACTGACAGCCTCCTTAAAGTTTCACCCCCAGAGGGAGCCGAGACTCGGAAAGTGATAGAGAAATTGGCCCGCTTTGTGGCAGAAGGAGGCCCCGAGTTAGAAAAAGTAGCTATGGAGAACTACAAGGATAATCCGGCGTTTTCGTAAGTATTTCTGGGAGGGGAAGGCCACTGCTACTTCATGTTCTTGTCACACGTTAGTACATGCAGACGTTCTTGTAAAGCCGTAGTGGTGACAGGCTGGCCGGGGCTGGGTGCTTACTTGCGCAAGCCAGACACTGTTCGAGTGCTTTCTTACTCACACCGGAGGTTGCAAGGGGCTCCAGTATGGCGTGGAGACTTACTTTTGGGCCCCATCAAGGTGTCTGTGCTCACCAGCTTGCTTTTGCACAACGTGTCTTCAGAAGCTTCATGGGTCTGCCCATCCCAGTCGCTCATCTTCCACTCTCTGTTTTGCCCAATTCCTTTCCAGGTTTTTGCACGATAAGAATAGCAGGGAATTCCTCTACTACAGAAAGAAGGTGGCTGAGATAAGAAAGGAAGCACAGAAGTTGCAGGCAGCCTCTCAGAAAGGTAGGCGGTTGAAGGGGGTGGGAGGTTCTAGGGAGGCGTGTGGACAAACCACACCCCATGTGGAATGGGGGTTCCTTTCCTGGAGCCTGCTGTGGCATAGGGTGGCATCAACAGCACAGGTCTGTGCCCTCCCAGGCAGCGGGGTCATGCTGGGGCTGGCCCTGTGCTCTCTGCTGGTACTCTGAGGGTAAGGAAATCTAAGGGTCAAGGTGAAGGTCAGAATCATGTCCAGGAGCTCAGCCCTGTGCATGTAAAGGGGGCATAGGGGAGGTACACTTGCCCCTTGTTGGTTCATGGTCACTTTCACAAGTGCTAATGAGCACCTGCTGCATGCTGAGCACTGAGGACACTTAGAGACAAGCAGTGCCTAACACTGAAGAGGGGCCAGGGGACAGAAACGGTCAGCTGGTGAGACCCTGGTGGGATGTGTCAGGGGAGGGGGAGATGC
Source organism: Camelus ferus (assembly GCF_009834535.1). NCBI lineage: Eukaryota > Metazoa > Chordata > Mammalia > Artiodactyla > Camelidae > Camelus > Camelus ferus. Next base: position 15,464,909 of record NC_045717.1, read on the forward strand.
CAGCTGGTTTCCAGGTGTAATGAAGTGAAATCACAGCCAGGCGCTGGTGGGCAGCAGGGGTATTGATGTTTAAGCTAAATGTGGGACACAGACGTTGGTTCATTGTGTCTGTCACTTGCAGTCCCTTGCCCTGATGTCCTCAAGAGAGGAGGGCCAGGCCCACCCCTACCATGTGACCTGGGGCTGCAGCTCCCAGCAGCAAGACCGATGTTGGGGTTCCCATCCCCTCTCCAGCCTGGACCCAGACTTTCCCTTACATTCTGTTCCCATGTCCTAGTGTGTGCCCAAAGCCCACAGACCTGTGGGGTGGGAAGAGTTGGGGTGTGGTGGGGCGGAGGCTTAAGATATATTATTATGTTAACTATGGTATTTGGTTCCAGTACAGTAATCTGATTCCCATTTGCCTGTTTTTCTTTGTATTGTTCCTAAAATAAACCCCTCTTGTTGCCTGTGGGGTTCTTAGCAGAAATTAGGCTGTTGGGTGTGGTGAGTTGAGCTCAGTACTGACAGCCTGCTTAAAGTTTCACCCCCAGAGGACGAAGAGGTCAAGAACCTCGCAGAAAAGTTGGCCAGGTTCATAGCAGATGGGGGTCCCGAGGTGGAAACCATTGCCCTCCAGAACAACCGCGAGAACCAGGCATTCAGGTAAGGGTGGGGGACCTGCTGGGGAGGTGATCCCTCACCCTAGTCAGAGCTTCCCTGCTGAGAAAGTGGGCTTGGTGTGGTGTTGAGATGTGCTAGGGTCCCATGGCAAGAAGTTGGCAGGGCCAGGACTCAGGTCCAAGAGGTTCTGACCACAGGGTTTTAGGCCTGCCACCCCGTAGCATTCCCTGAGTGCACATTGCTGCCCTGAATCGGCTCTTGAGGCGGCTGTGTGGGGACCTTTGGGGCCTTGTGTTTTCTGGGTGCCTCACAGAGAACGTCTCTAGCACTTGCCTTGCTCCCTTTATACCAGAAACAGCAGCTCCAGGCTGGGGGCAGGCCAAGCTTTCAAACAGAAACTCACGGAATTGTTCACTGTGTACATTTTTGGGGTCTCATCTTTATGATAATGGGGAATGTGGTACCTCAGACTCTGGGGAGGGGCAACCCCCAGCCTGTGTGTACTTTCCACAGAGGGGGTAGGACAAGCCACCTGGCATCCCTGCTGTTCCCAGCCATGAAGTCACACCCCAGCCCCTCAGACTGGGTCTGTGCTCACCCGCTCTTCCATTTATTGGGTGGGTTCAGTACCTGCTCTTTGCTGGGGAAGGCTGATGGGGGCGGTGGGGAGGTGGGGGTGAGGCAATTGCTGCTGCAGGGCAGGGACTCGAAGAGGTTTGTGAAGTGGACACTGAACTCGCTGTGAGGGCGATGCACCCGTAAGGACACTTTTGGCCACAAGTAACACAAGTCCCCAGTAAGTCAGTGAGGAGATGTGATGGTGCTTGTAACAAAAAGTGCCAGAGCAGCAGGCATCTGGGCTGGTTGATTCAGCAGCTCTAGACACCATCAGGGACTCAGGAAGAAGGAAGCAGGAGTGGATGCTGGGCAGGCAGCCAGTCGCATCTACTACATGCAAGCTAGCGTGAGCTAGACGTGGGACAAAGTGAAGGGCGTTTGGAGGGACTGCCTTGCGGAAGTGAGGCAACAGAGATGGGGGCGTTGTGCCACCATGGTGGGGATTCAGGGTGAGTGTTGGCATGGTGAAGACGGGCCATGAAGCCAGGCAGGGCTGAGTCCCAGAGGGCTCAGGTGTTCACTGAGAACCTTTGGAGGGTCTGCATAGGGAGTGATGGGGTCAGCTGTGCTTCCAGGGTCATCTGGCCACAGCTGCGAAGGGTGGTCAGACACACCAGGTTGAGGCAGATGAGGGCATCATCAGGTGGTGGCTGAAGGGTTCAGGTGTACCTGTGTATGGTGCATGGCCAGCTAGGAGCTTTTGTGGGGGCTGTGGGGTTTGGGTCTAGAGTTCAGGAGACCTGGGATCTCCACAACATAGTGATACCAGCCACCACCACTCTACTCTACCCAAACCAGTGTTTACTTAACATTCTACTTTAATTCACATCTTATTTTTTTTTTCATTTACATAAGTTTATTTAAATGGGGAATGTAGTGTACTGTCACTCATCATGAGAAGAGCTGATTAAAAATCTATTATAGGCAGAGTGGGTGAGGTAATGGAATTCTGTAGAAGGCCCAGAGCCCAGGTGGCTCTTCCTGGTCAGAGGGGCCCCAGGGCTGAGCAGCTCCAGCTGAGCCTTTCCCCTGGGGTCAAAGCGAAGAGATGTTACCACAAGTGGCTCTAGGCCCTCCATGGTACCTTTTGTGGGACATGGCTGGCAGGCATCCAGCTTGTTGAGTGTGGCCTTGATGGATGCTGGGTGGTGACAGCCAGGAGTAAGGACAGACCCTGAGGGTGCCTGGCAGAGAAGCAGCTGAGGTTGACCAGCTTGCTTTGGGCGAGCTCATTTCCATGTCAGAGCTGAACCACAGTCAGCACTCTGCATTGGGGAAGAGTGAAAGAGGTAAGATCAGGTGTCCGGGCCTGTGCAAGCCATGTAGGTTCATACCAATTAGACTGTTACATCTCCACAAGGGGTCAGGTGCAAGGCAGCTCCTCTGGCACCCCGAGATCTAATAGCCACCTCAAGTTCCTGCCACTGCTGGTCCTTTCCTGCCCTCTTGATTCCCCAGCAGCTCTTTGTTTTGGAAAACAATGGTTAACAGCTATACGTGTCCGTAAAGTAGCTGGAAATACCTATTCCTTTGACCAGCCATCCCACTTCAGAGATGCCATCCCCAGAAATAATGTTATATGTAGTACTGTCATAGTTATGAAAAATTAGTTAACACATTCAATATCCAGCCCCAGTGGGCTAAACTTCTATAACTGCATCTCCCCAGTGGAATTGTGGCCATCAGAAGGCAAGTTGGAGAAGGTGATAGCAGCCAGCACACCTCAAGTCACATGTGGCTCTAACATCACCCGGGTGAACCACGTTGTTCTGTACAACAACCTGGCATGCTGGCCTCTTACAGGTGAGGAATCTGAGGCAAGGAGGCCAGTCAGTGGAGGTGCTTTCACCACCATGCTATGTTGCATTCTAACGGGAAAGGAAAGCCTTACGTTGTCAAGTTAAGAAATTTTTTAAAAATCAGGATGTGGAAAATAGAATCATGGCTCTGTTCATATAAATCCACACTGGAAAAAAGTCTGGAAGGAAAGACACCAAAGTGTTAACTTTGGTTAACCCTGAGGGTGGGATCACTCCTACTAGAGGGGGTCTTTGCACCTGTGCCCAGGGCCCACAGTGAGCTGTTCCTCCCCTCACAGACAGGCATAGCTCTCAGGGCAGGTTGGAGGAGATTCAGTGTGAATAGGCAGCTGAGGCCAGGAAGAAGCCTGTGAGCTGAGAGGAGACCCACACCGTCAGGAGCTGCCCACCTGCCCCAGTGGGCGAATCCCCCAGTCTTCTTTGCTTGGAGGAACCGGATAGCTTTGAATCCATGCTCTGGTTGCCATGAGTCTTTTTTAAATCCAGCCATCTGCTCCCTTCCCTCTTTGAATGATTTCTTGCTTTTGTCTCTTAACTTTTTTTAAGATGTTATTTTTCAGAGCAGTTTTAGCTTCACAGCAAAATTGAGTGGAAGGTGCAGAGACTTCACATGTGCCCCCTGCCCCAACACATGCACAGCCTCCCCCATTATCAACATTTCCCGCTGGAGTAGTATAATTATTACAGTTGATGAACCTGTATTGACACATCATAATCACCCAAAGTCTATAGTTTATGTTAGGGTTCACTTTTCCTGCTGTATATTCTATGGATTTGGACAAATGTGTAATGACATATATCCATCGCTGTGGTGTCATACAGAGTATTCTCAGTGCCCTAAAATTCCCCGTGTTCTGCCTATTCATCTCTTTTCCTTTAACCCCAGGCAACCGCTGATTTTTTTTTCTGACTCCGTAGTTTTGCCTTTTCCAGAATGTCATATAATTGGAGTCATAGTATGTTGCCTTTTTGGATTGGCTTCTTTCACTTAGTAATATGCATTTAAGGTTGCTCCAAAGTTGGTTTTTTTTGTTTTTTTTGTTTTGTTTTCTGTGGTTTTTTGGGGTTTTTTTTTTTGTTTTGCTTGATAGCTCATTTCTTTTTAGATTGAATGACTTTCCATTGTCTAGATGTACCATAGTTTATTTACCCATTCATCTCCTGCATGGCATCTTGGTTGCTTCCAAGATTTGGCAATTATGAATAAAGCTGCTGTAAACATCTGTGTGCAGGGTTTTTGTGTGGACATAAATTTTCAACTCTTTTTATACCAAGAAGTGATTGCTGGATTGTATGATACATTTAGTTTTGTAAGAAACTGGTTAACTGTCTTCCAGAGTGACTAGTACCAAGCAGAGGGAACATTTCCTAACCAGTAAGCCCTGAAGTGTGATAGTGTCAGTTCTCCAACTTTGTTCTTTTTCCATATTGTGTTGACTGTTGTAGGGCTTTTGTCTCTCTGTATAAACTTTAGAATCAGATTGTCAATATTCGCAAAATAACCTGCTGGGATTTTGACTGGAATTGCACTGAATCTAGAAATCAAGTTGGAAATAACTGACATCTTGACAGTGGTGAGTCTTCCTATCCATGAACATGTAATCTCTTCATTTATTTAGTTCTTTGAATTCGTTCATCAGAGTTTTTTAGTTTTCCTCATATAGATCTTATACATATTTTGTTAGACTTATATCTGAGTAGTTCATTTTGAGAAATGCTAGTGTAAATGTTTTTAATTTCAAATTCTACGTGTTCATTGCTGGTGTGTAGGAATGTGATTGACTTCGGTATATTAATCTTGTATCCTGCAACCTTTCTATAATAGCTTGTTAATTCCAGGATGGGTTTTCTGGTCTTTGATCTGGTTTTTTTCCTATGTAGATGATCATGTCATATTTCTTCCTTCTCAATCAGTACATCTTCTATTTCCTTTTCTCATCTTACTGCATTAGCTAGAACTTCCAGTATGATGATGAAAAGCATTGGAGGGGTGGGATATTCTTGCCTTGTTTCTGTTTTCAGTGGGAAAGCTTCAAGTTTCTTATCTAAGTATGATCTAAGACATAGGTTTTTTTTATAGATATTCTTTATCAAGTGGAGGAAGTTCCCTTATGTTCCTAGTTTACTGAGAGTTTTCTTGTGAATGGATATTAAATTTTGTTAAATGCTTTTTCTGCAGCGATTGATATGATCATGTGATTTTTCTTCTTTAGCCTATTAATGTGATGGATTACACTACTTTTTTTTCCCCTTCTTTTGGTGGGGGGAGGTCATTAGGATATTTATTTATTTTCTTAAATGGAGATATTGGGAATTGAACCCAGGACCTTATGCATGCTAAGCATGCACTCTACCACCAGTCTGCACCCTCCCCCACCAGATTACATTACTTGATTTTCAAATGTTGAAGCAGCATTGTGTGCTTGAAATTAAGCCCATTTGGTTGTGGTGTAGAATTCTTTTTATACATTGGTGGATTAAGTTTGCTAATGTTTCGTTGAGGATTTTTATATCTCTGTTCACGAGGGATGTTGGTCTGTAGTCTTCTTTTCTTGTGATGTTTCTGTCTGGTTTTAGTATTAGGGTAATTGAGTGAGTTAGGAAATGTTCTCTCTGCTTCTGTCCTCTGAAAGAGATTGTACAGAATTGGTGTGATCTCTTCCTTAAATGTTGGGTAGAATTCACCAGTGAACTTTGGGAAGATTATTAATTATTGATTCAATTTCTTTAATAGAAATAGGCCTGTTTAGATTGTCTGTTTCTTCTTGTGTGAGTTCTGGCAGATTGTATCTTTCAAAGAATTGGTTCATTTCATCTAGGTTACCAGATTTGTGGCATAGAGGCCACAGTCTCCCCATCCCTCCATCCCACTCTAGGTATTGATGTTATTAACAGACCTAGGAGTTCTTCCATCCCTTTCTCAGCTGTCATGTAGAAATAGTCTGTGGGTTTTTTCTGCTAACTTTCTCTTATATAGAAGGAATTTATAGCATCCTCGAGCCTGCGTGTTGCTCTTGTAGTACAGCATTGTGCCATGACTGTCCCTCCAGGTTCATGAGTACAGGTGTAGCCTCTTCTTGTCAAGGGCTGTGTAATCTATGCTGTGTATAGATTTTGCTATATGGAACTGGGCTGTGACTCTTCTCTCTGGTGTGGACCCCAGAGTTGGGACTGTTGGCTCAGTATGTGCATAGTCTGAGAGATGCCGGGCAGGTGCAGAGGAAGCTGCAGCCTCTGCCAGCTCTGAACCCAGCACCACTTGCTCTGCACTTGGGAACCCACAGCTTCCAGCGAGGCTGGCAGTGAGTTCCCTGTTCGTTCCAGTGTTCAGTGTCTTTGTTTTGGCTCTGTCCACTCCTGATGCCTCTTAAGGATGCTTCAGAAAGGAGCACAAGTGTGCCCAGCTGTTAGGTTTGGGACAAATCCTGCCCTTCCTGGCACCAGGTGTCTCTCGCAATTCAGGATTTCTTGGTTTGTGGGCACTGGTGCACTCGTCTAGGGCAGCAGGGGAAAAATCCCTGCAGAGCCTTGGGAAGGTCTGAGAGAGTCCACACCTTTTCCTTCAAAGCACAGGATCAATGATAGTTTAACGGGCATACAGTAAAGATGGAATCGGGGTTTGGAGTGGCTCACAGCTCACAGGAACAGCATCATGACAGACTGTGGGCATGTCACACTGTTCGATAAGTTAGGGCCACCAGAGCCAGTACCCACTGAGGCTAGGCAGGGAAGGAGGTCATGATAGAGACCTCCATCTTGACATGATCCTGAAGTGACCCTGGCCAACCTGAGTGTGCCTATGCAAGGCCCACACTTCTCCTGCCCTACATCAGGGGTAGGGGACTGAGGCTCAATGATGGTGTTCCTCCCACTCTCCTTTGCAGCTTTCTGTATGAACCCAACAGCCAAGGGTACAAGTACTACCGCCAGAAGCTTGAGGAGTTCCGGAAAGCCAAGGCTGGTCCCACAGGCACCCCCACAGCACCTGACCTTGGCCTGAAGCGCAGATCTCCTCCTGAGACTCCATTGGGGTCCATGCCCACTGCCACTACATGCCCCACCTCATCTGCCCCCTTGCCCGCCGTCAGCCCGTCTCCAGCTGCCCCAGGGAAGCTCGCCACCACAGCCACTATGAAGAGGAAACGAAAGAGCCGGTGGGGGCCTGAAGAAGACAAGGTGGAGCTTCCACCCGCCGAGCTGGTGCAGAGGGATGTGGATGCCTCTCCCTCGCCTCTGTCAGGTGGGCCGACCCCCTCCCCCAGCCTATTGAAAGGGTCTAGCATCTTTCACTTCACGTAATGTTTTCAAGATTCATCTGTGTTGTAGCACACGTCAGAATTTCATTCATTTCTATGACCAAATAATATTCCAGTATATGGATAGACAACACTTTGTTTATCCTTTCATCAGTTGTTAAAGCTTGAGTTTTTACCTTTTGGCGATTGTCAGTATTGCTGCTATGAACGTTGGCCTACAAGTACTATTTGGATCCCTAATTTTGATTCTTTTTTGTGTGTACCTAGGAGTGGCATTCCTGGGTCATGTGGTAAGTCTGAGGAATCACCAAACTGTTTTTTACAGCAGCTGCACCATTTTACGTTCTGACCAGCAATGCACAAGGGTTCCAATTTTTCCACACTCTCACCTTATTATTGAAGCTATCCTAGTAAGTGTAAAGTGAAATCACATTGTAGTTTTGATTTGCATTTCTCTAATGACTAATGGTGTTGAGCATCCTTTCATGTGTTTTTTGGTCATTTGTATACTTTATTTGGAGAAATGTCTATTTTGCCCATTTTTCAATTGAGCTGTTTATGTTTTTGTTGTTGAATTGTAGTGGTTCTTTATATGTTCTGGATGTTAAACCCTATTCAGATAAATGATTTGCAAATATTTTCCCTAATTTTATCTGCTGTGTTTTCACCCTCTTAATGTCCTTTAATACACAAAAGTTTCCAGTTTTAATGAAGTTCAGTTTATTTTTTCTTTTGTTGCCTGTGGTTCTGGTGTCATATTTAAGAAACCCCAGCCAAATACAGAGTCTTGAAGATTTCCCCCTATATTTTCTTCTAAGAGTTTTATAGTTTTAGGTCTTTCATCCATTTGGGGTTAATTTTTATATATAATACAAGGTTAGAGTTTAACTTCATCCTTTTCCTTGTGGAGATCCAATTTTCCCAGCACCATTTGTTGAGAAGCTGTTGTTCTTTCCCCATTGAATGGCCTTGACGCCCTTGTCAAAAATCCCATAGATGTAAAGGTTTATTTCTGGGCTCTCTATTCTATTACACTGGATTGTATGTCTCTTCTTATGCCAATAGCACACTGTTTTGATTACTGTAGCTTTCTGGTAAAATTTGAATTTGGGAGTGTCAGCCTTCCAAACTTGTTCTTCTTTTTCAGGCTTTGGCTCTTTCAGGTCCCTTGAATTTTCATATAAATTTTCAGATGGGCTTTTCCATTTCTGCAAAAAACATTGTTGGGATTTTGATAGTGATTGCATTAAATCTGTAGGTTGCTTGGGTGGTATTGACATGTTAACAATATTTGAGTTTTCCACTCTGAGAACATGGGCTGTTTTTCCATTTACTTAGGTTTTCTTTAATTTATTTCAACATGTTTTTGTATTTTCATCGTACAAGTCTTGTATTGCTATTTAAATTTATTCCTAAGTGCTTTATTTTTGATGCTATTGCAAATGGAATTGTTTTTATTTCCTCTTTGGATTATTTGGTTTGGGTGTATGGAAATACAACTGATTTTTTTGTGTGTTAATTATGTGTCTTATACCTTTGTTGAATTTATTTATTAGTGTAACAGTCTTTAGGGTTTTCTACCTATAAGATCATGTCATCTGCAATAAGGATAGTTTTACTCCTTCCTTTCCAGTTTGGATGTCTCTCCTTTCTTTTTCTTTCCTAATTGCTCTGTAGTGCTATGTTGAATAGAAGTGGCAAAAGCAGGCATCTCTCCATGCCTTGTTCCTGATCTTAAGGGGGAAGCTTTTGGTCTTTCACAATTAAGTATGACGTTTGCTGTGTTTTTAATACATGGCCTTTGTCTTATTGAAGAAATTCCCTTCTGTGCCTAGTATATTGAGTGTTTTTATCATCAGACTGTTAGATTTTGTCAATGACTTTTTGTGCATCAACTGAAATGATCATGTGGTTTTTTCTTTCACTTTATTAATGTGGAGTATTACATTGATTTTTGTATGATGAACCACCCTTGCATTCCTGGAATAAATAATTATTTTAATATACTGATGGACTTGGTTTGGTAGTGTTTTTGTACAGATTCCTGCATCTATACTCATAAGGATTATGGGTCTGTAATTTTCTTATGTTGTCTTTGTCTGCCTTTGGTATCAGGGTAATGCTGACCTCATAAAATGAGTTAGGAAATGTTCCCTACTTTAATTTTTTTGGAAGAATTTGAGAATAATTGGTATTAATGCTTATTCTTTTAAATCTTGGGTAGAATTTACCAGTGATCCTATTTAGTTCTGGGCTTTTCTTTGTTGGGGGGAGGTTTTGATTATTGATTCAGTTTCCTTACTTGTTATAAATCTATTCAGATTTTTCTGTACTTCTTGAGTTAGTTTTGGTATTTGTTCCATTCTAGGAATTTGTCCACTTTGTCTAGGTTATCCAGTTTGTTGGTGTACAGTTGCTTATTGTATTCTCTCATAATCCTTTTATTTTTGTTAAGTCATTAGTAACACACTAGTCCCCCTTTATCTATGCTTTTGCTTTCTGTGGTTTCAGTTACCCACTGTCAACCATGGTCCAAAAATATTAAATGCAAAATTCCAGGAGTAAATAATATAATAATATAATTAAAATGTAAATCGTTTTTGAGAGCCATTCTGAGTAGCATGATGAAATCTTGTGCCATCTGCTCCACCCCACCTGGGACATGAATCATCCCTTTGCCCAGGGTATCCCACCCGTTAGTCATTCCTAGTCACTCAGATATCAGATTGACTTTCATGGTATTGCAGTGCTTATCTTCACAAAACCCTTATTTTACTTAATAATGGCCTCAAAGCACATGAATAGTGATGCTGGCAACTTGAACATGCCAAAGAGAAGCCATAAATTGCTTCCTTTAAGTAAAAAGGTGAAAATTCTTGAGTTAATTAGCTGAGGTGGCCAAGACCTAATAAGCTGGGGTTACCAAGATCTACAGTAAGAACAAATCATCCATCCATGAAATTGTGAAGAAGGAAAAGGAAATTCATGCTAGTTTTGCTGTTATACCTCAAACTGCAAAAGTTATGGCCACATTGTGTGCTGAGGGTTTAGTTAAGATGGAAAAGGCATTACATTTGTACAGTAAGATATTGTTAGGGAGAAACTACATTCACATAATTTTTACTGTAACTATTACATTTTATTATTAGCTATTGTTGTTGATTTCTTACTGTGCCTAATTTTTTTTAACTTTTTTAATTGAGTTTACTGTACCTGATTTATAAATTAAATTTTATCATAGGTATGTATGTATATAGTACACACAGGGTTCAGTATTATCTGTGGTTTCAGGCACCCATTAGGGGATCTTGGAATGTATCCCCTGCAGATAAAGTGGAACTACTGTATGCCCCATTTTTACTTTTTGTTTTAGTAGTTGAGTCTTTTCTTTTTTGCTTAGGCAGTCTATCTAAAGATTTGTCCATTTTGTTGATCTTTTTAAAAAGCTTTTGGTTTCATTGATTTTTCTCTCTTTTATTTCTATTTCCTGTTTCATTTATCTCTGTCTAATCTTTATTCCTTCCTTTTGCTGGTTCTGGAATTAGTTTGCTCTACTTTTGCTGGTTTCTTAAGATGTACAGTTAGGTTATCTGTCTTCCTTTTTTGTTGTTTTGTTTTGGGGGTGTAATTAGCTTTATTTATTTGTTTTTAATAGAAGTACTGGGGATTGAACCCAGGAGTTCACTCATTCTAAACACGCATTCTGCCACTGAGCTATACCCTCCTCCCAACTACCCCCGCCCCCAGGTCTATCTTTTTTTTTTTTTTAACATTTTTTTTTATTGAGTCAGATCTATCTTCTTTTTAATGTGAGCATCTACAGCTATAAATTTCCCACTTGACATTGCTTTTGCTGCATCTGATAAGTTTTGATGTGTGTTATGCTTTTGTGTTTATTCATCTCTAAGCATTTTCTGATCTCTTGTGATTTCTTCTTTGACCCATTGACTAAGAGTGTGTTATTTAATTTCCAGATTTTTGAGTTTTCCAGTTTTCCTTCTGTTACTGATTTCTGGTTTCATTCCATTGTGATCAGAAAAGAAATCATACTTGGTATGATTTCAGTCTTAAAATTTATTAAACCTTGTTTTATAGCCAAACCTATGATCTGTTCTGGAGAATGTTCCATGTGCACTTGAGGGGACTATATTCTGCTGTTGGATTGCTTGTTCAATAGGTGTCTGTTAGGTCTGGTTGGTTCATAGTGTTGTTCAGTCCTCTATATCCTTATTGATCTTCTGTTCATATGTTCTGTCCATTATTTAAAATGGGGTATTGAAATTTCCAACAGTTACTATATTATTTCTTCCTTCAGTTTTGTCAATTTTTATCATGTATCTTGGGCCTGTGTTGTTAGGTGTGTGTGTGTATGTATGTATATATGTATTTATAAATTTTTAAAAATTGAAGTATAGTCAGTTTACAGTGTTCTGTCAATTTCTGGTTACAGCATAATAGTTCAGTCATATATATCCATACATATATTCGTTTTTATATTCTTTTTCATTATACATTACTACAAGCTATTGAATGTAGTTCCCTGTGCTATACAGTATAAATTTGTTATTTATCTATTTTTATATATACCAGTCAGTATCTGCAGATCTCGAACTCCCAGTTTATCTCTTCCTACCCACTTCTCCCCTGGTAACCATAAGTTTGTTTTCTGTGTCTGTGAGTCTGTGTCTGTTTTGTAAATAACTTCATTTGTCTTTTTTTTTAGATTCCACATGTAAGTTATATATGGTATTTTCTTTCTCTTTCTGGCTTACTTCACTTAGAATGATAATCTCCAGGTCTATCCATGTTGCTGCAAATGGCTGAGTAGTATCCCATTGTACAAATATACCACAACTTCTTTATCCACTCATCTGTCGATAGACATTTAGGTTGTTTCCATGTCTTGGCTATTGTAAATAGTGCTGCTATGAGCATTGGGGTGCATGTATCTTTTCAAATTAAAGTTCCCTCTGGATATTTGCCCAGGAGCGGGATTGCTGGATCATATGGTAAGTCTGTTTTTAGTTTTTTGAGGACTCTCCATGCTGTTTTCCATAATGGCTACACCAAACTACATTCCCACCAACAGTGTAGGAAGGTTCCCTTTTCTCCACCCCCCCCCCCATTTATTGTTTGTGGACTTTTGAATGATGGCCATTCTGACTGGTGTGAGGCGATACCTCACTGTAGTTTTGATTTGCATTTCTCTGATAATTAGTGATATTGAGCATTTTTTTAAGTGCCTATTGGCCATTTGTATGTCTTCATTGGAGAATTGCTTATTTAGGTCTTCTGCCCATTTTTGGATTGGGTGGTTTGCTTTTTTTAATTATTAAGTTGTATGAGCTGTTTATATATTCTGGAAATTAAGTCCTTGTCAGTCTCATCTTTTGCAAATATTTTTTCCCATTCCATAGGTTGTATTTTTGTTTTGCTCTGGCTTCCTTTGCTGTGCAAAAACTTCTAAGGTTGATTAGGTCCCATTTGTTTATTTTTGCTTTTATTTGTATTCCTGGGTAGATTGCCCTGGGAGAACATTGCTGAAATTTATGTCAGAGAATGTTTTGCCTATGTTTTCTTCTAACAGGTTTATAGTGTCTTGTCTTACGTTTAAATCTTCAAGCCATTTTGAGTTTATTTTTGTGTATGGTGTGAGGGATTGTTCTAACTTTATTGATGTGCAGCTGTCCAGTTCTCCCAACACCATTTGCTGAAAAGACTCTTTACTCCATTGTGTATTTATATTCTTGCCTCCTTTGTTAAAGATTAATTGACCAGAAGTCTGTGGATTTATTCCTAGGCTCTCTATTCTGTTCCATTGATCCATATGTCTGTTTTTGTACCAATACCATGCTATTTTGATTACTATAGTTCTGTAGTATTGTCTGAAGTCTGGGAGGGTTATTCCTCCAGCTTCATTCTTTCCCTTCAGTGTTGTTTTGGTAATTCTGGATCTTTTGTGATTCCATATAAATCTTAGGATTCTAGTTCTGTGAAAAATGTCCTGGGTAATTAGATAGAGATTGCATTAAATCTGTAGATTGCTTTGGGTAGTGTGGCCGTTTTAACAATATTAATTCTTCCAATCCAAAAACGTGGAATATCTTTCCATTTCTTTAAATCATCTTTCATTTCCTTAGTGTTTTGTAGTTCTCCTGTGTATGTATATTTAATTGTTATGTCTTCTTTCTGTATCGAATCTTTTGTAAATACATAACATCTTCCTTTGTCTCTTAATAACCTTTTTTGATTTAAAGTCTATTTTGTCTGATACTAGTATGGCCAGCCCAGCTCTCTCTTGGTTACTATTTGCATGAAATAACCTTTTTTCATCCTTTCAGTCTATTTGTGTCTTTGTGTCTAAAGTCTCTTATAGACAACAAATAGATAATCCTGTTTTCTCTTAAGCTTTAAAGTACTTAGATTCATTCTTATCACAGAAAACTCACGAAATGAACAGTGACAAGCACAATAATTGCTACAGTCATTTTTGCAGTTATCTCCAACTTCTTACTCCTTGACAACAATTTCAGGCCCAGCCATTGTGTGGCTTCATTTCTCATTTTCTGTCACAAACCCACAAGGGTGGGTGTCTGTTGTCATCACATTTTGCCGATGATATTGGTGACTAATAATTGGCCGTTTCATGCCATCTGTCTGACTACCCCACCATGCAGCCTGCACCATGGGCAGAACCCTCTCAACCTCCCTCACCTGTAACTTGCCTGGAACTGGCCACAGAGGCACATAGAGGAGTCATGTGCACCCTGGTGCCAGTGCCTACATCGGCTGTACAAGGGTAGGCTGAGAGAGAAGGCAGCTCACCCAGGTCACAGGGCTGGCCTGTTGGCCCTGCGTGCCCAGCTCTGAGAGAGGTCTCTTGCTCAGTGCCTCCCTGGCCCAAAGAGAAAAGCTACTGATGGGAGAGTTGAGTACTCACTGGGGCTCTAGATAGCACCTCTCCCCAGGGTTGAGGACACCTAGGGTCAGATTGTCACTCAAGTGCCGAAGCTGGTACCTGCTGCAAAGGAGGGTGCTCTAGTGTGAGTGCTGCTCTGATGCATACACTCCCCAGCTCTGAGATCATGTCCCCGAGGTCCAGTCCCAGCTCCCCGCCAGTGAAGATGTGTTCTTCATCATGTGGGGGACAGGTACAGACTCTGTAGTCTCAGGTTCAGGTACCACTAGCCCACATCACCCCAGGGGGCATGGGCAGCCCCCGCCTGCCTGCTCGCTGGGGGAGTGGCCCATGGAGGAAAGGCACTGTGGACATGCTCCAGGCACACAGCAAGCTGCTCAGACCTTGGCTCCCTTGTTCTGTCCATGGGGCTGCCCAACATCCTTCAGAGCCCCCACAGCCCAAGGAGGGGTTGGGGCACAATCATAGGGTTCCAGGAGCACCTGTGAGTGGTTCTCGCAGTTGAAGCCCAAGCCCTGGTGAGCTGGGAGGATCTGGCTCTTTCCATCCTCCCAGAGGGACCTCTGCACCCTGTTCTGCCTGGCTTCTTCCTCAGGAAGCCACCACCTGAGCGATGGTTGTTTCCACCACCCAGATGGGGCTATTGCAGCATCTTCATGTGAATTAGTTGTCTCCAACCAAGCTCAGAAGCTGATGCCAAATTAAATGTCAGTTGCTTTAAAGATGGTTGGCTGCTTCCCTGGAAGGAGCTAACAGAGCCACACAGCTGAGTCTTGCCAAACCTGTGTCTACACCAGCTGTGCTCACCACAGGGCTTAACTTCCAAGAGTCAGTGCACATGCACACACACGCACACACACACACAAACCTCTTCTCTCATATCTTGGACTTTCCAAATTCCCTACCGTGTCACCCATCAGCCATGTGACCTTTACTGAGGCTCCAGACCTCTCAGGTTCTGGTGTCAGCATCCCCAGCATGGAGTCTTAGAGCCTACCCGGAGAGGTTGTGTGGGGATGAAACTAAGTACACAAATAGAACGGAGCAAGGCCCCCCTAGGTCGTCAAGTGACATGCATACCACCTGTTCCAACTTAAAGGCCTTGCCACATGCACCAGGTGCCTCAGGTGTCATCAGCACGTGGACTCTGCCTCGCATGCAGGTGCGAGGCTAGGCCAATGTCTGTTGTTGACCAGCCTATGTCTTGTTTCTAGTTCAGGACCTCAAGGGCCTCGGCTACGAGAAGGGGAAGCCTGTGGGTCTGGTGGGTGTCACAGAGCTGTCAGACGCTCAGAAGAAGCAGCTGAAGGAGCAGCAGGAGGTAAGGCCTTGGAGGGCAGGGTAGGCAGCCTCCGCAGGGGCCGGTGGGATATTGTCTCCCTCCCTGCCCTGTGGTGCAGTGATCCCAGTGTATTCTTTCTGAACCTCCCTGGCCAGTTGGATCCTATGGTCAAGGGAGACGCTCCTGGGCAGGCAGGTACCCTGACAATGGCATGCCACCTGTGAGCGCCCTCCCCAGCCCACAGCTGAGCCCAGAGCCCAGGTCTTGTCGCGCTACCTGGTCAGCCTCTGCAGCCAGTGCTCCACAGCTAATCCCCACCACGCTTGTGGGCTGGTCCCAGCTGAACAGTCTCCATTTTGGTTTTCCTTCCAGTTCCCTACAGCATTCAGTACAGGATAGGCCTGTCTGGCACTGGGTACCCTGAACAATGGGACAGCTGCTCAGTTGGTGTTGGGTAGTGTTGGAATGAGGGATGGCTCAGCTGACAACTCTGTGGCCAGGACACAAGACAGAACAGCTGGGACAGCTTACCCGGGCCACCTCCTCCAGGCTGGCAGCCCTGTTACATCACCCTCAACCCTCCCAGGGGTCAGGAGCCACCTCGCCCTCATTTGGTCCACAGTGATGATGCCCATGATGTTCCAGGTTCCAGGCCAGGCCCTAGGCTATGGGCAAGGCAGAGAGGTGTCCTCCCTGCTCCAAACAGATTCAGGGAACCCAGGGCATGTCCTGACACAGGACTCAGTGTCTTTCTGAACACTTGCTCCAAGTCCTACTCATGAGTTTGCCTCAGGGAGTTGGGAAGAGGGGTGCCCAGCATGCACGGGAGGTGGGGGCTAGCCTCCTGCATGTGTGGTGCACGGCCCTGCTCACTGGCATGTGCCACCCACAGATGCAGCAGATGTACGACATGATCATGCAGCACAAGCGTGCGATGCAGGACATGCAGCTGCTGTGGGAGAAGGCACTGCAGCAGCACCAGCACGGCTACGACAGTGATGAGGAGGTGGACAGCGAGCTGGGCACCTGGGAGCACCAGCTGCGGCGCATGGAGATGGACAAGACTCGGGGTGGGCCAAGGCGCGAATCACAGGGATGGGGTGGGCTAGGGGGTGTGTGGCTGAGACCTTGCCTTCAGGGCTCTGCAGGCTCAGGAAGCCCCATTCACCTGCCCAGGAAGTGCCTGGAGGCACCACATTGGGGTCTTAAGTCACCTGCCCAGCCTTAAGGCCTTGGGCAGGAGACTTGGCCTCTTTGTGCCTCAGTTTCTTCAGTGGTGAAAGGATAGTTCACTGGCATTTGAACGTGGTACACAGAAGGGCTGCGTGGGAGATCAGGGGCACAGGTCGAGGTCTCAGCCGGCTGCCTCGTTCCCCATGGCCCAAGACTCCCCTCAGAACTCATACTTGTGCTGTGGGGCTGCCACACGCTCCATCCTCCTCTCACCTTTACCTCATCTCTGGGCAGAATGGGCAGAGCAGCTGACGAAGATGGGCCGGGGTAAGCACTTCATCGGGGACTTCCTGCCACCAGACGAGCTGGAGAAGTTCATGGAGACCTTCAAGGCACTGAAGGTAGGCCGGGAGGGCTCTGGCACCAGCCCCGGCTGTAGGCCTGACTAGCAGGCGGCCTTCTCCTCCCGCAGCCTCCTCGCGCGGCAGGCGCCTGCAGTAGCCTCACGGCCCCCCATGCACACAGTAGGAGTTGGGCCCTCTTGCCACGGGAGGCATCTGTTTATGACAAATACCATCTGTGTAGGGAATTAGCAAATAGCAGCTCAGCTGCCGCTTTAGAAACATTTCCTGGGGCTTTAGGGAAATACTGCTTCCAGTGGAGCCAATTAAGTGCAGTTTACAGGCAAAGCGTTTCTCAGGCAGATGCCCCACGTACTGGGCTCTCCAGAATGAAAACTTAACAGTCCTCCCATACTGCCTTCGTGCTTAAGAGGAGAGGTCTCACATGGAGTGTCCCATGTCATCTTTTGGGGTTTTTTGTAAAACTGTTTTGTACTACATAATCTCATCACCTCCTTGACCACAGCTGCTTTTTAGCACTCTGTGTTAAATTGCTCTTAGAACATGGGATTTTATTCTTTATTGATGAACCATTTATCTTTCCCATGGTGGATAAAACCTGTGTCACCTATCACCTTGCCCCCTTTGACTAGGCCACTAGGGAGCTCAGCACTACTTCTGGCCCTGGGGACCCTGAGAAGGAGCAGCTTGATCTCTTCGCAAGGAGTCTGACCTGCTGGTGGGGAGGCAGATCGGCAGGTGGTCCCAGCGGCCATTGAGGCTATGTAAGGGTAGGGTTTCAGGCCAGAGCTGGGACTGGGCATGGCTGCAGTCCTGTTGGATGATCATCAACCTCCTCCCCCACAGGAGGGCCGTGAACCTGACTATTCAGAGTACAAGGAGTTCAAGCTGACAATAGAGAACATTGGCTACCAGATGCTGATGAAGATGGGCTGGAAGGAGGGCGATGGGCTGGGCTCAGAGGGCCAGGGCATCAAGAACCCAGTCAACAAGTGAGTATGGCCTCCAGTGCCAGGGGGAGGGCAGGAAGAATGGACCCACATGGACACATGGGCTCAGGGCCTGGGTCCAGTCCTATTGCTGGGCTGGCAGTCAGGGGTATGGATTCTGCTGGCTGGGCTATCTTAGGCTCTCCATCTTCCCACAATGTCAGGAGTGTCCTGGATGGATGTTGCCAAGCCCAGTGTAGTACCCACATTAAACTGCATTGGGGTGCTCTGCTGAGCCCATCCAGTTCAGGCAAGGCCTCCCTGCCCCAAGCTCAGGTCCATCACCTTCTCTCCTGCTGGTGCCAGCCCGCTCTCCTGCTCACACTGCCTCTTGCCCCCATGCAGGGGCACCACCACGGTAGATGGTGCTGGCTTTGGCATTGACCGGCCAGCTGAACTCTCCAAGGAAGATGACGAGTATGAGGCCTTCCGCAAGAGGATGATGCTGGCTTACCGCTTCCGGCCCAACCCCCTGGTGCGTGTGTCCCTATCCCCCTATATTGCATTTGGCTATGCCGCCACAGTTCCTCACAGTCCGCTGTAGATGGGTGGTGGTGCCAGTAACGAGTGTCTGTCCTTCCTCAGTCCAGCTAGGCTCACCAGCAAACCCGTACCCCCAGCTCGCCACCTGTGTTCGAGCTTTCCTGCCCTCCCTTTTAGAGGATTTGAGCTCAGCTGTTCCCAGTAGGTTCTAGATGGGAGGAACTGCTATCTTTCTTTAACATAGCAAAACCTCCCCTTTTTATCTACCTTGCTTCCCACAGAACAACCCAAGGCGGCCTTACTACTGAGTATTCTGGAGAAACGCACAAATGTACTTTCCAAAAGACCAACCGTCCCTGGACTGTGGAGTCTTCTGGCCTGCACTTCTGCCCGCCCTTGTCTCGAGTGTCGTGCTGTGTATTAAAATCCCAGTTCTTGCCTGCCGTGGCAGCCTGGTCTTGCCATCACCAGAAATCCTTTCTGTTTCTTAGCAGCAGGACCGTACTGGGCAGGTGGGGACAGGCTGCTTCTGTGAAGGCTACCCAGCGGCAAGGACCCTGGAGAACCACCTTGACCTTTGTCTGCTCCTGGGGGCCTGGGTTGGAGTTGAGGGGAAGACCTGTAGAGAGGGCCAAGATTTGGCTGCTTCTGGGCCAGGGGCTTCAGGGACCTCCCAGCCTAGCACTGCACTGCAGGAGGAGATTGGGGAAGGGTCTCCAGGCAGGGTCCGGTCCTCCCTTAGACCCGCAAGGCGGGTGGACCCAGGGCACACTTGTGCCCCTGACCTCTGATAGATGGCGCTGACAGGGCCCCCTACACACAGCAAACTCAGCTGGTGATGGCTGCTGCCATAGCTGCCCAAGGTCCTACAAGCGTGGTGGACACATGAGTCCCCAGGGCTTGTGGCTTTGGGGGACAGCTTTGTGACGGATACACCATACCAAGATATGACATACCTCCTAGGGGAGGGGAGACTAATGGGTAGCCCAGGCCAAGGTGTGTGCCAAGGGCTCACCACGTATCCAGAGCTGGTGCCTCACATTAGTGCAGAAACCACCTGGGGATCTTGTTCAGCTGCAGCTGCTGCGTGAGCATCTTGGGCAGGGTCTCAGAAGTCTGCGAGCAACGCTTGGAGTATCGGTGTGGGGAACTGAGGGGCCCCTATAACTCACCCACCTGCCCCTTACATGCACCCTGCTCAACTCATTTGAGCTCACAGGGTCTGAGGACTCTAGCTGGCATCAGGCTTCTGAGCCAGCCTGCAGTTCACATGGTCATTCAGCAAACGCGGAACACTGACTGTGAACCAGATGGATGGGATCTGCCCCAGGCAGCCATAGTCTGCCGGGGACGTGGCCATAAACCCCTAGCACAACCTGAGACTGAGATGCTGTATGGAGAAATCAGGACCTGTGGTGGAGGTGGCCTGGGGAGTGTCTCAATGAGGGGGGCCCAGGGTCTGGGAGTCTCAGTGGCAAATCCCAGGTTGAGGTGACACACAACCTTGTCTCCCCTCCATGGATACTGTATCCAGTTCAGGGCAAAGGGGTGACATGGAGCCTGCCCGGCAGGCTGGAGTCCTGAGTACAAGGGTGTAGCTCGGCAGCCAGAGGTTCTGTGATGGGGACCCTGGGCATTGGTCCCAAACACCCCACTGTCCAGGTCAGAGTCAATATTCAATTTAATTCTTAGTGACCAGGAGGCTTGCCAAACTCACTGTGGACTTTAGCCCTAGCCAGGAGGAGAGTTGGAAAAGGAGGCCTCCAAATGCCATGTGTGTGCAGGCATCTCCCAGATGTGGGGTACAAGTTCAGGCCCCTAGACAGAGCTGGGCCAGATACTCTTCCAGGGGGAGAAGTGGGGCTGGAGTGGCAGGGAGAGCTACCTGGAGGAGGACACACTGGGGCCTGCTTTAAGGGGTGAGGAAATACAAGATATCTCCATCTTGCAGACACGGGAGAGAAGTCTGTGGGGTACTGGCACCACTAGAATTGGGGAAGGTCAAGAAACAAGGTTGTAGACTCAGGTCAGCCCAGAGGAACCTGAACTTCACCCAACAGGCACCTGGCACTTGGGGAGGGAGGCTCTCAGTTCAGTGACCAGGTCATCTTGTCACCCAGGCTAAGAGATGGGACCCAACTGACCCATGGAGAAGGGGCCTTGGCTGGACTGGGGTTGGGGATGTGAGGGTTACAATTTTCCCCTAGTCATAGACTGGGTACCCAGGGGGCAATAATCAGGTGGGCATCACTCACCCTGTTTCCTGCAGCCACAAGTGCCACAAAGGCAAGAATCCTAGGCTAGTTGGGTTGACAAAAAGCTGCCTCCTAATTCTCTCTCCACCCTGAGACACCTGTGTCCATCCCTGCCCCCTTGCATTTGCCCCTGGATGGAACCCAGCCTTCTCCAGGCTGTTCAGAACCCTCCCAAGCCCACCCTACCTTGCTCCATGACCCTCCACCACCCCCTAGCCCTAAGTACCTCCTTTCTGCTGCTCAGCCCCAAGCCTGAGCTATTCTCCCTGCCAGGAACACCATTCCCAAACTCACCAAACTGGCTCCATCCCCACTTAATAATCTCAGCCGCACTTTGGGCACCATCTCTTAGACCCTACCCATGTGAGCAGACTACTTGGAAGGAGCACAGCATGGAGTCCTTCAAGGGACCCCCAACCCAGGGCTGTGGCCCTCTGCCTTGAATTGCCTACCCCCGCCCAGTCAAAGCTTCACATCTGGGGAAAAAAAAAATTCAACTCGGACACGTGTTTAAATTTGTCTGTGACCACGGCATGAAAACTCAAACCCAAGGGCACTAAAGGGAACTCCATCCAAGCGGATGAGTTTCCTCTGTCAGTGCGCACAGACAATGCTTGATTCTGGGCAGGAGGGAGTTCTAGGGAGTGTGATGAGTTAAAAACGGTCCTCTTCGGGAGGAGAGGTAGAAGATAGGACGCTGGTGACTTAGGGTGGAGAAAGAAGTGCAGAACGAGGCCCGAAGAACGAATTCCCTTGGAGTAACGTTGCTGGCTGGGGCCTCTATGTCGCAGAAGCGGAAGCATCCTGAGGAATGTGTTCTAGCTAGCATTCGTAGAGAGGGAAACGGGCTGGGCGATAGGGACTGCCAGTGGGGACCGCGCAGAGTCCGGCGAGGCTGTCGAGGGGGAGGGGCCTTGGAGGCTCCCCGGGAGCTCGCAGGGCAGTCACAGCGGCGGCGACCTGGCCAGGGTGCAGCGGGTGGCGACCTTTGCGCAAGGCGGGGCCGGGAGGGTCTGGGTCCCTGGCAACTCCGCGCCCAGACGCACCGCGGAGCAGAAGCCAAGCCGGGGTCCGGGCGCCGCCGCTATGGACATCCCGCCGCTGGCGGGCAAGATCGCAGTTCTGTCGCTCGGTGCACTCCCGTTGTCCTACGCTCTCAACCACGTCTCGGCGCTCTCGTAGTGCGTGCGGGGAGGGGCCGGGGCGGCCTCCTCGTGGTGAGGGGCGGCGGGGCTCGGATACAGGGTACGAACCGGGAGGGAGAGAGGATGCGCGGGCCCCCCGGAGACCTGAGCCCTGGCGCTGCTCCGGCCTAGGAGGATGGGGGCTGGGTCAGAGGAACCTCACCACCTCCAACCGGAAACCCCCTTCCAGCCACCCTGGAGCTGTGAGGTGGGGTTGGGGGCCCTCCTGGAATGGTTAGGGCCTGGGGAGGAGGGACTTTGAGAAGCAGAGCCCCCAACAAAGCAGGATTTTGGAAGGTTTCTGGAGTTTTCCCAGGGATGTGCCCAGCACAGGCTCCAAAGTCGCCAAGGGTCAAAGTATTGCCCCAGATAAGGCCCTAGTGACCCGGCTCTTGCCACACACACAGTCTGCAGCACCACCCCTACCATGTTAGTCCCTCCTGTCGCCTGTGTCAGGCCTGGGACTTTCTTCTCTTCAGGGCTGACCCACCCTGTCCCTAGCCTCAGTTTCCCCTGCATGCCTCAATTCCCCCTACCCCCGTCCCTATCTCCTAACTCTAGACCTCACGCAGTCCTGGGTACTGGGCATCTACAAGCCCTTCACACTCCAAAACCCAGCACAACCCAAGACATGGGGCAGAGGGAGTCTTGATTCTGGAGTTGGCTCCTTGGGTACAAATTCCCCCTGGATCCTGAGTGAGCCAGGTTGCCTCTGGGAGCCTCAGTTTCTTCATTGTGTAATGAACATAATCCTAGATGTCACCCCATACTTACAGTTAAGGATTATGAATTGTGTGCCGAGATGCTAGTGTGGTCTAATCTGATTACTATAGTTGTCACTGTTGGCTGGATTGGGCCAGGAATGGGGATCCTAGGGATCAGAGGGATTCAGGAGAAGGTAGGGGCCTGGAGAGAATATGGGGAAGAGTGTGTGACCTTGGATAGGTCTCCTGCCCTCTCTGGGCCTTGGTTTGCCAAGTGTTGGGGGCTGTCCAGAGTCCTGGCTTCTATTATCTCTACAACTGGTTGACCTGCCTTATCAGGTTGATGGGGACAGATCAGCGCAGGATTGGGGTGGAGCTGATGGAAGCGTTTGGACTTTACCTGGGAGGGGTCAGGAGCTTCAGACAATGAGGTGTACAGAGCTGAGCACTAGAGACCCTCTAGCAGGTGTGGGCACTGACTCTGGCAACAGAGAGTCTTGGAGCTGTTGAATGAATGAGCAAGTGACTAGCTAAATTGTATAATCAGAAGAGGCTGACAGATGCTCACTCTGTACCTGGCCCAAGTCAGGCAATGATCCTTTCTGAGGAGTCAGAGAGAGCTTTCCTGGAGGAGAAATGTAGATGGGCTATGAAGGATGAGTAGGAGTTTGCCAAGTGGAAAGGAGACTTTTGGAAGGAGTTTCCAGGAGAGGGAAACAGCTGAGGAAAGGGAGTTTCAGGCAAGGACTTTCCTGGACAGAGAGATGCTCATCACCTGGAGCTTTCTGGGGTCTGCTTTTGCTGTTACCAGGATGCGTGGGGCCTCAGCAATGGGCCTGGCCTCCCTGACTTGGTTTTCCTCTCCACAGCCCCCTGGGGGTGGTGTTGATGAGCGCCTTGATCCTGGGACTGTTCTTCTTGGCTATATACAGCTTGTCCCGAGGTGACATCTACTATGACCCACTGTATGCTGGTGAGCTGGTGGGACGGTCCTGGGGAAGAAAACTGTCTGGCCAAGGGCCCCCTCCATCAGATTGGCAGCTCTTGAAGGGCCTTCATCAGACTAGAGAAACTCAAATAGACTGGAGAACCCCCATTGAGTGGGGAACCTCAAGGGACCTCCCCCTTCTGACTTGGGGCTCCTGAGGGCAGGGACAGTGCCTTTTCCATCAGCCTGGGGACCCCCAAAGGCAGGGTCTGTGCCTCATCATGAGGCAGAGCTGTGTGGGTCGTGTGACCTGTAGGGTGGGGCCTGGGAGCAGTTTTGTGGAGAGTGCTTGCCTGGAATCTGGGCCCCTAACCTGTAGTCTCAGGCCCACCCATACCTGGTCTGTGCCCTGCCCATACCCAGCCCATGCCCCGTCTACTCTCCCCATAGTCTTCGCAGTCTTCGCCTTCACCTCGGTGGTGGACCTCCTTATTGCTCTCCAGGAAGATGGCTACACGAGTGGCTTCATGGAGTTCTACACCAAGGAGGTATGTAGGGAGCAGCCTGGGATGCCCCCTGCCCTACTGCCTGCCTGAGCCCTGCACCTGCTCCTGCAGGGTGAGCCGTACCTGCGGACGGCACATGGAATCTTCATCTGCTACTGGGATGGCATCGTTCACTACCTCCTCTACCTGGCCATGGCAGGTGCCATCCGTAAAAGGTGCGTGGGGTGGGCAGCATGGCACCTGGACCCTGGGAAGGAAGTTGAGTCCTCAGGCGGGAGGGATCCCAGGCCAGGGTGAAGCTAGAAGTGTCTGTATGGGAAACCTGGAGGCCTCTCTAGGGCTCTAGTCAGGGGTGGCCAGAAGAAGGATCCAGGGAATGTCACAGGTGCCAGAGGGGGTTGGTTTCTTCTCTTGTACCACCTTGTGCCTGGGCAGCCGCTATTGTCCTTGGATGGACAATCTGATTGTTCATTCCCTCACTCAACTCCCTGTTGTCCCATCTGTCCTAAGTGAAACTGGGAGGGACCCAGAGCTGGGAAGCCCAGATTGGTCTCTGGGCCCTGGCTGGGGCTCTGAGACTGGGAGACAGGTATCTACTGGTCACCCCTCATCCCCTGCCCAGGAAGAGGTACCGGAACCTTGGACTGTACTGGCTGGGATCCTTCATCATGAGCATCCTGGTGTTCCTCCCAGGAAACATCCTTGGTATGGACTTGGCTCTGAGGAACTCTGTCTCCCTGGGATGGGTTGCTTCCCTGTGCCTGGAAGTCTCCACCAGATCCTCCATATCCTCCCCAGTGTTTGTGGAGGGCCCCCCAAGCCTCTCCATTCACAGCCTAAGCCAGCAGCCTTCTGCAACCTCTCCCTATCTTCCTCTTGGAGGAGTGGAAGCACATTCTACTTCCTTCCTGGGCTGCTGGTCCCTGACCCCAGTGACTTAGTCCAGAATGCTCTTGACACAAGAAGGAATTTTTAAGGGGGATCCAGAAGGCAGAATGAATGCTTCATAGGTAAGTCTTGGAAGGTAGAGCAGAGAAGGCAGTTAGGGATGTGGGGATGGCTTGCAAGAGGAATACCAAAGAATAGCTGAAGTATGGGAGCCATGTTGAAGGTAAATTGAGGCAGGCCAGGCTGAGGATCATGGACATCATCTTATGGGCACTGGGGAGTTGGAGGTGTTAGAGCTTGAACAAGGATAGCATTTGTGAATCACAGCTTCCAGCCAGGGGCTCTGATCCAGCTAAAAGTGTCCAACCAGGCCTGGGAGATCCTCACTGAGTGTCACCCTATCTGTCCTACCATGGCAGGCAAATACAGCTCAGAGACCAGGCCTGCCTTTTTCCTCACCATCCCCTACGTGCTGGTTCCATGCTGGGCTGGCTTGAGGGTCTTCAACCAGACTCAGGCACCAACCTGCTGCACCTCCAATATGGTGAGTGCCTTGCCCCCAGGTAGGCCTTGTGCCGAGTGCTTGAATGTCCCCCATTTGAGTTGCTTCTGGTCAAAGACATTGTCTTCTTGAAAAGGTCTTGGTCATTAGGGAAGAAGGGATGAGTCTTCATTGAGTGCCTGTTGGATCCCAGACTTCTCACACTGTCTCTCATGGGGCAGGTGCAAGAGGAGCAAAGGAAAGGGCTTCTGCAGCGCCCAGTTGACCTGGGCCTCATCATTTACCTCGTCTTTGCTGCGTTCTTCACCCTCTTCCGGGGCCTGGTGAGTCTGCGCTGGCCAGCCTACCTACCTCCAGCCCCAAGCCCTAGTCCATCCCTCCCTCCTTTGTGTCCCTTTATCCAGTGCAAAAAGGTCACTTCTCTCCCACCTGATCATCCAGGGACGTTCATCAAGCCTACCTGAACGTTCTGTCACAAAGCCCTATTCCCTGTAGCCTTCTCCCCAGTTCAAATATCTGTGGATTCTCAGCCAGAGGAGAGAGCCAAGGCTGGAGCAGGCCAGAGCGAAGGATGTGGGCCCCTCCTGGGAGGGTGGGGAAGGCTTCCTGTGGGAGGGATGTTTGAGGTAGGTTGTTGGTTTGTCTGTGGGCCCCAGGTGGTGCTTGACTGCCCCATGGATGCCTGCTTTGTCTACATCTATCAGTATGAGCCATACCTGCGGGACCCTGTGGCCTATCCAAAGGTGCAGGTGAGAGAGCAGGTGGGAGGAGAGGGCCACAGTCTTGCCATGGTTAGGGGTCCACTGGGCCCCTTTGAAGCAGGTGCCAGAAACACAGATCAAACTGGCAGAAGCACAAATGGAATCTATTGTCCTACCAAAGAAGTACAATATGGTCTTCAGGTATGGCTGGATCCAGGAGCTCAAGGATAGCTCTGTCTCTAGTCTCTGCTTTCTTTGCATGGGCTCCACTCCCAGGTAGTACCTTTGTAGTATGGCAGAGCAGCCTAGGGTAGCTCCAGGCTTCTATTCTCCCTACTCAGCCACCACAGAGGAGTGAGACCTTAATTCCTCAGAGCTTAAGTACAAGTCTTAGGCAGGCTCTGACTGGCCAAGTTTAAATCACATGCCCATAGCTGATTATTCTGGCCAGGGGGTGGGGGTATTCTGATTGGCCAGGTCAGGGTCACATGCTACTTCTGGAGTAAAGTTGGTGGGCTCAGTGTGTGGGAGTGAGGAGGGGGAACCCAAGGGAAACAAAGGAGCAGTTTTCACAGGGGTGGGATGTGCAGAGCCCCCTGGGTGGGGTCTGAGGCTGGCCAGATCCTCCCTGGGGCCACCACCTGAAGGGTGTCAGGAGACCCAACTAGGGTAGCCACTCATTCCATCAGCTCTGTGTCCCCCAGATGCTGGCGAATATGTTCTATGTTCTGCCCTTCTACGGCCTGGCTGCCTATGCCCTCATCTTTCCCGGCTGCTCCTGGCTGCCAGACTGGACCTTGGTGTTTGCTGGAGCCATCGGCCAGGTGAGGTGGGGTGGGATGTGGTGTAGTAAATGGGTGCATAGGGTAGCAAGTTTCTGCATACTCATCAATTGCTTTTGTGCTCACCCTGGGCAGGATGATGCTAGGTCCCTGACAGGTCCCAGACCCAGCTTGGTACCCCAGGATTCCCAAGTGTGGTGGAGAAAGAGCCACAGACACCCTCAACCCTATGGGGTCAGAACTGAAAAGGGAAGAACAGAGGTTGAGAAGGATTTCAGAGGGGGCAGATCTCTCGGAAGAGGGAGCATAGGAACTGGGCTTTGATATATGGGTACAAGTTCTTCAGGCAGGGAAGGACATTCCAGGAGTGGGAACAGCATAAAGAAACGCACAGAGGGGGACAGGGATTTAGCAGAGCCATAATGTGGGTAAAGGCAGAGGCAAGATAAATTGGCAGCTAGATGCTAAGGGCTTTGAATTCCGGGCTTGAGGGCTTGTGCTAAGAATGATGGGGAACGTGGAAGGTGTTTGAGCAGTGGAGGGTCCCGTTGGAGTTGGGGGCTTGTTTCCAAGTTCCTGGTGGGAAGTGATAAAGGCTGGGCCCAGGTCAGAGCAATGGGGACCAGTAGGACCTCTGTTAGGGGTAGAATTGACAGGATTTGTGTCAAGGGCAGCTGCCCCGGGGTGGGGAGGACCAGGAGGAGGAGCTGGATGCAGGTCAGAGAGCTAGGGAGGAGGGTCCAGCAGATGGAGTGAAGATGGTTCTGGTTAGGCAGCTGGGGAGAGGCTCACGGCTAGATGGATAAGGATAGACAGGACATGTGGGGACAGTGATATTTAGAGACAGATGGACTGAAGAGGGGAGACAGGTCAGCCAAGCTAGCAAGATAGTGATGGGATCTTCTGGGCTCCCCAGGATGAGATGTTGGTGATGCTGGGACTTGTTCTCTCCTGACCTGTGACATTCATCCTCTCTCTGTGGCCACCAGGCACAGTTTTCGCACATGGGTGCCTCCATGCACCTGCGCACGCCCTTCACCTACCGTGTGCCTGAGGATGCCTGGACCTGCTTCTTTGTGAGCAACCTACTGTATGCGCTGGGCCCCCAGTTGCTGGCCTGCCGCTGCCTATGGTGGCCTGCCTTCTTCCTACGCCCACCTCCTGGCTCCCCAGCCCACCACAAGAAGCAGCACTGAGGGGGCTGTGGGACACGCCAAGACTCCGTTTACATGCCCAGCGAGCCCTGCCCCTGGAAGGGTGGGCTGTGTTTTTTAGAGGCAGAAGATGCATCTCTGGGTGCCTTCAGTTCTGGCTATGGTGATTCCAGGCCAGCGGGTGGGATGGGGGATCCAAAGTCCAGGTGTTCCAGCAGAGAGGGTCACAGCCATGCTCAGCTGTCACCTCCTCTAAACCCCACAAGAACACCCAGGATTTACCCATCATCCTCCCATGGATCCTTTTAGTAAAAGCCCTTTTGATGCACAAAATTTTGTTCTGAGTGTTTTGGTGGGCAGGGGCAAGGGATCCTCTTCTCAGACCCCACAAGGACCCGCTTATCACTGCCAGCTTAACCATCAGGGGCTGGAGGTGCCAGACAGCAGAAGTCTGCCTCTGGTTTGTGTGCATAGCCCCATCTTCCAGATAGGGAAAACTGAGGCTCAGAGAGGATCAGAGACTGGCCTGAGGTCACAATCAGGAGAGAAGTGTCCAAAGTCTAAGCTCCACCAATAAATCATAATAACTAACAGTGTGGCAGAATTATTAAGCACCTACTGTATACCATGCCAATGCCTAACCTCACATGCTACAATGCTGGATCTCACCCCATATTCTGTATGGGGAAACTAAGCCTGCAGGAGGTGAAGGTCCTGGTCTGTGGTCATGCCTCCTGGATGCAGCTGAGCTAGTGACCGAACCCCAGCCCCTTCAACCACAGAGCCCATAACCCTGCCTCTGCTGTCTGGCAGGCCCCTATTTTGAGGAAACTGAAGTTGGGGAGGCAGCCAAAATGTTGGGGGAAGGGCTCATTGTTTCCTGGTTTGATTTTTGAACTTGAGTGAAGGTCCAGTTTCAGGGGTGACTCTGGCCCAGAGTGGGTCAGGGACTTGATCAGATGTCCCTGATCTCAGCTCCTTCCAACACTTATTAGGCACCTACTGTATGTCTATCCATTGGATCTTCTCCCAAAGACCCAGCAATCCATATCCCAGATGTGGAAACTGAGGTATAGAGTGAGGGGCAGAGTCAGATTTGGACCTGTTGCTACAGGTCCCCTCTGCCAAATGTGTGACTTTTGTAGGCCCCCCATTCCACAGAGTGAGCACCTTTTGGCTGCCAGAGCCCAGGACCCCTTGATGGTCACCCAGTGACAGATGGGAAAACAAGCTCCTTTCCCAGGTTACTCAGCCCTCCTGCCCACGAGGGCATCATCAGGCCCCCTCCTCCATTTTAAAGATAGTTAAACTGAGGCCCAGAGACATTCCTCTGCTGGTCTAAGGTCAGCCAGCTGGGGCTGGGACCTGGCTCTGCACTCACTGTCCAGGGTGGTTCTTCCTCCGTTTATGCCCACAGTCACCTCTCTCCAGAGCAAGTGACACCACGTCTCCTTTAACGCACCCCCCTCCCAGGTCCGCCTCCCTCCTCCCCTTGCAGGCAGACGCCAGGATTGCGCTGCCGCCTGCAGGGACCTGCCCAGTCCTTCCCGGGTGTGCGGGGGAGCGCAGTCCCCGCACATTGGGACCCACTGGC
This sequence comes from Camelus ferus, assembly GCF_009834535.1. Taxonomy (NCBI): domain Eukaryota; kingdom Metazoa; phylum Chordata; class Mammalia; order Artiodactyla; family Camelidae; genus Camelus; species Camelus ferus. Next base: position 15,494,612 of record NC_045717.1, read on the forward strand.
GGGGGGCCGCACCAGCAGGATGGTGAGTGGGGCCAAGGGCACAGTAGATCCTTCTCTGGGATTTCTGTCTCTGTCTGTGTCTCTGAGTCTACATCCCTCAGTGTTTCTCTCCTCACTCTCCCCTTCCCATCTCTCCCATCTCTCTCCCTCTCACCTTCTTGTATCTCTTTTCCTCCCACTCTCTCTCTGCCTCTCCTTCTCTTATTCCTCTATGTCTCTCCCTACTTTTCTCTCTCTCTCCCTCTCTCTCTCTTTTCTGATCCTTTTCTCTCCTCTCTGAGTCTCTCTGTCTCTCCCAACCCCTATGTCTCCCTATTCTCCTTCCCTCTTGCTCTCTCCTTTCTCCCTTTCAGTTTCTCTGTCTCTGTCTCTCTCCATCTTTCCTAACCCTTCTCTGTGTTTCTCTCCCTCCCACACTCTTCTCTGTCTCTCCCTTTGTCTCTCTCCGTCTTTCATTCCTCTTGTCTGTGTCTCTTTCCTTCTTTGTCTCCACCTCTCCCTGCCTTTCTCTCTGTCTCTGTCTCTTTCCCTGTTCTTGCCCTCTCTCTGTGTCTCTCCCTCTCTGCCTCTACCACCCCCTCGCCCCCCACCCCCACCTGCACGGGTTTGCTGCAGTCTCCTGGCGCACGGATAACCTTGCCGCTGCCGCTGCTCCAGCTCCTCCTCCCTCCTCCCGAATCCCGGCCCCGGCCAGAGACTGAGAGAAGGGGCGGGGCTCCGAGCCTCCGGTGTTGGGGTTAGGGGGTCAGGCGGGTTGCGGGTGCAGAACTAGGGGATAGTGAGGCCAGGGCGTGGGCTTTGCTCAAGGGCGAGGTGTGAGGTCCCGGGAGATTTGGGGGTCGGGTGGGAGAGTCTGCTAGTTTTCCGCTTGAGGGAGTCCTCTGGGACCCTGGCCGGAGTGGGGACCTGGGCGAGTAAGAAGTCTTCGCCGCGGGGAAGGAAGGCCAGGGAGCTATTCCTCCGAAAGGCAAAGGCCAGGAGGCTGGACTGAGCGCCCTGTGCCCCCAGGTGTGTGCTCCGGCGGCCCTCGGTCCCGGGGCGCTCTGGGCCGCTGCATGGGGAGTCCTGCTGCTCACTGCCGCCGCGGAGGCGCAGCGCGGCCGGAAGAAGGTTGTGCACGTGCTGGGTGAGTCAGGGCCCTGGAAGCTGATCTTGTCCCGCAGAAGCCGGGACTAAGTAGGATCGCCGGAATTCATGGAGAGGGGAGGAGGGAGGGTCCCCGGCGTTCCTGATGGCCACAATCCCCTCCCTCTCCGTTCTTCCCACTCTGAATCTCCGCCCCCTCCCTAGTCCCTTCCCTGAGTCCCTTTACCTCCACCCAAGTTTTCTTCCCACATCTTCCCAGGGTCCCCCTCCCTGGGTTCTCCTGCCTGCCTCTAGGATCTCTTCTTAACCCTCCTTGGTTGCCCGCAGAGGGGGAGTCGGGCTCGGTGGTGGTGCAGACGGCTCCAGGGCAAGTGGTCAGCCACCGGGGTGGCACCATTGTCTTGCCCTGCCGCTACCACTACGAGGCAGCCGCCCACGGCCACGACGGCGTCCGCCTCAAGTGGACCAAGGTGGTGGATCCGCTGGCCTTTGCCGATGTCTTCGTGGCGTTGGGGCCCCAGCACCGGGCGTTTGGCAGCTACCGCGGGCGGGCTGAGCTGCAGGGCGATGGGCCCGGGGATGCCTCCTTGGTTCTCCGAAACGTCACGCTGCAGGACTATGGGCGATATGAGTGCGAGGTCACCAACGAGCTGGAGGATGACACTGGCATGGTCAAGCTGGACCTGGAAGGTGACCAGCCTGTGGGCAGGATGAGGCGCATTTCTAAGGGAGGAGAGGGAAGGGTGTTGCAAAGGGCAGAAACCAAATCAAGTTGGCCTGAAGGAATTTAGAGGCTTGGTAGGGCAGGATAATTGTTCTGATTTGGGGTGATTTTGCTACCCAGGGATATTGGTAATGTCTAGAAGCAGGTTGTGGTGGTATATAGTGGGTAGATATCAGGGACGCTGTGAAATATCCCACAACATAAAGAGCACTCCCCCCACAACAAACAATAATCCAATCCAAAATGTCAATAGTGAAGACATTGGGAAACTCTGAGGTAAGATCCAGGCACAGTGAGAGCCAGCCACCCGCACCATGTCAGGAGAAACTCCCTCAGCTCTGCTTCCCTGGGTGGGCTTTTCTTGCACAAGTTTCCGCTGATGGAACCAAAAAGTAGTGCCAGGCTTCCACTCTCCCAGCTTGACAATTGATTTCCTAGAAGTGCTAGGTAGAGTCCCAGAGTTGTCCCTCATGGGTCCAGCTTGAGTCATGTGCCTATCCATGAGCCAATCACTGTTCCTGGAAGATGGGATGCTCTGATTGGCTGACTGTGGAGCTGGGAGGTTTCTATCTGAAGAATTCCCTCCCATCTGGTTTCTTTCCTCAGTCCACCTTAGAAGATGCTAGGAGAGATTTCAGAGCCCTCACCTGCTGAACAATAGCAAATAACAACAACAATAATAGAAGCAGCTCTCCTTTATTGGGTGTGTTCTATGTGCCAGGCACTTGGTTAAAGTGCTCTCTGGAGTCTCTCATTTAATTTCCCCCAAACCCTGAGGGAGACACTATTACTAGCAGATGGGAACTGTTTCAGAGAGGTTAGCGCCTTGACCACGGCACATGCCAATGAGAGTCAGAGTCGGGACTTGAGCTCTGGTCTGTCAGGCTCCAGCTCTTCTCTCTGGCCCCTGTTTGATCCTTCCTGCATCTGCTGAGAGATGTATCTGCATCTGCACCCTCAAAGTCCGCCCCTCAAACACAGGCAAACAGAACGCTTGTGACCTGAGTTGACTGTGATTCTGATAAGGGACAAGTTGTAAGAACTGAAGGTGTAAGTGAAGCCAATGGGAACTCTCCTGGAAAATGGTGGAGATCAGAGGTCTTTGCCCAGGGTCAAACTTTCAGGAGCTTCCTGTGTGGGGGAGTCAGCTCTGTGGGCTCAGGACTTAGCTAGAAGGAAGGTCCCAATGCTGGGAGGATGTCAGAAGCTCATAGAACTGAATGGAGGAGGGTTGTGGGAGCTGGATTTTGAAGGATGAATAGTAGTTCATCAGGTGGAAAGGTGGAGAGAACATGAACAAAGGTCTCCAGTGGTGGAAAGGGGGAGGGTCAAGTGAATCCCAAACTTAAGGCAAAGAGTCATGAGGCATGTGAACTGGGGGAAAGGCATGGTCAGGTCTGAGGCCACAGTGAGGAATGGACTGGAAGGTCTGGGTTGAAGAGTCACACAGTACCCCAGATGTCAGGTGGGTGGGAGCGAGCTGAGGGGCCCCAGCTGACCTTCGTGTGTCCTCTCAGGCGTTGTCTTCCCTTACCACCCCCGTGGAGGCCGCTACAAGCTGACCTTCACGGAGGCTCAACGCGCGTGTGCTGAACAGGACGGCATCTTGGCGTCGGCTGAGCAGCTGCACGCGGCCTGGCGCGATGGCCTGGACTGGTGCAACGCTGGCTGGCTGCGCGACGGCTCGGTGCAGTACCCGGTGAGCCAGCCCCGGGAGCCCTGCGGCGGCCTGGGAGGGGCCGGGAGCGCCGGGGCTGGAGGCGGAGCCTCGGGGGGTGTGCGCAACTACGGCTACCGCCACAACGCGGAGGAACGCTACGACGCCTTCTGCTTCACATCCAACCTCCCAGGTGCGTATGTCCCACCCTTAGGAAGAAGGTCCCGCCCACCGCACGCCGGGGACCCGACCTGCCCTTGAAGGCCTCCCCAAAAGTCCTCTCCCGGGTACCCCTCCCTCTAGTACTCTTTCCCACTCTGCCCAGTTCTCTCTCCCCGCCCTTCCTCTCCACATCCGCCTTCGGTGGTCCAAACCAGGAAGGTCCCTTCCCCTGTACTGCCAGGGCGCAGCAATCAAGCATCGCCCGGCACCAACACCGCTCTAACCGAGGCTGGGGTCCCGGGCTGAGGGGGAGGGAGTGTTTCCGAATCCTGAGGCTGAGACCGTGGGCTGCAGGCGGGAGGGCATCCTGAATCCTGAGTAAGCCGCATCCCAGGAGCGGCTCTAATCACTCCTCCCCACCCACCTGCAGGGCGCGTTTTCTTCCTGAAGCCGCTGAGGCCATTGCCCTTCTCTGGAGCAGCGCGCGCGTGCGCAGCGCGGGGCGCGGCCGTGGCCAAGGTGGGGCAGCTGTTCGCCGCGTGGAAGCTGCAGCTGCTGGACCGCTGCACCGCAGGCTGGCTGGCCGACGGGAGCGCGCGCTACCCCATCGTGAACCCGCGCCCGCGCTGCGGCGGTAGCCGGCCGGGCGTGCGCAGCCTCGGCTTTCCTGACGCTGCGCGCCGTCTCTTTGGCGTCTACTGCTACCGTGCTCCTGGCGCGCCGGACCCCGCACCCGGCGGCTGGGGCTGGGGCTGGGCTGGAGGCGGCGGGTGGGCCGGAGGCGCGCGCGACCCCGCCGCCTGGACCCCGCTGCGCGTCTAGGTCCAGGACGTGGGCTGCTGGGGCACTTGGCGGCTGGCCGAGTGTCCTACAGTCCCTTGGAGATGGACCACACCCCTGGAGATTGGCCATGCTCCCTGTGGTGCCCTGCAAGCTGACCAGACCTCCTGCGGTCCTTGAACCCTGGCCACGCCCTCTGAGGGCCCCCAGAAACTGGCCAGTCCCAGGAGCCAAGTCCCCTGGAGTCCCCTGGAGACCGACCAAGCCTCACCTCTTCCGGACAGTGGATTTCCCCTCCTCTCCCAACTTTCTTCAGGAGGTGGGGGACACCTTCTGAGAATCCCTGGAGACCAACAGACCCCGAGGTCTTCTGGAACTACCCCCATGGTCACCTGGAGGCTGGACCCCTGGGATTACCTGGAGACTGACCACACATCCTCTACATCTCTGTGAAGACTGAAGACTGGTCCTCTAAGGTCATCTGGACACTGACCCTTCCTCCCCATCACCTGAAGAGGAACCAAAAACCTCAGAGTTCGTCAATTGACCATGCCCCTGTGGTCACATGAAGACTGTGGGCTCCTGTCCTCTTCCCTAGGGTGACCTGGAGATTGGTTACTCCCATTCTCCCCCCTTCTCCCATGAGTCCCCCAGAGTTCCCAGAGCAACATACTATGTCCCCAGGTCTCTGTGGAGAATAGACCCACCCCTCCAATTTCAGGGGAAACCACCGTTGTCTGTCACTGTTAAGACAAATTGACACGCCCCAGCTGGCTGTCATGACTGGCGGCCATGCGACATCCCTCAGGTATCTCTCTGGAGGGAGCAAATCCGCCTTGACGGCCCCTTTCCTGGCTGTCACCAAAGAGACCATCTCCTGGGCCCAGGGACCCATAAAATCCATGGCATTCACTATGGAGACAAGCTGCCCCACTTTCCATTGTTAGCAAGGCAACCATCCCAGCTTCTACCTGTCACCTAGAGTCACACAGCCCTTCCTTCATCAGTCACACCCATGGAGATAGTGCCTCCCCCCTCCAGCTGTAACCATGGATACTACACGTTTCCCATCTCACAGGCCTCCACCCCAGAGACCCTTTCAACTCCACTTCCACTGTCCTCACCCTGACCAACAGTCATAGAGACCACTCTCTCCCCCGTTGTGCCGAGAGTGACCCAACATTTGGATCTTCGCCTCAGCGTGGAAACAGTCTGCTCCTTTCCCCAGGGCGCCCCAGCTCCTTGCCACCCTCCAAGCTCCGCCCCTAAGCGGCTTGGACCAGCGTTGCCATGGAGACCAAATCCCGGTGTCTGAGGTAATAGAACACATGTCCCCCCTAGGCTTTCCCTTGTCTGCAGAGCCTGCCCTACCAAACTGTCACCACAGAGACCGTCAACGTTGTCCTCATGACAACTGACTTCCCAGTTCTCAGGAACTTCTAGCCATGGGCTGAAACTGTGCACAATAGGGCTTAATGGCTTCCCCTTCACCAGATGGGCCCAGTCCTAGGCAGCACCCCAGACCCGGCTGGACTTCTGGAGCAGCTGGACACCCTCCTTTTGCACACTAACTATACCAGATAACAGATGTGCATGAGACACCCTTGCGACAACCAGGTGTTTTCACTGCCACTGTATAGGTGAGCAAACTGAAGCTCTGGTGTGCCCCTACCCTTTGTGCTGTGCAAGCACTAAGCTCCCCTTTTCTTCTCTGAGACCACATCCCCATACTCACTGAACTCCTCTCTCTTCCCCTAATCTCTCACCCCCCACATTTCCCTCCTTAGAGATCCAGGAGAGATGGAATTGTCTTTAAACCTCAAAACCCACCCTGAGCTCCAGGTTCTAAGGGGTGATTTGTGCCAAGAAGTCAAGACCCTGTCAAACTTCCCAGTGTTAAGAGCCAGCTCAGGGAGATGGTTCATGAACAAGGCCACCCCAGCTGTTGGAGACCTCAGCTTTGAGATCTTGCCTGGAGTAGCACTGGGGTCCCTCCTGGAGCTCTCCTTATTGTTACATTCATTTCCAGGAAACCCATCTGTGGGTTTTGGAACCAGGTATGCCTGGGTTCGAATCCTGCCTCTGTGACCAAATGACAAAATCCCTGATCCTGTTTCCTCCTCTGTACCCAGGGCTGTTCTAAGGTCCCAGTGAGTGTAAAATGTACAGCAGGGGCTCAATAAATCTTTCTTTCTTTTTCTTTTTTTTTTAAATGAATGAGGCAGCTGGTGGGTTATGAAGCTAATTGCTTCATAAATGCACTTCCGTGGACACAGTGTTTCCCAGCTGGGGATGCTTGGGAATGACTTGGTTGGGAAGCATCTCTCTTCATTTTTCAGGACCATCCCCTCTCCTCAGTCTTTCTCTCTTCTCCCTTCCCCCTATTCTGCCCTCACTCTCTTCCTTGAATCACCTCCCATGAGTCTGGTCCTTCTCAGCCCTGTCCTAATTGGGTCACTAACAAATCCAGTGGTTCCTCTCAGTCCCCTGGGAACAAAGTATGTGAAACTGGATGAGTTCCTGCACCAGGAAAGCAGAGAAGTTGCAAATTTTCCCTGGTTTGGGGCTGAGGGTGGTGTTGGGGGAGGGTGGGCTGAGGACTATTGGAACTTTCTGGGACACAAAGAAAGGGACAAGAGAAAAGAAGTGTAAAAGTCTTACTTGGTTATAGAAGTGGGATGGTCGATTTAATTGCTCATGCTTCAGTATCAGATGGGACAGAGCTCCTAGAGACTCAAACCACTCGTCTGAAGCCACAGTCTAGCCCCCTGGTTAAACTGCCTTGGGCTCCAGCTGGCCCTTAGTTTCCTTGAATAAGGGAATGATAATGGGTATTTTTCTGGAGATGAATGCACGAGATTTCTTTCATCCCACTTTTTCCCCGCTGAAATCCTTTCTCCCTTCCACGGGTTCCAGCATCCTGGTTTTGCCTCGAGTATGTAAGTTTCCCTCCTCTTATTCCGTGAGAGTCAGAGGGGCTGACTCCCTGGACAGTGAATGCTGTGGCTCATCTTCCTGGGCAACCCTCATTGGCCCAGGGGGACATGGACCCAGGAAGACCAATGAGATGCAGTCCCTGGGATTTTGACGGACCAATAGGACCAAGGGAACCTTCTTTCTGCTGGGGTCTGCACTGTTGGAGTGGAGATCTTGCAGGCTCACCTGGAGATGTACTTACCTGTTTTCCACGCATCCTCACCAGCATCATGTGTTATCACTTTTTACCTTAGTTGACCTGATAGGTGACACATAATATCTCCTTGTGGTTGCCACTTGCAATTCACTTGTTATGTGAAGCTGACCATCCTTCATTTCGACCTGAGGTGCAGGCAGTTGAATAAATCATAAATCCTTCTCAGTTCAAGTACATTGTTATTGATCAATGCAAGGCCCCGCTCTTGTGAGATTTATTTACTCTTTGCTGTTTCTCAAATGAAGCATGTTCCCTTCTGCAAGAGGATTTTTGCCTTTGCTCTTCTCTCTGCCTGAAACTTCTTTTCTTCCCTTCCGCATCTAGTTAATGCTATTCTTCCTTTAGAGTCCATTCACCTCCTCTAGGAAGCCTTCCCTGATCACCTCCCAGGGGCCATATCTGTTCTGTTCACCACTATCTCCCCACGCATCCAGCACAGTACATCGCTCATAATAGCAGTTCAGTAAGTCCTTGCTGAGTGAATGAATGAATGAAGATGTCAGGAGGCAGGCTGAACTGTTAAAAATTTTTATTAAAATGTTCAAGAAGTACATTAATGTCCACAGTGTCAGATACCACAGACCCACGGAACACTGCAGCTGACAGCAAAACCAACAGAACCCAAAGCTGTTCACACGCACACACACTCAGACGCATGCCTCACACGTGGCACACGCAAACACACGCACATCTCAAAGGGAAAGACCAAAAGACAAACCACCCACTTTAGAAAAGATCAGAGCCCCCTCCCACCATGGAGCTGGGGTAGGGGTAGGGGCAGGTTGAGGGGGCCAGGGGCAAGGAGCATAAACCAAGACCCTCCCAAAAAAAGTTGCATCCCCAGAGGCCCCCCCACTCCAAAAGGAAATTCTTTTGTGACATGGATGTCTGAAGATGTGTTACTATTTTTACACTTTTTAAACCAAGAGGAATTATCAAAGCTAGAAGACAAACCAATATCCCTGGATAATGGATGGATAAGTGGATAATGTCTTAGGGATGACTAAAGACCACAGCCAAGGATGAGGGTCTTGTTTGCACTTCTCAATCTTTTCCTAAGTCTTCCTGTGTGTTAGAGTGTGGTTATGTTTCAGTTCCTTTCCCCAGAGAGAGTGGGTTTGGAGTCAGACAGAGGCAGGACCAAATCCTTATTCCTGTCTTGCAAGCCAGTGCCTTTCTCTAATCTGAGCCTCAGTTTTGTGTTGTATAAAGTGGGAAAATAATGGTTCCTAGGTCACTGGGCTGTTGCAAAGATTCAAGGAGACAGTGTGTAAGTCCTTAGCATGGTACCTACTCCATAGTTACTACTTCCCGGGAGGGATATATGCTCAGGCAACACATTTCTTTCTTTACCGAACTCTTAGCTGGACCATATATTTGCTTCTTTTCTTTCCTACAGAGGGCCATTCTCTACTGTGGTTCTTAACACTAATCCACAGATGCTACCCAGACTAGGTAGTTGAGAGTGGACAAAGAACATGGAGGAAAAGCTGTAGCTCTTTCCTGCCAGAGATCAGGAAGCTACATCCTGACTTCTGGCTTTGGAAGACCTTTTACAGGTCGCAGATTTGGGGGAGGAAGGCAAAGTGAGTTCTTTACCACTTAAAAAATTTAAAAAACTGTGAGAGAAAAATGTGTGTGTGTGTTTAGTTTTTAACCCTGCACATCCCTCTACATGACGGCAGGTAGATGTCACTACTTCAAGTGTTAAGCATTCCTAGTCCACCAGGCAATGGATGGAGGCAGGGATGGGGTGAGTAGGGGTGGAACCCGGGCAGGGGCGCTACCAATGTCTGCTTGAGGGATGGATATGGGCACTGAGCTAGAAAACTTGGCACCTCCTTGGTCCAGGAAGGAGGTTCTTTGTCTCCCTGAGAGATGGAGGGGGAAGAAATCTGGACTCATTGAGCCCTAAACATCCTCTCATCTGTGTGTGTGTGTGTGTGTGTGTGTGTGTGTGTGTGTGTGTATGTGTGTGTGTGTGTGTAAAATTCACCATACATGCAGAACCACCAAATTTTAGCGCTGGACTAGACCTGGGAGGGCAAGCAATACATCTTCCCATCCCATCATTGCCCAGAAATTGCTCTGACCATTCTGACCTCTAATTCTGAGGGCATGGAGGGAGGTTGTTCTAAAAACATTCCTAAAATTCAGTACTTACGAGTTCCACACTCAGTTTATCCACCCAGACTAAAGACCAAACTTGGGCTGAAGTCCAAGGTAAAAGGAGAGCAGTCATCAAGTTCAGTGTACTTCCATGTAGTTCCTACTCCCAAAGCCAGTGACCTTCACTAAAGGCTTTAGCCTGCATTTAGGACATCTGACAGTTTACTGAATCTGAATCTCTGGTGGTAAAAGCAGTTCCTTAGTGTGAATCCAAACACATGTCCTTGCACCCTCATCAAAGCCTTATTTCAACAACTGGCAGGCAGCCTTGCCAACAAAAGTCTAAATAAGTGCAAAGAATGGTCTTCGCCGATTGCGCTTCCCTCCGCTGCAAAATGCTCCCAGAGTTCAGCCCGACTAGAACTGATTTTTCAGACACATGGCTACACCTGCCAAGAGGACCTTGTGTATGTAAGAAAGAGGAGAGAGGAGCTTTTTACAAATGGTTATGTAAGGGGGGGGGTGATGTGGTTTGGGGCTCAGGGGCTTTCGGACCCTCTTGTTTCTCTCTGGGCTCTGTCTCCCCAGGTGAAGGCTCCAGGGGAAGTGTGGGAAGGGGGTTGTGCTTTCTTTTGCCTGGTTCTTCAGCAGAAATTCCCTTCTTCCTTCTCCCAGTCCTCTGCTGGGTGTTTCTTATGTTTTCTGCGCTCCTTGCGCGATTTGTGGTGGTGATGCTGGTGATGGTGATGGTGTCGCCGCATCCGATGGGACCGTCTGGCTGCAGGGAAGTGAGGGAAGGTAGGAAAGTGGCAAAAGCTGATTAGAGGTGGGTTCGCTGATGGAGCAGGCCTCCGCAGGGGAGGGTAAATGAAGGAAACAGCAAGCAAGCTGGTAAGTTCTCACTTATCTGCAAGGCAGATATTCAGCCAGATCAATGTGTGCAGGGATGAGATGTTTTGGAGACTACAGATAGGTGGAAACTTGTGCTGGGGTGTCTGGGGGAAGCCACTTACGTTTGGTACAGACAATTTGGGGCCGGTCCCACTTGCCATTGCTCCGGCACCGGATGGTGGCCACATGGTGCTGGGCAAATCCTTCATCACACTGGTAGCGTACAGTGGCATGGACATTATACTTGGCCTTGCGGGCACCGATGGGCGAGGCATTCTCCACTGCCGGAGGGGGACCACACAGCACTGGGGACAGAGGAACCTCCAGTTAGAGAAATGGACAGGACTGAGGCTGAACTGGTTTCATCTCTTGTGATGAACCCTTAACATGTCCCACCCTTTGCCCGGCTGTGACCTCAAAGGGCTGGAAGTAAATGTGTCCATCTCCTCTACCCAAACCAGGAGACTCTCAGGCACAGGAATCTCCTAGACACATCCTAATTCTTGTGCATGATGGGAATGTAGGAGATGGGAGGCAAGAATAATCTGAGCAAATGAAAGGAAGAAAGGACATGAAAATTGGCAAAGAAACAGAAGCAAGAATGAAGAAAAGTATAAGAGAAAGGCAGACATGAGAAGGCATATAAGTGTTTCCTTCATATATGAAGAGCTCTTACAAGTCAGTAAGACTAATGAGCCAGTAGAAAGCTAGGCAAAGAAGATAAACTGGCAAGTCACAGGAAATTGACTACATACCAACAGCTTATCAACATATAAACAGTTGGTTATTCTCATCCTCAAAGATGTGCAAACTATGGTAACAACGAGATACTGTTTTTTCACCACTTCGATGAACAAAAAACAAAAAATTTGAGAACACACAGAGTTGGCAACGGTGGGGAAAAAATGGGCACTCTCACATAGAGCTGAAGAGTGAAAACTGGCCTGAACTGACTATTAACATTTCCAAAATTAAATAAAACAATGAACCAGTGAGTCTGAAAGGCAGGAGGGAAGGTAGGGGGAAGGGGTGGAAGGGAGAGTGGCAGCATACCTGTGCCCTTCTTACAGACATAGGGGAGGTTGTAGTTGCAGGGAACATCATTCCAGCGGCCACTCTCATGCGCAACCATCACCACGCAGTCCTCTCCTCCGGCGAAGAAATTGTCGGGCTGGTTCTCCCGCCAGTTCTCATATTGCTGTAAGAATGGGGAGCAGCAGGTGCTCAGGGGACCTGCATCTTGACCCAGGCTCTGGCACTGGCACTGCGGGACTCTCCTGGCCAGACCATTCAAACTCGGAAGGACTCAGTGTTCCCATCTCTACAATGGGCATTGTTCTACCTGAGGAGCCCTGACCACCACTGCAGCCTGAGTCAACCCTCCTCTGGCTGTGTGGCTGCAGTGCCCTCTTCTCTGGTCTTCTTGCCTCCTGTCTCACTCCCTGATAGTCTGTTTTCCACATAGGTCACTTGCTGTTAGGTAAATAGTTGAATAAATGGTGACCTCATGCTGGAAGTCCAGGAGGACTTCCCTGAGGAGAAAACAGGAGAGCTGAAGACTCAAGGATAGAAATGGTGCAGGCAGGGGACAGAGTTCCAAGCAGAGGGAACAGCTAGTGCAAAGGCCCAGAGGCAGAACTGAGCTGGTTATGTCTAAGGAACAGAACAGAGGATAGGAGGGCTGGAGCTGCTGGATCCAGTTTGGGTGCGATCAGAGAGTGGGTAGGGACCAGTTCTCACGGTAGAGGAGAGGAGGTGGATTTTTTTTTCTTATTGTGGTGAAGTATATATAATATAAAATTTACTATTTTAACCATTTTTAAGTGTCCAATTCTTTGGCATTAATTAGATTCACAATGTTGTGCAACCATCACCACTGTCTATTCTCAGAATTTTTCATCACACTGAACAGAAACTCTGTACCCATTAATCTATCACTCCCCATCCACCTTCCCTTCAGCTCCTGGCAGCCACTGATCTACCTTCTGTCTCTATGGATTTGCCTATTCTAGATATTTCATGTAAGTGGAATCATACAAATGAAGCCTTTAATGTCTGCATTTTTCCCTGAGCAAAATGTTTTCAAGTTTTATCCACACTGTAGCATGTATTCCTTTTTAATTCCTTTTTAATGACTGAATAGTATTCACTGTGTGGATGGACCACATTTTGTTCATCTATTCACCCATGGATGGTCATTTGGATTGTTTCCACCATTTGGCTACTGTGAGTAGTGCTGCTCTGAACATGGGTGTACAAGTATCTGAGTTTCTGCTTTCACTTCTTCTGGGTATCTACCTAGGCGCAGGATTACTGGGTCACCTGGTAATTCTAGGCTTAACTTTTTGAGGAAGTGCCAGACTGTTTTCCACAGCAGGAGGAGGTAGGTTTTTTTTTATCTTGGGAGGGCTTGAAGCCAGGAGAATCCTGATCTGATGTATAATTTCTAAATGGTTCCTATGGACAAGGGTTTCCTTTTGTGGTGCTGAAAATATTCTGGAACTAGATCATTACACAGAATTGCGAAAGTACTAAAAGACACTGAATTACATGCTTTAAACATTAATTTTATGTTAGGTGAATTTCATCATAAATTTTTAAAAAGTCCCCAGAGCCACCAGGTAAAGGGACAGGAGTGCAGGTGAGCTGCTGCAGCATCCAAGTAAGTGCTGAGGGAAGCCACATGGGGGGGGGGGATGTAGGGAAATGGACACACTTGAGAGTCTCTGGCTGGAGGACCAGGTGGAGTGAGCAAGAGGGAGGCGTCAAACCCCTTCCTAGGTTTGTAGCCTCAGTCACTGGGTGACTGGCCGTTTACAGGGCTGGGAAGTCGGAGTGATGTGGGGCTTTGCTGAAGCTTCTTTGCCAACCCCGGCATCTCAGAGCCACTGGGGGCCTTTGATGGCCACCTGTGGTGGTTTTGCATAAGTGGGTAAAGTGAAGCCAGAGGGCAGGCGTTGCAGCTTACCTGAAACTTTCCACTCTAGGCAGGACCCTGGTCTGCAGTCTGACTGCAGGGACCCAGGCCCCCAGGCTACCGCCACTCACCAGCCCTGTGTTGTCTGTCCACTGGAAATCTCGCTCCACGATCCTGTCGTTCAGGCCAATCCATGTGTTTTCACGCCCAAAACCTGCAGGGTAGGGGGTCGTGGGAGCTGGGCACCTGCTCCTCCTCCAGCCTAGGTTGCTGGCTGGAGGCCAGGCAGGGAGCATGGGAGGGGTGACCTAGCCCCATCCCTGGCCTGGAGGTGGGCTGGAAGGGGAAGGGGATGGAGGTGAGAGTGAGAGGGGGTACCCAGAACCCTTCCCCCAGTTCCGAGTATGAGCTGGGGGGAGAGGACCCCAGCTTGGGGGCCGTGGGCTGGAGGCCATATAACCCCATTCCCTAGCAGTCTGGGACTCTGGCTGCCCTCGAACCTGGGGAGTGGAGGAGGGGCACAGTAAGGGATAGAGTTAAGCTCCCAGACTTGCCACTATTTGTGGCTTAAACAAAATGCCCGAGGAAGAAATAAACAAAGTCATATCTTTGCAGAAATGACACAGTAAGGGATAGGAGAGCCAGTGGATGGGGCCAGACAGGGCAGACAGGTGAGTCTGAATGACCCAGTCAGTCACTGAGGAAGGAGGAAGCAGCTGGATGAGTGTGTGTTTGATCACACTGAGGAAAAAAACCAGCGGACCAGGGAATGAACAAATGGAAGAATTAACAGAGGACCAGAGAAGGACAATGAATAAATAAACAGATGAAAAAGGGCAGAAGGGGTAAGGAGTAAATCAATAAATGCTGGATTTAATTAATTAATGAGACACTCTTCTCTTTCTCTAAGTCTCTGCACAGCTCCTTCCTCATTTCATCCCTCAAATTACAGATGCTTCTCCATTTGTCTCTATCCCCTGGCCCCATTTTAATTGTCATCGGTGCACTTAGGAGCAGCTAAATTATAGTATAGACTTATTTAGTTAGATATTTACTTGTTTGCCTATATCCCCGACAAGAACATCACTCCCTAAGGATAGGACAATGTGTCTCTGTGTCTGGAATGGTGCCTGGCACATAGCAGGTGCTCAGTAAATATTTTGGTGAATGAATGAATGAAACGAATGAATGAACTGACAAGTGAAAAAATAGACAAGTGAATTAATAAGTGGTCAGGGAGTTCGAGATTTGCAGGTACTAAGTACCATGTATAAAATAAACAAGTTTATACTATATAGCACAGGCCACTAGTCAATATCTTGTAGTAACCTATAAAGAAAAAGAATATGGAAAGGAATATATATAGATATACGTATGACTGAAACATTATGCTGTACACCAGAAACTGACACATTGTAAAGTGACTATACTTCAAAAAGTAAAAAGTGGTCAGAGCTTGCATCAACGAACACAGCTTCAGAAAGGTGGTGTCTTCAGGACCCTGGGGGGTGCCCTAACAAAGGGACTGCAAAGGCCACCCCTGTGCACCCCAGAGTTCTTACTGTTAATGAAGCCGTGTTCTTCCGGAGAGTGGATGCTGGTCAGGTGGCCAGCTCGACGGCGGCAGTCCCTCTCTGCATCCTCCCATGCCCGTCGATGGGCGAAGTAGCGGTAGCAGTGGCCCTGGAACTTGTGCCAGCCGTGGTCACAGCCCTCTGTGTCTGAGAAGTGGGAAGGGAGTATAAAGGGGCTGGCCTTGGGCAGAGCCAGCCGTGAGCACAGCCAGCCCACCAGGGAGAGAGCCCAATCCAAGGTCACTGCGGGGCTAGATGACCCCTCGCCCTGGGCCTGTCCCCACCCCCTGCTTTGTCCTCCGAGCCTTTCACCTCTCTCCTCCCATTTTCACTTCTTTCTGTTGCAGGAAGAGATTCAACTGGAAGATCATTAACACCCATCCCAACTCTAATCCCAACTCTGATGTCTCCTCTGATCTGGCCACACTCTCTGTGTGGACCTGGGAACTCAAGAAATGGTCTCTGGAAGGCCTAAAATTTTCCTCCTGGGAAAAAGCTCGAATAGACATTTCTCCCCAGAAGATATACAAACAGCCAAGAAGCACATGAAAAGATGCTTACCGCTGTGAATCATTAGGAAACATATAAGGACCACAATGGAACACCACCTCACACTCATTAGGATGGCTATAATTTTTTTTAAAGGGAAATAATGAGTGATGGCGAGGATGTGGAGAAATTGGAACCCTCATGCACTGCTGGTGGGAATGTAAAATGGTATAGCCGCTGTGAAAAACAGTCTGGTAGCTCCTCAAAAAGTTAAACACAGAATTACTATATGACCCAGCCATTCCACTCCTGCGTAGACACCAAAAAGGATGTGGCAAAAAAAAGAATGGAAAACAGGTGTTGAAATAAAAACCTGTACCTTCATAGCAGCACTATTTACATTATCCACAAGGGGCAGACAACCCAAGTTTCCACTAAGTGATGAATGGATAAACAAAATGTGACCCATCCATTCAATGGAATATTATTCGGCCATAAAGGAGTGAATGGAGCACTGACACGTGCTACAATGTGGATGAACCTGGAAAACGTTATGCTGAGTGAAAGAAGCCAGACACAAAAAGACACATAGTGTATAACCGCATTTATATGAAACATCTAAAATAAGCAAATCCACAGAGACAGAAAGTAGATTAGTGGTTGCCAGGGGCTGGAGAGGAGGAATGGGGAGTGACTGCTAATGGGGACAGAATTTCCTTTGGGGATGATGAAAACGTTTTAAAACTAGCTAGAGATGGTGGCTGCACACCATTGTGAATGTACTGAATGCCACTGAATTGCACACTCTGAAAAATTACCTCTACATTATAGGAATTTTATCTCAAGAAAACAATTTGCCTCCTGTCTGACCCACGGCCATGGAACCAGAAGCAGAGACCTGGAGCATCATGTGTGGGAAGCTGGCAGCCCAGCACCCAACCCCACTTCTGGTACTGTTTCTGGGGCCTCACAGAGACTCACCTTTCTCGCAGAGGCTGCCCGCATAGCTGGGGAGGCAAAGGCAGACAAAGGCGTTGACCTCATCGATGCAGGTACCTCCATTCTCACAGGGGCTAGAGATGCAGTCGTCTATATCTGGAGGGGAAGGTGGGGCCGAGTCAGAGGTCAGCCTCCCCTTGGCTCCCAGGCCCCCTGGGGAATCAGGCAGATGATGTGGTCACGATTCTGCCATCTATCCCAGAAACTGAGTGCAACGGCAGTGGTCTGCACAGATGGCCCAGTGACTCTGGAGGTCAGGAGGGTGGAATCTCACACCACTAACATGAAGTAGCATCGATGGTAGCAGATGCCGCTGGGTGGGCTGAAGGCCAGAGTGCGCGCTACGTCCCACCTGACTCCGGGACAGTGAAGGCGGGCTTGGCAAACAGACCCATAGAATGTCGAAGCTGGAGTCTTTTCAGAATGCGGAACCTAGAGCAACTGGGCTCCAGAGCGTCTGCAAGGACTCACAGAGTCACAAAGCTGTTTGTAAGTAGAGGGAGCTATCAGTTGAACACCCCTTCTACCAATCCCTGGGTAGTTATTGCCTAAGGCATGTATGATGCCAGGCCAGTCACTTCCTGTCTGTGAGAACTTTTCTTCTTTTTTTTGGCAAAATCAATTTTTCTTTCTTTCCTTCCTTTCTTCCTTTCTTTCTTCCTTTCTTTCTCCCTTTCTCCCTTTCTTTCTCTTTCTTTCTTTCTTTCTCTTTCTTTCTTTCTTTCTCTTTCTTTCTTTCTTTCTTTCTTTCTTCTTGAAGTGGTAATAATAATGGCACCTTCTCAAGGGGGTGGGAATAGCTCAGTGGTAGGGCATGTGCTTAGCCTGCACAGGGTCCTGGGTTCAATCCCCAACAACTCCATTAGAAAAATAAAAACAAACAAAAAACTGTATTAAAAAAAACTTGGGCACTTTGCTGTCTGTATGTTACACTTTATTAACAATATTTAAAAAAATGACACCTTCTCAATGGTAGTTGAGTGGAGAGTCAATGGAAGAGCTCGAGAAATTATATTGCTTATAATTATTGTTATACTTTCATAATTTGTTGTAATTCTTGTGTTACGCTTTGGGGCTAGTATCCAACAGTTCTGATGGTGGTGCCTATACCCCTGCCCACCCAGGATAGAGTGGGAGATCCCTTGGGGCCCTTTGCTCATAGGAATCTAAACCTTACCATCCTTTTGTCGTCCCCTCCCTGACACCTGCCTGGTACTACTGGGAGGTAGCACACCAGAGCTTTCCCCCAGGATGAAAGCTCAGCTGGTTGGTGCTGGGGCTGATTTACTGGAGCCAAAGAGTGAGGGAGGGGAAGGGAGCATCCGAAGCCAGTATTCTGTGATCACTGAGTCCTCATGGGGATGGCGGCTCTGGGTCAAACAAGTTTACATTCAGATCCTGAGTCCAGGGTACTCACCAATCTCGCAGTTCTCTCCGGTGAAGCCCTGGTCACAGCTGCAGCCATACATGGTACCATTGGCTTCACAGGTGCCCCCATGCAGGCAAGGATTGTTCTCACACGGATCCAAGGGAACTGAAGGATGGACAGACATTGCAGGAAGGAGTCGGACCGCCAGGTCTGCCTTCTGGGAATCCAAACCTCCGACCCCTAAGGGCATTCTCCCTCTCTGTGGAGTCCCCTCTATAACGTCCCAATAAGTGATTGTGAACTTCCTCTAGCATGCCCCTGTGATGAGCTTACTCTTTCTAGGAACTGCCTCAAAGCATCTGCATGTGGCATAGGCCTTCCTTGGACTGAACTAGAATGGGCTTCCTGCAGCCTCTCTTAGGAAGTCTCCTAGAACCTGGGTTTAGTGCCCCCCTGACTTGTCTCCCTCATCTAGACATGCCCTACTGATCACTGTGCTTCTCATTCTTTGGGGCAAAAAAGGGGACATAGGTTCCAGATGGGTATGAACAGTTCTGGAACCAGAGGGAACCATCACCTCCCTCATCCTTGTGGTTCAACCTCTGCTGATGCAACCTCAGTGGTTATAGTGTGGAGAAGTGGTGGATTATAGCAGTTACAACCATAGGCTGAGCAATCAGAGAGGCTGGTTCAATCCCTACCTCTGCCACTCACTAGGGGACCCTGGGCAAATCACTTCTGTGAATCTCAGTTGCCTCATTTACAAAATGGAAATAAAAATAGCTCCTCCCTGTCTCCCAGTTCTGACTATAATGCCGTATCTGGCTCTGTGTATATCAGCCTGGGGCCTCTTGAGGGGACTCAGTGTTGCTTACCATGGACAGGGCACCCAGGGGACATTGAGGAATGTGAGGCCCTGTCCCCTTCTCTCATCATTGTGCAGTTGGGCTTCCCTGGAGGCAGAAGGGTCTCCCCTCCCCATCTCAGGGGCCCAGATGCCTTGGTGGGTGGACTCTATTCTGAAGCTTTGGAGGAGCAGAGCAAGATCCCTCCATGTACCCCAGATGACATCCACCCCTTGTCAGGGCAGTGTCAACCCTTCCACCACAAAATACTAGAACCGAGACCCATAGAAGGGCAGGGCCTAGCTCAAAGCCACATAGCGGGACAGTACAAGAGCCAAGACTACAAAAGCCTAAGGACTCTGGAAGCCCAGTTAAAGGCCATCTCTCCAGCCCCTATAACCTAGAATTTGTTTCTGTTTTGTCCTGGTCTGGGGCCTCACAAGAAACTGAGATGATCACAAGCAGTCACCTCTTCTCTGGTCTTCTGGCCTCTACTTTCATCTTCCACAGGTTGTTTTCCCCACAGTTGCCAGAGGGAGCCTATGTAAACCTGAGTCAGGTCATGTCCTTCTTTCTGCCTAGACTCCTCCATGGCTCCCCATTGCCCTCACAGGAGAAGCTAAAGTCCTTACCACAGCCTATAGGGCCCTGTGCAGTCTTCTCCAATATCTCCCTGCCCTACTTTCTCCTCTCCTCCTCTACCCACTTCACTTACTCCGTTCCAGCCACACTGGCTTTGCTGTTTCTCCTACACACCAAGCACAGGCCTACCTCAGGGCCTTTGTACAAGCTGTTCCTCTGTCTGAACTGCACTTCCCCCAGATCTCTCCATGGCTCCTCCCTCACCTCCTTCAGGCTTGCTCAAATTTCAGCCTAATCCCTCTTCCAAAACCAAAACCCACCCACTAGCATCCCCTACTCCTTGCTTTACCTTTCTCTTTTGTCTTTATTACTTTCTAACCTCCAATATAATTTATTAGGGTCATTGTTTCTTATCCATGTCTCTGCCCAGAGCAATGATGTTCCACATGGCAGTCACATATGGCTATTTAAGTTTAAATTAATTAAAATGGAATAAAAGTTAAAAAGCAGTTCCTCAGTCTCACTAGCCACATTTCAAGTGCTCAGTAGCCATGGGTGGCTGGTTGCTATCATATTAGACAGTGTAGCTCGAGAACATTTCCATCATTGGGAAAGTTCTAGAGTGTTGCTCTAGAATGTCAGCTCCCAGAAGACAAGGGACTTGGTCTCAACATGGTGCCTGGAATACAGCAGGCACTCAATAGTTGCTTGCTAATTGAATGAAGGTAGACGCTGTCCCTCCTGCAGTGGCTGAAGCCTGTCTTTAGGGCAGTGGCATGTACCCACTGGGGGATGGCCGAGAGGGCTGTAGCTATGTCTGTGCCTGGTGCCACCCTAGCACGTGCATGTACACGCGTGGGACTGCCAGGCGTGGGGATGTGTAAGCCCCGCCAGGTGCCCTGAGCTGCTGACACCTGCCCACGGACTGGCGGTGACTCAGTCGCTTGCTGGTGCTGCATTTATTTTTGGCTTCATTAGCATTTCTGCTGCAAGCAGTAGGTGGGTAGGCACCCGGGTCTCCCCCAGCACTGGCTGCCTCTCCCACCCTGGCTGCCAGTGGCTTGAATCTGGAGCCAAAAAACCAGCAATGTCCAAGACAGATTCAGCTGTGGCCCTGGGGGCTCCTCCCAAAGCACCTTCCTTAGCATCCCTCTACATGGCTTCCCTCCCGCCTTTCTGATCATCCCTTCTCTAGTTCCTTTAGCAAGGAGCCTCCTTCCCTCTGCCCATCCCCCACAACCAGTCTCTTCTCTAGCTACCCCGGTAAGCTTACCCCCTCCCCAAGGCCCAAGGGTTTTGTTTTGTTTTGTTTTCAATGACAATGAAATAAGCATCCTTTTCCCCCCTTAACGGAGGCACTGAGGATCAAACCCAGGACCTCGCGCGCACACGCACGCACGCCAAGCATGCGCTCTACCACTGAGCTATACCCCCCACCCTTGAAATAAGCATCTTATTTCTGTGATTGAGACCGAGACTGCTATCAGACAGCCTGGTTTCAAATCTTATCCTTGACACTCCCCAGCTGCATGACTTTGCACAAGTCACTTGACCTCCCTGTGCCTCAGTCTCCCCATCTGTAAAGTGAGGACCATACTAGAACTTGTTCCACAGGGCCATTAAAACGATTAACCAAGGTGATTCCAGTAAAGTGCTCAGAACAAGCCACATACACAGGCAGTCACTGATAAGCATCAGACTTTACTGATGCCTGTGCCCCTGCCCATGGTCCGCCTGCCTCCTGGGCATCTTAAAAAAAGATTTGAGGGGGAAGGTATAGCTCAGTGGTAGGGTGAGTGCTTAGCATGCTCAAGGTCCTGAGTTCAATCCCCAGTACCTCTATTAAAATAAATAAATAAACCTAATTACCTCCCCTTCAACAAAACAGAACAAAAAAATTATATGAAGGATGTGAAAAAGAATTTTTAAAAAAGAGATGTGGCCCCAGACACAGCCCAGAGATGACAGGGTGGGCGATGAAACCCTGTATCCGCTATTTCCATCACCACGACACTTTGCCTTCAAAAAAAGGAGCAAGTGTAAAACCAATTGTGTTAATAAGAGTGTTCTCCAACTCAGAAAAAGTGCCTTTTAATTAGCTTCTTCTTCTTCTTCTTTTTTTTTTTTTTTTAAAGCTCACTTGACCAGAAAAATAGCTCAATGTGGCAGGCCCTTAAAAATAAAGGGCTGGAATTTGCAGGCTGAGCTGTGGGCAGACCTGGTCCTAGGAGAATAGGCTTTCTCTGGACTCCGCTGGGCACGTGTGGACTTAGTTGCCAAATGAAGTTCAATCACGACTAGCTGGTAGTGTTATATCTCCCAGAGCCTCAATTTGCTGTCTACAAAATGGGGGTGATGCCCACCACTCCCACTCCTTCCCAGCACCCACTTTCCCTGTGGCTTGAGGTTATCTGCACCATTGAATTCCAGTTGCAATTCTCACTTGTCCAGGAAGCCCTTCCTGCCATCCCTCCTCCCTCCAGCCCCACCCTGGGGCGTGTGTCTGTGTCCAGCTCTGTCTTCCCCAGACTGAGGCATCACTGAAGGTAGAACTCGAGCATACACAGCACTGTTGGCTCAGAGTGGACATGAACGTGATTTGTTGATCGTACTCATCCCCAAAACCAAACTCCACCCAACGCCTCATCATTCTCTCATTACTCGCTGTGCATGAAACACACCAAATACAACTTCACCTCCTGGCCTTTGCCCAGGCTAATGCCTCTGCCAGGAACACTCTTTTTGCAATTCAAACTCTGCCTGATAAACTCCCACCTTCAACATCATCCCTTGCTAGAAACATTTCCAGACACCCAAGAACAACCCTTCCTCCCAGCTCTGGGCTACCCCAGCCTCTGGTCCCCAAGCACCACCACAGTGGCCTGGATGAGACCGCAAGCTTTGAACTCACCCTCCTCTGCACTCTCATTTGCAGGGGTCCCTGGCAGGGCTGGCTCCTCTCCACTTGCTGCCTCCTCCCAGAAGCCCTCCACACCTGGACTCCCTGCCAGGACCTCCAGCTCAAATTCCGCTGGGCCCAGGGAGGAAGGCAGCTGGGTGCTGGAGGAGTCCCAAGGCATGGTAGGCTCCCCCGAGGTAACTGAGATGGGCTCGTCCAGGCTGGCTGCTGTCGGTGTCCAAAGAGGAAGAGCGGGCTCCCCTGGGGGGCTGCCGTCAGCCAGAGGTGCCAAGGCTCCTGGGGTTTCCTGAGTCACCACCTGGCCCTCCGGCTCTGGGTGGGGTTGGGAGCTTGAGGAGGCCATTGTGGCCATGGCCAGGACCCCAACCTTGCCCCCCAGGTCCTGGGACATGCGGGAAGTCACCATACTTGTATCCACAGCCACTTGAGGGCTCACAGTGGGGCTTTCAGCTCCCTCAACCACATAGGATCCAGGTTCCCAAATCCCACCAGCATCACTGGGATCCAGTGTGGCCGTGGTATCCATGGAACCCACTGGGGCTCTTCCATCTACAGCAGCCCAAGGCTCCAAACTTGAGGTGACCTTGGGCATCAGGGAGACTCCAGGACCCCCCGAGGTTGCAGATGAGGGGTGGGGGTCTAGCCCTTCACTGTGAGGTGAGGACCATGTGTCCTGTACCTCATCCATGGTGGCCTGAAAGCTGGAAGTGGGGTTCTCTGCTGTGCTGAAGACCCCAGACTCAGGCCCTGAGATGCCTCTGGCTCCCACGGGCTCACTGGCAGGCTCAGTGGGAGTGGAATCTGGCACCACATTCCTGTCCACAGAAGTCTGTGGGCTGATTCTGGGGCATTCAGCTTTGCTGAGCCCAGTAGGGCTAGTTCCCTCCGTTTTCCTGAAGTCTGTCTCGGGGGAGTTAGGACTGGCTCCAGCTTGTGTGTCTGTGGCTGCCTGCAAAGGGGCTGTAGTACTCCCTGTTCTGTGGCTGCTGAACGTCAGGGATGTGGCCTCTCCACCTTGTCCTGTCAGGCCTGAGGAGGGCAGGGAGTACATTTCTGGATGAATGGGGTCCTGGAGGCTGGTCTCTGAGTCAGAGTCAGGGGAAGGTGGGGCAGCGACCATGGCCTCACTATACTCCTTGACCCCAGTGGCGGTGGGGAGAGACGTAGGGTGTGATAGAAGCCACAGTTTGGGGGCACGAAGCATGGCCATGACAGGGAGGTCTGGAGAAATGACCATGGGGGATGCTTCCCAGGGGGCAGTGCTGGGGCCCTTCAAGGGGCTGGGAGCAGAGCCAGTAGCCTCTGAGGCAGACCAGGGTAGGTCGAGGATGGCTGGCCTCACACTGGGGCCCTTGGCTTCCTCTAGCTCCAGGTCAAGGGCTCTGCTGGGGTCAGGGATGATGGGTGGGACCATGGTTGGGGGCCACAGCCAGGACTCTGGGGGGGTCCTGCCACCAGGGGAACCTGCAAAAATATCAACAGTAATCATAATTATCTCTCTGCAGCTTCTTCTGCTGAGTGCCTCCTTGGCTCCAGGCCTGAGGAAGAGGGGTCTTCTGGAGGCTTGGTGAGGCCAGGGGACCCAGGTGTGATTCAAAGCCTCCTCCCCTGTTCCCCTTAGATTCCCAGGCAGGTCCCATCTCCCCCTTGGACCCCACTCACCAGCTCCAGGCACATCCACCTCATTGGTCAACACAGCCCAGGGGCTTTGGCTCCGGCCACTCCCCAAGGCATCTGTGGCTTCTGTGGCCAAGGGAGGCTCCACGTAATTCCCAGCAACCTCTGGAGTAGGGGTCTGGATGCTGGCCTCGAGCCCCCCCTTCAGCCCTCGCTGGGGTTCCTGTTGCTGGAAGTGGCGCCCGTTCAACCCTTTAAAGCGCCCCCTCCTCCTGGGCATGATGCTGGCTGCGGTTGCCTCTGTGTGCATGCCCACTGCAGTGCCTGCCTCCACGGTGCTGGGGCTGGGGGCCACAGTGCTCAGCCACTCCTCCTCAGCCTCCAGGGCAGGCACTGAGGCTAGCGTGGGTCTCCCAGGGGCAAGGCTGGGGGTCTCTTGAGACTCCTGCTTCTCTGCCAAGATCAGAGGCTCTTCCTCCCCACTGGACATCAGAGGCTCCTGGAAGTCGGGAGTGACTACCTCCTCCTCCCCCAGGCTAGGCTCCAGCTCTTGGGCAGGGGGCCCTTCTGCCGACAGAATTTCCCCCTCATCCCCAGACGAGGGGGTCTCTGGGTCTCCATGTTGTGATGTAGGGTGATGAGCTGTGGGAGAAAGCAGAAGAGGGTGTGTTAGGCCCAGGAGCTGTTGGTATGTTCTGCCTGAAGTCTACCCACATTGCAGCATGCTGCAGCACAGATTTTCTATATCTCTGTCTCTCCATGCCCCCTCTGTCACTCTGGCTTGTTCCTGGGATCCCCTGGACTGAAAGATGGAGGTATAAAGTTATCATCCCCACTGTTCAGGCTAGGGCCCACTGTCAAGATCTGTTAACTGGTCATGGAAAAGGATCAAGAGACAGCTTGGCTGGTGGGTAAAGCTCAGGCAGTGGACAACTCTCAGGGGGGCCGGTCAGACCAGGGCCATGGCTCTTCCCCTGGGAGAGGAAGAGCCTAATGGGCATGGCCTTCCGACGAAGAGATTTTTTCCCCCTCTTACACGTAAGACAGCTTCTTGGAGTTGAGATTTGCAGCTTCTGAGGGTGTGGCTCGACCCGAAGGGTCATCCCCGGTCCTGTCTCTCGGGGTGGGGCCTCGTTCAGGGGTCGTGGCTAGCCAAGGCATCGCTTCCTCCTAAGGGGTACTCATGGGCGTGGCTCCAGTAAGAAACGGTCCATCCAGGGGTGTTTCTCAGGGACCTCAGCCGCTAAACAGGACTTCCCCCACCAGAGCTTGGCTTTCCCTGGGGTCGTCCTCTCGCAGGGCGGGGGTCCTACAGAAAGACTGTCTCAGGGGCGTGACCTTCCCCAGGGGGCGGAGCAAGTTTTCACGTGTGTCTCCCCTGCCTAGCCTCCACCAGAAAGCCAAGCTTCTAGAGGCGTGGCGGTTACCAAGATGTATGCCCTTGGGGCGTGGCTACTAGGGGACACATCCTCAAGGGGCGTGGCCTCACACGCACCTCGGAAGCAGTAGGCATCGTAGCGCTCTCCCGGAGCCGGGAAGCCGGTGCGGTTGGCGAAGCGGTAGACGGTGCGCACGCCAGGGGCTGGGCCCCCGCAGCGCCGGCGCGGCGTCTGGATCGGGTAGCGCACGCTGCCATCAGCCAGCCAGCCTGGGTCACACTGGTCCAGGCCCTCATGCCAGGCTAGGTGCAGCTGTCCCACGGAGGCCAACACGGCGCCCTGGCGGCGGCACTGGGCACGTGCACCGGCCAGTGTCAGGCGGCGGGCCAGGCCTACGTAGAAGACCTCGCCTGTGGGAAGGCGCGGGAGAAGGTCAGAGGGGCCCCAAGGGCCTTCCTCCGGAGCCCGGGAAGGGGATTCCACTCCAGATAGCCCTGATCTGGTCAGATTTGGGTTGTGGTTAAATGAAACGTTGGCAGCCGCAGCTGCATACCCCCTTCACCACAGCATCACGATGCCGTTACCTCTCACTCAGTGCTAAGAGGGGGGACTTCAGTTTCTTTTCTACAAGTGAGGTAACTCAGGCCCTTCAACAGGTTGCACATCAGAGAGAGGGAAAGGCTTGGTGAGGAGGGGCTCAGTGAGTAGGAAGGGGAAAGTGAGGCAGGGACGGGGGGAGGATAGACTCAGAGAAGGGGAAAAGTCCTCAGAGAGGAAAGGGGCTCAGAAAGATGGAAGGGGCACAGAGAAAGAGAGGTGTTCAGAGCGGGGAGGAAAGCTCAGGAAACCGGTGGGCCCAGGTGCTGGCTGCAGGTTTAGAGAGGGATGAGACTTGGGAGAGCTGGGCAAGGACTTAGGGAAGGATGGGGGTTAGGGAGGGTAAAAGAGCTCAGGGAAGGTGGGGGTTCTGCCAGCCCCAGACTTACCCCCCAGCTCACGGGCAAAGCAATACACATCGTAGAGTTCCCGTGGGTCTCGCCTCCCATAGTTCCTCACCCCTGGAAGGCTGCTACGGTCACCATAGCAACCAGGACGGGACTGGGTGATAGGATACCTGACAAGACAAGGTGGGGGTCCCTCTCAGATGTGTGCTCCTGGGGCCCCCAAGGACCATCTTTCTCCAGGGGCTAGCTCTCCATCTCCCTACCCTGTGTACCCCCTCACCGAACAGTGCGGTCAGAGAGCCACCCGGCATCACAGTTGTCAAAGCCATCCTCAAAGGCAGCCTGCAGATGCCGCGGGGCTGCAATGGTGGCAGAGCTGAGACTGCAGGCCTCCTGGGCCTCAGTGAAAGTCAGCGCGTAGCGATCTCGGGCTGCTCGGTAGTGGAACACAACACCTGTGGGGGAACATCCAGGATAGAGGGTTGATTTATGCTGGAATCTTCAAGAACAGACCTCCCTCTTGCAGAATGCCCCGCCACTACCCAGTCTGATAATAAGAGACCTACTGCCCTATACT
Source organism: Camelus ferus (assembly GCF_009834535.1). Taxonomy (NCBI): domain Eukaryota; kingdom Metazoa; phylum Chordata; class Mammalia; order Artiodactyla; family Camelidae; genus Camelus; species Camelus ferus. Next base: position 15,521,426 of record NC_045717.1, read on the forward strand.
GCCCTGTACCACATCTGTTCACTCAGCACCAGAGACAGCGCTATGGGGAATGATGGGAAGTGAGACTGCTATGCCCCCATTTAGCAGATGAGGAAACTGATTAACAATGGCCATAAAGGGCTAGAATTTGTCAAATATTTGCTATGTAAAAGGCATTTATAAACATTATCTCACTGAAGTCTTACAACAACCCTGTGATTATCCCCATTTGCAGAGGAAGAAACTAAGGTCAGAAAGGGTGAGGGATAGGTCTAGGGTCACACTAGTATTATAAGGGGAAGCCAGAATTTATATCCTGGAAGATCTGACTCCAAAGATAGTACTCTTCATGCCCAGGGTTAGGCTCTGGAGGTGACAGGAGGCATGGAGAAGAGTGAGAGAGAGAGAGATTCTGCCTTTTTGGAATTAAGTACATGCACTGATAGGGGAAGCACAGCCAGCAATGGGCGATCAAATGTGGTTCTTGCCCAACTTAGAAATGGAGTCACAGAAGGCTTCCTGAAGGAGGTGATGTGTAAGCCAGGGTTCACTGTGACTCAAATTCTGACTTAAGGTTGAGAGAAATGGCCAAGCAAGATGATGGAATTAAACATTTCGCTCCATCTTATCAAACTGAGAGCTCCTGGAAGGCAGCACCTCCATTTCAGTCATGGCCATGTCCTCAGCACAAGGCTAGCATCTGGTAGCGGCTCAATAAATGTTTGGCTGAATGAATGAACTGAACAAATCTGGAGGTAGCATTCCCTTCTTTCACCATTTAGTTTTCTTCGAAGTTTATCAGTTATGAGAACCAGGGTCTTGGAAAGGGGATGACTGACCCCCCAAATATGTAGTGAGACACTGTTGGATGGGGAAACACTGTGCACCAGAACAAGGGGTGCAGGGACTTTGCCCATGGCCAACATAGGTTAAGGGAAATTGACTTCCCAGGAGTCCACCGGATGTTCTCCACACAACAATACATTTGTTGTGTTATTCATCAAATTACTGTTGAGCATCTTCTGTGTGCCATGTCCTGTTCTAGGACTTTGCTTTAATAATTAAAAAACTTTTTTTTTTGCCTTGTTCGCCTTGATCAGTTTGGAAAACAAACTACACTGGATATTTCAACATAAAAAATTTAATACAGGAATTGCTTAAAGAGGTATTTGAGGACTGTTATTTACTTAATATGTATTTTCAATTGACTTTTTTTAAAAGAACTACACTTTTAAAAAACATGTATTTATTTTAAAAGGAAATTTGTATTCCTATTTTAAGTAAAAAGCCAATATCTTTTGCCTTATGTGAAAGTAGGTAACCATGAAATGGACTTAAAATAAGGCTATGAAATCCTGTGAAATGTTGTGGTCATAAGAGACTGAGCCAGAGGCTGCTCTTTCTTAGCTTAAAGACTTTTCTTAAAGACCCATAGGGATTTTCGTTGTGACTTTATCAGAAGAACTGAAAGCGCATCACTGTTCTAAGGTGACATTCAGTGGATGGGCATCCCGTCCCAGCCTTGGTCCCTCCCCTTCCCCCAACTGACCCGTCACCTCCAGGGGCACCAGGTCCTGCTCATCCTCGATGCCCCTCACCACCTGGCAGCGGTAGAGCCCGGAGTCGCTGGCCCTCAGTGGCCCCAGTAGCAACGTGGCATTAGCCCGGTGGCGGGGGTAGGCAGGTAGTGACACACGTCCCTGCCAGCCCTTGGCCACTCGAACCACGTTGTCCTTGGCCACTAGGATGGGCAAGTCCTGCCGCTGGCCTGATGCAGTCCGCACCTTGGTCCACTTGATCCGAGGGGCTTCTCGGGCTGCACCTGGCCGTGGCCGCAGGGTGAAGAGACAGGGCAGGGCCACCAGCTCTGCCAGCGCGGCCCGCACCGACCCAGACCCCACCTTCTGCATGTGGAGCCCCTTCTCGGCAGCGGCAGCAGCAGCAGCAGTGGTGTCCTGTGTGCCTGGGGTGGAGAAGGCGAAGAGAGGGCCTGAGTCAGTGGCAAGGGCCAGCAAACACCACTATTTTCCTCACTTTACAGATAGGGAGACTGAGGCCACAGAGGTTAGGTTGTCTACACAACATCACAATGCACAGATTTGTGATCTGTACCCTGATCTGTGAGCAGAAAAGAAATAATGGGGTGAAATCCCTTCATAGTTCTGCCTCCACTCAAAGTCCAGATCCTCTGGGCCAGGGATTTGACTCTCAGTGTCACTGACTCACTACATAGCCATGGGAAAGTCTTCTCTGAGCCACAGTTTCCCCAAAAGTTAAATGAGAGGCAGCCATTGAAAGGGGAGTAGTGTTTGTGGAGTACCTTCTATATAACAGGCTCTTTATAAATAGCAATCAGCTCATTTGATTTTCATAACCATCTGCATAGGTAGCCATGGCTCATCCACTTTTGGGTGACTTGAGGAAATTGAGGCTCAGAGATATCATTGCACTTGCTTGAGGTCACAGCAAATCAGGAGGCATTTCTAAAGTCTGGGCTTTTGACCACCACTGGGGAGATGCTAGGGAGAGGCACATAGACCTTTATTTCTATTGCCCCACCCATGGCAGGCATCACTAATCAATCTTCATACTATTCTCTCTTTTCTCTCTCTCTCTCTTCAGCTCATCTCAGCAAAACAGTGAGAGGCGGGAACCTCTAGCCTCCGCAGGCAATGACTAAAAATAACCTTTCAGGTGTCTTGTTCACTTTTGACTGTTCAAAGACTTTTTTCATCTATTCTCTTTTTATTTTCCAGACCAAGCCAGAGAACCAGCAGGATAAGGCTCTCAATTTAAAAAGCTGCCCCATCTTGTCAATTCCCCAGATCCCGACTTCTCCCACCCCCCAAGCCAACTCACCCTGTTCCCCAGCCACAATAAGCAGCATCTGGAGAATCAGGAGGCCCAAAGCCCAGACAGACATGGCCCCCATCCTGGACCTGAAACAAGATGGAGAGGGAGGGAAGGGTGAGTACAACCCTCCTAGACAGTCGGCATGAAAAGACCAATTCCTCCCACTCTGTAGATCTGGAAACTGGGCTCAAAGAGGCCACTTTGTCTCTCAAGGCTGCACAATCAGCAAGCAAGGGCTGAGCCAGGATTTGAACCCAGGACCAGCTGGCTTCAGAATCCCAGCAGTAAAGTCTTATGGTCAGAGCATGAGTGCTAGAGTGAATCAAACCTGGGATTGTCTCTCTGCCTGCTCCTTGCTGTGTGACCTTGAGCAAGTAGCTTAACTTCTCTATACCTCAGTTTCTTTGCAGGTCAGATGGGGATAACATCAGGCAGTTGGAAGGAATAGATGAGTCAATATTGTCAATACATATAAAATGCTTCGAACTGCCTGGCATGAAGGAATAAATTTCAGCTGTTATTATTAACCTTAACACTGCCAAGATGAAAATCCTATTTTTCAAGTTAGCTTCCCCAATCAAATTGCAGGCTCCTAGAGGGCGGCAGCCAGTCCCAGTCTGCCTAGGGTCCCAGTTCTGGCAACAGGCTGGCCTCCAAGCTAGCCTTTAATCTGGGTTTGCTGACTGACACGATTCTCAACTTCAATTCCAGGATTTGGTTGTTGCCAAGATTCTATTCCTGGTTTCTGGGATTTTTGAGGCACTGCCAAGTCCCAGCTGGAGGAAGGGGCCTCGCCCTTACCCCCACCCCCACCCCCCGAATTCACACTGACTGGAGAAGATGCCTCCTAGGTTCACAGAGAAACTACAGTTGTGTGTCCAGCCTGCTATAGAGGTTGTGGCCCATGAGCATAATGTGGACAAATAATAAGCACTACCTGTAAGCCAAGCCAATTACAGACATTGGGACACAGCAGGGCCCTCCCAGCTCTCACATTCTCCCAGACACTAGAAACCCAGGGGCTCCTCCCTAAAGCCTCCCACTCCTCTGGAACCCCACGTCCTTGCTCCCCTCATACTGCCAATGGGGTTCTTAAGGTGGGGGCAGATGGGAAGTTAGAACATCACCTACAAACCCAACTCTTGCACTCTCCTCCTGATAAAAGAATATCCCTGAGTAGGGAGTGTGGATGAAGTCCAGAATAGGGTCTTGTGGGGGACAGCTGTCCCCCTCCTCAGCACCCCGTTTCCAGCTCCCAGAGGCCCGGTAGGGAGAGAAACCGGGGGACCTGTCCGTGGTGCTGAACTCTGGGGCAGCTGTGCAGCGTCACTGCCTCCTGATCTCCTCCTTTCCTTCTTAGGGCAGTGCCTCTGGGTCCAGAGAGGGCTAGTAGTTTGCCTAGGGCTTCACAGCAGGTCAGAGGCCAGGTCCTGGGATGATAATCCCTAACTACCAATCTGTAAACCTGCGCAACCTCTGTCTCTATCCCAGGTTGTCCACACTTCTCCCCCTCGGAACCCCAAGCAAGAGCGGCATCCCCTGATGGCTGTTCAAGACCTGAATGGGTATTAGAAGGTGGGGCAGGACTCTGGGCTGTGTCTGCTCCAGAAGGACCTTAAGAGAGGGCAAGTGCAGAGAATTCTCACATATATACACACGCACATACATACTCTTAAAGATTAAGAGCTCAGACTACATCCACATGACTTGACTTCAAGCCCTGTCTGTACTCCCTACTTGTTGCATGACCCTAGATAGCTGCTTCAACACTCTGTGTTTCAGTTTCCCCATCTGTAAAATGGGGATAACCCAGCACATACCTCATAGTGTTATTGCGAGAATGGAATGAGCTAAGACTTGTGAAATCCAAGAAATGTTAACTCGGAATGCTAACAGCTTCTTGTACACAAAGCCTTGTGTACATACTCTTATATAGAATAGGGTCCAAAAAGGTGACAGGCACAGGTTCAGATGCACCCTCCCTGCCCACACACAGGCCTTCTCACATGCACTCCACTCCCCTCCAGTTGGACCCTCACACACCCACCCCCTTTCTCTTAAAATAGCTCTTTCCCAGGGCCACCAGAGGTGAGCAGTTACACAGCTGTCTGGGGCTTGTCCCCTCATTAATAATGCATGAGCCTCATACATATGCAAGTAGGGGCCTGTGGGGTTTGGGGGGAGGGGTGGCCCAGAAGGAGAGAGATAGCAGAGAGAGAGAAAGTATGTGTGTGTGTGTATGTGTGTATGTCCCTCTCCCTCACACCCACCTCCTGTCTCAGAAGGCACTGAGTGAGGGTGAGTTTCCCAGCAGGTGTTTTTGTGTGTTTGTGACTGGGTGTGCATTAGGGTGCTGTGTCCAGGCAAGGATATTCATGAGATTTTGCTCCATGGTTTGTGAAAGTGTACAAGAGTCCACAGCAGCTCTATGCACTGGGTGGGGTGTAGGGGACCCAGTGTGGTCTCTGCATGTGGAGCTCAGCAGGAGCTATGAGTACATGTGTGTATGTGTTATTAGCCCTGGAATCAGGGTATATTTGTGTACATGGTGTGAGCATGGAACTCCTTGGAGGAGAAAGAAAGCTGGGCTCAGTAAATCATCCCAGGCTCCCCCTTGGAGATCTGACCCTTCCTGCCAATGTCTCCCACATTAGCTCCCAAACTCTGCACACAGACCACATCTCACACTCCCCTGCCCAGGGTCCACACTGCCAACCACATGGAGAGGACCCTTGCTGTACACAAGGGACACATACATAGCCACACACTCTAGGCTCAGAGCCTAGGAGACACACACACTCACAGAGTCACAGTGACATTAACAAAGAGAGACAATATGGGCACTTACAAGGCAGGCAGCACGTCTTCTGCACAAAGACACACACCCACAGTCTCAGGCTCCCCACATAAACCCCTCGATAAGGCCACTCCGTCAGACACAGCTCCTCACACACACTCACACACATCGATGCCAGCCCCTGGCACAGACTGGGCTGGATAAATTGTGGCCTTGTTGACTGGTGAGCACACATCATTCTGCAACCTGGTGACATGGCCCCCGGCACAAGTTTCCTGACAAAGACACAACCTGGGTCACATTCAACTCACAGAGGGCCCCAGGCACCCCCATAAGCACACACCTTTTCCCAGTATGGGATAGACACACATACACAAAGTCACCACCTCCTGGGGGGCCCCTTCCATTTGGGAATATCCACAAGCCAGGGAGGCTGCTGGGTTCTGGGGTCCCACGGTCTGCCCAGTCCTCCCTCCCTGCCCTTCCCCCACATCCCCCACTGGGGCCCAGCGCCAACCCTCTCCTCAGCCTGGCTGTCTCCCATTAATGCTGCTGAGAGGAACAAAGCCCCAGGCGCAGGGAGGGGGGTCGCTCCTGCCCAGGCTGGGCTGGGGGTCCCAGCCCTTTACTTCCCAGCGCCTGTGCCCCCAAGCCAAGCCAGGACTTCCACATGCATCCATATGGACAGATGGAACTGAAGGGGTGAGGCAAAGGTCTGTGTCTAGCTGTGAGGACCTGGCCAGATGTGGAAGTACTGAGGGTGGCTCCCCTCTTGGGACTGGGTGCCCTTTATTGGTCCTGGGATCAATAACTGGGGGCTTTAAGGGACTCTGACCCAGCACTCACCTGGGAGACCCAGTGTGCTCCCTGGAGGAAGGAAGAGCACCCCAACTCCAGGTCCAGGGAACAACAGGGACCACCTTGGAATGGACCCCCTCCAGAGCCTCCTCCCTGAGTCAGGTTGTGGTGACAAGATCTGAACCAAAAAGACAGGGAGACTGCAGGGCACCCTTCCCCATGAGGGTTCACTCTCAGTGCAGACCCCCTTCCACTTGGGCTCAGGTTAGTCTGGGGGGCCCCTCCCGGCTGCAGTTCAGCCTGGACTCCTCCATTCATCTGCAAATTGGAAATCCCTACTTAAAATCTTGGGGTGTCTCAGCTCAGACACCAGGGTGCCCTGTTCCGGAGTCCCACACACAGTATGTGGGTGTCCCTGTCTTCTCTCCTAACTCGGGGTGCCCTTCCCTAGCCTTGGCTCCCAGCGCCTCCTCCCCAATTCTAAGACCCACCCCAAGCCCGGCCCCCTCCCCAACTCGGGGTTCTCTCTGCATTCCCCTGGACAACCTTATTCCCAAAACTGCGAATCCCCCTGACATTCCCAAGCTCCCTCCCAGTTTGCTTTCCCTCCCCACCCCGGGGCTTCCCTCCCCCTCTCAGCCCCCTCCCTATTCTGGGGGCTTCTCGCTGATCCCAGGTTCCATCTCCAAACCCAAGCTCTGCTTCTGATCCCGAGGACCTCTCCCTCAACGGGGCCTCCTCCCCACGACAGATCCCCACCTGGCTCCTAGCTCGGACGCATCCCGGGGCGGTCGACTGGCACAAAGGACGCTCCAGCTGGGCTCAATCCGCGCCGGGTCCACCCCTGGGCCCTGCGCTCCACTCGCCCAGCGCCGCCTCAGCGCTTATAAAGGGGCTGCGGGGCTGCGCTGCGCATGCGCCCCTGCCAGCCCGAAGCCTCCAACTGAGCGAGGGAGGGGGCTCCTCCTGCCTAAAACCCTCTCCCTACTCCTACGACCACTCATCCCACCCAGGGGAAGACAGCGCCTGACCTCCTCCTTTCACGTCTTCCTAGGTGCCATGTTAAGTGTCTCCGGACTCCCCATGATGGGGCCTGCTCCATCTTACAGATGGGGAAACTGAGCCCCAGGGAAATGAAGTCGCTCCCAAGGTCACGCAGAGGGGAAGAGCAGAACTGGGATTCCAACCCTGGCCTGCCTGACTCTCCAGGGCTCAAACTTGAAGCAGTTTGGGCTACAATTACTATTTTATCCCATGCATAGAGAAGAAGCTGAGGCTCAGAGAAGCTCAAAAGCTCCCTCCGTCACACCACTGATAAAAGACTTGCAGGGTCAGAGCCCAGGTGTGTCACACGCAGAGCTGTTTCTGCCACCAGAAACAGTTTCAGCCAGAACTATCATTCATTCATTCATTTCCTTATCTAATCTGCTTTTATGGTGCAACTGCTGTGCACCAGGTACTGTTGTTACTTTTGCTTTGAGCAGGGGGCACGTGTGTGTCTTTGCAGGGAGAACCGCAATCTTAAAAATTCTGCAATGGAGTATTATTCAGCCATAAAAAGGAATGAAGTACTAATACATGTTACAACATAGAGGAATCTTGAAAACATTTTGCTGAGTGAAAGAAGCCAGACACAGAAGGTCACAGTATGAGTCCATTTATATGAAACATTCAGAATAGACAAATCCAGAGGCAGAAAGTAGATGAGTGGTTACCAGGGGCTGGGGGAGGAGGAAAGGGGAGTAACTGCAGATGGGTACAGGATTTTCTTTTGGGGTGATGGAAATGTTCTAGTACTAGATAGTAGCAATGACTGCACAATTATGTTAATATACTTAATGCCACCAATTGTATGCCTTCAAATGGAAAACTTTATGTTCTGTGTATTTTACCATGATGAAAAATGGAAATGAGGGAGGACAAAAACTTAAAGAGGTCAGCCCCTTCCCGGGTGTTAGTCTCTCAATACTGACAATGGGCTGCACTGGGCAAAGGGTCTGTGCATTCCATTTGTGTCCTGCATCTGTGTGTGTGTGCGTGTATGTGCGTGCGTGTGCACACATGCCCATCTCTGAGGGTGGGTCTTGGTCTGGTGGGGGGATACAGATAAATGGAGGACAAGATGTTTTTGGCAAAATTACCAAAAAGGGTGTGGGAATGAGTGAAGGATGGGGGAAGAGCCCAAGGGAGCAAGGTTGCTCTGGAACATCTCTGTCAGCCTGCTGTTCCAGGAGTGGGAGAGTGGTGGCCCTAAGGGCCAAAGTGACACTGGGGAGCTATGCTTACTGTCCAACTCCTCAACACAGAGGAGGGATGGAAGTTGGGGATCACACTGATTAAGTATCTGCACGTGACAGGCAGCAGTGACAGAAGTCTGGGTATGGTTGTGTGATGTGTGTGGGAGCTGCAGGTTGGCCTCCATGAGTCCATAGTTCAAAACTCTGCAACTCCTAACACTGTGACTCTGGACCAGCCATTTTGTCTTTCTGTGCCTCCGTTTCCCTGTCGAAAACAGGGATAATTAAGAGCAATCACCTTACAGGGTTTCTGGGAGAATGAAATGGGAAGTAAAGACACAAGCTGGGGGCTGCTACCATGATACGGCCCGTATTCCAGCTGGGGAAACTGAGGGTCAGGGAGACTGGACCACCTGCCTGAGGCTGGTTGCACTGTATGAGTAGGGTCAAGTGGGAACCAGGTCTATGCCTTCAGAACCAAGCTGATTCCCACCCTGACTCCCCTTACCCCTCCACTCCCCCCTCCTCCCCACGCCAGGCTCCCCTGGCTGGTGCCAGGGCTGAGCTTAGAGGGGCTGGCCTGGGGCCCAAGGGCAGGCTGTTGCTGGGGGCTTGAATGAGGCAACTTCGCCTGGGAATCTGCTGGGCTCAAAGAGCTATTTATAGGCCTGCACTGGGAATGGGCCAGCCGCTCCCCCCTCTCCAGCCCTGAGTGCCCTCTCTATCCCCCCTATCTGGGGCCCCCACAGGGGCTGCTGCAGGTGGGGGAGGGAGCAGGGAAGGGGGCAGGTGGGCTGGAGCAGGAGCAAGGAGGCAGGACCCTCCAGGAGAGCTGCATCTCTGAGTACACAGTGTCCCCCAACGTGCCTCTCACTTCCCCAAGGTGACATACAGACAGGGCACATGCAACCACATTCACATCTGTCACATACAATGTCACCAACAATCACCAATACCAAGTCATACACTAGACACACAGTGACAGCATAGGCAGATCATCTACAGCCATACCGGCCAGGCCACATATAGATCACCCTGGCCACACACAACGTCAACTGGTTGCACACAGGTCAGGCCTGCTGCACAACCAAACTCACAGCTGTGAGCCTGGCCACACCAGGAGTCCTTTCAGACTCAAACACACCCATTGCTGTGCACACCCACTGAAACTTAGCCTTCCTGCTGCCACAAACACAGCCCACATTTGTCCCATGTTGTTTACACCCAGCCATGCTTATGGCCGTGGGCATACTACAAACAGCCAGCACCTGACCTAGATCACTTGATACCATGTCACCAACATGGAGACAGTCCCCCCTGGGCCATATTCACAGCACAGCCACTCAACACACCCGATCTTGGCCCTGGGTGTTCCCATGTGAGCTCAGCACAATCCCTTCATGCCTCACCACCCGCTCTCATGTCACTGTCACCTCCACTTACCCAGGCTTGCACCCTGCCAGGACCGACAATTCCAGATGGAAAGAAGTGAGCATCCATTTACTCAGAGCTGGGCCCTGCTGGACCTATGCAGGCCCTGTGGATAAATCAGACCAGGACTTGCCCCATGGGGCCTGCCAGCCCAGGAGACTCTGTCACAGCCACCATCATAGACTCTCTAGGCTGGAACCTTAGGGCAACCATTACACTTACTCCCCAGGGGGAAATGGAGGTTCTAAGCTATCTCAGGGCCTCTCCCTCCCCCAACTCTGGGATGACAGATCCATGGGAATTGCTATTTGTTTTCTGCCATGAGTGTGGCTGCTTCCTCAAAGAGAGTCCCTGCTGAGCCATACTTGCTGTGTGACTTCAGCAAATCCCTGGCCCTCTCTGAGCCTCCATTTCCTCTCCTGAAAATGCAGAACTCAATTCAGTGGTGGGAACTCCAGAGTCAGACTAGGGCTTGAATCCCGGTTCCCCTGGGTGACCTCAGCCAAATGTCTTCTCTGTGCCTCAGTTTCCCTCACTAAACCAGAGTTGCAGCTCCTGCTCTTCTAGAGCTCTCTCTACCCCGTCCCCTGGGGTGAGGGGGGAGGGAGTGCCTAGTCTCCTCTCACTCTGACAAATGAATGGACCACTTTTGGCTGCCCTGCTGGGAGCTTAGAGCTGCTAATTCCTTGGAGAAACAGGAGGCTCTTTCATGCCCAGGCGCCGGTGGGGTGGGGAGGTGGGAAGAGGGTATGAGGCTGGCTTCATCCCAATGGGTGAGGTGGCTCCATGCCAAGACCAGGATTGGCAATAAGGGCCCTGGGGCCATGCATATCGTCCCTGGGAACCTTGACCAAGCGGCTATACATATCCTCAGCTGTAAAATGTGGTGACTGGGACCAGCACAGCAGGTTTAATGAGTCAGGTTTTTAATGGATGAAGACAAAACGTGGCTTCAACTTAAACACAGAGTAGGCTCTCAACAAAGGTCAGCCACTGTTGTTATGTGTCAGCCTGAAGCGCCCACTGAATTCTCCAGCAGTCCTGTAAATAGAATCCCCTCCATTTCACAGATGAGGAAACTGAGGTTCAGAGAGCTCAACATACTTGTCCAAGATCACACAGCTCATGAGTGAGTGACCCAACCAGGATTTGAACCAGATCTAAGCCCTCTGGAGTCCACGCTCTTCCTAAATTCCTCCAGGGGTAGGTAGGGAGGTGTTTTTTTGACACCCCCAGCCCCGGCCCTGAGACGAGAACGAGGTCTGAATGGCACCAGGCCATGACTGAATGCAAGAAGTCCTGGCAGGCAGGGGCTGATGGAGTGGCCCTTCCGCTGGTGTCCCAGTTTCCCAGCCAGCCCCCACTCCTGGTGTGGACTTGGCCAGACACTAGTAGGATGCCAGGAGGACCATTCCCCTAGCCCTTGAAAAAAGGGGTTGGATCCCAGACCATTCCGTTAAAGCCAGGAACTGCAACCTCCTGCCAGTGGCTGCTCTGTTTCAGAGCCCTCCATTCATGCAGACTGGATGGTGAACCGCCCTTTCTCAAACACCTTCCGTGACTGCTTTAGGCCTAGCAGGATCTGGCTCCACATATTTTATTCAAATTCATGGTCTTTCATCCAACCAGGACTTTGCTTATGCTGTTCTCCCTGCCTACGCCTCTCTCCCCATTTTCCTCACCCTGGTGAATTTCTGCCCATCCATTAAAGTGCAGGCCTAATATCGCCTCTCCCAGGAAACCCTCTCTCCAAGTATAGCCCCTGCTATCCCAGCTCTCTCTCTCCCCCCTGGTTCAGCCCTGGCCCCATAGGGCCGAGAGTGTATATGTCTAGCTTACCCACATTGGGAGATCCTCAGGTATGGGGCTGGAGCTGAGGCCTCTCTCATTCTCCAGCATCACCCAGGACAGGACTGGGCAGTAAGGGAGTGGCAGTTGTTTAATGAATCAGTGAAACAAATCTTTAGCCATGTATCTGAGGCTTTGTGTAATCCGGTTTGGTAAACTCCTGTTCATCCTTCAAAATCCACCTCGCATTCCCCCTCCTCCAAGACGCCTGTCCCTGGCAGCATTAACTGAGAAGACGGATTTGGGGACACATGAGGCTGATAAAGACTCCCAGTACTCGCAACATCTTGGCTTCTTCCTCAACTCTTCCTTCGGCCTCTGGGAGGCAGTGAGGTGCAGGGGTTCCCAGGCTCCAGTTGCAGTTAAGGAATGAATCCGGCCGACTTCATTTTGCCGGTAGGAAGACATCATTATAAGAAATCTCTCGGACTCCAAAACTAGTGCTCTATGCCCGCGGGCACCAAAGGACAGCGCCCCGCACACAGTCGTAACACATTTGCTTTAGGTGCCAGCCTTCTTCCTCCAACTCCGAGGGACACGCAATCACTGGACAAGGGCCCTTTAAGAGGTGGGCGCTGAGGGGGCGGGGCTCAAAATAAACCGCGCCCCGGGAGCGCGGGCTGGGCGAACCTGAGTAACACTGCGCCTGCGCAGTGTTGACGCGGTTCCGGGTCTGGGTTTTGGTTCCCCGAGCTGTTAGCAGCGAAACTGAGGCTCGGAGAGGGAGCAGTTGTCCCCTCAGGAAACCTGTTTCCCCTCCTTGGACCCACTGTGAAAGTTCTGGACTTCAGTCATTGACAGTTTCCCCGAAACTCCTAATCTGTCCGGCAAGGGGGTGATAACGGCGACATTTAGGAGTGAAGTGACGGGGCAGTGACGGTCCTTGTGCCGTGTTACAGGTGAGGACGTGCAGACTCTGAGACGTGAATGAGATCGCGCCCCTGCGGCTGCTTTGGCGCCGAGATTCAAATCGGGGCTGAGCGAAGCCCTGAATCCTGCGAGGCCTTGTGGCGCCGAGATGACCCACTCTTTGGTTTGTCCAGAGACAGTAAGCAGGTGAGAGCCCAGGTGGGGTTAGGTGAACGGAGGCGGCCAATGGTGGGCGAGGCTCTTGGCCTGCGGTTAGACCCGGGTGGACAGAAATGGGGGAACCGGTGGTGAGGAAGGGGTGGGCCGGATAGCAGGTGGGTCCTCGCCGCTGGGCTCAACACCTCTCCACGCCCTGATTCTGATTGCTTCCAGGGTGAGTTCGGTGCTGAATCGTAACACTAGGCAGTTTGGAAAGAAGCACCTGTTCGACCAGGACGAGGAGACATGCTGGAACTCAGACCAGGTGAGGCACCTTCTCTCTGGACCCTCCACCCCAAGTGTGAGTTAGAATCAAGGGTCCTAGAATTTCAGGGCACCCCAGATGGGCACAGTCAGATTGGCCAGGGAAGGAACCTGTGTACCCCCTCACCCACCACAGACTGTGTGAATGAGAGACGTGCATAGCAGGGCTCTGAGCCCAGAGTGACCATGGGCCTCTGTTTCAATCTGCTTCCAGGGCCCCTCCCAGTGGGTGATACTGGAGTTTCCCCAGCGCATCTGTGTCTCCCAGCTGCAGATCCAGTTCCAAGGGGGCTTCTCCTGTCACCAGGGCCGCCTGGAAGGTACCGGAAGGTCCTAGAAGGTGGGGGATTGGAGGGGGCACACCGACCTCACAGTCTGCTCCTTTCTACCCTGCAGGTTCCCAGGGGAGTGAGGCCTTTGGAAAGATTGTGGAGTTTTACCCTGAGGACAACAACTCGCTTCAGATATCCTGCTCCAGCCTCTGGGTGGGGTGGTCTGTGCCTCTGAAAGCTGTGGGACCTGGTGTGTGACCTGGAGCGAGATGCCTTTAGGTCTCCACTGCTTCATCTGTAGAATGGGCTGATAATAATCTGTTCTGAGTGAGAGCTTCAGAGTGGCCCATAGCGTGCCAGGTTGCCCAGCATGTTGGGGTATCTGAGCTGGGGCTGGTAGGTGGGAAATAGTGAGGCACCTGTTTCCCTTGACTGCTCTGCTTACACCTTCCCTGTGCCAGCTGCTGAGGTGGACCGGCTGAAAGTGACATTTGAGAACACCACTGATTTCTTCGGCCGAGTAGTCATCTACCACCTGCGAGTACTAGGAGAAAAAAAGGTGTGAGGCCTGTGGCTGCTTCCTCCAGGAAGCCCTCCGGGAAGCACAGCAAAGCTCTTCAAGTTCTGCACAGAAGGTTTATTGTTTCCTCTCAGAAAGGGCCCTCTCCCACCGTCTGTCCAGGAGCTGCCTCTGAAGCCAGGTCTGGGTTCCCCCAGCTCTGGGTTGACCATTTTGTTCCCTGAGTGTCTGAGTACCCGGCAGACGGTGTTCACTCGGGGTCGGCGGGCACCAGGTTGTTCTGGAAGAGTTTGAGGATGTGGTTCTCGATCACCTGTTGCACTGGAAACAGGATAGGGAAAAGGTGGGCCATGAATTGACTGCAGCTGCAGAGGCACAGGCCAACCTGTAACCTCTGCTCAGTGTGTGAATCTGGGCCTCTCAGCTCTAAAACCTGGACAGAGGACCCATTTCATACACAGGGAAATTCAGACTCTTGCCAGAACACAGCTAGGAAGACAGAGGCCCCCATTCTAAGAACCTTAATTTCCCTGAAGTTGTAAAAATGCATTTTTGAGGTTTTTCAGTTATAAAAAATACTCCTTACCAAACAAAATTGGCAAACTGTGACTTTTATGAAAAGATGAGAGGGACCGTGAGGAATTATCTCTGTCTCACATGGAATAAAACTCCTTGAAGGAAAAAGTGGGATACTTCCCAAGCCCCACCGTGACCCCAGGGGTTTGGATCCATTAGGATCTTCCTACTTTCTAAAGGGGCCCTGGGAGCTGGGCTTAGCATGTGCCAAGGCCAAGTACATAGTGGCATTTGATGTTTGCTGACATCCAAGAGGGATGTGATGTCCTGTGTTCCCCTCTGTGGTCATCCCACCTACAGCACCTTGTCACTGCCCCTACGTGTCTCAGGCCAACCTTTCCGATATCCCAGGGCCACGGCGAGGTCCATCGGGGTGTAGCCAGAGTCTGCCTCCGTGGTGAGATCAGCTCCTCGGGCTGCAAAGCAGAGCAGGGCTACAGAGTGGGCTGGACCTGGGGACCGGGATCCTGGGTTGGGCATGGAGACCTGGATGGTCCTGTGATTACCACAATGCAGCCACAGGTCTGCCGGTTGCCTGTGTGGCCTTAGATGAGAGCCTAACTTCTCTGATGAACGTGGCCAATAGAATCTCCACCTCCAGGGTCTCTGAGGCAGGAGGGTGGGTGCTCAACCCAGTCGGCCAAACCCCTGGGCTGTCCTACCACCTCCTGTCCCCTTATCAATCCTCTGGGGAAAGCAGGCAGTGACCACCCATCCCAAGAGCTGCTCAAGCAGAGCTCAAACCCATCCCTGGCCCTCAGTATCCCTGCAGGGCCCACTGGGGCTCTAAGGCCACTAGGGCCAGCCTCTACTCCCACTCACCCAGCAAGGCCTCCACACACTTCACATGGTTCCCGCGCACAGCGTACAGCAGTGGCGTTCCTCCATTCTGTAGGGGCAGGGGCAACCAACACTCCATCTTTTCCAGATTCTCACAAAACCCCACACCCTCCAATTTAATGTGGATCCCCCTCTTGTTGGACACTTGGCCCAACTAGCTTCTCCTGTGGGTCTCAGCTTCTTCTAAGAAGCCCACCCTGACCTCCCTTGGCTGTACAGGTGGCCTCTGGGCTCTTGTAGCTAGCTGTCTTGCTTATCTGCCAACATAGTGTTTTTCACTGCATCTGAGCTGACTGTTTATATGTCTGCTAACTACCCCCACCCCAAAAAACTGGGAGCTCTGTAAGGCTTGGGGATGGGTCTGTCTTGGGTTTTTATCACCCAGAGCAGGCCTGGTACCCTGTGAGGAACCCAGGGCCAGTGGGTGGCGCCTCACCCAGTCATAGATGTTGATGTCCACGTCACGCTCCAGCAGCAGCCCCACGATGTCCGTGTAGCCACCCGTGCTGGCCAGTGACAGGGCACTCTCCCTCTCCTTGGCCAGGATGTGGGGGTCAGCACCCTGAAGGGAGCAGAGTGAGGTGTGGGGATATTCCCTGCAATCATGGGGTCCCCAAGGCAGCTCTGTCTTACAGACACAGTACCAGCAGACTCAGCTGAGACCTTTGCCCGCCCTCAAGTCCCCAGGAAGCCCCCAGCCGTGCTGGGACGCACCCACTCAAGCAAGAAGCGGACGGTCTCAATTTCTCCGAAGGCAGAGGCCCAGATGAGGGGGGTGAAGCCTCGCTCGTCCGGCTTGTTGATGAGGTTGTCGCCTGGCAGGAGGGGGGGTGGTACCACTGGGATGCACCCCTGCCCACTCTCCCCAACGCTGCAGAAGTTGGGGTGGGGCAGGCGGCTGGGGTCAGACGTTGGGGGGGCATACATGTGGAGGCACATACGTGGACGCGCTCAAACACACAGACACAGGTACACGTGTGGAGACTCAGGTCACGTCAGCACCCACATGCACACACCAGCCTGCGAGGTCATACAGGCATGGAGACACTGGCACATGCACATGGCACACACCTTTCCTCAGATGCTCCTTCAGCTGGCTCAGCTCCCCCTGGGCCGCGAGCTGGTGGATGGAAAGGGCTGGGGGCCAGAGAGAGGCAGAGTCCTCACCTGTCCCATCCCTGCTCCACACCTCAGTTTATTCCTGTCCAGAGTTGCTCCTCTCAGCCCCTGCCACCCCACTACCTCTCTCCCCCTTGGGGACCGGAGGCCCACTCACAATCCAGGGTGGCCGGCAGGGCCGAGACCTCATTCCCCCGCTGCCGGTTGGTGAGGGTTGTGGAGTGCTTCAGGGAGCTGCCTGTTGGGAGAGAGGGAGGGCCTCAGGTTCCCCTCAGTATGTCTTGGGCTTCAGGCCAGACCCTAGGGGCTTGGAACTACCAAAGACAGCTTCTGACTCCACTATCCACTCACTCCACCCTCCCAGATACCCAGGGTATGTACTTCTCCGCGCCTGGCGAGGTTCTGCGCATACAAAAGGCCCTCAAGGGGCCCATGGACAAGCCGTGGAGTCAGACAGAAACAGAGAAACAGAATGAAAGCTCAAGTTGAGATACACATTCAGGAGAAATGAAACGTAGGCAGAATGAGGTGGAAAGAAGGGAGGGCAGGGGGTGAGTCTCTTTGAGAGAATGTAGTCAGGGAGGGCCACGCCAAGGAGGTGACACCAACTGAGAGCTTGGCCAATTGAAGAAACCTGGGGAGAGGTGTGGGAAGACCATTCCACATGGAGGGAACAGCAGGGACAAAGGCCCTGGGGGGACTGAGTTAGACATGTTAGATTGAGTTAGACTCCAGTTAGACTGAGTTAGATTCCAATCAAAAGAAATCCTTGGGTCCCCAGTAAGTCAAACATAGAATTATCTGATTTGGCCATTCCACTCCTAGGCATCTACCCCAAAGAGTTGAAATCATGTTTTCAGACAAAAACATGTTCACAGCAGCACTATTCAGTCACTAAAAGGGGAACAATCCAAATGTCCATCAGCGGTTGAATGAACAAACTAAATGCGGTCCATCCACACTATGCAATATTATTCAGCTATATAAGGGATGAAGCACTGACACTCTACAATGTGGGTGAACCTTGGAAACATCATGCTGAGTGAAAGAAGTCAGACAGGAAGGGCCACATGTTGTATGAACCCATTTATATGAAATATCCAGAAAAGGCAAATCCAGAGAGACAGAAAGTAGATTTCTGGTTGTCAAGGGCTGGAGGAGGTGAATGGGGAGTGACTGCTGAAGGGTCTGGGGTTTTTGTTTTGGGGTGATGGAAATGTTCTAGAACTACGAAGAGGTAGATGTTACACACCATTGTGAATGTACTTACTGCCATTGAATTATAAGCAATTCTGGTTAAAATGGTAACTTTTATGTTATATGGATTTTACCACAATAAAAAAAAAACAAACAGATAAGCAATCCTTCACTGGGTGGAGAGGGACATAATGACAGAGGTCCCATCTTGGGTCTGAAATTCCACCATTCTTGCACCCCAGAGGCAGGAGTACAGGGGAAGTACCCTACCCTGAGGTGAGGAGTTGCCAGCATCTGGTTCAGGATTCCCAGGCTCCGGGGTACAGGGGAAGAGACTGAGGACCACCGTGTCTGAGCCATCAGGGGCCTCATCCTGAGGGTCTTCAGGGTCCCCAAATTCTGGGGTGGAAGGCTGCTGGGTCAGGCTGAGATCCTCTGCAGGCTGGGTGGGCTCCATGGGGGAAGCTGGTGTAAGGGCCAAACAGGGTGAGATAGCAATAATTATCAGCTCGTTAATTAGGCACTGACTGCATACTTTGGCCTTGCACAGTGAGTGTGGGTAAACTTGGACTCAGAAGCAAATTAAAACCAGAGTCCAACTGGGAAGGACATAGATCGGTGGTAGAGTGTATGCCTAGCATGCACAAGGTCCTGGGTTCAATCCCCAGTACCTCCATTAAAAAGTTAATTAACCTAATCACCCCCCCAAAAAAAAAACCCAACAGAGTCCAACTGCTTCTCAGACCCACTCCTCCCCAGAGCACCATCAGAACATATACAATATGTACTGCTTTAAAAGCCTTGGCTCTGTGGTCAGCCATCTGGGTCGAATCCTTCCACTTTTATAGCTGTGAAAACTCGGGCACATGACAATTTCTCTCAGCCTCAGTTTCTTCATTAATAAAATAGAGAAATAAGGCCTAAAAAATCATGTCTGTAAACATCATGTCTGCAGGAGGCCTGATACACGGACAGAACTTAGTAAATGTTCGGTGTGGGGTTTTTTTTGGGAGAGGGTCGAAATCCCTGTTAATGAGTGAGGGCTCAACAAAGATGTGATTGGTTGCATCCCATCCGCCCCTCCCAAACCGATCGAGGAGGTCCACTCACCTCTAACGAGCCTCCTTTGTCACCCCACGCCGCAATCCCGGGTCCCCCCAAACTTGGGGGCCCAATTCACAAACTTTTCTATTCCAACTGATGTAGGGGGGAGCAAGATGGAGCCTGGACCCTCTGCGCCCTGGCTTCTTCTGCCCGGACAGAGAGCAACTTGATACGCGACCGCTACCCCCACTCCAGAGTTCCCCCACTGCGCCTGCGCACCCAGCCCCACAAAAGTGCGGAAGGGCCGGAGCAGTAGGTGCTGCTTCTGGCCCTTTAAGGCTCGGGGGAGGGGCGTGGCTTCCGCTGGGGGCAATAGAAATGCAATTGCGCCTGCGCGTTCTTGTCCTAGTGGCTCCGGCGGGAGCCCAGTAGGTTCGGGGAGATGGGCGGGGCCTCAGAGAGCTCACTAGAGTTCACTGCGCTTGTCCTCCCTCACCTCCAGTTCGGCCCACAGATTTTTTTTTCAGGCAGAGCCACTCGGCTCCACCTTCGGAAACACGGGTCGGGCTTTCTCCAGTAGGAGGGCGGGAGGGAATTAGGTGGGGCGTCTGGGACTTAAAGGGGCGACACCACTGCCGCCCCTGTCCATAACAATGTGCCCTCTGCGATCCTGGAGGCTCAGGAGCATGTGCAGGGATTTGATGGCAGCTGGAGGGGTACAAGAAGGGAGTTTATACGGCCTAAAGTGGGCAATATGTGGAGTGTTCCCCCAATTCGTCTGCCCCCGAAAAAGGTGTTCGTTAAGAGAGGGCGCCCTTTCCCGTCCCCCTCCTGAGTGTCCCTCCTGGAACTTCAAGGGGTCGCTGTCCTCTCTTTACCCACTTCCCAAGTGCCTCTTTCCCCAGTCTCTCACTCACGGACCCTCTTCTGTCTGGGTAGACGAAGGATCTGGGAAGGCGGGCCAATTAGCACAGGAACTGGAGAGGTGCGGAATCCAGTTTCGCAGGGAAGATTTAGGCAGTTGTCCCCACCTCCTGACTTCCGGTCCTGGTCGTCGGAACAAGGCCGTGGCCGCGATGGAGGAACCTGAGATGCAGCTCAAGGGGAAAAAAGGTGGTGCGGGGTGCCGAGCGGGGCGGAAGGGCGACCTGACTGGGGGCAGGAAGGAGCCAAGGCACGGAGGGAGAGCGTTCAGGGGGCAGTGGTTGAGCTGCTGCGGAATCCTGACTCGGCCGCTGACTAGTTTTGAAACCTTTAGAAAATCTCTGTGCCTCGATTTTGTCATCTGTAGAATGGGGAGTATAATAGGCTCCCTCCTCCCCACAATATTGTTGTGAGAATTCAGTTACCTGATATTTGTAAAGCATTGGAAGAACGTTTGGGGTGTGGCAATTGCTATGTGTATGGTTTCCCTTGTATTTACGCATTTGTGTGTTTACGTTGACTTATCCAATATGACCGAGTTACAAGTTACAAAATGCCACAAGCTATTTTTAAAGTATAAATGTTTTTGTTACTGTATTATATACGTTTTTACTAGTTAATTATTTAGAAGTCACAAGTACATTTAATTGAGGCCTGCGCAGGTCCCAACCTGTTGGTGGTTTGGGGTTGCTATCTGCCTCATAAAGCAAAGTAGAGGATTTGTCTTCTGGGAAGACATAGTCGTCTTCTCCACTGATAAAACCTCTCACATAGTTGGCTTTGGCATCTTCCAGGAAGAGAAGTTCGAGATTGAGGCTTCACGTGTATGGGTTTTCAGTTGAGATAGAGGAGACAGTGGTTATAACCAGAACGTCCAGAGTGGGTTATAGTTACCTCCAGAGCTTGTCACTGTTAACCCAGCTTGGGCTTCATGACAATCATAGAAGTGGATTCCTTAATAATAATATAATAACAACAACAACAACAATCATAATAATAGCTATTATTATTATTTCCAAAAAAAAGTCACAAGTACATTTAACTCCACATTCTCCATAATGACACTGTGAAATGTAAGCTATTAGTACTACACTCACTTTCAAAATGAGGAGGCCTAAGAGAGTAAGAGGACAGAGTTTGGAGGTGACGGGCTGGGCTCTGCCCAACTCAGGGCACAGTGGTACACTGGACACATCTAAACTGGGCAGACTCATGCACAGCCTCTCTTGACTCCCAGACACATGTGGGTTCTTTCCCTCACCAACCACAATGCCCTGGGCAGTAGTGTGGGTCCATCTCTGTAGCAGACCTTGAGGTGGGTACAGTTATCATTCCATATTTACAGATGAGGAAACTGAGGCTCAGCAAAGCCCCTGCCCTCACAAATGAAGTTTTAGGTAAACATGTAACCTAACAAAGAATGAGAATTTAAGTATAAGGGAAATGAACAAAGTGCTGAGGTTGAGAATGAAGTTGAAGGGACATCTGATTGATTAAGCTTGGTAATTAGGGAAGACTTTACCCAGGAGGTGACATTTGAGCTGAGACATGAGGGGTGAGGAGAAACGAGGGGGTGGTGGGGGCAATGTCAGTGGTGGGAACAACAGGTATAAAGGTCCTGAGGTGGCAGAGTGTTCAGAACTGTGCCACAATACACTGGCTACTGGTCACTGTGCTTATGCATATTTATGTTAATTTAAATTAGGTAGAATTTAAAATTCGGATTCTGAGTCACGTCAGTGACCCAGTGAGCACATTTCAAGTGCTCAGTAGCCATATATGGCTACCATATTGGACAGTAAAGATTATAGAACCTTCCCATCATCTCAGAAAGTTCTTGGACACTGCTGAGAGTGTAAGGAACAAGCAGGAGGTCATTGTGCCTGGGGCAGAGGTGGGCAACAGCAGGCAAGACATATAGGGCCTTCTGGGCCATGTTAAGGAAGGCAGATTTAATTCTCAGGCTGCTGGGAGTCATGGGAGTGTTTCAAGCAGAGGAGAGACATATCTAATATGTTTATTAGGAGCTCATTCCATCTGTTTCGTGAGGATTGGATTGTTGACAGGTGGGGAAGCAGGGAGACCAGGGAGGAGCTGAGTTTGCCATCTCAGTGGGACAGGCTACACCTAGATCAGTGGGGTCAGAGCAGTGGTAAGAATGAGTGAGTTTGGGGCTTTGTTTTGTGACTCAGCAAGCAGGATCTGCTCATTGGTGGGGTAGGATGGGCGGGGACAACCAGCTAGCTGCTGTTTGTTGAAGCAGACCCTGGGATGAGGATTTGTGTGCGATTAACTTACCAAGAGAACCCCACAGAGGAGAAGGGGAGACAAAACAGGGCCAGGGAAGAGGCTAAGCAAGGAATGACCTCAGGTAAATCGCACAGAGGGAGGCCTCAGCCTGTTCCCTCAGGGGTGCTCACAGGTATGAGTTGTGCCTCTGAGATGTTCCAGCACACAGGACGGGACATGGGTTTTCATACCCCTCGGTGGTTAGTCATGGCTGAGAGCCATCCATGGGTGTCAACTTTCTGTCACTTTTGGGTCCAGTAGCCAGTGGGCATCCTCTGAAGAAGAATCTTGGAATTTTGTCACTGGGGTAAAGAGAATGTGAATGGATACAAGTGGGTGGCAGCAGTGTCCACTACAAGTGGGTTTGGGAAGGGAAAGATCATGAGTTCACTGGACAGGTTGATGTCCTCAAGACTGAGGCCCTGCTGTGACCAACTCCCACAACGCATCACCTGGGCCACAGGTGACCCAGCTGCTGGGAGGGACACTGGACTCTTCTCTACTCTAGCTGGACTCATGAGCAATCAGGAGTCTGATGTTTTGTCTCCTTGTCCCTCTTTTTCTCCCCCACCCCCCACCCCCCATTTTGCCAACTGTCGATCCTGGACCCAGTCACAGACAAATTCACTGAGAGCATCTATGTCCTGGCCAACGAGCCATCCGTGGCCCTGTACCGGCTGCAGGAGCACGTGCGACGCTCTCTGCCTGAGCTGGCCCAGCATAAGGTGAGCCCTACTCCCAATGTCTCCCAAGGTCTGCACCTTGTGGCCTGGGGCCTGCTGTGTGGAGCAGGGGCTGTTGGTTTAGCAGTCAAGGCTGGGACACCAGTGTCAGGGAACATGGTCACTGACCCAGGTTGGAGCTGGGTGGAAAGAGCTGGGGCAGATTTGGAAGAAGAGAACAGCAGGGTCTGCATCAGTTGTGACCTGTGTGGTGAGGAGGAGGCAGCCATATGAGGACCCAAGGGGAGGATGTGCCAGGAAAAGGAAATAGCCTGTGTGAAGGCCCTGAGGCATAGTTGCCATGTGTTCCTGGAAAGCCCAGACTGGTAAGGGATGGGAGTTTGAGGAGGAAAGATCAGGGGCTGGAGGGGACCGGTCTCTATAGCCATGGTGACTGGTGATCAGATGTGCCCTCCCAGAGAGCTGGGAGGATGGAAGTAGCAGCCACCCCTGCTAACAGCCCCCTCACCCCAACAGGCTGACATGCAGCGGTGGGAGGAGCAGAGCCAGGGAGCCATCTACACAGTGGAGTATGCCTGCAGGTGAGCCCCACAGCCTCCCCACTGCCAGGGTTGCCCTGTTATGCCCTGGGGTCACCTCCTGCGCCTGCAGGGGCATCTCAGCCCACTGCCCTGTCAGCCTCCCCTGCCGAACCCATCTGAGTAGAGGCATATGGATCTGGACTCACTTGGCCACAGGGCAGGTTCCAGCCCAGACTTGAGCTTCTCACCGTTTGACCCCCATGTGCCTGGGGCAGGCTTCTTTCTGGCACTCAGTCCTTCCCCATCTGTCATAGGAGGGGGAGGTGATAAGGATTCCGGGAGATGCCACCTGGGCAGGAAGCCGGTGCCTCGAGGGGCCAGCGTTTCCCACTGACAGTGAAGACCACAGACTGGCCAGGGGCGTGGATGGCAGCTGGTCGGGCCAAAACCCGAATATGACTGTTTATTTTTAAATTTTTATTTCTTTCCAATTTCTTGTGTTTTGGTAAGATGCACATAGCATAAAATTCATCATCTTAGCTATTTTTAAGTGTACAGGTCAGTGGTATTAAATACATTCATAATGCTGTGTAACCATCACCACCATCCATCTCCAGAATTATTTGCATCTTGCAAAACTGAAATTCTGTCCCCATTAAACACTAACTTCCCATTCCCCACCCCACAGTTCCTGGCACCCTCCATTCTGCTTTCTGTCTAAGAATCTGATAATTCTAGGCACCTCACATAAGTGGAATCACAATATTTCTCTTTTTGTGACTGTCTTCTTTCACTTAGCATAATATTCTCAAGGCTCATCCATGTTGTAGCCTGTGTCAGAATTTCCTTCCTTTTGGGGGCTGAATAATATTCCATTGTATGGATGGACCACATTTTGCTTATGTATTAATCTGTTGATGGACATTTGGGTTGCTTGCATGTTTTAGCTACTATGAATAAAGTTGCTATGAACATAGGTACACCATTTATTATTTTTGCTGATTTAACTTTCTCTAGATATTCAGATATTTTTTCTTAACCCCAAGTGAAAGTTGTGCCTGAGAATAAAAAGCAGTAGTTGGTATTTCTCTCCATCAGAGCAGCTTTGCCGGCCTCGCCTCCTGTGATTCTGTTGGTTCCCCATGATTGTATTTCATGCTCTGGCTCATTCTGTTTGCTTTGGGAGTTTGGTGACTTTACTTAGAAGTGTTGTTGGCCCCGGTACAGGCTGTGGATTGTTTTGGTGGAGACTGGACACTCCCTAGCAGTTCTTGTGTGTGGTGCTGTGGGGTTTGCTTGCCTGTTTGTTGTGTGGTCGAAGGTCCCTTGACAGGAAGTCCTGCTTCTGGGGGCACTGAGCTGAGTTCTACCATCAGCAGCCTTGGCCTCTCCACTGGGATGGGAAGGTGACCCAGACAGATGACATCTTCCTGAGGGTGGTGGTCGCAGACACCTACCTTATAGCTCAAGAAAGAGAGAAAAGAAAGGGGAGTTTCTCTGGCAGCTCCCAGAAAGCCAAGGGCTCATCAGAAAGGCCCACGTTCAAGGAAGAACAGATCGAAGTCTATACTTCGTCCCAGTTCGTCTAGCCTCATTGTCCGGTACAAGAGCCCTGGCCCCAGGTGGCTGTTCACACTTAAATTGTAATGCATAAAAATGAAATAAAATGAAAGATTCAGCTCCTCAGTCTCACTAGCCACCTTTCAGGTGCTTAGAGCAACTTCAGTGGATAAAGGATTTGTCCATCATTTGTTCCACTGGACTGCCCTGGGCCAGGCAGAGGGCCAGTGTCCTCGCAGCACTTCTCTTTAGTGAGATGTAAATTTCTCTAATGCTGAAAGACTGTATTTCCTCTACAGACATGAAAGCACCCTTTTAGTTGTTTGAAATGCTTTAATGGTTGGTGTAGAACTGAAAGATGTGAAGGGAGGTTGTAGCTTAGTGGTAGAGCTCACACTTAGCATGACCAACGTTCTGGGCTCAATCCCCAGTACTTCCATTTAAAAAAAAAATTAAAATTTAAAAAATAATCTGAAAGATGTTAAAATGGCATATTGGTAGGGGTGAACTATTCAATAGTGAGCTGTAATAATGAATCTGTTACTATTCAATGGTAACATAAGTTAGACAGCTTTTTATCAAGGTGAACAGACACTAGAAAAGCTGACCCTGTTTGCTGGTGTCAGATGAGTTTGTCAACAGAGCAGGTGACAACCAAGCTCCCCCTCTTTGATCTCATGGCCATTTTCAAGCAGGTCCCTGACTGGTAATAAATGGGAGTGATTTCTTTGTCTTTAATAGAAGGACTTTAAAACCACCCTTTTATTTTTACTGCAGGTATCATTGCACAGGCAGCTTTCTGACGTTAGCAAGGCCAGAGTGGCTTGGTGAATATTTTCCTGTAGTGCTGTTAGGAGGGGCACTTTCCTTCTTTTCTTTTCTTTTTTTTTTCTTTTTTCATTTTAAAAAAATTTTTTTTAAATTGAAGTATAGTTGATTTACAATATTACATTAGTTTCTGGTGTACAGCCTAGTGATTCAGTTATATATATATACTTTTGCATATTCTTTTTCATTACAGGTTACTACAGCCCATTGACTATAGCTTCCTGTGCTGCATAGTAGAACCTTGTTTCTCAATTCTGTACATAGTAGTTTGTGTCTGCCAGTCCCATACTCCCAGTTTATCCCTTCTTCCCCATAACCGGAGCATTTTCGTTAGACATTCATCAGTGTGGTACCAACACCAGAGCTTAGCACAGCTTTGTGGTAGCGCCTCTCAAATGGTGATGAGTCTAAACTCACCTCTTAGAGCTTTTCACAGTTGAGTTGACAGGCTTCCTTCAGGGGCAGGAATAGGTGACCTGAGGAAAGTAAGATTTTTTTAGGTCGTCTTTGTACGTTTACGGCTCCTTCAAAGCTTTAGATGGTCTAGCAGCCTCAGCGTGGAAGTTGCGTGTTGCCATTGAGTGCTCTGTCACATAGGGAAACTAAACTTTTGGCCCACGATGAGCGTTGAGGGAAGCCCATGGACTCCCCAGGTGCTTGACACACACCGGTGCGGGCGTCCATGGAGCTCTGGCTCTGGGGTGAAGCAGCATGGCGCCAACTGAGTCCATCCTCCCATTTCAGTGCTGTGAAGAACCTTGTCGACAGCAGCGTCTACTTCCGCAGCGTGGAGGGTCTCCTCAAACAGGCCATCAACATCCGAGACCACATGAACGCCACAGCCCAGGGCCACAGGTAGCTCCCGGGACCACCCTCCCCTGCTGCTCTCAGCCTCCTTGCTGTCAGGACCTCCGCTGCTCAGCCAGGAATTGCCACTGCTCGCTCCTTAGACAACTCCCTTTCTTCGCCTCACGGTGTCTCGTGACTTCCTCTTGCCCTTTGGCGTCTGTAGCAGGAGAGTTCAGTCTCTCAGCACCCAGCTCCTGAGCTCTGCCGGGTGCCTGGCCCTGGGCTGGGTGCCGGGGACATGGCAGCGACCAAGACAGGTGTGCCCATGGTCTCACAGGGAGACGCACAGCAACCAGGTAAACACGGAACAGACAACATTTCAGACGTGCGTAAAGGAAGAGGGCTGCGGGGGTCTCTCTGAGGAAGTGACAGAGGTGTGAGCAGAGGCTTGAATGACATGTGGGCAGAGGTGACCCAGGGTCGGTGTTCCAGGCACTGTGGTGGCAGGGGCAGAAGCCCTAGGCCTGGTGAGCTGGGTGTGGCTGGAGTGGGTGCACAAGGGGGAGGCGAGGTAAGGGAGTTGGGCGGGGCCTTGAAGGCAGCAAGGAGGCTGCCCAGAGCTGAAAGAGGCTTTGAGCCAATGACCAGATGGTCTAGAAATCAAAAGTATTTATAATTCTTGCGACTGGGGAGAGAGATTTTGGAGAAGTAGATCTTTTTGGTCTTGTTTTCATTGTAACTTAATAAACATGCATTTGTGCATACATGCACATGCTGTAAGCCTTGAGATGTGTCTGGCCCTGCAGTTTCGGGTTCTGGCATGCCTGTCCCCGACCAGGCATTTAGAAAGAAAAAAAACCCCTCTGTGTTGCTATTTGTGATAACCAAGACACAAGAATCATCAAAAACAAAAAAGCCTTGTGAATGTGTAAGAATGGATGTGTGGTGACCTGCACATGAGGGTGGCATGAAGAGGGATTCACCTGGGATCATTTGCACCAAATAACCAACTGGCTCTGGCTGCTCGGCCCCAGGCTGGTGACAGCCATTAGGACTGGAGTTCACTATGTAAAGCGCTTTGCACAGCACACCCCTACACACAGTAGGTCCTCGAAAACCATAGCCTTTACTTTCAACTCAGTTTCCCAAGTGCTTCCAAAAAGCCCTCCTTGTGCCTGCTGTTGTGAAAATACGTGCTTCTGAAAGACACTAGTGGCAGCCTGAGTAGTAGCTGTTTACCTGCTAAGACCTCTCTTTGCAAGTCCTGGGAGTTTGAAGCCCCCAGTCCTACGTGAGTACCAGCCATGACCTCTGAAAGTGGGTGGCTGGTCCCATTTTTACAGAGGCTGCCCTGAAGGCTCAGGCCAGGGGTCTTGGGGGACTGGAGCACGACCCCAATGTGCAGTCCAGGCTAGCCGAGCAGGCCTCGGGGCCTCTGACCTCAGTCTCATGGACACTGCACATGTTTTGTTCCAGCCCTGAGGAACTGCCCCCGCCCTCCTCGGCCTGATCCCAGAAGAGACTTGGAGGTGCTTTGGCCCCTCTGACCCAGGTCAGTGCCAAGCGGGGCTGTAAGCCTTTCTGTGCTCCGTGCTCTAAACTAACCCACCCTCTTGACATCCAAGAAGGGACCTGCTCGACTAACCACTTGGGCTTTCTCCCTAAGCTTGTAAGATGGTTTTATTAGTGGGAGGCTGGAGGGGAAGGGGACCTTGTGCCCTCTGCTGCTCAGTCCTTTGGTCAGCCCATCTCCCTTGTGCTCTCTCTGCCATCTTCCTGCCCCTTATCCAGGCCATAGGCCCTGTCCCATTCCAAAGGACCCCTGTCCCCAGGACAGGGAGGTGAGCCCACATTTCCCCAGCCTGGCCACATGCTAGCTGCTTGCTTTACCCACACGCATTGTCTCAGGCAGAGCCCAGCACAGCAGGTATCCACCCCTCTCTGGAATCCTCGCTCCACTACTGACCTGCCGTGTGACCCTGAGCGAGTCCCTCCCCACTCTGGTCTCTGCTTTTCCTTTCTGTCAAAGTGGTTCATTAGGTGGCAGAGAGGGTGCTGCCGCATACAGTGATGTGTGTTAGAGCAGTCAGCTACTGTTGCATGACAAACTATCCCAAAACTTTGTGGCTTATGATGCCAGTCACTTGCCTGCTAACAGTTCTGCCATTTGGGCTGGACTCAGCCAGGCAGTTTTGTTGGGCTCAACTGGGGGCCACTTGTGGCTCTTGTCAGAGCTTGATGGGGCCAGATAGGCAGAGGTAGCCTCACATCTGGCCCTTGACTGGTGCGGTCTGCTGCAGAGGTCAGGGAACAGGTCTAATTCTCCACATGGCCTCTCCAGCAGGCCAGCCCAGGCTTCTCCTGGGGGTTGGGCACCCAGTTGTACACATGTTCATCCAGCCTCCCCTTGCTTCACGGTTACAGATGTCCCATTGGTCACGGCCAGTCACGTGGCCAGAACCAGGACCAGATGGGCGAGGACTGCAGGAGGGCTTCAGGACTGGGAGGTGTAGTTGACCATATGAGGAGAGCATGGCGCCAAGAACAGCCTGGTGTCTTGTTATTCTGTGCTCATGCGGGCAAACATGGGCAGATTGGAGGTGCCCAGGGGACTTACGGAGCCCCTGACTTGTGTAGCTTTCGGAGCCCCCTGCCCATTTGCTGTGATGGTTCTCCGTGCTGTGGAGGCCCTCTCAGAGGGTCAGGGGAAGCATGGGTGAGCAGAGGGCCCCACAGCACCTAGAACAGCAGTTCCAAGAGCCAAGAGGCAGCAGAATTCATGGGTGTGCAGTCAGAGAGTCTTACTGGGCCCCTGCTGTATGCAGGGCCTAGCTCTGGGAAGAGGGGTGGCGAGGAATCCCACAGGCTGTGGGATCGCCTGGGGAACATCTGGGAGGGCCTGGAGCAAGAGGGGCTGCCAAGGGGGTCAGAAAACCCACCCCATTGCCCACCAGCCCTGGGCCCAGACCCCACCATCTCCCTATTCTATACGTTGTGCCCTGGTCCCTCTCACCCTCGAGCCTCAAGGATGCTGCCCTGCTGCCCTCCCACACCTTTCACACCCAATGTGTTCCTCCTGCTCCTGCCTGGAGCCTCCAGGCCAGCTAGAAACATGCTGGATCATCTGCTGTCCCTCCACTGCTGTGCCCCATCAGAACAAAATGCTCTGGGGCTCCTATCCCACCTTTGTCCCTACAGACCCTGCTCTGTTGCTCTGCAGAACTGCGGCCCCACTCTCCTCTCTCAGAGCCTCCACCCCCACTTTCCCCCAACCTGTTGCCCCTGGGGTTGTAGGTGACCTTCACAGGGTCAAGTCTTGGCCTTCCCTGGTTTCCCCTACCTCTCCAGGCCCAGGGCTGCACACACAGCCCCATTTTACAGAAGAGGAAACTGAGGCTCAGAAAGGCAAAGCAGGGTCACTGCCCATGACCAGAAATGCCAGGATTCACACCCAGACCCTCTAACCCCCAGTGCTTCACCTCTTCCTCTGACCCCACCCAGGACCCTGCCTCAGCTACCACCTCATCAGGGCTACCCTGCCACCCTGGGGAGTCTCTCAGACCTTGCCTTGACCCATCTCCTGCCCCCCAGCTCCTCCAGAGCTGGGCCTTCGGACACAGCCTTGTGGGACTTGGAGGGGACTGAAGACCAAGCAAGTGTGGCCAGCGTGTTCCTTCTGCTCCTGCCTGGGGCCTCCAGGCCAGCTGTGAATGTCCTGAGACAAGGCTTTGCTGCCCCTGGATTCTTACCTGCCTGCCCATTGATGGACACTGCCATGGCCCCTTGGACCAATAACTGCCACCATGACAATCCTGATCACACACCTGCCATGTGCCCAGGGCTGTGCTGGGGACTTCACCAAGGCCATCTTTCATCCTCAGACAGCCCTGTAAGGCAAATGTCACCCCAAATACAGATGGGAAAAGAGAGGCTCTGAGAGATGGCATGATTTGTGTGAGGTCACACAACTAGAGAGAGCAGACCCCAGCCTAGTTTGGCCCCAGCTCTGCCTCTGACATGCTGTGTGATATGGGGCCTTGTGCTGACCCTCTCTGGTCCTACCTTTTTCCACCTGGACAAGGAACCCTGGACTGGACCTTCTTTACAGGCTGAGGCAGACATTTGTGTACCTGCCTGCCTGGACTGCATTCTACCTCAAGCAGAAATGCCCACCACAAGCTCAGGTCATATGGAGAAGCCACCCTAGCTCCAGGGGTGGCCTGGCTAATCAGAATCCCCCATCTCCCAGGTCCAATCCCAGTGATTGGTTTGAGATGGGCATGTGATCCAATGAGAGGTTTCCCCTGGGAATTTTGCTGGAAAAGTGCAAAAAGTACCATCTTCCTTCTGTGGTTGTTGAGCTGGGCAGATAGAAGGGGCAGCCTGAGAACACTGCATGGCCCCCTGGATCCAGCTGTACCTGATACTAGCAAATTCCAATTCTTCAGTTTCACGAGTCTCTAAAATTTCTTTGCCAGAATTGTTTTGAGTCTGTTTCTGCTGAGTTCAGAAAAGCCTGCACTGATCCCTGGGAATTCCAAGCCTGGGAGATCATGGCCCATGGTTTGTACACGTCCAGAGCCAGCTGTGTGCCAATACAGTGCCCTGCAAAATGTATCGGGAAGGTCAGAATGGAGTCGTTGAGGGTATAGCCAGGATGGGTCCCAGGCCCACTGCTCTGGGAGGATCTCCCCCAGCTTGGCACTGTGAAGTGATCTGGAGAGAAGGGTGGCAAAGACACCAAGAGGTGTATCTAGGGGGTGTCAGGGCTGTGGAGGGACTGAGGGCCTGGCAGGGGGTTCAGGGACACAGGAGGTATTGAGAAATAACCACCTCCAACCACCAGGCAACAGGACCAGCCCTTTCTTCTAAGGTGTACTAGGAGCCTGCCACCATCCTGCCTTCCCACTGCCCCAGCTCAATTTAGGAGGAGGGAGGAGCCTCAGGTTCACCCTATTTTAGGCCCTGACTGGTGTGTGACCCCCATAGAGTCACTCCCTCTCTTTACCCTCTCCGAAGGCATCTCTCATTGTCCATCTGTCCTTCTACCATGCAGCCATTTATCCAGCAAACACTGGCCACCCTCTCTGAGCTGGGTCCTGCCTCTCCAGCGGATGTCCTGATGAGCCAGACAGGCCAACCATGGCCCCAGGGCACAGACCCAAGGGACATAGGGGCAGCTCAGTGAGGTAACTACCCAGGGGCGGCCCTGGACAGGTCAGGTGCTGTGAGCCTAGTGGGGGGCAGTCATGAGGTGTCCTAGACTTTCCTAGGGCTCCCTGTCACGCACAGCCCTGAACGCAACTTCAGCCCATGCCTAATATGTCCTCTCAAAGAGGTCTGTGGAGGACTCTAGGTTGTCAAATTCTCCACCACCCCAAGTCCTAGGGCTTACAGAGGTAATGGTTAATTTGCGTTTCATTTATGCCGCCTTGCCCTTCGTGCCTGGTGAGTGTCCTGCCCCTGCTGGCCGCCAGGGGACGCAAGAGGCAAAGCCTTGGCCCAGCACTCTGCCTCCAAGCGGTCGTTGTCCTCAGTCTTGGCTGATACTGGAGGGTGGATCGTAACCCTCTGCCCTTTTTCACCTCATACGTCCTTGCTTCAGAAAGTGAACCAAGGCTCCGCGAGGCCAGGTTACCCAGCAAGACCTCGCACCAGCTCCCATGCGCTGGCAGCCTTACCTCCCCAGAGTGGAGGGAGTGGGCATTCCCAGATCCTGCTCACTAAAACTCCCAGAAATAGGTAGATGGCCAGGAGAGAGGCAGGTAGCTCCCCGTGGCACAGAGCACTCAAGCAGGGAGTCTAGCACCCATGAGGGTGGGGGCCGCCTGGAAAGGATCCCTGGGTAACGTGTTGGATGCCCCACCTGGGCTCCTTCACATCTGTGGATGGAGTAAAAGGAGGCCCAAGAGGGCTGCGACTTGCCCCTGGTTGGTCACGGTGGTCAGAATGGGAATCAGACTTGAGTTTTGGCCGTTTTTTTTTTTTTTAATTGAAGAGTTTTGGCTTTTTGTTCTTAGCCCCTTAGATCCAAATCCTGGTTTTTATTTCAGGCCTGCTCTGCACTCTCAGAGGATCCTGCCCTCTGAGCAAACAGGCTCAGAGGGGTGAAGTGACTGGCCAGAGGTTGCACAGCAAGTGGGAGTCGGAGCTGGGATGGGGACCCAGGGTTCTGGAGCCCTGAAGCCCTACCTGGTGGACCACACTATCCTTACCTTGGAGGGTCATTCAAAGCCTTCCCCTGCTGACATTCTTGGAGAGGATTGGAGGAGGGAGACTTGGGAGGGAGCAGCTTTTGTATCTCCTCACCTCCTCACCCCTGCCTCCACCTGCCCCTACCTTCCTTATCTTCCAGGCCCCCTTCCCAGATCTCCCTCTATGGCCTTTTCCATTCCCTTCTCCCCTTAAATCTCCCTTTCAACACTCCAACCTCTTATTCCAGCAACTAAGGGTATCCCCTCATCTGAGAAGACTGAGGTTGAACCTCTTGATTGCCCCAGTGGGGGATGGAGGTCCACATGGGGTAACATAGCCAGTGATGGAGAATACAGTACAGGAAGAGGGGCAAAGGCAAAAAGGAGGGGATGTTATAGGAATCATAGTGTGAATGATAGAAATGGAATTGATAGAATGATAGAAATGGGAAGGGAGTTTGGGAACATGAGTGGTGGAAGGAGGCAACATGGCAGGGGCAAGAACACGGGAAGGAGCCCCAGTGATGGGAGGCAAGAGGTGTGGCCCATAGTGGGCAGCCCCAGCCGGCTCAGCTCAGGCCGCTCCCAGGGCTGCTCCCAGAGCTGCTCCAGCTGCCGCCCTCACGTAACCAGAGCCTGCCTATTGCATCAGAGGCAGGCGGGCGGCCTTGGGTAAACAGAGCGGCCCTCGAGGGGCCTGGGGCCTCCCCAGCCACCTCAATATCCCCAAGCCTTGTTCTGTGGCTTGGAGCCCAGGCAGAAGCCCCCAACCTGGCCTGGGCCCTGGTGTGGCCTTGGGACACTTGAGTGTCTGGTGTTGGGCACTGAGGGACAGCAAGGGTGGGGTGGGGGAGGCAAGACAGACCCCTAATCCCACCTTTTTATGACACAGTGCAAACTCTAGTTTTTATATCCAAAGAGAAATCCATGCCCAGGCTAGAGGTCCACAGTGCCCATGTCACAGTGGGGGAACTGAGGTGTGGGGAGAGGCAAAATCTTCTTAAGGTCTCGGTTTCCTTCCCCAGTGTCCCCTACACACTGATATCTCCACATGCTCCCCACCAAGTCCAGAGGCCCAGCCATCTCCTGTTGTCTTCTGAGAAGGTGGACATCAGGCAGCCACTGCAACCCACCTGCTCTCCCCTTTTCATCTGCCCCAAATGGACTTCCCCATCCCACCTCATGGCTTCATCTCCAAGCCTCTCCGTGGATGCCCAGCTCAGTCTGCTTCCACTCACTACTCTGGCTTCATCTCCCTCATCCTCCTCCACCAAAGACTATTCTGCAGTCTTTCTCTGCATCTTTGCAAGTCCTGTTCCCTCTTAGAAAACCCTTCAACCAGTAGCAAACTCCTACTCATGCTTCAAGGCCCAGTACAAATGCCCCCTGTTTGGGGGCAGCCCTCCCTGACCCCTCTGGCCCAGCTGCAGGAGGCACAGCTGGAATAGTCCACACAGCGACCCCAGAGCCCCTTTCTGCAGTCCTTCTATTTGAAAGAGCAAGGGTTAGGGATGGCTTCGAGAAGCCCTCGGTCCCTGGGGCCTCAGGGTCCGGGGTCGGAGATATAGTTCATTCAGGTTGGAGTAAGTCAGGTTGGAGTAAGTCCAGGAGCTAGCAGTGGTTAGAGTCAGGGTCCGAATTAGGGTCAGGGTCAGCAGTAAGGTCAGGAGTGACCAGTGACAGGGTAGGAAGCCTGGCACGTCTGATCCAGCCCTCTCCCGGGTCCTCTTCCCTCACTGTACTCTCCTCCCCTAACCTCTGCGTCTTCCCGCCGTCTATGTACCGGGCCCCAGAACTCGCGATGCCGGGCCACGCCCAAGTTCCCGCCCATCACCGCCTGTAGACACGCCCTCCATGCAAACCACCGCCCCGGCCAATCAGCTCCTGGGGGCGGGGCCTCCCACTCTGAAGGCACCTGTGGCCGCCGGGGTGCTCGGAGCTCTGTGCCGCTGCCGCCGGGTCGGTGCGCGAGCGTCCGAGGGTCCAGGTGGAGCAGGTGCGTGTCGCGTCGGGCCGAGGCCTGTGCCGTGTCCTTTGAATAGCTTCTGTGGGCTGGGTTGAGTTTGAAGGTCCGAATGTCTTGCTATGCATCGGAGAGTTGTCTAAGTAGTGTGCGTCCTAGAATTGGGAATTTGAGAGGCTGTGTGTCCCAGGGGTTGTGTGTCCAAAGGGTGTGTGTCCAAAGGGTGTGTGTCCAAGGGTTGTGTTTCTGAGAGGTTGTGTGTACCAAAGGATGAGTGTCCAAGGAGTTTCATGTCCAGGAGTTATGTCTGAAGGAGAATGTATCATGTCTGAGGGCTTGTGTGTCCAAGGGGAATGTGTCTGAGGGTTTTCATGTCAGTTCGGGAGTTGTGTGTATAAAGTTGTGTTGCCATGAGCCCCTGGTATGCGTCTGTGAGCTGCATGTCAGTAAGCTCCAGTGTCCCCATTTCCTGGGGCACACTCCTTTGCACATCCTAGAGGCCCCTGTGCACAACCGCATGCCTTCCTGCTGTGGGTATGCCCTCGTGTGTCAAGGCCCCAGGCCTGCATGTGGCATGACATCCACATGTGCCTGTGACCACCATGACCTTCACCCACCCATGGGGCCTGCACTTCATACAGCAAATGTGGGGCCTCAGCTGGGCACTCAGGGTACCTGTGTAGCTGGGGGCAGGGCAGTGGGCACGGAGCCCTGAGTGGGAGACCACAGCTGCCTGGGCCACCCCCTCCCCATGACTCAGTGTCCCCATCTGGGACATGGGTATGGGAACAATAGTCATAGCCCTCTGAGTGTCAGCACATGACAAGCTGGTGGCTGCGTAACTTTCATGGTCATGGTCTCCACCCTCTGCCTCTCAGAGTCCAGGGCAGCAGATGTCACCAACTGGGGTCCCTGGCTATTCCCTGTCCCCAAGCTTCATACCCAGGAAGTCAGGAATAGCTGAGGCCTCATGCCTGGCTTTGCTGAGAATCCTCACTGGGGATGGTCAGGACCTCTGGATTTGGCATCCAGGGATGAGAACTCTCAGGCTCTTGGGGTGAAGAAAATGGGGTTCAAAAAGGTATTTAGACTTGAAAGGACAAATGTGTGGGGTTTGATTCCAAAGGTCAAAGGGGCTTTGGGAGAAGTCAGCCTCGCTCCCTCCTGTCCCCATACCTGCCTTCCACCACCAGTCTGAGTCAAGGAGTGAATCTTGGCCTCCAGGGAATGGAATTTGGGGACATTTAGGGTCCTGGGGTCTCACCTGCAAGAGCTGGAAACTGGTTATCTGGTCTGAAGCTGCCACTTGGCAGGAGGGAAAACTGAGGCCAGGTGGAGACACGGCTGCCCCTCAGTTCCTAAGAGAACAAAAGCTAGGAATGAGGAGCCCCAACTTCCTCTCTCCCCTCAGACAGATCGCTGCCCCTTTCTGAGCTCTCTGGCTGCTCCTGTGACCTGAAAGCAAGTAGAGCCCAATCTTACTTCCCATCTCCAACTAATGATTTATTTCATTAAATCATTACCCAACCAGGAAGACATCTGGAGAATGCAAATTAGAGGAGAAAGGGAATGAAAATAATTTGTCACCTCAACTTAGATGCAATGAGTGTAGACATGTTGGGGGTCTGACCTTCCGGAAGATTCGAGGCACATATGCACATGGAGACAGATGTCATTTGTCGGAGAGGATTTATCATATGCCTGGGATCCCATTTGGGGTCAGAGAGGTCACCCCAGCCCTGGCCCATGAATCCGCATGGGGTGTACACAGAGGTTGGGTCCCATTTCTCAGCCCCCACAAGGGCTTCCCTAGGCCTGCATCTTAGGGGCTTGTGAGGCTGCCTGTTGCCCCCAGGTGACCCAAGAATGAGTGTCTTGGACCCCATTGATGCCCAGGCCTACTTTCTAGACTGGGCAGCGGGGAGGGTGAGTTAGGGGTGCAGCCGGACAACCCTGGGGTACACGCCCACGCTTGAGTGAGGATCTGGGGTCCTGCCGAGTGGCTCTGGGGAGAAGCCCGCTTCCTCCTGTGTAGTAGAACCGGGTCAGCTGTCTCCGCTTCACTGGGCTATCTGAGTCAGGCTGGTCCTGTGTGTAAATGAGGTGGAGCGTGGGCCCGGGCAGACAGTAGGCACTCAACAACAAGATGTGCCATCTGAACTATGATCGAGTGGACGTGCCTCTGAGCCCCATCCAGGCCCACCCTCACCGCCCGCTCCCCATGGGGCCAAGCAGTCTCAGGCCTTTCAGCTTCTCTGTCCTGATCTCCTCCAGGTTCACGTTCACTGGAGGTTGAAGTAGAGTCCTTGGAAGGGAACAATCCAAGCAGGTTGTCATAACGAGTCACTGCTGTGGGCACAGGTCTGCCTCTATTCAGTTTCCACAACCAAAGACTCTGCCATCTCCCGCTGGATGCCGTCCTGGCCTCCTGCTCCCATAGGACTTCTCCCCACAGCAGCCACAGGGTCTTCTGAAAACCCTGAATCATGCCACAGCCCTCCCTCCCCTGCTCATACACCCTCCATGGCTCCCCACTGCTCTATAGCCCACTCTCTTACCTGATCTCTTAGGCCCCTTGTGGCCTCCCTGCCCTCTTCTGTCTCCAGATGCCCCCTGCTCACCCATCCATACCCAGCCATACCAGCCACCCCCATACCTGGAACCCACTGAGCATGTTTCCACCTCAGAGACTTTGCATCTGCCATACCTTCCACCAGGCAATCTCTCACCCACATCCCTTTGTGGCTGGTCTCCTTTCATCCTTGAGGTTCCCTTTTCAGAAAGCCCCTTCTGGCCTCTTTGTCCAAAGCAGCTCCCTCCCTGCCACCCCTCCCCACTGCCTCCCCCTATTGAATTTCTTCATCAGAGGCCTCTGTCCCTGACACAGTTATGTGTCTGTCTCCCCAACCAGACTGGGCAATGGGGAAGTCCAGGCTGGATCTCTCCACTCCCTGTCCTTGTATCCCTGGCACCTTGCTAAGCTCCCAGACATTTCTGGGAGAAGAAAGTGGGGACCAGGGATGCCCCAAAGGCCCCATCTTAGGTTCCCCACTGGCCATGTCTTGGGTCTGCTGGGCTATGGGCCGAGTCCCTTCTGCCCAGTGCTGACAGATGTGCTAATTTCCCAAGCAGGGAGGCCTGGACCTCTGGGGATGAATTTCTGGGGCCCTACAGGGAGATCTTTCTCTGGAACAAAGAGAGATAAACTTTGGGCTGTTCCTGCAGCTGCCACTGCAGCTTAGGGGACATCACTGAGGGTCTTGGGTGGCCCAGGGCTCTGATCTGTGTGAGATGGCAGATTGGGGAGTCTCCCCCAGCCCCAGGGGTAGGGGTCCCAGGCCGTATGGGAGGTGGGATGGGGCGGTGAGCCTCTGTTGGCAGTGGACAGGGAGGGCAGCCGGGTACTGCATGTCCTTATGACAGTTTCCTTCTGAGATGGGCGCTGGAACCTTCACAGGGTCAGCCCCTTGGCCTGAGAGAAGTGTGAGCACCATCCAGTTGGCTGGTGTGCTTTTGACTGTTGAGAGCAGGGGTCTCAAACTGGTGACCAGACAGGGCCTCATATTTGTTTTGTGAGCCATGAAGTGTTAAAAGGAAAACTAAACCAGTTGCCAATGTTTCTTCCGTTTGTTAAGCAGTTGTTTGCTCATTCATTCAAGGAAAGGTGGTTGCCAGCCTACTGTGTGCCGGGTGTAGGGAAGCCTCCATCCCTGGCCTCATAGAGCCGACATCCTAGTAGGGCGACATGATCATCAAAGAAAGTAGCATAGAAGCACAGAAAATATCTGGTAGAACTAAGTGCCACAGGGAGAGAGAAGTCTGATCTGGGGAAATACGCACCTCTGGGGAGAGAGATTTTTGCCCAGCCTCGAAGGATGTGTAGCAGCTTCTCAGACCTGGGTGAGTCTGAGAAGGGTGTTTCAGGGACAGGGCGCAGCACAGGCAAAGGCCTGGCGATGGGAAAGCGGCAGGTCTGTCTGGGGGGTGTTTCAGGTGTCTGGAAAGGGGCAGAAGGTGAGCTGGAAATTTGCCAGTAGATGAAGCCTCCCTAAAGAGGAGGGGCGGGTGAATGGATGCCTGAGGAGCCCCAGGGGGCCATGGTACAAGTAGGGAGACTGAGACTCGGAACGTGTCAGGCACTGAGTGTAGAGTGGAGCCAGGATATGAATACTGGTCTAGCCAGACCCACAGTCACAGCCAGGCCCACGTACCTCTCAGCACATGGCCACACATGGCAGGTCCCTCCAAGGAGGGGTCTGTGGAGGAAGGTCTGAAGGTCCCCTACTGGGCCTCAGTTTCCCCATGGATGCCAGAGAGACCTATGCACAAAGGGACCCCCAAAGGACCTTCTCCAGCTGGAACATTCTGGGTTTTTAGGATTCAGAGCCACATGAGGGTAACACACCCCACCCGCAGACCCCCACGGTCTCCAGAAGTACCCCACAGATCCCCATGATCCCCTGCCACCTGTACCAACGTAGCCTGTGGTCCCCATGCACGGTCCATATATGGGGGTCCCTGAGATCATCACCCTGGCACCTCACCCTCAGGACCCCCACCCCCCAGCCCACATCTCTCCCCCAGGGGGTGCTCCCATCCTGCCTCAGGAAGCCAGAGGATGGGCAAAACCACTGCAGGGGAGGGAGGCCCTACCTGTGTCTGGGGGCCTGCATGTAATGGGAGGACCAGCACAGATTTGGGGAGATCTGCTTGTGTCTAGGGGGTTTGCATGTTGTGGGGGAGCTGGTCTGTTTGGGGGCATCTGCATGTGTTGGGAGGTCTGTGGGCATTTGGGGGATTGGCGTGTTGGGGGCTCTGTGTGTGTCTCGGGGGGTCTGCAGGTAATTGGGCATCCGCGTGTGCAGGGGGACCTGAGTGTGTTTTGGGATATGTGTGTTTGGAGAGCCGTGTGAGTCTGGGAGGGGTCTACATGTATCATGCACTACATGTGTTTTGGGGACTCATGTATGCAGGGATCCATGTGTGTTTGGGGTGATGCATGTGTTTGAGGATCTCCCTGTGAGCAGAATCTCCCAAACTCACCCCCAACTGTACATATGAGGAAAGGGCTTCTCCCTGGCCCCCCTGCCCCAGCACCCTTCCTGGATCTGCAGGGGGCCCTCTGAGCTGGGCACTCAGGGCTGGGGAGAAGTGATCCCAAGACCTTCTGGGACAGGTCAGGGCCCAGTGATTACAAAAGCCACCCGCATAGGGAAGGAGAGATATGCCACTTCCAGAGCACCTACTGTAGAGCACTCCCCAGCTCAGGGATGTGCCCCCCACTCCTCATATTCTGGGGTAAGAAACTGAGGCCTGGAGAAATTTGGCCACACAGGAGTCACTGCCAGAGCCCGCCCTCTCCCTCGGGCAGGTGAGGGGCTGCTGTGGGCTGAGCCAGCCCCTAGGTCACCTACAGTGCCCCCCCACCTGGGCCACCATCTCCCTAGGCCCCCAGGGGAAGAGGCGGCTCAGGGGCCCCGGCTGGGGTGGGGGAGGGTCGCCAGCAGCTGGGGTCGGAGCTGCTTGAGCCCTCAAGAGAGGGGAGGGGGGGTCCCGACTTTCCAAGGGGCTCTTCCTGTCGCCTGTAATGAGGTACTTGGGGAGCAGGTGATGAAACCACCGCCTGGGTTGCGTGAGGCGGGGCCTCAGGCCTGATTTGCTGCAGCGCCCAGGAGCAGCGCCCCCTCCCCGCTTCGCCGCGTCCCGCAGGCCCTCACCTCCCCCCCACCACCCACCTGCCTCTCACTTCTCCTTTCCCCCTCTCCTTTCCCGGCCTGGGTCCCCCACCAAGCTGAGGCCTCTGGGCTCAAGGGTCTGGCAGCGTGACTCTGCCACTTGGCCCTCCATTAAAGCCCCACTGGGAGCCTAGAAGAGGAACTTGACTGTTCCTGGTCTTTTCTCTCACAGCCTCATGGCAAAACCTTTGAGATCAGGATGCTGTGACCCATTTTATAGAGGAGGAAATGGGGGTTTGCTGTCGTCCAGCATGTCGCAGTGACTGTCACCGGGGTCTTGCAACATGGCATGTTGACTCAGCATCCCCAGTTCCAAGGCCCCTCTTCCTTCTGGCTAATGGGAGGCCAGAAGACAAGGTCCATAGAACCCCCTCCACTGCCCCCTCCTCCCCAGCTGGTGGGAGAATTCTCACTTCCATTTACAGGCAAGAAAGTGGAGTCCTTCCATGGAGAGAGTCCAGCAGTGAAGGGTCAAGGAGAGGGTGGGATTCCTTCCAGCCCCCCACCTCCAATTCCAAGAAAGGCATCTTAGAGAGAGGAGACAGTCATGGCCTGAAGAACCCCACGGGTGTTTGTTGATGAATTTACTGACCACAGGTATCACCTAAGAGAGTTTACAATGCTCCAGGCATTCAAGAAATCTTCCTTCATCCCCCCACTTTTCCCCTGAACAGTGCTCAGGTCTAAAACCCCAAGCACCTTCCAAACCCCAGGCATATGCCACTAGCATGTCCTGTCCCCTTCGTCACCAAACAGTCCATCTGTTTCAGCCTGCCTGCGGCCCCCATCCCAGTTCAGGCCCCACATCTCCCACCAGGACACCTGCCCCAGCCTCTCCCTGTCACCTCACTCCTGCCCAGACAGGCGCTGCTCCTCACGGCAGCCAGGAGCAGAGGGGAGTTTTTAAAAAAAATCTTTTGGTTGAGATAAATCTCAGAGAAAAATGCAAAGATGATTGGAGTAGTGCTAAAAAGTTTGCACAAGCTAAATACACTTGTGTACCCAGGCCCTGGATCAGGGACCGGAACACCCCAGCCCTGAGACTCCCGCTGTGCTGTTATAGTGTCTGCTTGTCGGGGCCACTGTGCTGATAGTCACTGTACGTGAGCTTTGTCTGTTCTGGAACTTCACACAGATGGAATCACATGTTGTGTCCCCTTTATGAAGCCCAATGTTGAATCGGCACAAGGTCTGGGAGATTCACCTGTGTAGTTGCGTGGAGCTGGAATGCATCCTTTTCCTGTGCTGTATATAGTCCGTCTGCCATGGAACCTACCAGAAAGTATTTACCAATTCTTGAATGGAGAGCATTTGGGTCATTTCCAGTTCAGGGCTATGACAAACAAAGCTGCTGAGAACATTCTTGTCTGTGTCCTTTGGTAAAACATGGACCCATTTAGGTGAATACTGAGGGGAGGGTTGCTGGGTCAGAGGGCAGATGTGTGTTCCGCTTTAGTAGATGCTGGAGAGTTTTCCAGAGGGGCTCTACCTGTTTCCCCTCCCACCAGCAATGCGTGAAAGTACAAGGGGATTTGCAAACTGTTAAATCCCATTCTGACCCTCCCCTGCCCCCAAACTCTCCATGGATCCCTCTTGCCCTCAGAAAAAGCCCACACTCTTCACTGTGGCCCACGACGACCTACATGGTCCAAACCCCACAACTGTCTCCACCACCATCCCCCTTCCGTCTCCCCCTTGCTCACGCTATCCAGCCACACAGACATCTTTGCTTTTTTCAAGATGCCAAACTGATGATCACTCTGGGCCTTTACCCATGCAATTCCCCCTGCCAGGAACACTCTTTCCTCAGATAGTCCTCAGACTGACTCTTCCTTTGCTTGGCTATGTCCCTCTTGTGCTTCAAGTCTCGGTTC
Source organism: Camelus ferus (assembly GCF_009834535.1). NCBI lineage: Eukaryota > Metazoa > Chordata > Mammalia > Artiodactyla > Camelidae > Camelus > Camelus ferus. The sequence continues at coordinate 15,563,629 of NC_045717.1, forward strand.
AAATGTCACCTCTTCAGAGATCATGACTTAGGCAGTTCCCATTGTTTTCAAAGGTCTGAGGCCATTCAAAGAATGTTGCCCTTTTAATAGTAGGTCTCGAATCACTTTTCTAATTTTCTATGGTCATTGGTCTATTTAAGCTTTCTATGTCTTTTCAGGTGAGTTTCTCGCAATGTTTGGTACGTGGTTGATGCTTGATAAATGCTAAGTAGGAGGTGCAAAGAAAGGGGTGAGGAGATACTGGACTCTTGGCCCCATCTGCTCAGACCCCTGTCAAGTCTTTCCACTGAGGCCCAACTATGTGCTTCCTCTTTGGAGATGCCCTCTTGGATTTCTCCTGACTGTTCTTCCCTGCTCTGTTCCCAGATCATTGGGTCCATCTCTCTGCCTCTCTGCTGAGCCAATGCCACAAGCTCTCTGCTTTCTACCTGGACATTGGTGGGGGTAGGGGAAATATGTGCACAGAAGAAGCCTCCCCCAACCTCAGCCTCCCCCAACCCCAGCCTCTCCCTCGTGCCCTGCACATTTAGCACACACTGCCACCTCCCCCCAGCAGTTCCGATCACGCCAACATCTGGAGAACGGGCCGCCAGGTCTGTCTGCGGCTCAGGGTGGGGATTTGCATGTGAGTACAAATATATATGCACACCCTGGGCCTTCCGCCTCCGCATTCCTTGGCTGACCCTTTACACCTGGGCCTGAGGCAGGGCAACGCTGCGTGGCTGGATTTGCATGCGCGTGTATTTCTGGGTAAGGAGTCAGCTGGGGGAGTCTGAGAGGAAGTTGTTGAGGGAAGCTGGGGGGAGTTCAGACGTGTCCCTCTTGACCTGCTCCATTTACCAGGTCTTCCCTGTCACCCCTGTGTCTGGTCCTGAGGGACTTCCAGTCTGGGGGAGAGGGAGAGCTGGATATACAGCACCCCCAGGCCCGCAGGGTCAGAGCTGGAAGGGCAGGACAGGGGCTGTGGGAGTCCAGAGTGAGGGCAGAGGAGGCTTCCTGGAAGAATTGATTTTTTGAGCTGGGCTTTGAAGTGTGAATAGGAGTTGGCCAGGTACAGAAGAGGCAAAGGGACTTTTTAGGCAGAGACATTTTGTTAAAGGTAAAGAAAGGTAGGCAAGGGCTGATTGGGGCACGACCCCGAATGCCAGGTTGGGGGCTGAGACTTCCTTTTTCCTGAGGACAGTGAGGAGCCATGAAGAGTTGTGAACAGGAGGGGCATGATCAGAACCGTGTGGTGGGTAAATCCCTCAAAGGCCAGAGCTGGGAATGACTTTGGTTCCTGGGTGAGGATTGGGAATTCCAAGGTCACCGAGGGTCAGAAGAGTCAAACCCCTGCATGAGCCCATCTGCGCCTTTCAGGCCTGGCTCCAGGGGTGGCAGAGGCTCTGGTAGCTGCTGGAGGACCCAAGGAGCCCTGGAGAACAGTGACTTAAAGTGCATGGTGCAGGCCAAGTACAGAGGGGCCTCACCCCCAACTCTGCCCAGACGGACACAGCCTTGGCCTCCCTCCAGTCTCCTGTTATCTCTATCCCTGCCTCCAGCAGTCTTGCTCCCCGTGGCAGCCATGGCCATGGCCAAGTTTTACAATGATGAATCAAACCCCATCCCTTCTTACCCAAACCCCACCCTTCATGGCTCTCCATTGCTCTTAGACCAAAACCCACAGCTCTCCCAGCAGCTCAGAGGACCCAGATTGTCCCTGCATCAGCATCCTCTCCCCATCCTCCTCACTCCAGCCTTGTTGATGAGTCCCCTCCCTCCTCAGGGCCTTTGTACCTGCCGTTCCTTCTGCCTGGAACTTACTTCCTGTCTTGACTCTTGGGTCTCAGTTCAGAGAGACCCTCCTCTGACCTTCTAGCTCTTGGTGCTCCCCCATTATGTGAACCCTGCCCTGGCCAGGATGTCCTTTTCTGATATGGGGACAGATGGAGAAGGGGCAAGGGTTGGATCTTCCAGGCCCAGAGACTCATGTCCTAGTCCCATGTTCCCATGGGACCCCAGGCATAGGGGGCATTTCCGGAGTCATCTTGGCATGGAGACCTCCGGGCCAGTGCCCTCCTCCTGTCCCCAGGGACCCGTCGGGGAGGGGCTAATGCATCCCAGCCGTGGGAACTAGCCTGATTCCGGCCGGGGATTAAAATTAGCCCCAGAGGTTAAATTTAGCAAGTCAAGCTGGAGCTGTGGGGCTAAGATGGGGGCTTCCATCAGCCTGGGCGCTGCCTCATCGTGACCGCTCAGAGATCCAGCCCGAGAAGGTGGAGGGTGTGCCTGCGGTCACATAGCGGGCTGCAAATGATGGGCTGGGGTCTGGGAAGCAGGCATGGCTACTTCCAGCCAGGCCTGCATTTCCCTACGCTTCCCAAGAACTCATCCCCAGGCCTTGTTCTGGGTACTGGGCATTTCATGCCCACCCCATTCACAGAACAGCAAAGTGAGGCCAAGGGAGAGGCTTCCCTTGCTGAGGACTGTCCATCTGGTCAGAGGCTGGCTGGGACCTGAGTTCAGACCCACTTCACCCTGGGCAAGCCTGTGGCGTGATCCCAGTCACCTGTGACAGGGGAGGGCTGAGAGGTGGAGTGTGGTCGTAGAGTTGGCAGAGGTGGGTCTCAGGTCCTGGGGGCCACGAGGTGGCCATCTGTATGGCGAGGTGGGTGCTGCAGGACCGGCAATATGATTCCTTGGTTCCGAGGAGCCCTGCATGGGGGCCATGGGGAAAGGCCTGGACCCTGTCTTGGGGATATGCTGTCCTCACTGAGCTGTTCATTTTTACCCATGGGGCCCCCGCCAGGGAGATTCGAGATCCCCATGAGGAGGGTCCAGGGTTTCTCCCCAGTTGCCCTGGGCCCAAAGCCCCCCAGTCTGAAGGCTCCAAGCCTAAGGTCTTTCCAAGGCATTCCCCCTCCTCCTGCTGGAAAGTGGGGCAGGGGTTGGGGTTTCTGTTATGTTCTCCCCTCCAAATTTTTAAAAAAGAAATCTATAATCACTGAGGGAGAAAAGTTAGAAAATTTCAATTATCAGAAAGAAAGAAAAAAGACAAAAAGGCCACACATTATATGATTCCATTTACAAGAAGCATCGAGAACAGGCAAATCCCACAGAGACAGAAAGCAGATTATGGTTGCCAGGGGCTGAAGGAGAGAGATGGGGAGTGACTGCTCCTGGGTCTGGGGGTTACTTTTGGGAGGATGAAAGTTTCCAGAACTAGGCAGAGGTGATGGCTGCACAATGTCGTGAATGCTCTAAACGCCACTCAATCACACACTTTAAAATGGTGAATGTTATATTATGTGACTGGCATCTCAATTTTTAAAAACGGGGAAAAAACTCACCCGTAAATTTCCACCCAGCGGTGACTCCCAGCATGAGCATTTCCTTCGAGTCTTTTTTCCACTCTCAATGCAATTTTTTAAATATATGTTTTATATATTTTTAACGTGTGTTTTCTGGTAACCACAGCCCTCAGCCTTGTTCATTGGAGGGCTATTGTGGGATTGCACAAGTTAAAAGGTGTTCGGTGTGTGGACCAGGCTCACTTTCAGTGTCTCAGGATCACTGAGCACCGCTGGGTGCCGGCATTAGCTCAGCCTCCAGCCCGGCCTGTGAAGGGCTTTTAGGCTGTTGTCTATGTTCGTAACAGCAGCGCATAAGTGGCACCTGCTGTGTTCTGGGCAGACCTGGATGCCCTATGTGGGTTAGCTCGTTTTACCCGCCAAGAGCATTGGGCAGTGCACAACACTATGTTTTTAAATTGAAGTATAGTTGATTTACAATGTTGTGTTAGTTTCTGGTGTACAGCAAAGTGATTCAGTTATATATATATATATATATATATATCCATATATATATATATATATTATATATATATCCATATATATATATATATCCTTTTTCATATTCTTTTTCATTATAGGTTATTACAAGCTATTGAATATAGTTCCCTGTGCTCTACACTTGGACCTTGTTTATCTATTTTATATATAGTAGTTTGTATCTGCTAATCTCACTCCTAATTTATCCCTTCCCCTCCCTTTCCCCTTTGGTAACCATAAGTTTTTTATCTACGTCTGTGAGTCTGTCTTTGTTTTGTAAATAAGTTCACTTGTATCATTTTTTTTATATTCCACATATAAGTGATATCACATGATATTTGTCTGTCTCTGTCTAACTGACTTCACTGAGAATGATAATCTCAAGGTGCATTCCATGTTGTTGCAAATGGCATTAATTCATTTTTAATGGCTGAGTGGTATTCCATTGTGTGTGTGTGTATGTATGTGTGTATGTATATGTATGTATATATATATATCACATCGTCTTTATCCTGTCATCTGTCGATAGTCATTTAGGTTGTTTCCATGTCTTGGCTGATGTAAATAGTGCTGCTATGAACACTGGGGTGCACGTATCTTTTCAAATTAGAGTTTTATCTGGATATGTGCCCAGGAGTGGGATTGTAAGATCATACGATAACTTCATACAGTAACTCTATTTTTTAGTTTTTAAAGGAATCTCCATACTGTTTTCCATAGTGGCTGCACCAATTTACATTCCCACCAGCAGTGTAAGAAGGTTACCTTTTCTCCACACCCTCTCTAGCATTCATTGTTGGCAATGCACAACACTGTTATCACCACTGCACAAATAGGGAAGCCCTAGGGGGCCCCACAATTACCAGCTTGTCTCGCTTTAGAGCCTCAGGTGAGAGCATCTGCACCTCTCAATCTTTTCCCTTTGGTCAGCCTTCTCCTTATAAGGCCTGGGCCAAAGGTGTTCAATGAGCATCTACTGCATCCTGGGCTGGTCAAGGGTGGGGACCCCTTCATCTCCCTCTCAGCACTGGGCAGGGGCAGCCAGAAGGTAGGCTGGTGTGCCTGTCCCCACTCTCCACCTCCCCACTCTTCTCTCCTCCTTCTCCCCAACCTCTAGACCAAGGTCACTCCACCCAGCCAGGGACAATGGGGAGGAAAAAAATCCAGATCTCCCGCATTCTGGACCAAAGGAACCGGCAGGTGAGTTTCCTGGGTAGAAGAATGGTTGGGGGAAGGGCATTCTTGGCAGAGGACATGGCCTGGGCAAAGGCCTCACTGAGGGGAACTACAAGGTAATGAGGAGGCTTGATACAGGATCGGGAGTTGAGATGTAGCATTTACTCATTCTCATGATGATTTATTCACCTACTCTCCCTGTTGATGGGAGCCCCAGTCACAGGGGAGATGGAACTCAACACAAACACACCCAACTCAAAGCACTGGACCAGAGGGAGGCCCAGAAATGGGGAAGCTCAGAGTGAGAGTGTGGGCTCTGCCTGGAGGCCAAGGAAAACTTCCCAAAGGAGAGGACATTTGGACTGGGTTTTGAAGTATCAATGGGAGTTTGCCAGGTTGAGATGCAAGGAGTAGAACAGCCAGAAAGAACAGCACATGCAAAGGCGTGGAATTGTGAGGTATGTTCAGGGAACAGTCAGGCACCCTCAGGTCTCCCCACACAAACCCACATCCTTTTCTTCTCCCACCCTAACTGTGGGTCCTGGGTCCAGGTGACATTTACCAAGCGGAAGTTCGGGCTGATGAAGAAGGCCTATGAACTGAGTGTGCTCTGCGACTGTGAGATCGCCCTCATCATCTTCAACAGCGCCAACCGCCTCTTCCAGTACGCCAGCACGGACATGGACCGTGTGCTCCTGAAATACACGGAGTACAGTGAGCCCCACGAGAGCCGCACCAACACCGACATCCTCGAGGTACCCCTGGGACACTCCTCCCCGGCCCCACGAAGCCCAGCACACTCTGCTTGCTCAGAGCCTAGGGATTCTTGGTTTGCACGAAAGATGAGTGTTGCATTTCAGCTTTACCGCCAATAAAAGCAGGTTTGGGGTAATGGAGGATCCTGTCTAGGGGCAGCTGGCTCGAGAGCAGAAGTAAAAACAATCAACCATTGTGCATTGAGGGCTGCACTGTGCACCCCTCGCACACATCACCTCATTTGCTCCTCTTCCCCGTTTGGTGAGTACAGAAACAGAGAAGAAAAGATACCGCAAAGCAAACAGACCTCACTGAGGTCCAGGAATGTTTTTGTCTGAGCTGCTGTACCTTCAGGAGAAAGAACCTCTGCACTGGCTGGTTCAGCCCTCACACCCACTACCCAGGAGGAGTGAGATCACTGTCGATTTGAATGTGGAAATCTCTACTCCAGACAGGAAGCTAAAGCTACAGGGCTCAAGAGAGCAGCGGGCTAGGACTGCACCTGGGATGCCCAATGTGGCACAGGGTTTGGAGAAACTGGCAAAGGAGAAGCAGAGGTCCAGGAGGGTGCAGGTCACTGGTCCCAGGTGGGTGGGAGCTTAGGAGAGCCTACAAAGTTGTGCTGAGTGCCATCATTCATTAAGCACTGACTGCACACCAGGCTGTGAGGCTGCACATGGGTGCAGAGTGGAGGTACCGAATCCCATTCAGGAGGAGTGTTTGGATAACTCCAGCAGAGCTGGGTGGATCTCCGTCCCTCCTGTGTGACCTGGGCCTCTCTGGTCCCAGGGCAGGACAGTCCCTCTCTCACACACAGTTGGAACTTACTAGGTGGTAACTCACTGGGGTTTTTCATCAGTGGGATTTGGCTGGAGCAGGCTGTTCTCCTCGCGCTCTGCCTGCCCACAGAACTGGAAGGGATGGGTCCTCCCCTCTCCCGTAGAGCCAGGTTCCTTGGCTAGGATCGGGGAAGAGTCACCCTGATGTCTCTTTTTCCCACAGACACTGAAGCGGAGGGGTGTGGGCCTTGATGGGCCAGAGCTGGAGCCAGATGAGGGGCTTGAGGGGCCAGGAGAGAAGCTACGGAGGCTGGCAGGTGACGGGGGTGACCCAGCCTTGCCGCGACCCCGGCTCTATGTAAGTGACTCCCTGCCCTTCCATGAATGGGGCCCTCCCCACATCTCCTAGGCCTATGTGGTTGAGGCTAAGACTGAGAGAGGGACCTAGGGCCAGAAAGCCTAGAGTTTGGGGGCAGATCTTTGCTTGGGTGGGCAGGGAAGGCTTTCTGGATGGCTGGGCATTATAGCAGGGACTTTAAAGGATGGAAAAGAGTTCAACAGGCAGACAGGTCCTTCCTTCTTTATTTATTTGATTCATCAAACACCCTGGGAAGCACCTTTAGGGCGAACCCTATGATGAGTCAGAAGCCTCAATTCTGGGCTGAGTTATCAAGGAACGACAGAGCCAGATGTAGGCTCCTCAAGCCATGTGGGATTAGGTGAGCTGGAGCAGTAGTGAGAGCTTCCAGAAGGTAGAGGCTGGCCCCTGAACTCACTGGGATTTTCTGTCTTGGACTTGATGCCCTCATCCTTACATTCCTCCAACCAATCCCATCCTCTCTGCCTTCAGCCAGCAGCCCCCACTATGCCCAGCCCCGACATGGTATATGGGGCTCTGCCCCCACCAAGCTGTGACCCCAGTGGGCTTGGGGAGGCCGTGCCTGCCCAGAGCCGCCCATCCCCATTCCGGCCAGCAGCACCCAAAGCTGGGCCCCCAGGTGAGCATGGGGCATAGGCCCTGGGGGAGGAGGAGGTGGAGGTCCCAGGGGGTCTCTGCAGGGCAGGAACATTGGCTCTGGTACTGCCTGGCTGTGGGCATCACTCTGGACCTCAGACTTCATTAGATGATGTGGCCGCCTGCCCTCTCTTTGGGGCTCTCCTGCTCCCCAGGCCTGGCACACCCTCTCTTCTCACCAAGCCACCTCGCCAGCAAGACACCACCCCCACTGTACCTGGCAGCAGATGGGCGGAGGCCAGACCTCCCTGGTGGCCTAACTGGGGCCCGAGGGGGACTGAGCACCTCGGTGAGTCAGGGGAAGGTATGGAGAGCTGTGGGGGCAGGCGAGCTGGGTGTGTGCCTCAGTTTCCCCCTCACCCTGTCTTCCCACAGAGAGGCCTGTATGGTAGCCTGCAGAGTCCATGCTCCACTGCCACCCCAGGACCTCCACTGGGGAGCTTCCCCTTTCTCCCTGCAGGCCCCCCAGGTATGCACCCCCCTACCTGCCCTGCCGTGGGAGGCATCCACACACCTGCCTGGGAAGGGAGGTGAGGTCCATACTCCCCCCCCACCACCAGAACTAGGTGGGGTAGGTCAGGCTTGACTAAGGGGATCCCTGAGGTCAGGGCCTCAATTTACTCCTTCTATCCCTCAGAATATGGCCTTGGAGACCCCCCTCCGCCCCCGGGCTTGCTGCAGCCCCCTACCCTGGCCCCCTGGCAGCCCTCCAGGGGGGATGGTCCCCCGGCCGCCCCCGCCCAGCCCAGGTAAGTGCCCGGACTGCCTCCCAGCCCCGCCCCCAGTTCGAGTTCATGGGTGGGGCCCCTCTAACCTTATGAAGCCCGTAGCCACTGCTGACCCCTGGTGGCTTCTCCTGGTTCTGCACTTTGCCCCTCCCGACTGGTCCTGGTGGGGACGGGCGGCTATTTTGGAGGCCCCAAGAGGGATCGCCGCCCCCTCCTTTCCCAAGGTCCTCCTGCCCAATCTTTGCCCAAGCCATGCCACCTCCTTGACTTCCTTCTTTTCCTCACTGAGCTCATGGGCCCCCTTCTCTCTCTCTCTCCTTGCAGTGGGGGCCGCAGCCTGGGCGAGGAAGGCCCCCCGGCCCGCGGCGCCTCCCCGCCCACCCCCCCAGTCAGCATCAAGTCCGAGCGCCTCTCGCCGGTGCCCGGAGGCCCCAGCGACTTTCCAAAGACCTTCCCCTACCCCTTGCTCCTGGCCCGGCCGCTGGCAGAGCCCCTGCGGCCCGGCCCCCCGCTACGCCGGCTGCCCACTGCAGAAGGCTGGCCCCGGTAGTAGGCCCGGGGGGGTGGCACCGATCCTGCCCCCCAGGCCAGGCGGAGCGAGGGCATGTGGGGTCTCAACCTCTCTCCCTGTGTCCTTGGAGAAGACCCAACAGTTGCGACCCTCTCCGTGGTTGTAAGAGGGGAAGGCTGGGTTCAGATTCGCAATTCTGGGCTCCTTCCCCCTTCCTGTGTGTGTATCCATCAATAAAACACACGTGGCATCCGTGGATGAAACTGTCGGGGCTCAGAGCCACGCTCCTGCCTGGGTCTTCTCATCTCTTCCCCAGGAGCCTCAATCTTGCCTTTTTTTGGTTTGGGGTACCTCCTCCAGAATCTGACCCTGAGAAGACTTGGGAGTGCTGGTAGGGGTGTGGGGGCCGGGACTTAAGGGGAGGAACCCTGCAGGGAGCCCAAGGAGCAGGTGACACCGTGGACAGTGGGTGCTCAGCCCGCTGGGGGCCCTAGGGGACCACTGAGAGTGTGCACCTAGAGTGGTTCCACCACAGGGGCAAGAAGCTGGACTATTTACCCTCCGACTCCTGGAGGTGTCCAGTGGAGGACTCGGGGGAAGCCCCAGGCTAGGTCACAATTGCTTGTAGCAAGAAGCAGTTAAGAAACGTGAACAAGGGAAAAACAGTTGAGCAGTATGCGTGAAGGAACAGCCACTACACTGTTCATCCTTAAAATGGGCAGATCCCTTGATCTCTGGACCTAACAATTTCATTGCACTGGAGGGAAGAGAGACCCAGTCATTTATCCACCCACTTCCACATGATGCAAACTCCCTCCACTTTGGCCTGTCCTGTGTGAGGGCAGACTTGGGGGTCCAGGTGCCAAATGTTGCTCCATCTGTTCCTCCCCTCCAGCTACCTCCCAGGTCTCAGTGGAATCTTTATAGCGCTTGGATCTGACCCCTGACCTTCTGGAACTCCTTGGCTGCCCCCACCCACTCTGTCCTCTGCCCTGAGGCCCCTAGAAATACTTACTGTTCCAAGCTAGGGCTGTGCTGGTCCTTCCTCCTGGGCCACCTCCCACAACTCCCAACTGGCCTCCTTTTTAGACTGCTTCCTACCCTCCAAGGCCCAGCTCCATGTTCCCTCCTCCAGGAAGCCCTCTGCACTGCCCCACACTGAGAAACAGCTCTGACAATTCTCAAAGGGTTTGCTTAGTGGAGATCACTGATTTGGACAGGAATGTGAAAAAAAAAATACGGTGTTAGTATCAGTGTTTCCAAGGTTTGTGTGTCCCCTCCCTTCTCCCCATCATTCTACCAAGATCCAAAGCTGATTGGTCCAGTTTGGCTTGGGGTGAATAAGTCAGCTTGACCAATAATTTCAAGACTTGTCCCCTATTGTCACCCCAGCGCTCCTCAGAGGGGCTTTTTCCAAGGCTTTTTGCAAGGAATTGGATTTTTTCCAATGCCTTGGATTTTACCCTTAGGGCACACAGACCTAGATGTGGATACAGAGGCAAACATGTGCATAAGAGGCTTCAAAATCAGTCACCTCCCTTTCTCCTGTACTCCCCCTCCCTAGCCAGGAATTTGGATGGACTCCCTAGAGGGGCAAGGAGAGAAGGGAACATGTGTAAAGTGATAGGACTTTTTGGTGAAGTGAGAGCATTTGCTTGAGTGGCCATATACATAGCACCATTCACATGCCAGACCCAGGCTGGGGTTTGTCCTCTGAGCTTCCCAGTCTTCGACACTTTCATCCCCAGTGAAGTTGGGGTTCTGGAGCTCCAGTTTTCAGGGGAGGGACATGGCATGATGAAAGTTTGTAAAAAGCCACCCTCCCTGGGACTTCTATGGCAGTGGGGTGGAACTGAGGTCCAGAGGAAAAAGAGGCAGGAGGCTGAGGGGTGATGGAGGGACACCCCATGGTGTGTTTGGAGGGAGAGGCACCAGACCCGCAGATGGCTGGGATGTGGGGTGAAGGGGAGAAGGTGTCATTGGCATCTTGCTGCCCCCTCTTGCACAGGGAATGCAGCAGAGAATGCAGAGGGTGTGGGGTGAAATCTGTGGAGTGTCTGAGTTAGGCTGGAATATTCTCTCACCCAATTCAGATTCAGGTCCTAAATCATCCCCACCTGCTCTCTTCTGTCCCTGCCTACCCTCAGAGGAGGGGTGAGCCACTATCTCCACCCCAACCCATGACAGTGGACTCTGGGGATCCAGCCAAGCACGCAGCCCCTGCCACAGCAGCACCATCACCACATGCACCATGGTCACCATGCAGGTGCAAATTTCTCCATCTCAGTTACCTTTCTGGGGATCCCCTTCCTCAGGTCTCAAGGACCCTGGCCATCCACATGGGGTGGATAAACTGCCCACCTGGTGGCCTTCCACAGTGTTGCAGTCACAGCTCCCCATACAACCAGACACAGGACCAGGGAGGGGCTTAAGAGGAAGAGAGAAGCCAAGCCAGCTGGTCTTCTGGGGAAAACAGAGGCATGACCAGAGTGGGCCCCTTTTCAGCCTCTGAATCTCACTCCAACGATGGGTAAGAAGGTGGGTCAGTCCCTGAAGTCAGTGCCCACAGGCTAAGTGCCCAGAGTGGAGTTCATAAAAACGTGGGTTGCTTTCAAAGGCTGGGGTGGGCCCCAGGGCCATTGGGTGTGGTTCTGCATCTCCATCCCTGGGAGGCTGCACTTCCAGCATTTGCCACTAGGTGGCACCCAATAGAGTGCTTTGGATTCTGAATTCCCCACTGAAAATTTGAAAATAAAGTGGAAATAATAAAAATAAATAAAATCTCTCTTGGATTCCAGGGAGTTCACCCCATGTTTTCAGTCTCTCTATGAGCCTGGAGACACCAAAAAGGGCTGTATCACATGTGGTGTGTGTTGTTATACGTGGACAGCTTGGGGTGTCCTGGGCCTTTAGGGACAGTGGGCATGCTACTGGGTTCAGGAAATGCCTCTAGGTGTAGACTCTAGCTCTGCCCTGCTGCCTCTGTGGAAGAGGAAGAAGGAGGCTTTGTGGAAGTGTTCTACCACCAGTCTTTCTAAGGACACCCTGGTGATGTTGGCCAAGGCCAACGTAACCATCAGAGGCGGTACTCTGTCCCGGGAGCTCTTGGACACTGTTTGAAAGCACCATGGGAAGCATGGACTGGGTGCAAACATGATGATGGAGGTCAGAGATCTGAGAGATGCATTTTTTAGGCACCATAAATAGAGATGGTGAAACAGCCAATGAGAAATCAGAGTGTGGACCTCAGTGTAGTCAGAGAATGTGGGACATTAGCGTAGACAGACATAGAGTGTCCAATGAGGGTCAGGGAAAATGGGATACCCAGTGTAGGACAGAGAATGTGAATTCACCCAAGGGAGACTAGACAGTGAAGAATGCCCAGTGGAGAACAGACAACATAGCACGTGCAACGTAGAACAGGGAGTGAGGAACAGTCAATGTAGAACAGAGATGTTGAGCAAACAATGAAAGATGGAGTACATGGACCAGGAGGAGACTTTGGCATTTGCTCTGTATGAGGTGGGAGCCATGGATGGTGGGAGCAGAGGAGGGACATGGTCTGGCTTAAGTGTTAACAGTTGCCCTCAAGCTGTTCAGGGGAAAACAGACTGTGGGAGGTGGGGTGGGGAAGAGGGGATGGAAGCCACAGAAGACCAGGGAGAAGAGGACTGCAGGTAAGAGATGATGGAGGCTGAACTGGGTAGAGGCTGTGAAGGGAGTGAGGTTGGATGAGACAACGGTTATACTTGGAAGATGGAGCCATCAGGAGGGGCTGACAGATTAGTTATGGAATGAGAGAGAGAATTCAAGGTCAACTTCAGAGTTTGGGGATAAGCACCTGGAGGACGGAGATGCCTTCTTTGCAGTAAGGAGGCTGCAGAGGGAAGTTGCCGAGCTCCTGGGGCCAGGATGTGTGTGAGCTGCCTGTGGCCCGGGTGCTGTGACACCTGTACTCATAATCCTATGCCCAGGGTAGAAGTCTGGGTGTGAAGGAGAGATCTGGCCCACTCAGAGCCTCAGTATCTTTATCAATTTAATGGTGAAAATTGTCCTAGCATCCTGATATGCTGAAGGGAGCACTTTGATTAGCACCCCCATCCTGGCATGCAGTGGGCCTGCAGCAAACGCCCCCCCCCCCCGCCTTTTCTTGGTCCCTCTTCTCTGACAAATCCCAGCTTCCCTGGATCCTATCTGGATGCTACCGCCCTGAGGGGCATCTCATGACTGCCGCGTAGGTCCTGGGAAATCTCAGTGATCCTCACTGCCTTCATGACCCACGGTCTCTCAAGTGGACACACTGAATCCACAGGACCAAAGTCAACAAATAGTGAATCCCTTGCAAACAGACATCTACATGTGCTCATAAACAAAGAAAAAAACATCCACAGAGACAAGGCAGTCAACTATACAGGATCCACTCACAGGCCCCATAAAGACTCTCAGACTTTTAGTCGCATCCACATGATACGTCCACAATCAAGCAAACATAATTATCCATAGAAACATAGCTGGCAAAACTTAGGTTTGAAGCCCTTTCCTCTAAGCCTTAAGACAGAAAACATCAGATTCCTGAGGTTGACATTTTTGTCCTTGATCCAGCCATGCCTGAAGCTGATACTGATTTTACAGTTTCCTGTTACATGAGCCAAAAATTTCCCTTTACTGCTGGTGCCTATTTGAGTTGGACTTTTTTTTGGGGGGGGGGTCTTGCAACCAGAGTTCTGGCTGATAGAGATGAATAAGACTTTTGCCAGGTGAAAAAGAAAAAGAGAGAGAGAGAGAAGGAGGGGGAAAGGGGGCATTCCAAGATGTAAGATGGCGTTACAGAGGCCTGGAGAGATTAGAAACCATGGTCGGTGGCTAGCTGTACTATACTGCGTACAACAGTGTTGGAGACAGACTGAAATTAGGCAAAGGGGTCTGAATTCAGTCTGAGCAACTGAAAGTCTAGTCAGTAGGAGCCATCGAAAGTTCTTTATCAGGGGAGTTCCACGCTCAGACCTCTCCAGCGGGAGACAGTGAGTGGATGAATTAGTGTGTTCACCGCAGACCTGCGAAATAGGCGCAGGAGAGGAGACAATCTCAGAGACAGTGGCCACACAGGAGTCCCAGAGACGGTCCCGCCTCAACCGCGGACTGAGCTCGTCAAGAGTCTTCGAACTACAACTTCCGGCATGCAACGTGAGCAGCTCCTTGTGCCTCGTGATTTGCCCCGGGTCCAATCCTGATGATTGGTTGGACCGGCTGCTTGTCAGACCAAAGTCGGGTTCTGATTGGTCTAGTTCCGCGAGGTGCTCCTCGCTCCATGCCCCTGGGTCCGGGCACAGCGCTCCCTCCAGCAACATGGTGAGCCTGCAACTCGCAGCCCTGAGGGGCAGGGGGTTCCGCGGAGGGGGTCCAGGGAGACACTGAGGAGACGAGGGTCCCATTATGGGGACTGAGCGCTCTGAGGGTCTCGGGGTCGGTCTGAGGGCTATGTGTCCCTCTCTGGGGTCAGAGTCTCGCTGCGGGATCTATAAGGGGGTTCGGCGTTGTACAAGGGGACTGGAAGATTCTGAGCGTTCTGGGCTTCTGACAAGTCCCTGGGGGACCCTCTAGGGGCCTGGGGCCCTGCCGAGGGGTCGTTCCGTGGAGGGGACTGGGGATCTGAACACATTCGGAGCCCCGCGAGGGAGATCTAGGGCCCCCTGCGGCCTACTCTGGGGATGGCTTCCAGCGGGAACGTGGGGGCCTAGCTGACAGGATCCTTTGGGTGTCCCTACGGGTATTGGGCTGTGCCGAAGGACCAGGGAGAATCTTGAGAGGAGGGGGGCCATGCCGAGGGGATCTGGGTGGCTTCAGGGCAGGCGAGGGTTCCAGAACTGGAAACAGCACAGTTGGAATCCTCAGGTCTCACGCGGTTCTGGGTCCAACCCATTGAGTTTATTCTTAAAGCTCAGCCTGGCTGGTGCGAGGCGAGGGCGGAGACCCTCCCCACCCCCGTCCCCAGCCCTTAGGGGTTCGGACTGGATAGAGGGAGGGACAGGCTGGAGGGGGCCGGGAAGGGGGCCTCACCTTGCCTGGGGTCGGGGGGTGGGGGATCACCAAGGAGGGCGTTGGAGGTGGGCCTGAAGTAAGAGCATTAATGGAAAGAACATCGTTCCAGGCCCGGGCGCAAGATCCTGTGGGAGGTGAGGGGAAGGGATCTCGAGAACAGGATGGAGGAAGGTCGCATTGATCCTACTGCGTAAAATTCTGGATTCTGGGATTATAGATCCAGGGAAGGGCTTTGAGCAGAGGAGGGACATAGGCTGATAGGAGGCTCCAGAGATCTTTGGAGATCTGCATACCGTGGACCCCAAGACGAGAAGCTGCTGGGAGCAGGGACATGAGAAGCATCCCTGGACAGACCTCTGGAGACTTAAGTGGAGGGATGCATGCCTTTCTTCCCTCCTTCCCTTCTCTTCTTCCCTCCTCCTTCATCCTTTCTTCCATCCTTCCCTCTTTCTTCCTTTATTTCTTCCCCTTCTTCTTTCCCTCTTCTTCCTTCTGTCCTTCCGCTCCTAGGTGCTAGCACTGCAGTTTGAACTACAAGTCTCCTCCCTGGGAGGTGTCCAAGGGTAATGGGGTCAGTGATGGAGAGCTTGGTGGTCTGGGAGGGCCTCTGAGACCTGAATGGCTGGACACAGGGGAGCGGTGGGAGAGAGCTGGGCAGTGAGGCATGGTTGTCTTGAGCTAGGCCTGCAGGGTCTTGCGGGCTGAGGAGTGGAGTTGGACGTTTACTATGAGACTGGAAAGGTCTGGGCTGCCTAGAGGAGCCAAGAGCTGTGTCCATGGGAGTAATGAGTAGGTGCTCGGGCCTCCTGGGAAGGGCCTGGAGGAGGCATGGTTCTCAAGCTTGGCAGAGAGGTCCAGGTTGCAGGTACCGCTGAGCTGGAGTCGTGCTGGGCTGGGTGGGTGGTTAAAACCCTGCCAGGGGATAGGTCACAAGGGAGAGGCGTCTGGAAAACAAGGGAGACTCTGGAGAGCAGTTGATGGGAGGTGCTGGGAACTGTGGGGAGGAGTAGACTAGGGGGTCCTAGGAGGAAGGGCGGAGCTGCTTAGAGGGCCCGCCCACTGGGCTTGGAGGGGCCCAACCCTGACCCAACTCAGGGTCTTTAATGTCTGCTAACCAGTCTGCACTTGGGTGGAGGGGAGGGTAGGGAGTGGGACTAGGAGACTAGTGAGATTTAGAGACCAGAAAGATGGCACCCCAAACTCACTTCTGAAAAAATATTCCTGGTCTCAGTTTACAAGTCACAGGCATAGAGAAAATATCCTGTTAGTGATTTTAATGATGATTTCTCAGCAGTCATTCTGAAGTACAGTGCCAGCCCAATATCCATCACACTAGAGTTTTTCCCATTAAAGTTAGCTTATTTTTGCCTGATTAAAGGATAATTTTAATAATTGGTTTTTATATTAATGTAATCTTAGTTTCATTTTAGTTGTTCTTTTTTTTTTTTTAATTTCATTTTAGTTGTTAATTATAATACCGTAATACTAGCAGACAGCTCTCCGGAGCATGTAATTTTACATAATTACTGACAGCAAATCTATATGTACTGCATTCAAGCAGAAAAACCCACTTTTCAGCTTCAGACTGATTACCAAAAACATTTCCTCTAAAACGTTTTAAAATGAGTGTATGAAAATGTGTTATGAATTGTTGTTTCAAAGGTTGTCAGTAGAAACTGGTAAGAAAATTCCTAATTAAAAAAAGTCATCCCCCTCAAATGTGTAAGGATTCTGAAACAGGTAGTGGCCAGAAATAGACCACTTTCATCCCATTTCCAGATGAGGAAACTGAGGCTCGTAAGAGATTAATATGTTAAATCCTTAGCAGAGGCTGAAAGTGAACCCCAGTCTCTGTTCCAGCATGTGCTCTCCTCTAGCCCACACCCCAGCCAGGTGGTGGGGTGGGACCTGCACTTTGCTGGGGCTCCCAGCTGGGTCTGACCTCAGGACCTTTCTCTAACACTCAGCTGGAGCCAGGGAGGCCCTCCCTCCCCCACCTGGCCCCAGCATCTCTATAAATAGCCCGGGTTCCGAGGAAATGAGCTTCTGACCCTCTGGCAGGCACTGCCCTTCACATCTCTTCCCCCAGGCTGTCCTTGGAGTGCAGCTGGTAGTGACGCTGCTCACTGCCACCCTCATGCACAGGCTGGCGCCTCACTGCTCCTTTGCACGCTGGCTGCTCTGCAATGGGAGGTGAGCCGCGCCCCCTCCCTGGGCGGTAGGAGGAACCCCAAGTGCCCCGCTCCCTGGCTTCCCCCAGGCCCCACCTCACGCCCTGCATGCTGAGTTTTTTCTTTAACAACTTTATTGAGATATGACTGATGTACAGTAAACTGCAAATATCTGAATTACCCTGTTGGATCTATTTTGACAGATTGTACACACCGGTGAGACCATCTCCACACTCAGAAGAGTGGCTGCTTCCCCCACTCCTGCTCCCCTTCCTCCCTACTCTAGCTGTAGATCTGTTTCTGAAACTTTTTGTCCTGGTGCGGGTCTCAGGCCCTTTCTGAGAGTCTGGTGGAAATTGTGAACTCTCTCTCCAGGACAATGCATGTGCCAGTTCCACCGAGAGAGCTAGCCAGCAGATTCAGGGGTGTCTAGGACCCCTGCTGCACTCCCCTAACCCACCCCCAGCCCACCTCCCAGGCTTCACCCTGGCCTTGGATGGCCCCTACACATCCTGTCCTCAGGCTTTTCAGGGCCAGCCTTCCCTCTGACTACAGTCCCAAGTTTCGAGGTTCACTGCCTTGATTCCCCTGTGCCCTAGCTTTCCTGACTGCCTGTCTTTCTTTCCCCTCAGTCTCTTCCGGTACAAGCACCCTTCCGAGGAAGAGCTTCGGGCCCTGGCGGGGAAGCAGAAGCCCAGAGGCAAGAAGGAGCGGTGAGTGAACCCGCAGCCTTAGGTGAGCGGCTCCCTTCCAGGAGTGGTCTCGAGGGCACAGGGCCTGCCCTGCCCTCTTCCAGGTACTGCTCTGGGCACTGGAGAATCAGGGACACCCCAGGCTGAGAATGGAGAATGGAGGATGCTGTTCTGACATAGACCCCGCTCCCCCCAGGTGGGCCAATGGCTATAGTGAGGAGAAGCCGTTGTCTGTGCCCCGGGACACCCCCTTCCAGCTGGAGACCTGCCCCCTCACAGCCGTTGATGCCCTGGGTAATAGCTCAACTGGGTCCCCAACTCGCCTCCGTTGGCCCATGCCCTGGTGAGGCTGGTGGGGGGGGGTGTCCTGGGCGGGCTATTGAGGGCTGACTGCGTGCTCTCCGCAGTCCTGCGCTTCTTCCTGGAGTACCAGTGGTTTGTGGACTTCGCCGTGTACTCGGGCGGCGTGTACCTCTTCACAGAGGCCTACTACTATGCGCTGGGCCCGGCCAAGGAGACCAACATCGCGGTGTTCTGGTGTCTGCTCACCGTCGCCTTCTCTATGTATCCTTCCTCCTGGGAGCCTGGGGAGGCGGGAGCGTGCGGAGGCTGGAGCCAAGGTTTCTTGTGCCCCGCTAAATCGGTGTATCAGTGATCGACTGCTGTGTCGCAGCCTCCCCAAAACTCGGTGGGGTAAAGTAGTCGCTATTTTATTTGTTTTTCTGGGCCGGACTCAGCGAGTTTGCCTTCCCTGTGCTTTAGGTGGGCCCACCTTCCAGGAGGCTGGACCAAGTTTCCTCACCACAGCGGCCAGTAAGAAAGAGGGGGCACTGCAGGCCTCCTGAGGCTTTGCCTGAAGTCGTGACATCCCATCTCTAACCATTCTCTTGGTCAAAGCAAGTCACCAGTTCAGCCCAGATGTAGGGGCTGGCAAAGAGAGGTCCCCTCTGCAATTTTTTTAAGTTGCATAGAGAGCAGAGGCAAAACTGTGAATTTGAGGACCCAAGTCGGAGAAAAACGCCCTTGTGGGATGGGCTCGCAAAGAAGGGAAGCCCACCTTGCAGCCCACACTGCCCCAGGGGTCTCTCAGGGCGGATTGCAGATAGAGCCTTGTATCTCTAGCTTCTCAGAGGAATGGGAAACTCACAAGCTGTGAAGGAGGCTGAGTGGGTCAGGGAAGCTTGACCCCCTGAAGAGACAGAGTTGGTGGCCATGTCCAACTGAACACAGGCAGTGTGGTGAGGCCCAGCTGGAGGCCTCGCTCAGGCCCCAAAAGCAGTGAGCCTCGTGTCCTGGGCTTGCCCAGAGCCTCACTCTTCTGGCTCCCTCCCCTGCTCCCTGGGATTCTAAACCTGAACTTCAGTGTTTGTGCTCTGGGGTTGGGGGATCACTGGCAGTGGGGTGGTGGATGGGGGAGGGGTCACCACTGGCACTGGAGGCCTCCTTAGCGCTGCCCCCAGCAAGGTGTTCCTGACGGTCACCCGACTGTACTTCAGTGCGGAGGAGGGGGGTGAGCGCTCCGTCTGCTTGACATTTGCCTTCCTCTTCCTACTCCTGGCCATGCTGGTGCAGGTGGTACAGGAGGAGACCCTCGAGCTCGGTCTGGAGCCAGGTATGTGCAGTCTGGGTCCTGGAATCACCTCCCTCACTCTCTCGTGTAAGCTGGTGAGAGTGGAGTTTAGGTGGCTTTTCCACCTGCACACAGTAGGTGAGAAGGCGACTCCTGGGGCCCAAGAGGTCTCCATGGGTGCTTGCCACCCTGGGAACCCCCTTGGGCTTTGAGGACAGGAGACACCCCATCTCACTGTCCCTGATGAATGCCTGCAGCTGTAAATTCACACAGGCACTTCTGTTCCCCTCCAGTCTGTCTTCTACCCAGCAGCCAGAGTGATTTAATATTTACCTATTCTAATTTAATGTGGGGGAGGAAATAGGTAAATGGTATAAAATTGGTAAAATACAAGAAGGTACAGAATGAAAATCACCCTTCCACACTGGTTCTCCCCAGAGGAAACCTAGGGCACCACATTCCCATACTCTCATCAAACAGTAGTGTATCTGGCTTTACACCTTGTTTTTTTTCCCTTAAAAACAATAAATATTACTGTCCCTTGATGCTATGTCCCTTGTATGTTACAGTAGCATAGTAACAGTAACTTGATACTACATTTTGTAACAGCTACACAATATGTCACTTTATAGATTTTCTGTGATTATTTAACCAGGCCTTGAGTTATGGACTTATTTAAGTCTTTCCACTATTAAATGCTGTTGCACAGAAATCATGTTGCTACAAGAACAGCCCCGTGCATGTGACCCTGTGCAAGAAAGTGCATTTATAATTTTAATAATGCTGCAAAATTGCCTTTTAGGAAGAGATCAGTGAACATGCCTATTTCCCCACATTGTCTCCAATGTGTTCCTCAGACATTTTTGTCTTGAGTGATCTGATGAGTGAGAATATGTGAGGTTGAGCATCTTTTCATATGTTGAAGAGCCATTTATATTTCCCTTCCAGAAAAGTTTTGTTCTTTTGCCCAGTTTTCTACTGGACTTTTGATCCTTTATTGATTTGTAGGAGCCCTTTATATATTAAGGTACTTAGCCTTTGCGTGTGATAGGAATTGTAAATATTTTTTCTTTGGACTTTCTCTATTTCTTGAATGATCTTTTAAAAAACAATTTGGATTACATCACTTCTCTGCCTGACACCAGACTCTGATGGTCTTTGGGTAAAGATAAAAATCCTCACCATGGCCAACATGGCCCTGCTGACTACTTGAGCTTTA
The DNA here is from genome assembly GCF_009834535.1 of Camelus ferus. Taxonomy (NCBI): domain Eukaryota; kingdom Metazoa; phylum Chordata; class Mammalia; order Artiodactyla; family Camelidae; genus Camelus; species Camelus ferus. Next base: position 15,584,094 of record NC_045717.1, read on the forward strand.
TCATCACCAATTCTTCCCACCTTTCAATTTTTAAATTATGTAATGAATACACACACACACAAACACATAAAAATTACAAAACCAGATAATGTAAACACTCATTACCCACGTCTACCATTCAATAGGCTGCCTTTTTGTTTTGTTGATAGTTTCCTTTGCTGTGCAGAAGCTTTTTAGTTTGCTGTAGTCCCATTTGTTTATTTTTGCTTTTGTTTGCCTTGCCTGAGAATACGTGTTCAAAAAAATACTACCAAGACCAGTATCGAATAGCATACCACCTATGTTTTCTTCTAGGAGTTTTATGGTTTCACCTGTTACATTTGAGTCTTTAATGCATTTTGAGTTTATTTTTGTATATGGTGTGAGAAAGTAGTCCACTCTGAGTTTTGCATGTAGTTGTGCAGTTTTCCCAGCACCATTTATTGAAGAGGCTGTTTTTTCCCCATTGTATAATCTTGCCTCCTTTGTTATAGCTTAATTGACCATGTAAGTGTACTCCACATGTTCTTCATTAACATATATTCCTTGCCTCTAAGTGTCCAATAAATTCAAATCTCCGTCTTTCCTAACTTTTATTTCTGACATATCAGTCTTTAAAGGTTGACCTCCCCTCTGGGATGGTGGAGCTCTCACTTTCTCTTGGTAGTTCTGTCAGTGTTTTCTTTATGTATTTTGAGGATAATTGACAAGGTATTTACAAGTTTAAAATTGCTAAACCTTCCTGGCAAATTAGCCATTTTTTCTTGATATATTGACCCCTTCTGATTCTCATAATACTTCCATCTTAGTCTAGTTTATCTTATATTAATATAGCCTCTCCAGCTTCCTTCCTTCCTTCCTTTCTTTTTAAAGTGAGACATAATTGACATAAAACATTATATCAGTTTCAGATATACCTCATAATGATTCAATATTTGTGTATTTTGAAAAATGATCACCACACTAAGTTGAGTTAATATCCATCATCACGCATAGTTCCTTTTTTTCCCTTGTGATGAGAACTTTCAAGATCTACTCTCTTAGCAACTTTCAAATATAAAATACCACCTTTCTTTTAATTAGTATTTATTATATCTTCTTTACATCCCTTTACTTTCAACCTTACAGTGATCTCACATTCAGGTGTATCTACTTTAAAATATATGTATATCTAGATATTTTCAATCAGGTCTGACAGTCTGTGTCATTTAACTTCAAAGTTTAATCTGCTTACATTTACTGTGATCACTGACATATTTGGCCTTGTTTCTACCATCTTACTTTCCCCTTTCTATTTGTTTCTCTTCTGTTATTGTTGTTGACAATGGCTGCCAGCTTAATTGTCCTTCCTTTGTAGGTGATTTGTCATAACTTCTGGCTGCTTTGTGATCTCTTTATTTTGGGTATTCCGCGGTTTAACCACAGTGTGTGTAGGTATGGATTTCTTTGTATTTATCTGACTTGATATACTTTGTCTGTATCATCCATTCTGCAGACTCTTCAATCATTCTCTTCCAATATCTCTTCTCCTTCATTTTCTCTCCTCTCTCCCTTTGGGGCCCTGACTTGACTTATACTGGACTTTCTATTCTGTCCTCCTTATCTCTTAATCTCTCTTCATTTTTCCCATCTTCTTGTCTCTGGGTTGGAATCTGGTTTGGCTGTTTCTAATATGCTGTTTAACAACCTATCATTTCAGTAGTTATATTTTCCCTTTGAAAGAGCTTAACTGGTTTCTTTGCAAACCCTCCTGGTCACCTGAGGTGGTCTCATGTCGCCCGTTCTGTGATTCCAGCTTTTATTTCCCTCAGTCATTTCACACAGAACTGATAATGCCAATTTCTGAGGTCCTTGGGTCTAAACTTGTCTTGTTTTTTCCCTACAGACCCACCTTCATGGTGATTTCTTTACTTGTGTGTTTGGTGATTTTGGTTGTGAGCTCTTGTTTATTTGCTTTTACTCTATGGAAAATCTGGGGGCCTGAACTGAGAATTCTCTCCAGAACTTTGGTTTTCTTCCTTGGAGCCCTTCATGACCCTCCAGCTTCCTGGTATAATACAGGAAGCTCAGGCTCAGTGCCTTCTGCCCCCATGTCCCCCCAGTCCGGTCAAGGGTGTCTGCCTGGCACATTCTCCTGAGGTGCACATCACTGGAGAACAAAATTGTCCTTATGCTTGTTACAGGGCCTGGCTGCCACTAATATGTTCCTACCTAGGGAGCAAAAGGATGTCTGGGAGTGGGGACAGAGTAGGCTCTGAGGCCCCAGGGCTCTACTGGACACTGCCTTCTCTGTGTCTTCCCCAGGCCTGGCCAGTATGACCCAGAACTTGGATCCACTTCTGAAGACACAGGGCTGGGACTGGACGTGAGTCCTGGGAAGGGAGGGGGAGCAGCAGCTGGCTGTGACCTGCAAGGAGGGTGCTGACCTGCCTCAGCGAGCTCCATGACCTTTCTCTTTTCCCCAGTCTTCCTCTGGCCAAGCTGGCCATCCGCGTGGGGCTGGCAGTGGTGGGCTCCATGCTGGGCGCCTTCCTCACCTTCCCAGGCCTGCGGCTGGCTCAGACGCACCATGATGCGCTGACCATGTCAGAAGACCGGCCCATGCTGCAGTTAGGTGGAGGGCCGGGTGGGTGGGGGTTCAGAGAGCCTAGGGGAGGGGCTGTGGGAATGGTGGATGCCCAAGCCTACTCCCTCTGCACCCTTGCCACCAGGTTCCTCCTGCACACCAGCTTCCTGTCCCCGCTGTTTGTACTGTGGCTCTGGACCAAGCCCATTGCACGGGACTTTCTGCACCAGGCGCCCCTTGGGAGCACGTCCTTCTGTCTGTGCGTATGGGAGTGATCTGGGAGGAGAGGGCAGCTGGGGCCCCTCTGGTACTGCAGTCTTAGACTACGGGAGGAGCCGTGGTCCTGGGGGAGGAGCCTGGGGCGGAGAGCGGTCTCACTAGTCCTGTCACCCCTTTTCGTGCAGGCTGTCGGACTCGGCCTTCGACTCGCTGCGCCTCTGGGTGCTGGTGGCGCTGTGCCTGCTACGGCTGGGGGTGACCCGGCCCCACCTGCAGGCCTACCTGTGCCTGGCCAAGGCCCGCGTGGAGCAGCTGAGGAGGGAGGCGGGCCGCATTGAGGCCCGCGAGATCCAGCGGCGGGTACTGGCGCCCGGGCCCGGGAGGAAACCGGGGGCTGAGGCTGGGGCTCCCGGTCCCTCGGGCGTGGGGTTACCCGGAGCCCAGAAGGCCCCCGGCTGCAGCCACGGCTGTTGCCTCCTAGGTGGTGCGGGTGTACTGCTACGTGACGGTTGTGAGCCTGCAGTACCTAACGCCGCTCATCCTCACCCTCAACTGCACGCTACTGCTCAAGACGCTGGGTGAGAACTGGCCGGGGCGGGGTGGGGCGGGGCCTGAGGCGGGGTCTGGAGTTGGAGTTGGGTGGGTGCATGGAGGGGAGGGCAGGAGATAGATGGGTGACGGGGGAGCCCGGCTGTTGGGGGTGTGGAGGTGGGGTGATGGGGCGAGGTCGGAGGCGGAGCCTGGGGTGGGGGCAGAGCCTGGGGCCCTGGGGTGGGGGTGGGGGTGGTAGCGGGAGGCGGAGCCTGGGGCAGGGCGGGTGAGTGTCTGAAACGGTGGAGGAGTCCCTAAACCCCGTATGTGCCTCTGCCAGTGCCTCCACTCATCCCTGCCTCCACCCTCCTCTCGCAGGCGGCTACTCCTGGGGCTTGGGCCCGGTCCCCTCGCTGTCCCCCACCCCGTCCTCAATCAGCGATGGCCTGGTCAGCCCCGAAGAGGACGAGGCCCAGCAGACGGCGGCCCTGATCGCCGGGGCCCTGGGCAGCCTGCTCACACCCCTCTTCCTCCGAGGTGTCCTCTCCTTCCTCATCTGGTGGATCGCCGCCTGCCAACTGCTCTCCAGCCTCTTCGGCCTGTACTTCCACCAGCACTTGGTGGGCTCCTAGCTACCTGCAGACACTCCTGCGGCCCCAAGGTCTGGTCCTGGACCAGCGGGAGCAGGCCACCCCTCAGTGTCCCCAGGTGCAAGGCGGTCCTGGGAGTCTCTGCTGCACCGGCTGGCCCGTCTCCTTCACCACAGTGCCTGAGCCGTGGCCCTCCTTGGACACCGAGCTTCTGCCTCGAGAAACTGACTCCCCAGGCCCAGCCGCAGAGGTCCCAGGGCCAGCCATCGTTCCTAGATTGCACGTGCCCGTTAGACTGCAGTGCAGGAATGGGGGGTGGGGGTAGGAGACTCTTCCGAACAAATAAAGGAGCAAGCCGCTTTTTACAAACTGGATCCAAGTGGTATGGGAGGCAGCTTCCTGCATGCTGTCCCGCCACATGGGTGCAGAATGGGTGGGGGCCATGGGAGGTCATCGGGGGCTTCAGTGCTGAGTGAAGGGAACAATGGAGGGAGAGCATAGGGTGACCCTAAGCAAAGGCCTGGGAGAAAGAAGTGAGAGAAGGAAAGGAGAAGAGATGAAATGTACCAATGGCAAGAACTAAGAGAAATGAGGGGAGAGGGAGGCGTTGAGCCCATGGTGCTGGGCAGGGGGCCACCGTGGCTGCCACTCTCTGCCACAGGTCAAGGGGGACTGCTTTCATATCAAGGTCACACACAGCAAATGGGCACACTGTTGAGGCCATGGTGACCCAGGGGAGGGAGGATAAGGGGTCATTACTGACTCCAGCATTTTCCTGCAGCTGTGGGAAACTGGTGTGTGTGCACATGTGTGTAGCCTCCTGTACATGTTTAACAAAATTCAACTGAGTAAATTTTAAAGGTCTTACTGGCTTATTCAATGATTCATGAATCAGGCTGCATCCAGTCCAAAACCCTAGTACAAGTACAGAGGCTGCAGAACATTCTGGAAGTAAGGAATTAAGGGGGAGAGGGCCACAACTGACCGCCTGGTCCAGGGATGCCAAATAAGGGAATTCCTGGGACCAGAAGTTTCCAGGTGCCTGAGGCTGGGTGACAAAAGCCCCATCCCAAGGCACACCTCTGGGAAGTTTCAGAATGAAGACCAGCTCCCAACAAGGACACAACAGTGACATCTAGTGGCTCAGGAACCAGAGATGATGGCGTGTTGTCTCCTTGCTCTATCTCCCCAGCACCTCAGGAGTCACCAGGGACTTTCTGACAGTGCTGACCCCACAGGGCACAGCCCCTCCTGCAGTGGTGCCTCAGGCCACCTGGCCCTTCGCTTGCTTAGCCAGGGCTGTGCATGTTCTCCGCTCTCTGAGCTCAACACCATGTAATTTAGGGGCACATAGGAAGGTAGAAACACCATAAAGAAAAGCAAGAGGATTCCTTACAAAACTAAAAATAGAGTTACCATATGATCCAGCAATCCCACTCCGGTGTATGTATCCAGAAAAGACGAAAACTCTAATTCGAAAAGATGCATGCACCCCAATGTTCACAGCAGCACTATTTACAATAGTCAAGACATGGAAGCAACCTAAATGTCCACCGACAGATGACTGGATAAAGAAGATGTGGTATATTTATACAATGGAATACTGCTTAGCCATAAAAAAGAATAAACCAATGCTATTTGCAGCAACATGGATGGGCCTAGAGATTATCACACTAAGTGAAGTCAGTCAGACAGAGAAAGGCAAATACCACATGATATCACTTATATGTGGAATCTAAAAAAATGATACAAATGAACTTATTCACAAAACAGCAACAGACTCACAGACATAGAAAACAAACTTATAGTTACCAAAGGGGAAAGGAGGGGAAGGGATAAATTAGGAATTTGGGATTAACAGATACACACCACTATATATAAAATAGGTAAACAACAATGACCTACTGTAGAGCACAAGGAACTGTATTCAATATCTTGTAATAACCTAGAATGGAAAAGAATCTGAAAAAGAATATACCTCTATCTAGATAACATGTATAACTGAATCACTTTGCTGTACACCTGAAGCATTGAAAACCAACTATACTACAATTTAAAAACAAAGCAAGGTGGAGGGTATAGCTAAGTGGTAGAGTGCATGCTTAGCATGCATGAGGTCCTGGGTTCAACTCCCAGTACCTCCAATTAAAAAAACGAAAAAAAGCAAGAGGGTGACTGACACCAGCATAGTAGGCACGATGGGGGAGGGGCACACATGGGATGGCCAAGGCAGGGATCACCGGTGATGGGTCCCAGGCTCTCACTGCCGTGCTTTAAACCACATAGGCTCTTTATAGACTCATGTGACGCATTTCATAATTTAAAAAAGAATGTAAGAATGAGAAAAATAAGGTGCAGCCACCATCAGAGGGAAATATGGAAGATGAAAGGGGGTGGGCAAGATCCTTTTGTTGGGGGGAGGGTATACCTCAAGTGGCAGGGCACGTGCTTAGCATGCACGAGGTCAGCTGCCCTCCAGGATTCCCACCTGCCTCCCTTCATATTAAAATTTTTCTGCAAAAAAAAAAATTTTTTTTTGCAGCAAGAGCCTGAGTAGCATCACCCACCTGCATTGCCCATCGTGGAGAAAGTCTCTCAGGGTAGACTCAAGTCTGGGAACCCTGATTTGCCCCTTCCCAGAGGGGCACAAGGCCCACCATATCACACCAGTTCCTGTCCTCTAGGGCGCAACACAACACACTCACAAAATTCCTGTTCATATTCTTTGAGGACATTTCTTGCCTCTCCTACCAGGCCTGGTATTTGGGGCTGCAACAGACAGAACGACTAAGAGAAGGGGGAAGAAAGAATAAATGGCCAGCAATCACGGAGTGATGCCCAGCCTTACAAGAGATCATGGAAGGATGCAACGCAAAGCAGCAAGGAGACGCCACGTCGCGCGGCGCACACCCATGACCTCTGCATGTGGCTGGTCAGTGCCTGCGCTGCACAGTCTCGCTGGGGTGTGTTTTGGCAGCATTTGGAAATGGTGACCCCATGGCCAGCGGGTTCCTTAGGGACGCATCCTGGGGAGATTCCTGCCCATGGGTGAATCGTGCAAAGGCGGCAGGCACTGAGTTCTCCCTTCCTCCCCTCCTCCCTTTTTCCCTTTCTCTCTTTCTTTCTTTCTTACTTTCTTGGGTTTTACTTATTTTTGTATTTTTTTTCCCTTACTGGAGGCACTGGGGATTGAATCCAGGACCTTGCGCACGCCAAGCACACGCTCTACCACTGAGCTATACCCCAACCCTCACTGCATTACATCTGAGGGCAAAAAGCTGACCTGGGAATGAGTAGGTCACCTGGGAGAAACTATGTAGGTGGTAGGAACACAAAAGATTGAGTGCCGCTTATGAGGACAGATCTCCCAGATGGACTCAGGGGAGAAACAAGTAAAAAAGCACTGTAAAGTCATGAGATGCCATTTTTTCCCTGTCAGATTATGGCAGACCAAAAAGACTGGTGACCAGCCATGGGTGCTTATGGGCTGAATTGCGTTCTCCCCCAAATTCCTGTGCTGAAGTCCGAAACCTCCAGGACCTCAGAATGTGACTATTTGGAGGTAGGGTCTTTATAGATGCGATTAAGTTAAAATGAGGGCGTTAGGTTGGGCCCTGATCCTATAATAAGACTGGTGTCCTTAGAAGAGGAAAAAAACATTTTTTTGTTTTTGTTTTTAATGCAAACTTCTTTTCTGGTTTCCACTATTTTGTGGGAGGGCATTCTTTTTTGGGTAGGAGGTAATTAGATTTATTTATTATTTTATTATTATTATTATTGTTGTTGTTGTTGTTGTTGTTATTTTTTTAATGGAGGTACTAAGGATTGAACCCAGGACCTCTTGCATGCTAAGCAGGTGCTCTACACTGAGCTATAAACTCCCCCTGACATTCTTTTTTTATTGAAGTCTAGTCAGTTTACAATGTTGTATCAATTTCTGGTGTACAGCATAATGTTTCAGTCATACATATACATACATATATTCGTTTTCATATTCTCTTTCATTATAGGTTACTATAAAATTTTTTTAATTTAAATTTATTTTATTTATCTTTTTTTTGGAGGGGGAGGAAATTAGATTTGTTTGTGTACTTATTAATTTAGTGCAGGTACTGTGGAATTGAACCCAGGAACCTAGGCATGCTAAGTACACACTCTACCACAGAGCTATAACTCCCCACTAAAATTTTCTTTTATAAGAGGAAATTTGGACATGAACCTGCACAGAAGAAAGACAAGGAGAAGACACAGAGAAGACAGACTTCTAGCTAGAAGTCAAGGACAGACCTAGAACACATCCTTCCCTTGTGGCCTCAGAAGGAAGATTTTAGACCTCTGCCTTCCAGGACTGTGAAAAAATACATTTCTGTTGTTTTAAGCCACCCAGGTACTTTGTCACGGTGGCCACAGGAAACTCGGACAGCGAAGGCATGTGATGTAAATGGACACCATCTCCTTGCAGGAGTATCTGGCATTTCTATTTCTCTTTGGATAGATTCCCCCCAAAGATGACCCTATCTTGAGGATTCAGGGCCCTTGGCTCACCTGAGAGGTGACTCCAGGAAGCAGCGATGAAGGTGAGGATGTGAGACAGGGAGGGAAGGAGCCCTGCAGGGGGCGTCAATGAGCAGGTGACTCTAGGCAATCTAGACTGGGTCCTGCTGGAGACCTGAGGGGCACAAGCATAGCACACGGCCTGAGAGTCGTTCCACCCCAGTGGCAAGGGGCTGCACCACGTACCCTCCAGCTGTCTACAGTCATTAGCTCCTGTGGGGAAGCCCCCAGGCTGAGTCAAAGTGGCTTCCAGGGAAGAGCAGTTGGCGGGAACTATAAATGCTGGGACTGGCACTGGCAACATAAGCTACACTATTAATATATCCTTGATCTTTACTGAGCAATTTTGTTCCTAGAAGCTTACCCCACAGGCACACTAGCTTATGAACTAAATGCCAAATTTTCACATACAAGGAAATTTATTGAAAGTGCCAGGAAACTCAACCCTGTTTTAAATAGAGGATAAAGTGACATGTTGCTGGAAGTTGAGAGGCAGCTCAGCTTCAGGTAAAGCTGAATCCAGCAGCCCTGACAATGTCACCAAGAATCCAATTTCTCTGCTCATCTCTGCTCTACTTTCTGCAGTAGAGCAGCTTCGTGCTGGGATTTGTTCTTACTTTGCAGCCACAAGATAGTGCCAACAACCACCTGGAGTTGGGGTTTCTTCCCCTGGGACCAGTGGGAGAGGATGTTTGCATCCCATAGCTCTCCTTGGAAGAGGCTAGCAAACATCTTTATTGTCACAGGCCCAGCTGGGGTCAAGTGCCCACCTCTGCATATTAGGGTATGCCACAGTGGTGGTGGGAAATGGGGAGGTGTTGACCCCCCCCCAGGCTCAGGAGCTGGTGCGAGAAGTGGGGCTGACCAGAAATCGGGGTGGATGTTGGGGGTGAGCTCAGCAGCCCCCAGGAGCCACTACCATGTTGTCATGGCAACAACTTACTAACAACCGAGCTGCCTGTCAATCAGGGATTGGTGGATCTCATCACAGGCCATCCTCCAGGAAAACACTAAACTGTCACTAAACAGTGAGACCTGTACACGTCAGGGACCAATGTGCAAGAAATAAACTGGATGAAATCACCAGAGCAGAGCAGCAAGGGGGAAGCTCAGTGGAGCCACCCAGCACCCCGTACCACCATGCGAGCGCACACACACACAGCCCCCCAAACGCATGCGCACACGCAGACACTAGTGCTCACCTGGCTGCCCTGCCTGCCTGCGAGCACAGGGAGGTTCCCATTGTCCGCCTCTGGCTGGGTGACCCCTGTAAGTGGTCCTGGACAATGGGCTGTAGAGGAACCGAGTCTCAGTGGCCCCTGGGAGCTCTCTGGTGGCCTCATCCAGGCCAGCCACCCTGGGGTAGGACGTGACACTGAGGCCCGAAGCCTCAGCCAGTTGTGGAGCAGAGCCCCCAGCAGGTCACCGACAAGGGGCTCAGAAGAGAGAAATCATAGGACTTCTGGGCAGGGCTCACTGAAGCAGGACACAGCCCATCCAGAATGACATCCAAAGCGACAAGTGTGTGTACGCAGGATCTCTCCAGGAGACAGGAGAAACTGGTAACAGCCCCTGTGAAGGGAACTGGGAGGCAGACCTACTTTTCATAGTAAACTGTGCAGTTTGCACTTTGTAGCAAATCATAAACTGGTTTAACAATCCATACAACAGTTACATTAAAAAAAAAAAAAGGTTTATTGAAGCCTCTGTTCAAAAATCTGCCAAAATAACTTCAAACCTGTTTTTGGTTTGGGGAGGGTGAGGGTAAGAGCAAAAGAGACATGGGCAGGAGAAAAAGTCATTTTAATTTTTATTAAATATACTCTCTTGGCACAAATCTTTAAAATATATAAACATTATATATAAACAAAGTGTCTTCATGGCATCAAAATGTAACTGCAAATCAGGACAGGCAACCAATGGAGAGCAGTGTGACTACTGGGGGGCCCCCTGCCCGGCTGTGTGCAGGGCTGGGGGGAGGGGCAGCGCTACACTGGCCCATTTGGCTGGGAGCCACCTCGGGGAGGCACGCCAGGGCCAGTCATCCTGAGGGACCCTCCCTGCTCCGGCCCAGCCTGCAGTTCAACAGGGGGCGCTGCTTAACCATCCATTTGGTCTCACCCGCCTGGGGTGGACTCCATCACTGCTGCTCTCGCCTGGATGCCCTCGAGTCCCCATCCCATCTCTCTGTGAAGGGCACCTCTGCCTCCCCTGAGCACTGGGCAAGGCTGGGAGGAGGTGGTTGAACACTCACCCCACAGGACAGCCATCACAGGCTGCCCAGGCCCCTGGGAACAAAGATGGGGCTGGCTGGTGGAAAAGTGCAGGCAGCACAGAAAGAGCGGTCCTCACGCCCACAGGACTAAGGCATGAAAAACAGAAATGGGGCAGAATGAAGGGAGGAAATGAAAATCACAATTGGAAATTCGTGTGTGGCTACAAACACACCGTCTCGGACCCTTTCACACATCATAGCTGCTAAGCCAACTGTGAAAATGGACCCTCTGGTAGCCCTGGTCCTGGACCCAGACTGACCTGATCAAGGTTTATTGTGTCTAGACCCAGGGCCAGTCAAATTTAAAAACAAACCCCTCCAAAATCAAACTCTAAACATCATTAGGAACCAGGTGTCTCGGAGTCCCCAGCAGGCCCCAGGGGGCTCCTCTGTGAGACCAGCTCCTTGGGGCACTCTGACTCTTTGAGCTTCCTGCCCCCAGGCCAGGCGCTGTCTCAGCGGCTGTCACTTTGGGAGAATCGAGGCTGCCAGCTGCCTCTGTGTATTCCATTCACGGGAAGCCAGACAATGCCATTGGGCCTCAAACCGTCCCATGTCCCAGCCAAGTAACCGCTCAGGTGGGGAGCCAGGGATATGCCAGGTGCCATGAGCCTCCCTCAGGAGCCACTGTGCCTAAGGGCAGAGGGTCAGGGCCCAAGCCCTGGCCTCCATTAGTGCAGCCCGTGGGGTGCAGACAGGAAGTTCTGGGCCCAGAGCAGGCAACCCAGGCAGATGCCCCTAGCTTGGGGCTCAGACCTAAACCTATTGCGATTCCTCAAACCCTGTTGACTGGAGGAGGCGTGACCCTCCTGGGAACATTACAAACCAGGGTGGGGGGCGTGTGGGGGAACAGAGGGGAAGACCTAATCCTAGGTTGAGTCTGGGATAGGGATAACACTCTTGGGAGAAGGCTGTTCCCCAGTGGGAGGCTCTGGGGACAGAATCATGTCATCTGGGAAGTAATGGTGAAGACAGCAAAGGCGGGGTGGGCAGGACAGGGGAGGGAGAGGCTGCATTTGCAGCCATAGCTCAGCAGGAGGCTGGTCTCACTGGGGACAGGGCAGGAGGCCAGGCCTCTCCCCTACACCCTCTGGAGCTTCCCCCACCCCTGAGCAGAGACTCAGAACAGCAAGGGGCGGGCGAGGTCTGGCCCTGAGCCCAGTGGGGACCGGGTCACTAGAATCAGGAGCCTGTCCAAGGGCACAAAGGGCACCAGGAGGCAGTGCTGGCAACTCATGACTCAGGGCGTTTAGGGTAATACCTCCGGGGGCAGCCCCAGCCCTGCTGAGGCTGGAAGAGCAAAGCATGGGAGCCCTGGCCCCCCAGTCCCAACAATGCACTTCAAGGGCCACTGGCTTTTCCGTCAGACCTGTCCACACTGAGCCCAGGTCCCCCCAACCCCTGCCTGTTCCACAAGGTGCATCTGTGCGGCCTGGGATGGAACCCAGCGTATCCTCGCTCCCGGGGCTCAGAAACGAAGGGGTCAGCGGTCCACCGCCAACTGAAGCTTGAAAGCAGCCGACCCCACTGGCCCCTAGCTCTGCAGATGCCGCAGCAGGATCTGCATGAGGTCGAAGGTGGTGAAGCTGATGCCCACCGCGATGGGACCCTTGAGCCAGTTCATGCTCAGGCCCTTGTAGAGGCCGCGCACCACACCCTCCTCCCGCACAATGGTGTGCATGGTGCGCACGATGGAGGTGCGCTGGTGGCCTGTGACGCCGGCTGTCTGCATGCGCCGCCGCACCACATCCAGTGGGTAAGAAGCTGACTGCCCAATAAGGCCGGCGCAGGCCCCGAAGATCATGCGCTCAAAGGGGTAGGGCTGCTGGCGGCCGCTGTACTCTGCAGGGGGAGGGGCGGGAGGGGCGGTGAGGGTGGCAGGAGGGGGCACGCACCCAAAGGCGCACTGGCACCCACAGGTGCTGGCACCCACACGCACCCCTGCACCCCGCACTCACAGTGCGTTTCAAGACCCAACCAGCTTGCCTGGGTCCTCCCACCTGGGCCATGGCCTCACTACTCCCACACCTCCAGGTCACTTGTTTGTAATCAAATTTGAGAAGTAAAAGATTTTAAGACAGAAGAGCACAGAGAATTATATAACCAAGTCCTGAGACCCAGAACGAGCTCATACTCAGTCATTCTTGTTTTGGGTCTAGCAAAGAAGGAAAGCGTTACTTGTGTCCATAACCCTCTCCACCACCTGGCCAGCCCTACGGGAGCCATCCAAACAGGCGCTGTGAGGACATGTGGGCAGGAAGGACGAAGGAGCAGCAACAGATCAACAGGGGTCCTTTAAAAATGTGTTGTAAATTTGAAACTAGGATTTAAAAACCAGGGAGACTACTTATTCCCTCAGCAGACGGGCAAAACATGAAGGGACCTGCCAGCACCACGAGGGGCATGACGTGGGTCAGGGGGAGGACCCCAGGGCAAGCGCAGCCCTTGGAAGAGGAGAGGGTGGAGAGGAAAACCAAAAACAGGGTCTCACACCCACACAGAGAGGAGCGCCTGGGATGTCAGCTGATCACCAGAAACCCGAAATAGCAGCCCAACCCCTAATAAGGAGGCCTCAATGCGGAGGGGACTGGGGATCTGTTACAGGGAACCTCAGCTTTACGTGAAACATTTTAACAGAAAACATGTTGGAGCAAATAAGGCAGAATATTAATGCCTGATCATACCAAGCGACAGGTACAAAGCAGGGTTATGGTGTTTGTACTTTTCCAGTTTCTCAAAATTATCAAAAGAAACGGAGGACACTTCCTCTCCATGTAGGTTTTTCCCGGTTTGTGTTTGGGTGCACCAGTGGCTGCTAGCACTCTGAGTGACACTGGACTTCACAAGGCTGCTCTCAAAATGAGGCATTAAAGGTCTTGAGTCCAGCTTCCTCAGGGCTGGCTGGATACATCTTCTCCTGATCCAGCCCCTGGGCCCCCAGCCTGCCCCTCCCAGAGAAGCCTTAGTGCCCCTCACCCCCACCCGCCTCCACCCGCCTCCAGGTCTGTGTGACCAGGGAGGTGCTGCCCTGGCTCCCCGCCCCTCACCTCTGTGTAGGCTCTTGAGCGTCTCGTAGGTGAAGAAGCTCAGGCCGGCGTAGGGAATGACCCCCAGGACCGTGGGAACGAAGCCGTGGTATAGAGTCTTCAGCCCCTCTTCTCGGGAGATGCGGATGAAGACATGAAAGATGTTGCTGTACCTGCAAGACACTGAGACTCAACTGGGATTGAGACTCTCTAATTCTCGGCTCCTCCCACTTCAGGGGGGCCAGAAGTTGACAGAACCCCCTGGTAGAAGTTTTGCCACTGGAGGGGGCCGTGCGGCCTAAGGCCATACTCCACCTTCAACATCAGCATCACTCTGCTGTGCTCAGCCCTTGTCTTTTGGTCGGATGCATTTTTAACATGTCTGTGCCCAACTCAACATGAAGACTTTGGGTTTGATGGAAGCAGAAACTGACCCCCAAGCTAAGAGATCCAATTACTGTCTTTCTGGAACTGCTGCAGAGCTGTACACCTGGCCTGCCCCATGGTACCCGGCAAGGTCCGGGCGGCAGTCTCGGCACCGCTTCATCTGCTGTCGGATGTGGAGGCCTGGAGCCAAACCCCAGGGTTCTTGATGGAGACAGCCAACCTGGGAGCCCCACTAGACAGAGCTCCTGGTGCCAGTGTTAGTGTCACCGTGGTAGGGCTTACATTTCCTTTGGGGTCACGGCCATCCGTGCTCTGACCAGGTCCAGGGGGTACGTCAGTGAAGCGGCTGTGGTTCCAGCCAGTGCACCGGCGAGGAGGCGGGGCCAGGGAGGCAGGGCTCTGAAAGAGGTGGGGAGAAGGTGAGACCTGAGGCCGGTGCCCACAGGGTTGGGTGGGGAGGGATGGGAGAACAGGCGTGGCCCGGCTTCCTGGCTGCTGAGCTGCCGGGGGCGGGGTGGGCGGGGGTCTCAATGGACTTCATTTCTAAATTCCCCTGGCTGCCTTTCCTGTCCCTTCCGTGTACGAGTTAATGGATGACGTGCACCCTTCCCACCCGCTCTGGGGCAGTTGGGATCGCTGGCCCTCCTGGGACTTAGGTTCTGCGGGGAGACGCGGATACCAGAGAAGTTCCGACATGGTGACCATGCGGAAGACCGGAGACCAGGGAGATGCGGCAGAGCTGGGGGGTGGGGGGTGGCTCACTCTCCGCGGAAGCCGTAGTAACGGCCCAGGATGCGCTTGTACTCCTCGTGCGCGCTGAACTGGATGGCTGCGTAGGGCACCACGCGCACCATGGTGGCCGAGTTTCCGCGCCACAGGCTGAGGAAGCCTTCGTTGAGGTAGGTGAAGTAGATGAGCCGGAAGGCCTCCTGGGGGGAGAACAGGGGAGAGGGTCAAGGTCAACGCCCTCAGCCTCCACCTGCCTCTCCCGAGCATCGCCCATGCTAGCAGAGCGCAGAGCCCGGACCTCCCCTGCCCACCTCGCCTTAATCCCCTCCCCCGCATTCTCTGGGCCCAGCATGACAGCAACCCCCTCCGCCCCAGCCAATCCTCTGGCCTTGGGAATGGTAAAGTGAGCCTGGAACCACATTTGCAAAGTAGACTGACAGCCCTGCCCAGAGGACGTTGTTGGTGTTTGGTAGTCTAGCTTTTAAAACTACTTTCTTTTCCTTTACTAAGAAGATGACACCTGCTCTGTGCTTAAAAATAAATCAGATATGAAAACTGAGTTTAGACTGTCAAGTCCTCTTGCCACTGCCCCCAGGATAGGTGGGTCTCCTGTCAATTCCCAGGGTGGGCTGTGTCCAGGCAGAGCTCAGGGTGTGAGACAGGTGGCCGTGGCCCTGGTGCCTGGCAGGAGAGGCCTGGTCACCCAGCAGCAGCCCTGGAGCTGGCCCGGGCCTAGGGGGAACCAATGGGAAAAAGCACCTTAAAAAGCATTTCCCCAACCCCCACCACTTTCCTTCTCTGCCTGCGCCAGCCCAGCAGGGCGGAAGGTGAAGGCCCCAGAGCCGGGGTCCATGACCTAGCGGCTCACCTTGGCAGAAAATCTTTTTGAGGACACTGGAAAAAAACCAAAAACACAACAGAGTGTGAGATATAAGGATGGGACACCCCAGGCTGCTTGACCCCCACCGCAGGGTTCTGGTCTGAGCATGGGGAGTGAGAGCAACCCCTGGGGATGCCCCCCACCCCCACAAGGGCTGAGGTGGGGGCAACCTTGCAAAGTCACCCTCCTCCCAGGAACCTTCTCCCCTCTTCACGGCCAGGCCCCTCTGCACACCAACTTCTCCCCAGGAAGGGGAGTCCAGCTGCCACCTGACCCTCCAGGATAGTGAGGTTCTCTGCAGGAGCTGCAAGGATGCATCTCTTGGGGGTGGACATCCAGCAGCCCCCAACCTGACTGGACTCCAATTCTACCAAACCCCTCTGGGGGAGGTGTCCCAGCCATTAACCACGCCTGGGGTCAGCCGAGGGCCTCTGGCTCCCTCAGAACATCTGGGGTCTGCCCCGTCTTCTCCAAGGCTTGGGACAGGTTGCCCTAATCCCCATATCCTACCCTCTATGGCTGCCTGGCTTACGGCCCCCACTCCATGGTGAGCTCTGTCACCAGGGGCTGGAGCCACAATGGCCACAAGGACCCAGAAACACAAGCCATGAGGGGTCTCTGTCTTGCAATGCCCCCATCTCACTTCCCCAGTGTCTGCCATATTCCCAGGACACCCCTGTACTCCCATCTGCGTGGACATGTGCACACCTCCTGTCTTCGAAGTTAAACACAGCTCCCTGAGGGGTGCTACACTGAGCGGTTGTTCCAGTAACAAAACAGCCGATGGAGGGCGTGCGTGCTCAGCTGCACGCCGGCCCTTTCCCATGGCAGCTTACTCCTCTGTGGGGACAGCAATGTTTCTGTTTTACGGTGAGGAAACAGGCCCAGAGAGGCTAGGGGACCAGCTTGAGGAAGTGGGGAGGGACTGGCTCGAGCCTGCAGTTCTCTCCTCCCAAACAGCTGAGGGGGCAAGGGTCCCAGGTTGTGACTGTCCTTCTGCCTGACGCTGTGCAGGCACTGGTCACCATCTGTGGGACAAAAAGGCCTCATCTTCAGGGGACCCTGTGCTTGCTTAACCCTAAGGAAGGAGGGAGATGGTTTCGTGAACTCTGACCCCCCAAAAGATACGTCCATGTCCTCATCCCCAGCACCCATGAACGTGACCTTAAGTGGAAACAGGGTCTTTGCAGATGTAATTAAATTAAACTGAGGTCATACTAGAGTAGGGTGGGCCCTAATCTAATGACAGTGTGCTTATAAGAAGAGGAGAGGGTCCAGACACAGAGGGTAAGGCAGAGGTTGGAGGGATGCGGCCATAAGCCAAGGATGCCTGGAGCCACCAGAAGCTGGAAGAGGTGAGGAAGGATACTTTCTCAGGGCCCCAGAAGGAATCAACCCTAGAGACACCTTGAATTTGGAATTCTGGCCTCCAGAAAGTGAGAGAATAAATTCCTATTGCTCTAAGCTGCCTGATTTGTGGTACATTGTGACTCCAGTCCTAAACATTAATAGACTTTCTAAGTTGATTTTTGTTTTTTAAAAAACACCTTTATTGTGGTATAATTCCTGTACAGTAAACCACACATATTTCAGATTTATCTAAGTGGATTCTAAAGAGGCATCTTAAAAACCAATTTGCAGTGCAGTTTGGGGGCCCATGGAGGAGGGTGACTGCCTGGTAGCTTCTCTATTGCATGGCATAGATGACAGGCAGCATTTACCTTGGAAAATGATTTTGGTTCGGTCCAGAGGAGCTACTGCTGTTTTGGCAAGAGCTCCAGCCAGGGCCCCGGACAAGAGGGAGCGGAGAACTTGCCTGTGATCACTCTGCAAGAAAACACACGGACATGCGGTCTGTTGTTGGAGAGGGAGCAGAGGTGTCTGCTCTGCTGAGGACAATTTCCAGGAGGAACATTTTCCTTCTCCCCCTGGTCCAGGGTTGCCAGATACATTGTGGCTGGAGTGACACAGCTCTGCTGGGCCCTGGGCATGCTGGGGCACAGGGTGAGCTGTGGTGGGTCCAGTGGCCACGGAGCCTGGTGTGCCACAGGGAAAGCCTCCTGAGCCACAGGGACCATCCACACAAGAGGTAATGCACTGGCTGGGCTGCTCTGTGAGGTTCCAAGTCCTCAGAGACAGCCTAAAATGGGACCGACTACAAACGCAAGAGTCACCCCTGGCCTGTCCCACTTGGAAGCTTTGATTCCACCCACTGCCTGTCTGTGAGGGACTCTCACGCTGCAGCGTTTCAGGGCAAAGGATCCTTGTGGTCAGGGGGTTGGGCAGGGGGTATCAGGCAAGCAGATCCTGACTCTGTTCAGCGTGTCCTCTTTCCACAGTTTTCTATCAAGACTTCTAGGGTGGATGTCTGTGGCTCTTCATCCAACCAAGGCGAGGGTGATGGTGACAGTGACGTGGCTGACTGGCACTGTGTGAATCTGCGGCCAGCCTCAGAGCCAGTGCCTTCCCAGGTCTTCCTGAGGCTCCTTGAGCCCTGGCTCAAACAGCCCTTCTTCCTTTGAGGCCCATGGAGCCCTGAGTCGTTGCACAGGAAGCCACTGGCTCATCCAGTTGGTGTCTCCATTCCACTGCTGACTCAGCCACAGAACCTGTCCCCACCTGTCCTCACTCGGCAGCGAGCAGGGGTGGTGAGGAGCAGAGAGCTCAGTGATCCCAGGAATCTGCGAAGTCCATGAGGACCAGGTGCCCTCAGGGCCTGGGGACACACAGTGAGGGGCAGGGGTATGTACGAGCCCCCCTCCCCCCGCCACCAGGCTGCCAGTCCACAGGGGAAGCCAGACATGAACTAATTCTTCAGACAAATGCGTGCAGTCACCGGTCTCGGAGGGGCTATGAGGAGGGGGCTCAGGGTTCCGGGAGAATGCAGGGTAGTGGGTAAGGGGCTGAGGTTGAAGGATGAGGTGCAGCTAACTGCGGTGTGTGTGTGAGAGACGGGGAGGAATGGAACACTCAGAGGCAGTGGTGAGAAGGGGTAGGGGGCCCTGGGGGACCACAAAGTGGGCAGGGTGGCTGACAGGGAAAAGAGATGAAATCTGGTTGGGGCTGGACCCCACAGAGCATGGGGGGCCGGGCAAGGAGGCTGGTCTTTGCCTAAAGAGAAATGGAGAAGTGTGAAGGGGAACAGGCTGTTTTAACTGTAACCAGAGAAAAGGCAGCTCCAGCAAAGCCCAGGATGGAGGCAGCAGAGGCTGGGACCAGGGCGGCTGAGAGCGGGGAGGGATGAGGAGGTTTGGGTGGGTACAGCTGGCAACGCCGGCGTCCAGACTGGGCCTCCACGTTTGCTCAGCTCAGCAGGAGGCTCAGGGGGAAGGGCTGGGTCTGTCCACAATCCTGGCCTGAGTCTGGGCTCTGTCCTGACTAACCACAGTGACGGGATGGCCCCTCTGGTCTCCTGTTCCTCGTCTTTGATACAGTGAGGTGCTGTCTCCTGGCCCAGGTCCCAGATTTTATCCCAAGTGTCCCAGATGCTCGCAGTGGCCATGTGCCCCACAACCTGGCCCTTTTCCCTTAATGCCCCCGGTGTCCCCTCCACCAGCCCAGCCCACCTGTCCCTATAAACAACAAACAACTTCCCACAGCTTCTGAGGTTGAGCTTCACCATGGGGGTCCATCTTCTTGCTTCACACAGGCCTGTTATTGGGGACCCCTGCCTTTTCTGGGTCACACAGGAAGGTTCTGGGTGTCTGGTCCCTTTGGCTTTGAGGGGTGTGGACATCAGATGCCAGAAGGCTCGGTGGTGTTCCTGGCACCAGCTCCGAGGCCCAACCGGCCCTCTGCCTTAATCTCCTGTCTGTGAATCAGTGTGGTGACTGCTCACCTCGAGCCACTGTGAGCAGACGGATTCCCTCTGTGCACCCCGTGGGCACTAGAAGGAGGGCCAATGTGTCCCTTCCATCTCCTTCACCAGGTTACTTCCTGTGCAGTCTGGGTTCTTACAATCACAGGCCAGCTCTGCACATCGGGAACACACATGTCCTTAAACCCAAACTCTGGATGTGGAGCTCCGGGGACCCACTGTAAGCCCACAACACACGCTCAGTGGAGGAGGCCACCACTGCCGCCTCTGGATGCCCTTCCAGGGATTTGTAAACGACCACAGCCCCGCTTATTCTTTAACGAGCTTGGCATCGGCATCACCAAACAGTCAGTGTCTCTATATCCATCATATGAAGAGATCCTGCAGGTGAAGAATGAGGCAGGCAGTCCGATGGAGAGGAAACGGATGATCCACAAACCAGATCCATGTGAACACCACAAGAAGATGCCCGGCTCCTTAACCAAAGAAATGGGACTTGGCACAGTGAGCTCCCTGCACTGGGCTGGCCAAGTAGACCAAGATTGATGTGGGTCATGCCAGCCAGCACGGGGGAAAACCAGTGCTGTGTGCGTCCCAGCACATGCCCAGCATGGGGGCCCTTGCTGGGCACATCTGCTTGGTGAGATCCACATCCAGCGGCCGATGGAGGGAAGGCTACGTCTCCCTTATACTCTGCTGGGAAGTTCACTAAACTGTGAGGGATGGAGGTGACCATTCTGGAGCTCGCCCCCCACCGCCCAGTGTGGTGATGGTGGACCCAGACACTGGCCCTGAGAATCAGTTCTGCCCACCTGGCACTCCACAGGGTGACGTGGAATTCGGGGATGATGCTGCTTTGGCCTTTGAGCCCACGGACTTTGAACACTGCATGCAGGCACCTGAGCCAGCCTGGCAGTGAAAGTGGGTTTCTCTGTGGGGCTAGGTCAGCCTGTGTTCGAGGTTCAGCTGGGAGAACGTCTAACAGCTTCTCTGGTGCACAAGGACAGGGCTGATCCAATTTCTTTATGAGGGAATAAACCTTTTCTTCTTCAACTGAAGGGCATAATCGCAGATGAACCTCAGAGCTAAGAGCAAACTCCTCACCGCAGCCCCCTCCCCCGAGGCCCACTCCACCTCTGGCTAATTCTTTTGTGTTGGCAAACCTGAGACAGAAAAGGGGCACAAGGATACCTTTGACATCCCAGCCAAATGTGGGTGAGGTTTTGGCTTTTTGGCCAGGTGGTGGGCCACCCGGATCCACAGCACAAATGGGGCTATAAAAATGGAATCAAAAGCAGCCTGTGTCATCCCCCACAGCCTCGCCCTCAGTGTGTGTAGGGGGATCTGTAATATGGTGCGAGCACAGAAGAGGGACGTGGTGAGAACGCCCATGGGGAGGCTGGGGTACTTGCCTTTGAAGAGACAGATGAGGGCAGGACGGACTCAGCATCCTCACGCAAACGCACCACGCCTTCCTTCACACCATTACCCATTCCAGGCCTGCTCAGGACGGTGGGGACTCGGTCCTGGGGAGCAAGAGGGAGCAAAGTAAAAAGGTGGCCTCCCCCACCGGCCTGGGGCCTGTGACTCATCCTCAAATCCCGTGATGCCAGCAACGCGCCAACCAGTGGCACACTCCTCCTAACCTGGCTTCTGTCTCCCTGCAGGAGAAAGACATCCAAGCCTGCATCCTGATGCCAGTCCCCTGTGCTGATCACGCTGATAGCTTAATTGTTTACAAAAGCTTTTCTCATTGGCTCTTTGATTCTCACACACAGGCCTCTGTGTCGTCTGTTTTTTTCACCTAGTACCAACCGTCTAAATTGGCTCAGACAGGTTAAGTAGCCAGCAAGGTCACAGTAGGAGGCAGGGCTGTGGGGTGTGGAGGGGCCCCACCTGCCTGGAGCCCAATGCCTTCTGGGCTTATGCCATCTTAGATCTGAGATTTTGTCCACAGAAATACTTTAAGAAAATTAATCTTTTTCCTACTGTGTGGCTGCTTGCTCTTTGCAGCCAAGCTTACAGTAAAGGGTCCTAATACTTGAGGATTCCTCCCTGGAAACCCACACGGAACCTCCCAGAAGAAGCACAGGTAAAGCTCAGCCAACTGCAGGGAGGGGACCAGAAGGAAAAAAGGGTGAAGGCCTGGTGTCATTGAGATGCCGCTGGGCACCAGTATGCTTGGAGGTCTCCGTTTCCATGCTTTAAAATTACCCAATGACTGTTTCCTACCTAAAATGGGCTCTAAAATCAATGACAAGTAATCTGATAAGAGACAAAAAAAGAGACACAAATGGGAAGGCCTTGTGAAGACAGAGACAGAGGTTGGAGTGATAACACAAGCCAAGGAACGCCTGGAGCAGAAAATCTGGAGGAGACAAGGAAGGATCCTCCTCTAGAGCTTTCCCGGAGGGCATGGCCACACACCTTAACTGGGGACTCTGAGTGCCAGAACTTCCAGAGTTTTGTTGTCTTAAGCCAGTTTGTCGTGATCTGTCACAGCGGCAACAGGAAACTAAGACTAAACGCCCTTCTTTGAGGAGAATCTGGGTTGCCCTGTGCCCCCTCAACCCTGAGCAGAAGGGGCAGCCACAGCCCACAAGCTGTTCCCACCAGGGCCTGGAGCCTCCAGGCAGCTCTCCAGGATTGCAGGGTCAAGAGGGGATTTCTGCCCTGGGGGAAGGGCTCAAGATTTTGTCTCTCAGGTCAAAGGCTAATTTCCTAGGAAATAAAGAGCTATTTCAAATCAGTTAAAAACAAAACAAAAACAAAAACAATTCAAGACAAAAAAGGCAAAGAAACAGCCAAGTTACCAGGAAGGCAACAACTTAAAAATATGACAGGTACTTGACTGCACTCATAAGGAGAAAGTTGGGTTTAACTGTCAGTGGGGGGCGTTGGCACATGTGGGGACAGTGCACAAGGACAGGGCTGATCTGTTACTGTGTAGGGACAGTAACGCAACTGGTGGATGAGGCGAGTGGGCAAGGGAGCGGCCACTGGGTGCGCCTCTCTGCAGGTGACTTGGCAAATGCCTTGCTGTGCCCCCAACAGGTAAGCATGAAGCCTCGTGGGCCAGTGAGGCCATGGCCAGGTGCTGGTCCCAGTGAAAGTATGAAGGTCTGGATGGGAAGCCACGGGGGTGGGGGAGGGGGTGGGGGACAGGGAGAACACGTGACAGCAGCCCTCAAGGGAGAACACCACCCAGCCTGTCACTAATGAGTGGGACCTACCTGGACCCAGCTGGGATGCTGTCCAGATGCAAAGACCTGGAAACAGTCCAGTTGTTTATAGAGAGCTGTCAACAGTGATGGGGACTTACTGGACATGGGAGGAGACAAGAATAGGCGGGAGCCTAACTGTGGATGTACAGACTCTCTTGCAGTTGGCATTTCCCTGCCCCCCACTTACCTATCCATTAACAACAGAGAGAGGACCGAACCCACGCGTGGCCCTTCCTTGGTCAGAACCCCTCCCACTGCCCTAAGGCATCCCCTCCATGCTCCCTCCTGGCCCCTTTCCCTGAAACTGTCACATGATTCTGAATTCACCCCCCCAAAAAAAGGCCCCCACCTCCCTGAATTGGGGCTCCCACTGCTCCACACAGCATCCATGCTCAGGACAGTCACCAGGTTTCCTCGGCCACCAGTGGCCTCCACCAGTAGGGACATCGTAGTCAGAACTTCTCTACACACAGCCCCAGGTTGGGCCCCCCATGTCTGTGCCCAAGAACATGGGCTCCTTCGGGTGTTATCTGGAGATCCTCACTGGTCACATAGTGACCAATGGCCTATGTGGCTGAGGGTGAGGCCCAGGGTATGGCAGGTGGCCTCAGCTGGTGCTGGGAACCTGGAGCCTCCTCCCTCTTGACTTCTTCCCCTGCAGTCTCTGCTATTTACATAATATCCTTTAGATGAATAAGTCAGAACACTGAGAAGTGAATCCTAGAACAGGAGGTGCAGCCGGCAGAACTGGGGGAGGAGGTCCCTGGGGAATCTCAGAGGAACCTGGCCCAGGAGTCGCCTTTGGGCCTCTCATCACAGCAGAGGATGCTGTGTGTTCTCTGGGGTCAGGAGCTCAAGGGGAGAAGCCAAGTCACTGCCTGGTGCTGGGGACGAGGGTGAGGGTAAGATCGGGGCAGCCACTTGCTCAAGTTTTGCTCCTTGACAAGCAAATGCACACCTGGCCAGGACTTTTGGAAAAAGGTGAAACCCAGACAGTACCTCGTAGGCATCATTTGGGCGGGGAACACAGATCTTTGGTTTTGCTTCAAAACCCACACTCGGCCTTCTCAAAATGTAAGTCACTCCCAAGTTCAAAGATGTATTTATATAAAATAGTACATAGGGTAGGGAGAGGGGATGGAACATTAAATTAGGCCAGTTGTAAATGTTTTCCCCTAAAAAATCAATCTTTTAAAGAAGACAGAGGACAGCTCAGAGCTCTGGCCCTCAGTGTCCCTCCAGGACCCCCAGCAGTAGGGACATCCTGCTGCCCTCTCTCAGCTCCTTTGTTGGCATCTCTGACCTCTTGTGACACTGTATGTCTGGTGCACAACTGCCTAGATCTCATGGACTAGATGGACACACGCATTCTTGTTCCTCGTGCTGGTGACACTGTCACACTGAGGGTCTCCGCGTTCAGGCTGGGAGCCCACCTCTCAGTCCCACATTCTGGGTGCCCGTTCACCTGGGAGACCCGCGCTCGCTCTCCTCCCACAGCTCCTGAACATCCCATGCCCCGTGGCGGCTCTGTGGCTAGAGGTTATGTCTGTTAATATTTACCCCAAATGACGCCCTGGCCATCACTCTGCCGAACCCGCTGCCCTGTGGCTTTACTTCCAAAAGAGAATCTGTTTTTTAAGTTCAAGTGCACATTCCTCAATCCAGAGTAGAAGCTGAGGGACCTCTAAAGTGAGCCACCGGCTTGGTTTCAGGTGGTGCAGAGAGAACAGGCGTCCATGAAGAATAATGTAGGGGGGACAGGATTTAAGTAAGGGTTGTTTTCTTTTTTACGGGGCTTAGGATTTATGTGAGGGTTTTTTAGGGGAAGGGAGGGTACTGGGATTGTTCCTTAAAAATATTTTCAGCACACAAAAAATAAAAATTTGTAACTGTGTACAATGATGTATGTTAACTAGACTTATTGTGGTGATCAGTACACAATATACACAAATATTAAACCATTACATTGTAAACCTGACACTAATATACAGTTGGCCCTCTGTATCTGCAGGTTCCACATCCATGGATTCAACTAACTGAGGATTGGGAAAAAAACAAAAAAATCCCATAAAGTTCCAAAAAGCAAAACTTGAATTTGCTATACACTGGCAACTATTTATAAAGCATTTACATTGTATTAGGTATTATAAGTGACCTAGAGATGATTTAAAGTATACAGGAGAATGTGCGTAGGTTATATGCAAATGCTACGCCATTTTATAATAAGGGACTTGAGCACCCTTGAATTTTGGTATCCAGGGGTAAATCCGGAACCAATGCCCTGGAGATACTGAGGGATGATGGTAATGTTACGTGTCAATCATACCTCAATTAAAAAATGCAAAACAAAACAAAATAAAGCCCCAAAAACCTTCAGATAAGAGAGACAGAATATACAGAGGGACAATGGCCAGGCTATGTGTGACAGTGGAACTCTGACCCACCACCTCTGTAGCACCCAGCCAGGGAAGTAAATCACAACTCCTCTAGCAATGGGCCCCAAAAGCTGGGACTTGGTCAGTGACTGCAGCTTCCCTAATTTTCCCTAATTTTTGTTCCTGTTTCCAACTCAGGACAACCAGAAGGAAAAAAATATACCCTTCACAACCAATCACATAAGGCAACTGCTTCTTGGCAGCTGCCCCCAGCTTCTTATACCAACAGCCTCCAACAGGCGCACCTGGGCCTATGCTCCACCATAACGGTCTCCCTCTCTCCTGCCGGCCTTTGAGTCTCAGCCAAACGCAGCGGACACCTTGGCTCTAGCAAGCCTCTGTTGTTCTCATTTCGGTTGCCTTAGTTTATTCCCACAGGTAACTGCATGAATAGGGGAGAAGAGATAGCTCTTTCTTATAGTAGAATTTCACTTAAGAAATGTACGAGGAGTGACGGACACAGAAAATCACCAATAGGCAAATGTCAGTATTCCCTATTGCCATCAAGAGCCACAGGCGGACAGATGCTAAAATGGGGGAGTGATAATACGATGAGAAATGGGGTACTTAGGTGGTCTCTAAACATCTGTCCACAAGACACTTAGTAATTTCTTTGGGCAGAGAAACCTAACAGACCCCACCTTGAGCAAATGATCAAGGTCAGCACCACTGGTGATGGGACATAGTGACAGACTGTACCTCTGACAATGCAGTGGGAAGGACACAACATCACTTCTGCGGGATTCTTGCCAAAGATGTACAACCCCAGTATGATCATGAGGAAACACCTGACAAACCACAAGGAGGCAGACTCTTCAAGCGACTGAGCAGTTCTCAGCAAGTGTGTGAAGGTCAAGGACAATAAGAAAAGACCGAGGCACCATCACAGATCGGAGGTGACTAAGGAGACACAAGGTCTAAGTACAACATAGGCACCTGGACCAGAATGAGAACATTACAGGGAAAGCTGGTGAAACCAGAATTCAGTCTGGAGATGAATTCTTACTGCTGCATCAGTGTTAATGTTCTGGTTCAGATAACTGTATTGTGTAAGATGCTAACAATGGGGGCAGCTGGGCGAAGGGTATCAGGAACTCTCAGTTATTTTTGTCATTTTTCCATAAGTCTAAAATTATTTCAAAATAAAAAAATTTTTTTAAAGCTTTGAGAAAACCAGGAGCTTCAGAGAAACCTTTGGCACATCCCAGACATTTCAGATGTCTGTGGCTATGGAGGGTTGGCCCGGGGACCTGGCTCCTCCCTGTCCTGTTGGGGCCTCTGAGCCAGGGTCTCTGCATCCTGGGCTGGAGCTGGGGAACTATGCCAGCAGTCATGGGAGCCCTGTGTGAGGGATTAATGCTGCCTAGTTGGAGGGGAGACCAGCACCCTTCTTGGCAGGTGCACCCTGACCTTGGCCCCTTCTCAGAGCAGGGCGTTGGGGGTCAGCAGCTGCGGGGTCCTGGGCCAAGGCCTTCACCCTCTGCCTCTGCATGTTGGGGTGAGGATGGGGTGAAGGCAGGTGCTCGACACAATGGCACGATAGCATCTATTGTTTATTGAATCCCTTTGCCCCTGTGTTCTTTAATCCGGCCAGCTTTAACCAACGAGCATGGGGGCTGCTTTACAGATGGGGAAGCATGCGTCCTTGCCGGAGACTGCTATGGTGGTAATCACTCCAGCTAATGACTGAGGTGTCACAATCTCTGGTTTATCTCCCCACTTTGCCGAGGAGACCCGTGGATATTACTGTATGTGGCAAAAGGGACTTTGCAAATGTGATCAAGTTAAGGATCTTGAGATGGGGAAACTGTCCTGGAGTCTCAGGATGGCCCCCATGTCATCACAAGTCCTTAAAAGGGAGGCAGGAAGGTCAGAGAAGGCATGTGGTGATGGAGGCAGATTTCAGAGAGATCTGAAGATGCTGTACTGCTGGTTTTGAAGGCAGTAGAAGGGAACTCTGGTGGCTGCGCGCAGGTGGCCTCTACAAGCCAGAAAAGAGAAGAAAAACAGATTTTCAGGAATCTCCATTAAGAACACATCCCTGCAGACCTGTGTTAGACTTCTGACCTCCAGAACTGAAGGGTAACAAACCTGTGTGGCTTTTAGCCTCCAGGTGTGTGGACGTTTGTTACAGCAGCCGAGGTAAACCGATACAGGCTGTCAGGAGGAAGCTGGGGCGGTGGCCCTGTGCGACAGCTCAGGGTAGTCACAAGGAGGCCGATTTCAGGTCAACATGAGATGATGAAAATGCCAGGACTGCCAGTACTGACGGCAGCCCAACCGCTGCCCCCAGGGAGGACGGTCATTCACATAATGATAGGTGCTCAGAGCATCCTACAGAGGAGGCCTGGCAGTGAACAGGCACCACACCTGCACTCATGCAACGAGTGAGACAATTCAGGGAGCTGAACTGTCAAAGGCCATGAAGGAAGCGAACAGGGAGATGGACCGAGTGGTGGGGGCCCAGATTCGAGACTGGGTGGCCAAGCTGGCCTCCCTAAGGGTGCTGGAGCTGAGGCTGGAGTGGTTGGCAAGTGCTGCATTCCAGGCAGTGAGATGTGAGGAGTGCAAAAGGCCCCAGGGGAGAATGAGTCAGCCAGTGAGAGCAAAGATTGCGAACTGGGAAGGTGGAGTGAGGGGGAGCGAGCAGGGCTGGGAGGCCCGCGGGGTCACTCAGGTAAGATGATGGGGTCTGATGCAGGGAGGTTGAGGGAGACTCAGGAGCCTGCCTGAGGCCCTGGAGTGGTGGGGTTGTTT
This sequence comes from Camelus ferus, assembly GCF_009834535.1. Taxonomy (NCBI): domain Eukaryota; kingdom Metazoa; phylum Chordata; class Mammalia; order Artiodactyla; family Camelidae; genus Camelus; species Camelus ferus. The sequence continues at coordinate 15,612,063 of NC_045717.1, forward strand.
TCTGGGCTGAAGTGGCTTGGGTGGGGCCAATGTGAGGGGAAGGAGGCCAGTAGGGCAGGTGGCCCCTATTCCTAGGGCTGCACCCCTGGCAGATTCTTGCCCATGCCCTAGTCTGAGCTACTCAAATGAGAAGAGGTTATCAAGCCTTCTGGTCCCACCTTGTGGTCCTATTACATCACCAGGAAGGATGTGAGGGCAAAACAGAAAAGGCACCTAAGTTTAATTAAAAACAGATCTAGTGGGCTGGTGGGAATGCAGTTTGGTACAGCCACTGAGGAAAACCGTATGGAGATTCCTCAAAAGACTAGGAATAGACTTACCATATGACCGAGGAATCCTGCTCCTGGGCATATATCCAGAAGGAACCCTACTTCAAAATGACTCCTGCACCTCAATGTTCATAGCAGCACTATTTAAAATAGCCAAGACATGGAAACAGCCTAAATGTCCATCGACAGATGACTGGATAAAGAAGATGTGCTATATTTATACAATGGAATACTACTCAGCCATAAAAACCAACAACATAACGCCATTTGCAGCAACATGGATGCTCCTGGAGAATGTCATTCTAAGCGAAGTAAGCCAGAAGGAGAAAGAAAAATACTATATGAGCTCACTCATATGTGGAATCTAAAACAAACAAACAGACAAACATAAATACAAAACAGAAACAGACTCATAGACATAGAATACAAACTTGTGGTTGCCAGGGGGTCAAGGGGTGGGAAGGGACAGACTGGGATTTCAAAATGTAGAATAGATAAACAAGACTGTACTGTGTAGCACAAGGAAATATATACAGGATCTTGTGGTGGCTCACAGCGAAAGAGAATGTGACAATGAATGTACGTATGTTCACGTATAACTGAAAAATTGTGCTCTACACTGGAATTTGACACAACATTGTAAAATAACTATAACTTAATTAAAAAAATGTTAAAAAAAAAAGAATTACCTACTTTGGAAGGTGAGGTTGATAAAAAAGAAATAATTAGTAAATTTATTAATGGAGTGATGTTTTCTCTCAAATTGTAAGCACAATCATTTCCTGTTTTCATTCAGCCTTTTAAATCTCTGGTCTTTGGGGCATTTCATTAAACTGAGAACTTAGTTGTGCTTGGAACTTCAAACCTACATCAATATGTCTTATATTTTTGGCCTTTTCAGTCTCTCAACATTTTACATATGTTTGGCTGCAATTAAGATGTAAAGACTCATTTAAACTAATAAACGATTGTTCTCCACCCCCCCAAAACAAAAACAAAAAACAGATCCAGTGTATTCACACTGGAAACCACTCAGTGTAGGTCTTGTCTGGGGGTGATGTTTCCCCTTACCCACTCCGCCCATGCTCTGCCTCATTGCCCACCTCCACCCCCCAAGGCTGGTCGTAATGGTTATCCCCGGGGTTCCTCATGGATCCAGCAGTGGAAAGCCACACCCTGGCCTCCCTGCTGTCACCTGTCAGGGAAGTATCTCCTTGTGTAATCCAGAAGGCAGAGTCATGGGGTCAAGGCTGGCTGCCAGGTGAGTGCCCTTGGGCAGGTGCCCCAGCACCTGGGGACCTGGGCTTCCTGACCTGTGAGCTGCGCTTGGTGGCAGCACCCACCTGGGGTGAGTGAGCCCAAACGAAGAATCATGTTATCTCGACTTCATTCTGCCAAAGTCTGCCTAAACTTGTCCAAAAAACCTGGAGCCCTCATATACTAGGAATGTGCGATGGAGCTGCTGTGGCTGCAGACATCAGTCTGGAGGCCCCTCAACTAGTTGAACATAGAATTACCCTGTAACCCAGCAATTCCACTCCTAGGCCTGTACCAAGTGAACTGAAAACAGATATTTAAACAAATCCTTGCACACCATGCTCAGAGCAGCACTAGCTACAATCACCAAAAGGTGAAAACAACCCACATGTCCATCAATAAATGAACAGATAAAATGTGGTCCATTATTCAGCCCGAAAAAGTGATGAAGCACTGACATGTGCTCCACTATGGATGAACCTTGAAAACCTCATGCCAAGTGAAAGAAGCCAGACACAAAAGGCCAGGTGTAGTGCGGTCCCTTGGACATGAAACATCCACAAGAGGCAGAGCCACTGAAACAGAGGGCAGACTGACGGCTGCCAGAGGCTGGGGGAGGGGGAAATGGGAGTGAGTACTAATAAGGACAAGGCTTCCTTTTAGGGTGACGAAAACGTTCCTTTTGAAGTGGTGGCTGCATGTGCCACTGAATTGTATACTTTAAAATGGGTAAAATGGTAAATTTTAAGCGATGGGTATCTTACATGAAAAAACAGCCCTGGCCCTCCAACTACCCTGGGAGGCTATTCTCTGATCCATCAGGATCCCAGGGTGGTAGGAGGCTGGTCACACTTCGGGCCTCCCTTTCCTCATCGACCCTACCCTCCTTACTAGGTTAACTGAGTCAGGTTAGCTGTTTTTTGGGGGGGGGGGTGAGGTAGGTAATTAGGTTTATTTATTTATATATATATTTTAATAGAGAAACTGGGGATTGAACCCAGGACCCCATGCATTAGAAGCATGCACTCTACCACTGAGCTACACCCGCCCCCCCCCCAGGTCAGGTTGACTGGGTGCCTGCTCTGTACACACTCTGGGGAGGTGGCACCATCAAGAGGGTAGGGAGTGTGGGCAGATGACCCCCACGGGGAGGACACTGAGTGGAGCTCTGTGTGGATGGAGAGATGAGGAGGGCAAGGCAGGGGGCTGTCCTGGGATCTGATGCCAGGACAGCAAGGAGGAGGCCCCCGCTTCCCAGCACGTCCCCCGGGGAGTGAACTCAGGCTGACCAGGGAAATAAAGGCAGGCGTGGGCCACTGAAGGCTCTGCTGTGGGAAAGCACAGAACTCCCCACCCCCACCTGCTCCCGGCACTGCTGCCGGACCTCGCACCTCTGGACCTCAGCTTCTGCCCCTTCCCAGCCAGAATCCCTCCCTGCACACTGCTCCCAGGGCCTCTCCTCACTGACCCTGGGGCTGAATCTGGGTCACGTGGGAGCTCTGAACCCTGCTCTCACAGCCGATGAGCATGCCTCATGGACAAAACACCAACAGCCATCCACAGGAGAATGAGTTTGTACAGGTGGTACAGTCACCCAGTGGGGACCATGTGACAACACAGGACAAGCTGCTGCCACTTGCAATGACAGGGACAGATCTCAGAGACATAATGGTGGAGAGAGAGAAGCCAACACAAAAGACTGTGTACCAAAAATAAAATCCAAGCACGGTAACATAGTGTGGTCCATCTACACAGAGGAAGGACATCCTGACACACGCCACAACATGGATGAACTTTGAGGGCACTGTGCTAAGTGAAATGGGCCAGTCACAAAAGGACAAATGCTGTCTGATTCCACTTACATGAGGTCCCCAGAGCAGTCAGATCCGTAGAGACAAAAAGTAGAGGGGTGCCAGGGACTGAGGGAAGGGGATGGGGAGTTACAGTGTTTAAAGGGGGCAGAGTTTCGGTTTGGGGAAATGGAAAAGTTCTGGAGGTGGATGTTGGTGATGGGTACACAACAGTGTGAAAGTACTTAATGCCACTGAGCTGTACGCCCAGAACAGGTTAAGATGGCATATTTTGTTGCATGTATCTTATCACAATTGAAAATGAAATTCAAGCACAGACAACTCATTTGTGGTGATAAAGATCAGAATGGGGTTACCTTCGAGGGGTATGACAAGAAAGGGGTGTGGAGAAGCCAGCCGGGGACTTGAACTGCTCTGTATCTTGATCAGGCTTTGTGTGTGAACAAACGTAAAAATTCCTTGAGCTATATAATGCACTTTACTGGACGTACGTTATATTGCAGTAAAAAATTTTAAGCAGTAAAACAAAACAGAAACAAACCTTCCTGCCCACCCACCCAGGCCAGCTGACCTGGAGCCTAAGCACCATGTTCCTAATTCCCTGGGGACTCTGACAGCACCTGGGGGACAACATGTACTGCTCGCTACTACTCACCTTCCTCTCCACCTGAGAGAACACTTGCTGATGACTTGGGCAATGACTAAAAGTCCAGAGATGCTTAGGCTTCTGGAAGGTGGGCCACACGTGCAATGGACATCCAGCCCCCTTCTGGAGACAGCACCTTGGGCAGCCACCCACTCCACTCTTTGTCACCTTGGAGAAGGGGGTGCTGACCCTCTCCTTGACTCTGGGGTGACTTGGGTGACCTGGGTGACCTTACTTGGGTCATAAGAGCTCACAATCTTGGGTCCAGGGTGCTGGATTCAAAGACTGGGACTTTCAAGGGAGCCCCTGGTGCTAGAGAAGTCCTTCTTCTCCAGGGAGGAGAATGGGTAGGCCTAAGGGCAGTCGACACAGAGCCAAGGACAGAAGGGGGAGGCAGATGTGTGCAGACTTGGGGTGTCCTGGAACCCAATGGTGCCGAAAGAACCTGGAAGATGCTGGAAGCACGTGGACTTTTCCACCCCGGAGCCCACAAAGCCCTCTTTCAGTTCAGCCGGTTTGGGATGGGTTTCTGTCCCTTGCTCCTCCCAGAGCCCAGAACTGTGTATTTCCCTGACATTCCTCCAGCCTTGTGCTGTGTTTCCAACCACAGATGATGGCATCCTGTGGCCCCAGTGGGCCCGGTCTCATCGTGGGCTCTCGAGGTACCTTTAATGAGTACCCATAGACTGGGATGTGGGTGCCAGAGTCTTCCCCAGGGGTGGGCTGAGAACCCGGGGCCAGGTGCAGAGGGGCCAGCCCCAAATAACAAACGTTCATCTTTTCACAGGCTACTTCTGTTCCACTCGGCAAACAAAAAATCAAGTGAAGTAGGGTGGGGATGGGGGGCAATGCAGTACTGTAACTTACTGACCAGCACTGGTTAATGTGAACCTGGGGTCACAGGATCTCAGGTAGCGCAGCCTGTGAGTCTCCCAGTGCAGCCACTCCGTGTCCACAGCCATCCTAACACACACACACACACACACACACACACACACATACACACACAAATATACACAGAGGCAACTCCCTGACCAGGGCCACTGGTCATGCCAGCGTGTGCTGGGGACACCGAAGAGCTGTGTGTTTCACCCTGGAGGACAAGGTAAATGTTTGCACAAACAAGGGGCAGTTTCTCAGGAGACGGGGTCTATAAGCAGCCATGGAACAGATCCCGTAATCTCTCAGTAAATTAAAGGGAAACCAATTAACATCCTATCGGCCTGTTGATAAAGGCTGTTTTCTTTTCCAGTTAATGGGCATTAACTTCTGCCTAAGAAAGGGGAAGCATCTTACATAACGGTCTTCCCTGTTAACCCCGACCCAACTGGCTGCTGCATGTCTCTCGCTGCTGCATTTTCTTCTGTGTCTGCCTTTCAGACAAGTCCCAATCATTGCAACCTGGTGCTGCAATGGGTCAAATATCCACGTCTGTAAAGATCCAGAACATTCTATGGGTAATCACCGTCCTTGGTCCTTGCAGACAGTGCTGCCAATTCCTGTGGCCAACTGCACATGAAATGATCTAAAACAAACTGAGGCACTCAAAGGTACTCATACTTCTCTGCTAATGGGGTACATGTGTGTAATATCCTTACCCCAAAGCCTTTGGTTCTTGACACTTGCAGCATGCACTCCCACTTACTCAATTATTTGAATTAACTCTGCTTTTGTTGTACTCCCCCTCCCCCTGCCCCTACCCTGTGCCTGGCAAACTCCTCTGCATCCTTCAAAGCCCATCCTAAATGTCCTGGCCTCACCTCCCCAATTTTAGGTGCTCTGCCTTGTATTGAGCACTCTGTAGTTCTCTGTTGTGTTGTGAGGGGCTGCTTTCCACCCACCTTCCCTGCTAACCTGGGACCCCTGGAAGGCAAGGGCCAGGGTCAAGCTTAGTGTCCATGCCTAGCAAAGAGCCAGAGGCATACACCTGAAGACAGGTGCTTTTGCTGTCTGTCCTTCTATCCTTTAGGCATCATGCACCCAACAGCTGGAAAGTGCCTCTTCTATCAGTCTGCTTCGTTCCCCAAGCTGGAGCAAGCTGAGGCTCCTTGCCATGCCAAGCTGGTGTTGTGGCAAGGTGGAGCCCAGCATGTGACCCTGGATGTGTTACTAAACCTCCCTGGGCCTCAGTTTCCTCATCTGTCACTATCTTCTGAGGCTGGTGCTGCTCAAGTGGGTCACTGGTGTTGGTAAGTATCATTCTCCCTAATGAGTCAGGTGAAGCCAAAACCTGGCCCTACGGAGCAGGCCTCCCCAGCTCCCACATCTCACCATGTAGCCCACATGCCCCCATGCTGGGGCCTCTAAGGCTGAGCACTGGCCAATGGGGTCCAGCCCCCAGTTCTGCCTCCTCCAGGTTCATCTCCCCAAAGTGCTAAACAAAATCTGGATAGCGGCATCCCACTGCCCATCAAATGACGGTCTTTCCGCCAGATGCCTGAGCTCTACCAAGCACTCTGCCATGTGGCCACCACTGCCCATTACAGCCAGCAGTGCATTTCCAACTCTGACATTCCGGCTGGTCAACACACGGCTCTGACCAATGTACTCCAGACTAGAGGGGCTGCTCACAGGCCCCAAACCTGCTGGTTCTTCAAAGCCTGGCTCTTATGCATCCCATCACTAACAGAGGTTAGATCAGCCACTGGCTAAGGTGTGACCAGCAAAGCTGCAAGTCACATGCTCTACCCCATCCCCTCCCCTCTCAGGGTTGCAGGAATCTGCCCAAAGCAGGGGAGGGGCAGGGTCTAAAACCCCCAGCTCTGTGCCACTCTGCCAGGTATTTCCAGGAGCACCTGTCCCAGAATTTCTGGGGACATTTGTGCAAGACTCATGCCACCACCCCTCCCCCGCCCCCAGACAAATCAGAGCCACCATAGAGTGAGACCCAGGTATCAGACTCTCAGACAGGATAACGGCAAGATTAGCTGTGCTGACAAATACTGTAGACTGGGCAGGTCTTGGGTCAGCATGGCTAATTAATACTTAATTGAAACATACATATTCACTTTTCCAACTCATGCCACGGCAAAGGTATACAGCCTAGAGGCTCTGACATCTGTCAGGAGCTCTGCTGGCACATTTCATCAGGGAAGCCTCAAAGCCACTCACGGGGTAGTTCCCCATTCTGGTCCTCATCTCAGTTGGGGAGGCACAAGCGGTCAGAGGCTTTGAACCTGGCTCTACTAACCATGGCTTGGTCATAGCAACCTGGCCTTGATGTGAGCCCGTCCCTGCCTCTCTTACCAGCACCATGGACCAGGTCCTTCAACCCAATTCCCTCTCAGGACCCTCTCATGCTCCCCAGCCACTCGGCCTTCACTTGGGTTCCACAACATCCAGGCTCACTTGTTCCCTCTGCTCACAACACTTTGCCACCTAGCTGACTCCTTGCTGACTTTCAAGTCTTTGGGAGTCTTCCTGGCCCCCTGAATGAGCACCTCTAGCCTCTATTCAGGATCAATCAATTATAGCACCCCAACTACTTGGTGAAGATCTGATCCACATCCGTGTCCCCTAACCTTCTGAGCCGTGTTTCTGCCTCCTCCACACCTGTCCCTGACCGTGGCACACAGAAATTTATGGATTATAGAACAATTGTGTTGCAAAGTTTCAAGTGCCACTCCTGGAGGTTGGTGGTGGCATTCCAGGATGGTTTATAAATGTCTGTGTCTAATAGTGGGTGGAAAGCATGGTGCTAAGGGTGACATAGTTGAAGGAGGACAGGGATCTGGATGCAGGACAACTGAGGTCTGTCGCAGCGCCCCCACATTCTCCCTATGTGTCTTTGGGCAAAGGCCCCCTGAAGCCTTGTCAGCCTTCTGTAAAACTGGTATGACCTAAGACCAAGCTCATAGTCCGGTAAGCACATGCCAAAGGGTGGCAAAGGGCAAAATTAAGATAGAACATTCACTCGTCTAGGACCTTGCTAGCTCTGAGCAGATGTCCCCATCTTCCAGCAGGGAGGCAGGTGAGTGAGGGAGCCCACAGTGGGCCTTCAGAGGGGCTGGGAAGTGTGCTACAACCCTGCCAGCCTCATCTTGTCTGAAACAGCAGTGACAGCTGGATAAGCCCTGACAGGAATGCTGGCCTCACAGCTGTAGGGATTAAAAGAGGTCTCCAAAAGTTCATCTCCACCCAGACCCTCAGAAAGTGGCCTTATTTGGAAACAGGATCTTCACAGGTATAGGTAAGGCTATCAAGATGAGATCATCTTAGATTAAGAGTGGACCTTAAATCCAATGATGAGTGTCCTTATAAGAGGACACACATGGAAGAAGGCTGTGTGAAGATGAAAGCAGAGATTTGGGTGATGTGGCCACAAGCCAAGGAACTCATGGACTGCTAGCAGCCACCAGAGGCATGGAAAGAGCCCCAGTAGGAACCAACCCTGTTGTCCTAGTCAGCTCTGGCTGCTGTGACAAGATACCACAGGCCGGGGGTGGGGAGGGTATAGCTCAAGTGGTAAGAGTGCATGCTTAGCATGCACGAGGTCCTGGGTTCAATCCCCAGTACCTCCATTAAAAAAAATTAATAATAAATAGACCTAATGACCTCCCACCAAAAAAAGAAATTAATTAATTAATTAATTAATTAATTAATTTTTAAAAAAAGATACCACAGGCTGGGTGGCTTACAAACAACAGAAATATATTTCTCATAGTTCTGGGGGCTGAGAAGTCTAAGATCGAGATGGCAGCATATCTAGTATCTGTTCAGAATGCTCTTCCTGGTTCACAGATGGCCACTCCTCTGTGTCCACATGTAGCAGAAGGCGCAAGGGAGTTCCCTTGGGTCTCTTTCATAAGGGTATTAATCCCATTCATGAGGGCTCCCCCCTTACAACCTAATAACCCGCCCCCAAACCCCACCTCTTAGTACCATCACATTGGGGATTAAGTCTCAGGTGAATTTTAAGGGAGATAAAAGCATTCAGTCTATACAGCACCTGCCAAAACCTTGATTTTGGACTTCGGAACTCTACAGCAGCAACAGAATAAACTTTTGTTGTTTTAAGCCACCCAGTTTGTGGTAATGTGTTATGGTAGCCCCAGAACACTAATACAGCAGGACTCTGAGACCACACTACCCAGTGCTGTCCTGCCCCTTTGCTAGTGACCTGCTCATGCTCTGAAGCCACTGCACTCTTCTCTGGACCTCACAGGCTGCCCTGCTGGCAGAGCTTCAACAGAAAACTTGGCTTTTCCCGATCTTGGTTGAGACCCTAGAACCCAAGCACTTTGCTGCAGCAAAAGGTATTCAGTGAAGAAAACAAATGTTGACAAGCATATTTTAAAAATAGCACAGTGACCGGGAGAGGCCGTGGGGGCAACATTCTACTTCTTACACTGGGTGTCGGCTTCATTATTCTTTCTACTCTCTTTTCATGTGCACATTACATACTTTCATGAAGTATTTCATACTTAAGATGAAAAAATACAATGCATTTTTTTAAAAGAGCTGGCTTGCAAAACCCAAACAAAGTAACAGCTCTGATCATCTCAATAGTCCTCTAATGTCAAATTACCAAAATAGAAGGGAAGAAGAAAAATGGGAAGACACACGGGAAAAGGCTCGACCTCAGTCTGGTGACGCCCCCGACCTGGACCAACAGTGGGAAATCGCTGACAACTCAAGAAAATCTTCAGATAGCTTCCCAAATAGATTTAACATCTGACTTGTCTCAGTCTCATGACACCCTCATTCTTTTGCTGGATCCAAGTGAAAAGAAAAAAAAATCAACAGCCAATATCTCAGATATCCCTTCCTGGGACTCCAGGCAATGCAGATATCTCTTTCACTTAAAAGGACCGCCTCCTCCACCCCCCACCCCAAGGTTTCCTTCAGAGCTTTCCAGAGGAGGGACTCAAATATTTCTTGGACTGAACTTTAGACTGTGGAAGAGAAACAGAAATGTAATGTTTAATCACCACCACACGGGCCAGAACACCCAAGAGATGGATAGGAAGGTTGGAGAGACCAGAACACTTGATAATAACCGTCCTGCCCTCTGGGGGAGGAAACAAGCATTCCAACTTCCCAACTGAGAGAATACTGATGACAGCCTCCATTGGAGGAACAGTAGCCTTTTACATGGACATGCCCTCTGGCCTGGCCTACTCCTAGGAAGTTGCTGCAGTTGGATGTTAAACTCCATGAAGACAGAGAGGTTTTTGAAGTGTCTGTGCACTGTTGGAAGCCCCGCACACGCTCACTACATACTTGCTCATGCAAGTTTCTATCTATTTATTGCAACTTAGTTTGTGAAAGCAAAATATGAGCGACAACTTAAACAGCCATCAGTAAGGGACTGGTTATAAAATCACCCACCCTTCTGATAAAATCTGATAAATTTACCAGTGGTTTAAAAGGGGTGGTGAGGGGGGCTATACACCCCTCCCACAGAGCCATAGACTATCTCTAGAAGGCAACATTATAAGACAGGAGAAATTATTAACAATGGGGGCCTCCAGTGGGGGACAGGTTACAGAGACACCTGTCTGGTTTTTACTGTTATGCTCTCTTGTACTATTTGATATTTATTTTTTACCATGCACATCAATAACCTTGTCAAAGTTTATTTATATATTCATACATGTATGTACATATGTATATATAAAATGTGTGTATGTGTATACATATATACATCTACACATATGCATATACACACACACACATTTTAAATGACTCCTTTTGAATTTGGACAGAAAACTCCAATGGCTTCAGTTTCCACAGAAAAAGCTGACGGTGATGTGACCCTCCAGAAGATTCCAGCACCATCTTTGCAGGGACAGACAAGCGTGGGGGCAAGAAGTACTATATAAGCCTTACAGGAAACAACATATTATTGCTTTTTTTTAAAAAAACAACAAGGCCACCAGCCTCCTTCCATGCTGCACACTTGCAAATTACACTCCAGGGAACTTGAAAAGTTCCAGAAAAATCTTTATCCCCAGCATTATGCCAAACTCCAGTTTTGCAGTTTATCTCTAAGTGGCTGAAGCATTAGCTTTCTCACTCTGAAGAGTGTTTCCTTATTCTCTCGGTGGTTTATTGGCTTCAAGGGCCCAAGGAGCTCTCTCGGTTCAGCCAGGGACCCCCGCCCACTGGCAAGAGTTGAAGCCAGAGGCCTGAAGCCAGTCAACTTCCCCCAGGCAACCCGACCAGCTGGGCCGCAGCATATTAGGTGTTGAAACCCAGATCCAACAGCGCCCCCGCCCCCACCAGACCCAGGGCTCTGAGACATGTGCTCAGAGAGCGACCAGGGGCCGCCCCTTCCAGCTCAGTCTTTCCGGACCCAGTCAAAGTCATGACTCCCGAGGAACAGCTGCAGGGAGGGTGGGGGTCCCTTCCCCTGCCAACCCCTCAGAGATAAACATAACAGATGGGCAAAAATGGGGGAGGTTCGCAAAGAACGGTCGGCAATGCTCAGGAAGGGGTGGGCAAAGTCTCCCCAATTCAAGTCGCTTTAGGTTTGTCGCTGGTAAAATGGAGATAATTCCGGTTTTGTCTGGCCGATGGGATTATTCTTAGCTAAGAAATCATCTTATAGACCTTCATAAATGAAAACATAACATCTGGGTGTGCTCTAATTGGAAGAGGGTGGAGGGTGCAGTGATCCTGAAACAGCAAGGCTTGGGTGAAACGCTGGAAGCCGGGAGGGGGAAGGGGCGTTGCAAAGGGTGAGGGGAGGGGTCACAAATAGACGCTTGTGGAAGAATGGGAGCACAGACTAGGGGCGTGCAAGTGAGAGGGGGATGTCAGGGGCACAGGGCAAGTGTGTGCAAGTGTTGGGGGGTACCTGAGGGCACTGACCCAGATTATTTAAGGGAGGGGGCAGTGAGAGGGGCACAGGACTGGATGTGAGAAAAGTCAGTGAGGAGATATGAACTGGTCCAGATGAGTTTGGGGTCACAGGCTCAGGTGTGGGTGTGTAGATGCAGGCCAAGGTGTGGTGGCGCGGGGGACGGGGCGGGGGGGGTTGGTGGTGTATCGCTCTGTGGTGTGAGGGTATCATCGAAGGATGATGTGGGGGTGTTCATGAGCCGAGGCGCGGTGTCAGGTGTGTGAAGGGTAATATAAATGGGGGCACAGACTCAGGTGCATGTGGGAGCGTAGACTCAACTGTGCGGGGTACCTAGGGGCACGGCTCCAGGGGTGTGGGGAATGTCAGCGAGGCGGACAGTCTCAGATGTGTGAGGGGAGCTGTCAACGAGAAGGGATGTGGTGTTAGGTGTGTGCGAGCTGACAGTGAAGGGCTCAGATTCGGCTGTGGGGGACCCCCACACGCGCGGTATGAGGGTTCGGGGGGTGGGCTTTAACCTCCCAGTCCCCGCGATGCTGCTGTCACGCCCCGCCTAGTTCGCCCCCGCCCCGGGGCCATGACAAGACTGTGCCTCGCCCCAGGTCGGCCCAAGGGGCGCAAGCCCCACCGACGCTTGCGCCACCCCGCCCTCCCCGGGCCCCTCGCGCCCGCTCACCGGCTGGGACGCGTCGCCGCCGCCGCCGCCGCCGCCACCTCCAGCCACCACAGCCCCGCCTCGCGCACCCTCGGCGCGCGCCGCGGGAGGGGTCCTCGCCGGACTCTGATTCTAGCCAATCATCTCTGGAGACAGCAGAGATTGGTGGGCATGAAACAGAAGGACAGCCCCTGAAGCCAATCAATCACGGGTAGAGGCGGGGCTACTGGGAGAGACTGTGGGTGCCGGGGGTGGTCCCGATGGATGAGAGGAGCTGGGAGGCGAGGGCCTGGGGGCAGGTGAAGATTGGAGCCCTGGGAGAAAACGGGCAGCCATAATGACCAATCGTCGGGGAGCAAGGGCGGGGCTCCGAGGAAGCTGGCGCGACTGGCACAAGAGGAACGGAGGGCGTAGCCTGGAGGGTGACGGAGATTGGCTGCAAAACCAAAGATGGGCAAGCCTCGCGACCAGTCGCAGGGGCCATGGGCGGTGCGCCCTGGCCAAGATTTGGAGCGTAGGAGCTGCAGAGTTTGGCCCTGAGCGCGGTGGCCGGAGGTGGCCTCGGACGTCCCGCACAGGGTCCCCTGAGACTGTGGCGAAGTCAGGCTCTCTGGCCACCAAGCGCAGAAGCAGGACCTCCAAGCTGGGCCGTGAAGGACTACAGTCGAAGGACTCGTAGATAATTCTTCATCTTCTTTCTATCTTGTATTCCCCTGCAAATGATACGGAGAGGGTAGAGTCTCGCTGGAGGTCACTCAGCTGCCATCTGCAGCTCCGGGTAGTGCGAAGACGTGGAAATAGATGGAATCCTACTAATGCGCTTTATGATTTTCTGGAAATGTTTGACTTCTGCGAGTTCAAGCTTCTCCTCAGGATCAAAATTTCCACATCCCTGTAGCTGGACCTCCCTGCTAAGACTTTGATGAATTAACTGAATCCTAACCACAGTGCCATGAGGTCCAACCTCATAACCTTAAGCAAGGCACTTATGATCCTCGATTTCCTCACGGGACAATGAATCCTACACTTTGATTTTTCCTCTCTGGGGCTGCTCGCCTGAGAGAATTTATATTCCAGAACTTGCTTTAACCTGGTGGAAGCATTTAACTGTCAGCAAGTCACATTTTGCCTGTGAGCCCCAGCTTTTCTGTAAGATGTGGGGTCATGGGATTCTTTGCCGATAGGGAGACACCTCAGTGTCTCATTGTGTCATTGGCCACCCTGTTCTCTGATTCACCAAGTGCACTCCATTAACCTCTCCAGCAGAAAGGATTACAAATGTTCCCAGATACTGGCTCTTATTTCCTCTAGGTGTGGGCTGGGGCTGGTGGAGATCAAGTACAGAACCAGGAAATCCTAGGAGGGAGCAAGACTGAGCTAGGACGTAATAAGGTCTCCAGTTTCAGGGCTGTGCAAGACCCCTGCTAAATGCTTAATCCATAACTTTTCAAAGGGCCCCTGTTGAGGAAATGCCTGGGGCTCACAAGTGGAAGTCAGGAACCTGAGGCTACCATCCGACTGCTGATATTCCCGCTTGATATTTGAGTCTCCTTTCAAATATTTCCCACCTGTGGTCTGCCCTCTGGAGAAGAAGAAGCTGTGTCTGCTGAATACCTACTGAGTGTTAGGACCGCACCGGGCCAGGCACTTCTCAAAGGCCATCTCATGACCTGACTTCCAGATAGGGGTGATGGTGCCCACTTTAAAGGTGAGAAAACTGAGCTTCATGCAACAAGTGTTCCTTGTTGGAAGGGCCCAGGGCTGGGTTTGAATCCCTGCTCTTCTTGACTTGCTAGCCACAGAATCTTCAGCAGGTGACTCAAACTCCCTGCCTTGGTTTCTCCAACTAGTCCCCAGGGTTGATGGGAGCATTAACAAAATGAATGGAAGCAAAAGACAACTGTGTTGGTCTCCATTGAGTGCTCACTGAGTGTTGGATAAACTGTCCTTTTCTGGGCCTCTGTCTCCCTCTCTGTAAATAGCATCTGATGGATTGTGGACATAGACTAACCATGGGTGTGGTTTGCCACCCAAAGAGGGAGATGTTTCTACTGGAGGAGTCCCCACCCGCAGTGCCTACCTGCCAGGCCTTGGGAGGGAGGCAGGAAGCTCCACAGTACCCCCAGGGACAGTGCCAACTGAGGCAGGGGTCAGGCAGTGGCCCAGCACTGGGTTGCCTCTCCTGATGGTGCCAGAGGCGCTGGCTGGGCCCTGGCTTCTGTTCTCTTGTCAGTAAGCTGGCACCAGCCAACCTCTCTGCCACCTTCCAACAATGGCAGGCAGTATCTCTTGGCATCAGCAACTGATACCCCCCACCATGGGCACCTTGCAGTACCTGGCGAGGGTGTCTGGGGGATCCCAGCTCTTCCCCATCTGCCTGGCTTTCCCTGGGGAGGACACTGACTCTCTGTACCCACCTCCCACCAAGTTTTCTCTATTTCTTGGGAATCCCAGGAATCATCTGACACGACGGCTGTGAGCCAGGCCTGGGCACAGTGACAGGGTTTAATCAACCGAGGCTACAGAGCCATTTGCCCAAGGTCAGGTTAGCAACACTGGCAACAGAGGAGGGGCATGGAGGCAGGCCGAGCTGGGTTCTCATCCCACTCCAGGCCCTCAAAAGCCGGTGAGTCTGTTTCTCATCTGGAAAATGGTGCTCACAGGCCATGCCTTTCAGAGATGTGTTTGCAGTGAAAAAGCAACAGTGTTCCTTTCCCAGGACCCTGGGCCTTTCCCTGGCTGGAGGGACAGATCCTTGACATCCTGGACACAACAGAGATGACATCAAGCCTTCTAATTGTGGCAATCTGCCTCACTCAGGCAGCCTCACTCAGCCTCCTAGAGGCTCAGAGAGGTCTGACCACTCTAAAAGCACACAGCAGTAGAGGTAGAACTGGATGTGCTGGCCCCTCCCTTGTAGCAGTCTCCTCCTCCGCACATTTCTGTCATCAACAAGGACAGGGTGCCAAGCACTCTTTAGAGGGGCACTGAGACAGGCTTACTGGGGGCTGTGGCCCTGTGCAGCAACACACTTAGCCCAATTTCAGTTGAGGAGGGGGAGGCTCACCTGAGGTGGCAGAGGAGGGACTGGAATGTAGGCATGGCCAACCTCAGTGAAACGTGGGGTCTTCAGCTGGAGGTGGGGCCCCACCCAGACTGGGGATGTCTGAACAGGCCTGGACCCACACCCACTTAAATCACCCTCAGGCAAGTTGGGAAGGACTGATAAGCAGGAGCCACCCCTCCAGGAAGGAGCCTGGGAACTGGGAGGGGACTGGCTCTGCTGGGCAGAGGCTTTCCCTCCAACTGCCCTGTGTACTTATTAATTTATTCAGGTGTACATTCAAAAATATTTATGGGAAGCTGGTGCACAGCAGGAAGACAGGAGCCTGCCCCGATGGAGCTCATGGGCCGTGGGGAGGCTGGTCTGACTGGAACCATGATCAAAGGGGAGCATGGAGAAGATGAGGGTGGGAGGTGGGCAGGGCCTGGAGGACAGTTGGGTTTTATGGGGAGGGCAATGGCGGATTGAGAGCAGAGCTTAGGCAGGAATTACCTGGGGCTGGCACCACAGGCTTCCTTCGAAGTGGACTACCAGCACCCATCCCTGTGAGACAGCTGAAGAAACAGGAGGCTCACAGGGCTGAGGACTGCTCCAAGGTCATAGGACTGACCCAAGGCCACACCGGTGGCCACGCCAAGAGTCAAGTTAGGGCAGCCTGGAGCAGATGTGAGATCCTTCTACACGTGGGCTGAGTCCCCAATGATGGGAGTCAGGGCTGAGTGACTGGGTCAGAGGTTCTCATCAGCCTCACTGAGCTGGCAGGGCCCACTCAGCTGGCGGTGGGGGAGGTTTGGACACCACAGAGGGGTGATTCCAGGGTGATGCCTACCCACCCTCAGCTATTTCCATAGAAACTGGTGCCTTCTGTGAAAGGGTTTGAGCTGATGTCAAGGACCAAATTCAGACACTCTTCAGTCTAGAGGAGACTAATGACAAGCAGGGGGGTGGGGACTAGAGGAGATGAGAGGGGCTCCCAGTGTGTGGGCTAGAGGTGTCAGGCATGGTGCCAGGGGGCATGAGGCTATCCTGACTGACTGGGCCACGTGGGCCACAGGAGCTGCCAGGCGACCACAATATGACCCCGAGTGTGAATGCAGGGAAGCAGTCTGCCAGGAACCACTGCCTGAGAACCCCCAGGACACATGTGAGGGTGGGCACTGAGGGCAGCAACAGCAATACACATCCTGTAGATGGGGAAGCTGAGGCTCGGAGAGGGAACGCGGGCTGCCCAAGCCATCCAGTGAGCAAGGACCTCGACGTGGCCAGGTGGGAGAGCACAGGACGGTTCTCCTGGGGTGACTCAGGTGCTGAAGCTAGACAATTGGGTGTCTCCCATGTGCCTAGCTCTGCTCCAACACCCCTCAGAGGGGACTCTATCCCCTCCCTACTCTCCATTTTACAGAGGATCAAATCCAAGGCTCCGAGAGGTTATGTCACTAGCTCAAGGCCACAGAGCTGAGTGGGGGCTACATGTTGA
Source organism: Camelus ferus (assembly GCF_009834535.1). Taxonomy (NCBI): domain Eukaryota; kingdom Metazoa; phylum Chordata; class Mammalia; order Artiodactyla; family Camelidae; genus Camelus; species Camelus ferus. The sequence continues at coordinate 15,629,046 of NC_045717.1, forward strand.
GCGCTCTAGCCCTCCCAAGGCAATGCACATTCAGAAACAGCGACCTTGGTGCCCACAGATCCCAGGTCTGACCATTGCCCTGGAAGCCCACCCTTCTGAGGGTAACAGCAAATCATATATCCCAAGCTATTCTCAAAACCCTTTGCTTTCTTCAGTGAATGTGTGGCCTCCCCAAGCATCCACCCCTCCTCTGTTCTTTGAGGCCACTGGCTGCAGCCCCCATGCCCCACAATGCTATGGAAGAGACCTCCCAATTGTTCAACCAACAGTCGTTTATTACCAGGCACCACTGGCTGGCCTGGGACCCCTGGAGACAAATGAGCCCTGGTCCCTGACCTCCGTTCAGCAGAGCAAGGCATTTCTGATTCATTTTACAGGTGAGAAAAACAGTAGCAGGGATGAGAACAGACTTGTAGGAACAGAAGTGGGATCCCTACCCTGCTTTGAGACTGGCCAGCAATGGTTCCCCTATTTCAGACAGACATCTGGCCCCAAGCAATGCTGAGGGGGCTCTTCTACTGGGAAAGGGCGGCAGGGTTGGGTAGTGCAAGACAAATGATGCCAATGCTGTCAGCTGGTGAGGGGAACAGGGTGAAGGGAGGCTGGGACCCAGGGGCTGCTTTCTGCTGTAGAGGCACCTCACTAATGCTCCCTTCCCACCCCCTAGCTTATACCTGGTCCCCATCAGAAAACACCTCTCCTTGGTGGGGGAGGAATCTAGGGGCAGAGTGGCAGGACTTGGATTCCCATCTGCGCCCCAGCCCTCCACTCCTGACCGTTCCTGAGTCACATGACTCACCCAGAGTCATGGCCCAGGCTGAGCCTGGGGTCACTGTGCCAGGTTACCCTTCTGGCCAGTCCACAGCTCTTGGAGCTCGACGTGGCAGCCCAGGTCACGCAGGGCAGCTTTAGCCACATCCTCACAGTCACGGTGGGCAGCACGGGCCTGAGAGATGAGTGCCTCGGCCCCCAGCTCCAGGATGGGCCGTGAGAAGGCTTGGCTGCGGGCCACCAGGTTTCGGATCAGCATGCAGGCCTGTTTCTAGAAGGGAGAGTAGAAGGTGAGTGGCTGTGAGCTGACGGGTGGGGCCCAGGGGTGGAGTCCACTCTGACCTCAAAGTCCTCATAACACAACCTGAGAGCAGCCAATATTCAGTGGGTGCCTAGGCTATGACTCATCAGGTTAGACTCATGTCCCCACTTCATCCTCTTGTCAGCCCTGGGGAGCAGGGCTAATCCCCCCATCTCCCAGGTGAGGGGACTGAAGCTCAGGATAGCCAAGGGTGTAGCCAGGTGGGACTGATCCCTCAGGTATGGGACCCTAAGTCTCAGAGCAATATCCCCTGAGGCTGGCAAGAGCCTGGCAGGGACTGCAGGGGAGAAGGGCAGGGAGACAGTGGGAAGAGCGGGCTTGTGCCCAGGGTCCATCTGTCCATTATACTGTTACTCAGCCAACATTTGTGCTCTGTGTATCTGCCGGGCATGGGTGCTGAGAAGCATCCTAACATGGCAGTCAGAGAGTGGGTGAGAAGCACGTGAGGTGTGAGGGCTTGCCTGGCCAGTGTGGTCAGGGATGGATAAGGGGATGGGCTAGCCAAGGGCACAGTGTCCTGGAGGAGGGACCAGCAAGAGCAAAGGCCCCCAGTGGGACTGAGCCTGGTGTGTCTAAGGACCCACAAGGAGGCCCCTGGGTTGGGAAGGGATGAAGGGTGGGAGGCAGGGAATGCCCTGGGGGCTGCTGCAGGGAGGAGTGTGGGTATCAGGCAGGCATGTGCGTTGCTTGTCTACACTTCAGCTCTGCTGACACCTCAGCAACGTGTGGACAGTGGTCCACCATGCAAAACACAAAGCAGTAGCCCAAGGTGGGGCAGGGAACCTTCCCCAAACGCCAGCAGATCTCCATCGGCTGGTACCTCCAACTCCTCCTCCTCCCCAGATCCCTCTAAAGAGACTGTTAGGAAAGAGAAAGAACAAACACAAATAGAGCAAAGGGACAGGAAAGGAGACAACAGCAGGCAGAATTCAGCACATTTTAGGAGGATGGGAAAGTAGATAGAGGACCTCAGGTGCTGAGGAGGAAGTAAACCCTGGGGCTTGGGTCACAATGGAGATGGGACAGGGACAAAGAGGGCCTGCCTCCTTGCCCCCTCCCCCACCAGCATGCCAGCCTGTTGCCCCACCTGCCCAGCAGGCTCCCATCCCCTCCTCCTGTCCCTCATGCTTACCTGCACACCAGCCTCCTGCGGGTGTGCCTTCATGGCCTGAAGTGCGGCCAGGGCCCCGCCACCCTCCACAATGACCCGGCTGTTCTCTGGCTTGCGCAGGGCCAGGACGCACAGGGCAGCACAGCTCTGCTCACACACCTGTGGGATGGGTCACGAGGATGGCTGAGAGGAGGCAAACAGACCCCCCCATCATCACCAGCTCCCCAGGTGAGTGCCCTGTGACCTCACCTGGACAGACTGCTGTGTACTGGACCCAGAAAGGATGCCAGGGTGCATCAACCAAGTTCTTAGGGGTGATAGTCTCACCCCAGGCCCCCTGCTCACCCCACCCTAGCCCTCACTCACCGTCACCCTGCCCCCAGCCTCTTGCTGGCTGGCCTCATCCTAGGCCTCGCCCCGCTTCAGGAGATGGGAAAGGCCATTATGTAGATACAGATACTGATATGGGACTCCAGCCATGCTGCCCTACCTTGTGTGGCCCCCCACCAACCCCAAGGTGGGTACCTGGGGGCTGGCCAGGTGCCGGGTCATGGCGGCCACAATGGACTCAGTCCCGCCGGCGCGGACGATGGCATCCTTCACGTCATCATTGCCTGCGATGGCCCTCAGGGCACTTAGCACTTGTTTCACAAGGTCCTGAAGGGAGGTGACACATAGGTCACCCCTAGCCAGCCCCAGACACTAACTGTTTGGTTGCTGGATTGTTGAGGGTGGGTCTAAAGGGAGGGTCTGGAGCTGTTTCAATGTCTGCTGCCTGGACAACATGTGGGGTCACCCTGGGGCATGCAGGTAGCATATAACAGCAAGGTTATTTATCACTTTCTGTGTAGAGAAGGCAGGGGAGGCTTGGGGAGGTGGACCCTGGAGTTCAGGCCACCTGCTTTTGGATGACTTTGACACCACCCCTTCAACATACAGAAAGGGACATGTGGCTCATGGGTCATGAGAAGTGAAAATCGAACTTTGGTTCTGGGGTCAGTGGACAGGGCCAGCGTGTTCTGACTCAAGCCTTTCTGGCTGGCCGGGGCCCAAAGGGGCAGAGTTCACTGGGAGGCCCAGAGCCTTCCCCAGGGACTGAGAGAAATGACAAATTGAAACTCAGGTGCAAGGGCTTTGCTCCCTCATACTGCTCCAGATGCCCACCTGGTGGTCGTTGCAGTCGGCCAGCAGGGCCACTAGGATGCTGAGGCCCCCGAGGTTGACAACCTCCTGGCAGAACTCGTTGCGGACAGCCAGGCGGGACAGGGTGCTGCAGAGCTCACTCAGGATGCTGGGGTTGTCAGGAAATGCTGCAGGGAGTGGGGAGAAGAAGCCACCGGGGTGAGGAGGGGGAGAACCAGCCATGGTTCGAATCCTGCTCTGCCCGGGAAGCCTGGCCCCTCTGCCTGGCCATGTGGCCACTTGTACCGGGAGGGCCCCAGGAAACACCAGAGGCTGCCTGGGCCTGTGGTGCCCCCTGCTGGCTCCTTGGGGAGACACAGGAATGTGCCTTCCCCTCCACAGTGTCCCAGATAAATTCCAGACAGACTGATGATCTTGACTAAAAAAAGAAATCCATAATAGTGCTATAATAAAACATCCGGGACTATTTTTGTTATCTTGGGTTGGGAATGACCTTTCCAAGTGCAACAGGACACCTAGAAGTTGCAGAGGGACATATGGGTAGAGTTGACTGGGGCAAAATTGAACACAGATGCTGAAGACAGAGCTCAGAGGCACCAAGGAGAGGCCCGACTGAGGCTGATGAGGGGGTAGTTAGGGGGTTGGGAGTGTGGGGCAGGGGGGATGCAGAGAGCCACAGTGACACAGAGCTCAGTAATGATCAGTTCATATGTCCCCCTGGCCAGGCTGTAGCCCCCAGTGACTCCATGAACACTATCTGGGTGAGCCATGGAGGTATTCTCTAGATGTGGTGACATCCATGACCAGCTGACTGTAAGTAAAAGAGATGATCCTTGATGGTCTGAGTGGGCTGCATCCAATCAGCTGCAGGCCTCAAGAGGGAAACAGAGGTCTCCCTGAAGAGGAAGAAACTTGCCAGTGGACTGAGGTGTTGGCTCCAGCCTGAGCCTCTGGCCCGCTTCATGGATTTCAGACTCGAAAGCCCCACAACCACGTGAGCCAACTCCTTGCAATAAATCTCTCTCCTCTCTCTCTGCTCCCCCCATATATACACACATATACATACACATATATACAAAAATACACATTCGTATACACACATACACATCCTAAAGGTTCTGTCTCTCTCATAGCATCCTGACTGATATGAGCTCCTATACGTAAACAGGGAAGATGGAAACTTTCCCTTGGAAAAGCAGCCTGATTTTGCAGATGGTCAGGCCTCATTTCTACCCTCTCCGGAGGTGTGGAGAGGAGACCAAGGCAGGCCCATCTCCCCCATATACAAGGCCAGAGTCATGCACATAGGCCTGGCCACAGAGCCAGAGCCACAGGTTAGGCTGAGAAGGGGAACTCATTCTTCTAGCACCTTCTGTGCAGCAGACCCCAGTCAGGCCTTTTCCAGTGGATGCAGTGGGCAGGGGGCAGGGGTTCTGGTGCCCAAATGTCAGTGTTGTGACCTCCCGTGGCTGTCTCATCAGGGTCACCCCAGAGTCAGGCACATGGACATGCACAAGAATTTGTGGCCAAGTATGAACTCAAGTGTAAACCTCCACCTGGGAGCAGCCACGGTGAGTGCCAGCAACACTTCCCATCTTCAGGAAACAGTACCCTTCTTTTTTCCCTTTGGTGAGTCCTCCCTTCTCTCAGTCTGTGTTGTTAGACAGAGCCATGCCCCCTCCCCAAATGGCACTAGAGATGAGCATGGGACCTGGTCCTGGCCATTGAGTACTGGCTTGGAACTTTCCTGGAGCAACCAGGAGTAAGGACACTGTTCTGCTAGGGCTGGCACACAAGTGGGATCAAGCTGACAGACAAGTGGAGCCTGGAGCCAGCCATGCCTGAAGCAGTCCTAAGCCCTGATTCCCACTCTTGCCACATCTGCTCCTACCTTTGGCAGCCTCAATGAGCACCTTCAAGCCTCCATTCTCCTTCACGATCATCTTGGCATGGTCATGGGCATGGCCAAAGGGTACACGGATGTCATCATCGAAGGTCATAACACGTAGGGCCCAGCAAGCCTCCCTGACCACGTCGGCACAGTGGCTGTGCTGGGTGATAGCGCCAGTCAGCAGGGGCAGCACACCAGCCTTCACCAGGCTCTGCCGATTCTGCTCGTGCTTCAGGCAGGCATGGCGCACACAGCGGATCCCAGAACAGGTTACACTGGTCGAGTCGGTATTCCCGGCCAGTGTGGCCACCAGCAACTGCAGGCCCTGGGAGTCTAGGAGGTCGGGCTGGCCATCAGTCAGGGCTGACAGGGCATTGAGGGCCTGGAGCAGGAGGCCTTGGTCACCTGTGGCGGCCAACTTCCAGGTGGCAAGGAGGATGGGGTAGGCCCCCTTCTCAGCTGCAAGAAAGCGGCAGGCCTTGTGCTGCTTGCACTGCTCGCAAAAGCGGGTGAGGTGTGCTGACGCCTCCTGCAGGTCAGAGTGGGCCACAGACTCCTGCAGGTCATCCAGGGCCTACAGGACATGGGAGAATCCTCCATGTCAGCTCAGTCCAAAGAGGGCCACGGGGACAGTGTGGCATCCCTGTGGGATTCCCTCCCCTGGGATCTGGGCCTGTGGTGGCAGTTTGGTGGGGCCAGTTCCAGCTGTGGCAGCTTCCGCACCTGTGCTTTTAGGAGCCCTGAGCTTGAGAGGCCACGTAGAGAGAGAGGCCCCACCCTCTGTGTCCCTGCCAAGGAGCCACACACATGAGTGCAGGCGTATTAAACATTCTAGCCCTGGGTGCTGTGGCATGAGAGGACCCAAGTGAGACCTGCAGAAGAACTGTCCAGCTGAGTTCAGTCAACCCAACCAAATCACAAGAAACAACCAAATGGCTATTGTTTTGGGTTGTTTGTTATGCAGCCATAACGAAGTGATACACCTGCCAACAGCCAGCTCTCCCAGGGAGGCGAAAGCCACCTTCACCGGCCTTGCACATTATCAGATGTCTCCTGTTTGTCTCTCTCATTCACTCCACAAATATTTACCAAGCATCTGCCAAATGAAACCACACTATACACACACTTGGTTCACCCACAGTCAACTCTAAGCCCTTGGGGGAAAAACTTATAATGAAAGTCACAAGCTCAAGAGGAGCCTGCACCTCTGGAGCTTAAGGTATCATTTGCATCCAGCTCTGGTGAGGGTGGGTCTACAGACATCATCAGTCCAAAGGGCTTTGATTTGGCCTCGACTACCATGAAAGACAAGAATGCTTCTCGGTCAACCCTCGCTGAGCTCAGACTAGTGGACTTTACTGAGCATACGTTATGACGAAACAGAATATTAAGAAATAGGTTAACCCCAGAGTGTGTGACTTGAATACATGTTTTTTTTAAAGAAGATACATAGAGAGAAGGGTACAGCTCAGTGGTAGAGTGCGTGCTTAGCATGCATGAGGTCCTGGGTTCAGTCCCCAGTATCTCCATTAAAAACATAAATAAATAAAACCTAATTACCCCCTCCCCTCAAAAGGGAAAACAAACAAATAAAAAAAAAGATATGCAAATGGCCACTAAGGATATGAAAAGATGCTCAACATTACTAGGGAAATGCACATTAAAACCACAATGAGACACCATCACACTCATTATGGTGACTACTACTAAGAAAAAACAAAACAAAACACAAAAACCCACAAAAGACCTGAAAATAACAAGTGTTGGTGAGAATATGGAGAAATTCGAACCCTGTGCACTGTTGCTGAGAATATAAAATGGTGCAGCTGCTGTGGAAAACAGTATGGTAGTTCCTCAAAAAATTAAACAAGGAGATCCAGCAATTCCACTTCTGAGTATACATCCCAAAGAACTGAAAGCAGGGTTTCAGATGTCTGTACACCCATGTTCACAGCAGCATCATTCACAGGAGTCAAAAGGCAGAAGCAACCCCACTGTCCATTAATGGATGAATGGATAAACAAAATAGGGTATATCCATACAATGGAATATTATTCAGCCTTAAAAAGGGAGGAAATTCTGACAAATATTACAACATGGATGAACCTTGAGGACATTATGCTAAGTGAAATGAGCCAGTCACAAAAGGTCAAATACTGTATGATTCTCCTTGTATGAGGTCCGTAGAGTAGTCGCATTCAGAGACAGAAAGTAGAATGGTGGATGCCAGGGCTGGGAGGAGGGGGATGGGCAGTTAGTTAACAGGGACAGAGTTTCAGTCTGGCATGATGGTTGCACAATAATGTGAATATACTTAATGCCACTGAACTGTGCACTTAGAAATGGTTAAGATGGTAGATTTTATGTTATGAATATTTAACCACAAAACCAAAACCAAAAAGAGGATGTGGCCTTTTGGCAGAAATACTGCAAGAAACTTGAAAAGCTTGTGATACAAGTGCCACTGAGAACACACAATACTGGAGTTACAACCACTGTATGTTCAGTCAGATAAGAAAGGCAAAGAAAATGAGCAAAATTTGCACACTAGTACCTGTCAAATTTCAGGAAATCTCTTCTTGTCTTGGATCTTATTAGAAAGCCCAGTCCTTGAGTTGGCTGGCTATGGTCATCATCTCCACGGTCTCTAGGTGCTGCCTGTCACTCCCCCAGACCCCACTACTGGATGAGGAGAGCACAGTTGCTAAAGCAGAGGTGGTAGGGCCAGCTGTGCTCCATCTGTGACAAGTCAGCATGGTGACAGGGACTTGGGCCACCAACCCTGGGGGTCATTTTCTGTGTCTCTGTGACTGATGGCTTTTATTCTGGAACTTTCACATATAAAACTGGACTAGTTTCTATTCAAAGAGTTGCAGACTTCATCCCAGTTTTACTGGCAACCATTTTTTTCACTGAAGTATGGTTAACTTACAATATTGTGTTAGTTTCATATATGCAGCAAAGTGATTCAGTTGTGTATATATATAAATATACAGGGGGAGGATACAACTCAAGTGGTAGAGTGTGTGCTTAGTACACATGAGGTCCTGGGTTCAATCCCCAGTACCTCCATTAAACAAACAAACAAATAAATAAATAAATAAACTATTTGCTTTCCCCCTAAAAAATTTTTAAATATATATATATATATATAGCTATTCTTTTTCAGGTTCTTTTCCACTATAGGTTACTATACGATATTGAATATAGTTGTCCCTGTTTTATATAGTAGGTCCTTGTTGTTCATCTATTTTATATATAGTAGTTTGTATCTGGTAATCCCAAACTCCTAATTTATTCCCTATCCTTTTCCCCTTTAGTAACCCCTTTTGTTTTCTATGTCTGTGAATCTATTTCTATTTGTGAATAAGTTGATTTGTATCATTCTTTAGATTCTACGTATCAGTGATATATTTGTCCTTCTCTGTCTGACTTACTTCACTTGATATGATAATCCCTACGTCCATCCATATTGCTGCAAATGGCATTATTTCATTCTTTTTTATGGTTGAGTAGTATTCCACTGTGTGTGTGTGTGTGTGTGTGTGTGTGTGTGTGTGTGTGTGTGTGTGTGTACACACACACTATATCTTCTTTATCTAGTCATCTGTCAATAGACACTTAGGTTGCTTCCATGTCTTGGCTATTGTAAAGAGCGCTGCTATGAACACTGGGGTGGATGTATCTTTTTGAACTAGAGTTTTCTAATTCTCTAATTTCTCTCTGGTTGGATGTGAACTTCAATGCTCATGGTGCCACCCCTCTGGAAGGTGAGAATGGGATTGGTAGGAGGGACAGGACAGGGACTTTCAGATTTTACTACAAATGCTTGAATATTGTTTGAATCTTTTATGCCAAGAATGTGTTCATGTTCTTCTGCAATGAAAAATAAAATTTTATAAAAAAGAATATATATATATAATATGTATACATATGTACAACTGGATCATTTTGCTCTACACCTGAAACTAACACAACATTGTAAATCAACTATACTTCAATTAAAAAATAAAATAAAATTTCAAAAGTCAAATTAAAAAGAATAAAAGGGCAAAGATTGTAAACAAACAAGGAGTTTCCTGTACTGCTGGTAGAAGGCAGCAGGGCCATTCTCTGAGCTTAGCTACACTGGGAGAGGGACCTGGGTCTGGACACATCTCTATCCCTCACCAGAGGTAAATCATTTATCTTTGGGAAGCCTCAGATTCCTGATCAGCAAAATGGACTAATCATAGATTGAGATAACATGTTTTAAGAATTTAGCACAATGTCAAGTACTTAAGAAGTACTTTGATTCTTAGAGACTATTTTTGTTGAGAGCCTTCATATATAAAGGACATCTACAAATCAATAACATGAGCAACCCAATAGAAAAATTGCCAGGAGAGAGGCTCAATTTAAAACATATTCATCCTCAGTAGCAAAGAAAGTCAAAAGACAACAAGATAATTTTCACAAAACCTCTGCAAGGTAGGAGATAGTGAGGAAGTTGAGGACAGGGAGAAGTAAGCAACTGCCCTGAAGTAGAATTAGGTTCACACCCAGGACTGTCTCCTCCAACTTCCTCTTTTACCCCTATGCTCTTTGCTGCAAAGTGCATCATATTTTTTCTTTGGATCTCAATTTTACCATCTGTTAAATGGGGGTAATAAGCCCAACCTTGCAGGTATCTTTGGGAAAATAACTGAGACAGCATGAGGAAAGTGCCTGGCATAGAACTAAGTCCACAGCTGGTTCTCAATAAACACTAGAACTTTCTACGTTTTACCAACAGCTTACCAGTTTGATGGATGAACTTAAGGAAAGGACTTAACCTCTGTGAGCTGTGCTTTCCCTGTTTGGATCACTGGAGAGCAAGGGCAGGCTCTGGGCCTTCGCTTCCCCACCAGAAAGCCAGGGATGACATCACCACCCTCACAGGCCAGTTTAAGTGCTAAGGGGATGGGCTGTAACCTGCCAGTAAATAGTCAGTGCTCAGTAAATGACAGCCTTACTATGATCCCACTCTCTTTTCCTGGGATTCCTGTCCATTTTTCTGAGCAAACTCAGTGACTGGGAGGTAGGAGAGAGGCTCCTCCAAGGCGCCCTCCACCCCAAGGCTCCCAACACTAGAACAAAAATGAACACTGTCTACCCCTTAGGCTTGGAGTGCTATCCACTCCTGTCTACGCCGTCTGCTCCAAACTCAGACTGTGGCATGTGGGTGGGTGGGCAGAGCATGGCGACCCCTGAGATGCCCTCAGACGTTGACTCTGGGAGCCCTGGCTGCAAACTCAGGCTTGCCTGTGCTTGCCAGGCAGGCTCTGACCTTCTGAGTCTGTATCTGCCACTGGGAATCAGTGGGAATCAGGGAAAAGATGCCCCTGACAGAATTAAGAGGTGATGTGGGACTCAGCATGTAAGGCCAACATGGGCTGCCCCCTCATACCTGCAGGACGTCATGTGTGGGCTCCTGGAGTCCATCTGCAGAGACTTTCAGCGTCATCTTTACAATGTTGCTCAGATCAACTCCTGTGGGTGGTGGGGGAGTCAGGAAACAAGTGACAGCCATCACCCCCATGGGCCTGCCAGAGTCACACCTCAAGTCCCTTCTGCTGGGACCAGCCTACTTCGGGGGCCTTCAGAGATCTGCCCAGCTCCCCATCCTGCCCCGCTCCCTGCCCAGGCAGGGCCCAGCAGCCACACCCAAATGCTTTGGCCCCATCCAGCTAGTGGGAACAGAGGAGCAGTGAGGCTATACACCATTGCTGCAGTGAGGGACACATTCTGTTTGGTGGGCTTTGAGGGGAAGGGAACCCATGACCTCTTTCCTTGGGGCTCCCACTGTTCTTCACCCTGGGTGCATCTTTGCCCTCTCTGGTACCCCCAAAGGAAGCCCCTACTGTGCAGAACACTTCTAGATGGTCCTCCAGCCCCTGTCCAGTGTCTATACCCTACTCTGTGCCCGGGATGCCAGCTTCTGAACTCTAAGGCTGGATCCCCGGCCTCCCTTGCTCCCTGGCATCTGACTGGATTTGGCCAATGGGAAGCTGGACTTGAGATCAGGGGCAGGAGGAGTGGGAAGGTGGGGTGTTCATTCCCAGCTTCCTGCCTCTGTCTTTGTCAGGTAACCCTCCTCCCCTGCGATGGCCTGTCATGGGGCAGGGGAAGTCCCTACTGTGCCTGGCAGAGTCTCCTAACCTTGCTCATGCTATTGCAAAGAGCTCCCTCTTTACCACTCTCCTCCATGGCCTGGCTTGAGCACGCCACCTATTTCCATGGGCCGGTCATCAACACCTCTTCTGCCTCCATGAACTCAAGCTGGGGTGCAGGTGGGGCAGGGAGGCAGGTGGCCCTGTTTCTTGGGAGGTGGTCAAGAGAAGTCTCTTCAAGAAAGCAACAATTAAAATGAGACCCAACTTGAAGGACCCAGCCCTTCAGATGTCAGGGTAAGGTCCAGGCAAGTAGAAGGTGGGTGTCAAGCAAGGTGGGAGTGTGTGGCCAGCCTGCTTGGGGCAGAGCCCAGAGCTGCCATGCCAGGAGGGATGGGGTCGTGGCAGGACACCATTCTTGCACGTTAAGAGCCACGGACTGGAGGTGACTGTCGGGCAAAGAGCCACAGCAGCGCTGAGACCGGGCCACACTGCCTTACCCTGTGACTCAAACTGCTCCACAGCCTCTTTCACTGCCTCCTCCGGCTCCATCTCCAATTCCTCGATGTTCTCGCGAACGGCTGCATCGAAGGTTTCCTGGGTGATACGCTTGGAGGCCATCGTCATCTTCTCCTCGTGGGGCCAAGGACATCCACTAGTTGCTCCCAAGCTAAGAAGGTAAGAAGAAAGCTTCATCAAGAGGGAGAGGCAACTGAGAACCTGGCCACCATTTAGGGAGCATCTACCAAGGGGCCACAGCCTACAACCACCCTGGAAAAATTCTTACAGCCTGAGTCACAGGAAAGGGTGATATCCGAACATCCACAGAACATCTAAAGTACAGAAGAGGGCAGGTAGTTTACCACATTTTATCTAAGAAATGAGGAATGTTAATATAACATATGTCCTTATAGTAAAAAGTAGTAATAATAAAGATAAAATAATATCTTAATAATATTATGTTGTATGTTACATGATTGTAATATTATATGTATTACTCATATTTATTCACATATTACTCTGTTATACAGTTATAGACTTTACATGTAATTACATAATGAAATAAAACGTTACAATAGCATATAGTTATACCAATAAAGATTTAAAATAAAATTTAATAATAATAATAATAAAAATGAAAGTAAATTAAAAGCTAACAGAAATAGTCACCTGTAACAGGAGGTAGAGAAAGGGTGATGAGAGCAGGAACAGAAGTTGAATTATTCTGTCTTAAAGTACTTCATTTTACAGGTTTGAATTTGGAACTCAGATAAATGCTTTGTGTGATTAGGAAAATAAATATGCCAAAATAACCAAAATAAAAATAAAAGCAATCCCTAAAACTCAAGGGCAAAATGAAACTAATGAATCTAACATTTTATCTTCATGGATCACTTAATGCAATTTTAAAACAGTGATATGACTGTATATTCTTTTTTTTTTTTATAACGGTATATTCTTATTGGGATCTACTCTAAGGATAGAATCGCAAAAGAAAATCTTCAACAATTTTCAGTAATCATGTTATCAGAAACTACTATTATAGATGTAGCAAGTAAGTAGTAGTGTTTGTATCATTAGGAACCAGTATAAAAGAAAAAAGATTCTAATATAAAATCAAAGAAGTAAAAACTCAAAACTCCTAAATTCGAACTGGAAATACAAGATGAATCATTACGCATTTTCATTTGAGCAAACAAAGAACCAATTTTCTATTAATATGAACTGAGAATGCCTGGAGGAAATGATACCACAGCAGTAATGAGCACCCTGAATACCAGCTGTGGTCTCTATATACCATTTTCCACCAAAGAAGCCAGGGGTCTTGGAATAATGGTTGAGTCTATGTCTGGGTAGGAAATGGGCCAAATGAGCCAGGAGCATCATGTGAGGCCAGAAAGCAAAGAAGCTTCTAAAGGCCACTGGGGTCACATCAAAGGACTCAGACTACCCTAAAGGGCACCTACTAGCTAAGGAAGATGGGATAAGTGAGCATTAAAACAAAACAAAACAAAACCAATAGATACCAAAATCAAAATCTGTGTATTCACAATAGTACTAAAAGAAACAGCTCATTCTTCTGAAAGTGGGCATATAAAGAATCCAGCATTAATCCTGCCTCCCTCATGCAAGTGGACACCAGGTTATAAAGACAGGACAAGGGAAAGTTATTCTTTGCCACAAATCCAGCTAACCAACCAAGACAGGACAGATCTAGATGACGATCTCCACGGGCTGCAAAACCGTGAGGTGCAAAACTGATGGGGAACCTGATAACAGATGGACAGTACCTGCATCCACTGTGTGATTCCATGTCATCAAAAGAGAAACTGGATGCCATCTACCTCCCAACAAGAATAAAAGGCACCTGTGAAGTCATCTTGCTGAAAACTCAGACCTGAATCTGACTGTGAGTCCAATGGAACTTTCTACGATGAAGGAGTGTTCTACCTCTGTGCTGTCCAATGTGGCAGCTGCCAGTCCCATATGGGATTGAGCAGGTGAAATGGAGCTAATACAACTGAGGAACTGAATATGTACCTTTATTTAATTTTAATTCATTTTAATGTAAATAGCTGCATGTGGTAAGTGGCTGTCATACTGGATAGAGAGGCTGTAGAGCTAATGACTAGTTTATAGGAAATTGAGGACAGACAGACAATACCACAGGGATGTGATCTGCAAAATCCCCATGGAAGGGGCTGGGGAGGGGAACCTCAGCTACAGGACAAACAGCTAGCGTTTTCAACAAATAAATCGCAAGAACAGTGAAAAGGACTGGGGGTCCATCAACAGATGAAAAGATAAACAAAATGTGAAGTCCATATAATGGAATATTATTCAGCCATAGAAAACGAAGCCCTGACACACATGCTATGAGGTGGATGCGCTTCAAAAACATCTTGCTAAGTGAAAGAAGTCAGACACAAAAAGCCACATGTTGTATGAACCCATTCATATGAAATGTCTAGAACAGGCAAATCCATACAGACGGAAAGTAGATGAGGGCTTACCAGGAGCTGGGGGAGGTGAAGAAGAGGGGGAATGGGGAGTGACTGCTAATGGGGATAAGGCTTCCTTTTGGGGTGGTGAAAATGTTCTGGAATTAGTGGTGATGATTATACAACTTTATGAATATACTTAAAATCACTAAATTGCACACTTTAAGTGGGCGAATATTATGGTATGTAAGTTACAGTTCAATTTAAAAAATACTCTTCCAGTAAAAAACAAACCCCAAATGAAACCCAGCACAGGCACACACTGGAAGCCAGGGAACAGGATCAGTAGTTAGATTACCCAGCACCTTGGGCAGTCACTTCTCCTTTGGGGGTTTGGGGGCACATCATAGAATTAAATAATGCAAAACCCTCAGTAAACTAGCCAATGGTCTTGACAAGAAGGTCCCCAGGGTGCAAGCAGTTTAACATCTAATATTTGCCATACTCTCTTTTTAACAAGAGGGCAAACAGGCCTCAGGACCAGAGCCTAACAGAGGTTAACAACTTTTAAAATCTTACTTGTTTTACTGTATCTACCTTGTTTATTGTAGCAATACCATGTTTCCATTTTGGAATTATATCAAATTTCTACTTAAAATACATCACTTTTAATTAATTAATTAATTATTTTTAATGGAGTTACTGGGGATTGAACTCAGGACCTGCGTATGCTAAGCATGTGCTCTACCACTGAGCTATCTTTCCCCCGTCATTTTTTAATCTTATAATAGAGTTGCAAGAATAGTACAAGGAGCACTATCTAGGGGCTATACAAAAGGGTCTTGTAGCTTCACCAATGGTTAACATTTTGCATGATAACCTCTATATGAGTGTGAGTGTGAGTGTGTGCCTATGTGAGTGTGTGACACGTATATTGTTGGAGAGCATGCTTCAGGCATGGGATCCCTTCCCTCCTACAGATATCAGCATGACTCTTCCAAGAAAAGGACACTCTCTTATACATTCACAGCGCAAATGAAATTTAACACAAGAAATCTAACAATGATGCAATACTATTTTCTAACATATGATGTTAGAACATATGATGTTAGAAAGTCCATAACATGATGGACTTTCTTGATTGTCACAATATTGTCTTTTAAAACAATTTGTTGGTTTTTTTTTTTCTGGTCCTGGATCCATTCCAGAATCACAGAAAGCACAGAAAGTGTGTTACAGGGACAAAGGCGTAGGGGGAGCTAGGGCAGTGGTATGGGAATGTGCTACATTGGGCTGTGTGGGAAATGAGCCACTCAAGCCCTCGCTTCTCTCTGTGGACGTAGCATTGAATGCGAATATTCCATCTGTGTTTGTGCAGATGCCTGGGGTGGGAAAGGTGGGAGGACAGGCTCCAGGGCCAGCCAGGGGGACTCAAATCCCAGGCCCTCCACTTAACCTCACTGTTGGTCAACTCTCTCATGTGTGACACAGGAACAAATACAGAATGTAATCATAGGGCTGGAGTGAAAATTCAACCCATCAATTCCTACAAAGCACTTGGAACAGGAATGGCACAGAGCTCAATGAACATCACCTAGTTGCTCTTCTTGCTGTTTGAGAGGTAATTCGGCCAGTTTATTGTCGGGGTGGAGGACTAAGGCATCAAACACCTCACCTCACTCCCTTGCAGATACCCCTGCCTTTTATTCCCCAGAAGAACAGGGAGTCTGTTTAGGAATAGTTAAGAATTTCCAAGACCAAAATTAGAGGAAAAGAATAAGGGTTTCTGTTTCAAGCTAAAGAGCTTCTCAGCAGGGAGCCTGGGCTGGTAGTGATGGAGTGGTCCTAGCCAGACCTGAGGGGCAGGAACTTCTGGTCTGGGTGCTGCTGGAGGGACTCTGCTCCTGGCTCTGCCACCAGACATTGCTTTTACCACCCTGGTCGTGCTTCAGACCCAAGTGGGCCAATGGTGACTGGCTACCCTTATCACAGAAGTACAGTCCTAAAAGGGGAATGTCATTGTGCCTACTTTAAGGATGAGGAATCTGAAGCTCAGAGAAACAATAAGAGGCCTGGCCAGGACCCTATCATATTATCCCGTCTCATTAACCCCTTTTCTCCAGGGACCCTATCATGCTAGCCTGTCTTATTAACCTCTTCCCTCCACCTCGGTCCTCTGCAGAGCTTCGGCCAGCCCTTCCAAGCCACCTCCTCCTGGACACCTTCCCTGGCCACTCAGAGTCTGTGTATTCTCAGCTCTCCCCACCCCTACAAGAACCTCCCTCTGTCCAGCCCTAAGATCCCTGAGCTGGAGAGGCCAGTGTCTGGCTTTGGAACAACCCCTTAGGCCAGTCCCTTAGGTCCAACATAGGCCTAGGGGGTGGGGGCAGGGATGAAAGTAAAGATCTGGAGTTCATGAGAAAGATGGTGCCTGGGAATGGACATCTGGGAG
The DNA here is from genome assembly GCF_009834535.1 of Camelus ferus. Classification (NCBI taxonomy): domain Eukaryota; kingdom Metazoa; phylum Chordata; class Mammalia; order Artiodactyla; family Camelidae; genus Camelus; species Camelus ferus. The sequence goes on from NC_045717.1 coordinate 15,645,809, forward strand.
CCACCTGGGGAACGGCCTAGGCCAGGAGAGGAGAGAAACAGTATTACCAGCCCCCAAACTGCATCCAAGGCATGCTGTAGGGAAGGGAGTTATCAAGGTCCCCAGCTGATAGCTAGCTTCCCTCTCTAAGCCATGGTTTTGCTTATCAAGAAAACGGTGCCCTGACTCAAAGGACTCTCAATGATTCATCTTCCTCCATCTGCCACACCCACCCTGGTTTAGGGGGCCTCATCTGCTTTCTCCCTGCCATACCCTGTGCCTCTATTCTCTGCAAGACAGCCAGAGGGGGACTTGAAAGCACAGAGACCACCTCACTCACCTATTCAAAATCCTGCAGTGGCTTCCCAATGCTCTCAGAACGAAACTCAAGTCTTACCAGGACTTTCCCTACCTAGACCCTTTCACTTGTGCTTCTCCACTTCTTTTTCATTCTTCCCAGCTATCCAAGGGTCATCATAACCACTCTGGTTAAAGCAGCCCCCGCTCTCCTATCGCATCACATTCTTTTATTATTTTAACATTATCTCAACATGGAGAGAAAGGGTTCATCTATTTGCTTTTACTGTCTAGCCTCCTCCCCAAAGAAATTTATCCTGCATGAGAGCTGGGGCCGTTTTGTTAAGCACCTTCCCCACCCCCACCACGGCCTAGGGTGGGGCTGGACATGCAGCAGGCACTCAGTACATACATAGGTGATGAATGAATGAATAAATGAAAAGAAAGCGAAGGCCAGGGATGGTGGGCGATTTTGTCCCCGGGCGGCTTCCGTAATAGTCTTTCATTACCCAAAACCAAGTCCCCGAGCGTCGCTCCACAGCTACTAGACAAACCCCGCGGCGTCCACTCCCTGCCCTGCGCGAGACGGGGCTCGGCAGCCGTCATTTCTCACCCGGTCTTCGTGGCCACGTGGGGAAAGGGTGGGGTTCGCGGCTGTCACCGGCTGCGCCGCCTCGGTCCCTTTCGGCCGCCGTACGCGCGCAGGCGCGTTGGCGCCGCGTCGCCTCGGCCTCCCTTAGTCCCGTGAACCGCTCCTGACGTGACCAACGGTGACCGCGAGTGCAGGTAAAGCTGAGAGAGCCAACAGATTTGCGACGGCCGCGTCTTAGCCTCCTTTTCTGGGCCGCTTCCCGTTGCCGCCGCCCCCGGCAGAGAAGTTTTTTGCCTCGGGAGTGTCCGCCCGCAAGACGGGGCAGTGCGCCTGCGCAAGTAGGGCTTGGCGGCGGTTGTCTGCGCCTGTGTATCAGAGCTCGGCGGCGGCCTGCGCCTGCGCGGCGCGGCGCTGCGGAGACCGTTGACTCATTTGCATGTCCCCGCCTCGCGCGGTGGCGGCGGCGGGTGAGGAACCTGAGGAGGCGGCGGCGGCGGGGGCGGCTCCGCGCGCGGTGGGCTCGGGGTGAGGCCCGGGCCCGGGCGTCGTCGACGGGTGGGCCCCGGAGTGGGGGGCTTGGGCTTGATCCCAGGAATCCCAGGTCCCCGCTATGGCGCAGCGGGCTCGGCCCTTGAGCTGCGCTGTGGCCGCGTCCCGCCGGGTCGGCTTGGGGGGCGGTCTTAGGCCTCCCGGGCCCGACGTCCCCTTTTCTTCGTTCTCGGAGACCAAGAGGAGGCGGGCCGCGCCCAGAGGGGTTCATTCGTTCATTCGTTCATTCATTCATTCCACCTGAGCCCGGAGCAGCCCCTCTGGTGGGGCGATAACGGCGGCCGGGCGCTGTATCTGGCTTTTTGCCATTTTTTAAACTGGCTCCATCCCCACAGCAACCCCCACCATTAGCTGCCCATTCTGTAGATGGGGAAGCGGAGGCACAGAAAGATTAGGTCGCTTGAATTGATCCCAGGCCACCTGGCTGGGAGACCCTGACCTTCGACAGCAGAGAACAAGGGGCGCCCCACGAAAAGGACGGAAGGATAGGAAAAGAGGGTGATGGTTGTAAGAAATAGCTATATGGCTGGGATAGGTTTGGGTTTTGAAGCTGGGATTTCAAGATGAAAGGGATATCTTGGTGGTTAAGGACACCGCCACTGGCTTTCTCAATGTTGCTTTTCAGTCTCTTTCTTCTCAGCCCTCAGGGCTTTGTCCCCACTACCAGTGCCCTATTTGCCAGGTTACAGTCTGGGCTGGATGACCTTGGGTGGGTCACTTAGCCTGAATCTCCCTTTTCCAGTTTTGTATCATTTCATTCATAATAGGACCCACTTCTTTACTGGGTTGTTTCCAAGAAGTGAATGGGATCGTGGGAGTCCCTCCCCTGCAGCAAGACCTGACACAGAGTAAGCTGGTCACTGGTCAGGGATTTTTCCACCCACTCACTGAGAGGCCTCTCTCAGAGGGAAGTCAGCTCTCAGAGCCTCTTCTGTGAAACGGGAAAATAGCAATGGGAAAGATCACATCTTTCCTAACCACCATTTGCAGGGGTTGTGCTCCTACTCCCCTACACTGTTGTGTTCAGTTACGTGTATTGCTTCATGCAGTCCTCCAGCAACCCCAGGAGACAAAACTGCTTTTATAGAGCTACTTTTAAGAGGCTGAGGAAATAGGCTCCGAGAAGCAGAATAAATTGTCCAGGTTCAACATGCTTGCCTTGCTCCTCAGCCAACACACACCTTTGAGGTTCATGAGGGCAGAGCTCCCCTCGAATTAATTCTGCCTCCCTCTGAAGTACCGTGCCAGATTATGGATTACTGCCTTGTTACTTTGAGGATTAGGTGAAACAGAGCAGGCTCTGTGAGCATTAGTTGTCACTCTTAGTGTCTTTTTTTCCCCCTTCTCACTACAGGTCAGAGAAACATGGCAGCAAGGAGAATCACACAGGAGACTTTTGATGCTGTATTGCAAGAAAAGGCTAACCGATATCATATGGACCCCAGTGGTGAGGCTGTAGGTGAAGCTCTTCAGTTTAAAGCTCAAGGTAAATTTTTTGGGGGTAGAGGGATTGAGGCATGTGTTTAGGGTCAGGGCAGGAGGATTTCAATGCTGTAAGCAAATTGCAACTCCTCTGATCCTACCTTCTTATTTGTTAAGGGGAGATAAAATTTTCTCTTGGTCCACCTGTCAAATCATTATATAGAAGGAGGTATTGTCATTATCCAGAGCTGCTTTTCCCTAGGCACCCTCCCCCACCTAAAGAAGGGTTCTTAAATCTCCTGGCTCACCATCACTACCCAGGTTTGAGCTCTTACTAGTTCTTACCTGAATTATTGCAGAATCTCCTCCTGAAAGGTCTTTCAGCTTCTGGCTTCATTCTCCTTGAATCTGCCCTCCCCACAGATCTGCTTGGACTCTTGGGGCTCCCCATTTTGGGCTTAGAGCCTCAGACAAGTACAGGAGCAGCCAGGTAACTGGTGTATACAAGACAGGAGAGCGTGGGGTGCAGAGGGGCTGTGGAGCTGCTGAGTGTAGGCTCTGCCTGAAAACATTTCCTTTGCAAAGTTTTGAAACATCATACCAGCAGAATCAAAAATGGTGCCTGCAAAGATTGCAGGACAGTGTGAAGGTCCCTCACCATGGCACACGAGGCTCCTAGCCCTCATCCCCTGCCTTGGGCCTCATGTTTCTGTGATATAGTGTGCCTAACTGTGTTTTGAATCCCTCATCCCAGCTCTGTGTGGTTAATTCCCTCAGGCACTAAGACCCAGCTCACAGGTGCCTCCCCCTAGGAGACCTTAGTAAGCCTTGGCATTGATTTTACACTGTGTACTTGCTCCTCTGCCTTGGGCTGGCCTCATCCAGGCTTTGGGCCTGTGCTGCTTGCTGTTGTGCTAGTATAGCTGTGGAGGAGGCTTCCTCCTTATTGGTTGAATGAGTCTAAGTGCTTTGGACCTGGAGAAACTGAAGCTCAGAGACTGTCTCCAGATTCTGAGTTTTCAAAAATTATATAATGGTACACAAAAACATTCCTATTTCAAAAGACTAGAAAAATTAAGTAGTTAAGAGTAGGATATAAAAAGCCTTTTTGCTTTTACTCTTCAGAAGTAACCGTGTCAGTGGTATTTTGTGCATCCTTCAATTCTTTTAGCCCTATGTATATAATCCTAAACACTTACATGTTTTCATACATATACATCCAAATATCTGTGTATATGTATATACATATGTATATGTATGTGTACACGTTTGTGTATATACATATATATTTTAAAATTTTGATTTATCTTTTCCTAGAGACTCATATACCAATACATACCTTAGTTACTTCAAGAAAGATTGAGGGAAGGGGAGGCTATGAACCCAATAGGATGCTAGATGGTTTTGGAAACATCTCTACCTTTTAAAAACCCTAATGCCCAAGTCACACCTCATCCTAGTTAATTAAATCAGAATGCCTGGTTGAGAGGGGTGGTCCACAGGGACTTCAGTGTGCAGCAGAGTTAGGTGCTGCCTTCTTACCACTTTGCCTCTCCTTCCTTCTGTTCCATTCTGGCCACATTTGTCCCCTCCTCTTCTTACCTCAGGGCTTTGTCCTCACATTCCCTTTACCTGGAAGGCTTTCCCCATAACTGCACTTTCTAGCCTCTCACACCAGGCCTCTGCTGCTTAGGTACATTGTTGTCAGAGCTGCCCACCTGACCAGCCTGTCTGAAAGTGGCTTTACTTCTTCATGTTCCCGCCTGCTTGATATTTCTTATAGGTGCTTTCTTGCACCTGAAGAATTTTTTGTTTATTGTTTGGCTTACTCAACTAACAGGTCTAGGAAGGTTGGGACTTTGTTGTCTCCTTTCCCTGCTGTAACTTCAGTGCCCATACACTGTAGGTGCTTAGTAAGTACTTGTTGGACAAAAAGACTTAGATTTATACAAAGCCCTGGCTTCCTGTGGCCTCTCGGCCCATCACTACTTCTTAGCATCTCTCTCTCTCGCTCACTTTTCTTTTCATTTGACTTTGATGAGGTAGTAGATTCTGATTCAAAAGCCAGAGAATAAGAAAGGCACTCTGTGCAAAGTCTCCCTGAGACCCACTGTTGCCATATGCCCATAGTTCACTTCTGTTCCTAGCTTCGTACAGTTTATGCATGAATGAGAAAATGCAAATATAGTTTCCTATTTTCCTCATTTCCACACAGAAGAGGACAAAAGCACACACTGTTCAGTTTCCATTATGGCCTCTGCTGTTGTGGCTTGTTTAGCTTCTGCCTTCCCTCTTATCTGCCTCAGTCTCTGTTCTTTCAGAGTGTTGGACCTTTCTGAGGGAGCCTGTCAGCCAACTTTGGGTCAGGTGCTCGGCCATGGCCTAGCCAGCTGTAGTGGGTGCAGTGTCAGATGTGGCTCTTGCCTCAGTGGCACTGTGGGCTGAGAGTTCCTCCTAGGAAGTGGGGAAGGCAGGCAGCCTCTAGAAAACCTGTCTGCTGATAGAAATAGAAATACACAAGTGGTCTGGTCACGATAAAGTCCAGGTTTTTGGGGGGACCACACGTCCTTCCCTGAGTCCAAAAGAGGGCTCGTGAAACAGAGCCAGGGCAGGAGATCTGAGTGAGTGAGGGGCACTGCTGCCCAGCCTCCATGGACTTGTCAGGGCAAATGCAGGCCCAGTGCTTGTAGGTCTTCTGTTTTTATAAGTAGTAAATCTAGATTTTTAAGTGAAACCACACACATTTTAAATGTTGGCATCAAATATGCATTTCTAAAATGCACTCTGGCTGATAAAGTACTCCTGGCTGTTGGACTGTGGACCATCTGTTTGCAACTTCTGGTCTAAAGTACCTTTGTATTTCTTTTTGGATTGTTTATTTCAGAGCTTCTAAGGACAGTCCCAAGAGCCAGAGCAGATATGTATGATGACATTCACAGTGACAGCAGATACACTCTGGGGGGATCTGTAGCTCATCCTCGAGACACTGGGAGAGAAGGCCTGAGAGGTGATGTATTTCCAGGACCTTCCTTCAGATCAAGCAACTCTTCAGTAAGTGACGACAGCTATTTTCGCAAAGAATGTGGCCGGGAGCTGGAATTTTCCCACCCTGATTCCCGAGACCAGGTCTTTGGCCACCGGAAATTGGGACATTTCCGTTCTCAGGACTGGAAGTTTGCACTCCGTGGCTCTTGGGAACAAGACTTTGGCCACGCAGTTTCTCAAGAATCCTCTTGGTCACAGGAGTATAGTTTTGGCCCTTCTGCATTACTGGGGGACTTTGGTTCCTCCAGGCTGATTGAGAAAGAGTGTTTGGAGAAAGAGAGTCGGGATTATGACGTGGACCGTCCAGGGGAGGCAGACTCTGTGCTCAGGGCCGGTGGCCAAGTCCAGGGCAGAGGCCGAGGTCTAAACATTGTTGACCAGGAAGGTGCCCTCCTAGGAAAGGGGGAGACCCAAGGGCTGCTCACGCCTAAAGCGGGAGTCGGGAAACTTGTCACACTGAGAAATGTGAGCACCAAAAAGGTACCCACTCTAAGTCGTATCACTCCCAAAACTCAGGGCACTAACCAAATCCAGAAAACCACCCCAAGTCCTGATGTGACCCTGGGGACAAACCCAGCAACAGGAGATATCCAATTCCCCACTCAGAAAATCCCTTTGGGGCTTAATCTGAAGGATATTCGGCTCCCCAGAAGAAAGATGAGCTTCGACCTCATAGATAAGTCTGATGTTTTTTCGAGATTTGGGATAGAAATAATCAAATGGGCAGGATTCCACACCATAAAAGATGATGTTAAATTTTCCCAGCTTTTCCAGACTCTCTTTGAACTTGAAACCGAAACCTGTGCTAAAATGCTTGCCTCATTCAAATGTTCTTTAAAACCAGAGCACAGAGATTTTTGCTTTTTTACTATCAAATTTTTAAAGCACTCTGCTTTGAAAACACCCAGAGTTGATAATGAGTTTTTAAACATGCTTTTAGACAAAGGTGCTGTGAAGACCAAAAATTGCTTTTTTGAAATCATAAAGCCCTTTGATAAATACATAATGAGGCTTCAAGACCGGCTTCTGAAGAGTGTCACACCACTGCTCATGGCCTGCAATGCCTACGAGCTGAGTGTCAAGATGAAGACCCTCAGTAACCCTCTGGACTTGGCTGTTGCCCTGGAGACCACCAATTCTCTCTGCCGGAAGTCTTTAGCCCTTTTGGGACAGACATTCTCCTTGGCCTCTTCTTTCCGGCAAGAGAAAATCTTAGAAGCTGTCGGCCTCCAAGATGTAGCTCCCTCTCCTGCCTCATTTCCAAACTTCGAGGACTCTACTCTGTTTGGAAGAGAGTACATTGATCACCTGAAGGCCTGGCTGGTCAGCAGTGGGTGTCCACTCCAGGTTAAGAAAGCCGAAACCGAGCCAACTCGAGATGAGGAGAAAACGGTTCCTCCTGCCAAACCCGAAATTCAGGCCAAGGCTCTGGGTGGTCTGAGTGATGGTAAGGAAAGTAACAGAAGTTTCTATTTGTTGTGATTGTTTTTCATGTTTTATAATGTCTCTCATTCGCTTTGAGATTTGTACATTGAAGTTCTTTAGCCAGCTGAAACAAATCAGAATTTTAGTAGAAAACTCACAGTGACCAGTATACCCATCTGCCATTCATTCTATAAGCATGTATTAGGAATCTTCTGTCTGCCACAGAAGTCCATAGGCTTTCTGGGTCACAGACTGTGGCTGGGAATCTGATGAAAAGCTATGGTCCTTGCCAGAGAAGATGCACATGTGTTTGTGCACAATTTTGCTTGCACTTTCTGGGGTGTTTGTACCATCGTGCAGCCAAGGTTAAGAAGCTTATTCTAATAGCACCCTTTCCCTCCCTTCCCCCCACCCCCGCCAAGGTTTTACTGAAAGGAGAGTAAATGCTGGACACTGTCCCTAATGATTCCCTAGGCTTGTGAGGGAAGGAAATCACAAAACCCAGTCTAGCCCGGCCTGGGGAGTCAAGGAGGCCATGTTTGAGCTGTTTTGAGGGACAGGCAGAAATCAGCTAGATTGATCCAGGTTGTGGAGGCACATTTTCATTCACTCACTTTTCTAGACTGGCTGGAGATTGAGAGATACTTAGGTATACCTGGTAACCTGCAGTTAACCAGTTGGCTTACTGGGAAGGGGAAAGGCCAAGAAGAAGGTAATAGAAATAGAAACAACTGGCTGTTTGGTGTCCCTTTTCTCTCCCTCTTAGGTCCCTGGATGTTCTCACAGCCCAGACATCCTAGAGGTTAAGTGTATACATAGTGGCCATGTGGCCAGTGAGGAAGTGCCTTTTCCCCCGATAGAGTTTTCAGCTTCCACTGCCCCAGCCAAGTGGGGGAGTCTCATTTTTCCTTGAATCTCTTCAATCCTCTCCACCCTAGTGGAGCCCTGACTGTAGCAGGCACTGAGTAGGTCCTGCCATGGATAGGCAGCCACACCTACTCCCAGACAGGGAGCTTTCCAGAAGGGGGCTCAGGGCTGAAGCAGGACCGTCTTCCCCACACCCCCAAAGTAGTGTGGTGGAAAGTCAGTATAACAATGATACTGAAGAACTTTGTAGGAAGGACAGAAAAGTCCCCCATAACCTGAAGTTTCCCACCACCATCCCCTGGTTGTGCTGCTATGCAGGCCTGCCTGTAGCTGCAGTCTTGTCATACTTTTCTGTATTTCTACAGCATTTGCTGCGTCATGATTTGACTTAATGTAAATTTACCTCGCCTCTCCCTTGATGTTGGCTTCATGCTGCTTTTTACTAGAGGCTTCTGAGGCTGAGCAGAGCTGGGTTCTCATGTAATTGGTGTCTGCAAGCCTTGACTCTTTGGTCAGCAGGTAGATGGCACCAGTGTCCATCTTTTATGGGGCACTGCCCTACCACTACTTACATTTCTGTTAGAGATGCTTCTTTGGTTGAATTTATTATTACTATTATTTTCACTAAAATTAAAAAAAAAATCCTCTTTTAAAGGAGGTGTTCTCAGAATAATTGCTGCGTCAAAGCTAGGACCTACTTTCTGACTATGGTCATCTCTAGAGATGGTTGCAGTGATCCACAAAATTTCATTGTCTTTGAAAGCTTCTGACTTTGAACCTCTTATTCTTTTGTAGAATCATGTAAAAATAGCAGTTCTATAAAATGAGATCCAGTAACAAAAAAAGGAAAGCAGTTTCAGAGGGGAGATAACATTACAGTTGAAGGACTGACTCATCCTGTGTTAAGAACTCATACTGATGTTTAAAATACCATTCCACAGAACAAACTGGGAAACCTCTCCAGTTCAAGGGTGATTTTTATTGAATGAATGAATAAATAGACCATCTGTGCTAGTAAAACTAGCAAATATCAGAAAACCTAAACAATCTTAGTATTTGAGAATATAATGCACTTCTGTGTTGGCTGGTGGCATTGTAAATTACAAGTCATATTGGAGGAAATACACACTTTAAAAAATGTTTTCATACGTTCAGCAGGTATTTTCTGTCAACGCTTACCTTGGGACCATTGACTTTTTTAATTGGGAAGGTTTTTTTTTTTTGTAAATTTATGTGTGTTTTCTGATTACAAAACACATGTGTGTTTATTTTTTATAGATAAAGCACACAAAAAAAATGAAATCCCTGATAAATCTACCACCCATAGATAATCTCTGTTAACTTTCTAGTATATTTCCTTCTAATCTTTTTTCTATGTGTCTATATTTATGTATCTTTTCTTTCTTCTTTCGTATTGGAAATCGCAACCTAGTATACTTTTTACATATTTTATACCTAGATACCTTTTTTTAATTAAAGTATAGTTGACTTAAAATGCTGTGTTAGTTTCTGGAACACAGCACAGTGATTCAGCTACATATATGTACATTCTCCTTTATATTCTTTTTCACTAGAGGTCACCACAGGTATTGAATATATTTCCCTGTGCTACATAGTAGGACCTTGCTATTTATCTATTTTACCTAGATACATTTTATCTTTCTATTTTCCCCTTAATATTGTGAACATTCAAGTTGAACTATATGCAAAAGGTGGTACGGAGTTGCTACACATCATTTCCTTCTATAGACTAGACTGTGTATATATTGCTCTGTTCAGTCATTGTAACTTTGTGACTGTTTCTCTCCTAGTGATTATGCTGTTACAGCTTTTGAGAGGATAGTTTGCATATTGGTTTCTGGAATAACAGGCCCCTTTCCTCCTTTGAATGCTTGTCTCTTGGGAACGAGGATTTCAGCTGCTGGTGCCTGCTTAGGTTCTGTCCTAAGCCCCTGATTCTGTCCTGGTTTTCCCAGGCCCTGTGTGGTTAAGTGCGTTTCTCAGAAAAGCTCTTCTGTATGTTCCAGCGGTCCCCCAGCGAGCAGATCACAAGGTGGTGGACACCATTGACCAGCTGGTCACACGAATCGTCGGAGGCAGCCTGTCTCCCAAAGAGAGAGCTCTTCTTAAGGAGGACCCTGCTTACTGGTATTTATTTATTTATTTGTTTTTTTGTTTGTTTATTATTTTTTTGAGAATAAATTTGCATGTTTATGTAGGTTGTATAAACAGTAACACCCCCAAGTGTATCAATTTCTTCTGATGTGTAACTTAGACTCCTGGTTTGGTACAGCCCTTCAGACATCCATTGAAAAGACAGTTTTTCCTTGTACGTTAAATACTGGGGCTCTCCATATAGTTTTATACCTCCATTCCTCACTGATTGATACAGTTTTTCAGTTGACACTGTTCCTTTTTCCCAAGGACTCCTGAGCACTTCTGATAGTTGATGTTGCTCTTCTCAATCCCTCCCATAAAGTGCACAGCAATGTTTTGTGTTGCTGTGATGATGTCCAGAGCCGAGGGTGAGAATGCTTACTTTGAGTGGTGGTGTCAGTCAGTGGGGAGTGCATGAGGATGGGTCAGATTCACATGGGTTCAACCTCCAGCCCTGCTGCTGACCTGCCCTGTGGCTTCTTGTGTGGGTGTGGAGCTCCTTGTCCCTGCTGTGCTGGTTTGAGGATGACATGAGAGGTGCACGCAAAGAGCAAGTGTAAGATGAGGAATATGTCACAGCAGTTGTGATTTCTTGCTACTGTTGGCTAAACTGTCTTTTCCTTTTGCCTTATTGTCTCTTCACCTGAACAGAACAACTTTTTAAAATTAAAGTTTTCACCATAAATATAGTACTTGCTTATTAGAGAAAGTAAAGAAGAACAGAAAGTTGGGGGAAGCCACCCATGTGCCTAGTAACGTCCATTGACATTTTTGGGTGTCTGTTTCTAGTCATTCTGCTCATTAGGGGACTGTTTGGTTTTTAACATAGTTGTGTTACATGTGTAACATAGCTGTGATACAATATACCCTGCTTCTTTTAGATAATAGGAAAATGCTCATATTCTTTATTCTTTGTAAACATTTCAGGTGGCTGCATTTACTGATCCATAGAATAGGTGATCAGTTTATTTAGCCATTCCTCTCTTGTTGGTCTTTGGGAATGTTTTTGATTGTACACTATTTAAAATTTTTTTTCTTAGAAAAGCTTAATGTGTCACACTTTCATGTGTGTTTAGGATTATCTCTAGATTATATTGATGGAAGTGGAAAAGTTTTATGCTTTGTTAACTTAAAAAAAAAGATCAAAGGGGCATATGCCATTTGTAAAAATAGAGAATAGTAAAAAGGCAAAGATGGAGTTACTCAGAGCTCTCCCATTTTTTTCCCTATAGTGTGTGCTCAGTTGTTGTGTCCTATTTTAAACTTAACATAATTGTCCTTATTATTGCCTAGTGTGTACTATTCCTTCATACACAGTACCCTACACTTAAACCACTGCTGATTGGTGGATTTTTACATTCTAATAACATGATGAACAAAGTTTTGCTTTTATTTCTGTCAGTTTATTACAGTAATATCTGGGAATGAAATTGTTGGTTTAAAAGCAAAGCTCGTTTTAGAGGCATTTGATCTGTCTGTTTCTCAGCTGCAGCTTTATTGACATTTGAGGCTGGATAATTCTCTGTGGTGGGAACTGTCGTGGGCATCCTTGGCTTCCACCCACTGGATGCCAGTAGAACCCTCCATCCCAGCTGTGACAGTCAAAAATACCTCAGACATTGCCCAGTGTCCCCTGGGGGACTGAGTTGCTCCTGGTGGAGACCACTGGTCTTTATCATCAGGTTCCTTTCCATGCGTTATTTGTCCCAGTTGACACTCTCACTGCCGCTCCATACATGTTCCGTGCCCTCACAGAAGTGTTTTGACTTAAAAATAGTTTCATAGTGTGATGTTTGACCTTATGTTCTTTTGTTAATTAAAGAGATTATGTGTTTACTCATAGAACTTGTAGTTGTAGTTCCTCTTTTTGAGTGGTCTGTTAGGTCTGATGTAGTCAACATTGTATCCATACCAAACTATTCTTGCTGTTGTAATTACTAAAGGTGCTTGAAAGGTATAAATTTCTGTGTAATGGTACCAGGGCTTTGGTCCTAACCAGCATGATTTACCAGAAGAGTTGGAACTTGTTATGGTTTTATTTTTGCAGAATTCTGGAATTCATCTAGATTATGTTCATGTATTGAATAAGATAAGCATGTAACTTAGAAGTTTTTTTTTTTTAAAAAAAACACCAATAACCTAATTGCTCCAGTATCATTTATTGAATACTTTTTTTTGTCTTTGTATATGTATTTTTTTATTGAAGTATAGGCAGTTTACAATGTTGTGTCAGTTTATGGTGTACAGCATAATGCTTCAGTCATACATGAACATATGTGTATTCATTTTTATTGAATACTTTTATTTAGCAAACACTTGTTTTCTGTGCATGTAGTACCATTTTAAGCAGTTTACTGATTGAAGCTGTCTGAACCCTCATAAACAACCTTTTGGGGTAGATATGTTGTCATCCTTATTTTACAGACAAAACTTGCTCAAAAGAGGTCTCTTGCCTCAAGGATGCACAGCTAGTAAAGGACAGAGCTGAGATTCACATTCAGGCTCTGTGGGCTTAACCAGTGCTCATGCTGAAGAAAGGAAGCTAGATAGCCTCAGACTGACAGATGAAAGCAGAAACCAAATCCTCTGGGTATGATGTCATCTAGACTTGGAAGACTCAGGGGCAATTTCCAGGTGATTGCTGAGATGATTGGGCTAAAGGGGAAGCAGATCCAGAGAGGACTGGGGGCATGACCACTGCACACTAGCCAGCAGGCTTATGATCACTGACAGCCTGGGATGGCAAACAGAACCATAGCCAGAGTCAGGTGTGTGTGTGTGGTGGTGGTGGTGGTGGTGGTAGGAGGGGTGTACAAATCAGAATAAGCATTGAGCTAAAAACCAAGTATTTGAGGAAAATCAGCATTATGAAGGAGTATCATCAAACTCAATAGAGCTGACACCTAAGAAGACAGAGTTACTATAAGAAAAAGAAGATTGTCTAAAAATGCATATATGTAACTAATAGTTTTAAATGGAAAATAATATATTGTATCCATGAAACAGGAACTGCTTGTTATGGAAAAGAACCAATTAAGGATCTTGGAAATGAAAAATCTCATTTTTAAATACATTTTATTTGTTAATATTTTATTTATTTATTGTTTTATTTAATTATTTTTTTTGGTGGGGGGTGGTAATTAAGCTTATTTATTTTTTTAGAGGAGGTACTGGGGATTGAACCCAGGACCTCATGTATGCTAAGCATGCACTATACCACTTGAGTTACACCCTCCCTGCCAAAAAAAAATCTCATTGTTGAATTAAAAATCTCAGTTGTTAGCTAGTAGAATAGACCTGGTTGAAGAATAAATTAGGGGGCTAAACTTTGAGCATTGATCACTTGTGAACTCCTTCAGGAGAAATTACCCCGAGACCATAAGGAGAAAGAATGTGATGCAAAAAAAAACCAATGTTAAGAAACTAGTAAACTTAGGTTTTTGGTGTGTATGTTTGAACTCTTAAGTCAAAGTAGTACTTGTTTGTGATCCCCCCCCCCCCCGCCAAATCAATTAAACTAATCACAAACGGCAAATATTTATACCATAATCCATTCCCATGCCAATTCCACTCCTTGGAGGCGGTCACTGTTAATTCCTTAAGCTGCTTTTAATAGTTACCTCTGTATCTCTAGAAATGATAAGCCTGTTACCTTTTCTTGATCTATCAGGTTTTTTTTTTAAATGTATAGTCTGAGTTTTTTTTTGATTGAAGTATAGTTGATTTACAATGTTGTGTTAATTTCTCATGTAGTGATTCAGTTATACAAATATATACATGTGTATATTCTTTTTCATTATGGGTTATTTTAAGATACTGAATTTAGTTCTCTGTTATACATTAAGACCTTGTTGTTTATCTGTTTTATATATAGTAGTTTGTATCTGCCAGTCCCAGACTGCTAGTTTATACCACCTACCCCTCTTCCCTCCTTGGTAACCCTATGTTTATTTTCTATGTCTGTGAGTTTCTTTCTGTTTCGTAAATAAGTTCATTTGCATCATTTTTTAAGATTCCACGTGTAAATGATAACATATGATATTTGTCTTTCTCTGGCTTACTTCACTTAGTATGATAATCTCTAGGTCCATCCATGTTGCTCCAGATGGCAGTTTCATTCTTTTTTATGGCTGATTAATATTCCATTACACTTGTGTGCACATGTGTGTATAAACACACAGTCATCTGTCAGTAGACGTTTAGGTTGCTGATCTACCAGTTTTATGCACTAGTGTTGACACCCTATGAAGATAGATGGGGATTTAGCTTACTTTCCTCCCCAGTGTTTGAGGAATTCTATCATCGATCAGGAGATTCCCAACTCGAAAATAGGGTTTGTTTTTTTTTTTAATAATAGTTTCTTTTTATTAGTTAGGACAGACCTTAGGAAGCAGATGTAAGAAGGGTTTCTATTATTTCCACCCTCCGAGGTCCAGCAGGAATTTGTGACTCCCTCTCCCCACGAGGAGGGGCGAACTTAGGTTTGTTCACAGCCTCACAGCCAAGCCTTGTGAGCAGAACTGACTGCTGCCTCTTGCCAAAGAGGCCTGCCTCTCTGGTGCACTAGCATGTCCGTAGTACAGACAGATACCACACAAACTTTGCTTCCTCATCTGGAGCACCAAGAAGTAGACATCCTCCGCTTTCTGTGAGAGACATTGTGGAGCAACAAGCCTCTAGAATGGTCCCAACAGTGCAAGAGTAGAGCTGAAGGAACATGTTATGCTTTGTTTTCTCGCATCTTCTAGATTGTCCCTGGGATTGGAATGACCCTTACCTTTCCTGGACTATGCACTCCAGGGACAGCCCACTAGGTCCACGTGTTTATAGACTCAGAAAGAAATAGGTGGCCAAGAATCTTGTTTAGCCTCAGCAAGGTTGTCCAAGGGCCCCAAAGGGAACACAAAAATCTAAATAATTGATGCTAGGGGAGAAAAACCCTAAAATCCCACATTATCTAAATATTAAATATGCAAGGGGAAGAAGGGAAGTGGATGCTAGGGCTCTTGGCTTGTTTAGAATAAGGATACAGCTAGTGAGTAACTCTGGACAGTAACAGAAAATAAGAGCTTAAATGTTTATTCCCATTAAAGGCATAGAAATGGGATTTAGAACTTCCATACTAGTATAAAAGGGTGAGGAAAGCAAAAGGTACTCAGTCTAATGAAAAGTCAAAAAAGAAAAAAAAATGAAGAGAAAAGAGCAGCAGATAGGAAACAAGAGTTTGAATTTATTCAGCCTTACTAGGAATACACAAGTTTCTGCAGGTTGATGCTGCCTTTATTAGCCAGAGACTCAAGTTTGAAAGCAGCAGCTGTTGGAGAGGGTGTGGGGAAAGGGAACCCTCTTACACTGTTGGTGGGAATGTAGTTTGGTGGAGCCACTATGGAAAACAGTATGGGCATTCCTTAAAAAATTAAAAATAGATGTATCCTATGATCCAGCAGTACCACTCCTGGGCCTATATCCAGAGGAAACTCTAATTCAAAAAGATACGTGCACCCCACTGTTCATAGCATCACCATGTACAAAAGCCAAAGCATGGAAACAACTTAAAAGTCTATTGACAGATAAAGAAGTTATGGTATGTTTATACAATGGACTCCTACTCAGCCCTTAAAAAGAATAAAATAATGCCATTTACAACAACATGAATGGACCTAGAGATTATTACACTAAGTGAAGTAAGCCAGAAAGAGAAACAGAAATACCATGTGGTATCACTTATATGTGGACTCTAAAAAAAGGACATAAATGAACTTTTTACAAAACAGAGACAGACTCACAGACATAGAAAACAAACTTATGGTTACTGGGGGAAAAGGGGATGGGGGGGATAAATTGAGAGTTTGGGATTTGCAGATACTAACTACTATATACAAAACAGATAACAAGGTTCTACTGTACAGCATAGGGAACTATATTCAATGCCTTGTAATAGCTATAATGAAAAAAATACAAAAAGGAATATATGTATGTATCTGTAACTGAATCACTATGCAGTACACCAGAAATAAACACAACATTGTAGATCAATCAATCAATAAGAGCAGCAGCTCTTGGTTCCTCATCAGAGTCACTTAAAACATAGGGAGTGAAACACAAAGATGGAACACATATACCAAGCAAATGCTACTGAAGAGAAAGGAGATATGGAAATGTTACTTCAGACAAAACAGAAGGACATTCAAAGGGGCAAAAAGAGGTTACTGACAAGGGAAAGTCATCATGAGCTTCAATGGTTGGGAATCTCACTGCTGGAACCACACGTGGCTATGAGCTATGTAAACATTTGGAAGTATAAGAGGAACTGGAAATCCTTACTGTGGTAGGAGACTTGAATATACTTCCCTGAGATGGGTAGATGTCATCCAAATAAAGGTGTGGAAAATTTAGAATACAGAGAATGGTCATAAATGAATAGAGATGATGTACTAATAATTGTTGAACAGGCAGTATTCAAAGCATTTTCCTTAAAATGAAAGGTATATAACTCAAGCCTCATAAGTAGGTTATTATTATTACCTGTCCCTTACAGGTGAAGAAACTGAGGCATAGAAAAATTCATAAATCTCACAGCTAATAAGTGGCTACACTGGGATTTGAACCTGGCAGACTAGCTTGGGAGTATTCTGTGCTCTTGATGTGCTCCATTAGAACTGGGGGAGATGGATTTGTGACTCATGTTCTCAGACTGCACTTGGCATCAGAACCATCCAGGGGAAAGGGACTTACATTGTGGGATCCAGGTCACCTGGGCACTGACTGTGCTTTCTGCCCTGGATGAGGAGTGGCCTTGCTGGGGCTGCGTTTGACTTGAGAACCATGTGTTGATCAGCTTTCCCTTATGTGGGAACACTTGCTTGTTAGGGTTCAATCTTGCAGGATGCTGCTGTTGGCCAACAGAGTGTCCAGGGCAGTGGAGGAGCCAGCACACAGCCTGTTTCCTCACATCCACCCAGACCTTAATTGTGCAGAGAGCATCAACAGGAGCTTCATATGGAGCTGCTCACCAGGGACATGCTGCATCACATGGTGCTGCCAGCATCCTGCTGTGCACTGCCACCTCGCTTCCAGTCAGCTTCTGTTATTGGTAATTGGGAACCTCATCTAATGTGATCTCAACATCAGGCAGTCTGAAAGCCACATGAAGTATTGCTGTATTCACCAAACAATACTCATTCTTTAACACAGACTGAAAACGAACATTCACAAAAGACTTGTTATGAATGAGGACATGGAGAAAGTTACATACAGCACATCCCAGGAAAGGAATTACGTGGGCCACTTTATGCAATGCATAAAAGTTGCAACCAGCAACAGCCAAAATAAAACAGGCTTGTAAATAACTTTTGAATGAAAGAGAATTAGAATTGAAGTTAAAAGCTCTTCAGAAGGAAGTAGCAAGGAGAGCACTGCATATGGAATGCAGCCGCAACAACAGCTGGGGGAAAAGTGCGACCTTGGGTGTGTTTATCAGAAATAGACCGAAGATAAGCATTCAACTCATGAAGCTAGAAAGAAATGGTGAAAAAAGGCCAGAGACTAGAAGCGAAGAGTTAATAGAGATGAAAGAAGGTGCTAATGAAATGGTCAGCAAAGTAAATAAAGTGAAAGTCCCTCTCCATGCTCCTTTCTAACCCATTCCTCAGAGCTAATTCTTAAGTTTGTTTTGTGTTCTTTCAGCGTATGTGAAAAAGGCAAATATATGTGTATGTACACAGTGCAGTTTCACATGGTCTGTATTGATGTTGATATTCTTCTATAGCTTGCTCTCCATGCTGTGGATCTCTCTCTGTGTCAGTACTTGTAACTCAAACTCCTTTTTTCTATACTGTTCTCATTATGACTCTGGCACATGATTTCACAGCAGTGCCACACTGGCCTCGATTCAGTTAAAAGATCACTGAGTGTCCACCATCTGAAGGGCATCACCTCCCAGAAACAGTGTCCAAGAACAATGCTTGCCACTCCCTAGTAGGACAGTGCTTCCATGGTTCCAGGGTGACTGGTTCGTGAGGCCACCAGGAGCTGCAAACTCCTTCATGGCTGCTGATGACAGGAATTGAGGAGGAATCGACCAGTGCTCCATCATATCTCCTGGTTCCCCCATAGTCACTCTGAGCAGGATGGATGGCCAGGGCCCAGCTCTGGGTACTTGTTGGAGCCAGGCAGGGACTCTCCAAAAGCAGGGAGGTAACCAAGTACAAAAGGTTTACGGAAATATGTTTACAGCAACAATTTGGTCGTGCTGGTGTATTCACAAATGTCCTGCTGTGCGTGTTTTGTTATATAGGTTTTTGTCTGATGACAATAGTCTGGAGTATAAATATTACAAGCTGAAGCTGGCAGAAATGCAGCGAATGAGCCAGACCTTGCCAGGATCAGATCAGAAGCCGATGGCGGCCGAGTGTGCAGTCCGGGCCATGCTGTATGCCCGGGCAGTTCGGAGCCTCAAGAAGAGACTCCTCCCGGGTCGGCGGCGGGGGCTGCTTCGAGCTCAAGGACTCCGGGGCTGGAAGGTGAGGAGAGCAACCACCGGGACCCAGACCCTCCTCTCCTCAGGCACCAGGTTGAAACACCATGGCCGGCAGGCTCCAGGCTTCTTGCAGGGAAAGCTGCCTCAGCCAGATGGAAATGATGCTGCCAAGGATTATCCACCAGATCCTGCCAGACCCTCTCCTCGGGACCCCAGCCCAGAAGCCTCAGATCCATGCCCGAAGCCAGTAGGCGTGGATGTCTCTGAAGCCCCTCAGACTTCCTCTCCCTGCCCGTCTACTGACAGTGAGTTCTCACTCCTTTCCCCTTCTCTGAGCCCCAGCCCCAACACTGATCAACGTCCAGGGGTCTCTGCTGAGGTGGATGGCTTCAGTGGGCTGGGCTGCACTGGGCTGGGCAGCAGGCAGTAGTGAAAGGAACCTGGCCAGGGTGGTGCTCACAGAGGCACTCTCCTTGCTTTCTTGAGGGGCCAGCCCTAGAATCCCACTGCATGTTTCCTCCTGTCCTGAGTGTGGAGCTGACATGAGGTGCTGCCCAGTGATTCTGTTCAAGGTCATCCTGTTGGCCAGCAGGGTGTGCCATCTGCCCATGCTTGGGCCTTTGAGCTCCTTGATCCATTTCTCTCTATTCTTGCCCATGTATGTTCTGTAAGGCTGCCCTTGTTCTCATTCTGCTTCTTCTTCCCTGCCAGGGTCCCTCTATTTCCCTTCTCAGGGTTATCTGACCCACAGTTTCTTATGTTTCTCCCAGCCGTTAACGTCTCCTTCCACAACAGGCCTGCCCCCTGGCCTGTGCTTTCCATTCAGCACTAAGTGGGAATGTAGAGGGAAAAAATCTACCCAACAGCTTCATTCTCTAGCTGTTGCTATGTAACGAGCCACTCCAAACTGTGGCTTCAAAGAGGAGACATCCGGTGTTGCTCCGAGTCAGCTGGGCTGGGCCTGCAAATGCATTTGCAGGCAGAGAGTAGTTGCCTGGGACTGCCAGCTGAGGTGATGGGGATGACTGGGCTACATGCCTGTCCCCCTTTAGCAGCCAGATTGTGTTTGTTCACCTGACAGTCAGGATTCAGCATCCTGGAGAGGCAGTGGGGTGCTTGAGGCCTCTGAAGCCTGGTCTCCACATTTCTGTCCCATTCTCAGCCAGCAAGAGTCCCCGGGCCAGCCCCAGTTCAAGGAGAGAAAAGAGAGTTCACCTCTTCTGGACAGAGCTGCACAGTCACGTGGCAAAGGGCAAGGCTGCAATGAGGGGCCGTCTTTGTAGTCGGTCTCCACAGCCCCATAATGTTCACATGGGAATTGACAGCTCAGAACTGATACATGACAATTGCTTTGTTTTGTAGTTGATGTGAAAACAATGGAGACTGCGGAGAAACTTGCTAAATTTGTTGCTCAGGTGGGACCAGAGATTGAACAATTCAGCATAGAAAACAGCACCGATAACCCTGACCTGTGGTACGTACCCATCATGCCCCTTTGACTTGAGTGTGTTCACCCCATGTGTGTCCTGAAAGCCCACAGGACAGCCTGGCAGATGCACTCCTGCCCCACAGATCAGCCCAGGATAAATCATGACTTCACTTCCACTGAGCTCAGGGCTGTTAGGGAGAAGCATCTGTTTGGGTTATTGGGAGATTGGCCCTCATCTGGGGCATCAGGAAAGCCTCCCTGGAGGGGAGTTGGAGCTAGATCCAAAGACTCAATGGATGTTTGCCAGGGCAAGGGGGAGAGAACACCTCAGCAGAGGGACTAGTATGTTCCCTAGAACCTGTGTGGAGGCAAAGAGGAGGGTGTGTCCTTGCCTGTGAGTCTGAGGAGGAGGGTGGACACTGTCCCTGGTCTTGCTGGCAGCTCTGGGCAGGATGAGAATGTTCTGCTCATGTACTATGATGGATGGGTCCTGGTCTGGGTGTGAGCAACAAGCATCTCCACGTGTGGAGGCCTGGCACCCTTGTGCCAAGAGGGGGCACCATTGTCCTTTCCATTCCTCAGATAGGGTGGCCATTCAACGCTACGCAGCCCAAAGGTGACAGAACCAGGGCTGGAGCCCACTCTGCCTGTGGGGTGCAGGTTCTCCTTCAGGGGAAGGCCCCCTAGGGCCATGTGTTCCTGGTACTGAGCCATAACCCTGCTGGGCTCCCCTTGAAGTGAGTGGGGTTCCCGTGCTCTGTGGATTGTATCCTATAGCTGGCTAGGGAATCTAGACCCTTGCCCTGCTCCAACATGCTAGACACTTGTGCCTTAGTTTAATTAAGAATACAGGTAAAAATTTTACGTTTCCTGGAGCATTTCTGGGGCCCAGCGGTAACTAAGCGTGCAGTTCTAGCTTGTTTGGGACCTTGAGTGAGTCATGCACTGGGGTTGCCTCCTTCCTGTGGGACTCAGACCAGCTACATGGAGCACTGATGGCCTTGCTGGACTTCAGCCTGCTTCTGCCTTTTACAGACCTGGGGGCTGCTGGGCCTTACAGACCTCAAAGTTGGGCTGCCCACGTATGAGGGACCTTACACTGGCAGGACCAGGCAAAGGGGACAGCTCAGTGAAGGGCAACCAGGAGCATTTCATCAGTTCTCTTTTTTTCCCCAGTGAAAACTACAGTTTGGAAGAGAACTCTGCATTATCCTGGGCACTTGGCACTGCCAGGGATTGGGGTTATTCCTTACCCTCTGACAGCCTTTTCTGAGCAGTGTTCCTCAGATAGCACTTTCTCCTCCTTTCCCGCATGGAGACCCCAGGAAACTACAGTAGCATCAGATAAGGTGATTTACTCTGTCCCCCAGTGCTTGTAGAATAGTTTGAAGAAGACTTCACCGAACAGCACACCTGTTTAGTAAAGGCCAAATGATTTTGTGTTTTCTTTTCCTTTAGAAAATTTTTATCTCTAAGGTGCTCCTTAGCTGCTTGAGTTAATTCATTTTGTGTTTGTGGTTGTCATCAATTTGATACACACTCAGGTTCCTTTGTTTCTGCTGAAATTCAGTTTGGGTGCTTTTTTTCCCACATCCTTTTAAACAGTTTTTAAAATAAGTACAGCATTTATGTGGCTCTAAAGTAAAAATTAGAAGAGGTAAGTTCAGAGAAGTCTCATGCCCTCTACCCATCAATGGGATACCATTTTCATTCATTTTTGTGTGTGTGTGTGTGTATGTATGTTCCCTCATAGTTCTTACACCAGTAAGTAGTCGTCTATGTGTAATAGACTCTTCTGCACCTTGATTTTTTCCCTTTACAGCATATCTAGAAGTTCCCCTCTGCCTGTCCCACCTATACCCTCATCTCTGTTCCATTGTGTCATCCTCCACATGCAGCCACACCTGCTCCCAGTGTGCTAGAGAGGCATGCCTTAGTTTAAGATAGATTTTTTTTTTTAAAAAGTTTTTCTGTATAGCGCAGGGAACTATGTTCAATTTCTTGTAATAACCTTTAATGAAAAAGAATACGAAAACAAATATATGTGTGTATATGTATGACTGGGACATTGTGCTGTATACCAGAAATTGACACATTGTAACTGACTGTACTTCAATTAAAAATAAATAAATAAATTTAAACCTCCATCCCAAGGGAAAAAAAAAAAGAATACAGTTTAAAACTTGACATTTCCTGGAGCGTTTCTGGGACCCAGTAGTGACTCAGCACGCTCTTGTAGCTTGTTTAGCCTCGTGCACAGTTGCTTTGTGTTTGTGGCCATTGGGTATCTTCCAGAAGGGGGATTAATGCAAACTAAGTTTTGATAGGTAGTGCAGGTTTTCCTCCCTGGGTCCACTCTCCCAGCAGTATCATGAGTGCCTGTCCGCACTCCCCCCACCTTTTGATGTGCCTTTGAACCAGTGGGATTATGAGACATTCCTCATTTTCTCAATGAAGTTTTAGTTTGCATTTTTCTTAAGTAAAATTTTGAACCCCTTTTCATAAACTTAAGTGTCATTTTTATATCTTTATGTAAACTGTTCATATCATTTGCTCTTTGTTATTTTGAAAAAAGTTTCATCCTCTTAGAAAAAAGTTTTGTTGAGGTATAATTGACATGCCATAAACTTCACATATTTGTCTAATTAGTTTTAATGCGTATTTACACCTGTGCAACCATCACCACCATCAAGATGATGAACACATTCATGACCCAAAAGTTCCCTTATCCCCTTTGTCATCCCTTCCTGCAGGCAGCTGCTGATCCGTGCTCTCTTACTGTAAATAGTTGGCATTTTCTATAATTATATGTAAATGCAGTTTGTTCTCTCCTTTTGTCTAACTTCTTACTCCACATAATTACTTGGATTCAGCCATGTTGTGTGTATCCATAGTTCACTCTTGAATGCTGTGTATCACATTGTGTGGCTGGACCAGTTATTTACTCCTTCAGCTGTTGATGGCATTGAGTTGTTCCTGGTCTGGGATGATTACAAATAAAGCTGCTGTGAGCAGTTATTTACAAGGTCTGCTTTTATTTCTCTCCAGTGAAATACTGAGTCAGGGAAAGGCTGGCTGCCAAACTGCCTTTCTAAGTGGTGGCACAGTTCTACATGTCTAGCAGCCTGGATGAGAGTTCTGGTTCTTCCTCATCCTCACCAGCACTTGATAGTGTCAGTCTTTTTCACATTAGCCCTCCCAGTGTGGAGGAGGGGGTTTCACACTGTGGTTCTCATTTGTGTTTCCCTGAAGATAACTGTGTTGAGCATCTTTGCATGTGCTCATTTATTTCTTTAGTGAAATGTCTTTTTGGATCTTTGGGCTATTTTTTAATTGGGTTGTTTGTTTACTTATTAATGAATTTTGAGAGCTTGTTATATATTCTTAATACAAGTCCTTTATCAGATATGTGATTTGTAGATATTTTCTCCCAGTCTGCGACTTGTTTTCTCATTCTAGCAGTCTTTTGGAGGGCAGAAGTTCTTAATCTTTGCCCTTTTCTCGATTGGGCTTTTTGGATTTATTCTTAGTTTCTACGAGTGTTTACCTGTAATGTAATTGCATTTATTTCCTTCTTAATTGGATATTTAACTTTCATTTTGCTTATGGTATGTTCTGCAATGCAGAAATGTTTTATGTAGTCAAATTTATCAATTTTTTTCTTTTATTGCACCTGGATACTAAGTTACAGTTAGGAAGAATCTCCCAACACTCAGATTATAAAGACATTTATACTTTTTCTCCCACTACTTGTATGGCTTGGTTTTTGCATTTAGATTTCCAATCTTTGTGTGGTTATTTAGGAGCAAAAAGTACAGCATAGATCCAACTTAAATATTTTTCTAAAAAAGCTGCCCAGTTGTCCCAACACTATTCATTTAAAAGATTCTTTTTCACAGTGGCTTGAGAGGCCACCTTCATCAAATACTGTGTTTCTGGCCTTTCTCTTGGTCTGTCTGTCCACGGACCAGTACCATGCTGTTTTTTTCACTTTGTTTTGTTTCGGTTTTCTGCTATTTTGACTATAGAGGCTTCATACACCTTGTAATATCCATTGGAGCTGGACCCCTTGTTGATCTTGTCCAGGGTTTTCCCAGATATTCTTGCATATTTATGTTTCTGTATGAACTTAAGAATCACACCGTGTTTCTATATGAATTAAGAATCATGTTTAGATCCAGAAAAAAAATGATGCTTTTACTGGGATACTTTTATACTTTAATATGTTAATTAGGGGAAATTGACATCATTACGAAGCTGAGTTGTCCTATCTAAGGACAAAGGCTGTCTTTCCTTTGGCCCAAGTATATTTTGTGTGTTTTCAGTTTCTCACACCAGCCGCAGCTCCAGTGGCTCAGGCCGTTGGACTCTGCAGTGCAAAGAGGCCATATTACCATGACATTCACGCAGCTTTGCTGCAGGACGTGAGGCAGGAGGTGCTGCAAGTGGCAGACCTTTTTCCATCTCATAGCTGGAGTGTGGGAGGAACAGTGAGCAAACGCAGGCCCAGAGTGGCCGGTGATGTAATTAGAAAGATGAGGTAAGGCCCAAGTCGGATCTTCTGGCTGTAGTGTTAGAGCTCATACTAGCATGTTCCCTGGTCGTCCCTGCATACCTTGTTCCTCCACCTCCCTCCCCTGAAAAGCAGTTAGGCCTCTTACGTTCTGGCTCCTTTGTTAAATTACTAATACTCCTCAAACTATCTCATTGCACAGCTGACCATCAACTGTAGCTGGCAGAAAGAGGTCATGTTATTTGCTTCTTTGTCCCACCTCCAGCTTTGTTGAGTCCATTTGGAAGTTTCAGCGAATGGGAGTGTTCAGAGAACCGTCTGATTAACCATAACCAGTGTATTTCATCTTTATCCCAGGTTTCTACATGACCAAAATAGTTCAGCTTTCAAATTCTATCGAAAGAAAGTATTTGAACTGTGCCCATCGATTTGCTTTACATCATCTCCACTGACCCTCCAAGCCAACGAGAGCGCTGATTCTCAGGAGAGCCCCCTAGAACCCATGGAAGGGGAAGGAGAGTTTGAGGATGAACCCCCTCAGCATGAGGCCGAGCTGGAGAGCCCAGTGATGCCTGAGGAGGACGAGGACGAGGAGGACGAAGAGGAGGAGGATGAGGAGGGGGGTGAGGAGGTCCCCACTCCTGGAGAGGCCTCCAGGCCGGTGGGCGGGTCTACCAAGTCCGAGTGCTCTGAGGGCAGCCCCCCTGCTGATGGCCTCCTGAGTGAAGTGGCCGAGGATGGCCCTGCTGGTGCGCCCGCCCTGTCACATGCTTCCTCAGGGGCCTGCTTTCCCCGGAAGAGGGTCAGCAGCAAGTCGTTGAAGGTCGGCATGATTCCGGCTCCCAAGAGACTATGTCTCATCCAGGAGCCAAAAGGTGAGTACACAGCCATCAGCACAGCGCCCTCAGAAGGGTCTTCTGTTTAACACCTGAGGAGGAGTCATGGTGCTTGATTGTGGGCCATGGAAAATCGTGGAGACGTTGCCTGACTGCTTTGAAGAATTTACTGGCCTTCAGCCCAGGTTCAGCTGTGAGATGACCAGCTGGCCCCTGTCACCCTTCCTGCCTCTGATTGCTTTGGCTAATGTGGACGTTACCTTTCAGAATCCCCCCTGGGCCAACACAACATGGGGTTCTTTGGTCTTGAATTTTTAACCTAAAATAGTGCTACTAGTTTTGTGCACCAGTCCAAAATGTCATGAGAAACTGACATTTCTAGTTGGTCTAAAGTCAGCACTCTAGGGGGACACTGCATTTGGCTTTTGGCGCCCCACATGCTGCTTGTTATTTTACATAATTGCTCAGATTCCAGCAGAGGAATCCTGGCAGTGGAAGGAATGGGCCTGGGTCACCTTGTGGCTATTTGCTGTCTGTGATCTTGAGGGGTGCCCAGCTTTCTGAACCCCGCAAAGGCCCCAGGGTAGTGACGATGAGACAGGAGGATGTGGAGCAGGACTAGTCTCGGGTAGTCGTTAGTGGGAGCTGTGCACTCCCTGCTCTGCCTGCCTTGGCCATGGAAGGCCATCTCCTGCTCATGTGTTGGGAGGGTCAAGCTTCTTGAGATACAGTTTACTAGCAACAAAATGCATCCTTTTCAAAAAGTGGACAGTGCAAGGAGTTTTGACAAAGGTACATAGGCATGAACCGCCCCCAGTACGGCAGAGGTGGAGCCCATCCCAGAGATGTCTCTGTGTTCCTCTTGGGTCTCCTCCTCTACCCAGCCCTGGCAGCCACTTTCTGGCTTTGTGGTTTTGCTTTTTCTAGAATGTCAGTTGGTGCATCATCATGTGCTGCCTTTCATTAGGCTGCCCGCTGCCCACCCAGGTGTCTCCACACAGCCAGGCCTGGGCCATGTTTCATGTATAGGGCTGATGCTTCAGTACTTGTGTGTGAGGCAGTTTTGGTGAACAGCGCCCCGTCGTGTGTGTGGAACCTGTGTGTTTCACGTTATTGAGGCCATCACATTCACCCCCACTAGTGTCAGTTTCTCCTGCTGATGGAACAGTTCTCGTGGTTTGTGTTTAGAAACCTTGGCATTGCAATGGATTGCTGACTGTTCTGCCAAAATCTTGTCCTTCAGAACTTAGCACAAAGGGTGGTAGCACATCAGAATGACTGCTAAGATGGTCTCCATGGGGGAAACGTGGAGTTCTTTCTGTTTTAGAAGTTCTCAGTTGCTTGATAGGGTGATTGATGAGACAATACCAGACCTGCTGATCTCCCCTGTGATAACATGTGTAAATATGATAATAACTATAATAATAATGTGATTTGGCGCTCTGTAGGAAAAGCATAGTTGTTTTACTGGAAAGTTATACGTGGACTTTAATTACCTATGGAACAGTCCCAGAGACACAAGGAGGGCACAGTGTTGCAAATAGTTCATTTGTTGAAACAAAATATATTCCTACACATGGAAAATGATCCCCGCTTCCAGTCCTTCATCATAAATGTGGGAGTCACACTTAGGTAGACTCTACCACAGTGAGGCAGCCCTCAGTTGAGGCGGTGTTCTGCCTCTGTGCTGCTCTGTGGGTCACACGATTCCTGAGAGGAGCCAGGGCCAAACGGCTGGTGTTGTGGTGCAGCTCTGAGCCACCTTCTGTCGGCAGAGGGGCTCTTAGCCAAAACTGCAGCACCCTCATTTTCTTTCTTAGTAACTTGGGGAAAGCGCATATATATGTGTGTGTGTATATTTCTTTTGTCTTCTAGTTCATGAACCAGTTCGAATCGCCTATGACAGGCCTCGGGGTCGTCCCGTGTCCAAGAAGAAGGTGAGCATGACTGTGAGTCCTCCCGTGTGACGTAGTCAGAGTTTGCCAGCGTTTCAAAGGATACTGTGGCTGTGACTAAGCTATACTCATACTTCAGGCCAGGTGTCAATGTACAAAGCACAACACACACCCTTTTCTCTCCAGGGGCTTCTTAAAACTGTTTTGCTTTGTCCAAGGAGGGAGTAATTAGTCCATTTAATGGATGGGTGAGTCTGAAGAGATGAACAAGATGTCTCAACCATTGAGAAGTTCAGATTTAGTGAACTACAGTTGTGATTAAAAGAGTGCACTACTTTGCTAGTAAGTGGAGCACGCGCTCGTGTGTGTTCATTAACTGATCAGCACCTCCTATGTGCCCAGCCCATCTACCCACCTAGAGGCAGCAGTGAGCAGGGCTGGCAGCAACAGAAATGTACAAGACCCAGTCATCGGGGTGCTGTGGGTGCAGAGAAGCAGGTCAAAGGGAAATGGGGTATAATGTGGGTTGAGGGGTACTCTTTAACCAGGGGGGCCTAGGAGAAGCCTCAGGGCAGTCATATTTCAGCAGGGGCCCTTTATGCCTAGAGTGGAGTGATGGGGGTGGTGAGGTGAGGAAGTAGAGGTGCAAGCACTCAGGTCACTTTAAGGTCTGTAGATGGATGTCAGCACTGTGGCCCCTTTTCTGGGAGACACTCTCAGGGAACCATGGTGGAGATTTGAGTGGAAGGCATGGCCACTTTGGCTGCTGTGTTGAGAGCAACCTGTGGGATCGGGGGCCAGGCAGACTCGGGAGACCAAGTGAAGTTGGTGGGACGTGCTGATGGGTTGGATGTGGAACAGATAAAGTCACGAGTCCAGGGTGACTCCAGGGTTGTCAGCCTGGGCAGTTAGGAGGATGCAGCTGCCATTGACTGAAATGGGGAGTCCCTCTGGGGGGCATGTCATTGGAAGGAGATGGGGGAACACTCCAAACAGCTGATTGGACGTCTGTCAGAGCAGGTGAAGCTGAGCAAGGTAACCAGGGATATATGTGGGGACATCTAAGGATCCCACAGATCATTAGAGATCAGGAAGGTAAGTAAGGTAGCTGGTGAGGTCTCTACTGGTGTCAGATTGGGAGGAAAGCCCGTGTAGTGGCTCAGACCCAAGTGCATTGTGTCAGTCTCAATGGCCAGAGGAAGTATCAGTGTGACCCCAGTTACATTTGGGAGCAGGGACCTTCCTGTGCCCGAAGCTTGTGGTCCTAAATGGTGTGCTGGCTTTTAAGCTGAGATAGCACCCAGGTACCCTTCTGGTGGCCTGGGTGAAAGCGCAGCCTGGTGAGGGGACAGCTATTTCAGGCTCACCTAATCTTGGCATTTGAATCCTGAAGTTCCATTTGTACATCTGTAAAGTGGGGCAGCTATACCTACCATGCAGGTAGGAGATACCTTGAGGATTAAACAAAATGCATGTTAATTGGTGTGTAGCCGCTGTCCTGCAAAGTGGGTGTTTTTTTGGGGGGGTGACTGCAGGCAGGTAGGAGACCTCCCCTGCAGCTCTCTGTGTGCACCTCAGCCTGGCCCGTGGTGCACGGCTTTTCTCCAGCCCCAGGAGACCAGGCAGGGTGATTCTTAGACACAAATTGAAAACTCACAGAGATCTGTCCAGGCTGAGCTGATCCCTGTCCCTCCCATTGCTCCCACCTGAGTGGCTTTCCTGACATTTGGGGAACCCGTGGCCAGCCTTTCCTCTGCCTCCCCCACCCTCTTCCCCTCCCACATTTGTTCCCTACTCAGACCCCCTCTGCTACTCCAGCTGCCTTGATCAGGACAGAGGGGCTCTCTCCCAGGAGTGTGTAAGACCCTCTTGGTCTCCTCAGGCTGTGTTGAGTGTTAAGTAAATCGGTAAGAGAAACACGGGCTCAGGCAGCAGGGACTGAGCCCCCAGCTGCCCAGCAGTTCCAGCACACTGTGGATGCTGATGAATATTCATGATTGAATGGAAGTCCCCTCTGCTCATCCTAGGCAGGCTCCTCCTCTAGAGGCCTCCAGGCCTCTTAACTTATCTTCCCACAGCCAGCTCTGGAGCCCAGATCTCCTCCAGGTCTCCTTACCGCTGCACCTGTAAGGTCCTGCCCAGCTGCACTGGCTCCCAGTGGGGTCTGCTCTGTGGTAGACATGGACTCCCAAGTCCAAGTAAAACCCAGTCCTTGTCCTTAGGAAGCTCTCAGAGCTCCAGACCTGGGAAGGAACAGACAGACAGACACACATGAGTCAATCAGGTTTGCTGAGCAGTGCCCAAAGGCATCCAGGGAAGCTTCCAGGCTGGAGTCACACTGTTCATAGTTCTGGAAGCCCATAGGAATGAATGAAGCAATGGGGTGACGGGGCAGGGGGTCAAGTCGGAAGGACCCTTTGAGCCAATTTTCTGCACAGCCTCTCTCCACCACCTATCTGGCCCCTCCTGCCTCAGTCCTGCCTCCACTCTGACTCCTGCACTCCAGGGCCTTCTTGCCTCAAGGCCTGTGCCCTGTTTTCCCAGCCTGGGATGTGCCCTCTGGTTATCACAGGGCCACCCTATTTATCCAGGTCTCCACTCTGGGTTCTTCCTACTGACTCCTTGGCGCCAGGACCCACATCCCCTCATGAAGTTGAACTCACAGTCTTACCACGGCAGTAAGAGTGGTCACGGTGAAGCCTTAAGAGGCTGATCCAGCTCAGTTCTGTAGGGGCACCTCAGGCGGGTGACCTCCAATCTTTAGCAGCCTCAACCTACCCAGGGAATGTTGCCAGGAACTGGGGAGGTGACCATGGCTTGATCTTGAGCGTCTGGGGAGTCAGGGAGGCATTAGGGGTATTAGTACTGGGGCATGTCCAGGTGCAACCCGGGGCAGACCCTCGTTCTTCACTCCACCCTACGTGCCACTCTTCTCTCTCCTCAGAAACCCAAGGACTTTGATTTCACCCAGCAGAAGCTGACCGACAAGAACCTGGGGTTCCAGATGCTACAGAAGATGGGCTGGAAGGAGGGCCACGGCCTGGGCTCCTGTGGGAAGGGCATCAGGGAGCCCGTCAGCGTGTATGCAGCGGGTGCTGGGGGCCAAGGGTGGGGATGGGCAGCGTGCCTGGGGAGATGAGGCTTTCTGTGGGATTCTTGTCCTCAGTCCTTTGGTCATCCTGATTCTTGGTTTCTCTCATGTTGAACATGGCTTGAAGCAGATCATTGACACATGCAGGTGTTCACACAGCTCCTTGCACTTGAGTAGACTTGGTCCCTGGCATTTGGCCACGTTCATTATTGTCCTAAAAGCGGAGTAGTAATACTGGGTAGTTACACTAAGAACCGCTTGCTTCCCTTTTCCGAGAACCCATACGCAGACTAGCCTGGGTCCAGGGTAGAACATGGCCCAGAGTTAAAGCCCCATTAACATCCAACAAGCATTTCAGTTAAAACTGAGCTTATCACCTGCTGGGGAGGCTTTCTGCTATAATCGGGGGCTGGTTTCTGAGCATGCCCCTCAGAAGTTTTACACACCTGCACAGGTGAGTACCCCTTGTTCCCCACAGTGAATTGTGTCTTTACTTTCCCTTTCCCTTGCTGTCACTGTTATGTGTCCCTCATACCTCTGTCCCACTCTGACTACTCGGGCTGTTTTCGGTCTCCTGGTGGCCAACTCTGGGCTCAGGTGTGGCTAACTCTCCATTTTGCTCCTTAGGGGAACTGCCTCAGAAGGGGAGGGGTTGGGTGCCGACGGGCAGGAGCACAAAGAAGACACGTTTGATGTGTTCCGTCAGAGGATGATGCAGATGTACAGACACAAACGGGCCAACAAATAGGTATGTGTGTGAGCTAGTGTGTGGGGCAGACTGCCTAAGCTGACGTTCTGGTTCGCAGAGAAGCTTCCTCCAGAAGAGTTGGTGTGCCCCACTCCTCAAAAACCAAACATCAAAATATCACCCCCCCAAAAAATGAAAAAATTCCATGAGGGAAAAAAAAGGAGTGTTTGGATGCAGATGTGTTCCACCTCTCACCTTCCAGGTTTGCCTGAAGGAGCGAGCCCCATGCTTGCCAAGCGCAGCTGCGTGCAACCCATGGCGGGGCCTCAGCTCAGGGCTCCCAGGCTCGACTGCACGTGGCCATCTTGTGGAAACAAGCTGCCACGGGAGTGGCCTTGTGTCCTGCAAGTGTAAGGGTGACCTCGAAGCTGGCACAGCAGAGGATGCCACTTTGCCTCATGCCTTTCTGAGGGTCTTCAAATCCTTTTCCTTCTGAAGGGCTCTTGGCCTATAAGTATCTTCATCTTTCTCCTCTTTTTAGTTGCCCTCTCCACCCTTAATTTCCAACTCAGTTTTGAACAAAATCATTCTCTCCCTAAATAGATGAAAACCTTTGGTGAAAAAAGATAAGCTTGAAGCAGCAATTACTCTTATAACGCCACATCTGTCCCGGATCTGCCCTGGAACCAGTGCCCAAGTAGGTTTGGTGTGTACGTGGAAAACAAACTGCAGTTTCTGGTGCAGAGGGTCCACCTGCTGGCTTTTCTTTTTCTTAAAAAAAGAGAATGCACCATCAGTCTGCTTTGGCCTTTTCCCCCCTCTTCCAAATGCTTCTGGCAGCAGGTCCTCTCCAAGTTTTCCCTGGTTCCCCTCAGAAGGTGGGGCTGCCCTTGAAAGCACCAGTGCCTTTTAAGTGCTCAGGACCTCCTGTCGGTTTTCCTGTCCCAGGACATGTTGCTCTCTAAAAGTGATCTGTTAGCAAACTTGATGCTGAAACAGACAATCACAGATCATATCTTCTCAAATTTAAATAGGGAACGTAAATCAGTAATAATGAAGTCCATACTCTGGTCCCACAGCCTGTCAGTTGGAGTGCTGGAGCCCTTTGAACGAGTGGAGATACTTGGTTCAATGAACGTGTTATTTATGGAGTCTCATCTCTTAAATGCATCCCAAGAGACTTAATGAAATTTCAGCAACGTATTCAGCAGCTATATTCAGTGGGGAGTAATCATTACACTGATGAAACTTTCCCCAAATTTACATGTCTCTTTAGAATCCACAAAGCAAACTTGTTTTTCTTTTTTTTCCCTAAACCACATATGGAGTCTCCTACAAAGGGGTGGGAGGTGTAAACTCTTCAAGACACTTCATTTTTTGCATATGTGGCAGTGTAAAGAGTTGTTTTATTAGGGCCTTTGTACAGAGCAGAAAGGATCCTCTTGGGGTGGGCTCTGCAGCTGTTTGCTATTTGAAGGCATACGATGGCCGCCCCTTCCAGCTTCCCGCACTCTGCTTCTTGCAGCTACATGCGAAATTCTCAGGCTGTGGGAATCTCTCAACCCTTCCTCGTAAAGCAGCAGTGTTGAAGTTTTAAATATGTGCCAAAATCTGGAAAACTTGGGATCCTGCTGATACTGCAAGCTTGGGGAACACAGCAGTGAGTTACCCTGTTGGCCACTTTTATTGGCTGTTAAGAAATCCTTGCTTTCTCAAAGCCGCGGATCTCCTGGGCTGAAGTCCCAGGCTCCTCTGGTTCTGTCTTGTCTGTCTGGCCTGCGCTCATCGGCACAGTGTCACAGGCCTGTCAGCATCTCATGTGCCCACCTGATGCTGCCTTTCTTCATGTCAGGTGTAGTCCCTAGGGTTCTGCTTGTTTCTGGTCACTTTTGTTGCTTTGGCAACTGGCAGATCTTAATGGCCAACAACACGCTGGAGGTGCCTTAGCAGAATTGAAACAGCCGGCAGGCGTGGTGTGGTTTCGAGGTTCATTTTTTCCTCTCTGCTAATCCTTCCTGTAGCCTTCCATGTTGGCTGTGGGTCAGTGGTAGAACCTTGAGAACAGGGCCTTGGTCCCCTGTGGCCTTTCACAGAGCACCTGTTGGCCCTAAGTGATGCATGCACCCTGCCCAGCGTGGGTTCTGGCCCTTTCAAGCATAGCTCTGACTATCATATTCCCTTTGTCTTAGTGGGCTTATTCTTGGCTTTCTCTGCTTTTATTTATGAGTAAAATACTTTAGGAATTCCCAGGGTTTGAGCCCTGTTCCCACAGCCTCCAGCCACTCCTCCCCCTGGGGATGTCTTGCTTTGAGCTGACACTGTGAGCCTTTGGCAGATGTCAAAGGGAATACCTACTTCTTGAGCCTGGAAAGTCCTGTGAGCACTCAGGTGATGCTTCTATGGAGTTGACTTTGAGGCAGTGCAGGCATTGTGGGAGCCGGGGTGGAGCATGGTGGTGCGTCCTCAGGGAGACCAGTGCGCTGGCTCTCTGCACCTGCCCTCGCTCTCTCCAGCAGAGGCCATTCTGCAGGAAGCGGGCGTGCAAGCGAGCGCGATGTGCAGTTGCATAGCCTTGTCAAAGTCACAGTGTCTTTTCTGTCATTCTAGTTCCAGGGTCTCTTCCGTGAGGACGACAGGCATCCGGAAAGTGTTAACTCGCCACTTTGGGTGCTTACTGTCTCTGCCTTGTTTCCATCACTGGAAATCATATATAGAGAATTTTAGCATTTTTGGTCCTTGGTAAAACCTAGAAGATGTTTGTGATGTTACAAAGTGGAAGTTTTTTTTTCTTTTTTTTTAATCTAAGAAGTTGTGAATGTTGTTAATCATTTAGCGGTTGAAATAAATGTAGAGGAAACCCAATTTTCCATGGTCTCCATTGATGTGTTTTTAAATCAGACTGGTTGGAGAATGCGTGGTAGGTGTTGTAGTGCCCACATGGAACACGACCGTAAACCCTGCGGCCTCCCAGGCACGCCTTCTGCCTACCAGGGCCTCTCCGACTGGCCTGCCACAGCTGGAGGGCCTGGTAGGTCACCGGGAAAGCCCAGGAGGTGCCAGAGACTGGGTAGTGATCAGGGCCAAGCACAGTGGATGGGTGCACCCTGTTCTGTGGGGAGGAGAGTTTATTGCTGGGCACAGAAATCTGCCTTTGAGAGGGTATCGGGACGTAGGAGCCTTACCTGAGCCACCCGTGATTCACTTGCCCACCTCAAGACCTTACTGATCTGCAGGTCAGGGTTCCAGCTGCCAGAGTTAGACCAAGGCCCACTTGGGCTTCCCCCTGACTGAATAAGCAGTGCATGGGACGTCTTCAAAGCTCCATGCTATCCCCAGTGCTGCCCTGCCTGTGTCTGATTCCTCCATCAGCAGCTCCTTGACCTTCCCTAGGAGGAGGGAGGGTAAAGAGCACACAGCTGGCAAGCCTGGCACCTACAGGACCTGTGGGGCCTCCACCTGAGCACGGCATGATGGGCAGGAGCCCAGAGTGTGGTTGTACCCAGGGCAGAAAGGAGCCCAGGAGAGGTTTTGGGGGCTTTGTCAGGTTAGAGGAGGACAGAGGAGGCAGGGCCCCTTAGGAATCTGATGTAGGACCCCTGAACCTGCCTTCTCCCCACTGTGTCCCAGAGGACACGCAGAGGAGTGACAGGGACCCACATGACCATGATGGGAGCTATTGTCAGCCAAGATCCTCCCACACATTTGCCTTCATCTTTATGAGAGCCCTGGACATGGGTGTCTGACCATGGGCTTTAGTGCCACTCCCTGAGAAAGTCACTCAGAACCTACAGGGACCAACCCCATCCCCCCTCCCTCTTGGGAGACCACAGATGATGTGAACAGCAGTGGGGAATAGCTTCCAGCAGCCCCCCTGCCCAGCTCCTCTTTATTCCTGCGTGGGGCTGGGGAAGGTCACTTAGATGAGGACACGTGGAGTGGGGTTCTCCAGCCTGGGATACCATTCAGGCTTTGACCTCAAGCAGGTCTCTCCACCTCAGGCCTCAGTTTCCCCTCGCAGTCTGGGAAGAATTTCTTCCAGTTTGGGAGGTAAATTTCTGCTCCCTTGTCATTTATGGCTACCTGCAACCTGAACATGCCAGTCTCAACCTGGAGGGCCCCTCCCTTCATCTTTCCCCTTCACCACCCCCCCCGCAGAAGCCTTCTGGACACCCCAGGACCCTGAGAGGCAGAGGGTGCTGCCTGAGAAGCTGCAAGCTCCAGTGTTAAAGCAGGCCTTTGCTATGCCTGCCTGCACACGGACGTATGTGACCTGTGCACATGTAACACGTGCAAACATGCACGTTCAAGCAACACAAGTATCTTTTCTCCGTAAAAGATTTTTTTAATGCAAAACTCAGTTGCAGAACAAAGCACAGAAGTTTTCCCTCCTTCCCACTCCTATGTAAAAATAACATAAAAAATAAAGACCTCATAGCCTGTAACCCAGGCTATAGACTGTGACAGATCTTCAATAATCAGTGGCCTCTCTGGACTCTAATCCTCACATCCAGCAGAAGCTGGCCCATTCCCCAGTGGAGAAACTGAGGCCTGGGACAGTCTGACTCCAGACTCACACTAAATGCCTGGATTTCCAGTTGGTCTCATCTGGTTTGGAAGCTCCCTGTTTACACATGTGTGCATGTACACACAAAGACATGCATGTGCAGACTCAAAAGACACATGCATATATACACAGACACACCTGCACACACATACATACATACATACATACATACATACATACATACCATTTCTATTTCACACCAAGCCCATGCGGCCCTGAGGACTTGAACACTCAGGAATCGCAGCTCCAAGATGAATCTGGCACCAGCTGCTTCCTTCAAGACCCAGGAGGGGGACCTCACGAGCTGAGCTTCTCTTGATTTTCCTCCAGAGGCTGTGCAATTTGGACTCGTGGGTTCGCCACCTCCCAGTTCCTCAAGTTCCTGGTCCAGGTCTGAGAAACGAGGTTTCAGCTGCGAGATTTCAGTGTCCACATCTTGATGAGTTGCTTTTGCCCAGAGGTAGCTCAGAGCAAAGCAGAACCCAAGGGTCTGAATCTTCGGTCCTAACATGTCCTCCCTGTGCTGTGTGACCTGGAACGAGTGATCCACATTTCTGAGCCTTAGTTGCTTCATTTATAGAATGGGACAATGGCAGTATCTAGTGCCAGGCTTCTGAGAGTCAGCGCCAACATGCTGCGAAGATCACAAATGTTCACTGTACTGTTTCTGTCATTCTGTGTCACTGGGATCCTATCATTGAGGCTTCCTGTTGGCCTGTTCCTTCTAAAAATAAAGTTTCCAAGTACTTGCCTGAACCCTATGATGTGATGGAAGGGCCACAATGGGTGATCTTGGAAAATTCACTTCACGCCTTAGAACATCAGTTTTCTCATTTGTAGAATATGGATATTACCCCATCCTGGATCATCAGCTGAAAAGAGTGTGTGTGAGCAAAGGATTTGGAGGAGATCGATGCAGGCAGCCGATAATTACCTAAGAAGCATCCTCTCGCTGACTACAAGCCCAAGTACATGTTAGAATTGCTCGTACCCAGTGCTTGCCTGTGTTGGTGGGAACAGCACTTTCCTCCTTGCTGGCTTCCATGAGGATCACTGCAATTGTCTTGTTTCTTATTGATGTAAAATTCGCATAACATAAAACTTACGATTTTAAAGTGAACAATTCAGTGACATGTAATGCATTCAGTGTTGTGCAAGCACCATCTCTGTCTGGTTCCAGAACATTCCCATCACCCCAAAAGGAAACCTCATGCCCATTAGAGTAGTTTTTCCCCATTTCCCTTCCTCGGCCCCTAGGAATCTCTAATCTGCTTTCTGTCTCTGGATTTGCCTGTTCTGGACATTTCATAGAAATTGATCATATACTATGCAGCCTTTTGTGTCTGGCTTCTTTCACTCAGCATGATATTTTCAGGATCCATTCATATTGTAGTGTGTATCAGTGCTTCATTCCTTTTAATGGCTGAGTAATAGTCTATTGTACAGCTGGACCATATTTTAAAAAAATCTTTATTTATTTCCCACTAACAGAGGCACTGGGATTGAACCCAGGATCTCATGCATGTCAAGCATGCACTCTACCACTGAGCTATATACCCTCTACCCCACCCCTGGCTGGACCATGTTTTGTTCATCCATTCATCTGTTGATGGACATTTGATTGTTTCTGCCTTTTGGCAATTGTGAATAGTGCTGCTCAGAACACTCATGTACAAGTTTTGGTTTGAACATCTGTTTTCAATTCTTTTGGGTCTATACCTAAGAGTAGAATTACTGGATCATATAGCAACTCTCTATTAAATCTTGTTAGGAACTGCCAAGCTGTTTTCCAGGGCGTTGTGCCACACTCCAGTGTCTTTAAAAGCCATGATCCTCTCCCTCATGGGGCAAACCCACTGAGGTCAACCCAGGGCATGACTCTCGATGTCCACAGATGTGAGGCGGAATCCTGGGAACAAAGCAAATAGAGGGAAGGTAGGAAGATGTTAAGGAACCTTTGAATGTGAAATATGATGAACCTTTTCACAACGGAGTTCGGTCCCAGAAGACAAAATCCAAAGCGCGATGTGATTTTTGTAGAATCCGAAAGGATAAAATTGCAAAAGTGTGATGTGATTTTTGTAGAAATTTTGTAAAATGTAAGCAGATACCCCATGTACAGAGAAGGGTCTGCTCCAAACTGAGTATCTGGGAAAGTGATGGGAGTAGGGCGGAAGCTCTTCCCTCCCTGTCCCCAGCCGTGTGCCCGGGCACACCAAGAGTGCACACCCGTGCAGTTTGAAAAGAAAACTCATTGAAGAACATTCAAAGGAAGTAACAAATGACGAAGCATGTGCTGGCAGCAATCGTCGGTCTTTGTTTCAGAGGCAGCTGTGGTCTTAGGAGAAAAAAGCACCAGGTGTGAATCTAGACAGTCTCTTCCTGTGTCAAATGGGTGATTAAACATTGCTTCCTCCAGGATTGCTGTTCGTAGGCTGCCATGAAAATCCCTCCAGCATCTCTCTGACAGTCTCTCAGTAGCCTCTGTCCATCTACTTGTTGGTTCACTCACTCACTCACTCATTCATTCATTCACTCACTCACTCATTCATTTACTACATATTTGATAAACACCTAACTGCTCCTTCACAGTGAAATTACAAACTGCAGTCAGTGGTTTGAAGGAAACATCCAAGGCACAAATAAAGGGCCATATGGTCTGGTCTGTGAGATAATATTTCGCTAGAGACCTGAAGGATGAAGAGCATGCCAGGCAAAGGGAGTGGCATGTGCAAAGGCCCTGAGGTACAAATGATCTCAGCTGCAGGATGAGGAGGGAGAGGAAGAGAGGAGAAAGCGATGAGGGTTGGAGTTTCTGGAGTGGGCGACAGTACAGATTTTATCCCAAGGCAGTAGGCAACCATGGGAGGCTTCATAGTACAGCAGGTGCATAGCCCTATTTATACTTTTTTTTATTGTGGTAAAAGTTACATGAGGTAGAAGTTACCATTTTAAAGTGTTTAATTCCATGGCATTTAGTGTTGGACAACCATCACCTCTATGTAGTGCCAGAATATTTTCATCATCCCAAAAGGAAACCCCATACCCATCAGCAATCGCTCCCCATTCCCCATCCCTCAGCTCCTGGCAGCCACCAGTCTGCTTTCTGTCTCTGGATTTGCTAGTCCTGGACATTTCATATAAATGGGATCATATAATATGTGACCTTTTATATCTGACTTCTCCAATGGATATATTTTTTTAATTGAAGTATAGTCAGTTACAATGTGTCAATTTCTGGTGTACAAAATAATGTCCCAGTCATATATATATATTAGTTTTTATATTCTTTTTCATTAAAAGTTATTATAAGATACCAAATACAGTTCTCTGTGCTATACAGAGGAAATTTTTAAAATCTATTTTTATAGTTAGTAGTTAATATCTGCAAATCTTGAACTCCCAAATTTATCTCTTCCCACTCCCTTTTCCCCGGTAACCTCCAATGTATACTTTTAAAAGAGCAACTTGGAAGGGCAGGAAGGGCAGTAGGCACTGTGTTGCTCCATCCACACCCCTCCATCCTTCTCTCTGTTTAACAAAAGTCACCTGTGTGATTGCCCTGGGCTGCTGGAACACCCTTTGCCTGCATGCCTACCAGAGGGCCAGAAGTGCCTTGAGTTGACATCCCCCAAGGCAGCCCTGACCAATGGCATAAGGCATTTCCAGATCTCCCAGCAGGACAGAGCCAAAGCTGCCCTCCAGGGACTCTGCTGGATGCACACCCTTACTTATTCTCCCCCCCCACCCACCTCTCTCTCCACCTGCTTCACATCTTTTCTTCCCTGTCCTCATGGAATTTTTTAAAAAATTACTGGCCACAAATCTTCGTCTCAGGCTCTGCTCCAGGGGCCAGCCACCGATACAAGAGGCCAGGGCCGAGGGTATCATGTCCTCCATGCCAATGTGCATACCACTCCTGCCTGGAAGTGGGCCAAGAGACACAGAGCCAAAGACCCAGTGTGCTGGACAGTTGTTTGGCAAAACAACCCAATGGCTTCACCAGGAAGGATTTTTCAAGCAGTTCCATCAGTGCTTTGATGCTACTGTCTCACTAAGCCTCAGTCTCAGGCCATGACCTGAAACAGGGCTGCAGACAATGTGACTGGGGGAAGTCACTTCTGAGGAATCCAAAGCCAGCCTGCCCCTTCTGGGAATGGCTCGTCTCTCCCACTGCCCACCCTGGAACCTCTGACTCCAGCGCCCAGCCTAAGATGTCTACTCTCTCCCTCCTTATGGCCTTCAGTGTTCTTGATGAATTGTTGCAGAGGGCAGGGATAGCCAAGCTCAACTGAATCCCTCAAAAAACCTTCCCATAATGGGGGAGGGAATAGCTCAGCAGTAGAGTGCATGCCTAGCATGCATGAGGTCCTGGGTTTGATCTCCAGTACCTCCATTAAAAAATAAATGAATAAAGCTAATTACTACCCCACTACCACCACCAACAACAAAATAAAAATAATAATAATAACATTCCCATATCTGAGTCAGGAGGAGCCCACGATGAACAAGTTGTTTTTATAACACCAGACAGCACAGGGCACTCACCAGACATGCTTTTTTCAACCTAGAGAAGCACAATCCATTTTACAGATGAGGAAACTGAGGCCCAGAGAGGTTGTTTAACAATCCATATCACACTACTAATAAGGACCGTATCCATCAGAACTCTTGACTGTATAAGGCCAAAAGGGAACTGATTGATTAATGAGATTGAAAATGATAGCTTCAGGTTAAGCAACTCTGAGCTGACAGGTATCCACTTAGCAATATGAAGGAGCTCTGTGATCTGATATCTATAGCAGAAGCACCAAGATTGCATTTTACTGACCTAGCCAGAGGGCATACGCCTCTCTCCAAACCAATCACAGTGGCTAAAGGGCCAAAATACACTGCTTGGCAAGGCCTGGGAGACTTCACTTAGAAGGGCGAGGATCAGCCCTATACACACAAGATGCTGTTCCCAGAAGCAGCAGGAAGGTAGCCCACAGGTGGGCAGAACCAGGGTCGAAACCCAAGCCTTCTTCCTGAGCTGTACCAATCTCAGCTGCTTTTGACCAAGCACATTCACCCCTTCAGGTGCTTCCCACTTCAAAATCACCATCAATCAGGCCTGAGGAGGACCCCTAAGGCCCCTCACCACCGAATCCCAATGCCCGATCTCTCCCCTTCTTTGAGCCTCAGTTTCCTCCTCTGTAAAATGGGCCATAGGGAGGGAGTGTATTGCACTCTGTGAAACGTCAAAGGTCACACTGGGTTTATAGAAAGTGAGATCCGCATTAAGAGTGCAAGGAAAGGATTCTTTTGTGGGACGATGGGGTCCACATTGGGAGAGATATCAGGCTCAACGGTCAAGACCCAGCAGGGACCATGTCAGGTGCTTGGGAGCAGCTGGGGGCACAGCAGAGGCAGATCACATGGCTGCTAGCCCAGCACTAGGAGGCCAGCCTCTGAAGGCTGCATTCATCTTCCCAGGAAAGTCACAATTCTCTCCTTCCCCTCAGCCCCTCCCCAGCCTCCTCCTCCGCCCTAGTTTCTTGTTTACCCATTCAGGGCCACAATTTATTTTTGGATGAGAATGCTGGTCCTCCTCATTCTCGTGGCCACCTGCCAGAGCCATGCGCTGGCCACACTGGGAGACGGGAGGCCAGAGAAAATCCAGCCTAGCTGAGAGAAGGCGGGTCCTAGGGGGAGGGTCTCAGTCAGGCCTGGCCCTTGATCTTTTGTTTATCCTCATAGACAGCAACGAGGAGAGCTGGCGGCCAAATTTACCAATTCCTCCACATTCCTGATGAATGAAGAGATTGACATGCCATTTACAGCACTGTGTTGACAATGGACATGAACAATGTCACTCAGAAATTGACCTGGGTGAGATAAGTATGGTTCAAGGTGAGTTCTAAAGTCTCTGAATATAAACACTCCTTCAGTTCATGTAGACAAATAAGGATGTACTCATTTTCATTTTTAAAATAATGTTTATTTTATTCTGTTTATTAGAGTTTATGAAGTTGAATTCACCCTCAGCCCCCAACTTCAACTTGGCAAACTCCTATTCAGCCTTCAAAACCCAACACACATACTCCTTCCTCCACCCCTCATATGTCCACACAAGTGCTACATCTTTCCTCTCTCTGTGCTGTTAAGAGAAGACTCCTCCAGTACTATGGTCATCTGTTTATGACTCTGTCTCCATCTCTGGGCTCTATTCTGGCACCCAGCTCAGTGACTGGCATATAGTGAGTATTCAGTAAATGTAGAGCTTTGGGGGGACATTTAAAAAAAAACAGCTTTATGGAGATATAATTCACATATCATTCAATTAGCCCATTTAAAGGATATAGTTCAATGGTTTTTAGAATATTCACAAAAAGGTACAACCATCACAACAGTCAATTTTAGAATGCTATCACCACCCCCAAAATAAACCCTGTGCCATATGGAGAAAAAGAAATCCACCTATATTGTTGGTGGGAATGTAGTTTTGTGCAGCCACTACAGAAAACAGTATGGAGATTCCTTAAAAAACTAAAAATAGACTTACCATATGATCCAGCAGTTCCACTCTTGGGCATGTATCTGGAGAAACCTCTAATTCAAGAAGATGCATGCGCTCCAATGTTCATAGCAGCGCTATTTACAATAGCCAACACATGGAAACAACCTAAATGTCCATCAACAGATGACTGAATAAAGAAGATGAGGTATATACACCCAATGGAATACTTCTCAGCCATAAAAAAGAATGAAATAATGCCATTTGCAGCAACATGGATGGATCTAGAGATTATCATACTCAGTGAAGTAAGTCAGACAAAGGCAAGTATCACATTGTATTACTTATATATGGAATCTAAAAAATGATACAAATGAACTTATTGACCAACAGACTCACAGACATAGAAAAAAAATTTATAGTTACAATAGGGAGGGAGGGATAAATTTAGGAGTTTGGATTAGCAGACACAAACTACTATATGTAAAATAGATAAACAACAAGGTCTTACTGTATAGCACATGGAACCATAATCAACATCTTATAATAACTTATAATGGAAAAGAATATGAAAAAGAATAATTATATGTGTGTAACTGAATGACTTTGCTGTACACCAGAAACCAACACAACATTGTAAATCAACTATACTTCAATTAAAAAATAAAATAATGAATAATTATAATAAACCCTGTGCCCCTTTCAGTCACTGCCACTCCTCCTACCTGCACCCCTGGCAAACACTGATCTATATTCTTCCTCTATGGATTTGTTTGTTATGGCAAATTCATGTAAATAAGATCATATAAATAGGATCATACTACATGTAGTATTTTGTGTCTGGTTTCTCTCATTAACTATCTCTTCAAATTTCATCCACATTTTAGCGTGTATCAACGCTTCATTCTTTTTGGTGGCTGAATAATATTCCATTGGGTGGATGGACCACATTTTGTTCATCCATTCATCCATTGGTGGACACTTGGGTTGTTTCCACCTTTTGGCTGCTGTGTATAGTGCTGCTGTGAACACATACGTCCAAGAGTTTGTGTGGACATATGTTTTTATTTCTCTTGGGTACATCCTGAGGACTGACAATAAATGTCTAATGGTTATACTAAACTCTGTTGAAGTCAAATAGTCATCTGGGTTGGGTAGATGAACCCTACAGACTTGGAAATCAGGAATCTGCCCTGACTGGCTCATCTGTGATGGGGACTGCAGAGGCTTCTAGATACTTCAGAGCACCTCATAGAGGCCTGAGGGCACCATGAGTAGAAAGTGCCCTTTGTTGTCAGCCGTCACCTCCCCACTTCTGGGTCTCTCCAAAATGAAATTTTTGCTCGTTGAGGCCAACTGTTCCACCTCTCAGGGCTTTTGGGGCCAAGGACGGCCCTGTCCTTGGAGCGGGCAACACCCAGATCTGTGACCCCAGTCAGCCTTTGGGGCTTTGGGGGAGCTGATCGCATGGCACCCTGCCCTGGGTTTATTTTGGTCAAGCGTTGTGGGCTGGGTCAGCATGCTGAGGGCGACTTCTGCCCAGGACCATGAAATCTGAGGCCTTGAATGCATGTCCTTGGCCTGCAGGGGTCTTCGGTGGCATCCAAGGCCAAGAGCCTGGCCTGTGTCTAGCCAGGATAGGCCAAGGTAGGCTGAACTCCTGCCTCTGGACATTCTTTGTTAAGGAAATACAATCTCTAAAAAGCAAGCCTTGCCTCCATCCACTGCCAGGCCTCTGGGTACCTGTATCAATCAGGGGTTTCCAGAGAAATGTAATCTACTTGATGTATGTATATTATATATATGGACAGATTTGTTTTAAGGAATTGGTTCATGTGATTGTGCAGGTTAGTAAATCTGAAATCTGTGTCCAGCAGGATGGAAACTCAGGGGGGTTTCCTATGTTGCAATCTTGAGGAGAATTCTTTTTTTTCCTCAGGAAATTCAATTCTTGCTCTTAAGGCCATCGACTGATTAGGTAAGGCCCACCCAGAATCTCGAGGATAACTTCCTTTCCTGAAGGTTAACTGATTGGGGATGTTAACTGCATCTAGAAAATACTTTCACAGCAACACATAGACTAGTGTTTGACCAAACAACTGGGCACCATTGTCTGGCTAAGTTCACACATAAATTTTAACTATCAGTGTGCTTCCACGTCCCCTCCCCACTACAAACCACCCATGAAAATGCCACCTCCTATG
The DNA here is from genome assembly GCF_009834535.1 of Camelus ferus. Taxonomy (NCBI): domain Eukaryota; kingdom Metazoa; phylum Chordata; class Mammalia; order Artiodactyla; family Camelidae; genus Camelus; species Camelus ferus. The sequence continues at coordinate 15,690,337 of NC_045717.1, forward strand.
AGAAGACTTCCATGATGTTCCCCAGCCACAAAGGAGAGTACAAAGAGGCATGTTGACCAGCTGCATCTGGATGGAGGAAACCAGAAGTGGAGCAAGGAAGGCAGGCATGTGGGGTATCTGTGGGAAGGCAGTGGAGATGTCAGCCAGGGCAAGAACTCCAAGGCCAGACAAGGATCTTGATTTTGCCACAGGGCCATAGGGAGCCAAAGTAGGTGTTATAGCAGGAGAGGAGTATGGTTAGATAAATCAACCACTGAAAAACTTGTCACTGATTATTATAGGTTTCTCAGCACTCCCAGGTAGCAGGGAGCTGGGGTCAGACAGGAAATGTCAAGGCCTGGGCCAAGGACTGTGGGGTTAAGGGTGGGGCCAATTTAAGAGGTTTCAGGTACATCAGCCTGTGATGCATCAGTTTGAGTTGCTAAACCATCATGCTGAGCTCTGACTATGGGTTCAGGCCTCAGCTCTCCTTCAGGAGCCATACCAGAAACTACCTCCTTGTGCTGCACAAGGTCAATGACCTGCCCCTGAATGTCTGTGGCACCAATGCCTCCCACCTGCTGTGGGACAACTGGGGAGCTGTTGTGTAGAGAAGGCTGCCTCCTGTCTCTGCTCCCAATGAAAAGACCACCCCTTCCCCTGGCAGGGAAAACGGGCTCCATCTTGCAATTCCCCAAACACAGAAAGCTTCTTCCTACCCCAGGGCCTTTGCACTGGTGGTTTCCTTTGAAATGCTTTTCCCATCATTTTCCCCATGGCAAGTTTCTCCCCATCCCCCAGGCTCAGCTTAATCTTCACCTCTTCCAGGAAGCTGTCTCCACAATTGTCATTTGCTATGACATCATTTATTTTACCTCCCAGGATCTGAAACAATTTTATTTTCTTTTATGCTTCCCTCTCTGTAGTATGGGGGCCATGAAGGCAGGATTTTTTCTGCCATGATCACTACCACATCCATAAATTCTACATCAATGACTCTCAGTAACCATTTGTTGAGTGAGTAAATAAAGACCTGCAGCCCCTTCTTAACATTCTCATACACTTTTTATTGATTGATTGATTGATTGATTGAAGTATAGTCAGTTACAATGTATTAATTTCTGGTGTACAGCCAGAATAATGTTCCAGTCATGTATATACATATATATATGCATTTTCATATTCCTTTTCATTAAAGGTTATTATTACAAGATGTTGAATATCTTGTGCTTTACAGAAGAAATTTGTTTTTTATCTATTTTTATATACAGTAGTTAACATTTGCAAATCTCAAACTCCCAAATTTATCCCTTCCCACCCTCTTTCCCCCGGTAACCATAAGCTTGTTTACTATGTCTATGAGTCTGTTTCTGTCTTGTAGATGAGTTCATTAGTGTCTCTTTTTTCTTTTAGATTCCACATATGATATCATATGGTATTTTTATTTCCCCTTCTGGCTTCACTTAGAATGACTATCTCCAGGTCCATCCATGTTGCTGCAAATAGCACTATTTTATTCTTTTTTTTTTATCACTGAGTAGTATCCTATTGTATAAATATACCACAATTTCTTTATCCAGTCATCTGTTGATGGACATTTAAGTTGCTTCTGTGTCTTGGCTATTGTAACTAATGCTGCTATGAACATTGGGGTGCATCTCATACACTTTAAACCATGACTTTGGAATCATGGATTTCTTCTCACCCCCTCCCCCCAGAGTTTGATGTCATTATGGAAAAAAGAGACTGCTCCCACTGCTTCCCTGGTCCTCTCCTATTGCTTGCCTGAGCCATTCCTGCAGCCTCCACCCTCATTCCTTCTATCCCATCCTCCACAGCAGACTTCAGAGGGATCTTTTTAATATGCAACTCTGGCTGCAGGCCTCCCCTGCTCTCATACATTCTATGGCTCCCAGTTGCCTTCAAGAGAACATTCCAACCCTTCTTCCCATTTTCCAGAGCTCTTCAAACTGGGCTTTGTCTCATTGCTCACTCTTTTCCAAACATAAGCTGTTCCCTTGCCTGGTTTGCTCTTCCCCATCTCTCTGTTTGGTGAACTCCTATTCACCCTTCAGAATCCACTCAAATGGCCCCTCCTCCAGGAGCACTTCCTACCACTCAAACAGAGCCCTCACTCCTCTCTGGGGGTGTCTGTGTCTAGTTCTGTCCCCCAGAGCCCAAGGGACTTTTGGGAGGCCCTTGATATCACCTATGAAAGATGGATCACCCGTCATCACTTATTTAATGAAAAGACCAGTACACACACCAACATTAATGCTAGTAATAATGTAGTCAGATGTTTGAGAATCACATTCTGAGTCACTTCTTCTTGGTTTCCATGTTGGGTCCAGACTGTCAAACACACAGGCATGCATCTGGCTAGCTTAGTCAAGCAGAGTTAGGACAGATGCCTCTTGGACCCCTTCTTGCGGTCCAGTCCCATCTCTGCCTGTGAGGACTTTTTACATTTCTATGTGAACCTGTGAGTTCAGAGCTTTCACCTGCTGCTGCACAGCCCCCAGGCATGTCCCTCCCTTCTGCAGCTGGGACTAAATTCAAGGAGTTGTGATTCTTTTAGAAGCTAGGATCCTTCTCCTGTTTGTTGAGATTTGTCAACTTTTCTCCAAGGAATGTGAAAAGGCTTAAAAGTCCCACGTAGGAGAAGGGGATCGTTGGGACATGAAAGTAGAGAAATCAGTTCCTCTCAGGAATGTCCTGAAGTTTTGAGGCTTAGTTGCTCAGCAAGACTGGTGATGATAATTCGAAACCCGAGCATTCTTACAAGAGGCTTTATTGATCACATGGAAGGATCTTGCCTAAGACGCGGTGCTATAAGAACTTACAGCAGCCCCAGTGGGGCCTCATCTTACAGATGAGAAATCATAGGCTCAGGGAGACCCGGGGGCAGCACATCCACATGCTGGAGCCCCCAGGGGCAGAGTCCCAGCCTGGACTCTGCCTCACCCACTGAGGGACATAGGACGTCACTGAGACTCAACTCCCTTACCTGAGCAGTGGGAACCACGGTCAGACTTGGTGAGGAGATGCTGTGTGAGTCTGTACAAGGCAGCACGTAGTAGGGCCTCAACCCTCATACTGCTGTTACATTACTACTTTTATTTTTTTTTGGTTTGTCCTTTGGTAAAATACATATAACATAAAATTTATCATCTTAACCATTTTAAGTGCACAGTTCAGTGGCATTAAGTACATTCACATTGTTGTGCAACCAACCCCACCATCCATCTCCAGAACTTGTTCATCTTCCCAAATTGAAACTGTCCCCATTAAACACTAACTCCCTGCCGCCTCCCGCAGTCCCTGGTAAATTATCTTTCTTTCTCTATGAATATACTAGGTACCTCAAATTAATGGAATCACAAAGCATTTGTCCTTAAAATTTTTTTGATAGATACAGCATAAAATTTGCTATCTTAATCATTCTTCTGTTCTTTTATTTATCGGTACTGGGGATTGAACCCATGACCTCACGCATGCTAAGCACGCTCTCTGTCACTGAGCTATGCCCTCTCCCCCATCTTAACCATTTTTAAGTGTACAGTTCAGCAGAGTTAAGTATATTCACTTAACTATCACTACCATCTATCTCCAGAACTCTTTTCATCATGCCAAAATGAAACTCTGTCCCCATTAAATAACTCTTTATTCCTACCTTCCTCAGCCCCTGGCACCCACCATCCTTTCTGTCTGTATGAATCTGACCCCTCTCGGTGCCTCATGTTAAGTGGAATCATTCAGTATTTGTCTTCTTGTGACTGGCTAACTTCATTCAGTGTGATGTTCTCAAGGTTCACCCGTGGTGCAGAATGTGTTAAAACTTCATTCCGTTTAAAATTTTTAAAAATTATTTCTCTTTCTTTTTTTCCATGGGGGAGGTAATTAGGTTTATTAATTATTATTATTATTATTATTAATTTTTAGAGGAGGTACTGAAGATTGAACCCAGGACCTTGTGCATGCTAAGCATGTGCTCTACCACTTGAGCTATACCCTCCCCGTCATTCCTTTTTTTTAAAATTGAAGCATAGTCAGTTTACAACGTTGTGTCAGTTTCTGGTGTACATCATAATGCTTCAGTCATACATATACATACATATATTCGTTTTCATATTCTTTTTCATTATAGGTCACTACCAGCTATTGAATATAGTTCCCTGTGATATACCAAAGAAATTTGTTGTTTATCTGTTTTATATAACAACTTCATTCATTTTTAAGGCTAATATTCTACTGTCTGGATATCCCACATTTGTTTCCATTCATCCATCAATGGACACTTGGGTTGCTTCCATCTTTTGTCTATTGCAAATAAAGCTGTTATGAACACAGTGTACAAATATCTCTTCAAGTCCCTGCTGTCAGTTCTTTTGGGTATGCACCAAGAAGTGGAATTGTTGGATCGCGTGGTGATTCTGTGTTTACTGTTTTGAGGAACCATCAGACTGTTTTTCCCAGCAGCTGCACCTTTTTACATTCCCACTAGTAATACACAAGGGTTCCGATTTCTTCACATCCTCAAGAACTCATTATTTTCCCTTTGTTTTTATTATAACCATCCTAATGAGTGTGAAGTGATAGCTCACTCTGGTTTTGATTTGCATTTCTCTGCTAACTAATGATGTTGAGCATCTTTTCATGTGCTTATTGGCCATTTGTATATCATCTTTGAGAAAAATGTTCAAATTCTTTGCCCATTTTTAAATTCGGGTTGTTTGTCTTTTTGTCATTGAGTTGTAGTTCTTTATATATTTTGCGTATTAATCCCTTATCAGATATATGATTTGCAAATCTTTTCTCTCGTTCTGTGGGTTGCCTTTTCACTCTCTTGATTGTTCCCTTTTGATACACAGAAGGTTTTAATTTTTATGAATTTCATTTTATATATTTTTTCTCTTGTTGCCTGTGATTTTGGAGCCATATCCAAGGAATCATTGCCAAATCCAACGTCGTGAAGATTTTGTCCTATGTTTTCTTGTTTTTTTCCTTTTACATTCAGCTCTCTGATCTATTTTGAGCTATTTTGGGGGGGTAGGGGAGGTAATATTTATTTACTTATTTTAATAGAGTTACTGGAGAGTGAACCCAGGATCTTGTGCATGCTAAGCATGTGATCTATCACTGAGCGATACCCACCCCAATTTTGAGTTAATTTTTGTGCATGATGTTAGGTTCCAATTTCATTCTTTTGCATGTGGAGATCCAGTTTTTCCAGAACCATTGTTGAAAAGACTGTCTTTTCCCCCTTTGAATGGTCTAGCATCTCGGTCAAAATCATTTGACCAAGTTGCTGAGAGACTTAACCTTTATAAGAAACATGGTCTGTGTATTATTCCTGTCACAATAATAATCAACATTCAGAAATAAAAAGTTGTAATTTACACACACACGCAAATCGTTTGACCATGTATTTTAGGGTTTATTTCTGGGCTCTCTATTTTATTCCACTGGTCTATTTGTCTGTTTTTATGCCAGTGCTACACTATTTTGATTACTGTAGCTTTGTAGGAAGTTTCGAAATCAGGAAGTCTGAGTCCTCTAATTTTGTTCTTCTTTCTCCAGATTGTTTTGGCTATTTGGAGTCCCTTGAGATTCCATATGAATTTTATAATAGGTTTTTCTATTTCTGCAAAAAATATTCTGCAAAAAAATTTTCATAGTAATATCAATGAATCTGTAGATCTCTTTGGGTAGTATTGTCATCTTAACAATATTAAGTTTTCAATCTATGAACTCAAGATGACTTTCCATCTATTTATGTCTTCTTTAATTTCTTTCAGCAAAATTTTGTAGTTTTCAATGTACAAGCCTTTCCTCTCCTTGGTTAAGTCTATTCCTAAGTATTTTATTCTTTTTTTAATTTTATTTTTTATTGAAGTGTAGTAGATTTACAATGTTAGTTTCAGGTGTATAGCAAAGCGATTCAGTTATACACATACATATATTTTTTCAGGTTCTTTTCCATTATAGCTTATTATAAGAAATTGAATATAGTTCCCTGTGCTTTATAGTAGGTCCAGTATTTTAGTCTTTTTGATGTTATTGTAAAAAGATTTGTTTTCTTAATTTCCTTTTTGGATTGCTCATTATTAATACATAGAAGCCACAATTGATTTTTACATGTTGATTTTGTACCCTGACTCTTTGGTGAATTCATTTCTTTGTTCTAACAGGCTTGCATGTGTGTGTGTGTGTGTGTAGTCTTTCGGGTTTTCCACATATAAGATCATGTTGTCTGCATACAGAGATCATTTTACTTCTACCTTTCCAACTTGGATGCTTTTTATTTCTATTTCTTGTCTAATTGCTCTGGCTAGGACTTCCAGTACTAACTTGAATAAAAGTGGTGAAAGCAGACATCCGTGTTGTTACAGGCTGAGCGTGCCTCCCTCCCAAATTCGTGTGTTGAAATCCTAACCCCCATGTGATGCTATTAGGAGGTGAGGCCTTTGGAAGGTGATCAGGTCATGAGGACAGAGCCTTCTTGAATGGGATTTACGACTTTATAAAGAGACCCCAGAGAGCTCTCTTGCCCTCTTCCCACTACGTGAGGTCATGACAAGAAGCGCCCTTTGCAAGCCAGAAGAAGGTCTCCACCAGAGCCTGACCATGCTGGCACCTTGATCTCAGACTTCCAACCTTCAAAACTGTGAGAAATATGTTTGTGTTGCTTATAAGCCACCCAGGCTATGGGACTTTGTTAGAGCAGCCCATACTGACTAGGACACTTGTCTTGTTCCTGCTATTAAAGGAAAAGCTTTTAGTTATTCACCATTGAATGTGATGTGATCTGTGGGGTTTTCATACACGGCCTTTATCCTATTGAGGAAGTTTCCTTCTATCCCTAGTTTGTTAAATGTTTTTACCATGAAGGGTGTCAGATTTTTGTCAAATGCTTCTTCTGCGTCAATTGAGTTCAAATGCCTTTTCTGCATCAATGTGATTTTTATCCTTCATTCTGTTAAGGTGGGGTGTCACATTGATCAATTTTCACGTGTGGATTAGTCTTGCCTTCTCACAGAAATGGAAGCGTCACTTCTGCAGCGCAATGTCTGTGACGTCCAGCCACGTGGTTGCAAGTTGGCAGTTGACTCCTTTTTGTGGCTGTGTAACATCCATAGCATGCCTCAAGCAGTGTCTCCATCCTTCTGTGGCTAGGCATTTTGTGTGGTTTCTGGTAGAGGTGACTAAGAATGGTGCTGCTTAGAACAGTTGTGTCACCTTTCCGTGGGGCAAGTCCCAGGAGGGGTGTTGCTGGCCTGGGTGTGGTCTCCTACAAGTGAGAAGTGTTTTCTTTTTGTTTTAATATCACTTTTGGGTTTTTTTTTTTTTTTTTGGATGGAGGTACTAGATATTGAACCCAGGACCTCGTGCATGCGCTCTACCACTGAGCTATACCCACCCACCTACCAAGGAATGTTTTGATTCCAGCTTTCCCCTTATCACACAATGGTTTGTCATGTATACATTTACTTCACCAGGCTTCTTGGGTTGGGTCTGGGGGCCGCTCCCAATTCTCCCCCAGTATGAAAATTTCACCGTGCTGTGCATTACTGTGCCGAAGCTTCACTGCTGCTTCTAGAGGAATGACGGGGCAGGAGCATTTGAGAGTCCTTGTATCCATCTCCCCCACAACCTCCGGAGCTCAAACTGGCCAGGGGCTGAGACCCATCTTCAAGGTCAATCCCTACCAGAAGGTGCACCTGGAGTAACTGCTTCACCCCAAGAGTTTTATATGATCATTTCCCTCTAATTATAAAAATGTTGAACAATTTCCTGATGGAGAATCAAAGAAGCAGAAAAGAAAACAAACCAAAAAAGACAAAGCCTCTCCCACAGTCACTCAGTGCAAAGATAATCTCCTTTGGCACTTCATGTACTGCCTCTCAGCATTTGAAAAATGGCCTTATTATATTTTTGTTCTTATCCAAGTAATGTGACTCTCCTGGAGAATAAGCAACCAACAAGATAAGCAGAAAGAAAAAAATTAACAGAAATTACCTATAATTTCCAAAACAAGAACTCTCTATATTTTAGAGTGAAGTATTTATTTTTCTTACTATGCAACACTTCAGGTCTACTGCAGACAATTTAGAAAATACAGATAAACCAAAGGCAGAACAGTTTCTTTTCATTCCTCCACCCAGAGATGAGCTCTGTTAACTCTATGGCTTTTCATACTATGAATAGTCATGAGACAAAGAACAGCAAACAGTTATGAGCAAAAACTCTGGACCCACAGAACGACCATCATTAAAAAGTCCACAAATGATAAATGCTGGAGAGGATGTGGAGAAAAGAGAACTCTCCTACACTGTTGGTGGGAATGTAATTTGGTGCAGCCGTTATGAAAAACAGTATGGAGATTCCTCAAAAAACTAAAAATAAACTTGCCATATGATCCAGCAATCCCACTCCTGGGCATATATCCAGAGGGAACATTAATTCAAAAAGATAGATGCACCACAACATTCATAGCAGCACTATTTACGATAGCCAAGATATGGAAACAACCTAAATGTCCATTGACAGATGACTGGATAAAGAAAATGTGGTATATTTACACAATGGAATACTACTCAGTCATAAAAAAGAATAAAATAATGCCATTTGCAGCAACATGGATGGACCTGGAGGTTGTCATTTCTAAGTGAAGTAAGCCAGAAAGAGAAAGTGAAATACCATATGCTATCATTCATATGTAGAATCTAAAAAAATACACAAATGAACTTAATTACAAAACAAAGACAGACTCACAGACATAGAAAACAAACTTATGGTTTCCAGGGGAAAATGAGATGGAAAGGGATAAATTGGGATTTTGAGATTTGCAGATACTAACTACTATATATAAAATAGACAAACAACAAGTTTCTACTGCATAGCACAGAGAACTATATTCAATATCTTGTAGTAACCTATAATGAAAAAGAATATGAAAAGGAACATATGTATATGTATGACTGAAACATTATGCTGTACACCAGAAATTGACACAACATTGTAAACTGACTATGTTTCAATTTTAAAAATCAAAAAACAAAACAGAACTCAAGTTCAAGTCCCAGCTCTGCGCTCTGGCTGTGCAACTTTGGACAAGTAGCTTCATCTCTCTGGGCCTCAGTTTTCTTATCTATACAATAAGAAGGGTGATCATCGTGCTAACTTCCAAAGACACAGTGAAGATTGGGATAGTGCCCAGAACACTTTTTTTCTTTTCTTTTCTTTTACTTATTGAAGTATAGTCAGTTATAATGTGTCAACTGGTGTACAGCATAATGCCCCAGTTATACATATATATATATATCCATTTTCATATTCAGAACATTTTTTACAACTTGATTTTTATACTTCTTTCCTCTGCTTGCAACAATAAGATGTGCATACCACATAACAAAGATACACACAAACACACGCACACACAGTGGTAGCTAATAGGAAGGGAAGGGATGGCAGCCCCACCCAGCAGAGCCCAGCCTAAAGCAAGTTAGGGCAGGAGACCAGCTGACACCAGCCTCAGCCTGATCCCACAGGGAGCCCTGGAGCGTGAACAGCACCCCAGAGTCTGTCTAGCCCAGAGGCGAGCGAGCTAGACTGACAAAACCAAATCCATCCTCATAGAGGCTATTATTTCTCTCTATTTAGAGAAGAGGAAATTGTGGCCCAGAATAATTCTTAAATGTGTTTCACTTTTGTTATTTTATTTTAAATACAAAAATAATATATGCTCAGTGTGAAAAATTCAAATTTGCAGAGTCCTGATGAATAAAGAGAGAACCCCCACTATGCCATTTTGAGAGCAGTTTGACATACATCCCTCCAAGTAGTTTATACCTGCCAAGTATAAATATACAAATGCAGAAATTATATATATTTTTTCTTGTTTTTATAGAAGTGTGATTCTACTTTACCTATTAATCTGGAAATTGTTTTGTTCTCACACTCTGTTGTGAATATATGTACATGTCTATACACATAGGTCTACTTCATTTTTTTCCCTTAAATGAACCACTAAACCCCCATTAACATTTTTTATAATATTTTTCAAGTTTTTGGTGAAATGTAAAATTTTTTTCTTTTTTCTCTATTACTGCAGTAGGGTATACCCCCAGGAATGTGCGTAAAGTGCATTAATTTTAGGTGTGGAGTTTGGTTAATTTGGTTAATTTTTTTATTATGGGCACACCCAGGTAACCACCACCCAGGTCAACCTGGCAAGTTCCTTTGTGCCCCTCCCCGGACATCATGTTTCAGATAACTGTATGCATTCCTCAGTAAAACCGGTGGGAAAAAAAAGAAAAGATACAGAGAGAACTGGGGTACCCTTCATCCTGTTTCTACCAGTGGGAACATCTTGCCTGATTATGGTACATTATCACAACCAGGATACAATGGATAGATTTTATTCATATTTCTCCAGTTGTTCATGCCCTTATGCATGTACCTCATAGAATTTTAAAGAAATAATAATAATAACAATAATGGCAGTAATTATTTGAGTGTCAGTTACACAACAGGCCTATGCCGAGACCCAGTCCCACCACAGCTCTGCAAGCTGGGGGCCATCTCCCAGAAGAGGCGCAGAGGAAACAAAGGTGAATTTTTGTGTATGGCATGAGGTAGGGATCCAGGTTCGTTTGTCCCATGTAGGTATCCAGTTTCTCCAGAGAAGTTTCTTGAAAACCCATCCATTTCCCCGGCTCACATAGGTAACCAGTGCTGGGGCAGAAATTTCAACCCAGAAATATCTGACTCAGCCCAGAGCAGTCTCCAGGTCCCCTGGGGGCCTGTCCTAACGGCCAACCAGCCCAGCACGCTTTGCCCTGTCAGCAAAATGGAATGGCTTTTTAGAGCATTTGCCAGAGGAAGTAGGGTGGGGAGGCGCAGGCCAGCTCAAACTTGCTTCCTTCCTGCGGGGATGGCGAAACATCTCACTCTGTCTCCTGCTCCCCCGACCCTACCTTTTAAACTTTTTTTCCTTTTCCTGCTTTCTTCTGAGGCAAGGAAGGTGGACATCTAGACTGCGTGTTCAGTCCCAGTGCTGAAGGTCCAGCGTGACTTCACCAAGGGGAAGTTCAATCTCATGTCTACATTTAGCACTTTCATCCACTGGGAGATGGGAACATAAGGCTCCGAGGCCACTCTCAGACTGGCCCAGTGACCCCCCAAGCCTCCCCAAATCAGAGAGTGGCTCCAGCAAACATCCAACACCCAAATACCTAGGAGTCTCCCTAGATTTTTCCTCTCCCTCAGCCTCTAGAACATTCCTCCTCTTGGCCTAATTCTCCCCCTGCTCAGGCAGGCCATCTCTTCCCCTAGCAGGTCTTGGGTTGGTCAGGGAACCAGGAGGCCTGGGGGCCACAGCTGATGCTGATTGGAGCCATGGGTACCCTCCATGCCTCCTTTGGGCTCTTTGTAGAGCTCCGTATGTTTCTCTCTGCCTTCCCTCCTCCCGCCCCAGGTTTATGTGTCATCTCTCTGGCCCCCACTGTCCTAACTGAACCCTGAAATTGGACACTAGATGGGGAATTGGGGCTTTGGGGTCATCATCCCACCTCATCCCAGTAAGGGAACATCCACAGGACCCTGCGCTTCACAGCAGCCCAGAAGGGGAAACTGAGGTCCAGAAAGGCCTCCCTATTTGCCCAGCCTTGAGAAGGCCACTGAGGCAGGGGTCTTCCAAGTGATGCGTCTCTGGGCCTCTCCAGTACAGGCTATGGATGACACCAGGGGGCAGAGGCTCAGGGAAATTACTTTGCCAGCAAAGGCACAGAGCAAGGAGCCGAGTTCCTCCTGAGCCAAGGGGGGCCCAGGCTGGCTCTGCTCCGTGTCATGTTTCTATTCAGATCCAGAAAAAAAAAAAATGGTGTTTTTACTGGGATTCTTTTGTACTTTAATATGTTAATTAGGGGGAATTGACATCGTTAAGAGGCTGAGTTGTCCTGTCCAAGAACAAGGGCTGTCTTTCCTTTGGCCCAAGTATATTTTGTGTGTTTTCAGTTTCTCACACCAGCCACAGCTCCAACGGCTTGGGCTGTTGGACTCGGTGGCACGGAGAGGCCTTACTGCCACCACATTCACGCAGCTTTGCTGCAGGACGTGAGGCAGGAGGTGCTGCAAGTGCCACACCTTTCTCCATCTCATAGCTGGAGTGTGGGAGGAACCACAGAGTCACTGTACTAGGTAATATATGTAGTCCAGAGATGACTTAAAGTATGCAGGAGGATATGTGTAGCTTATATGCAAGCACTACACCATTTTATATAAGGGGCTTGAGCATCAGCTGATTTTGGTATCCAAGGGGAGTCCTAGAACCAATCTCCCATGGATATCGAGGGATGACTATAAGGTATCTTCTTACCCCAAAGACATCTGTCCACTTCTTTTCATCTCCATGCCCCCACCCACGCTACCCCAACTCACGCTGCCCCAGTCTCTTTCTGGAGGCCCCAAGCTGTGCTTGAAACCTCCTCCTTCCTACTTTGGCTGCAGGGGGCTTCTCCAAATCCTCCTGTGGCTCCCCAGTCCCATCTCCCATCAAGACCTTGCCCCATCTTGCCCCTCCCGATGGTTCCACCCCCAAGTGACTTCAGGCCACTCTCTGCCTCTCTCTGGTCACACTGACATGTCCTCATTCCCATTGCTGGGCCTTTGCACATGCAACACCCTCTATCAGAAACACCTGCTGTGCCTGTCCCTTTCACCTAGATCTTCATCCACCAAAAACCTCCCCCAACTCCCCAGTCCAGGTTAGGCCCCTGATATAAGCTCTCATGGAACTAGTTCTTTTCTTTCCAAATAGCTCCATTCAAACTTAGACATTTATTTCTCTGACTGTATCTTCTGCACTGGATCAGTTCTCCATGAGGACAGGCCCAGGTCTCTCCCAATGGCATCTTAGCCTCAACCTAAGTCTGGCACATTGTAGGACTCTGCATGCTGAATAAAACTCCCCTGCCCACCACCCTCCCTGGGCCAGGACCTCCCTGTGTATTCAGGCAGCCTTCTTGTTCTTTCTCCCAGCAAACATTAACTGAGTAGTGACTGTGTGCCCCACATGATCTACCGGGCTGCAGGCTGGGAAAGGACCAACCTCCCAGAATCTCAGGCCAGAAGTTCCCTGAATCTCAGTGCCATGTGTTCCCAAAGCATCCCTGGTCTCAGGCCATCTTCCTCATCCACTCCAGACCCTTGAGACTGAAGCCAGGTGGAGCCCCTGATGCCTCTCCCTCCCAAACCCACATTCACTCAGGCCTCTGGTCCTGACAATTCTCCCTCCTTAGTTCTCGCCTCCATCCCGTGGGCTGTCCCCACAGCCTCCCAGGTTCCTGCTCAGACCCTGCCTGGGCTCACCCTGGAGGGTCATGCTTGCCTGACCGCCCCTGCTCCCATACCTTCATGGCTCCCCAGCATCCTTAGGTGTTAGAAGGGGGCTCTGTCTCAGTCCTGCTCACCTCAAGTCCCTGCCCTATGTGTAGGGCCCACTGGGGGCCAGGAGGCCTGGGAGGAGGCCAGAGAAGAGGCCATAGGTCCTTGGACTTCAACTCGCCCAACTCATCCTAAGGCTGCTGGGCCACAGAAAGAGGTCAGAGGCAGCCTGCAACTCAGCAGCCCTCCAGTCCCGTCCCACAAGACTTCCCACTTTCATCCTAACAGAGTTGAGAGCTGTAGCTTTGGCTTGTAGCCTGGGGCCACTACCAGCTCTGGCTGGCCTGAGTCCCCTCCCTACTGCTCCAAGGCCCCATGCTTTGCCCACTGCATCTGCCTGGCCTGGCCTCCCTCCCCTGGTCCTGACTGGCCCAGTGAAGCAGGAACTGAGGGCATAGAACACTCCCATTTGACAGGCAAGGGATTTAGGGCATCGCTGCACACTAAGATTTGAACGCTGAATGCAGGGTCCTCAGCTGCCTTAACCACTCTCCTATAAGCCCATCACGATAACTGACAAGTGTTGAGTGGCTTCAAAACTAGGGACAACCTGTTTCAGGAGCAGGCTCTGAGTGGCCTCAAAGGCTGAGCATGGTTCTGCAACACGGAAGGAGAAAGGGCATTCCAAGCAGAGGGCACTACGTGGGCAAAGGTGTGGTGGTGGGAAGAGGGCAGAGGGGTTCTGAGGTCAGCACCTGCTCTGATTTCACTTAACTGGAGGGAAGAGCAGGAGAGGGAGCTGAGCTGGGGTCACAGAGGGGTTTCAATGAAACTTAACCACTACCAGAATCTATTGCGCACCTACTGCATGCATGCAGGCCGCCTGGCACCAAGTGCTGTTTGCTGTCGTTGGAAGACTGGGCTCATCCCCATTTTTCACACAAGCAAACTGAGGCTAGGAACACACTGTCCTGCAGCTGGCAATGGCAGGGTGGAGGTGGGACCCTCCCACCTCAGCCTGCTTCATCCTTGTTTTTGGGGGGGGGGGGGTTGGAGGAGGAGGTGATTAATTTGGAGCAGCCAGCAGGGAAGCATGTCTGGTTGTCCCCTGGCTAGTAGGGGGATACCTGTTGGAGAGACGCCTGTGCTACCTCCATGTAAGTCCCATCAGGGACTTTTTTTTTTTTTAATAGAAAAAAAGCTTTGTCCAGAGAGTGTAAATGCTGTCCAGGTACCAGGAAAACCAATCAAGGAGCCCCAGGGCCTGGGCTTTGTGTTTGGTGACAAATGCGGGTATCATCTCAAGCCACGGGAGAGGGTGACCCTTCTCTCTCTGGTCACTGCCCTCAGCTGCCCTGCTGCCCAGCCACTCAAGACCCGGAGATCACTCCCTCGGGCAGGGGTCCCCAGCTTGTCACCAAGGACACTTTCTTTCCCTGTTCCCCAACCTTGGGGAGCCACGCTGGAAAAATTTCTGCCCATTTCCTATACTCTGTATGATTAAATGCACATGATTCATTTGCCCTCTAGCTTTTTATAAAGACAGAAATTAGGAAAATACAATGAAGCAGGGAGGGGTGAGAACTGTGTGAGCCACCTCCACTCCCCAGGAGTTCCCCCGCCACCACCCTCTTTACCTAGAATTCATCTTTCTGGGTGGAGTTTGCTTTTTCTTGCCTGGCTAAGATTCCTCTGTCATATATGGTGTCTGGCCTTTCTATTGGGCAGGGCAGCAATAATTGGATTGTGACTATTATTTCATAAACACTTATTTAACAAATATTTGCTGAGAATGTACTGTATGCCCAGCTTGGCTAGTGAATGAATGAATGAATAAATGAATGAATGAAGCAATACCAGGGACAGGTGAGAGCTATGAAGGCAAAGAGGACAGATGGAAAGTGCTGGAAAGGGTGCAAGGGCTTGGGTGTGGTAGCGAGGAGAAGCTTCCTGGAGGACATCTGAGCAGAGGTTTGGGGGCTTTCTTGAAGCCAGAGACCCCAGTTGCAGCCTCTGTTTTGTTTGTTGGTTTTGATGTAAAATTATGAAATTAACACGACACAAAATTAACACAACATGAAATTAACCATTGTAAAGTGTACAATCCTGTGGCATTTAGTACATTCACAATGTTGTGCAACCAACACCTCTTCTAGTTCCAGAACTTTTCATTCCCCCAAAGGAAACCCCATGCCAATAAAGAAAATGTGGTATATATACACAATGGAATATGACTTAGCCATAAAAAGGAATGAAATAATGCCATTTACAGCAACATGGATGGACCTAGAGATGATTATACGAAATGAAGCAAGTCAGTCAAAGATAAGCAAATAAGAGGAAGATAAATATAATACGATATCACTTATATGTGGAACCAAAAAATATGGTACAAATGAACTTATTCACAAAACAGAAACAGACTCACAGACATAGAGAATAAACTTATGGTTACCAAAGAAGAAAGGGGGTGGGGGAGGGATAAATTAGGAGTTTGGGATTAGCAGATACAAACCACTATACATAGAGTAGGTAAACAACAAGGTCCTCTTGGATAGCACAGGAGACTATATTCGATATCGTGTAATAAACCATAATGGAAAAGAATATGAAAAAGAATATATATAGGAATCACTATACTGTACACCAGAAACTAACACAACATCGTGAATCAACTATACTTCAATTAAAAACATAAAATAAAGGAAACCCAATCCCTACTGAGCAGTCACTCCCCATTCCTCCCCCTTGGGGGCCTTCAGTTTTAGTCCACATCTTGCAAAATAAATGTCTCTAATATTTGTTTGAAAATGGCAGAGGTTCAAAGAAATGGACACATTTGCCCACAACCTCTGGGAGCAGAATAAGATATGCATATCCCATACAGAAATGTGGAAGCTGGTATGGCCCTAAGTATCCATAAGAAACCCTGAAAATGTGTGATTCCACTTTTAAGGCTAGCCCCAAAAAGCATCCCTGGAGGAAGTAACCAAGATGCCCAACCATAGGGGATCAGTTTAATAAATCATAAAAGTTGGGGGAGGGTATAGCTCAGTGGTAGAGCTCATGTTTAGCACGCACAAGGTCCTGGGTTCAATCCCCAATACCTCCATTAAATAAATAAATAAATTGAATTATTTCCCCCTCCAAATAAAACAAAACAAAATAAATCATGAAAGAGCCCCCAGGTTGACAGTGATGAAGTCTTTCAACACAAGAGGGTAGACTGGTGTTGATCAGTGTGGAAAGTGGGTCTTGACTGACAAATCAGGTGTACAGTGTAATGCCATTGTGACTGAGAAAAAAAAGAAAGAAAGAAAGAAAATCTAAAGTGAAACAGACCATCGACCACTGTGTTAGTAACAGTGACTTCTGGGTATTGATTTTATTTTTAAAATTTCATTCACTCAACAGATATTTACAAAGCATCCGCTGTGTGCCAGCCCTTCTTTGCCAGTGTTTTTTAACTTAACAAGGAGCACCGGGCACATCACAGGTGCATAATAAAAATTCACTCAGGAAATTAAGTGCTATAAAAAAGGACCTACTTATATTATTTACATTATGCTTGTTTGTGTTTTCTGAAACTGTTTTTACACTGAGTATATTACTTTGGCAATCAGAAGAGAGAACACATAAAGCTAGCTCCACCAGGAAACATGCGTATGTGTCTCATCCCCTCCCTGCTCCTCATCATGTCCGTCTTCCTGGCCCCGCCTCCTTTCCTCCAGCCCAGCTCCTCCTGGCCTCTCAATGAAAGTAGGGTTGATACATCCCAACTCCTGGGGTCTGAGGGGCTGGGCTCCTAGAAAATGTGCAATTAAGATGAGCTAGAGGAGGGGATGGGATAGCTCAAGTGATAGAGTGCATGTTTAGTATACACAAGGTCATGGGTTCAATCCCTAGTACCACCTCTAAAAATAAATAAGTATACTTAATTATCACTCCTAAAAATAAATAAGCTTTTAAAAAAAGATGAGATGGAAAGATTTCCACATAGGGAAACTGAGGCCTAGAGACGTAAGGTGACTTGTCCAACGTCACATAGCACATAGGTGCCAGCAGAAGCTGTCTGCCCCCGGAGTTCCTTCTGTTCCCTGGAATGGGCTCAGGCCAAGCCTAGGGTTTGTATGATAGTGGCTTTATTACTGATGAGGGGAGTTGCACCCCACATGGAGTGTTTAATTTCTAAATCACTGGTCTTCTCCTTCCCAACCACCTCATGCTGGTGCTGCTGGTTCCCCAAGAAGCCTCGGCCTCAGGCCTGGGGATGCCAAATCAGACACATTTTCTCTCTTCTCTGTAGGATCAGGCCTGAGCCAGGTACTCTGTCTGAAAGATCTGGAGGACTGCATGGAGGAGGGGATGCAGAGTTGGGATTTGGAGAATGAGTAGAAGTGTGCTAGGTTGAGAAATGGAAGACGAGCTGGGTGCATGCATGGATGGAAGAGCTGGGGGTGGAACATGGATGATGCCTGCATCTCTGGGAGGGTAAGTAGATGGATGGGTAGGTGGGTGGATGGATAGGTGAGTAGGTGGATGTGTGAGTAGGTGGGTTTATTGGATGGTGGATGAATTGATGGATGGGTGAGTGGCTGGCTGGATAGGTGGGTGGGTGGATGGATGGACGGATGGGTGGGTGGGTGGGTGGATGAATAGGTGGATGAGGGGGTGGGTGAATAAGACAAGGCAGCCCACTCCAAAGTATTGACCACCTGGCAGACCCTGTGGGGGTCCTTCAGCCCCTCCTCCCTCTTGTATCTGCTCTTCTTCTCCCTGGAAGTTGCCCCCAGAACAGCAGAGACACCCCCAAGGACTCAGCCCAGCCACTAGACAAATCCCAGTTGGGCCCCAAGACGTGACAAGAAACCTTGAAATGTGACAAAACTGACACCATTTCCCCAGGGTCTGAGTTCCCCTGTCTGTGCTCAGTTTGGGATTTGTTATAATAGAGAATTAAAGAATTTTGAGAAGTGGGGACCATAGTTCCCAGAATTCTGCAGATCCCCAAGAGATGACGAGGAGGCTGAGTCCCAGTTGCCCCCACTACACTCATTACACTTAGCACCGTTCTGGGAAGTAGAAGGGCCCCCGTGGGTCCCTTGCTCTTGGACATGTCCCCTTCCCTCTCTTAGATTCAGTTTCTCAGGCTGTAAAAAGTGGCAGCAAAAGCTCTCACTTGGGGCTGGCTTCTGAGTTTAATTCTGTGATGTCACAGTCTTAAAGTTCTGAAGTTTTTTGACAAGGAACCCTGCATTTTCCTTGTGCGCTGGGTCCTGTGAATCATGCAGGCTATGCTGTTCCTGCTGCATCAATCAACAAGCATTTATGCTGTTCCAGGTGAATACAAGCCAGGCCAGACCGTGATTCCCCTCCCCGGAAGTGTGAAGCTGCTGCTCTCAGGCCTCTAAGCCAGAATAAGACAGAGCAGGATTTGAACCCGGGCCCCTGACTGCAACCTGCAAGTAGTGTCTCCTCTGTGGATGCAGTTGGTGTCCAATGTGTGACCCATTCTCTTGCCCTTAGTGGTCCCCCTCCTCCAGCCCAGGGCAAAGCAATCTCCTCTGTGACCTCCCTTGGGGCTGCAGGACCCACGTGGTCCGGAAAGCAGATGTTTCCGTCCTGTAGAAGGTCTGGGATTTCAGTGATAAGACCAGGGCTAGCGTCAAGATTTTTTGAGAGAGAGAAAGAGGAAGGCCAGACAAAGCAGAGAGGGAGTTACTGAGATGAGCTTCCTCCCGAAGATCCTGGGAGAGATAGGAGCTCGGAGCCTGTGGCCACCCCTAAAGATACCGGCATCCCTAATGCTGATAACAATGCCATTTGTTTATCAAGCACAGCCCAGGATAACGGAGGAGGAAAGGATTAGAATCCTCCACCTCCATCCATTTGCCATGTGGAACCCTGTGAATCTTATCTCAACATGGAAAAGCAAATCCTGTCCCTCTCCTGCTCAAAGGCCTCCTATGGCTCCCCAGTTCACATTCTTCACTGGGGATCAGAAGGCACCCTGTGACCCAGCCTATGGTGCTCCCTGCCCACTTGGCTCCCAACTGTGCCGCCCGCTCACCCTGCTCCAGCCACAGGGACTTTGCACATGCTGTTCCCAGAATCACCACCTCTTCAGAGCAGCCTTTGCCAACCACCTGTCTTTGCTTGGTTTTCTTACCTTCGTAAAATCCTGCCAGAAGTCATCCTACTCTGTTCTCTGTCATTCATTTTGTCCACCAGAAAGCTGTGAGTGTTCTGAGGGCAGAGCTTCCCTCAGTGTTGAGCATGTAGTTAAATATGAGTTAACAAATGAAGAACTCCCATCTTAAAGAGGAGGAAACAGAGGCCCAGGGAAGCCCCTTGTGCATCCATGGAGATTGGCCATTGGAACCCTCATGTCTGAGCCCAGATTGTGTCAAATCCACCTGCGGGCAAGTAAATGCCCCTCTCCCCCTCCTATGGGTAAATAAGCCTCCAAAGTCTGCAGGGGACAGGGCCTGGCCTGTCAAATCCAGGTTCAAGGACAAGCTTTTCCATTTGGCCAGCTTTTAATCTGGGGAACTGGCTTAAGCCCCCTAAGCCTCAGTTTCCTTGTCTATGAAAATAAAGTGAGAAAAAAAATTTTAATAAATAAATAAGAGAGAAAAAAAGTGAAATGAGGGTTGGACCAAGGAGGCAGCCTGTGAGGTCCTGCCTTGGGCTGCCACAGCAGACATCCTCCTTCTCCTTTGTGCCCTCCTACACTGGGAGATGATGGAGTCCCTGAAAGGCACTGACCCAAGTTCGGACTCTGGGGGATCCCCAGTCTGGGGTTGGGGCAGAGCCAGACACAGATACCCCCTTGTACTGTGGGGTTAGGGCTGGGGGAGTGGAGACAGTCTGGGAAGGCTTCCTGGAGGAGAAAGTATTGGAATCAGCTTTCTAGGCCATAGGTGGGGTTGAGTGCAAAGGTTCAGAGATGGGGTCCAGCAGCTTGGCCAATGGCAATGAGAAGCTACATTCTCCCTCTAAGGCCTCCAAGAGAGCCGTGGAAAGTGCTGGAGCAGGAAAGTGAACAATGCAGCCAGTTAAAGGATCCTGGCAGTGGGGATGCTGGTCTGGGGGACAGCCCGGAGGGGTGAATCCTGACTCTAACCTGTGTTGGAGACCAGGAACAGCCTTCCCTGGCAGACTGAGGGAGGAGACTGCAGCATCTGAATCACTGGGTTCCTGCAAGAACATTCGGCACCCAGCGGCCCCATGTGGGCTGTCACTAAGCAGGAACACTGCCCCCGGAGCCCCGCCACGCAGCCTTCCCCAAGGCCTCCCGCTCTCTGTTCCCACAGCTGTTCCTTCAAGGCCACAGAAGGAGAGTAGGAGGAGAGGGCAGGTGGAGGGAGGCCATGTAGGCTGCTTGGCCAGAATTTGGGAGCTTGGGGGAAGAGGAGATTCCCTGCCTGAGGGTCCAGTGTTTCCGGGGGCTGCCAAAGCGTCTGGACTCTGACTAGGATTGGGAAACAGGCTCAGAGAAAGTCAGGGTCTGCCCTTATTCTGCACATGAGCAGACACCTGGTTCTCTCCTAAAAGCTGAAACTCTATCTGGAGCGTGCAGTGTAAATTTGATTACATCCCTCCCTCTCTGACTCTGAATTCTCCCATGGCTCCCCAGTACCTTCAGAAGGAAACACGTACACTTCAACACTGCCCATGAGGTCCCACCTGACTCCTGTGATCCCCTTAGCCCTTAGCACCCCCTCTGCCCTTCGCACTCACTCTATTCTGACCACTCTGGCCTTCCCGCTGTTCCTCCAACACACCTGGCCCATCCTCACCTCAGGGCCTTTGCATATGCTGTGCCCTCTGCCCAGAGCACTCTTTGTGAGTTATTATCCCCATTCAATCACTCAGGAAATGTACAAAGAGAGGAGGTCATGTGCCCAAGAATACACATCAAGTCGGTGGGAGTCAGGAGTTGTAAACAGGCCTGTCTGACTACCCCCGACCCAAGCCCTCTCCCACCAACTGTGTCACATTTAAAACAGGCTTCCAGACCAGTCCACCATGGAGATGAATGATTCTCAGCCTCTCCAGGTTTTGCCACTCCAGTGGATGCCAGAGACCCTCAGTCCTTAGACCCAAAACCCCCCGCACAGGGAGTTCCTGGCCAACATGACTGTCAAGTCTCCCCGTGTCCCTCCTGATGCGGCCGTGATTTTTCTGTCCCACTTTCTGCCCTTCACATGGGCGGATGGTGGAGCCTTCAAGGACAACACAGCCAAAAATAATCGGGCCCCGACCTACCTCCCAAAAGTGGGGCAGCCCCGCCCAGCCACCTGGTACCACAGAGGTAATTAGTGCATGTGGCAAATGAGGGTAATTAGGTCTGTGGGAACCGAACCGCAGATCCAGGTTTGGAGTTTGGAAGGGGCTCAAGTGCCACCTCCCCCACCCCCAACCTGCACTGGTCCTGGGAGGTCAAGTCCATAATCCAGTGCCAGAACCCTTCCCCACAGCCTCTTCATGACTGGGCCTGAGGGGTTCTGGCCCCATTACTTCCTGGGGGCTGTTTGTTTAATGAATTAACTTTGGCCTTGGGCAGAAATTAAATTGGATCCAAATTTAAGGTGGGGTCACTTTCAAGTGATCGAAAATCACCAATATTGAATCATCAAATTCTCCTCTGTCATGACCTCTGTGTGTCCACCCCATGCTGGGAGATGCCAAGCCCAAGAGAGGTCTCAGCCTAGAACTTGAGATGCCCTCAGGCTGGGGGAGTCAGAGCTGGACACAGCCCCTGGGGTCAGGGTTGGTCTAGAAGAAGGGAGGGTTTAGTGGCAGAGGAGAGAGGGCTTCTTAGACAGGAGGGCATTGGAGGTGGGGTTTTGAGGAATGAATAGGAGTGTGCCAGGAGGATAAGGTCTAGAGGCTGGCCCAGCTGGCAAGCCTGGGGAAATAAGAAGAAGGAGAGTGGTTAAAGAGGCACATAAGGGACCCAGAGCTAAAGATTTAGAGGATATCGTGCCAGGTTGGACCCATTTCTGTCTTCAAGAACTCACACCTTGTTGGGACTCTCCACACCCGGAAAGAGAATATCTTAAGAACTCGACACAGGATCAATACCACATGCCCAGATAGACAAGAATAAATATGTTGATAACAGCAAGCAATTATTAAGCTCCTAGGCACCATTCTTATACACATTTTATAGATAGGGAAACAAAGGTACAGGGAAGGAAAGTGACTTCTTTAAGGTCATCCTGCTGGTAGGAAGCAGGGCTAGCTCATTTACTGTCTGGCTCATGCAACTCTGGAGGGCACCAAGGACCAAGGCTGGGCCTTAGGGACCCCTTCCTTCTGGAAGCATTTACAAAGCATTACAAAGTTCCTGCTGCAAGTCAGCCTTTCTCTAGGTGCTAAGACAGAGCCATTGAAGAAGTGGACAGTAACCAAATCATAGCTACTGTGACCTATGCCATGAGGTTGGGCATGTGGCTTTGGGGAAGAGTGACAGACCTCCCCCACTCTGGTGGGATAAGAACCTTCCAGGGAAGAGAAAGACTCCAGTAGATTTCAGTCCAAAGGTTGGGTCAGATTTAACTAAGACAGAGGCCAGAGCCTGACCTATAAGAGTCACTCTGTAAATGCAGCTCCTTTAAAGCTGAACAAACTGTTCCATTTCCTGCTTGGTTCCTCCCATGGCAGGAAGCTCATTCCCTCATGTCCTTCCTCAGTCCCAAGAGAAAGCTGTCATTTCTAGTCAGCTGCCTTGGGACGGTGGCCTCTGCTTGCCTCACAATGACATCTCCAGTCCCTTGGAAGAGAGGCCCAAGGACCAGGCAAAAGAGGTCTCAGACTGGGGTGGGGGCAGTAGCTCAGGGCTACCCTTGCTCAGCCCCCTACCCATCTATGCCCAGGAGACAGTGAGAAGCTGTTGGTGTTGCCTGGATCCTTCCTGCCTCCTCCCTGGAACCCAGGCCTGTGAGCATCAGCCCATTTTCCAGGCAGGAAAACTGAGGTCTGCACTGACAAAACCACTTCCTCAGTTTGACATGACTAAGACAACTTCAGGCCAGGGCTGCTCAAGGCCAGCCCCATCCCAGTCCTTCCTGGAGGCCTGAGAGCGGACCTCATTCTCCCTCATGCTGTTGCCTCGTGCCTACACAAGGAGTGAAGTCTGCCCAGGCTCCTCACCTGGCCACTCCCACAGAATAGTCACGTGGCCCCAGCTCTGCAGCTGGCCAGCACTCAGCACACC
The DNA here is from genome assembly GCF_009834535.1 of Camelus ferus. NCBI lineage: Eukaryota > Metazoa > Chordata > Mammalia > Artiodactyla > Camelidae > Camelus > Camelus ferus. The sequence goes on from NC_045717.1 coordinate 15,713,927, forward strand.
CTGAGCCGCTTCCAGAAGCCTCGGCCCTGCCGGCACCTTTCCAGTTACTTTTTTTTTTTTAATTATTTTTTTTGGTATTAAGGAAAAGTCACTCTTTGCATAGAACAGACGGTATTTTCTTTGTTCCCTACAGTGTTCAAGCGTTTTGTGGCTTCGGGCCTGAGAGCGAAGCCAAATCCATTGCTTTTGCAGATGCTGTGTGAAGTTAGAGGCAGCTGGGGAAACTGAGTCTGTGGTTCGGTTTCTGTAGCTAGGGTAAGTAGTCCCTCTTGTGCAGGGTGGGCCAGCCCTCCAGGAACACCCAGACCTGGCCATAGTTGAATTAGTAAACAAGTCACACAGATGAGGGACCCCACAGAAAGGGATGGGCTGGTGGAGCAGAGGCGGGAGAGATCCTTTCCAATCCCAGGATAGTCAGAGAAGCTTTCAGGAGGCGAGGGGGCAGTGGAGCTGAGCCTGGAAAGACAAATAGAATATATGCTTTCAGGAAGGGCATTCCAAGTGGAAGAAACAGCTTGAGCAAAGGCCTGGAGAGAGGAAGACTCAGATCTTGGCCTGGGAAGAAGTCTCCAGAAATGACATGACCAGGGATTCACCTAAAGGTAATTTGAAGGGAGCCACCAGCTCAGATGTGCGATTCTTGTCAGGGGAAACAGAAACACAAGACCAGGGAAAGAAGATAGCGGAGATGAAAAGCAAACACCTCTGAGGTTGTCAGAGGGCTCACATGTGAGGCTCAGAGCCTCGGGGGGAGGGCAGGTCTTGGTTCTGAAGAGTCCCAGTGCCTCTGCCTGTGAACCTGATGGCACTGCGTGACTTTGGAGGTGTCTCCAGAAAAAGAGCAGATACAAGATTGACAAGTGGGCCCTACAGGCAGGCTCAGACCAGGGGAGGCTGATCTTGGCTCAACTCCAGAAGGACCCTCTCCCAGTAAGTGTGTGAAGGGGTGGACTCCCTCTGACCAGAGGTGGCAAACCCAGGCCTGTGGACCTCCAGGCAATTCACTCACTTGGTGGGAACTGGACACCAACATCCCCTCCACCCTGGATTTTGGGACCCTAAACACAGCAATGATAACCCTAATCCAACCTCGTCAGCATCGTTATGGTTGTTTTAGGGGAGCCAGGGGTGGACAGAAGCCCCTCCCCAGGGATCAGGGTAGGGCAGGAGGGCAAGCAGGAAGGATTCTGAGCAGGGCACCTGGGATCAAGCCCCCTTAAGTGCCTTCTGTTTGCTTTCTTCTTATCTTCTTCCAGCCCCCTCTCTGCCCAGATCTTGTTTATTTTCTGGAAACATGCACTGAGCACCTACTGTGTGCTAACGGCTAGCCCCACCAAGGCGGCACATGTGGCCTTCCCCTAGACTCCCATCGGGTGAAGAGGGACTTGATTCCCCATCACAGGCAAAGGAAGCAGTGACCTGGAGGGTCAGGGCCACTCTTGAAGAGAAGATGAGGCCACATTCTCTTCTATCCACCTAGGTCTGTCTGTCTGTCTCCTGTGTCTCTGCCTTTCTCCTCCATCTCTGTCTCTGGATCTGGGTGTCTGTCTCCACCCCACCCCCTGTCCCCTTCTGCACCCTTCTTAACCCTCATCTCCCCAGTCCTCCCCGCTCCCGCCTCTCGGTCTCCCCTTCCCCCCTGCCGCGGAGGGCCAGCAGAGGGCGCTGCGGGCGGCCTCGGCGGCCCAGGGAGGCGGGGCGGGCGGCGGCCGCGTCGGGACCCGCCGCGATGGGACCCGAGGCGGCGCGGGCGGCGGCGGCGGCGGCGCAGACAAAGGCGCGGGCGGTGCGGAGGGCGGCGTGGAGGGCTCGGGCCCCGGAGCCAGCGAGCGAGTGGGGCGCCCGACTGCGGGGAGTCGGCGCCGCGGGGCCGCACCCGTCTCCCGCCTGGACACTTGCGGGGCGCCGAGCCGGTAGGGTGAGCCTGGCCAGCCGAGCCTTCACTGGTGGGGGGCGGGGGTCCCGTAGTTCCAGGGTCTGGAAGAGGGCGCGGGGGGTTCCCGAAGTTCCAGATACGGAGGCTGGGGACGGCTCGGGGAGCCCCGAAGCTCCAGGGCTTGAGAGGGCGCGGGGGCCCCGAAGTTCCGGAGTCGAGGTCGGGGAGAGGACAGTGCGAGGGGTTCCCGAAGTTCAGGAGCCGTAGCTGCAGGAGGTTGTAAAGGTGTCTCCGAAGTTTCGGACCTGGGGTGGAGGGGTGGCGCGAGGGGACCTCGAAATTCCGGACTTGGGGATGAAAGGGTAGCAGGGGGTCCCCGAAGTTCAGGAATCAGGGACGGCGCGAAGGAGCCCCTAAATTCTGGACCTGCGGTTGGAGGAGGTAGATAACGTGTCCCGAAGTTCTGGACCCGGAGTTGGAGGGGGGCGTCGCAGGGATCTTGGAAGTTCCAGGGTCGGGGATGGCACTTCCCGAAGTTGGGGCGCCCATGGGGCGCTCGGCTTCTGACGCGGGTGGGGACTCGATCTTGACTGAATATCAGGTCCCCTGGACTGGGGATCATGGGTGGGGCTTCGCCCCTGGACGCGATTGTGGATCCCGGACACCGGGCGGGGTCGGGCCCCTCTTTGGGAACCCCGCGGCCGGCGGCGTTCGAGTCGCATGACTAGTTGGTGAGTAACTTTCCCCAACGCGGCAAGTCGCTGCAGGCGCGTCGGGGCGGGAGGGGCCTGAGTTTCTGGGACCCCTGCGCCCCGAAACCCTGACTCGACCCAGGACCCACCCCCTATCCTGGCCAAAGTCGCTGCCCCTCCCCCACACAGGGGCTCCGGTTTCAGACCCTGTGACCGGGACTGCAGCTGCCCAGGACGGGGGGGGTGGGGGGGGGTGGGGGGGTGGCATCCCCCCTCTGACCACAGAGGCTGCTAGGCCCAGGCCTCCGTTACCTCAGTTTGCCTTCCCCTCCCCCAGGTCCCTCCTGGACCTGGATCTCCCCCCCCCCCCAAGGTATTGGGATTGAGTGGTGATAGGTGGGTTTCAGGGCCGACCTGTTCAGCCACATCTTGTCTTTTTAACTAATCTGAAAGCTTCCTGGGGATTTGGACTTTGACTCCAAGTTGTGCCTCTGCCCCACAGTGGAAGCTGAGGCGTCTCTTTGTGGGTCCACTGGGGACTGATCTCCCAGTAGGCACCTGGCAATGCCCCACTTTCTGATGGAGTCCCTGCTTTGAGGAATGATGGGTGAACGTAATCAGAAAGTATGGAGCAGGAGTTGGTCTTGGCCTCCTCAGCCCAGCCCAGAGATTGAGAGGATTTCACTGGGGGGGTGTCCAGTAACCAGGAAGATGAGAGGTTTATGCTGAGATGTCAGGTGTCACCTGATTCCTATCAGAGGCTGTCTCCTGCCCAGGGTGTTGCAAGAGCTTCCTCCAGACTTTGAGAGTCAGGATGTTTTTGCTGAGTGATTCCCTAATTTTTTTGGTTGAAGTTCTATGACTGGTGCACCTGGTAGGTGAGTCCTGAGGTTGGACACATTTGGCCTCCCTCTGTCTGTCCTGGAGGGACATTCACAGGCCCCCTCTCCCCACAGAGGTCAAACCAGCAGCTCCTACCATCCTTCTGGCTGCCCCTTGGAGCCCACCCAGGCCAGCCTGACTAATGTCCACAGCCAGGTGAGCCCCTGCCTCTACCAAGTTGACCCTGAGTCCCCTGGGAGAGGGTGCCTGGCCCCTACTGAGCACCCTCTCCCCATACAGGGAGCAGCCCATCTTCAGCACACGGGCGCATGTGTTCCAGATTGACCCGGCCACCAAGAGGAACTGGATCCCCGCGGGCAAACACGCACTCACTGTCTCCTACTTCTACGATGCCACTCGCAACGTCTATCGAATCATCAGCCTTGGGGGTGCCAAGGTCCTGGTGGGGCCTGGGTAGTGGGGCAGGTGCCGAGGATCCCTGGGACAGGCCTGGGTCTGGTTGCTGGCTTGCTGTGTGCCTTGGGGGCCTGGGGGGGAGGTGCCCTGAGTCTTTCTGGGTCTCATTTTTTCTCCTGAAATGGCTCAGACCAAGGACCTCTGAGGTGTTAATACAAAGCAATACATCGAGGAGTTTCATATTATTACTAGTCCCGTCAACTGTGACCTTTGCTTTCCCCTCCCTAGGCCATCATCAACAGCACTGTCACCCCCAACATGACCTTTACCAAAACCTCCCAGAAGTTCGGGCAATGGGCAGACAGTCGCGCCAACACTGTCTATGGCCTTGGCTTTGCTTCTGAGCAGCATCTGACCCAGGTGGGCCTGCGAGGGTATGTGGTGGGAGGAACGGGGCTGGGTGCCTTGGGGGACCCTGGACAGATGGTGGGTCTCCATCTTCCCAGCTGCAGAATGGGCATGCAGAAGTCCCTTCCGACTTTCCTGGTTCACATGCCAGCTTGGCTGACCACCTACTCTGATTTTAGACACACCTTGCCCCTCTTCTGGGTGACTGGGATGGGCCCAGTCTTCCCCACACACCCTAGCTCTACCTTCATCATCACTTCCCTCCACCCTCTGCTGTTCCTAGAGTTCAATACTGTCTTGTCCATTGTCTCCCTGTATACTTAGTGCTCTTTAAGTCCTGCTGAGCTCATGGTGCTTTTCTTCTCTTTTCTTTTGAAGCATTAGTTTTCCTTGCAAATTTAGGTCTTGAATACATTTCTGCTGGAGGTATAAAGTAGGAGTATTTTGTTTCCACAGGAGTATTCAATTGCTCTTGGGCCATTTTTTTTTAATTGAAGTATAGTCAGTTTACAATGTTGTGTCAATTTCTGGTGTACAGCATAATGTTTCAGTCATACATATACATATGTTCATTTTCATATTCTTTTTCATTATAGGTTACTACAAGATATTGAATATAGTTCTCTGTGCTCTACAGTATAAACTTGTTGTTTGTCTAGTTTATATATAGTAGTTAGTATCTGCAAATCTTGAAATCCCAATTTATCCCTTTCCACCCTCTTCCCCTGCTGGTAACCACAAGTCTGTTTTCTATGTCTGTGAGTCTGTCTCTGTTTTGTAAATAAGTTCATTTGTCTTTTTTTTTTTTGGATTCTGCATATAAGTGATATCATATGGTATTTTTCTTTCTCTCTCTGGCTTACTTCACTTGGAATGACAGTCTCCAGGTCCATCCATGTTGCTGCAAGTGGCATTATTTTATTTTTATGGCTGAGTAGTAGTCCATCATATGAATATACTACAACTTCTTTATCTAGTCATCTGTCGATGGACATTTAGGTTGTTTCCATATCTTGGCTATCGTAAATAGTGCTGCTATGAACATTGTGGTGCATGTATCTTTCCAAATTAAAGTTCCCCCTGGTTATTTGCCCAAGAGTGGGATCACTGGAGCTCTTAGACCATTTTCTTAAAAAAACATCTCCCTGACCTGGACCCCCAATGAATTGCACTGGCCCCTTTACACAAATCTTGCAAAGGCCGTATGTCTGTAAGTATTTTCTTAAAAAAAAATTACTTTCAAGCTAAGGACATTTATTTTAAAATGAAATATATATATGTGTATATATACACATATCATACCCTAACTGGAAAACTAGTATGGGTGGTACATATAAACATTAGTATAACAAAAATGAGAACCAGGTGATTACTTTCTCACTGGTTACGGGTGCTCCTCAGAGGCTCCGAGCCCAAGACCTGCCATGAATGACAGATGAGCACCCATCTGAGGCTTTCCTTGCTAAATAAGCCTGATTGAGAGGGAGAAGGGAATCCCTTTCTCAAGGTGGCTCAGGGGGATACATGTCCATGAACAACCCCTCCCCCGATACCCACCCTGTTCATTGGGCATCATTTTCCAAGCCTTCTTCCCATTCTTTCAGTTCATGAGATGAGGGGATGCACTCAGTTCTGAAGTCCCTTCTAAAGAGAGAGAGCTGGTGCTGGGTGGGGATGATGTGGTGGGGCCCCCAGGGGAGGGGACTGGGAGTCTGTTGACTGTCCCTGCCCACCTATTCTTCAGTTTGCTGAGAAGTTCCAGGAAGTGAAGGAAGCAGCGAGGCTGGCTCGGGAGAAATCTCAGGATGGTGGGGAGCTCACCAGTCCAGCCCTGGGGCTCACCACCCACCAGGTCAGCATTCCCTGTCCCTTGCCTGCCAGAAGCTCAGCTGATACTGGGGGGATCCTAGTGCCATGCTGGTGCCCAAGACCAAATGTTCATAGATGATGTAAAACTAGATCTGTGACAAGGACCATGGAAGAGGGGTGTGGGTGCCATGGGAGCATGTCCTAAGGGGTCTGTCCTAGCCTTCAACCAGGAAAGGCCAGAAAATCAGCTCACATGACAGAGCTGAAACATGGCAGTTGACATGGCTAAGTAGAGGGGCAGACCTGTCCCTGGGTGTTTCCCCCTCACTGATTTCTTCAGCATAAGTTATTGACCACCTACTGTGTGCCAGGCCCAGGGCTAGGCACAAGTGTTACAGAGATGAAAAAGTAGACTGGCCTCTGCACTCAAGCTCATAGTCCAGGCGGTGAGATGGATTCGTGACAAATTCAGCCTGGTGGAGTGGGTTTCCTGTAGGAATCTTAAAAGGATGTTGAAATTTGGCCCTAGGGAAGGTCACTGCTATGAGGGAATGGCAGGAAGGTTTCAGATTGCTCCCCTGCTGCAGTATCTTGGTGGGTTTAGGCTAGTCTGCATCAGGTTTGCTTCTGGGGGGTTGGTGAGAGCCCAGCAGGCCGCGTTAGGTGCAGGGCCCAGAACTAAGGCCCAGGAGCCATGGGAAGCTATGGGGGGTGGATGAGGAGGGAGAGGAGCATTCAGATCCCAGCACTGGGAAGGACCCCCTGCCCTCAGTCACGACCCAAGTAACATCAGATCTGACCCCTCGCATGACCTTCTAACGAGTCCTTGACTGAAGCCACCCCTCACTGTGACCCCGCTTCTGCCCACTCCCTTAGGTGCCCCCGAGCCCCCTTGTCAGCGCCAATGGCCCCGGCGATGAGAAGCTGTTCCGCAGCCAGAGTGCAGATGCCCCTGGTCCCACCGAGCGTGAGCGGCTCAAGAAGATGCTGTCCGAGGGGTGAGGGGGTAGGGTGGGGCATAGGGGCATGACAGGACGAAGGGCGGGGAGAGAAAGTTCTCAGAAACTGTTGGGATCTGACTGTGGCGTCTAGGCCCAGGGTAGGGGAGGATACACCCAGATTATGACCCATTCAGAGCCGATCCCGCCCCTGCCTCTTCCACTCCTGGGGCCAAACCTGGCTTCCCTCGGCTAATTCTAAACCCACGGATGCCTCCCCACCCCTACCCCGTTCTGTCCACGTCCCCATGGGCTGATCCTGCTCAGCATTCCGACTTCGTCTCACTGAACTGACCACGCGCCTACTTTGACTCCGCCCCCGGCAAGACCCCGCCTCCCCGGGACGTCCCCACCCCACTAGCCTGGAGGTCTCACAGACGTGCCCATTGTCACACCCCCGAGCACAGCACCGCCCTCACCCCGCCCCTGCCCCGCTGAGGCCCCGCCCTGCCCTCTGCTGACTCCTATATCCCCGCAGCTCCGTGGGCGAAGTGCAGTGGGAGGCCGAGTTCTTCGCGCTGCAGGACAGTAACAACAAGTTGGCGGGCGCCTTGCGAGAAGGCCAACGCCGCCGCTGCCCAGTGGAGGCAGCAGCTGGAGGCCCAGCGTGCAGAGGCCGAGCGGCTGAGGCAGCGGGTGAGGGAGCCACACTCACCCAGAGACTCCAAGCTGCCCGGGCAACTATGAAGCCCCTGAGTCCTATCTGTCCTGGGTTCACTGGCTGGCTATGTGATCTCGGCAGGTCACTTCCCCAAGCCTTAGTGTCTTGCTCTGTAATATGAGTGAAATAACGTGAGCCTAAGAGGGTTGTCAGACCCTAAAGTCCTACCTGCCAGGGGCAGGGTGGGGGCCCCAACCAGGAGTGAGTGCACTGACTTGGCTATCACAGGCTTTACTGATCACAAGGGAGATTCTCCAGGGGTCTGAAGAGAATAGGCTGGGGCGTCAGGGGCTGACTTTCCTGTCTGCACAGGTGGCTGAGCTGGAGGCCCAGGCTGCCGCCGAGCCACCTGTGGTCAGTGAGAAAGAGGGGCCAGGGCAGTCGCTGGAGCAGCTGGAGGCACTAGTGCAAACCAAGGACCAGGTGTGTGAGCATGTCGGAATGCATGAGTTTCCTTGGGCCTTGCCTTCCCTGACCTTCTGTGGGGGAGCCATTGCCCTCAGAACAGATCCTGGGAACTTCTCCACTAGGAGATCCAGACGCTGAAGAGCCAGACGGGTGGGCCCCGTGAGGCCCCAGACAACTCTGAGCGTGAGGAGACGCAGCAGAAGGTGCAGGTGTGTGTGGTTAATGTGAGGTGGGGTGACCACGCATGGCAGCCAGCCCCTGTTGTGGGACAGACCGGGGATCTCCCCTTCCTGGTGGGTTCTGGGCAGTTATGTGCCTCCCTGAGCCTCAGTTTCTTCACCTCTAAATGGAGTCAGGATGACATCTAAAGTTGTGAAGGATTTGGATGGCCAGGTGATTGAGTCACACTAGGTGGCTTATAAACGATGGTTATTAGTACAATGTTTCATATCCTTCCATTTGTTCAACAAGCAGTATTTGATCTTTGTTGAATTTCCATTCTTGACCCCAGCAAATCCTCACACATCCCCAGCCTGAGGTCAGGAGCTTACATTTGTACCCAGGTGTGGCTGGCCTAGCTTTCACTGAAGACTTTATGTGAGAAACGTCCATGGGTAGCTTATGTGAGTCTAGCAGGTGGAGAAGTTAAAGGATCTGGTGCCCCCAAAGAGAGAGGTTGGGCAAATGCTCCCTATTGTCTCCTGGGCAGAGTGCACAGCAGGTCCAAAGGCCCTGAGGTGGGGAGGAAGTCAATATGTTCAAGGAACCACCAGGAAGCCTGCAGGCTAAGTTGGAATGAGCGAGGAGCGAGGGATATGAATTTCATTCCCAACATGATGGGTGACAGGAGGATTTTGAGCCAAAGAGGGACGGGATTAGTTCTATGATGTTCAAATTGGCTAGGGGACCAGGGAGTGTCTTAGGCAGAGGCAGCAGGGAGGAGGCCAGGGGATGGAGAGGGCTTGGCCTAGGGTGGGGCTGTGGAGCTAGTGTTGAGATGCTGGATCCTTGAGACTTGCTGGGGCCCCCAACCCCGCTTGCCCTCTCCCTGCAGGACCTGGAGACCCGAAATGCAGAGCTGGAGCACCAGCTGCGGGCAACGGAGCGCAGCCTGGAGGAGGCACGGGTAGAGCGGGAGCGGGCCCGGGCCGAGGTGGGCCGGGCGGCGCAGCTGCTGGATGTCAGGCTGTTTGAGCTGAGCGAGCTACGGGAGGGCCTGGCCCGCCTGGCCGAGGGCACACCCTGAGCCTGGCTGCCGGGTCCACGTGGGAGCAGGAGCCTGCAGGAGCTGGTTTTACACAAACGATTCCCACCACGGGCCAGGCCGCAGGCGGCACAGTGGGCCATTCACCCTGGCAGGGACTGGAGCCCGACTCAGCCATGGGAGGGCCTGGTCACAGTTCTGCAGCCAGTCCTGGCTGTTCACAGCTCAGGGGCTGTTTTTGAGCTTTTCATTGTGTAGGTTTCTAGACCTCCCAGGGCGTATGCTGGTGCCCACATTACATTTCTAAGCGTGGCCGTGTGTGTATGAGTGGTGTGTGAGCATCTGGGGACTTAACTGCCGTCACTGGACCCTCTGTCTGTCTGCCCTAGTCTGTGCAGGGTTTGGTAAGCCACTTGGACAGTGAGGCTCACAGAGCCTGAGGGGCACGTCCAGGCCACAAGGCTCTGCTGCCCCATCTTCTTGGACTCAGCCCATGTTGTCTGGACCAGTTTGGATTTAGGTGGACCCTGGTTAAGCTCCTGCCCCGTTCACTCTGGCCACAACCCCAAATGCAACCAGGTGGGCAGGTGAAGCTCCTAGAACATGGCTGTGTTCACCAGGCATGGGAATGATCTCAACAGAGCATGACGTCTGTATCTGGAGAATAGTGCAGATGCCGTGCCCATTTTCCAGACGAAGAAACTGAAGCCCATGTTAGGGGCTTCACCAACCCAAGGTCTCTGGGTGGGAATGGCCAGCACTGCAGTTCAAAGCTTTGGGCCTGGCCCAAATGGGAGAACCTAGGGGTGGGGTGGGGGTAACATGATGTTCTGGGGAACTCGAGAAGACAGGCAGGCATACCCTCCTCCCTCCGCCCCCACTCCCCGAGTCAGACTGGGGAAGTTGAAAGACTCATTTATTGAGCACCTCCTGCAAGTAACACATCTTCACTTCAGGGCCCCATGGCATCCCCCAACAGGGTGATCCTGGGCCAAGGTCACTGTTTGTGGACTTGGGCCCAAACCTCACAGCCAGCATTCTTTCCTCCTCTGCTGCCTGGCTCCTGGCCAAGGCTCTGAGAAGGGGCCACAGGGTGGAGAGGCTGTGCGCCACACAACATGGGTGTCCGTGGACTCTGCTGAGGGGGACTGGGCAGACTGGGAGGGGGGACTGTCCTTGGGGGAGGATCCTCCCACCGACAGCTCGATGAAGGTGTCCCAGGCTGGGCAGGTGGGGACCATTTGGATCTCAGGCCAGGCCCTGAGTGGGTGCTGTGGACGAGCGGGCCTCAGGCTGGGCCCTGGGTGGACGTCCCCTGCGGCCAGCCCTGCCAGCCTTCTGCCTCTGCAGTGTCTGCTCCACTTTCTCCTTGAAGCGCCGGTTCTTCTGCTTGATCTTGGCCAGCTCTGCCTTGCGCTTGGCCTCCAGGTCAGGGTCCTGGCACAGGAGGACCAGAAGGTGGTTGATCATTCTCCCAAGGGAGCCTTGCGCCCCGCCCCCATCCCTGCCGGCACGACCCTCACCTTTCCCTCCAGGATCATCTGCTTCCGCTTGTTAATCTCCTTCTTTTCATCAAAGTTGGCCGCCTCCAGTTTCTGAGGGGGGAGGGAGAGGCCATCATGGGGTCACCATCTTGAAAGAAGCACCCAGGGCCCTGAAGACCAGCTCCGTCTCACACCGGCCCCTGTCCCAACACTCACAATCTCGCATTCCCTCCGCACCACGTTGACCTGTGTAAGAATTTGCAGCACTTTGGCTTCCTCCACCGAGAACTCCTCCAGCTTTTTTTCTGTGGGGACAGCAGGAGCCCAGGAGAGGGCAGACACAACAAGGAGAGGGGTTTCAACCATGCACTGAGTTCCCCATGCAGTAGGGGATGCCAGGCCATCCGGGGTCATATCAGATCAGGGTCATGGGGATAAGATCTAGGATTTCAGACCCAAGAAATATATAGACCGCTCTTTTTTTGTTGTTAGCAACATTATGAATTTGATTAGGAGGTTTTTTTCCTTGAAACAGTGTCCTTTAAAATCAAGACATTTCTGAATTTTAGGACAGTCTGTGCAATGATTGGAGATGCCCCAGAGGTTCTCAGTCTTGGCTACACTTTAAACCACCCAAGGGAGTTTTTAAACATGCCCAGGCCCTGTCCCTGGGGCTTCTGACTCATCCACAGGGACCACCCATACACCCTGGTCTCAGAAACCCAAGTCCCTTCCCACCAGATTTGACTTTCAGCTGCTAAAGGCCCTTACAGAGCTTCTGTTTGAACAACTGGGCAAAAGAAACTTTTTGGGGGCTTGGAAGGAAGGCACAGTTTAAGCCCATTCATGTGAGCAGGCTAGCGGGCATCTGATAGGGTGAGTGGGCATCTCACCCAGAGGACCGTCCACCCCTCCCTCCCTCCTGCCCCTCCACTCACTGATCTGCTCCTCAATGGCGTGTACCAGGTGGATGTCATACTGGGTCACCAGCGTGATGGCCTGGCCCTGCCGCCCTGTGGGGGACACACCCAGGCTATGTGCTGGAGGTCAGGACCATGGGCCAATAAAAGCAAGCCCTGACCATTAGGCAGCTCAGGGCTCCTCTCAATCAAGGGGAGCAGTACAGAGGCTCAGTAGGTGGGTGGATGGAGATGAAGGAAGCCCAGGGCATCAGGGCTCAACCCCCTGCCCCACCTCTGTGTAGTAGGTGGATCTGTCCCTGGGGAACTTCAGGACTCCAGGGGGAGGCGGCTCTCCTGCCAACTTGACCTTACACAGGGGCTGGTGATGTGGCTAATTTCCCTTTTCAGTGTGGCTGCCAGGCAGCCCAGGCTGAGTTATGTCAGCAATAAGCCCGGCTAGGCTTCAGCCCAGATCTCTGCACTCCACTTTCTCCATTCCCCATTTCTGTGACAGTGACTAGTGCTGGAACAGCTCTGACAGCTGATGAGGCCCGTGACCCTTGAAGCAGCCCCAAACAGGTGTCACATTCTTGTTACCCAACGTCTGACAAGGCAGTGGGACCCAGAGAGCTGATGTGACCTGTCTGAGGCCATGGGGCAGGAGAGAAAGGCCAGGCCCACTCCAGCCCCAGAAACCATGTCTCTCCCCACTCCAGGCATGAAAGAATATCAAGAACTCTGTTCCCCTCCTGGGTGGGGCTGGGGAGCAGACAGAAGGATGCCCCTTTGGCTCCTAGCCAGACTCACAGTGAGGGGTTGAACTTGGATGCCAAATCCCACAGAACAGCATCATACCCACCAGGACTCATACACCCACTTGCTGCCAGGCCAAATGGCAGCCCTGACGGGTGAAGGGGGCTGGGTTGAGGCAACAGGGAGTGGTGGAGACTGGGGAAGTGTGTGCTGTGTCCCCAGGGGACAGTGCATGTTAGTTAGTGCTGCCTGGGTCACGTGGAGAAGACAAAGCAGCTCTACCTATGGTTTTGAAAGAATGATTCCCCCAACTTGCAAATGCTGCCTCTAGTGTCTCTCACCTGTGGGCTGTATTCTTCCCATGTCCCACCAGCTCGTGACTGGCTCCTTATGGTGTGGGCAGGCTGGAGGGACAGGTGCCCCAAGGCTGCCCACCCTGTCTGCTTACCTGCGCGGGCTGTCCGGCCAACCCGGTGGATGTAGATCTTCGGGAGCCCGGGGGTGTTGTGGTTGATAACCACCTGCACCGTAGGGATGTCCAGGCCCCTGGAGGCAGAGGCCAGTCAGCACCACTGTCCCCATGGGGGAAATGAGGTTGGGACTCACCCGAGGTTGCTGAGCAGCAAAGCTGAGGCTGCCTGACCCATGCCTGATGCCAGCCTCCCCCTCTGGCCCTTCTGTGGGGGCGTCACAGGGAGGGGGTACTCTGGAGCTGCTCACCGGGAGGCCACATCTGTCGCGATCAGGATCCGGTAGATGCTGGACTTGAACTTAGCCAGGGCAGCAAAGCGTTCTTTCTGTGCCGGATTGAGGAGAGAATTGGGGGCGGGTGGTGGTGGTGGTGTCAGATGGCATCTCAACAAACCTTTGAGTGGACAGGGCAGAGGCCAGGACAGTCCCCGCCCTCACAGGACTCAGTCCAGTGGGGGAGTGTTGCAGGCAGAGGAGAGAGCCTAGGCAAAGGTGCTGAGGCTGGGGAAGTCCCCAGGGTGAGGCTGGTGGGCGAGGGGATCCGTGGGGCCGCCGACGCCTCACCTGTTTCATCATGGAGTGCAGCGCCACAGTGGGGAAGTTGAACTTGCGCAGCATCATGCACAGGATCTGGCAGGTCCTGGCGGGAAGGACATGCTGTCAGCCCGCCCAGCACTGGGGCCTGGGAAGGCGCTCCTGCCCCTCCCACCCCTGAGAGCTCAAGCAGGTGGCCGTGCGCAGCTGGGAAAGGAGAAGCAGGGGTGCAGTGTCCTGCCTGCAACATCTGTCTGCTCACCCCTCCCCTGGCTTAAGCTAACGAAAGAAAGCCTTATATCCAGACTTTTCTCTCCTGGTAGCCAATAAATTCTCGGTGGAGGGTAGGGCGCAGCCAGTTAGGTCTCCTTCACATGCTGTGGATGGCCCTTCTATGCTGGCTCATGCTAGACTAGCCTATAGCTTGTTGGCACTCTCCCCAAATACGTCAAAGAACTTGAAATCCCTGGGACTGTGGAGAGGACAGCCCCAGGTTGTTGGTGCTAATGCGCCGGGCCTCAGTGACACCCTGAGATCACAGCAAATCAGAGGTTCCAGGGCCTTCCCAGCTGCTGCAGGGGTCTCCTGAGGATAGCTTGAGGCCCTTCCAGTTAAGAGCAGGTCTGAGGAACCCCAAATCCTGGCTCTGCCTTTGGGAGGGGTGATCTCGGCAAAACTGTTTGACTTCTCTGAGCCTCTCTGAGTGACTCCTCTGAAGCTGCTGGTCTGAGTGCCCCGGAGTGCCAAGACCAGCTGTGTGCCTCACATCTGCAACCTCGGGTCACCTCCTGGGCCTCCAGGAAGGGCTGTGGGAGGGGCGCCTAGGGGATGGGAGAGACAGCCTGCCCGTGCTCACTTGCATGTGTTTGTGAAGATGATGATGGACCAGTCTTCGTGCTCATCCTGGAAGTTCTGGATCAGGTGGACCAGGTAGGCATCCTTGACCTTCTCAGGCACTAGCAGGTAGCGCTGGTCCAGCTGTTCTACTGTGCGCACCCTGGGAACAGTTGTTGGTCCCTGTTTCCCCTTCTGTGGAATGAGGCCAATGCCCCGCCCCACCCACAGCCAATAACCTGGTGGGTGTGACCCTCCCCGCTTCCTGCCTGCCTCACTCCCCCAGGAACGTGGCTGTGGACTCACGGGGCCTGAGCCTCCCAGAAGAAGGGCTGATTGGTGGCCAGTCCCTGCAACTCCCTCAGCGTGTCGGTCAGTGTGGCACTGAAGAGCAGCGTCTGCCTGTGGGCTGGCACGGCCGCAAGGATGGCCTCCAGGTCCACAGTGAAGTCAGTGCAGCCCTGCTCCAATAGCCGGTCTGCCTCATCCATCACCTGTACACCAGCGGTAGGGGGCGGGAGGTAGAGATCTGGGGTGAGAGTGCTGACCACACGTCCAAGATCTGACCACACGCCTGGGCCCAGCCCACCTCCCCCATGGGCCTCCTTCCTGGTCTTGGAAGCACTTGGGGCACTCTCTCTCTCTAGGTCCGGGAGGCCTGCTCCCTCACCTGTCTCAGCTCCAACATCACCTCCTCAGAGAGACCCTGTCTTCAACTATCTTCACTATATAGGCCCCCTCTTGTTTGTCCCTGAGCCGTCCTTGTCACCATTCCTAATGCTGTACTCAATGGCCCATGGGACACGTTTCCCAAATGGATGAATCAGGGATCCAAGTCAACTCACCAGGAAGCGGATCTTCTTTATGCTGAAAGTGTTGGAGCTGCGGAGGTGGTCAGCGAGGCGCCCTGGCGTGGCGATGACCACATGTGGTTTCCGGGAGAGCTCCAGGGCCTGGGCCACCATGTCTGTGGGTGGAGGGTGAGAGATGGGGCTGGGTGGATGGTCCCAGGCTGCAGGAGTCCCCTGCCCAGAGCCTCCCTGGGCCCCCTGTACCCATGCCGCCAACGATGATGCAGTCTTTCAAGCCAAGAGGCTTCCCTAGGACCCGGAACTGTTCTGCGATCTGGTAGGCCAGCTCCCTGTGGGTGTGAAGGGACAAGGCTAGATCAGATAGGGGTTTTGTGCCTGCCTCCCATTCCTACTTCCACCCCTAGGGCCTCTTGACTGGTCTTCTCCCTTCACACTCTCTCTGTGGCTCCCAGTTCCCTGTGGACAAAGGCTCTAATACTAAAAGTTAGAGGCCCACTGTGGCCCCTGCCCCTTCACCAGGCTGGGCTCATCCCTTGCTAGTCCCACACAAACTATCCTCTCCTCCTCTCCTGTCCTCAGCAACAGCTTTGACACCACAGTCAAGAGCTTGAGACCTAAGCATCAGTTCTCCTTCTCCCAGGGCTGGACAGTGTCCAAGTCCCCTCCACTCTGTCTCCAGCCCCAGCTCCACCCAGACCTTGCCTCCACCCATGTCCCTGCTCCCTGGCCTCCCATTTTGCCCTCTTCTGCTCACACACCTGCAGAATCAATTCTAACCCTCTACTTAGCATTTAAGGCCCTTTTCAAGCTGGCTTTTATATGCCCAGCCCCCAGTACCCTTTCTGTTCCCTGCCTCTCTCACCCTTGCATGAATGCATTGGCAGTTCCCTGTGCCTAGAATACCTGTCCCCAAATTTGTCCCTTCGAGAGATCCTTTTTATCCTTTAAGGCACCCTTTGAATGATGCCTTCTTTGACTGCTCCCTCCCCAGGCCAGGCCCTCACAGCACGCAGCGCCTATCTCTCCTACTGCTGTTACAGGACCCATCATGTCCACCGTCATGTTTGTTTGCCCAAGAACAGGAGATGTGTCTATTTCTTTGTATACAAGACTACTGCCAGCTCCTATCCAGCCAGCGCTTGCCCTGAGTCAAGCCCCATACTCAGCACTTTTCACACACTATCTTGTTTAATTCCTCAGCACTCCTAAGAGGTGGGCATAATTTCTGTCTCCATTTTGCACACATGCAAAGTGCGCTGAGAGAGGTAAAGGCACTTTCCCAACAGAATACAGCTCGTTAACTCACCCAGGAGGCCTACGGGGGGCTCACCTGGTGGGGGTCAGGACGAGGCAGAAGATGCCATAGGGATCCTCAGACAGCTTCTGCAAGATGGGCAAGACAAACGCTGCTGTTTTGCCGCTTCCCGTCTTGGCACAGCCCAGGCAGTCCCGACCTGGACAGAGGGCAAAACAGTGTCACAGGTGTAGACAGGTGTCCCATCAGCCACAGTTTACAACAGTTAATGTATGATAAGCAGTTACTGTATGTACAGTACTGACCCATGCCTTTTCTGTCCTAGGCTTTTGGACAACTACCCATTTTGAGCAACTGACAAACTTTAGGAGGGAGAGGCTGTTATCCTCCCCATTTAACAGAAAGGGAAACATAGTCTCAGAGATTTGCCCAGGACACAAAGCTAGTGAGTAACAGGAAGGACTAGAACCCACATCTATCTGACCCAAGATGCCTGCTACTAACCACGACCTCATTTTGATCCCCTCCCAGGGCATCTGAGCTTGAGAAATCTAGACTGCCCTCTCCAGATCTGCACCCTATCCTTCCTGTTGAAGACTTCATCTTTATTTATTTAATCCCTCAACTTGTCACATCTTAGGCTTCCTGAAGGCGTTTCTTTAAACGCAAGACTGGGTTGGGCCTTAGGAGTCAGAAGAGCAGTCTTAGAACCAGAGTCCTGGATCTACCAGCAATCTTGACAGCCTCGGTTTCCATTTGTAAAATGAAGATAGTAATGCAAACTGTATCAAATTTTTCCCAGTACTATCACCAAACCCTCCCACTTCTCAGAAACTATGAAAGTTTCAGACATAACATCACTTGTGTGAGGACACACAGAGTTAGTCGTACGGCCCAAACGCCAGCACTGCCTAGTCTGCCTCAGGGACCGAGGCTCGCTCGTAACGCCCAAGGCTGCCCCTCGCCTCACAGGACCGTGGGCAAACGCTGCGAGAAGGCAGAGGGAGGAAACAGGAGCGGGGACGCCTCCTGAAGAAGAGGCCTAGCCATACTCACCCTCCAGGATGGCGGGGATACAGCCGAGCTGCACGGGTGTGGGCTGCTTCAAACCCAGCTGCCGACATTGTTCCACAAGCCACGATGACAGCCCGAGCTCTGCAAAGCCGACCATCCTCACAGTCAGCTCCGTGTGAATACCGGAGTGAGCCGCACTTCCGGCGCGTGTCGATGACGTCAGGAAAGCCTTCCCGCTTACTGGATCCGACTCCTACGTGGTCCCACCCTCTCCAGGTCCCTGCCATTCCTAGCCTTGACGATATCCTTATCATGTTTCCCTGAATCCCGTTGTCTCTCAGTATCGAGTCAAACTACAGTTCCCGAGATGCCGTGATGCACTTGCGTCTCCCGCCCCTTTACTCCCGTTTAAGAGTCTCTCATTGGCTCATGTCCAAGGAGGACCGAGTAAACTACATTTCCCGGCGTGCCCTGCGGTGCCTCCCTGCTTCCGGCCAACGTGTCCGTCAGGAAGAGGAGTGGGTGAGAAGACGGAGACATGGCGCCTCCGGCCCCCGGCCCAACCTCCGGCGGCTCTGGAGAGGTGGACGAGCTGTTCGACGTGAAGAATGCCTTCTACATTGGCAGCTATCAGCAGTGCATCAACGAGGCGCAGCGGGTGAAGGTGCGGCAGTTCCGGGGCTGTGGGACGCTGGGGGCGGAGGTGGAAGACGCTTCCTGGTGGCCGCGGGGTCGCTCTCTGTTTTAAAAAACCTCCTTCTTCTCCTCTCGCTGTCCCACTACACCACCACACCCCCGCGTCCCCATCTCTTCTGACCGTGGTGAGGAATTATCCTTGTCCCATGACAAAACTCAAAGCTGTAACAACACTTGGATACTTCTCATTCAGAGCGCTCACTGCGCCCTGGGAGGCATTTGAGTAAGAGAGGAGTTCGTATTCTTGTAGTAATAAGTGGTCATGATGCTACGGTAGAGTAGCATTAATAGCAACAACAACAGTAATAGTTCTTGTTTGTTGAGAGCCCACACTGTGCCGCCATACTCTCAGTACCCGTGAAGTAGGGACTGTTGTTTATCCTCATTTTACAGGTGAGAAAGCTCAAGAGAGAAATGGCTTTCTGCACATTACCCTGCCCCACTAGTCAGATTATTTCTCCCAAAACTTGCTCATTCATTTATTTATTCCTCATTGAGCATCTGTATGAGCCAGGCAGTGTATTAGTGCTGGGCTCCAAGCAGTGACAATATCTACACAACTCCCAGCTCTCTTGGAAACTTCAGCTCCCAAGGGAGGCAGACAGTAAACAAGTAAATAAACAAGATGCCCGGAGGTGGTGTGATGGAGACTGGTGGGAGTGAGTGTGGCTGTTTGAGAGCTAGAAAATAGAGCCCTGCAAGGTAGGGCCCAGCCAGTCAGGCAGTAGTGAGTGGGTGACAGGAGAGGGGGCAACAGGGGCCGTTAGCAGCATCTTTTAGGGAGGGACGTGGATATTACTCATATTTTGAGAGTGAACCACTGGAATTTTTTTTTTGTTAGTTGAAACATGGTTTATTTACAATGTTAGTTTCTGGTGTATAGCATAGTAATTTAGTTATACACATACACGTTTTCACTATAGATTACTACAAGATACTGATTATTGTTCCCTGAGCTATACACTAGGACCTGTTGCTTACCTGTTTTGTATACAGTAGTTTGTATCTGCTAATCCCAAACTCCTAATTTATCCCTCTCCCTCCTCTTCCCCTTTGGTAACCATAAGTGTGTTTTCTGTGTCTGAGTTTGAAGAATTTTTAAGAGCAGTGAACCTGACAGGGTCTTTGTCGGCCCTCAGGGTCTAGTGTTCTGAAGAGAGAATTACAACTTGAACCCTATACGGGTAAGGGGAGCTAGAAAGTGCTAAGTCAGAAATGGTGGGGGCTGCTTCACAGGGGAGTGATTAGATCAGGCCAGGCCTCTCTGACTGTCATTTGAACCTGAGACTGAACCTTGAGAAGGATCTCATCCCATAAGTTGTTGCAGAGGTGCTGGGGCATGGGTGAGCTCCAGGTAGTGAAGGCAGAAGAGGCTGGTGTAGCAAAAGTGGGGCGAGGACGACAGGGGAGATGAATAATGAGGTGGGCAGAGGCTTGGGCAGGGCCCTGGGGACCACAGCAGGGGTTTGGATTTTATCAAAGGTGTGGGAGGCCATGGTGGGAGGCTGTCTGAGTACTGATCAAGGAAGTGGCAGATGTCTTCTCAGAGGCAGCCAGAGGGTTGGGTGGAATTTGGATTCTGAAGGAGAGGCTTGCTTTCCCTCCTGGTCTTTGGCAGTGAACTGGATGTCCCTGAGCATCATCTATATAAATAGGGACAAAACCCCAAACTGACTTCAGGAAGAGGTCAGAATTTGCTGTAATAACATTTGCATGATTGTATTAGTTTCCATGGCCACGGTGACAAATTACCACAAGTAACAGCTTAAGGCAACACATTTATATCACAGCTTCTGTAGGTCAGAAGTCCAGCGTGGCTCTCACCAGGCTAAAATCAAGGTGTTGGCCCGGCTGTGTCCTTTCTGGAGGTTCTAGGGAAGAACCAGCTTCCAAACTTATTCAGAGTGCTGCCTCTTAGCCAGGGGCCACTCTTAGCTTCTAGAGACTTGTAGAGGTTTCTCTCCAGTCCTCAACCTCACACATCTCCCTTCCAACTCAGACCCAGGCACAGGGTTCTCAAGTTTGGAGTCTCTCGAATTTCACCTTCTTCATTCCATTTATCTAAAAGCCCTTGGTTTTTAAGGGCTTCTGTGATTAGACTGGACCCTCCTGGATAACCCAGGTTAGTCTCCCCATTTTAGGGTCCATAACCTAATCACACCTGTTAAGTCTCTCTTGTGATGTAATGTCAGCTGTTCATAGGTACTGGCGTGGACTTCTCTGGGGGACCTTATTCCATTTAGCACCCCAGTTGTTATGTGCCTCTCTGCTGGGGTACTGTCGACCACGACAAGATTGAGACAGACCTGGGCTGAAATTCTGTCTCTTCTATGTTCTGTCTGCAACCAGGGCAGAGTCATTGCACCTCTCTGAGCCTCAGTTTCCCTTCCTGGGAATGATGACACTCATCTCAGGGTCCCTGTGAGATTCAGCATCATAGTCATGTTCTGCCTTTCATCTTCGGCTGTGTCTGTCCTGCATACGTCACAGCAGTACATTCTTTGAGTCTTATTGTGTCATAATCAAACTTTACCACGCTGCTGAAAGAACCAGCATACCCTGTTGTACATAGAGAGTGATGGAAAACAAAGGATACAGGGTGGGAGGCACATAATAGCTAGTGGTAGAGCACGTGCTTAGCATGCACGAGGTCCTGGGTTCAATCCCCAGTATCTCTGTTTTTAAAAAAAAACAAGAACAAAAGGAAACTAGATCAGCAGTCGCCCTTGCTGGAGGCACACTGCAGCCCAGTCTCTGAGCTGGGGGACCTGGCACCAACCAAGGCGTTCTCCCTGATGCATCCAGAAGAGTGGGAGTACTATCCCTGCTGAGCCATTTGATGTGATTTAGTTCTATTCCACGGGCCACCTGAACCTTCTGGGTTGAATGGTGTCCCCAAAAAGATATGTCCACCTGGAGCCTGTGAATGTGCCTTAGTTGGAAAAAAGGTCTTTGCAGATGTAATTCAGTGAAGGATCTCCTGATGAGATCAGCTGGGATTTAGGTTAGGCCCGAAATCCATTGACTGGTGTCCTTCTAAGAGAAACGCAGAGAGAGGTTTGAGGCAGATTGGAAAAGATGGAGGCAGAGGTTGAGGTGATGTAGCCACAAGCCAAGCACTACCTGGAGCCACCAGAAGCTGGATGAGGCAGAGACAGTCCTCCCATAGAGCCCAAGGAGGGAGCATGGCCCTGCTGACACCTTGATCTTGGACTTCTGGCCTCCAGAACCACGAGAGAATAAGTTTCTGTTGCTTTAAGCCACCTAGTTTGTGGTTAGTCATAGTGGCCCCAGCAACTTTAGACGGGCACCACCCGAGGCAGCCCCAGGTAGAATATCTGGTGTATTGTTACACTGGCACTGGCACGATGTTTTTCCTCTTGT
Organism: Camelus ferus; assembly: GCF_009834535.1. Taxonomy (NCBI): domain Eukaryota; kingdom Metazoa; phylum Chordata; class Mammalia; order Artiodactyla; family Camelidae; genus Camelus; species Camelus ferus. The sequence goes on from NC_045717.1 coordinate 15,735,361, forward strand.
CAGACATTACTTAAGTGCCCACAAGGTGGCAGGCACCGCACAGGTATTGAGGGTGAAACAGTGAAGAAAGTCTTTAGGAGCTGACTGGCTAGTATGGTCAGGTGACTGATGGCCACACTGGACAGTAAGGGGAAGGGGCGTGAGCCCCCCATCACTGGCCTCCCTGTACAGTACCCCTTGCCCTCAGGCCTGGGTGAAAGCCTTTTGGGGCCACCCTGGGACTGGGTATTGTGGGTGGAATGTGGCCTTCTGAAATTTCTGGCTTTTGAGCTCCCAGGTGATTCTGATGAGCAGTCAGGACTGGGCACCATAGCCTCACCTGGCAGCATGCATTAGAGTCCCTAGGGTTCCCTGGTCTACACGCCTGTCCTTGTTCTTTTTTGTTTTTGCTGGGGCGGGGCGGGGGCGTGAATTAAAATTTTTTTTAACTATGTATTTTACAGTATCATATTTTTTAAAATTTGTTTATTATTATTTTATTTGGGGGGGGAGGTAATTGGGTTTTTATTTATTTACTTACGTTTAATGGAGATACTTGGGATCAAACCCAGGACCTTGTACTTGGTAGGCACGCTCTCTGCCACTGAGCTATACCCTCCCCCCAATATCATATTTTTTAAATTGAAGCATAGTTGATATACAATATTATATGTTACAGGTATACAATATTAAATTATACTCCATTTATAGTTATAAAATATTGGTTATATTCCCATGGTGTACAATACATCCTTGTAGCTTATTTTATACCTGATAGGTTGTTCCTCTTAATCCTCTATCTCTATCTTGTCCCTCCCCCTTCCCTCTCCCCACTGGTAACCACCAGTTCCTTCTCTACATCTGTGAGTCTTTTTCTTTTCTGTTATATTCACTAGCTTGCTATATTTTTTTAGATGCCACATGTAAGTGGTATCTTATAGTATCTGTCTGTCTCTGTCTGACTTACCTCACTTAACATAATGCCCTCCAAGTCCATCCGTGCTGTACACCAGAAACTGATAAAACATTTAAAATCAACTGTATTTCAATTAAAAAGCAAGCAAACAACCCATTTAAAATATGGACAGAAGAACTTATCAAACATTTTTCCAAAAGCAGAAATGCCGATGGCCAACAGGAACATGAAAAACTGCTCAATATCACCAATATTAGGGAAATGCAAATCAGAATCACAATGAGACGCCATCTCACACCTGTCAACGTGGCCATCGTCAGAAAGAACCCAAATAACAAAATGTTGGCAAGGACATGGAGGAAAGGGAACCCTTGTACGCTGTTGGTGGGAATGTAAATTGGTGCAGCCACTATGGAAAACAATATGGAGATTTTCTCAAAAACCCAAAAACAACCACCGCATGGCCCAGCAATTCCACTCCTGGGCTTACACCTGAGAAAACAAAAATATTAATTCAAAAAGACACATAGACCCTAATGTTAACAGCACACCATTTACAATCGCCAAGACGTGGAAGCATCCCAAGTGCGCATCAACAGACGAATGGACAAAGGAGATGTAGCACATACATGCAATGGGCTACAACTCACCCATAAAAAGGAAGGATATTTTGCCATTCGCAGCCCTTCATTCACTTTTTTTTCACTTCAAAAACCAGAATTTTATGACTGGCATAAACATTTCCATTGCATCAAAAACAACGAAATACCTAGAAATATTATTGCGTATTATTGCATATTATTATTTTTAATGTCTACTTTCTCTGTTCTTATTTTTTTTCTTTTTTGGGGGGAGGTAATTTACTTGTTTATTTAGTTTTAGAGCCGGTACCGTGGATCAAACCTAGGACCTTGTGCCTGCTAAGCAAGTGCACTACCACTTGAGCTACACCCTCCCCTTCTAGGTTTATTATTTTTCTTAATATTTCTTTTTCTCTAAATGGAGGTACAGGGGATTGAACCCAGGACCTCATACATGCTAAGTACACACTCTACCGCTGAGCTGTACCCTCTCCTCCGTCCCTGTTCTTATTCTTATGCCTCCGAGAAGCTCTTCTCTGGCTGATGGAGAGGGTCGTGAGTGTCTGCATGTGGGTCTCAGTGACACCTTGGTAGTCCTGCAGGGTCAGTGGTGGTGCCTGTTTTACAGATTGGGCAGCCGAGGCTCAGGGTTTTCTCTGGGACCCTGGTCCCCCAGGGCGTCCCACTGTGTCCTCACATCAAAGACACAGAGCCAGCATTTGGCCCTTTTTTTTTAACTGAAGGCAGTGTGGGAACCCCAGGTGGGTCATCCTCAAGAATGTCCACCTCTCAGGGTCATTTGAGAGTCATTTATTTAGAAAACACCATGTTCCAAATCATGGCTAGATCTTCAGCCTGGCCACCAAGGCCAGAGCAAGCTGCTGGGACCCTGCGGCGAAGTTGGCCTGAGTCAGGCTGGGGCCAGGAGCCAGGTTTCTTGTTCGCAGTCTCCCTTTGCCTGGGAGGAGAACGTGTTCACCGCCCTCACACCCTCAGGCTGGGAAGAAGAAAGCGTGGTGACTAGGAGTCTGGTTCTTGGCCTCGAGGGAGGGCAGTCCTCGTGTGCTCCCACCAGTGGGGCTCCAGACCCTTTGTCCCTGTGCTGTGGCAGCTGGACAGGCCAGTCTGTCTGCTTTTTCCCAGGCCCTGTGCTTTGGAGGCCATTGAGGTGGCAGCTCCAAGGTGGTCAGGCCCCCTTCCCACGTCACTTTCCTCTCCTAGACCCCGAGTGGCCTGTCCTTGCACCCTCTGGGCCGAGCTGCTGTGTGCCCACCTGCCCCAGGGACTGTGGGGCCTACAGGAAGTCATCCAGCATCCCAGGACATGGTCCAAAGCTGTCATCCTGAGGAAGGGTCCCTCTCCTGCCCACAACCTCGTGGGGGCCTTCCTCAGGGTCCTGCAGTGAACCCTGTATAAGGTCACCTCCGTCCTACTTCTTGGCTCTGCGGTGGCTGGGCTGAGGGGGTGTGGTCCATGGACCTTGTCCTTGAGTACAGGGCGGTCCCCAAGGTCTCACCCAGTCTGGCTAGACCCGGACATCACTGCTCTGGGGCAGCTAAGCTGAGTTCACTCAGAGAGGTCCTCTGAGTGAGGCAAACCTCCATTTCTTCTGTTTGTCATGTTTAAAGAATGTTTTGAAACGAAAGCAGGACACGAACAAACTGCGTGGAAATATTTGTTATAGAAAGTCAACTGCCCTTCACACATCTCCGCCCAGGTCCTGTCACTTCTCCAGCATCGACCCTCCATCTCCCGATAGGCATTTTTTCTCTGCTTTTATAAACCCAGACACCAGAACATCCCCTCTACAACCCACCCCTACTGCCGCCAACATCCTTGGACCACCTGTAATATTGAGCAGCTTGTTATTTGATCTGCTGCACCCTGGGGTCCTTCCCCATTGGCATGAGTGGGCATGTGGCCCCAAGAGTCCTGACCTGCCTCTGTATCCACAGCCATCAAACCCAGAGAGAGATGTGGAAAGGGATGTCTTCCTGTACAGAGCGTACCTCGCACAGGTGAGTGTGGGCGCTTGACCGTGACTGCCAATGCCCCGGGAACAAGAGTAAGGAACAGAGTGCTGGCGGGGGCAGGGACCACGAGCAGCTGGTGTGGCCACCACAAGTAGGTGGCCATGTCACTGAGGTTCTGGACTGTCAGGCCAGAGGGCCAGTGTTGGGATTTCTTGCTTTTCTTTTTTTACTTAACTGGTAGATTTTACTTGTCCAGGACAATTTTAGGTTTACAGAATAACTGAGCAGATGGTAAAGAGAAATTCAAATCCCCACCCCCACCCCCACCCTCCAGGCATTTTCTCTTATTAATGTTTTAGGTTGGTGGAGTGCTTTTGTTAACAATTGATGCACCAACACTGGCATTGTACTTGAGTCCACAGTTTAGACACTAGGGTTTTTAAAATGCAGCATTACCCTGGTAATACGATCAGAGTGCATTCCCCTGTTCTAAAAACAATCCAGATGGTGCAGACAGGACTGAACTCTGCTCTGCCCCATTCCCACCCCAGGCCCACGGTGCGGATGTGGCCACCAGCCTCTGGCCGACCTTGTCCCCCAGCCACAGCCCTAGATGCTCTGTCTTGGGCACTAGCTCCACAGATACCCCCACCTCACATCAGGCCTCTGATAGCTTCCTGGATCTGTTTGCATCTTTCTCTCTACAAAGTGTTCTGGAGCCTGATGAGACTCCCCTCTTAGGGACCAGGTGCTTTTCACCCCCTGACCTCCAAGGTCACAGTCCCAGACTGCGTGGCCCCAGCAGAGTAGAGTGCCCGGTGTGCCCCAGAATCTCCTTGGATATGTTCATATATATGTATGTATGTGCACACGTGTGTACGTACACTTTAAAGATGATCATTTGTAGATACATGGCAGTGAAAACGTCAAAACTGTTTAGAAAGAAATACAATGAGAAATGGGTCCCTGATTCCTATTCCCCTCCCAGCAGTGACCTCCCTGCTGGGTGTCTGTCGGGGGGATACGTGTTCTACTCAGTAAAGGAAACATACCCAGACCCCCCTGCCCCACAGCTGGCGGGGCCCTCACCCTGTCACCTCACCACCGTTGGCTGGGCGGTGACCCACCAGGGTCTCCAGATAGAACAGTGGGCAGTGTGGCCTGACAGGCAACAGGTGATGCTGTGCTGGCTTCCACAGTGGGCTCCAGCGGAGGTGGCACCATGGACTGAGGGGTCCCTGGGGGAGATGGGTGCCAGCCCTGGGTGTTGGGGCTCCACCAGTGTGATACTGGAGCCAAGAAGTTGGCTCTGAAAATAGATAAACCCCATGAGGAGGTCAGGCAGAACTGACAGTGTGCCTGTCTTGACCACAGAGGAAGTTCGGCGTGGTGCTGGATGAGATCAAGCCCTCCTCGGCCCCTGAGCTCCAGGCCGTGCGCATGTTCGCAGAGTACCTGGCCAGCGACAGCCGCCGGTGAGGATGGGCGGGAGGGTGGGCCAGGGGCTTGGTGGATGGGCCTGGGTGGGAAGAGGACGCGGTGTCTGGTTGGCATCCCTCTGCTCTCTCACCTCTGAGCCTCGTTTTCCCTTACCTGCCCGGGGCAGGGCAGGGCTGGACCCTGCTTCAGAGGGGTCTTGGGGGGAATCGGAGGTGAGGACTTGTGTGCAGATAGCTAACAACTGTGAGGGCCTCCTTGTTGCCAGGAGGGCCTCCCTGGAGACAAAAGTTTGGGGACCCTGTAGCCAGTCTTCAACCATTGCTACTCGTGCACTGTGCAGGTGAGGGAGTAGCGGCTGCACCACCCGTCCAGCATCTTCCCAGGATGGGGGCCCAGGTGACGGGTGGGAGGGGACACACCAAATCCTCTCCTGAGCTGGGTGTCCACCCTGTGCTGCGGACCACCAGTCATCAAGCTCCCTCAAGTGGTGGCCAGGAGAGGCAGGGGTCAGGGCATGGGGACCTGGAAGAACTGAGCATCCCTGGAGCAGGCCCCCTGTGCTCTGCTGCTCAGTGTGTGGTCTGAGACAGCTTGCAGTCCAGCCCTGCTGGCCTCAGGCAGTTCCTGCTCAGGCGGGTTCCTGGGCTGCTCTCCTGCCCAGGATGCTCGCCCAGGGGCTTGTGTGCACACACCTCCACAGGTGGGAGCCATGTGGCCCTGCCTCCCCTGTGCATGAAGCACCAGCCTGACCCAGCAGGCCCCACAGCCCCTCTGTACCTCGGTTTCCCTCAGCTTCGGAATGGGCTGGTCATGAGGCTGCCTGGGATTGTGAAGGTAAAACACTCCGCAGGGGGTGGCTGGCATAGAAGGACCACGGCACAGCCTGTGACAGAGATGCCTTGCTCTGTGGGCCGACCCCTGCCTCCGCTCCTCGTGGAGGGCAGCGCCCTGGGCGCCATGGCCCGTAATCAGGCTCCTTCGTCTACAAAGAGGCTTGAGGAGTTATCTGTGAGCAGTGGCAGCTGATTAGGGGTCCCCAAAAGACACTTCCATGTCCTGACCCCTGGAATCTGTGAATGTGACCTCACTGGAAGTGGGGTCTTTGCAGATGTAGGTAGTTAAGGATCTTGAGAGCATTTCTAAATCCAGTGACTGGCGTCTTCATGAGAGACAGGAGAGAAGAAGACACAGTGGAAGGCTGTGTGAAGATGGAGGCAGAAAAATCTGGGTGGAACACACACAAGCCAAGAGTTGTCCCAGCAGCTGAGGGAGAAGCCTGGGACAGATTCTCCCTCAGAGCCTCCAGGAGAATCCGACCCTGCCCACACCTTGATTTCACACTGCTGGCCTCCAGAACTGGGAGAGGATACATTCCTGTTGTTTAATTCTGCCCTCTTCACCCTAGCTTGTGGTGCTTTGTGACAGCAGCCCTGGGAAACTAAGACAGATGGCCTCATAAGGCCATCATGTCATCTGCTCCGCACTTCGCTCACCAGGGTAACAAACCCCATTCTCCTTCCGGGGGTGGTGGCTGATGTGAGCGTTACAGAAAAGAATCTGCAGGAAGCACGTGGCGTGGAGCCAGTGCTCAGGAAAGCAGAGCATGTCCATCCTGACAGCACGAACTGCTGCCCCACGCAGACTGCTGGGCAAGCAGGTGGTGAAGGTGCAGGAGCCCGGACGGATGACTGCAACCTGTTCCAGTTACAACGTGCGACACCTTGTATGTCACAGTAGTGAGCAGGCAGCGTGTTCACACCCTGTGTGTCAGGAACCAGGCAGGAAGCTTAGTGAGGAGGCTTGGGAACTCCTCACACCAACCCTGTGTGACCCCTGTACACTTCTGCTGTGCAGAGTGGGGAACAGACTCATTTGAAGTTATTTGTCCATCAGGCACCTCTGGAGGGTGCACAGAGAGTGACAGGTGTGTCCCTGCCCTCCAGCGGCCCGCAGGTACAGGCACTTGGCCAACAGCCCCCAGCAATCCATGTGAAACATACACGTTTGTCGAGACTGTGAGGATCCCAAACCATAGCTTTTGTCCAGCAGTGACATGGAGCCGGGCCCTTGCCTCCCTTTTCTCATTAACTGTTCAGCAACCCTTTGAAGCAAGGGATCCCGGCTCTTTGTTTCAGTTAAGAAGACCATGGCTCAGGTGTCCTGTGACACGTGGTGCCACAGGTGGGTCCTCAGCCAAGCCCTGGACTCCAGCCTGCTGCTGGCCCCTAGCCTAGCACACTGCCCACTTGCTGGGAGCAGCTAGCATGCCAGGCCCAGGAACCAAGGGCAGCCACGCTGGCAGTGGGGCATCCTGCACAGCCACCCTCAGGACCCCCTGCTGAGATCACTCACCTCCTGGGGAAGGTGGTGATATCACCATTGTGAGATCCACCTGTCTAGTAGCCTCATGTCCCCTTGGGGGTGCCCCTGGTCAGCCAGCTGGTCCTTCTGCATCCAGGGGTGGTGTTGACACCTTAGCCCCCAGGCACTGAGGGCCGGGGGAACTCAAAGCCTGGGCAGTCATTTGTGCTGCTTCGTGGGCAGAGCCCCTCCTGCACCACATCTCCCCACAGGGCCTGGAGCATCCTGACCCCACTTCTCCTGGCCTTCTCCCTCCTGGATGAGGGGTCAGAAGTGCCTGGTGGGAAGGCACCCAGTGGGGCTCGGCAGAGACAGCTGGGCCCATTCTGCCCCCTGCTGCTTTGTGCCCCTGGGCACGCGACTCGCCCTCTCTGGGCCTGTCTGTTCCCACAATGGTGAGGCCTTCCGCCCCTGCCTTGGGCCCTGAGATGCCATGTCTGGTAGGGATGCGATCGTGGCTGAGCTGGACCGGGAGATGAGCAGGAGCGTGGACGTGACCAACACCACCTTCTTGCTGATGGCTGCCTCCATCTACTTTCACGACCAGAACCCGGACGCAGCCCTGCGCACTCTGCACCAAGGGGACAGCCTGGAGTGGTGAGTGGACACCCGCACCAGGGGACCGGCCAGTGTGAGTGGCCCTTCTGGTGTCCAGGCAGCTCAGGGCCTCATCAGCCATCGTCATAGGAACAGCGAGGGGGGCTGCTCTGAAAGACTGGGGCCGGGGGGGAGCGCAGTCCTCCATTTAGGCTGCAGCTCTTGTTCTTAGTCCAGAGACACTCTTTTCTGCACGTCTGGGCCGCTGCTCCAAGGACATGGCACCCAGGGCTGAAAACTCTCTGTTCCCAGCAGCAGAGCAGAAAGCACTTTTGTCTTTCTGTACCCTCCCTTCCCCCACAAAGCCTTGTGTTCCTCTGCCCTGGGCCCTGGCCTTTCTGTGTTCTCCCTGGACCCCCTGAGGCTGGCCCTCTGGGCGCTCCAGGCCTGGGCACTAGAGCTCCAGACAGCATGCCGTCAGCTCCACCCCCACCAGGAGGTGGCTCTGGGCTGGTGCTGTGTCCAGGGTGCTGCAGCCAGGGCTCCAGCCCCGGAGGGCACAGCCACTCTCCCTGTGAGCTCTGGTTTCTGCCTTCCCTCGGCTAGTTGGTCACCGCCTGTTCCTTCTATGCCTGTTTATGTCCCACCTCAATCCAGAGGAGAACTTGCACTTGCAGCACCTTAGAAACAGGCTTGTACGTGGCTGATGTGGTGGATGCCACGAGGGTTTCTCATGCTCCTCCTTGGCCTGGTCTGGGTGCTAGATCACATTCTGGTGGGAAAACTGGGGAACAAGCGGCCACATCAATGATCACAACCACAGCTGTCTCAGCCGGAGAGGGGAGCCCTGGGTGTGGGCCCCCAAGGCAGGGAACAGCTGCTCCCTACGCAGAGGTCCATCTGGAACTGCATTTGGAAAGGGGAGAGGGGTACAGATGGGGGCGCCAGCCACTGCGGGGTGGGAAGGGAGTGGGCTACAGGCCTGGATGGAGCCCCTGCCCTGGGGACCCCATGAGAGCTCCCAGCCCCGAGCATGCTCAGCAGTGACAGGCAGGAGCGCAGGTCCTGGGAAGTGATGGGCCGCCCAGGGCAGCGAGCAGCACCTGGGTCTGAATTTGGTTCTGCTGGGTGCCAGTCAGCCTCAGTGTTCCCCTCTACAAGGCAGGGCTGGTAGCCCAAGCACTTATAGGAAGTTTCTGGGAAGCGGCACCCACATGGAGCAAGCTCCTGGTGGGAACATAAAGTGGGTGGGGGTTCGCTGACTGCCCACCCTACCCCCCAGCATGGCCATGACGGTGCAGATACTGCTGAAGCTAGACCGCCTGGACCTCGCGCGGTAAGCCTCTCCCCACCTGGACCACCTGGACCACCTGGGGCCCCTGGGCTGTGGCCTGTGTGTCGGGGATATCTGAGCAACAGCCAGACCGTGTTGGGACCCTGTGTTCTCCAGAAATTGGGCCTCTGCAAGGGCGCACTTAGCATGGAGACCATCCCAAGCCCTCCCCTGGCCCAGAGCATCAGTGATGCATGTTTCTCCATTTATTTCATTCCAGTCTGTTGGGGTGACACACCATCGCTTACCTACTCGTCCCTGCAGGGTGTTGCTGGGGACAAGGGGAGTCACTCACTGTGCCTCAGTTTCCTTCTGTGAGGCAGGCAGCGGGGCCTATTTTGCAGGGTTGGGGTGGCCTTCACAAGTATGCAGGGGAGTGTGCAGCCATGGGTTGGGGGTGGCTGGGCTAGGGCCCAAGGTTCTGGGGCCTCACCAACAGGGAACTTGGAGGGCACTGTCTGGGCTACTTAGTCACTGGGCACTCTCTGGCCTCTCTCCTCTGCCCCCCAGGAAGGAGCTGAAGAAAATGCAGGACCAGGATGAGGACGCCACCCTCACCCAGCTGGCCACCGCCTGGGTCAACCTGGCTGTGGTGAGCACCTAGGTTGTGCAGGGGTGAGGGACAGGAATGTCAGGGAGCCAGGAGGTGGAGGCTTCTGCCTGTGTCCTGCACTGGCTGCTTCTCTTGGGAGGGTGCAGGTTTGGGATTCCACGGATGCGCTGGGCCTCCCACTTCCTTTGGGGCCAGTCCCCTGTCCCCTGGAGGAGCCCCAGCCCAGGGTGCTCTGGCACTTTTTCCCCCTCACTCAGGCTTCCTGTGGCTTGGCCAGGGCTGGAGTGAACAGACTAGGGGGCTCTAGAAGCAGACTCTATGCCTCTCCCTGCATGCCTTCCAGGATGCATGGAACCGATCTGCCCCAGGCTTGGCTGCTGCTCAACCTGCTCTCCCAGCTCCTGGCACAGGGTCGGTGCCAGTGTCCCTGTCATGCTTTCCCCTGAGCCCAGTCCCCCTTCCCCCACATGCCTGGGCACCCCCTCTCCTGGCAGCAGCCCCTTTTCTGGATTTTGGCCTTTGGCTTCCTTTCTCTGAGTCGCTCTTTTGTGCAGGCCTCTTAAAATGTGCTCCCTGTCTGTGTGCATCTGCACTTCCCTTTCGGGGGCTGAGGCCTCACCCCGGCTGGTTTCCAGTCCCTCTTCAGTTTAGTGGGACAAACCCCAACAGCTCTCTCCAGTAGCCTTGCATTTTTTCACAAGCACTCTTGGTCTCAGGCTGCCCTGCAAGTGTGACGCTGTATCTTTAGCGGGTGGACAAAACCTTCTATTCAGAGTCCGAGTAGTCAGGGTCAGGGCTGGTGGTCATGGAGCCGAGGCCGGCCCTGACGGCCACGTGACCCAGTGGTCTCAGCTCAGACCTGGTCCAGCCGCCTGGCACTGATTTTGCCCCTGGAGCCGAGGCTTCCACGTCTGTAAATGGAGGGCTTAGGGAGCCAGCTGTGAGAGGGTTGCTTGGGCCCTTTGGCACAGCACAAGCAGCACAGAGCTCTCTGCAGGGAAGAGGGCAGTGCCCACGGAGTGCCTGCCGTGGGCCAGCCATGCTGGGATCATCTCCATCAGGTGCTGGGCTCACGCCAGGAGGGAGCAGGCAAGGGTAGCACCGGGCATCAGGGCGGCAAAGCAGTGATGGCGAAACTGTCTGTGCAGGGTGGTGAGAAGCTGCAGGATGCCTACTACATTTTCCAGGAGATGGCTGACAAGTGCTCGTCTACCCTGCTGCTGCTCAACGGGCAGGCAGCCTGCCACATGGCCCAGGGCCGGTGGGAGGCCGCCGAGGGCGTGCTGCAGGAGGCGCTGGACAAGGTACGGGCAGGTGACAGGGAGTACTGCGTGGGCTTGCTGCAGAGGCCCATGGGCATGACGGAAACAGGTGCGGCAGAGACCCCCACGGGCCTGCCTTGTGGCCCCTAGGAGTTTTAATGCCTAAAAATCGGGATTGCAAATGAAAATCCTGATTCTAGCTTCTCTTGGGGATAGGAGGATCCCATCAGCCTGGGCCTCGGTTGGCCTGAGCTCAGTGGACACACATGCCCCGCCTCCTCTTCACAGTCACCTTGGCTGCCTCTCGAGGTGGTCCTTCACGTGGGTCTGTGCTTGGGAGAGACACCCACCATTCAGTTCCTAGGGGAGAGCAGGCTGCAGATGGGATTTGTCATCTGTGCCCCCACCTTGAACAGAGGGACTGAGAGTGCTGCCTTCTCAGGGCCGCCACAGTTGTCTTCTCCCGACCGACATCTGAAACATTTTTTGCTGTTAAGAGAAACTGACACCAGTGGGAAGTTTCTCCCTGCTCATCTCGGCGAGGGGCCGAGCTATCATCAGAAGGTTGTTTGCCAAGTGGGGACACAGGTGCCCCTGCGGGCTGCTGTCATCAGGCTGCACATGGGGAGCCGCCTCCTTGACCAGGGTGCCCAGTGCTGGGGTGGGGGGGGGGTGGAGATTTGAGTCTCTGCAAAGAAGGCAGCGCGAGTAGAGCCAGGTCTGTGTGGAGCCAGGGCCAAGCAGCCCCTAGGGCCGGTGGCGCCACGCGTCCTGGGCAGTGCGACCCTGCCGCGTCTCCACCGGGGGCTCTGGCTGGTGCTCCTGGCCAGGGCAGCAGCCGGCCCGATTCCCAGGGTTCCCTGTGCCTCAGCCCAGTATGGGCGGGTTGGGTGAGGTCACCCACTTGGAGGTTCTGGTAATTTCCCACAGCTTCCTGCCAAGGCCCCTGGGGACCAGGCGGACCAGGCGGGGTCTGCCCCACGGTCCCAGGCCTCGTCATCGCAGCAGGAGTAGCTCGCTGGGCTGTGACAGATTGAGTCTGCCTCGGGTTGGGCTCTGTTACTTTCAGATTTGTGGTAAATACACCCCTCCCAAATCACAATAAGGAAGGGGTCCCATGTTTCAAGTCTGGTCTGCAAGTGAAGCAACAAACTCAGGGAAAGCAGCTGGCATGAGGAGGCAGAAGGGAGGGCCCTGAGGTCACCGCCGTACAGAAAGGCCAGTGTAGGGGGCACGCTGGGTCTTGCAGCCCCAGCCCTTCCTGAGATGGAAGTGAGTGGGCCAAGTCCAGGGGCCTGGAGGAGCTGACCTTGTCCGTTCAACGAACCCCTGTGTTTCCAGGACAGTGGCCACCCGGAGACTCTGATCAACCTCATCGTCCTGTCCCAGCACCTGGGCAAGCCTCCTGAGGTAGGGCCTTCTCCACCCCCAGCCAGGTGCAGGAGGGTTTTCCAGCCCTCACGATGCCTGCCTGGGGTGGGTGGGTGGTCTCTGGTGTGGCCCCAGCTTCAGAGGAAACTTGAGGCCTCGGGGTCTGGACTTTAGCGTTGGCCTGGGTAGGGGCAGAAACCAGCTCACCATGAGTGGGTGCAGTTGCCGTCAGCCCTGGGAAGTTGGCATTGCAGGTGGTTCCCCAGGGCCTCTACCCTGGCCAGGGCTGCAGTGCAGGTCAGCTGCTCTGTGGGTCCTGTGGGCAAGTGAGCTGAGGCTCAGGGCTCTGGGGCTGGGACACAGAAAGGGAGCTCGGGAGCAATCCTGGCAAGTCTACTTTATCTGAGGGCAGGGACGGAGGACAGTGGGCACCATTTAGGTGACTGACCCAGCTGGCCAGGGACCTGCCCCAGGGCTTCGTGATGATCTGTCACTAGTTCCTTGTAGAAGGACCCCCAGGCAGCCTCAGGGCTGGGGTGGTGCAGGACAAACAGGACGACCCTCCCACTCACCCCAGAAATAACCATGCACCAGTCTCGGAGAAACAGAACCAGACGCCCCCAGCCCCACACAGTCAGGCCCGGGCCTGGCGGGGAAGGCAAGGCTGGGAGCGAGGGCTCTGCCTGAGCCCCGTTCCAGTCCCCAGAACAAACCTATCTCCCTTCTCAACCCTGGCCTCTCTGACCTGCCCTCCACCTCTTCTGGCCCCCTGCCTCTCCCAGGGCCTGGGTCCCTGCCCAGCCCACTTCCCTGAACCCCATGGTGTATCCTTCAACCATGTGCCAAGTGCAGGCTCCTTGCCAGGTGGTGCTCACCCACCCTGCAGGTCTTCTCTAATTCAGGCTGATTCCATGATGGGGTGTTGGAGAATGTGGGGAGATTAGGGCTCCTGCCTAGGTCTGGCTGGGTGGCCCTCATTTCACCCCGCACCCTGCCCTGCAGGGGAAAGGCACATGGGGTCCCCATATTTACCTAACCTTGTCTCCTCCACAGGTGACAAATCGTTACCTGTCCCAGTTGAAAGATGCCCACAGGTCCCACCCCTTCATCAAGGAGTACCAAGCAAAGGTGAGCCCTTGTAGGTGGCCCGTCTCTGAGCCCCAGACCCCCCAGGCCCTGTCAGGCAAGGCCTGGAACTCGGGACCTGGCTCACAATTTCTCCCTTTTCTCTTTCTGCCCCTTGCCACCCCCGATTCATGCTGAAGGAGAACGACTTTGACCGGCTGGTGCTGCAGTACGCCCCCAGTGCCTGAGGCCGGCCCCAGAAGCTCTTCCTGAGCCGTGGGAATACAGGGCCAGGGCCGTGCTGTCCTCTCCACCAGGCACTTGCTGTTTGGCCAGAAGCAGAGGCTGGAAGCCCAGCCCAGCCTCGCTTTTGTCAATAAACGTCTCCACCCCAGTTATCCTCACCCGATCTGTGTTTGCTCTAGTCACTTTGATGGGGGCATGTGGGAACCAAGGCCTGGTTGGGAGGGGCCCAGGCACCACTGCCCAGGGCTATTCCTGGGAGAGGGCCCTGGTGACCAGGGTCTGTGAACAACAGCTGCAGACTCTTCCTGCCCCTTCAGACAGCCACCCTGTGCTGCCAAGCTGCGGGTGCCACAGCCATGCCACCCCAGGCCCAGCTGGCATCCAGAGAAACTGAGCCACAGATCACAGCCATTGCAAGGGGCATCAGGATTCAAACAGAGGACCCCTGGGTGGTCTGGAGGTGGTGAGGATACTGGAAGCACTCAGGCCTCAGCAGGGAGTGGGGTGTGCTGGGTCCTCACAGAAGTTAAAATCAACTCCCCAGGTCCCTACTCCTCTCCATCCTGTGGTTAGTCATGAGCCAAGACAGACCTGCTGTGGTTGGGCCTTGGGTGCTTGAGCACCACTGTGCCAAAACAGCAAGCCCCCTGCCCTGAGAGAGAAACGCGTAGTGTGCACCCTGCAGTAAGAAGCTAGACAATAGAGAGCGGTCGGGGGAGTTAGCTGTGGCCTCTGAGATGAGGTCACCACTGAGCTGTGTCCACCAGAACAAGGATCTGCAAGGCCAGGTTCTGGGGGAGAAGAGCATCCTGGGCTGTAGGAACAGCCCATGCAAAGGCCCTGAGGCTGCACTGGACTCAGTGAGCTGGACAGGTCTTTGTCTCTGGGCCAGCATCTGAGTAGGGAAAGAAAGAAGATATTTGGGCTTTCAGAGCCTGATCTCATCTGCCTCAGAGGTGGCCTCGGGAAATCCAGTCCTTGGTTGCCAAGACAGGACATAGAGCAAGGGACCTCCCAGCAGCAGGGCCTGCCCCCAGCCCCTCCCTGCCTGGTGGGGAGCTCAGCAGGGAAGAGAGGTGGCTGAGAAGGCTTCGCGGGGCAGGGATATCAATCAAGGGCAGTGGTGTGGTGGAGGGAGACTGAGATGATCTCCTTAGGGAAGAGGCAGTAGGGGTCCCATCCTTGAGACCTCAGCAACCCTTCACTGAGCCCCTGGTTCCTGGGAGCCCTGGTCTTCAGCTGCCAGCACCAGGAACCACTTTCTGATTCTGCTTGGCAGCCACCTGTTGGCAGCCTCATACTTGGGCCCTGCCAAAATGAAACTGGAGGCTGGGCTGGGGCTGGTGGGTTGGGGCACGTCTCTCATTACTGATGGGTTCCATGGTGACCAGATAGTGCCTTTCAAGGGAGGGCAGAGATGGGTGGTTGGGATGGTACAGGGCTGCCCCACAGGCTCGGCTGGACCTACGGGGGCATGTCCAGCAGCCTGGGACCCCTTAGCCCCACCTCTGCTTGCCAGGTTGGCTGTGGCATTAGTCATCTAATGGGACAGATGAACCCCTACCCACATGGAGTGCACATTCAAAAATACTGAGAGGAGAAGGCACAGCGGGACAGATGGTGACAAGTGCCAAGGACAAGACTGATAGGGGGGTCAGGGATGTGCAATGAGCAGGTAACATTTGTTGGTAATGCCGGAAGTTGGTGGAGGAGCCCTGCCAGTACCTGAGGGAACAGCATTTTAGGCAGAGGGAACAGCTAGTGCAAATGGCCTGAGGCAGGACTGTGCCTGTGGTGTTAGAGAGCCACCTCCAGATTAGAGGACAGTATGGCTAGGAACAGAGGGAGCAAGGTGGAGAGAGGAGGGTATGAGGGTGGATTGTGAGTCAACAGTGAGGAGATGGGCTTTTACTCTGAGTGATGGGAGCCATGGAAGGCTGTGAGCAGAGGATGGACAAGTAGGCTCCCTCTGGCTTCTGTGTGGGGTAAGGGGGAGGCCAGATACTAGGCAGGAGGCATAATGGTGGCCCAGGGTTGCATAAGGCTGTACAGGTGCAGAGAAGTGGCTGGATTTGTGAACATTTGATGGCGGCATGAACTGCATGTGTATGCAGGACTCAATGAGGAGTGAGGGGAAGGAGGAGGGATGAGGGTCCCCTCGACCTCCCTTCCATTTTCACCTGAAGGTCAGGTCAGGCTGCTGACCTTAGGGGACCCAGCCCAGCTCCTGCAGGGCTCACACTGATTCCTGCACCCTGCACCTTGAAAGGCTGTAGGAGGACTCCTAGATAAGGGAAGGGAGGGGCACAGGTGTGCCAGAGTCCTGAGGGCTGGGATGAGGGCTATCAGTGGCAGGTGAGGTGGTGTCCCCAAGAGGTGACCATTGCCCTCCCTGATGGCCACTGGGGGCTTTGGACTCAGGGCTTGGTCATGGATAGTGGAAGATCACAGCGGGAGGGAGGGGGCTTCTCATGAAGGTGTGGTCTTGATCCAGCCTCTGAGTGCCCCTATATGGGTGCCCATTTCCTTGGCCTCCCTGAAGCCCTGTGTTAACCTCCTGCAGGGAGGCCTGCCAGGTTCTCAGGGTCACAGAAAGAAGCAGGTGGCCCTCAGACCAGGAGTGGTGAGTTCCCATTGTGGGACAGGGCAGGAGAGGCATGCTAGAGGGAGTCGCCGGTCGAGGGCACGGCCTGTTGGTGCCCCCACTCGGCTCCCACCCTGCCTTGTGCCCCATGTCGGGGACACAGCCTGGTAGGGTAGAGGAGCCCAGCGTGGGCAAGGGGGTCCAGGCGGAGAACGAGGGTGGGGACACAGGACTGCTCCGACCCTACTCAGGTTCAGACCTGGCGGATGCTGGGAAGACACCAATGCCCCTCCACCTCCACTCCGCTCCCGGGTTCCTCTGTTGGAAAATGAGCCCTAGAGCGGGCCCGCCTCCAGGATACGGCACGACAACGCAGGAACTTATACGCCCGAGGTCGCCGCCGCTGCCACTGGAGGACCCAGCTCCCGCGCGCCCTGAAATCGCGGACACGGCGTCTCAGCCCCTCGCGTCCCTGCGGGGCGGAGCTAGCTCTGGCCCCACCCCTCCGTCCCCCGCGCTCCGGCCAGCGCGCCCCCTGCCCAACTGCGGCGCGTGACGCGGGGCGCGCGGCTCCGGCGGCCACCGCGGGCGGGCGCAGACGGCCGGGACGGCCGGGAGCTGGCGGCATGGCGGCGGCCGGGACTGCGGCGGGGCCGACGGGGCCCGAGCCCATGCCGAGCTACGCACAGCTGGTGCAGCGCGGCTGGGGCAGCGCGCTGGCGGCGGCGCGGGGCTGCGCGGACTGCGGCTGGGGGCTGGCGCGCCGCGGCCTGGCGGAGCACGCGCACCTGGCGCCGCCCGAGCTGCTGCTGCTGGCGCTCTGCGCGCTCGGCTGGACCGCGCTGCGCTCGGCGGCCACTTCGCGCCTCTTTCGGGTCAGTGCTGCTGGGGGTCGGACATGGGGGCCCCAGGCTGGGAGGCTGGGATGTTAGGGGTTCGCGGGACGGGGATCCCAGGACCCCGCGCGCCCCTTTCTGTTTCCGCGGGCCAGGATCACTGGAACATGAGGGGCCTTGCGCTGGAGGAGCGCGGTACGCAGAATCCTGGGCCGCTGCGTCCCCCTTTCGGTCGGTGCAGGGTGGGGGTGGGGGTGGATGCGGGGGTGTGGCCGAGCTGGGGGAAGCCTGGGACGTGGAGACCCCGACACGGGAGGGATATTCAAGATGTGGGGAACCGGGACACCACCCATTCCGGTCAGTGCGGGACAAGGGGGCCCCGGGCAATGGGAGGGCCTGAGCTGCCGCGCACTCGTTTGGGCCCGGCGGAGCAGTGAACCGAGAAGCGGAGGACGCGGGCGGGGAGGGCTCGGCTCAAAGGGCCCGCCTGCGCCTTGCTCCCCTGGGCCATGCGGGGAGGGCTCAGAATCCAAGCGGTGTCCCGGGTCCGTGTGGAGGCTGGACTGGCTTGTCTGCTGCTACCGGGAAGAAGCAGGAGCTGCCCGGTCGCTGCCGCGGGCCTGTCTGGAGTCAGCGCCACCCTCTGACCAAGGGATGCAAAGGCCTGGGCTCGCCGGCCACGCCGTGGTCGCCGCCTTTGGGAAGGTGGCACGGCCTGGGTCTTCTAAGTGGGGCCTGCAAGCGGTCGCGACCAAATTGTTCAGTTTCCAGCGAGCCTAGGGAGGCCACCGTCCCGGTCGGAGAGGGACTGTGGGGGTGACATTTGCGCCTAGCTTCCCTCCCATCCATGGGGAGTGGTCGCTGCTATGGGAGCTTGTGGCAAAGCGTTTGGGCTCCTGGCTTGGCTGTGACTCCCCTGTGGACCGGCTGCGGTCACTCCGCCAGTCTGACTGGAGGTGGCAGGGGGTGCAGGGACAGAGCGCCGGGAGCCAACAAAGGGGCCTTTCTCTGCTGGCTGGGAAGAGGCCGGCCCTTGTTAAGTAGGGGTTGGGGTGTTGTCTGGCTGCCATTGTCCCCACCCCACCCCCATATCACCCACATTGGGTAGAAAGACCCCAGCCACCACCCTGCTCCAGGGAGGGGGAAGCAGGCATGTTAAGGGCCTCTCCGTAGGTCAGCCCTGGTCCCAATCTGGCTTTGTTGCTGCCCCCACCAGTTGGGAAGTGGGAGGCCCAGGAGAACGAGGACTAGAGCCCAGGAGGGGGATGTGGTCGCTCTGGAACTACCAGGGTGGAGCAGGCTTCCTCCCCATGTTCCTGAGGGAGCCGGGTGGAGGACAGCAAGGTTACAAGACCCTCACTTTTGGAGCCCTCGGAGGTCAGGCACTCGCTCCAGTTCGAGGCTCGCCCTTCCCAAGAAACGGGCGGAGGGGCTGCGTAGTCTCCAGAGCTCATCTTCTTGGTAGCCGCCTGGTTGTCAGGGGTTACCGAAGCTGGCTCTGGCTGTCTCCATGGCGACTGCTGTTGCTCCGGCCCCCTCAGCCTCGCCTAGGGGAAGGGGGCGGGGCTTGTCCCGCAGCTCTGGAGCCTCGACCCCAGGGAAATTGAGGCTCCGCCCCCAGGGGCGCTGAGGCCCTCAAATTCCTCCGTGCCTCACAATTTGCATGCCTCTACTTCCCTTGTGTCCTCTCTGATGTCCCTCAGGTCCCCCATCTCATTGTGATGTCCTTTACCGGACCTATTCCCTTTCTCCCTCCGCCCCATTCTCTCTTCCTTTGTCCCCCTGCGTTCCCATGTCTTCCCCACCTACCCACCCCGTCTTCCCCAACCCTCTGTTCTTCTCTGGTCTCCCCAAATTCCTCCTCTGAGGCACCTCAAGTTTCTCCTCCATGGGGGTCACGTGGAGTTCCAGCCCCCTACCCCGCCGTGTTCCCCCAGATGCCTCCATATTCCCCTCCATGTTCGCTTCACAGATTCACCCCTACAGCCCCTTCCAAGTCTTCTGTTTAATCCTCCCTCCTCCCTGTCATACTTCTAGCTCCCCCTGTGACCTCCCAAGCCCCCTACTCCACTGGGCCGACCCCACTGGTCCCCCTTGCTTTACACTCACGTGTCCCCCTCCTCCCTCACATTTCCTCTCAGGTCTCCCCCATCACTCCCCTCCACACGCCGCTGTGGCTGGACAGCTGGGCACTAAGTTTAGCCCTTGGCAGGCACACGTGGGCTCTGGTTACGTTCCAGGTGGCTGTGGGTACCGGGCCTGGTCCTCCCCAACACTTCCTGGCCTGGGGAGTCCCCAGACCTTGATTTCCCTACCCTGCAGGGGCGACCCTTGGCCCCTAGGGCTGATGGCCACCCGCCTTCTCACCCATAGCCCCTAGCCAAGCGGTGCCGCCTCCAGCCTAGAGATGCTGCCAAGATGCCTGAGAGCGCCTGGAAATTTCTCTTCTACCTGGGCGCCTGGAGCTACAGCGCCTACCTGCTCTTCGGCACTGACTACCCCTTCTTTCACGACCCGCCCTCCGTCTTCTATGGTAGGGGACCTGCCGGGATGGGGCAGGTTAGGGGAGGGCTCGGTTCTAAACTCAGAGAAGAGTACATGGGGGAACCAGACACTCATCAGACATCCCACGCTGGATGTCTGCTTTGAGACAAGCGCGATCCCAGGGCCCTGGGGCCAGGTCAGAGGGCACCCTGTCAGGGCTCAGGGAGACATCCTAGAGGAGGACATTCCTGAGGTGGTCCAGGAGTCAGGAATAGGACATGCCAAAGCCCTGGGGCTTGCATGAGCTTGATGTGTGAGGATGAGAGGAGGGGCAGGAGTTTGAGTTTCATCATAATGGGATGGGTTTGTGAATTATAAAAAGCATCCTCTGGCAGCCAAGTGGAGACAGATGAGTCTTGGTAAAGGAGGGAAGCAGGGCCCAGGGGGTAGGTGAGAGACCAGTGTGGCTTGGACCAGCTTGGTGAGGAGATAAAGATGGTGAGAAGTGGCTGCATCCATTGGTTGGTTTGGGTGTGGGGATCGTTGAGGCCTGAACTCTGGGTGGGATGGACATGAAGGGGTCTGCAGTGTCCTCTGTCACCAGCCAGCAGGTGGGTGTAGAAAACTTGGTCTGTGAAGAGGGGGTCAGGCTTCTCTACCCCAGTGCTGACCACCCAGGCCATGTATCAGGGACGCACATGGTTCCTGCTATGTGATGTAAGCATCCCAAGAGGTCTCCGGTGGCACCATTGGAGGGCTAGGCAAGGAACCCCCGAGCTGCACCTGTCTGTCTTTGTGGGACCACACTGCCCACATGGCCACGTTTGCCATGTAACACATACACATTTCTGGTGTCGTAAATCCCTGGAGGGGAGGTTTCAGCTGTCATTCAATTTTCCTTTATGAGAATGAATCGTACATAGTTGAATTCTCTCAAAGTTTAGGGGATGGAGCCTCTGGCTCCTTTTTATAAATGATGCTATGATAACACAATTGCACATTAACTGCTTCTTTGCATGCGCATATATTGAGCACTGACTGTGTACCAGGCACTGTGCTGACACAGCTGTGAGCAGCTCAGAGAAAGCCCCCCCACCCCTGTGTTCTTTTATTTTTATATATTTTTTTAATTTTTAAAAGGGAGAGGTAATTAGGTTTATTTATTTTTCAGTGGAGTTACTGAGGATTGAACCCAGGACCTCATGCATGCTAAGCAGACACACTACCACTGAGCTGTACCCTCCCCCACACCCCTGTGTTTTGGGGGGACAGATAGTGAAATACAGTCTGTTCATGGTGATAAGTGTGGATGAGACAACTTGAGTGAGGAGAGGAGAGGGGTGTCTGGGAGGTGGGGAGGAAGGCATATGCTACAGGGGTGGGGATGGTCCCACCATAGGTGACTTTTGAGTGGGGACTTGGAGGAGCCAGGAGCAGATAGGAAATGCAAAGGTCACTGTCGGACAGACAGACTACTGGCTGTTCAGAAGCAACCAGGAGTCCAGTTGGCCGTGGTGGGGACAATGGAGCTCTTTCCCAGAGGGCCATGAGCGGGGGAGGGGGGATGCTGACAGGGTGATTAAAGGAGAGGGCTGAGGACCAGAGCCAGGGGGCTCTGACCATGTCAGGGCCAAAGTGGGGAGAGAAGTGGCTGATTGAGAAATGTTCTGAAGACAGAATTGATAGGATTTGCTGCCAAACCAGAGATGGCTGTGAGAGAGAAGGGGAGGGGGTAGGGCTGACGCTGGGGTCTAGGGGACTGGGGGTAGGGCAGATTGGAGGGAGACTAGGAGCTGGTTTTGGGACACCCAGGGGGCTGACTCCAGAGGTCCAGGAAGGCGATGAGGCAGGGGTGACATGGAGGGTCCAGAGCAGCAGGTGGGGTGTGTGTAGAGAGGAGGTTGGAGGTCCACAGACAGAGCCCGGCCCCTTAATGTGCAGGGAGGTGCAGATGCCACCATCTGGCGGGGAATTATCTATTCCCCTCCTTCCTCTGGCCCAGATCTGGGGCCCAAGGCTGGAGGCGGGGGCACTCCCCACTGTAACAGTCTTGCCAGCACAATAGATGGAAAAGTCGGTATCTAGTTTCCACAGAAAGGTGCCTCTGCATCCCTTCCCTCTAAAGAGGGACAGAGGCATCTGGCAGGTTGAGGGACCTCCGCTGACAGCAGTGCTGGCATGTACCTGTGCACAGAACTCGGGGTAGGTCTGGCCGGGAGGGTGGGTTTTGCTGCTGACCCTTGGGGAGCCCCGGACCTGTTAAAGTTGGGGGTGAGTGATCTGTATGGTGTTTTATACTTTTTTAATTAGGTAAAATTTATGTAACATTGAAGTAACCATTTTCCCCATTCACAAAAAGACAAATACTGTATAATTTCACTTATATTAGGCACCTAGAGTCTTCAGATCCCTAGAGACAGGAAGTAGCCTGGTGGGTGCCAGGGGCTGGCAGAACGGGGACAGAGAGGGAGTGTTTAATGGGGACAGAGTTCCAATTTTACAACATGAAAAGAATTTTGGAGATGGGTTGCACGACAATGTGAATATACTAGTGCTACTGAACTTAAAAATGGTCAAGATGGTGAATTTTCTGTCATAAGTATATTTTACCACAATTTTGAAAAATTCACCATTTTAAAGTGAGCAGTTCAGTGGCATTTTGTACATTCACAGTGTTGTGCAAGCACCACCTCTATCTAGTTCCAGAACTTTTCCATCACTCCAAAAGGAGACCTGTCCCCATGAGCAGTCACTCCCCATCTGTCCTCCCCCAGCTCCTGGCAACCACTAATCTGCTTTCTGTCTCTGTGGATTTGCCTGTTCTGGACATTTCGTGTATGTGGAATCATTGGTACGTGATTACATGTGACCATTTGTAACTGACTTCTTTCACTCAGCAGAATGTTTTTGAGGTTCATCCCCCTTGTAGCTTGTCAGTGCTTCCTTTTTGTGGCTGCATAGTGTTCCATTGTGTGGGTGTGCCACATTTTGTGTACCCATTCACCCGCTGAGGGACATTTGGGCTGTTCCCCTTTTTATGATTGTGACTAGTGCTGCTGTGGACATGGGAGTACAAGGAGCTGTTGAGTATCTGTTCTCAGTTCCGCTGGGCACAGGCCAGGAGTCTACTTGCCGGGTCATGGGGTCTGTGTATTCACAGCCATCAAGGCTGCTGTGGGGAGAGTGGACAGCCGAGAACAGGCTCTGGAGGCCAGGAGAAGCTGGGGCTGTGCTGGGCAGGAGATGGCGGTGCCTGGACCAGGGTGGGGGGGTCGGGGGGAGCAAGTGAGTGGAGGCGTGGAACAGAGATGGACTCCGTGAATGGGGGTCCAGGTGGATCACCGTTGCAGGAGGGGCCAGGGCAGAGAGATGAAGGGATGAAGGGCTGTCACTGAGGTGGCAGCATAGGAGGCATCTAGGTAACAGCCAGGCTTCAGGGGGTCTGGCACCCAGGACAGGGTGTCTCGAGAAAGCCTGGTAAGAGAAGACGGGAAGGGGGCTGGGGCAGAGTTGGAAATTCTGCAAAGGACCAATTTCAGGAGTAGGAGCTCCTTTTTCTAGAGATCTAGAACTGTTCTAAAAAAATGTCTATTCATAAACAACAATGGGTAGAGAACTGGCAGCAGGAAACCAGCGACTAATGCACCTGCGGAGATGCGCAGCACGCCCGGCTCGATGGGGTGGCATGTGGGATCGCTTGGGGATGCCAGAGGCTTTGCAGGTCCCTGACAGCACCTGCTGTCTGGCTCTCCCCAGACTGGAAGACAGCGATGGCAGTCCCACGGGATATCGCAGCTGCCTACCTACTACAGGGAAGCTTCTATGGCCATTCCATCTACGCCACGCTGTACATGGATGCCTGGCGCAAGGACTCTGTGGTCATGCTCATCCACCACGTGGTCACCTTGGTCCTCATTGTCTCCTCCTATGCTTTCCGGTGAGTCCAGGAGGGAACAGGAAGGTGGAGGGCACTGGCGTGAGCAGTGACAGGAGGCTGGCACAGGGCAGAGGCTAATGCTTGGCAAGGAGTTGGGGGGTGGTTCTGGAGAGTGACTCTGGAGTGATGGGTGAAACAGGTGTGGAGAGGCATCACCCTGCTCCCACACCATCCGTCCCCCTCCCACCCCGCCTGGATGGCACCCTTGGCCGGGTCACATAGCAAGTGTTTACTGAGCACCTGCCATGCAGCAGGTGCTGCTGGGGGCGCAGCCGTGAACACAGTAGACAAACCCTGGCATTCTAGAACCCACTGTGGCCACGACACATGGTCACAGAGCTCCAGGCAGAGCCTGTCCAAACCACGACCTGCTGGATGTGTAAAATCCATCCTGATCCCAAGGGCCAAGGAGAGTGAAAATATTTTGCAGTCTCTCTCTCTCTCTTTTTTTTTTTATTGAGTTACAGTCATTTTACAATGTTGTGATGTAGTCTCTTTCTTATATTATGAAATGATAATAGTTTGGATATACTGAGCTAACTAGAATATATTATCGAAGTTAATTTTACCTCTTTCTCTTTACTTTTTTTAAAATGTGGCTGATAGAAAATTAAAACGACATATTCAGTTCCTATTGGACTAGCTGCTCTAGCTGCACCCTCTAGCGCAACAGCCGCTGACCACAGGCGGCTGTGTCCATTTTAATTAAACTTATATGTTTTGTTTTTGTTTTTTGTTGGGGAGGGAAAAGGGAAGGGGGAGGTAATTAAGTTTATTTGTTTATTTTTTAAGTGGAGGTACTGGGGATTGAACCCAGGACCTCGTGTGTGCTAAGTACGCTCTACCACTGAGCTGTACCCTCCCCCCTAATTAAACTTAAATCAAATCCAACATTCTGTTCTTCAGCCCTACTCTGTGGCTCCTGTATTGGACAATGCAGACTTAGAACATTCCTATCAATCTTGAAAATTCTATTAGACAGCCCTGCTCTAGAGGGTAGAACCAGATAACATCCTCCCCCCCCAAAAAAGCCCGTGAAATAAAAGCACTAACAATTTGTTTGGAGGTGATAACTATGGAAGAATAAAGTCAGAAGGTAAGGGCTGCGGGGGTGGTGAGGTTAGGTAGGGTGGTCAAAGGTGAAGGCTCCGCAGTCAGGAGCCTGAGCTGTCAGGAGGGTAGAGTAGGGATGGAGACTGTGACAGGTGCACAGCCCCGCCCAGGCTGAACTCAGGCCCCTTGGCCCAAGCAGCTGTGAGGAGGCTGGCGAGGGCAGGGCTCTTAGATCCTGGTGGGGATGCGGCCTTTTCCAGGCAAGTCTGCAATTGGCAGCAGTGTTTAGGCTAAATGTATAAACCTGGGAGTGTCAGCATGGCAGTCAGGTTTAAAGTGTGGGGGATCTGGACACAGAATGGCCCAGGCCTGTGAGGGTCAGGGGTCATGGAAGGTCACAGGCTACAGAGATGAGGAAGGATCAGGGAAGGCACTTCCAGGGAGATTCCTGAGTCACTTTGAGGTCAGTGAGACGGGAAGGGTGATGGCCTGGATGGGGCTGCCACAGGGCAGGCACAGCCTGGGTGCTGCTGCTGACATAGCCCCATGAGGGCGTGGGCAGGGCAGGTGGGCCGAGGAGGACGGCTCTGAATGGGCCCGTGGGAAGCCTAGAGGGGCAGCCAGAGAGGCCTGTGCCTGGGAGCCTCGGTGCAGATAGGAGACCCAGTATAACCAGACTGCTCTCCTCTCCTGCTTCTCTCCCCAGGTACCACAAGGTGGGCATCCTTGTGCTCTTCCTGCATGACATCAGTGATGTGCAGCTGGAGTTCACCAAGCTCAATATCTACTTCAAGTCCCGCGGAGGATCTCACCACCGGCTGCACGCACTGGCCGCAGACCTGGGCTGCCTCAGCTTCAGCCTCAGCTGGTGAGCGTCAGGGCAGGAGGGGGCCTAGTGGAAGGGGCAGCCACCAGGTGGAGGTGGGCGGGGCCAAGCAGGGGAGTGGGTGGAGCTTGGTGAGGTGGGCGGGCCTGGGAGGGCAGCAGAGTTGGGAAGAAATAGGTTGGACAGGAAAGGACAGAGCCAGCTTGGAGGCACATGGGCAGGAATGAACAACGGTCGGGTGGTGACGTGCAGGAACCGATGGATGAGTCCATGTGGGACAGGACAAGGCCTGGGTGGGGCCACCTTCCCCCTCTCCCCCACAGCCTCCCCGACCCGCCCCCTCCCTCCTGCAGGTTCTGGTTCCGCCTCTACTGGTTCCCGCTCAAGGTCCTGTATGCCACGAGCCACTGCAGCCTGCGTGCCGTGCCTGACATCCCTTTCTACTTCTTCTTCAACGCACTCCTGCTCTTGCTCACCCTCATGAACCTCTATTGGTTCCTGGTGAGTTGATGCCAACCCCTCGCCACCCCCGCCCCCTTGGACTGCAGTCCCGTCCTGGTCCCTGATCCCCAGGAGCCGTCCAGGGGCAGGCCCTTCTCAGGTGCACCCGGGGTGGGGCATATTGGGCAGGGCAGGAGCGCACGGCTGGCAGGAGGGCAGCGCGGTCGGGGAAGGGGCTCTCTTCTCACCTGTGCCCTCCCCCTTCCTCCACAGTACATCATGGCTTTTGCTGCCAAGGTGCTGACAGGCCAGGTGCGCGAGGTGAAGGATGTGCGGGAATACGATACAGCAGAGGCCCTGAGCCCCAAGGCCGGCAAAGCTGAGTGAGTGTGGAGGGGCCGCCGCCCCTGCTTCATTCCTTTAGCCACGTCTGTCTGGCCAAGCATGTCTGTGGGCAGCCCTAGAGAGCTGGCAGCGAGTGAGGCCGATGCGGACGCTGCCCACCTCCCTGCCAGCCTACATCCAAAAGAGAGACTGCAAAAAGGTGTGGACGATGCTGTAGCGACAGAGTAGACACTGTCAGGGCAGACAGCAAGGAAGGTGGGGTAGAGAGGTCTGGGGGTCAGGGCGGAGGGGTGAAAGGGGAGGATCAGGGTCTCCGTAGAGGGAGCCCTGAGGGCCAAGCCCCATGACGAGGAGCAGCCAGCATTCCAAGCTAGGAATGGCAGCCTCCTAGCAGGTGGCTAGCAGGTGGCAGTGGAGGTGGGGGTGAGGGGGTGCCGTGTGCAACCCAGAGAGCCCTCGCTCTGTTCATGCTGATGCTCTCTGGCCTCAAGGTCCAGCAGGGCAACCGCTGCTCAGCCTAAGCAGAGGAAGGGGCTGAGACCCAGTCCAACCCAGGTAGGAGTCCTAGGGGTGGAGAGGAAAGGGGGCCTCGAGCATCTTGGAGGTAGCGCCCTTGGGACTGCCAGCCCCAGGAGAGCCAGATGGCGTCCAAAGCCCCAGGAGTGAATGGAGGCGGGTTTGGATGACCGGCAGGGTGTGAGGGGTGGCTGAGCAGTCGTGAGGTGGGGGTGCTATCCAGCAGACCCTATGTTTTGGCCTCTGGGAGGTCATCAGTGACCAACCTGGGAAAGGTGGTTTCCGGGAAGCAGTGGGTTCAGAGCACAACGAGGAGGGTCTAACTGGGCGGCAAGGAGGATGAGAGAACCAGAGATTTAAAAAATCTCCTTGAAAGACATGAGAAGGCAAGTGGAGAACTGGGGGGATAGCCAGAGCGGCAAGTGGCATCAAGGGAGGGCTCGGAGGCCTGGCTGAAATTAGTGGAAGCATTTTGCACCTGCAACGATGGAACCACAGTTGGAGTGTGCTGAGGCCCGAAGGCCAGCACCCAGGGTAGAGAGGGGTCAGGCAGGAAAGCAGGGAGGGGACCCAAGAGGGCCAGGCAGCAGACGAGGTCACCCCGGCGGTCAGATCTCAACTCTGTTGTAGAACCAACCAGACTTGCTTTGGATGTAGGTGAAACAGAAATAAAAGAGTCAAAGACAACCCAAGACTTTTGGCTCGAGCTGCCGTTGACTGAGATGGGACTCGGGGCAGGGCCGTGTGAACTGGTGGGGCAGGGGGTTGAGAGTCTAGTTTGGGGGTGTGGGATTGTCAATGTCCTTGAACATGAGTCGGGAATTGCATGTAGAGATCAGTGAGAACTCACTGAACAGACTGACCAACCCTCAGAGGCTTCCAGAAGCAATGGCAGTGGAGGTGGGGGTGAGGGGGTGCCGTGTGCAACCCAGAGAGCCCTTGCTCTGTTCATGCTGATGCTCTCTGGCCTCAAGGTCCTGCTTGGCCAAATCTAAAACTCTGAAAGATCTCCCTGCTATGAAACTGAACTTCTGGAGGTATCCTTGTAAATGCAGAGCCCCAGGCAAAGAGGAGGTCAGGTCCTCTGGTCCCCACAGTGCCCCCTGCTGTCACCCCCAAGAATGTCCAGCCAGAATGTGGGTTGGGGGGCTAGCATCCCCAGTCCCCAGTGACAGCATTTCCATTAGGATGGCAAAGAACTAACAACATACAGAAATGTCGGGACCAGGGGACACGCTGCCCCATGGGCCCCATCCACAGGACTTGATCCCTGGGGATGGCTGGAGTTAGCGCAGTTGGGTATAAAACGAGATAGGATAAAAGGTACTGAGAGTGTGGAGTGTGCCACAGAGGAGCTGGTCAGGACACCACAGAGCCGTCAGGTCATGGAAAACAAGGAGACTGAGGAGCTGTCCCAGATCAGACTGACTGAAGGCAGCGAGGGATCCTGGACCAGAAGAGGGCCATCTGTGGACAAACCAACCAATGAAATTCCAAATAAAGTCTCCAGTTCAGCTCCTGGCAGTGTCCCAGCATTGGTTTCTTAGTTGTGACAAATGCACAGTGGCGATGTTAAGATTTGAGGAAGTTTGGGCGAGGGCCTCCCCTGGAGCTCTCTAGACAATCTTTGCGATGGTTCTGCAAATCTAAAATTATTCTCAAATAAAAAGCTTCTTAAAAAATATAAAAGGCACGAGAAACTGTCAAAAACCATGTTGGATGTTGTTACTTTCCTGGGGTGCCATAACAAAGTACCACAAACTGGTGTGCTTAAAACAACAGAAGTTTACGCTCTCACGGTTCTGGAGACCAGAAGTCTGAAATGAAGGCGCTAGCACGACCACACTTGCTCTGACAGCTCACGGGGAGGATCCTTCCTTGGCCTCTTCCAGTTTTGGAGGGGACTCCAGATGGTCTTTGGCCTGTGGCTGCATCACCCCAATCTTCATTTCCTGTCTTCACATGGTCTTGTCTTCTCTCTGGCTCTTCTGTCTTATAAGGACACTTGTCATTGGATTTAGACACATCCTAAGTTCAATATGATCTCATCCCAAATTCCTTCACTTAATCACATCTACAAAGATGCTTTTTCCAGATAAAGTCACAATCACAGTTCCAGAGATTAGGATGTTGGATATATCCTGTTAGGGACCACCGTTTAACCTATAGATGTCGTCACTAATGATTAGATACAGCTGAAAAGAGAATTGGTAAATTGAAAGCTGTGAAGAAATGACCCAGAACGCAGCCTCAGTAGATGGAAAATATGACAGCTAGGACGGTAAGAATTATCTGGCTGAGTTCTAATAGGAGACAGGCAAGGAGAGGCAATATGAGGAGACATAATGCTGAGAGATTTTTCCAGAAAGTGACAAGACACAAATTATAAGAAGGATGAATAAAAAGGCTTCTGAGCCCCAAACACATCACAGTGAAAATGTAAAACGGCCAAAGAAAAGACATGACCTACAAAACAATGGGAGGCTTACAGCAGCACAGGGAGCTGGAATACTGGAGTCAAACGTCACCTCAAGGGCTGAAAGGAAGTAACAAGCAACCGGGAATTCTGTACACAACTTTAAAAACAGGTTACTTGAGGGAAAGCATCTCCACTGACTTACATGAGATCCTGGGGTTTGAGCCCCAGCAACAGAAAAGAAAAGGAAGGAAAGAAGGAAAGAAAAAGAAAGGATACCCACAAGAACAAAAACTAAGAATGTTTATTACCACCCACAGAGCTCCTCCAGGGGTATATTTCAGAAAACAGGAAAGCTATTCCAAGAAATAGATCAGCAAAGAAATGGGCACATATCTGGGTAAAATTTTTTTGGTTTATTTTTAAATTTTTGGTGTTTTTGTTTGTTTGGGTAAATTTTAAATGCCTACTTTATGAGATTTTAAAAAATTAGAGCTGAAGTATTAAGTGTTATTAATTAATAATATTAATAATATTAACAGGATTGGTGGCTTTGCATCTTGCAAAAGGGTAGGGATTACCTTTGGGCTATATTAAGTACTCCCATTAACAATATTAGAGTGTAGAGGGGAGAATGGAACAAAAAATAGATGCAACAAAGTAAGTTCAGAAAAGGAAAGTTAGAAAAAGCAGAAGTAACGCAAAATAAGAGGGTAGAATCTCAAATATTAGGCATCCAAATAAACACACGTGGAATAATCATGACAGTTATGAGACTTTTTTTTTTTAATCCATCTCTATCCTGGTTAAAAGACTTCAACTCCAGGGTGCATAAAAGTTG
This sequence comes from Camelus ferus, assembly GCF_009834535.1. NCBI lineage: Eukaryota > Metazoa > Chordata > Mammalia > Artiodactyla > Camelidae > Camelus > Camelus ferus. The sequence goes on from NC_045717.1 coordinate 15,765,257, forward strand.
CAAGTAAAAGGACAGGAAGAGAAATTCAGGTGCAGTTTTTGATCTGGAAGGATCCACACTATGCAGCCCTAAGCCCTGGCGGGACGAGACCACGGGAGGTAAAGTCCATGCTCCGTGCTCCTCATAGGGCAGCTCAGAAGCAGGAACAGATGTTCTTTTTTAAGCACAGGAACTTTGTCAGAATTGGGGGGAAAAAAAAAAAGCCACAAGGGAAACTTCAGTTGCTCAGACCTGGGATCACGAAGACCATAGAGATGAAAATTCATTAGGTTTGAAAACAGTACGGAAGTGATGACTGAGAACCACTTTGAAGGAGTTCGGAGTGGAGAAACAAATCATACGGCAGCACCGGTGCCTCCCTCGCCCCGGCGTCCCCGGTGCTGGTTCTCTCTCCCGATCCCTCCTCTACTGGGTCCCTACTGGGCCTCTGTAGTGGCCCCAGCGCCCTGCTCGCGACCTCGGTCTGAAGCCCCATTGTCTTCGCAGGCTGCTGGGACCGCAGTCCATCAGGGGCCCTCAGCCCGCCGTGGGTTTGCTGACCTGCACAGCACACCCCACGGCACCGTACATCCACTTACGCCTCCGCTATGCTTTCAGCACCCCCCACCCCCATCCCGTATCTAAAGAGCTCTGGTCCGCAGCTGTGGTCTGGGTCTCGCTGCAGCACCAACGTGGACCAGGGGTCCTCGGTGATGCCTGCGCAGTGCCGGCGCACCTGCTCTCCTGGGGCTCTCCCTTCTCCTCGGACACCAACTGTCCTCACCATCGTCCACTCACCTGATGACCTGGCCTCAAGAAAGCAAGAGTAGCTTGATGAGGACATCAAAATTCTTCAGCTGGCCGGCGGCTTTGGTCTCTCTCTGGGGCTGCCATCCTGGACCAGGGAACTCCACCCTCTTACCTGTTCAAAGACATTCTGATTAAGGAGCGAAATCCTCTCTTTGCCCTTCAGTGCCGGCCTGGCCAGGTTCTATCTCTCCCTTACAGCTCAGTGCCCCTTTCTCTCCCTTCTAGAATCGAGCCGGCTCTGAGTTCTCTCCACCTACACACACCTGAGACCACTCCTGTCTGCTCCACTGAGTGAGGCCTTCTTGGTGCTAACGCTGAGGGTCACTTCCTCTTTTTTTTTTTTTATATAAGTCTGAGATAGAATTCACACACCATGCAATTTGCCCATTTCCCGTGTATATTCCAGTGTTTTTAGACCATTCATAGACTTGTGCAACTATCACCACAGTTTGAGAACATTTTTGTCATTCCCCCAAAAGAAACGCCATACCCACCCCAACCCCTTCTTACGCAGTCACCAGTCTGCCTTTGCTCCCCATTTCTTGCCACCTCACTTGCTGGTGCCTTCCTGCTTCGTCTCTGGTCCTCGCCACCTCCCAGGGCCCTTTCGCTTAATCCACTTCGACTTCCAAGTTTCTCTCCCAGCTCACAGTGCTCCCGAGTGCCGTCTCTGTCTCAGTGTCTGCTTGACAAACACAGCCCCTTCTAAAATATCCAAAAGCTGCCCCTTTCCCCATCCCAGACTACCTTTCACGAATGTCTGTGCAGTGGATGGCAACTCAGGGTAAAACTTTGTAAAACCTGAAGGAGTCCCCTCACCCCCACCTTCTCTCCCTTGCCTCCTCATCCTCAAGGAAACATCCAGAATCCGCCCTCATCTCCTGCCCTCATCTCCCTCCACTTTCCACTCTTGTCCTGATTCTCCTTCCCTGCAGTGGTGCCCTGAGACTGAAAAGTGCAAATCTGATGCTGCAGAAAGGCCATCTTGCCTGAGCTGGGGACTCCTCCCTCCTCCAAATACTAACAGTTTTGGATAGGGGAAGGGGCACTTCGAAGCTTGTTCAGAAAAACAAACCAGAATCACATGGAAAGCTCTGATAAAAAGGCACTGGGCGGGCGTATGGATCCTTGAAGGTATTAAACTTATGTAAAAGTATAGGAATTCAAACAAGGCCGGAACTGAGCTGGGCCATCAAACTTGAGCAAATAAGCATCCCCAGGAGGGAAGGAAGAACTGTCAGTGGGACGCTCGCTGGGTAACCTGGAGAAAAGAGCAAATTCATATCTTTATCTCGTATCAGCCCCCATCTCAAACTTCGACATCTTTAATCCTTTGTGGAAGCTATGAAATGGAACAAGAGCTGAAACAAGAGACTGTCATCCAGCGATCAAACTATGAGAAGAATAGAGAGGCCAGGAGCCCCACCTCTGCTCTGTCTAAAGGACCAACAGGCAGAGCCAGAGATAGATGGGCGGTCCATGGAGGGCTTATCTCTGACTTCACAGATAAAGGTCGGCTGCGATGGCAGCAAGAGATAGCAGCAGCCCACGGAGAAGTGGGCCGAGGGGGAGACGCCATCTCCCAGGAAGGGGCATCTGTCGGCTCCAGCCCAAGGGAAGAGCAAATTAAAGCGACTGACATCATCTTCCCTAGGAGAGTCGTTACGTTCTTATATGCAAGGGACTCTGAGCTAGAGTGCTCTGCAAACCAAAGGGATGCAGGGGACAGAAAAGCACATGTGATAGGGTCTGTGATACCATGGTAGATCCCCAGGAGCAGCTCGGGCAAACTGTGAGTTTTCTGTGCTTTCTGATGTCTAGATCCTGAGACTGTATTACTGGCTCAAAAAGCTTAATACATTTATATGTAAACTAGACCGTAGAACTCACTTCAGCAAAGAGACTGACCGACCATGTGCAAAGGCATGAAGACTTCCCGGGAGTGGGAACAGGAATGGCCAATGGCCAGGCCCACTAGGCTACAGTGAGATGCCTTCTTGGTACCAGCAGGCTGGCTAGTTAAATGGGAGCAACTCCGAGCAAGCGTTGGCAATACTGGTGAGGAGCAGGGGCAGGCCTGTCCTGTCTGGTGAGGTGGGCCTGGGCAGAAACCCCAGGGTGCAGGTCCCTTCTCAGTCAGAACCCCACAAACCTGCCACTAACACACGCAGAGCAGATGGAATTAAGGAGAGCAGCGGTGCACATGGGAGTGATCTGTCACATTTTTGGAAAACTGAGATGCAGGAGAAGACATCCTTATAGTCAGTTTGAAATATGCAAACCATGCTTATTGTTTAGAAGTTAGGGGTCTTTCTCTGTGATCTTAAGCTGGACGCTTATTGTATTGATGAGCGTTTTAAAACATCACGTAACTTGTTTTAGGATATGGAAGCAAAGTATGGGCTGCAGCAGATTAAACAGCAGTGATGGAGAATCCCAGGGGCTGGGAAGCCTTTCCTGGTAGGGCCACTGGAGTTGGGGAGGAGACTGCCAAGTAAGGTTGCAGGGGCCTCTGGTCAGTCAGCCTCCGTGGGAGGAGAGGATAAAGTGCTGGTCCAGGTCCAGGTGGTGGGGTTAAGTCAGGCAGAAACTGGTAGGTGGCTTTTGCTCTCCAGTGGCCTGGGGGGGAGGAGGGGAGAGGAGAGTTTAATTGCGGGGAGGAGCAGGGACCACTTGCCCAGCAGGCAGACAGCCGGGCCTTGAGGGCTGGGAGGAAGGATAGAGGCGGGGCTGGGAAAAGGGATGTGGCGGACAAGGAGGGCGGGACGGGGATAGGGAGGCGCAATGCGGATCCGTGGGGTCCCCAGGCTAATCTGGGCCGGTTCTGGCTCGCAGGAAGCCTCTGAGGAACGGCCTGGTTAAGGACAAGCGCTTCTGAACCCCTCGACCCCGGCCCCGCCGCCCAGGACCCAGCCCCATCCAACTGCACCCCCGGGGACTGCCACGCTGCTCCCCTCTCCTCGCGCCTCGGGACCCTGGCCCTCTCAAGCTCCGCCCCCTGCCCCAACCCCCGCCCTGGCCACTCCCGGGACCCCTGCCCCTCACCCTCGAGACTCCACCCCCGGGATTGGTCCCAGTTAGGCTTCGGGATCGCGGCCACGCCCCCCGGCACCCGGACCCCGGCCCCGCCCCCAGCCCGCAGGTCGGGGAGTCCGGCAGCCCCTGAGCACTCGTCCGCCCGCCGCCAGCGAGGAAGATGCCACCGCCGCGCCTACCATCTCGACCGCCGCGTCCTTCTACTGGCCCTGCTGCTGCCCTCGCTGTCCCCGACCTATGCCCCCGTGCCCCCAGGCCCCGCCGCCGCCGCCCTGCTCCAGGCTCTCGGGCTGCCCGACGCTCCCCGAGACGCCCCCACATCCCGGCCCGTACCTCCAGTCATGTGGCGTCTGTTCCGCCGCCGGGACCACCAGGAGGCCAGAGCGGGCCCACGGAGGACGCCTCCGGGGGCCAACCTGCGACCATGCCACGTGGAGGGGCTTGGGGTCCCTGGAAACATCGTGCGCCACGTCCCGGACCGCGGTGAGTGGAACTTGCGCCCGAAGTGTGGGTCTGGGGAGCGGAGACCCCGCTGGGCGCCCCCGGGGCCGACACAAACCACTAGCCCTGCGTGAGGGAAGCCGGAGAGCCCTGAGGGTCCCCACTTGCTCCGTCTGGGCCTCTGCACTCCATCCGCTCCTCCGTGTGGATATCTGCGGGAACCTGAGGGAGTGGTCCGAAGGCCAGGTTTCTGTGCTTACAGCTGAAGCCCTATCTCTACTCAGTCCCGTCCCCTCTACTTTGATGCCTTCCTGCAGATGACACACCGCCCAAGCATCGCTTCCCCACGGGGCCCCAGGCCTTCGCTTATCCTATCCTCCTCCCCACCATGTCCCCAAACGCGGACTGGCTCTGGCTGCCCTGCACCGGGCAGGGCCTCTTACTTGCAAGTGATGCCCCCCCAACTCCATCCCCCTCCCCCCCCCCCGCCGCTTCACACCATCTGACGCCTTCTAACAGATGGTGCGCTCCTCGCCTCCCAACCGAGACCCCCTCGCGGGCGGGCCGGGCAACGGATGGAGAAGCAGCGCCAGCCGAGCCCTCTCCCTGTTTCCCCAGGCGCAGCCGCCCGGCCCCCAGAGCCCTCTTCGGCTGCTGGGCAGTGCCCCGAATGGACCGTCGTCTTCGATCTATCGGCCGTGGAACCAGCCGAGCGCCCGAGCCAGGCGCGCCTGGAACTGCGCTTCGCGGCCGCGGAGGCGACGGCGGGAGGCTGGGAACTGAGCGTGGCGCCGGCAGGCGCGAGCCCCGGGCCGGTGCTGCTCCGCCAGGCGGTGCCCACTCTGGGAACGCCGGTGCGCGCCGAGCTGCTGGGCGCCGCTTGGGCCCGCAACGCCTCGACGCCGCGCAGCCTCCGCCTGACGCTGGCGCTGCGTCCCCGGGCCCCCGCCTACTGCGCGCGCCTATCCGAGGCCTCGCTGCTGCTGGTGACCCTCGACCCGCGCCTGTGCCACCCTCTGACCCGGCCGCGGCGCGAGGCCGAGCCCGCAGTGGGCGGCAGCTCCGGGGGCGCGTGTCGCGCGCGGCGGCTCTACGTGAGCTTCCGCGAGGTGGGCTGGCACCGCTGGGTCATCGCGCCGCGCGGCTTCCTGGCCAACTACTGTCAGGGCAAGTGCGCGCTGCCCGCCGCTATGTCAGAACCCGGCGGGGCGCCCGCGCTCAACCACGCGGTGCTGCGCGCGCTCATGCACGCGGCAGCCCCCGGCGCCGCCGGCCTGCCCTGCTGTGTGCCCGCCCGCCTGTCGCCCATCTCCGTGCTCTTCTTCGACAACAGCGACAACGTGGTACTGCGGCACTACGAAGACATGGTGGTGGATGAGTGCGGTTGCCGCTGATCTGGGGGCGGGCGGGCGGGATGAGGCAACAATAAACATGCGTGGTCCTCTCTGCTGTCTCCTGGGACCTTGTCACCTGGGGGTGGGGAGGGAAGCGGCTCTGTCCACCGCCATCCACCACCAGGCTGGCGGGTGGGGGGGGGGGGTCCTATAGCGCCACCACCGGCCCAGCCCTCCCAAGCTTCCTATTCGGCCCAACAGTCTAATGCAGCTGGACGCTGAGAAATGCCCCTGCACAGACCCAGACACTGCTCACAAGAGGGGCCCAGGGTCCCTTTTTCCAGTCCCTGCTGCGCAGGTTTGGCGTCTCAACTTTGCCACCAAGGTGGCCCCAAATCCCCTGCCCCCAACCAGCCAGACCCCCAGACCAAGTGCTCTGCAGTTCCCCTGTAGTTATCCAGACCCGGTGTGAAAGCAAGAGCGGTTTATTAAGATTTTACAGGTGACAAAAGAGCTTAAAACAAAAGACCAAAAATCAAGTTACATTGCCTTGGTACAGATGCTCCTTGATTTGGAAAACTCATAGTAACTGCTGCTAAGGTGGAGGAAAAAAAGCAAACAGCACAAAGTGGAAGCAAAGCATTCCAAGGAACAGAACAGGGTGGGTGGGTGTGTCACCCATGGGGACGGCGCACAAGGGGTCATAGCGAAAACCTATCCAACTCTATGCAGCTACCAAAAGAAGTGGGAACCGAAAGCCCTACAGCAATGGTAATAAATAAGAGACCTTGCCAGAAAGGTGGCCTGTGTGTCTCCATTTCTCCCATGTACCAGCTGGAATCTGGAGACTTTGGGATGAGGGCCAGTGTAGGGCACATGGGGGGATACTGGGGTTCAGGGTCATCAGGGCCTGGGTAGGCAGAGTTAAGGTTAGACGGTCCCCAACTAGGTCCCACCAGGGAGGCTAATTCTCCACCATGGTGTGCAAACAGCTGAGATGGCTCCACCAGCTAATTACTACTCCCAAGTTGCAACCCAGACACAGGTAGATGCTTCCCTGTACCACCTGATGTGACAAACTCCAAGCCCTTCAGCACACAACTTATTTCTGAAACTTATTCCTGCCCTCACCCCTGCCCAAGGCAGAAACAACCCCACCTCACTGAAGCTATGCCCACAAGTAGGAGGACTCCAAACTAAGGGGGTAGGGTGGGGAACAAGGAGCGATTAGGCGCTTGGTGAGTCTAATCGGCCACAGGAACCATGGGCGCTTCCCTGGGGACAGGGACAGATCCCCCTGGCTGCCGCTTTCCACCAAATCCTTAGGAAGGACCCCGGGTAAGAAGCCACTGGCCAGGGAACAGCCACCTTCCGGTCCTCTGACCTCACGGCCAGTCCTGCCTGAGGCCCCTCCCAGGGGGCCGAGTCCACGGTGCACGGGACGCGCTCTGCTTCTTGGAGTCCAGCAGAGACATGGAGCCGCCTGCCTGGCCCAGGACTGTGCTCCCTTACCGCCCTGATGCACAGGGAGAAGCCGCTGGAAGCTAAAACTGAAAAAAAAAAAAATTTTCCTCCGGTCACAGGTGTTCATCCTAATCTTGAGTTGGGTTGGCTCGTTTAAACTTCATTTCTGGAAGCTTCTCACATCTCCCAGGTCCACCACTAAGATTTGAGAGACAAACTCAGAAAAGTATATTTTTCAATTCGCCTTTTAAAGAATCTTTAAAAAACAAACAAAACCCCCAAACAAGTATTTTCTTTAAATGAAAACCTGACAACACAGGCAGTGTGACTGCGGCGGTATCAGAGCCGGTGTGGACGGAACCCGCACTTGGAGGGGCTCTACCGGCATGGCCGCCACCTGCAAGGAGCCTGCTCGGCACAGAAATGCGAAGTTTTTTCCAGCTAAAACGTAGTCCCCTTTCAATAAAAGAGAAAAAGAAAGAAAAGAATAGAGGAAAGGGCTACTCTGAGATGAGGGTCTTCCTCCCTCCGCCCTGGTCGCAGACCCAGGTGTGGACGCGGCGAGCGCGGGGCTCCTCAGCGAGCGGGGCTGGCGGGCTCGCTGGCGGGCGGTCCTCGGCCGCCCCACCTCCCGCTCTCCCTTCTCCTTCTCCTCTCCGCCACGTGCCAGCAGTGGGCGCTCGCTCTGTCTCGGGCTCCTCTCTCCCTCGGGTGCTCCTCTCCCTCTCCTGTTGCTCACAGTGGTGCTTCAGTTTTAGCAGTGGAAAACAGGTATCCATTTATTTTTATTTTTTATTACCCAGAATAAGATGCTGATGGACTAAGCCACGTAGCTTAGCTCTTCCGCCGCCACCTGTCGGGGAGGGAGGGAGGGCGAGAGGCTTCAGAGAAGGTGGGAGCCTCAGGGAGCTCCCAGGCCTGGCCCGGAAGGCATGGGGTTTTTTCCCCGACTCCACTCTGCACCTGTGTCCTCATGTGTGAAATGGGGCCTCAGATGCCAACCAGGTGCCCCGACCAGTAACTTTCCACCCAGAGAGAAGAAGGCTGAGAGCTAAGGGTACTGAGCCTTAGCACAGTATGAAGAGTGCTAATCCTTCTCCCAGCAGCACAGCAGCCCACTTTCCTGCACAGAGACAGGTGAGGGGCAGACCTCAGGCCTACACTTGCCCTGCTCCAGCCACACACATCACGGACGGGGAACCATGCAGCAAGGCCCTCACAGGCACCTAGAAGCACCTCCAGAGGTGCCCGTGTACCAGGGAGCTGAGACCCTTGCCACCCTCATGAGCTCCCTTGTTGGGGCAAGAAGTGTGTCCGCCTCCTCCCTGCCTACTCGGGTGGCTGGGAAGCCCCGACATCCACCCCTTTCTCACTAAGCTCTAGGACCCTCTCCAGAGAGGATAATGTACAGGAGGTGTGCACGAAGCTCACGTCCCTCTGACAATGTGAGCAGAGGTGCAGAAACCCAAAGTGACAGGTGCCAGGATGAGCTGGCCCCTCGGGGACTTGAGGCTCCCACCACGTTTCCCGAATTTCCCTAGAAGTCCAGATCCCAGAGAAGACCTCCTCCAGAGGCTGGCTTGCCTTCTAGTACTGGGACAGCCCCGTCACTCCGCCGTGCTGGTACGCCCGCTCTCCCTGGTATGTGGAGTCTTGTGACAGCGCCACATCAATCTGTGACTTAAACTCATCTCCAAGGTAACTGTCCTGGAAGACAAGGTTGGAGAGATGAGCACCCCGTTGGAGGACGTGTACTCATCCCCCCAGCCTCTGGAATCTGCTGTGTCCAGCCCCTCACCAACCCCAGAGAACAGTCTGGAAACTTACCCTCAAGCCTAAGTGGCAGGAAATCCACATTGGTTACCCTGCCATTGGAGAGAGGTAACCCAGGCCAGCTACCCAGGACAGTATTGTGCATGGAATGTTCTAGACCTATAGTCCCACTGCTATGGTCTTTAGGGGTGAGTGTCAGGGTGTCTGTGTGTGGGGCGGGCTCCCTGGGCTGATCTGACTTCCCTGTGGGTGTGAGGTGTCTCCAGTTAAAGTGCCAGAGGGCTCACCTGGGACAGCTCAGGCTGGGAGAGGCCGGGCTGGCTCATCTGGGAGGGCTGGCTCATGGAGATGTAGCCCTGGGTCAGGGCACCCTGTGAGAAGGGCTGTGACGCCACGTCTTGGCTAGCCTGGCTGTTAGGGAGATTCGTCTGACTGGGCCCAGGAAGCCCAAAGCGGTTCTTCTGGCGCCCCCCACGACCAGTCTTGCCTTTCGGGGTGCCCCGGCCTGAAAGACAGCAGTCCAGGGTTCCTTGAAGGAGGTTCTGAGCCTCACAGACAAGCACACCTGCTCAGAGCCTGGATGTGAATAAACTCCAAGGCCAAACTGATCTTCCCCACAGAATGCTGCTCAGTACTCACCTGCAGCTGGCCCATTAGCTTGTCCAAAATACCCCGGCGGTGGCATGGGTGGCATGACTAGATTAAAGGGGATGGGAATGTTCATGGCGGCCACGTGGCTGGGGCCAGCACTGATCATGCCAATCTGGTCATGGGTCTGGAAGTACATGTTTGAGGGCCGGCCTACAAGACACAAGGTGAATGGCAGGGGTCACACAGCATCCAAATGATTCTGTTGCCTGCCCTTCAAATCAGCTGGTCTGCCCACAGTTGAAATGTCTGTCTTTTCCTGTCACTGAACCTCTTCCCCCAGGGAATTGAGAATCACTGTTCCACGGGGATCTGAAAAACTGAAAACCCCTACATTTCTAATCTTTTTTAAAAAGCCCCTTTTATGGCAAATGTTATATTCATATTACATGCCACCGCTGCCACCACCACCCCTCCCCCATCAAGCAAGGAAACGTCTAAGCTTGACAGACCAGCAGATCTCACTGAAGGCAAAAGACCCAGGGCAGCCCTGGGTCTAACCAGACCCACACTGGACTCAGGGATGAAGGATGGACCCAGGAAACCCTCAGCTACTTGGCGACTCGTTGGATGTGTGATGAGAGCTCTGTTGTTATTAAAGAACACAACACCCAGTCTGAGCCCAGCAGTCAGGAGAACACTGGAGCAGGGAAAGGGGTCCTGCCAATTTAACATGTAAGAGGAGCAGCCGAGTGCACCTGCCCTCAGGAGTGGATGACAAACACATGAGAGGTTGAAGGCCAATGTATAACTCAGGCAGGTGGCACAGAGCCCACAGGCTCAGGGTCCCAGGAGGTAGGGATCTGGGGGGATGAACGGCAACCATCCATAGATTGGCTCAGGGAAGAGGAAGAGTTCCGGGCAACAGGAACTAGCCTTAGTACACACACAAACCTCACACAGGAAAAAAGGGCGTGCGCCTGACCCTGAGGTCTGACAGACCTGAGCTAAAGCTTCAGGAAAGCAGTGAAACCTGAAACGAGGCTGCAGGTGTGACCTTTCCACTGAGAAGGCGAGCAAAGGGCAGGCAGGGTTGGGTGGAAGCACAGGGGCAAACAGGCAGAGCTGCAGTAAGTACTTGCTGAGAAACTGCTATACATAGAGCTGTATTACTTAAAAAAAATCTGGTTTTCAGAAACTGCCAAAGACCAATTCTCTGATTTCAGACAAAAGAAGCGGAGAAAGAACTCTCACTGTCAGACAGGTTTCTGTGGACTGAGGCTTGGGAGGCCACTCTAGCAGTAACCAAGCTGGAAGCTGTGGGCATGGGAATAGTCAACAACCGAGGGGCCAGCTTGGTCCCCCACAGAGACTCACCCTGGCTGCTCCGGTCATAGACTGATCCTGGGATAATCGCCTCCCGGGCATCATACATGGCTGTTGTCATGAATCGGGCTCCCTGGAAAGAGTTTAGAGGAATTAAGTGAGGAATTTATCATGTCAACACAAGGAAGAACTTTTCAAAGAACTGGTGGCCTGGGAGATGGCCAGGCTGCACCAAGGACACCCCCGAGCCTTGCTGGCTTATCTGCTTTGGCCTTGCTCGCTCCTCCTGACCTGGCCTTTGATGCTGAATGTTTCTATCTCTGGGCTTCAGGCTGAGCAGCATCCACTCCCTAAGCCCCCAGGGCACCTCAGGTTTACAAAATCTCCTGCTTGTATCTGACTCTGAGGTGCCACCTGTGACGTAGCATCCCAAAAGGCTCAAGACCAGAAAGGCCTCAGAACTCTTGGGAAACCTGGCACGGGGGGCTCTGTGGGGTCAGGCCAGCAGGCATCGCTCCTGTTCACACACTGACATGTGTCATGGCTTGGGGAGAAAGGGGCTCCCAGCAGTCCCCGTCCCCCTGCCCGCAGCTGGTGCTCACTGGGTTGATGGTGTTGACCAGCTTCCTGGGCTTGCTGAACTGCATGAGGCTCTCCCGCAGGTTATTCAGGGGCCCCTCCACCAGCACCTTCTGCTCCTTGTAGTAGTTCAGCAAGTGGTTCCAGAGAGGCTGCTTGGACAGGGCCTTTGGGTTGCCCACAATAATGACCCCGTATCTGCAAAACATGGGCAAAAAGACACTGAGCTTAGCGTCACGTGGTGAGCAGAACATGACACAAAATGGTCTGAGACAAGACCAAACAAACCCAAAACCCAAATCCAATGTAAGGGTGCCTAGGAACCCCTTTCACCACACAGGAGCCGCGAGGGCCACCCTCCACGTTCCTGCCCAGATGCCTGGCCTGTCTGTGCCAGCACCCACCAGGAGTGCTGGGGACAAGTGAGTAACTGCTCACGACAGGACTCAGCCCTCCATACCGCGCTCTGGTCAGGGCCACATTAAGCCGCCTGGGGTCGTTTAAAAATCCAATGCCTTGGTGCTCATTCGCCCGCACACACGAGAGGATGATGAAGTCCTTCTCACGCCCCTGGAACGCATCCACACTGGCGATTTCCACCTCCTGGAAAGGGCAATGGTCATGGTCAGCCAGCTGGCTTCCTTCAAGGACTCCCAGCCTGCACAAAATGTGTCGAGATGCACCATTAAATCCCACCGTCAAGTCTGGGACCTGAAGTCTGCAGAGCCCCCAGGTGCCAGCCACCTGCCTGCTGCATCTCCACTGCAAGGTGGTCAAAGGTCAGCGCCCTTGGTAGGACCCGGCAGCCAGACTGGGCGTGCGCACCTGGTAGAGCTTGGTGTGCAGGGAGCCGCTGAACTGCATATACTGCACTAGGTAGGAGCGCTGGCCCTCGTAGGGCGTGATGATGCCGATCTGGTCTGGCTTGGCACCTGCCTTCAACAGCTTCGTGGTGATCTTCTCCACATTTGCAGCCTCCGTCCTAAGAAAATTGGGCTTTCACTTCGCAGGTTCCACTCACGGGCTCCTGAGACCTGAGTCTGGAGGCTGTGGAGGCTCGGGGCAGCCCACCTCCAGCGCAGCCCCGTGAAGGCCCCACTTGGTGCGCCCACAGTTGGGCTGCCCCATCCTTCGTCAAGAGAGTCGTGAAGGACACAAAAGGTTCATACATGGGCTTATAAAGGATCTGCTCATCATAAAAATAGATACTGAAAAGATGAGGTGGAAATATGCTGTTGGTTTAAGCATCTGAACAGAATGAGGATAAGGAAGGCAAGGAAGTTTCACCACCACAAAACCAACAGGTTGGCGGTCACTGGACAAGCCATCACTGAGGCCAGCAGACGCTGCAGAAGAGTCCTTGCTTACCTGTTCAGGTAGGAGGTGCCTGAGCTGGCAATCTCCTCTTGGCCCTGGGTCACGTAGAAGAACATCGGTTTATCTGGTTGGGGCCACTGGAAGTCAAAGCCCTTCTTCACACGATCCGCTGTCATTATGGACAGAAAAAAGAAAGCATTCCATCAGAGAAAAAAAAGAGTAGCCGGTCTCGGCTGAGCTGATGGAGAGCTGAGTGGAGGCCATGCCACCTTGGGCACAGGCACACAGTGGAGGGGGAAACAGCAGGCTCCAGGCAAGAGACTCAGGACTGCAGGGCCCTGGGGAGGCCACCGAGTGGGTCCTCTGACCAAAACTCCTAGGAACACTTGGCACTGTGCCTAGAACAAAGCCGGCTTACTTGCTACAGATCTCACCGGTAGCACTTTCTGCAGTCTGTTTAAGAAAACTTTGCCTATGCCAGTGTAATGAAGGTTTGCTTCCAGAAGCTTTATGTTGTACCTTAAGGGACCCATAAGCCCTTACAACTGGCTTTTATGGATGACACTGTTGAAATCTGTCCCATTGGTCCCACAAACCAGGGCTCGTAGACAGGTGGGTCTGCCTCTAGACTCTATCCTGGGTGCTATGCCCAGTGAGTCGTCAACTGCAGCTTTACAGTAAGTCCTGACATCTAGTACTTCATCAGGCTCTTCGTGTTCATCTTGGGTGCTTGATCCTATGCGTGTCCTTATAATTTAAAAAATCAGCTTGTCAAATCATACATCCCACCACCTCTTTGAAACATCTTGACTGGAGTTGTACCTAATTAACAGATTAGTTTAAGAAAACTCGTATTTTTGCATCAAAATAGCCTAACATTGATGAAGGAAGTCTGACATCTGAGGGAAGTATGATCCTTTTATGTCAAGCTGGAAATGAGGCAAAGCCCACCTCTATCGTTCAGGTGAGGGCAGCAGCTGGCCAGTTCAGTAGCCAGTTAGCCCAGAGGCTGTTGGCAAACATTTAACCACCTGCTGGGGGTGGGACAAGGGCTAACCTACAGTGCTTGCCAATCCCTGTGATGTAAACACTCCCACCACAGCTGATGTCCGGCTACCCTGAGTCAGAGGGTCTGGGCAAGCGCCGGCACTGCCCTGGACAGGGGTCACTTCAGGGAGCTGGTCACGCTGAGCTTTTAGAGTCAGGTGCTGTTACATAGGCGTATTCACCGAGTGAAAACTCATTAAGCTGAACACTTTAAATCCACGCATTTCTTTACACTTCAATAGAGAGTTTTAAAAATACACTTATTGGGTGCTATGTCCTGGGCACTAATGGTACAGCAGTGAACGAACCACCACCACCAACCCCTGCTGTACAGAGACGCCACCGTGGAGGTAGGTGGAACAAGGCTGGCGAGGGACTGAATCAGTGTTAAGTGGCGGCTTTCCCAAGTGTCAACTGTGTCAGAGAATCACAAACAAGCTCCTCTTGGCCTGGCCTTTTCTACCCTCATCACCCAATGGACTGGCAGCATTCTAAGTGTCAAGACTGCACAACACAGCAGCTGAGTGGCCCTGGACAGGCACGTATGCTGTCAGCCTCAGTCTCCTCATCTATAAAGTGGGCGAAACAAGGCCAATAGGGCAGGCTGCTGGCATCAACGAGACACTAAGTCTGTGGTTCTCAAACACTGCTCTTAGAACCCCTTTACACTCTGAAAAGTTGAGGAGCCCAAACAGTTAGTCTCTGTGGATGACATCTGGTATTTATTGTATTTTAAATTTAAAATATTTTTTTAAAGTTCATTTAAAAGTAAACATATTAACTTAAAAACACTTTTTATAAAAAGTAACTATATTTTTCACTAAAATATATTTAGTGAATTTTTGCAACTCATTTCACTATACTGTTCCCAGGCTCCCATGAGCCCTTGCAGTATGTAAGGATGGTCAGGCCTCACAGATGCATGTGGTTGGAAAAGGGAAGCCTGTTTTGTGAGCTTTTTCACTACTGCGGAATTCTGCCCCTGATTCTACAGGAAAGATGGACAGGAGGTCACCCTGCAGTCAGTGATGATGGCCTCTCTACTCTGCCCTGTGCTCACATGAATTCTGACCCTGAGTGACTTGGCAGCACTCCTGCTGGCCCTTGGAATAGGAAGTGCCTGCTCATCCAGTCAGGAGGACCTTCCAAAGGCTGACGCACCTGACATCTGTCACCACCAAGATCCCAACAGAAAAGCCACTCAGCATCAGGAAGACTTGGTCAGCTCATACTAGGGAACATGGGTTTTCCAAAATTCTAGTATTTATTTTAATGCTCAGATTTTAGCACTGGTGATGGATCCTGTCAGTTGTTCTCCTTGAAGCCACAGGCTTATTTTGATCATTTTTAGGAAAATTCCTGCTGAATATCCCAGGCTGCATAACTACAGTGTGTCTGTGAGTCCTTCCTTCAAGAACCTCACACCTGACAAGTGTCTTAGGAGAACTTCCTCTCCCATCACACACAGAATCACAGCAACATGCACTCAAGGATTAGTAAACTGAGTTGTCTTTGCTTCTGGATCCAGGACACTGCCCGCCACAGGCGTGTGGTGGTAACGACGACACACAGCAGTCTGCTTGTACCACTGACTTGTGCTGAGGCTTCTGAGCCATTAGCAAGTGTCAGCACAGCCAAAGGGCACACAATGCCCTGGTGTTTCTATGAAAGCAGTTTGGCCTCAGTTGTGCAGAGGTCTCTGAGACCCCCAGAGCCCAAACTTTGAGAACCTCTGAGGAAGGAGTGGGAGGGGCGGTCAGCTCTGCCACCCCCTCGTCTATATGCTGTATATTGTGAGCCAATGGTGGGGATTCTCATGTAGTGACTCTGAATTTCACGAGGACATGGACTCCCCCTTGCCCACAACCCTGAGAATGTCCCACACTCTAGAGTGTACGTTCTGTCCCATGGACCACTGTGCCTCTGAGGCACCCCTTGCATACAAGCTGTCACTTACGCCCCTCGCTCTGAGCCGAGCATTACCTGCAGTGACACCGTTCTGAAGAGAGCCCTCGTAGAAGATGTTGGATGGGAAGGCACTGAGCGCAGGGTGCATCCGATACTGGACCTGGAGGCGGATGGGACGGATGCCCAGCACCACCAGGCGCTCGAAGAGTGACTGGGACAGCCCGGCCTTGGCCGCCTTCTTGCACATCACCACGGGGCCCAGCTGGCAGTGGTCACCCACAAGGATCAGCTGTGGTGAGAGGCCCACACACAAGTAAGAAGCTCAAGCATGAAACAACCTAGAAGTCCACTCAAAGGGGACCAAGAGGCCCAGGGTCCATATAAACACCTGGCTATGAGAGTTCAGGTGGCAAGATACTGACTTGGGATGGGAAAACCACCCACCACATACATGAAACACACAAACTTGCACTCAGAGCCCACACAGAAGCTCTGTGCCTAGTCCACCCTTCAGAGACCACCCCACCCCCCCAACCAAAGGGCCTGCTGTGCATCCCTCTGTGCTCTGTCAGGGCATCAGCACCGCAGGACATGAAAACAAAACAAACAACAAAAACAAAACTTCAGCACTAAGAATTATGCAGAATTGGAACAAAAAAGAATGCACACCAATTTTCAAACAAGACTACAATGGATGTGCTGCAGCCCACCTGCTTGGCTCCAAGGACCACGGGGACCATGCACTCTGGCTCGGTGGCCTGGGTGCTTTCATCGATTAAAATGGAGCGGAACTGCATCTTGGCAAGCCTCGGGTCCCCCGCGCCCACGCACGTGCAACAGATGACATCAGCGTTCTGGAAAAGAAAGTGTGCCAGGCATCAGGGCACTAGACCCCAAAGGGCAGGCAGGACAGGACACAGACACCATTCTGGTCCAGGCCCTCTGCAACAACTATGAAAACAAGTGGTCCTTCCCTGACAACATCTACTATCCAGGCTGTGATGACACTAACTTTTGTGGTCCTAAGTGGTTGGGCTTCACGCCTAAGAAAGGGCTCTGTGCCTCGAGACAGCCTCTGAGGGGCAGTGCTGAGCAAGGGAAACCGACTATCAGGCTGAGATCGTTTTTGGTTGGTTTCTTACAAAAAAGCAGGAGACAGCAATCCAGCTCCCCCCCACCCCCAGGGTGTGCAGACCAGGTTCCCAAGATCCCAGCAGAAGGGAGGCTGGCAGGGAGTGGAAGCCTAAAAATCATGTGTTTCAGGCAAGATGTCTCTGTGTGATCTCAGGAAGAGCATTAGAAGGAGGTTATCAAAGTTTTCTCCTCAAATGCAAAAGAGTATCCAAACAGGTCCTTCAGTCCTAACGAAGCCCTGAGGCCCAGGCCAGTTCCAGGGCAGCAGGGTCGGGGGCAGAGCTCACCATGAGCAGCTCCCTCTCAGCAGTGCGCTTCAGGGCCCGGTACCGCTTCTCATCTGCGGACGACAGCTCCCCAGTCTCATCCTTCAGCTGCTGCAGCTTCTGGAGCTCTGGCATGCTGGAAAAACAGGGGCGTGTGAGCCGCCAGGGCCTAGGCGGAGGAGATGCACCTCACCTGAGGTCAGTTACCCAACACCCACCTGTCCATGTTTCTGATCTGGTTGTGCAGGGCCAGGAAGGACACCGGGGAGTCAATAGCCTCGCGGCTCTTTGCACAGAGCCGCACAACTTTCAGCCCGGTCTGGTGGATCTTCTCAGTCAGCTGATCCACAGCTATGTTGCTTGGAGCACAGACGAGCACAGGCCTTCAACACAAGGTGAGCCAAGGTCTCAGTGCTCGCCCGAGAAAATCCTAATTAGCTAAGACTGTTGCTCTGAATCACAGGAAGTGGAGCCAGTTCGAGATCTAAGACTAAAGCCAGGAATGACACGATACTGAAGGAGCTAAAACCCAGACGGTCTGGAGCTTCCTATCCCCACCTCATCTTTACTCTACTTGTGCAACACCCCGTTAACAACTGAGACCGACATCCTCACCTCCTGCCCACACCATGAAGACTTTCAAAGCTCCGAGATGCACATAGGACAATACAACCCAGGATGAACCTACCCAGCGCGGCCTTTACAAGAATGGCAGGCTTGCTTGTTCAAAGCAACCACAAGGGCCAGATCTTACGCAAACGGTGAAATGCAGCATGCCAGGCACCCGGGGCCCTGAGCCCTCCTGGAAGACTGGCCTCCCCCTCACTGCCTTGAGCCGTGCAGAGCCCTACCCATTGCCTTGCCGAGCCAGGTGGTAGACGATGGTGGCTGAGGTCACTGTCTTTCCTGTGCCCGGTGGTCCCTGGATCAGGCTCAGTGGTCTCTGTAGCACAGTCTTGACGGCATAAACCTTCAGACACAAGTGGCCATTAGGGGTGCAGGCATGGCGGAGGGCCGCTCACCCGGCAGGCTCTGCAGTCCAGGACCCCCCTGCCCCCGGGACAGGTGAGAACCTGAGAGTGGTTGAGGTCAGGGAGCCCCTGTGCCGTGAAGCGCTTGGGCAGCTGGCACTTGATGATCACATCCTCCACCTCGTGGCCGAGCAGCTTATGGTAGATGTAGCCCGACACGGAGGTCTCATCCACAGCAAAGGTTTTCAATGCACTCTGCATCCTGTCAGGAAAGGGCCAGGTCAGTGGCGTGCAGACCTGCTCCTCTGTTACGGGGAGAAGCCCGGGGATGCTGGAGGCAGGAGCCACACCAAAGCAGGTGACTGAGAAGCAGTTGCAGGGAAGTAGAGGCGGGGAAGGAGGCGACATACCTGTCGAATGAGGTTGACTTCCACACAAAATCCACTTGGAAGTTATGAGTCACCTCCACGGGCGCGCCCACACTGCTCCGAAGCTCAATGGCAATCTCATCACCATAATCTGCCACTGAGTTAAGTTTCACCCTTGTCAGAAGCCTTTCTGAGGAGCCCGCATTCGGATACTGAGGAGGCAGACCCTCCTCTGCACCAAACAGAAAACGCAGCCAGTGAGGCCCAATCTCACTGACAGATTCAGCCCACTGTCCGGGACCACTGCAGCCAGCAGTGTCCTCCCTGTGAGCCTGGGGCAGCACCCAGTGCCAGCATGGAGCAGCCAAGCCCAGGGCCCAGGTGCCAGGTCCCAACCGTGAGCAACTGCAGAGCCCGCAGGCACAGAACTCGAAGCGCCCTGGCTTCTGCCTAGCCAGCTCTTTCATCAGTTTTATACAAACAGTGCGACCTCAGAGTACAACTGAAGAAAGGGCTCAATGATTGGAAACAAACATGACTCAAAAAAAGGCTCTTGCAGCCGTGGCCGTACCCAACACCCTTCCCTGCACCTGAGGCTTCAAGAAGGCTCCCTGTGCCGACCCCCACACAGGTCTCCTATGCTCAGGACAAGCTCATCAGAGACGTGGGCAGAGGGTGCCTGTGCCAGCCCTTCTTTACACAAAGGATACTATCAGGGACCTTGATAACGTGGCCGATCCCTTTCCACAAGGGCGCCAGGTCCCCTTTGTACCGCAGGCATATCTCGTCCCCCTGCATGAGCCGCATGTCTTACAGGGAAAAGAGTAAGAAACTTAGTGTTTTCAACATGCGCCACAGACGCCACCATAAAGAGTTTAAATTAAGGGATACTTTACAAGGGTGGAACTAGGAATTTTATGCTACTTATGGTCACAAATATTTTAAAACTTAAAATCACCTCTTAACCAAATTATGACTAAATCCTCATTACCAGAGTCAGTCTTGGGCAAAGTGAAGTAGGCGATTCTCTTCTTGTTAAGGCCCAGGTCCCACCTGACCGTGATGTTATCTTGAGTCTGAGCACATAAAAAATAAGAGCCCTGTTAGCCTGCAACACAGACACGGGCCTGGACTCCTCGTGTCTGGGTTTCCACAAGCGTGTGCCCTACAGTGAGCGGCACCCGATAGCCTGAAATACCAAGGGCATATCCGGGAGAGAAGTCATCAGGACCCCTAAACCTGCACAAGACGACCAGGAGACCCCCACATGATGTCTGTTCTTGGAGGCAGCTTCTCTGTGGGCTGCGGACGGAGAAAAGGAAGCTGATGGCTGAGGATGCAGCCCGTGAGCCTCGGCGCTCTTGCTTCCTGTGCATGGTCTCTGCGGGACAGACACAAGCAGTGTCCTCGGCAGCTGTGGGCTCCTAGGGTCTGACTCTTGTGGCTGCGGGTAAAGCCTACGAACCCGACTGTGAGGAATTTTTGTTGAATTTAAAATCAGAAAACACCTAGGCGGGTGTCTGGCTCTGAGTGATGGGGCATCTGCCCACAGAGTGCTCCCTCGCCTGTCCTCCATCCACGGTTCCGTCTCTCGGGGGCTGTGCCTCAGCCCACATCAGCATCTGCAGAGAAAACTGCCCGCCCCAAGGCTCAGAAGAGATGCTTGGTTAAAATGACCAGACCCTCCTGCACACACCACATCACCTGGGACTCCTTTAGTTTCTTATCGTAGTCGGCCTCCAGCTTGACCAGAGGGCCGAATATGTTCTGGTACTGGTAAGCATCCTCATACCGCAGGAGGACATGCTGTGGCTCCTCATCCACTCCTGGCTTCTCCAGGTCCTCCAAGGTGGCAGACGGATTTTCCTAGAGGACAAGAATCAGCACCATGTTCTTTCCTCTTTTCACCTCTATTGGGCACACCCATCACTTCTCAGGATGAGCTGATGTTGGGCTCATGGAGAGAAGGGCACCCAGTGGTCGGTGGCACCCATATCAGGAAGTCAACATGGCACACAGAGGTGGACACCGTGGCAGCCACATAGCCTGACATGCCTATACCATCAGATGGCTGCATCCTCCAACGAAGACCTAGCCCCCGAACTGGGAGAAAGAACACCTCTTCCTGGCTGCCAGAAAGACCACGAGTTTCTCCGGCAGGTGAACAGACCCCCCAGCACAGGGTCCTCCTGGCCCTATGCTGCACCAACAAGAGTGACACTCTTCCTTGGCAGGAACAAAACAGTATGTGGGCTGTTTGGATACAAACTGAAATGGTAAAATAATCGTGGCAACCTGAAAATCGAGGCAGAAAGGTTCTTTGCTAGACAATACTTGAAAAATATTTTGACTTGCACTTGAAGTGAAAATAAATTCACATTTCAGATTTCTAATTACATGGGTGCCTAATTAAAATTTCTAGTCTAGTTATTAAAACTTTATCAAAAAATCTAAACTGTCAGAACCAGAGAAGGGCTTCTCTAAAGAAATGATCTGCGGGCAGGGCAGGAATCCCACTACCTGACCTGACAGCCCCTCTTCCTTTCACTTGTCTGGCTTCTCTGGGTCCCACATCTAACCTTTGAGATCCTGACCTCATTCCCACTGAACGCTCGCCCCCAGCCTGGTGCCTCCTTGGCTCTGACATGTTACAGCCCTGATGAGGCCTGTGCACTTGCAGTCCTGTTTGCCTACTCAGGCCTGGCTCCCCTTGACATGTCCACCCATAGCTGGGTCCCATCCTCCTCCTTCCCACCACCCACCTTTTGCCTTTAGCAAGAAGAGAAAAATTCCAACAGCCAGAGCTTTCCTCTCTCTAAGATGGCACCTAGCGGAGGTGACTGTGGTGCCCACACTCCTAGCAAGGGGTCACTCCAGGTGGAGGCTACAGAGTCTCACTCTAGCTCCTTCCAGAATCTCCTGTTTCTGAAGACGCTACCCCAGTTCCACTCTCCCTCCTGGAAACTTGGTGCTGAGATGGATCTGCATTCCCAGCGGGCCTCACCTTCCAGAGCTCCTCCAGCTTGTTGATCTGCTGCGCGGTGATCTGCCGGGCCCGCAGCTGCTCCTGCTCAGAAGGAATCTTGACCAGCCAGGACAGGAAGCAACGGTCCTGGATCAGGGGCTGCCACTGTGAGCTGTCCCAGTTGATGTCCTTGAGGCTGCTCTGACTGGCACAGGGCTGCCTACAAAAGGCCCAAGGGCGGGGAGCACCCAGGTGAGGATGACCTCTGCCCTTAAAGACTGATTCCCTTTCACCTCAGAGTGGCATTCCCTACAATTTATTATACGATCACATTACCTTTAAATTGTTAGCAATAAATTGCATCTCCCCATGTGCCTGAGCTGTGAATTCTTAAAACTCAGAACAGACTTTGCTTTCACAGGATGATTTTTATGATTTAACCAGAACACATCCCAAAAGAGTTCGACATTCCTAGCTATCTAACAAGCCTCAATCCCACCCCTACCCCACCTTACCGAACCTCCTTACACCTCGCCAGCCGGCAGACACTATTTTAAAGTATCTTAGAGCTCCAGGGAGTCAGAGCCATAGAGTGGCTGTCTTTTCGGAAAGGCAGTCCCCTAGGAAATCGAGGCCCCACCCTCACCTGCACAGCAGCACCACCACCGAGTCAGCCTTGGCAGGGATGAAGCCAAGGAGGAAGACGTTGCGGCAGCCGCAATTGTAACACTCCAGAACCGTCTCCCCCAGGGGCCCATCCTTGTGTAGAGTCACCTCTTTGCATTTTGCCCTCACGAGGTGATTTACAATGTGGCTGAAACCAGGAAATGATAAATAGTTAACACTCAAAGTTTGGCTTTTCACCACTTTCAATTTTTGAGCCCTGTTAAAAGTTCCGGTACCGGTCACGGTCCATTAGCAAGAGCAGTCACACCTCATCCATCTGGCATCCCAGGGGACCAGCCCGCCCCTGTACTGGCTCCCCATTGTGTGCAAAAATCAATCTGACTTGAACTATTTTTAAGGAAAACTTTCCTAACACGTTTCACATAGTTCCTGCCTCCCCCCACCCCCCGCCCAGTTACTGCTCTCTTAAATCCAACTTATCGGGCCTAACTGAATCTATTACTGGGGCCAAGATTGCTGTCCTGGAGAGGCGAGAGGCTCCCCTGTTCACTGCTCCTCTTTGCTCGCTGTAGTTTCTCTGCTGCTCCTTTCAAAGTCACTTCTCGTGGCCCCTGCACCTGCCTCCAGGAGCAATGACCCTCCTCATTTGCTGCAGGCCAGGAAACTTGATAACTAAACGTATTAGAAACCTGAGGACAGTCAAAAATACTGAGTAAGGGGGCTCAGGGCTACTCTCTGGAAGCACAGGGCCAGCTCTGAACCATCTGAAAGCCCCACTGTCTCAGCTCTTTCGTTAATGCGCATGGCCAGGGCTCTATCATCCTTCTCATTTTCAGGACACAATTCACCTACTCCAGGGTCTTACTGAATCCCCCAGCTGCTGAATTCCCCACTCTGCTACACCAGCCTTGCTCAGGGACCATAGGTGGTGTGCAGCTCTGCCTCGGGCTCTCCCCGCCACCCCCGCTATCCACAGCTTTGCTGTGGGTTTGTCAGACACTGAGCATGCCTGCTGGGCCTCCAGCCTTCCCTGCTACCGGCCTCGCATCACCTTGGGAAACCCCTCATGTTACAAGTTTGGGCTCAGATGACAACATCCTAACCCTCTCTGGCCCCACAAAGACTGTCAGATTATCTAACCAATCATCAGCACTCTTGGTAACCCCCTGTGGAGCTGCCACCACTGGGCATTTTACCGGAAGCAGTGATTTCCTCTTGTCTTTTCTACGCCCACCTCACCCCATGACACTGAAAGCTTCCTGAAGGCGAGTGGCTGTCCCATCACCTTCCCAATCTGACCTTGCACAGAACACACAATGCTGGTTGAGTCTGTTTTCCCTTAGAGGCCCTCTGCTCACTTCCCTGATCTTGGCTCTGCTGACCGGAAGCTGGGGGTGCCAGCTAAGACAAGTTTTATTTAACTGCCTTTCCTGCAGCAGAGGAACTAATGCACACAGTAACACTTAAATTACCCAGAACATTCAGAAAATGGGATACTGGTCTCTTCTGCTTACCCTGAAATGCTTTTCCTTTCAAATCTCTAAAAAACACCAGACCCCTTTCTTGCCTCACTCAGAACCCCATAATTCACATCACTAACTCCAAGCTGACACGAGATCTGACCACTCTGTGTCCTTAGGCTGCACAAGATGGTAAGCCCTGGTCCATGGCTGCTGAAGGCTCAGGAAGGGCGTGGGCTCTGTACAAATAAACTTGCCTACAGAATTTAGTTGCTTTATTTCTCCAAAACATGAACCTCAGAGGAAGATGCTGCTTTCCTGCTGACGACCTGGAGCCCTGTCCTACGGAGATTGCTCTGTTTCTCATGGCAATGGAGTTGCTGCATATCCCAGCAACCCCGCAAGAGCCGCCAGGACCAGACCTGCGCCAGCAGTGGGGGCTGAGGAGTCCCACCACTCTAGCTCAGACAAACGGACTCTCCCCTGGAATCCAAGCACCCGCACAATGCTGGTCTCACCCCAAACACAAAACAAGGGACCTCGTCACAGATGCTGCTGATCAACAGCAGGAAGGGAAACCCAGAGCCGATGGTCAAGTGAACTTAATTTAATCTGATGATTCAGGATCTGGCCCATATTAGCCCCAGGACTGCTCCGATGAGCTAAGGCCAGAGGGAGCCTCCTCAGGAAGCAGGTCCCATGGATGCCCATTACTGTCCTGGGAACATCCTCCCCAGGCACCCAGTAATGAAGATGAACGGGCGTGCCAGGAGCTCATCTTGCAGAAAAATATAAATAAAAACTGGGAACGAGAATTAAGCCAACCCTACTTGCATAATAAAAAGAACCACAGAGAATAAATCAAGGGTAAATACATTAAGGCATTCACACACCACCATCTGTTTCAAGTTAAACCAGTCACAGAGGAAGGAAAAAACCAGGTTTGTTAGCATGATTTTATATTGTGCTTTGCTTCAACATTTCCATAATTTACACACAAATCTGAGCACAGCACTGATTAAAGACACATGCGCGGTTTGATTATCTACCTGCCAGAAGTATTTCCACGTCCATTACAGAACCACTTCTTGCTGGTATTACAGTAAACCACGCAGGCAGGATCGTGTATTCCGCAGTAACTAAAAAAGTCAAAACATCAACAGTTAAGGCTGGAAGATCGCTCTCTGGTTTTAATTTGGCAGGATGTAAAATTCTTTCCTCTTACAACATTTTTAAGTTTTTCATTAAACACATACTCAAACCCAACGATCCCACTAACAAAATCCAATCAGTTAACTGCAGAGGCTTCTTGACCTCTGTGAACACAGGGAAGGGGTAGGGGTGCTGTGGAGACTTCTCAAGACATCCCAGATGGCAGCAAAGCCCATTCCAGGTGGTGGGGGGCAGGGTGAGAGCTGTGCAAGGGGGCAGGTGAGCCCAACAATGGAGGCCTAACACCCCCAAGGTGACCTAGTCACTCCCCTTGGCCTCAAGTTTCAGGAACTGTGACTTATAAGCAGGAAATCAGCATCTCTAGCTCTTGGCACACGGAAGATAAACAGAGCTGAGACTATGCTGTGTTCACAGCACCTCCCACGCTCCAGCAGAGGGCGCCGTGCTCCTGGGAACACTCAGCCATCGCAGCAGTGGAGGGTCCGGGGGTGCAACTGAGCTCTTCTCGCAAGGAGCACCTCAGGAGAGCCCCCCCTGGCCTCCCTTTTCTGAACATCGACACACCAAAAACAAAAACATTGGCTCTCCACAGTTCTGTACGTGGATGAAGCCAAGACTCAGTTTCAAACTAGAATGTGCTTTGGCCAAGAACCTTCCCCGCAACACCTCACACCAGGGGGACTCTCCCCACTCCAGTACACAGGGACAGCAGGAGGGCAAGGGGGTGTGCAGACTTTAATCACCTGCAGTGTCACTAGGACCACTTCATGGGCACCTTCACATATAATGGGAACACTAGTGATACATAAAAATGTTTGTAAATGAGAATAAATAAAGAGCCAACATAAAGTTAAAAAGTCAGCCTACCAAATAAAGAGCGAGCGGCACCCAGTCCCATGCTGGGTGCAGACTTCAGAGGGGGCAGTGTGCCTGAGGGGCGGGCAAAGCTGAGCAGAGGCCCAGGCCTACTGCCCTGCCTGGCGGGGTGCCCTGAGCAAGATCATTTCACCTCTTTTGGTCTCAATTTCCTTGTGTACGTGTAACAAAAAAGCAAGAATACGTCCAAAACATAAGGGATAGGTCCTCCTCTAGATGAGAATTCCAAATTTGGTCAATATGCAGGTCTATCCACTGACCATTCGCTTCCAATTTTTCAGGAATCTCAAACGCATCAGGGAGGCAGATATTTTAAAGAATCCTACAGTAATCTCTTTGTAAGAGAAATCTTAGCTGCTCTATTTACCCTCTAGACCCAAATGATCATCCGATGTGATGAATTCTTTCTGATGAGCGAGTGGGGCAGGTACTGGGGAACAACCCCACGGCCCGAAGAAGGCCGAGAAGGGGAATCTTTTCCCCTCCTGCTGGGAGAATCGGAGGTGACAGAGGGTGCTGATCTTACTCTCCTGCCCAGTAACAGGGACTTCTGTGTATACAAGGGCCTGAGCAACCTCCTTACTCCCAAGGACACTGCCCAAGTGTCACAGTCCATGGTCTTAGACAGGCCTCTGCAAAGTCAGCGAATGCACATGGACTGTGGATGCTCTGGGAGGCGAGTCCTCCCCTCCGCCAAAGGCGCTCACCTGCAGGCATGTACGGGGAGGTCCTTCGTGTAATAGGTATCTTCCTCATCTTCTTCGAAGTTCAACTCAGCCAACAACTGGCTGGTCTTGGCCACGCTGTCATCCACAGCCCCGTTCTGCAGGATGCCCTCAGGCCCACCGACCTAGGGCAGAATGGTAGCATCACCAAGAAAGGCTGCAACCTCTGGGCCTCAGCTGGGGCACATGGCTTCTCCCCACAGGAGCAGCCACGACCACTCTCTAGTGAAATACCACCACTCTCCACTCTGAGTCAATTCAGCTTCTTCTAATTTGACTTTTCACTCCTCTCTTCCCTATCAAACCTACCTGGCCAAAATCGGCATGGATGGCGGAGGTCATCCACCCTGCCTCCACATCCAGGCCCAACGTTGTCTGGCCATGGAGACACGACCACAACCAGGACGCTGAGGAAAATGCTCCGAACAGAGGGCCACAAGATGACTTCTTACAAACTAGTTACGGTCCCCATCTCTCCCTGGGGGACAGCTGCACAACATCAGACCAGAGGGCCTGGAATCCCACCACAGTGAAGGGTCCCCCCAAAGCCTAAGCACCGGAAGTAAAAGTTGGACCCCTGCAGATGTGGGAATGCAGTTCTCATTATCCCACAGGCTCCCTTCACTGTCAGTTCCCCTCTCCGGAAGGCAGCCCTTCTAAATTATCAATTAGAAACTGAATGTTGGGATCACTTTCCAAACCCAGGATATAATCTTACTAAACATACTATCTTTTATACTTTTTAACAGCAAAAACATACAAATAGGGAAGTTTAAATAACTAAGTGGTGAATTTCACTGGCACTTCTGCTGAGCTCACACATCCATTCACAGGCGCACAGACTCCGCTCATCTGAGTGGAATAGGCACTCCTAATGCTCCCCCCGCCTCCCCCAGGAACTGCCACCTCAGATGGCAGCCAACAGTTCCCATCATCGCCCCCACTCACAGGCCACAACCCACACGAGGTAGGGTCAAGCATTAGAAGCATCCGCGATGGAGGAAAGGACAGGAAGGAGTGACAGGAGCCCCAGGGCAGGCGCCAGGTTTCTCTGAGCTATAAGATGGGAGCAGACACTGGTCTGGCTCCCTTGCAGAGCCCCTGCCACGCAGACCCAGGGCACCAAAACCCACACCCACACCCGCATCCCGCGGGGCCAGCTCAGGCCAGTCCCCGTCCACCTCTCCAGTCACTAACATGAGCTTAAGGACAATGGGTCTCCTGAGGGGGGGCATTTCGGAAACTTCGAAGGTGCATTTAGGTTGTTAAGGAAGCCAAGAACTCATGACAGAAAATCTGTCTCTGTAATGGTCTCAGCCAGATCAGAGACCCATTTCACAGTGTCTGCCACCACTTTAACGTACTTTCTTTTTTTCAGAAAGCAACAACCAGAGTAAACTCAAGAGGAGTGTACGCTTTGTTTGGAGGGGGGGGGGAGGGCTTTCTTTTTCAAAAAGGAAAAGGCAAAATCAACTTTTGGAATTTAACATAATGAAGGTAGTGTTATTAACATTACACAAGCACCTTTTTGTGATTCCCTGATCTTTTTAAAAAATTGTACAAAAATACACATAACATAAAATGTACCATCTTAACCACTTACAAATGAAGTAGTTCTTTGGCATTAAGTACATTCACATGGTTGTGGACCACAACCACCATCCTTCTCCAGAATTGCCTCATCTTCCCAAACTGAAACTGTCCATTCCCCCTCCCTTAGCCCCTGGCAACCTGCGTTCTACTTTCTGTCTCTCTGAATTTGACTACTCCAGGGACTTCATATAAGTGGAATCATACAGTTGATTTGTCCTTTTGTGACTGACTTATTTCACTTAGCATAACGTGCTCAAGGTTCATCCATGTCGTAAGTGTAGAATTTCCTTCCTTTTCAAGGCTAAATAATATTTCATTTATGAACACACAACAATTTGTTTATTCATTCATCTGTCAATGGACACCTGGGTTGCTTCCACCTTTTTTGGCTGCTGTGAATGATGTTGCTATGAACACGGAGTACAAATATCTCTTCAAGCCCCAGTTTCCAATTCTTTGGGGGTACGTATACCTAGTAGTGGAGTTGCTGGATCATGCAGGCTATGTTTAACTTTTGAAGGAATTGCCACACTGTTTTCCACAGCAGCTACACCATTCTACATTGTCAGCAGTAGGGCACAGGGTCCTAATTTCTCCACATCCTTGCCAACACTTGTTATTTTTCTGCTTGCTTGTTTCTGACAGCAGTCATCCTAATGAGGGAGAAGTGGTATCTTACTGTGATTTTAATTTCTATTTTCTGGATTATAATGATGCTGAGTATTTTTTCCTGTACTTGCTGGCCACTCATATATCTTTTTTGGAGAAAGGTCTATTCAAGTGCTTTGCCCATTTTTAATCAGGTTGTTGAAATTTTTTGCTGTGCTTTGTTTGAAATTTTGATAGCAGATTACCATTTCAAAAAGTCACCTCTCCATTTGGCAACAAACACTTCTGACACACACATCGGCAGTGCTGGGATGAGGCTACTGACAAGGGCTAGCACATCTCTCAGTGTGACAGCCTAGGCACACAAGTGTTGGTTTTCTGCAAGTATGTGGGCAGATTATGGTACCTGAATTTTACTTCATGGCAGTGAAGGAGCCACATATTCTCGCTATAGGAGAGGGCTGAGAGGGTATAAGCCACAATCTCGGGCTCAGAAGGGTATTTACATTTTTAAATGGTTAGATTAAATACCTAATAATAGGTATTTGCTTCTTGTCCCACAAAGTCTAGAACATTTACTAACACTTTAAGAAAATGCTTGCCAACTCCGAATCTAGAAGAACTCCTAAAATGTCTCATCAGGTTGCATAAGCTTTTACGTATAAAGAAATATCCTTAGTGATATGTAAATCTTTACTTTCCTGAAACATCAAAATTAGTATGTGGAGTAATACAGAAACCTGCGTGCCACCAGCCGCTCTCACTCTACCCACTCCTGCTTCACCCGGGCCTCAGATCCCACACTTCACCTCCCCCCACAGAGGCAGGAGTGAATCAGCAGAGGGCACATCGGGAATGTGTGAGGCTCTTAACAGAGCCTGACCAGCCGTGGCAACCCTTTCTCTGCACCACACTTAGCCCTTCAGGCTTAATAAGGAGCAGGAAATTTAAGTCTGCTCTAGGAACTCTTGAGAGACAATAAACATCGACACAAGGTCAGATGGACTCTCCCTCACCCCCACTGAAGCCAGGGAGGCCAGAGAGAGGAGTCCAGATTCCCAGAGGCCCTCCAGCTGTGTGGCTAGGAAGCGTGGGTGTGTCCCTCCTCACAAGTGTGTGTGCATAGATACATACACACGCACATGTCCAACCCTCATCAGGGCCTGCTCCTTCCCAGCTGTGACCTGACCACAACAGACCTCTATAGCTGGGTTGTTAGTTTCTCCTACTCTCTGGAAAGTTTCAAGATAAACATTCACTTCAAAAATACACTTGACCTTAGAAAACTATAATTAAATGAGTTAAAGCACTAAAGAGTACCCAGCACAGAAAAGGCCCACAATCCAAACCAGGCGACAAGACGGAAGAAGGGAAGGGAGGGTCCTTGGCTGACATAGGACTGAGGTTGTCAATCCATCACCTCCAGCCAAGAGCCCTGGGTCCTGTTTGGCTCAAGAGGGGAAAGGCCTCCCTGCACCCCTGGGCTCCCCAAGCCCACCCTCAGGCACTATGTCACTGGGTCTAGAAAGCCAAGGAAACAGTAGTCTCTCCACCTCTGCTCTAGACACTCATTATTGAAGTCCATCTATGAGCTGCTGAGCTGATCAAGGCCTTGCAGGGGTTTTCTAACCAGAGAGTGTATTACGATCCACTGCAGAACTCAAGACTATGACACTGGAGCAGAAGAGGTCACTTCATTCCCAAAGAGGAAAAGTTCACGTCAATTCAAAAACTACCACTAAATGTGCTGGTAATTTTAGACCACAAATTTTTACCCCAAACCTTCTAAGCGTTGTACCACTCAGCACGAAATGGACATTTCTGTTCCTCAATCCCTGACTCTGCCAATGGCCCAAGACATTTGCATTCACTGTCCCCTTGGCTTCAGTCTCAGTCCACGGGGTGCCTCCTAGGGATGCCTCCCCTGACGCCATCTGAGGGGCCCCAGTGGGGCCAACCGTGCCTGTCCTGCCCCTGCTATGACCTCAGCACCTAAAAGTGAGCCCATATTCCAGGAGGCTCTCAAGGTGTTGGCTAAATGAATACATCTTCTCATCTAAAACATAAAGGTTGAGATGTAAAATGATTCATCACTTATTCTTTCATTCCAAGGTTTAAATGAAAAAGTGAAAGTGGGAAACTGCCTTTCCCTTGGTGGCCTAAAGCAGAGAGGAAGAGCTACAGGACCTCTGAGCCCTGCCTCAGGAAAAGGCTAACAGAAGATCTGGTCTCCCTCAACTTTTGAAAAAGTTTCAAAACTACAGAGAATGAATGATCCACACCCCCATCACTTGGATCGGCCACCATTCACATTCCGTCACACTTACTCTTTCCCTCTCCCGCTCTGCACACACATGCACACAAGCATCACATGCTCACATACTTTTATGTTTCCGATCCATTTCAGGATCACAGGCCCCAGGACAAGGGCTTTTTCCGCATAACCACAATACAAGCATCACACCCAGGAACAGTACTGATATAATATTGCTGTCTAATACACACAGGCACATTTCCCCAGTGTCCTTTATAGTTTTTAAAATCCAAGATCCAGTTAAGGATCACACATTATTCGTGATGCCTCTCAGCATTCTTTAATCTACTAGTTTTAACCGCAACAAACGGTTGAGATCTGACAATTTTTGACCTACAATGAAGGGGGCTTCACATTGTCCCACCCAACATAGCAGCCCTTGGGTTCTGGATTAAAGGAGCCCCACTCTCTTTGCCCTTTTCAGTGGATTCTTGTTCTGGTCACGTGCTGAGTCCACCCCTGCAGTTCACCTCAATGCTCAAGAATAACCTCGATCTGTCTGGGGTGTCTCCAGCTCACCTTGCGCTGCCCCTGCCTGCCTATCTTTGGGATCAGCCACCCTCAAAGGAGCCAAGGGTTGAGACAAAATCCACCAACACCTGCAAGGAGAAGCCAGGACACATCACAGGACAATGACCTGGACTGGATCTTGGACTGGATGAAAAGGAGGAGAAAGAGGGGCTACCCAGGAGAGTGGGGCCAGAAACATAATAATCAAATTAACACTAGACCTCAAAGGGGTCCAGACCAAGTAAATAATCTGATTGTGGAAAAAGGGAAGCTCCACTTATTAGGTGATTCTGGAAAACTATTGTTGGTGCTGTTCATCTGCCAACAGTACGGCTCTAAAGGAAAGATGCTTCTTCCATGTTTTTGGAAATATGTGCTAAATGCTGTAGGTCAAAATGGTTGAGTATCAGTAATTCATATGGCTCAACCTCAGAAGAGCAAAATGATGAGCTGGATTTGCTTTAAAAGACTTCAGCGAAGAAAACGAAAAAAGAGGGAGAGGAAAATCTCCACAACCATTAAATCAAGCAGACGGATAGCAGGGTTTGCTTTATCTACTTATACATGAGAGAATTCATAAAAAACATCTTTACATAATACAGGTGGACAAAGTGACTGCCTGGAATCCATATTAGCTTTGCAGAGCCACGCACTGAAAGAAGTGATGGAAGACAAGCACAGCTCTGATCTAATGCCTCCTCCCACCTCAGGATGACAAGAACCACCTATCCAGGTTCCCTGTCATCCCTGGCAGCTGAGCTATGCAAGGAGTTGAAGAAGACAGGAAGGTATATCCTCAGTCATGACAAATGGTTACCCATAGACAGCCTAAATCAACTGTATGTCTAGAAGCCACCCTGGCAACAGTCTGCGGGAATCCTGAGAAGCTGAGCTTGGTTGTCTAGTTCAAAAGCTGCTACTGGACCAACACACATAGAAAGGCACAAGGACCCTTTGCCAGCCATGAGATCCCAGGACCTGGCACCCCTGCTGTTTATCAGAGGAAGCAGGAGTCTGCCCTCAGGAAGAGCTCTTTCTGTAAGAAGTGTTGAAAGCACCCCCCCACAAGAGGAAAGACTTGGAAAAGGGAACACTGGAGACCCAGCCCCACTCACTGCCCACCTCCCCCTACCCCTGCACCTTCCAGGCCACACTCTGCTCTGTGTCCAGAGTACAGTGGGCATCTTGGCCCCTTGGCCCTTCTCTGTGAGCTGTACTGTCCTATACCACTGAAAGACCATCCCTGCCATGCTAACCACCACAACTGCCCCTCAGTTGAGAGCCAGTGCCCACAATCTGTCCCTCTGGGCCCTGTGCATGGCACTCTGGTGGGGCCTCTCCCTCCTGCAAGGCCTCTTGCCCCACTCTCAGGACAGCACTTCCAAATGGTCTGCTGACCAGCACCAGCTGACGGGAACTCATGTTTGTTTTAGGCAAGTTATATGGACTCAGGGGCAATGGGGCATCCAGAGCACTGACGAGCATGTGCCCAGGGAGTGGCCACTCTGGCCACCTAGTACTGTGGTAGCTCTCGCATGCGCTCTCTGTCTCTCCGTCTGTCTGTCTGTCTGTCTGTCTGTCTCTCTCTCTCTCTCTCACACACACACCCAGCACACTCTGCTCAAGCTCCCCTTCTAGCCTCAGCCACACTCTGCCAGGTCTCCCTATGATCTAAGGGCCCTTCCTCTCAAGTAAGATCACACCCCTCAGCAGTGATACGAGGCTCCAGGATCCAGCCCTAGCCCCTCGGCATGGACACCAGCCCTTGCCTGCACTCGCCCTCCATGCCAAGCTCTGTGCCTACCCCTCCACCCCACAGGTGCACCTTTCTGAAACTGAACAACTCAAGGACCACCACTCACAAAGGCTTTCCCTCTGCAAGGCAGATTGCTCCCTCTTCTGGGCCCTCACTGTCCCTAGGTCAACTGCAGACTGGGCAGCACCAACCATTTCTAACAAAGCAGCTGCAGTTGGCAAAGGACACAGTTTGACTCTCAGTCGGAGTTGCTGCCCACAGACCTTCCCAAGCAGAGCAAGACAGAAGTACCGAAGGCAGGAGTGGAGGACTGGGCCAAAGAGATCGGCCTGAGAGCCTGCAGGGAGGAGACAAAAGTAAACATGAACAGACACATGAGGGCTCCCAGGCTCACCCCAAGAACCGTGTGGCCCGGCCTCAGTTCCTGCCTCTGAACCTCAACACAGAACCCAGCACATCGGGTTGCACATCTCCCCAGTGTGTGACTATAGTGATGGTTGCAAAGCCTGGTAAATTTTACACTGAACTGAACACTTAAAAACAAAAGGACTCTGTGGTGTATGAGTGCACCTTAGCAAAGTTCTTAGAAAGATGTCTTTTTTTTTAGTTGTGGGCACTGGATTGATAAAAGAAGTTTGTTTTTCCATTAATAATGGTATTGTATTAGTGTTAACCTTTCTCCCCAATCATGTCAAGCCTGGATAGAAAAATTAATTGGGTAAATAGAAGTTACTTCGCTTATCCAGCACTAACTGACATGTAAGCCCTCCCTTTCTCCTAATCACTAGTAGAGTCTTAACCATTTGGAACCAAACCCCAGAAAGCCAATAAGAAAAGTGCTAGCTGAACACCTGCCAGAGCTCCTGCGAGGTTAGCAGCATCTTATCTCCGATTTTTTCCAGGCATAGTATCACAGCTGTACCAACCGAGTGTCCACAAAAGCAAAGGGACAAAGGCCCATTCAAATTTTAAACTCACCACTTTTAGGAACCCTGGTACTATATGGACCTCACCTCATCATAAGCTAAGGGCCAGGAAGCAGATGACCTATTTACCTGGATAGTCAAAAGATATGTCAGGACAGCCTTCTGTGAATTCTTAAGGCAGAAAGGTTTTGAAGATTAGGTAACAACTCTTTGTAATTCTATAAATTGACACACATCAAAGTATGTAAACACCTGTGAATCATCAATCAAGATAACGAACACATCCACCACCCCCAGTCTCCTCGTGCTTTTGTCACCCCTCCCTTCTTCCCTCCCCTCCACGCAACCATTGATCTGCTTTCCATCACTACAGGTTACCTAGCACTTTCTATCTAGAGTTTTGTATGAACAGAATCACACAGTATATGCTTTTTTTCTTGACTGCTTATTCACTCAGTGTAATTATTATGAGATGCATCCATGTTGTGTTTTCAATGGTTTGTTCCTTTTTTGTTTGTTAGTGTTCCCAACTCTTAAGATTTTTACCATAATTTCAATGTTTGGAGGAAACACGGTAGTAGCAACAATCAAGAGGAAATATTCCAACTAGGCAGACCAGAAGGTTTGTAACATCAGCTATTATGCAAAGGACTTCTGAAATTACCTTTCCCCACCCTTTCAGGAGAGGGGAGAGGGCCCAGGAAAGGGTCAAATACTCAAAATTGTTCGCTTATCTTAAGGACACCTGGCAGGGCCATGTCAGTGCTTTTCACCCCAGGAACTTAAAAATTTTGATAAATATCAGTTTCATTTCATAAACAAGAAAACAAGTGTTATTTGAACCAACTCAGAGCTCAGCAGGAGTCACTGCCTGTCATTCTCTGGCCCTGACTAAGACACTCGTGTTACCCTAAACAAACTTTCAGGTAAAACCAACTGTGCAAAACTGACAGTCAAGACTGATATCAAAAGTAGTGACAAAAAAAAAAAAAAAAAAAAAGTGGCCACACACTGGAAAACAGTCTAGAAGCCCCTGAAAAGGTATATGCAGTTGTTACCACACGACACAGCAATTTCACCTAAGACTTACACCCACACAGAAACTTGTAAACAGATGTTCACAGCAGCTATTTTCCGTAACAACTAAAAGCGGAAACAACTCAAATGTCCACCAACAAATATGTGGAAAAACAAAATACGGTCTGGCCATACTGTGGAATATTACTCAGGCATAAAAAGGAATGGAGCAGATACATGCTACAATGTGGATGAAACTTGAAAATGCTCAGTGAAAGAACAAAAAAGCCACATACTATATGATTCTATTCATATGAAATGTCCAGAGTAGGCAAATTCAGAGACATAAAGACTAATGGTTGCCTGGGGTTGGAGATGGGAGGACTGACAAGCTAAGGGGTGTATGGTTTCTTTTTAGGGTGATGAAAATGTCCTAAAATCAACTGTGGTGGTGGCTGCACAACTCTGAACGTACCAAAGCCACTGAACTGCACACTTTGAATGGCTGAAGTCTATGGTATGTGAATTCTATCTCAATAAAACTGCAAGAAAAAAAGTGGTTACACAGCACTTGACACTTCACAGACACTCATCCAATAAAATCAAAAGATAAAAAAGATAAAATCAAAAGGCATTCAGAATGGAAGCCCCATCGTACAGTTGGTTACACAGACAACCCTTGAGGACAAATAAGGAAAATTTTCCAAATGCTATAGGCAGCCAATGCTGCTAACTGGCATAGGAAATAATCAACTTTTTCCCACTTTCTGGTTCTATTCAGACTCTCCTGCCCCCAAATTCAGGGCCTTCTCTTGTGACACAAAGGATATCACTCCCCTATCCCAAACACAGATCTAAAGTTAGGCTACAGGTGGGTGGGTCATCGGAGCTAGTTAAAAGAAAGAAGGACAAGCCCTTTTGATGTCATCAAAACTTAAGTGAGCTCAACTGTAATGTTTACCTTCGGTGGAGTGTTTTCATGCTTTTTTTCAGTACAGTTCAGTGTTCAGGTGCAGGAAAAGAAATCAATATTTCAACTGAAGGAGAAGGACGTGCCTCCACAATCAATTGCAAACAGATTGCAATGATCAAAACTAGAACTCAAGTTTGCCGTTCTATAGGCTATGGTTTAAAAAGGATTTGCAATGAAAAGACTACCTTCCACAACCCTGAGCTGCCACGGGTCATGGCACACTTCTCAACCAAGAGCTCTTTATCCTCAGCCTTCTGGACATGCTGGACACAAATCCTAATTACAGATAGCACTATCTGGTCCATCCATTCATAAGCAAATCCAGATTTTGCGGATGTTTAAAAGTTAACAAAAACATAGCTGTTACTCCCATTTTACAGCTGTGCCAACAGAGAGTTCTACAGAGTAGAAACCACAGGTGTTATCACGAGCCTCCAGTGGCTCATTCATTTCTCCATGCAAACTCTCCCCTCTCTCCTACCTTCCTCCACCACATGTAAACAAAACTCAAAAAACACATACTTGCATACCTGTTCTCCCTAATGCCCCACCCATCAAGTTTCTATTTTTAAGGAATCTGAAGTTAGAATGAGTCAATGTTTTCTGCTTCTATTAGGGGCAAAAAAGAAAGCCCAAGTGGGTGGTCTACCCACAGGAGTGACTCAATCAACAAAAGTGTAAGCCCCATCCCCCAGGACAGTGCCTGAACTCACTCTGGCTGAGGATGGGTTGGCTCCCCCAGCCCTGGCAGTGGGTCTTCATGCCGAGGGACACCTGTGACAGGTTGAGCCCTATCCTATAACTCCTCCCTGTCTGAGAATTCAAGAAAATAAACCTGAGGGAAGTGCCAGGGATAGGAATGGAATCTAAGAGCCAGAGGATGATGGCTACATTCTTGGAGAGCCCAGCCCAAGACCACAGCCAGCCCCCTCTCCTACCTGGGGGACCCAGGTCCAGGAAGTTATCTGTCTGATACTCATAACACAAACCCAATCTTAAAATACCTAAGTAACCTTTGCTAAATGTTCACATCAAGAACAAACGTTTCTGAAGTGGCAGACTCATTTATGTAAAATCCACTACCACTGCCCCATTGGAGGAACAAACTCAAAACCAACTTTTCCAAGGCAAGGCTGCGGAGTTACGTAACAGGTCAGTCTCAGCAACAGGCAATGCAAGAAGGAAAAACAAAACACAAACTACCTCTTAAATAATCTTGACAGCCAGCGAGTGTAGGGTTCTCCATTAGAGGCATACATTCCGTTCCTGTTCGGGGAGCCTCGACCCTCCTCTCGCCAGCGTCCCTGGGCCCGGGGAAATTTGAACTCGCCACTCAGTGGGCATGAATGGGAGGAGGAGGCGGGTAGGACTACAGGTGGAAGGGTGGGGCTGGGCTGTCGGATCAGCCAGAGGGGAAGCCCGAACAGAACAGATCACCCTGGAGCTGGCTTGAGCGGGGCACTAACCCAGCTCGAGAAGAACTCGGGAAGAGATCACCCCACGACCCGGCGAGATACGGACCTAGAGCGGCTCACCTCGGACAGGCCCGGAAGGGGACTTGGGACAGACAACCTAAGACCCAGCCTGAGCTAGATCCTGAGATCACCCGGACGCAACCTGAGTGGGACTTGAAGCAGGTCTGCCCGAGTTCAACTGGAGAGCGGGAACCGGGGCAGATTACTCCGGGCACGTCCTAAGTGGGAGATCCCGGGCCAGGTTACTCCGGACTGGGTCGGAGTGCGGGACCCGAGCAGATCAGCCCAGGCCCAGCCGGAGGGGAAGCCGGGGCAGGTCCCCGACCGCCGAGGCCCGGCCCCGGCTTCCGGCGCCGCCATGTGCCGCTCACCTGCGCATCGAGCTGTCCGGCCACAGCGCCCGGGCCCGCGCCGACCGGGGCCCCCGCGCCGCCACCTCCGGGGCCGCCGGGGGGCGTCTGGGTCTGGCTGGGGAGGGTGAAGTCGGTAAACTCGAACTCGGAGCCCTGTGTGTCGGCGCCGAGCAGCTCGGCCTCCTCGGTGTCCAGGAAGGTGAGCGTCTGCGAGCTGGGCCCGTACGCCTCCACGCTCATGGTGCCGCCGTATAGGACCCTCGGGCCGGCCCCGCGCCGCACTCGAGTCCGCCGCCGCACTAAGGCCTAGGCCGCAGGCCTCGGGCCGCCGCCGCCGCCGCGCCCGTACCCCTAAACCGGATCAAAATGCCCGCCGTAGAGCGAGCCGGGTCGAGAGCCACGCGCGTCGAGCCGCCGCTGCTACCGCTGAGCCCCTCAGCGTCGCCGCTTCCTTCGGAGCCGCCCGCCCTCACAGCCCCCGGCAGGAACCGCCGCCGCTGCCGCTGCCGCCGACGTGCGCGTGCGCGAGCCCGACGCCGGCGCAGGTGCGCGTGCGCGAGCCCGACGCCGGCGCAGGCGCGCGCGCTCCTCGAGGACGCCTCCAACCGCGCCCGGACTCCGGGAGATGAGCGGGCCGACGGGACGCGCAGCGCGCACGCGTGGGCAGGCGGGGCTTCCAACAGCCGTCGCGGGGGCAACTCGAGGACGTGGTCCCGCCCCAACCGCTACTGTGTGGCGCCCATGTAATGAGTGGTGCGGCAGTGGTCATCTGTGCCCTTAGGGTCGGCGACAGTGTCTTGGGTTAATTGAGCGCCAACTGAATGCCTTACATAGGTGGAACGAACACTCGGGAGACTTGGCGAGGACTATGGGTCCCCATCTCTCGAAGAAGCTCCTTGGGCCTGTTTCCCCATCTCTAATATGGGGGTGCCTGGCACATAGTAGCTGCTCAGTGTGCATTGGTTAAGTAAACGAATGGGGACAGTTCTTAGCACAGAGCTTAGCACGCGGAAATGGTGGTTTATGCTGCTCCGGACAACATTCAGAGGCGTGTAACAAAGCTATTGGGAGCACTTGCTCTGGGTTTCTGAAATCCACCCCTGGCCACCTAGTGGCTGTGTGACTTTGTACAAATGATATCTCTGAGCCTAGGGTTTCCTCAGCTGGGAAAGGGAAATAATAACCATTATGATGGGATGAGGAATAAATGAAATACTGTTTACTGCTTTAAGTGTTTATAAAAAAAAAGTTCCTCATAGGTTGGCTTTGTTTATCACATGATCATCCTCATGGAGAGAATAATGCCCACATAGGAGGTGCTCAGTAAAAATTCAGCTACTAGTTTATGAGCCTTAATCTCTTAACTCTAAGCCTCAGCTTCCTCTTTTGTAAAGTGTCTTGGAGAACCCCCCACTTCCCTTTCTGCCCCAAGATCTGGGGATTTTAAGTACTTGAAGTCAGCTCATAGGGCTCCTGGTTTGCAGGATTGTGCTGAAAGCTCCTGATGCTGCATGGTTCTTCATTTTCTAGTATTCCTGTCACAACATGGTAGGAGGTTCCTTTTTCCTTCACATCCTTTTTGGCCTCTTGTGAACTAAAATGTGGGAATATAAAAAATGAATAATTAGGTCCCCTTCTCCAGGAAGACACAGTTTAATGGAGAATCCCAATAAGGCAACAGATGGTTTCAATAAAATGCAAAGCCCTCTATGGAAAACATCCAATTGAATTGGTAGAAACATTTAAGACTGATCTGGTAAAACTTACCAGAGTTTTAAATTGCCTTGCCACCCCTCTTTTGACCTGGTGATTCTACTTTTAAGGATCTCCTCTTATTTCCTACATATGCTCATATTTGCAAAATGACATTGTGGACGATACACTAAAACATATCTATTTAACACAAAAGAAGTCGGTAATGGAGGAATTGAAAAAAAAAGTCAAGACATATAAAAAACAAACAGTAAAATGGCAGAAATAAATCCTTATCAGTAAGTACATTTAAAGTAAAAGGATTAAACTCTACACTTGAAAGGCAGAGATTGCCAGAATTGATTTTTCTTTAAAAATCTTGATCCAACAAAATTCTCTGTCTACAAGAGACTCACTTTAGATTCAAAGACAAATAGGTTGAAAGTAAATGGATAGAAAAAGATATTCCATGCAAATATATCTGAAAGAGAACTAGATTGACTTTACTAACATATAAAATAGATGTTAAGACTAAAATTGTTACTCAGGACAAAGAATATTATATGATGATAAAATTTTCAATCTAGCAGGAAGAAATAATTATAAACATGAAATCACCTAACAACAAAGCCCCAAAATACATGAAGGAAAATGTGAGAAATTAAAAGGAGAAATAAACAATTCAACAGCAATTATGGTTTACTAGAGAGGAAAGGAGTCAAAGGCTTAGGGAGATTGAAATGTAAGAGTGGATTTGTCATTTAAGGCCTACACACCTACCCTGGGAGGGTCCAAAGGACACAACTTTCATCATAACTGTGAGAAATAAATTTGTGAAGGGAACCCCAGCATCCTGGAAAAGCTCTATGATCTCTCTTCTCTGTAGACCAGAACTTAGAGCAGTAACTACTGCCACTGAATTGTGAAACCTAAATGCAATGAGAGTAATTGAATCATGGGGTGGCCCAGGCCAAGTGGTAGCCCTCAACCATCAAAGGCAAGGTGAGTGTGGTTATTGTAGTGGACAGCAGAGTCAAAGCAGCAATCAGAATAGACCCACAGAGACCTATGGCATTGGCTAGTTGATTGTGGTGTTCCTAGAAGTGAAATAGATGGGAAGCCTACTAAATTCTTATGTGATCTGTTTAAGCAGAAAAGTTCTAGGTCAAGTGAAGGAAAGTCTAACTTGAACCATAAAAATAGAGTCATGGCCCCTCAGTCAATTCTCAGACTTGATCCAGGTCACAAACCCGGAAATTCTAATGAAGAGGAAGCTGGGTCCCCATGAAGAAGGACCCCGCTACACTACCAAAACTTTATATGTTAATATTTCCCCAATCTTCCCCAATGGAATCTTTGTCCTTTACCAAGGTGACTGTGTACTGGGGAAAAAGAAATAATTAGGCCTTTCAGGGATTACTGGACACTGGCTTTGGAGCAACACTAATTCCAAGAGACCCAAAACATCACTTTGGTCCATCAGTCAGAATAGAGGCTTATGGAGCTCAAGTTGTCAATGGAGTTTTATTTGGTCCATCTCACAATGGGTCCAGTGGGTCCCTGAACCCATCCTGTGGTTATTTCCCCAGTTCTGGAATGCATACTTGGAATAGATGCACTTAGCAGCTGGCAGAATCCTCATATTTATTCCCTGAACTGTGGAGTGAGGGCTCTTATGGTGGGAGAGGTCAAGTGAAAGCCACTAGAACTATCTCTACCTAAGAAAATGGTAAACCAAAACCAAGACTGGATTCCTGGAGGGACTGCAGACATGAGTACCACCATAAAGGAGGGACTGCAGAGATTGGTGCCACCATCAAGGACCCGAAAGAAGCAGTTGAATGCGTATCTTTATTTATCTCTGCCATTTGGCCTGTGCAGAGGACAGATGGAGCTTGGAGAATGACAATGGATTATCACAAGTTTAACCAGGTGGTAACTCCATTTGCAGCTACCCTACCAGCTGTGGTTTTATTTCTTGAGCAAACAAACACATTCTCAGTACCTGGTATGTAGTTGGCAGATTGGTGAAGGCCTTTTTCTCCATTCTTGGCCAAGACGCATCAGAAGTAGTTTGCTTTCAGCTGACAAGGCCAGCAATATACCCTCAATGCCCTACCTCAGGGCTCCATCAACTCCCCATTTCTTTGTCATAATTTAGTTGGAAGGAATCTTGATCACCTTTCCCTTTCCCAAGATGTCACATTGGTCCATTATATTGGTGACATTATGCTGATGGGGCCTAGTGAATAAGGAGTAGTAACCAGTATGGACTAAATGCTAAGGTATTTGCATGTCAGAGAGTAGAAAATGAATCCAACAAAAATTCGAGGGCCTTCTAGCTCAGTGAAATTTCTAGGGGTCCAGAGATGTGGGGCATGCCGAGGTATCCCTTCTGAGGTGGCTAAATTGTTGCATCTGGCCCCATCTGCAACAAAGAAAGAGGCACAATGCCTCGTGGGCCTCTTTGGATTTTGGAGGCAACACAGTCCTTATCTGGGTGTTTACCCAGTGACCTGAAAAATTGCTCTGTTTGAGTGGGACCCAGAACAAGAGAAGGCTCTATAACAGATCCAGGCTGCCATGCAAGCTGTTCTGCCACTTGGCCATATGATCCAGCAGATCCAATGGTGCTCGGAGTGTCAGTGACAGATAGAGATGCTGTCTGGAGTCTTTAGCAGCCCAGATAGGTGAATCTGCAGCACAAGCCCTTAGGATTTTGGAGCAAAGCCCTGCCATTCTCTGCAGGCAAATCCTCTCCTTTTGAGAAACAGCTTTAGCACATCCTGCTCCCGGGCTTTAGTAGAAACTGAACGCTTCACCATGAGTCACCAAGTTACCATGGGATCTGAGCTGCCCATCATGAACTGGGTATTGTCTGACCCATCAACCCATAAAAGTGGATGTGACAGCAGTACTCCATCATCAAATGGAAGGGGTATATCTACAAGATCAGGCCCAACTAAGAGAAGAAGGAGAAGGAGAAGAAGGAGAGGGAGAGGGAGGAGGAGGAGGAAGAGAAGGAGGAAAAGGAGAAGAAGAAGGAGGAGGAGGAGAAGGAGGAAGAGGAGGGGGAGAAGAAGGAGAAGAAGGAAGGGGAGGGGGAGGGGGGGATGATGATCAAGTCCAAGCAGACCCTGAAGGCACAAGTAAGTTACCTGAAAAAGTGCTCCAAATGCCCACAGACCCCACTTCTGTTACACTGTCTTCTCTCTCCCAGCCTGTGCCTATGGCCTCATGTGGCATTTCCTATGATCAGTTTCCAGAGGAAAAGTAATCTTGGGCCTGGATTACAGGTGGTTCTGCATGATATGCAGGCACCACAAAGAGTAGATGGCTGCAAAGCTACAGCTGCTCTCTGTGACAGCCCTGAAGGGCAGCAGTGAAGAGAAGTCCTCCCCAAGGACAGAACTTCAACTGGCACACTTAGTTGTTCATTTTGCTTGGAAGGAGAAATGGCCAAATATGTGATTATACACCGATTCCTGGGCTGTGGCCAATAGTTTGGTTGGATGGTCAGGGACTTGGAAGGAACATGATTGGAAAATTAGGGACAAGGAAGTCTGGGGAAGAGGTATGTGGATAGACCTCTGTGAATGGGGGGGAAATGTGAAGATATTTGTGTCCCAGGTGAATATTCACCAAAGGGTGAACTCAACAGAGGAGGATTTTAATACTCAAGTGGACAAGATGACACATTCTGTGAACACCAGTCAACCTCTTTCCCCAGACACTCCTGTCACCACCCAACAGACCACGCACGAACAAGTGGCCATGGTGGCAGAAATGGAGATTATGATGGGTTCAGCAACATGGACTTCCATTCACTAAGGCCAGCCTGGCTATGACCACTGCTGGCCAATCTACTGACAACAGAGATCAACACTGAGCCCCAATATGGCACCATTCCCTGGGGTGATCAGCCAGCTACCTGATGGCAGGTTGATTACTTTGGACCACCTACATCACGGAAGAAGCAGCATTTTGTTCTCACTGGAATAGACACTTACTCTGGATGTGGAATTGCCTTCTCTGCCCATAACACTTCTACCTAAACTGCCATGTGGACTTACAGAA
Source organism: Camelus ferus (assembly GCF_009834535.1). Taxonomy (NCBI): domain Eukaryota; kingdom Metazoa; phylum Chordata; class Mammalia; order Artiodactyla; family Camelidae; genus Camelus; species Camelus ferus. The sequence goes on from NC_045717.1 coordinate 15,808,719, forward strand.
TGCCCTAGTCACCATCATGGTACTCCACACAGCATTCTTATGATCAAGGAACTCCTTTCACTGCAAATGAAATATGGCAATGAATTCGCTGGTCTTACCACGTTCTCCATCATCCTAAAGCAGCTGCTTTGAAAAAGCAACGAATGGCCATTTGAAGACTCAGTTACAGTGCAGGCAAGGTGGCAGTACCTTGCATGGCTGAGGCATGGCTCTCCAGGAGACTGCATATGCTCTGAATCTGATACATGGTGCTGTTTCTCCAATAGCCAGGATTTATGAATCTAGGAATCAAGGTGATATGGGAGTGGCACCTTTCACTGTTACCATTAGCAACCCCTAGCAAAATTTTTGCTCCCTGCCCCCATGACCTTATGTTCTACTGACCTAGAGGTCTTCATCACAAAGGGAGGACTGCTTAGACGAGGAAAGACAACAGTGATTCCCTTGAACTGGCCGTTAAGACAGCCACCTGGCCTCTTTGGGTTCTTCGTGCCTCTGAATCAACAGGCAAAGAAGGGAGTTACTGTGCTGGCTGAGGTGATGGATCCTGATGATCAAGGGGGAAGTTGGACTGCTATTCCACAATGGAGGTAAGAAAGAGCATGTCTGAACCACAGGAGATCCCTGAAGGCATCTCTTAGTATTACAATGGACCTGTGATTAAGGTCCATGGGAAACTGTTCAGTCAGGACTTACTAATGGCCCAGACCCTTCAGGAATGAAGGTTTGGTGGGAGAGGGTAGAGCTCAGTGGTAGAGCATGTGCTTAGCATGCATCCGGTCATGGGTTCAATCCCCAAGACCTCCATCAAAATAATAAGTAAGTAAATAACTAAATAAATCTAATTACCTCTCTCCCCCCTAAAAAAAGGAATGAAGTTTTTGCATCATCCTATCAAGTAAAGAACTATGACCACTTGGGTGCTTGCTGAGAGCAAAGAGAATATGGAACCAGTGGTAGAAGAAGGCAGTTAATACCAGCTATGACCTCATGACCAGATACAGAAGTGAGGACTGAAACACTCATGAGTATTTCTTTCTCTTTTTTTCACTATGAATTTGTATGTAAGACCTAAATAGCCGATATCTTTGTTTTCTTCCTTCTCGTATCATGTAATGTCAGATGTATTGACTTTACAGCGCAGTATTTTAGTATCATTAGCATCATTCAAGTATTTAACTTACAGGATAAATCAAGGACAAAAGCAAACATCACCCAAAGACTTTGCATTCTCCTCTGGAGAAAGGGTTAGTACATGTTCATTGTACACAGGAAAGTTGTATCATCTGAGGCACGGTTATCACCTGCTTAGTGTCTTTATTGGGAAATTAAGTGTGGTTGAAGGAGATGTGTATGATTGCCAAGTTGACCTGGGGTGGACTTGTGATTGTTAATTTGGGGTATCAACTTCACTAGGCCATGGTACCCAATATTTGGCCAAACATTTTTCTAGATGTTTCTATGAAGGTGTTTTTAAGATGAGATTAACATTTAAATAAGTCAGGCCAAGAAGGACAAATACTACATGATTCCACTCATATGAGGTACCAAGTGGGCAAATTCAGAAAGACAGGAAATAGAATGGTAGTGGCCAGGGTATGGAGGAGAGGAATTGTGACAGGTATGGGGTTTCTTTCGGGGATAATGGAAATGTTCTGGAATGAGATAGTGGTGATGGTTGCACAACATTGTGAATGTACTAAAAATCAGTGCATTGTCTATTTTAAAAAGATGAATTTTGGGGGTAGAGTATAGGTCAAGTGGTAGAGCATGTGCTTAGCATGCATATGGTTCTGGGTTCAATCCCCAGGACCTCCTCTAAGAATAAATAAACAAACAAACCTAATTACCTTCCCTCACCAAAATCAAAAACAAAACATAAAATAAAAGGATGAATTTTATGTCATGGGGTTTCATCTCGATTTAAAAGTTGCCCCTCCAAATCAATATTTTGGAAGTTTAAAATACATCCTCAAATCCTTTGACACTTTTTTCCGATTGCCCTCCCCTTGAGTGTAACTGGACTTTGTGACCTGCAGCTAATGAACAGAAGGTGAAACAGAAGGTGATAGAAGTAACTGCACGACACTAGAGGAATGCGGGCTTCTGCCTTGCCCTCTCCTGGTCACTCACTCAAGGGGACACAAGCTACCATGTCAGGAGGACACTCAAACATTGTTACGGGGAAGCCTCCAGAGAAAGGAACTAAGACCTCTCACCATCAGCCAGCACCTGCTGCCACTCACGTGTGAGCCACCTTGACTGTGGACCCTGCAGCTCTAGAAGAATTTCCACTACCTCCAGCTCTAGCCAACATCTTGACCACAACCTCCTGAGAGACCCTGAGTCAGATCCACATGGCCAAGCCACTCCCTAATTCCTGACCTACAGAAACTATGAGATAACAAGGGTTTATTGTTTTAAACTACTGACTTTTTTGTAATTGAAGCATAGTCAGTTTACAATGTGCCAATTTTTGTTGTACAGCATAATGTTTCAGTTATACATATACCTACATATATTTGTTTTCATATTCTTTTTCATTACAGGTTACTACAAGATATTGAATATAGTTCCCTGTGCTATACAGAAGAAATTTGGGGGCTTTAAATCTATTTTATATATAGTAGTTGATACTTGCAAATCTCAAACTCCCAGTTTACACTTTCCCACTCCCTTCCCCAACCTCCCTGTAATCATAAGATTGTTTATGACATCTGTGAGTCTGTTTCTGTTTTGTAGGTGAGGTCATTAGTGTCTTCTTTTTTTCTTTTTTTAGATTCCACATGTGAGTGATATCATATGGTATTTTTCTTTCTTTTTCTGGCTTACTTCACGTAAAATGACAATCTCCAGGCCTATCCAAGTTGTTGCAAGTGGCACTATTTTATTCTTTTTTATGGCTGAGTAGTATTCCATTGTATAAATACACTACAGCTTCTTAAACTAATTGTGGGTATAATTTGTTACACATCAATGGATAACTGATACAAACATACAAGATGTTTAATTGCAGGGTAGTTGCTAAGAACAAAAGATTCAAAACAACTTAGGTGCCCTGCATTAGTAGGAAATGACTTGTCCCAACCTCAGATTGGGTTGTCACACCCCTAACGGCAGGGCAACCTCAACTATCATGGGCTGGGAGATATTCTGGTTGAGATGCCTCAGGAGGAAGCCCAGCCTCAGAACGTGGTCTGGAGCAGCTGAGCCCCAGGCCCTCCTAGTGCACGTCAGTTCTCCAGCTTTGCTAAAGACACAGGAGCCAGAATTCCACACACATGCCTTATCTTTCTTTTCCCTGTCACCCCAAGAACTTCCTTTCCCTTCCTCTGATAGAGTCTTCTTCATGGCCAGCATTGATCATAACTGTGATTAAATTATCGCCCATGTGATTCTTTGTCTAATGTACATCATTTTGTGTAGAGGATGCTGTGGGCACCCTTCCCGGATCTCCTTTACTGCCTGGTGCACTTGTACCCCCAGCTGCTGCAACTATTGTCTGCTAATGGCTCACAGCCACCCCTGGTGAATTTCCCTCATCCAAACTGCCTCACCAGGGTGGTTATGCCCCCCAGCACAAACAGACCTTAGAGAGGTCCATACCAAAAATGGATTGGCATGGGAAACCAGAGGCTGAACCCCTGGCATCAAAATGGGACCAACTCTGATGCTGGTCATGCTCTAGGGTCCCCCTACCCAGAGCAATGGAGGCTTGATTCCAGGTGAGCCCACTTCCTTGCCTGCTCCTTCCCTAACTGGTCCTGCATCCCTCACTCCCTCACAAGTTTCCCCCAGACTCACACAACTTTTACCCCCATCTCAGGCTTCTAGAGAACCCAACCAAGCCAGGGTAGAAGTCAGCTCTCTGAAGGTCGGAACTGGATCTGGTGCAATGCTGGGCACATAGTAGTTGCTCAATAAATGTTTCTGTGGCCAAGTCATAAGCCCACATTACTATCTGGGGAGAATGTGGAGGAGTTCTATTACCCATGTTCATAAGAGAGGCTGACCAAAAAGTATCACCACATTTTGTCAAAATCTTCCATCCCCAGTCATCTTTACTACATTCCTCCTGCAAACTCAAGATCCATCAACACTTTCATGTGCTTTGAGCATATGGAGGCCAAGGACTTGTCAGAAAAGAAGGCACGTTGATCTATTTGCTTCCTTTGTTGCTTGTGTTTTTGGTGTTATTCCCAAGAAACCATTGTTAATACAAGGTCATGGAGATTAACCCCCAAGTTTTCTTCTAAAAGTAGTATGATTTTAGCTCTTATGCTTAGGTGTTTGATCCATTTTGAGTTAATTTTTGTGTATGGTATGAGGTAAGGGTCCAACTTCATTTGTTTGCATGTGGATATCCAATTATTCTAGTACCTTTTGCTAAAGAGACTATTCCTTCCCCATTGAATGGTCATGGCACCTATGGTGAACTGAATGTTTATGTCCCCACTAGATTCATATGTTGAAGTCCTAACCCACAATGTGATGGTATTAGGAAGTGGGACCTTTGGGAGGCGATTAGAGTTTAATGAGCTCATGAGGATGGGGTCCTAATAATGAGATTAGTACCCTTATAATTCTCTCTCTTTCTTTGTCTCTCTCGGTCTTTCTGCCATGTGAGGACACAGCAAGAAGGCAGCCCTTTACAGGCCAGGAAGAGAGCTCTCACCAGGAACCGAATTGGCTGGCATCTTGATCTTGGACTTCCAGAACTGTGATAAATAAATGTCTGTTGTATGAACCACTCAATGTGTGGAATTTTGTTACAGCCACCCAAGCAGACTAAGAGAGCGCCCTCGTTAAAAATCAATTGATTATGAATGTAAGGCTTTATTTCTGGATTCCCAATTCTATTCCATAGATATATTTGTCTATCCTTATGCTAGTACCATGCTGTCTTGATTACTGTGGCTTTGGATTAATTTTCAAAATCAGAAAGGGTGGTCTTCCAACTCTGTTCTTCTTTTTCAAGCTTGTTTTGGGGGAGAAATGTCTGTTCAAGTTCTTTGCTCTTTTTAAATTGAGTTATTTATATATTTTTACTGTTAAGTTGTAAGAGTTCTTTTTATATTCTGGATACAAGTCCCTTATCAGATAGATGATTTGCACGTGTTTTCTCCCATTCTGCAGGTTGTCTTTTTCACTTTCTTGATGTTATCATTTGGGGCACAGAAGTTTTTCATTATGATGAAGTCTAAATCATCTGTTTTTCCTTTAGTTGCCTGTGCTTTTGCCGTCATTGCTAAGTAACCGTTGTCTATTCTAAGGTCGCAGATTGATTCCTGTATATGGTAGGGGTCCAACTTCATTCTTTCACATGTAGATATCCAGTTGTCCCAGCACCATTTGTTGAAAAGACTGTTCTTTCCCACTGAATTGTCTTGACACCCTTGTAAATGCTTTTTTTAGTATGTGTATGTGCCGTGCAATATTTGGGACAAACTTAGGGTAAAACATTTTCATATGTTTATCTGAAATTCGAGTTTACCTGGGTGTCCCGCATTTGTATTTGCTGAATCTGGCAACTCTATACTGGCATCTAGTGGGTAGAGACTAGGGATGCTACTAAACTTCGTATGACGCTCAGGACAGCCCTCCTGAAAACGAAGTTTTACCCAAAATGTCAATCGTACTGAGGCTGAGAAATCCTGGTGTGAAATAAACACAAGGATAGCATCACTTGACAACCAGCACCCCAGCAACTCTGAGAGTAGGTGACATCAGCCCATTTTCCAGGAGTGGAAACTGAAGCTCAGAGCAGGTAAGGCAAACTCGGGGGGCAGTGGGAGTGGAATTCACTTAGATTCTTTTTAAAAATCATCCAGGAGAATTTGTCCCAGAAGAGAGAAAGGGGCTTGTGAAAGGGACCTGGGCTACCCACTATGGATGTAGGCATCTCAGATCAATCTCCACGGATCCCACCCTCCACCCCTGCCAAAAACTTAGTCTGAGAAAATGTTAAGGCATTTGCACCTTAACACTACTCCAGGGGCTTCTTTAGGATGTCACGTGGAGAGGATGAGAAATAAAACAATGCTTGGTCTGGCCACAGTCTCATCACTGGAGGGTCCGGAGTCACTTTTGTTTACTTGGTTGTTAGTCATTTTTTAAAACCTACCAAGCAGTCATTAACATTCACCCTCTCTAGTGGGTTGAATGGTGTTCCTCCAAAAGATATGTCCAAGTCCCAACCTCCAGAACCTATGAATGTGATCTCATTTGGAAAAAGGATCCTTGCCGATGTAATTAAATAAAAGATCTCAAGATGACATCATTATGGATTTAGGGTGAGCGCTAAATCCAATGACAGGTGTCCTATAGGACACAGAAGACGAGAAACATAGAGGAGACCGTGTAATGATGGAGGCAGAGATCAGAATGATGCAACCACAAGCCAAGAAATGTCTGGAGCCCCCAGAAGCTGAAAGAGGGAAAGAAAGATCCTTCCCTAGAACCTCCAGAGGGAGCACAGCTCTGCCAAGAACTTGATCCTGGACTTCTGGCCCCCAGAACTGTGAGAGAATAAATTCCTGTTGTTTTCCCAAGAAAAGAGATACATGGACATGTACTGCAATGCTCGTAGCAGCACTATTTACATTAGCCAAGACATGGAAGCAACCTAAATGTCCACCAACAGATGACTGGATAAAGAAGTTGTGGTATATATATACAATGGAATACTACTCAGCCATAAAAAAGAACAAAATAATGCCATTTGCAGCAACATGGATGGACCCAGTGAAGTAAGCCAGAAAGAGAAAGAAAAATACCATATGATATCACTTATATGTGGAATTATAAAAAACCAAACAAAATTATTTACAAAACAAAAACAGACTCATAGACATAGAAAATAAACTTATGGTTACCAGAGGTGGTGGGGGAGGGGGTGGGAATGGATAAATTAGGAGTCTGAGATTTTCAGATACCAACTACTATATATAAAAATAGAGAAACAAGAAGTTTATACTGTATGGTACAGGGAACTATATTCAATATGTTGTATTAACTTATGGTGAAAAGAATATGAAAATGAATATATGTATGTTCCTATAGGACTGAAACATTGTGCTGTACACCAGAAACTGACACACTGTAAACTGACTATATTTCAAAAAAAATATTAAAAGTAATAACGGTGATGATGGTTACACAACATTTCATTAATGTCCTTAATGCCACTGAATGGTACAGATAAAATGGCAGATTTTATGTTACATATATTTTTCCACCAAAAAATATCTAAAAGGATAAAATTCAATTAAAAAGAAAAATACAACGCATGGCTGTGTTCTAACCATGAAGGATAGACTGTTGATGGGTTTGTGGTAATGAAAGCAGGTCTGGATTTACATTCCCACCCTGCTATCTGATTGCTGTGTGACCTCTCTCAAATGTCTTGGCCTCTCTGTGCCTCATCTGTGAAATGGAATTCTAGTGGCCCCAACACCCCATAGTGTCTTACTTGGCAGGCATAGGGCAGTAGCCAGCCAGCAATTATCAAGTCAGCTCTTTATAGATGCTCAATGTTCTTTACTTTGTCTACATTTTAACAATTCACTATTGGCATTTAAAAAAACAAAACAAAAAATTATTTCAGACCATGCCAAAGTCCCCTCGGGGCCTCCACCACAGGCACATGTCTCTCTCTCAGCCTAGTCTGGGTCCCAGGCAGATCTCTGCCAATCCCAGTCCTGTCCCCCTCAGTGACTTAACTCAGCCTGGCTTGCACCCCTGAATTCACCCACCAGTCCTGAATCCACAACTCTGCCCCCACATCCTAGTCCAGTCCTTCCTTGAGTTCCATGCCAGCCTCCAAGTCCAGGAAAACGGAATTCTTCTCTCGTACCAAGAGAGGTCCCTCGAGGGTAAGCAGCAGCCATGGCTGCTGTAGGGAAATTCCATGACTTTGGAAAAAAGGATATTTAGAATCTTAGCTTTTCCCCAGCCCAGTCGCTTTGAAATCCCATCTGTCGGGCTCCCGGCTCCCACAGAAGTGGCCCTCGCCAGCCATGCCCTTGCTGAGATGTGGCCAGCCCAGGCTGACTGTGGACCCCATTTGGGGCTCCCTCCAGGAACAGTGGGTGCTTGTGGGTTTCTAGGGGCCCCCCTCGTGGTCTGATTCTTGCTTCAAAGGGGCCCCTTGTGGGACATGGATGTGTGGCCAAAGCCCCAGCGATGCTGGTGGGGAAAGAAAAATAGGCGTGTGTGTATGTTTTATAGCCTTCCTCCACTCTCTGAACGGCCTCTTTGAAGGTGATGATGGGTCACAGCAGGCCTTGGGTTGGGGGGACAGCGGGCAGCTACCTTGATTCTAATTCAACCACAGGTTGCTTTTTTGGGGGATATGCTGTGGGGTGTCTGGAGAGGTGGGTTTTGGTCTGGCCTCAAAGCTCCGGTTCCCAAAGAGACTCAAGGCTGCTATTGTGAGAGGCAAGGCTCCGGGGAAGAAGTCAGTCCCAAGGGACCCCCTTCTATTCCCATACCAGGCTGCACGCTGGGCTATATTTCGGGTGGAATTTCACTGCAGCTGTTTCAGAAGGTGTTGGGATGGGAAACTGAATAATACCTCCCGGTGAGCCCCGACCCAAGTCACTCTCCCCACTTCACAGAGAGCTATGTGGCCTCTTGCAGCAGGGAGATGGCCAATAAGCAAAAGTCATCAGAAATTAGTAACTGGGGTGGTGGGTTCAAAGGTGACAAAACGATAAAAAGGAGAACGGACCACATCACACACACCAGTAGGGCCACCATCCAGAACGGAAAGCAGTGTCTCAAAGAGGTGTGTGTATCCGTGTCCACAGCAGCACTAGTCACCATCGCCAAGAGGTGGAAACAACCCAAGTGTCCATCAGATGATGAACGAATAAACAGAAGGAAGTGCCTCCTTGTGGTGGAATGTTACTCGGCCATGAAGAAGAATGAAGCTCTGACACATGCTACAACATGATGAACCTTGAAAACATCACGTCCAGGGAAAGAATCCAGACAGGGAAGGCCACACAGCATATGGTCCCATTTCTATGAAATGTCCAAAAAGGCAAGTACACAGAGACAGAAAGCAGATTAGTGATTATAGAGGCTGGGGGAGAGAGGATGGGAAGTGACTGCTTAGTGGGGACAGGGTTTCCTTTTGAAAGTATTCTGGAACTAGACAGAGGTGATGGTTACACATGAAGTGAATGTACTTAAGGGCACTGAATTGTCACTTTAAAGTGGTCAAAATGGTAAGTTCCGTGTTGTATGTATTTTACCACAAAAAAGGAAAAAAGAAAAGAAAGGAACCTGTCCCAGTCTCCTCCTGACTTAGTCAGGACCCAAGCCTCACCCATCAAATGGAGCAAAATCAAATCCTTCCTGTATAAGTCAAGATTCCCCAGGGAAACAGAACCAATCAGTTATATATAGACATACAAAAAGAGATCCATTGTGAGGGATTGTCTTACATGATTCTGGAAGCTGAGAAGTCCCACAATCTGCCATCAGCAACCTGGAGCCCAGGAGAGTCAATGGTGTAGTTCAGTCCAAACCCAGACACCCAGGGAGATGACAGTGGAAGTCCCAGCTGAGTCCCAAAGATCAAAGACCAAAGCACCTATGTCTGAGGGCAGGAGAAGGTGGAGAGCCCAGCTTGGCAAGAAAGAGCACATTCACCCTTGCTCCACTTTTTTGTTTTATTCTGGTCCTCAGTGGAGTGTTAGATGCCCACTCATATTGATGAGGGTGAACTTCCTTACTCAGTCCTCTGATTCAGATGCTAAGCCCTTTGGAAACACCCTCGCAGATGCAGCTAGAAATAATGTTTTACCAGCTCTCTGGGGACTCCTTAGCCCAGCCAGGTTGACACTCGTAATTAACCATCAAGAGCTAGAAGAGATACTGCGAGCTCCTGATATCACACATACAAGTTCTTTCGTTAATTACAGTGACTGTCAATTGAGAGGTTATTATTCTTCTGTCCTAAGCATGTCACATGGACCATTTCATTCACTCTTCTTGACCAGGCAGGGACTGGCATGATCACCATTGTACAGAGAGGCAAAGTCACTTACCTGAGGCTGCACAGCCAGGGAGGGGCTGAGCTGGGAAATCAGTGCAGATCTGTTGGATTGAAGGATGTTTTTAGCTTCCAGAAATTTCATGCTTGTCAAATGCCTCATGGAAAGTTTGGTCACCAGCTCTCTTTTCCTTTCCCCAGAAGACCTTCTTTCTGTTCTTCAAAAGCACACAGCCCATTCTGGCCTCAGGGCCATTGCATAGGCTGTTCCCTCTGCTTGGAATGGTGTTTCCCACACCCCTGAGCTGCTAACACCTTCAGATCTTGGCTCAGATGTCAGGTTTTAGGGAAGCCTTCTCTAGCTTTCCCAAGATGATCAAACCACTGTGCCTGTCATGGCCTTATTCCCTCTTCTCCCAGATGTAACTTCACTTGATGTGTTTATCTGTATTTCTCTCCCTCCCCCTGTGAAGCCTTGTGAAGATCTGACATGAGGTCTATATGAATTTCTTGAGGTTGCCACATAAATGGCCACACATGGCAGCTTACAAGAAAAGGAATTTGTTCTCTCACAGTTTTGGAGGCCAGAAGTCTAAAATCAATGTATCAGCAGGGCGGTGGTTCCCTTTGAAGGTTCTAGAGGAGGATACTTTTTTTGCCTCTTCCAGCTTCTGGGGGTACCCGCATCCCTTGGCTTGTGGCCACATCACTGCAGTCTCTGTCTCCATCTTCTCACAAACTTCTTCCCTGTATCTGTGCCCTCTCCTCCTCTTAGAAGAACAGCAGTTATTGGATTAAGGTCCCCTCTGCTCTAGTATGACCTCATCTTTTTTTTTTTTTAAATTATTTTGTGTGTCTGTGTGGCGGGGAGGTAATTAGGTTTCTTACTCACTTCTTTTAATGGAGGTACTGGGGATTGAACCCAGGACCTCGTACATGCTAAGCATGCACTCTACCACTTAAGTTATACCTTCCCCTAGTATGACCTCATCTTGATGACATCTGCAAAGACCCTATTTCCAAATAAGTCACATTCACAGGTACCAGGAGTTAGAACTTCAGCTTATCACCTTGGGGGCCAAATTCAACCCATAACAATGTCTACCACGTAGTTATGCTCATTGAATGTTGGTTGGACAAGTAAATGATATTATATTGAGACTCAATTCCAAGTTTCCACTAGACCTCAGGACACGGCCTGGGAGATTAGTTCATGTGTAAAACTTGAAGTCTGCTCGCTTCCCAGCCTGAGTGAGTTTCAGGAACATCTAAAGTATTCCTAGAAGGCCAAAACTACCCCCTAAACCAGGAAAGACTATGACTCAGCATCTCATCGGAAAACTTAGGACAACAATAATGAAAAAAGGCTGAGCTCTCAAGCAAAATAAAAAAGCACACAGATTGAAAGGACAGTAAGAGGCCACGACTGACCCTCACATCAGCCCAGGCCCAAGGGTGGGGGACAGCGCTGGGTGGGTGAGGATGCAGGACCCTGCGGATGTGAATGGTGGGGGGCATGGGCAGTTTGGGAAAAAGGACTCAAAAATGTACAAACTGTTTGGCTGAGGGTTTGCACATCCAGGAATTTACTCAGATGAACTCACATGGGTACCCACAGGACAAGGTACTAGGATTTTTACTGTCATATGGAAAACACCAGGAGCTACGCGTGCAGAGCATACTTAATCAGAAGAGTCTGAGGGGGAGGGTATAGCTCATTAGAGGGGAAGGTATAGCTCAGTAAGGGGGAAGGTATAGCTCAGTGGTAGAGTGCATGTCTAGCATGCATGAGGTCCTGGGTTCAATCCCCAGGACCTCCATTAACATAAATAAATAAACCTAATTACCTCCACACCCCCCCCCCAAAAAGAGATTCTCTCCTTGACCAAACTCAAAGCAAACTCCTGTAAGCTGTCTTCTCAACTAGGCCCCAACCTTGGCCTATAAATACTTGCACAAAACTAACATGGTAACACTAACATGATATCCATAGTAACACTAACATGATATCCATAGTAACACTAACATGGTATCCATAGTAACACTAACACGGTATTCGACAGCTCAAGGCCACATCCCTAGGATGACCCCAGCCCCTCTTATAGTGCCTGTCTGAGAAAACTCAGGGCTTCTGAAAGAATTGACCACTTGTTCCAGCCAACTCCTGAGGCTGAGGTCCCTTGTCTCCCGGCCTTGGCGGGAGGGTAGGAGCCAAACTTCGAGAAGCATTAGTTGGCAAACCCAGATGGGTTTCACCTGAACCAACTCCTCCTTCCTGCTTTTTGTACTTTTCACGTCTCTGATCCTACAGAGCCCCCACAGCAGAGTGATTCAGGTTTTTTGCTTTTGGTTTTTTTTGCAGAGTATATTCCATTACAGTTTATTGAAAGATATTGGGTATAATTCCTTGTGCTATAAAATAAATCCTTCTTGCTTATCTATTTTATGTATAGTAGTCTGTATCTGTCAATCCCATAGCACTAATTTGTTCCTCCCCCCTTCCCTCTCCCCTTTGGTAACCATAAGTTTGTCCTAATTGCTTCAACTGGTGTCCAGCTTCATTTATCTTTTTTTAAAAATAATTTTTATTTATTTATTTTTAAAAGTTAAGCTTTTGGGGGGGAGGGGGTGTAACTAGGTTTATTTATTTACTTGTTCGTTTTTTGAAGTTTTTTTAATGGAGGTACTGGAGATTGAACCCAGGACCTCGTGCAGGCTAAACATGTGCTCTACCACTGAGCAATTACCCTCCCCACCAGCTTCATTTATCTTTGACAAAGTGGAGTTTCTCCCTCCTTAGGGAAACCTCAGTTTTGTTCCTGAATCCTCTCAGCTGATTGGATGAGGCCCACCCCACCTGGGCAGTTGGTCAGTTGGTTCCGGATGTTAACCACATCCACGAAATACTCCAAAGCAACACCTGGACTGGGGCTTAAAGGATGACTAGGCACTAATGCCTAGCCAGGCTGACATGTGGAACTAACCATCGTACTGTCTCAGGATAATTGAGGGTTCTGGCTCCTGGTGGTAAAGTGCCCACCTAGCCATGTACTTGGGGGCATCACACCCATGGCTCTGTGACCACCTGCAGAGGAGGCCACCACCCAGCTCCCCCACAGGGCTGCCCTTGTCTATGACAGCCTTGGGAGATAGCGTGTCCTCTGGGCTCCACCTCCCCCACAGGACATCATCCAACAGGATGCTTCTCCATGTACCCCAGTATGTCCGCTGCCCTTGGCCTTTGTCTGCACAGCTCACCCAGATATTTCCACTCCTCTCAGCCTGAGCCAGCACTTTCTCCAGGCTTCTAAGTGTCAGTTCAGCAACTACCTGCCCCATCATGCCCTGGGTCCCTGCCAGGAGGTTAAATCCCGTGTCCCAAGAATGTGCCCCCTGAGTCAATGCGCTCCAGCTCCTCTGGTCTTACATTCTGGTGCCCAGATCAAACACCTTCAAAACGAAGTGGGGAGGATATAGCTGAGTGGTACAGTGTGTGCTTGGTGTGCATGAGGTCCTGGGTTCAATCCCCAGTGCCTCTGTTATGGGGCTAAAAAAAGAAGTGAAAGCAGTGACTTGAACAGATGTTTGCACATCCATGTTCATAGCAGCATTATTCATAGCAGCCAAAAGTAGAAACAACCCAAACATCCATCAATGGATGAATGGATAAGCAAAATGGTTCATACATGCAATGGAATATTATTCAGCCTTAAAAAGGAAGGAAATTCTGACACATGCTACAACATGGTTGAACCTTGAGGACATGATACTGAGTGAAATAAGCTGGTCACAGAAAGGCAATACTGTATGATTCTATTTATATGAGGTCCCTAGAGTAGTCAGATCCATAGAGAGAGAAAACAGAATTGTGGTTGTCAGGGGGTGGGGGGAAGGGGGAATGGGGAGTTAGCCTTTAATGGGGACAGTTTCTGTTTTGCAAGGTGAAAAAAGTTCCATGAGTGGATGGTTCCATGGGCACCACAATATGAATGGACTTACCCCACCAGAAATGGACACTTAAAAATAGTGAAGTTGGTAAATTTTATGTTATTTTATTACAATTTTTTGAAAAGAGAGGGAATAAAGAGAAACTTCAAGGAGATGACCACCAGAGACAGATTTCATTTGGAACCTGACTGTAACACATGAACTGTAAAAAGTCATCTTTGGAGACAGCTGGGGAAATTGGTAGATGGGTGATGCATCGTGGATGCTCATGAAAATCCCTGTGGTTTTAGGGGCGCTAAGCAGCAGAGAAACAGAAAATGACTGGAGGCTCAGAAATACTTTAAAATAGTTCAGCAAAGTAAAGTAAAAATAAATTGAAAAAAAAGGGGGAGTAACCCTGAAAACAACATGCTGAGTGGAAGAAATCACAAACCCCACATAATGTATGATCCCATTTATGTGAAATGCCCAGAACAGGCAAATCCACAGAGACAGAAAGCAGATCGGTAGTGTCAGGGGCTGGGGGAGGGGGGTGGAGAGGGTCTGCAAATGGGGACGGGGTTTCCTTTGGGGTGATGGGAAGGCTCTGGGATTAGATAGGGGTGGTGGCTGCATAACGCTGTGAATATGCTAAAAACCACTGAATCGTACACTCTAAAATCATGCATTGTAGAGTGTGTGAGCTCCATCTCAAGAAAACTGTTTAAAAATAATGATGATAGTGGGCAGAAAACCTAAACAGACATTTCTTCAATGGAAATATACAAATGGCCAACAGGCACATGAAAACATACTAAGTATCACTAACTATCAGAGAAATGCAAATCAAAACTACAATGGGGTATCACCTCACACCAGTCAGAATGGCCATGATTAAAAAGTCCACAAATGATAAATGGTGGAGAGGGTGTGGGGAAAAGGGAACGCTCCTAAACTGCTGGTGGGAATGTAGTTTGGTGCAACTATTATGGAAAACAGCACGGAGGTTCCTTAAAAAACTAAAAATAGACTTACCATATGATCCAGCGATCCCTGGGCATATATCCAGAAAAGATGAAACCTCTAGTTTGAAAACCCCAATTTCATAGCAGCACTGTTTACAATTGCTAAGACATGGAAGCAACCTAAATGTCCATTGACAGATGACTGGATAAAGAATTTGTGGTGTATGTGTGTGTGTGTATGTATATATATATATATATATCACATATGTATATATATGATGGAATACTACTCAGCCATTAACAAGAATAAAACAATGCCAATAAACATGGATGGACCTAGAGATTGTCATGCTAAGTGAAGTAAGCCAGAAAGAGAAAGAGAGATACTATATGCTTTCACTTATATGTGGAATCTAAAACAATGAGATAAATGAACTTATTTACAAAACAGAAATGGACTCACAGACATAGAAAACAAACTTGTGATTACCAAGGGGGGAAGGGGATGGGGAGGGATAAATTGGGAGTTTGGGATTTGCAGATACTGACTACTACATATAAAATAGATAAACACGGTCCTACTGAATAGCACAGGGAATTATATTCAATTCCTTATAATAGGCTATAATGAAAAAGAATATGAAAAGGAATACAGATATGTGTATAACTGAGTCACTATGCTGTACACCATAAATGAACACAACATTATAAATCAACTATACCCCAATTAAAAAATAATGATGATAGTAAAGTGAGACCAACGTTTGATAATTTAGAGTCTGTTAAATGGGTCCATGGTGAGGGTAATGTGTGATTCTCTCCATTTGACGGTATGTTTGAAAATTTTTATAATGAATGAAGGGAGTATTTCATGGAGGGGATGGGATTTATTGAACCAGAGGTTCACACCTGTCCTTCTGGAGCAAGACCTCAGTGGCCAGCCCCCTCAGCGAGGTGTCCAGGTGGGAGGTGAACCCAGGGCTCACTCTAGACCTCAGGTTTGGTTGACTGCAGGCCCCTGGCTGAGCACGGATCTGACTTTCCCCACAGCCTTTCCGGGCCGGGACCCAGACTCCACAATCAGTAGGATCTGGGTCAGCGATCACCCAGGCCTGAGACCTCCCTGTGCCAGTGGGGTTTCCCAGGAACGTTTGCTGAGGTGCAGAGGGAATTACTGCGGACACATCCTGGGAACATCCTGCCCCAGCCAATTTCCTTGCCCCAACCGGTTCTGCTTGGGGCAAGGTGCCTTTTTCGGTCTAGACTGTCCAAAGAAGGGTTGGTGTATTCCTGGTTTACCAAACTCGGCACAAGGAAGCCAGCTTTGCTGCGGAAAACAGGTTTGAGGTTTCTCAAACAGTTCGATGTGGAATTCCCCCACGACCCAGCAATTTCACTCCCAAGAGAAATGAAAACAGGTGTTCAAACCAAAACTTACACGTGTGTGCAGCACGAGTCAGTTACCAAAAGTGGAAGTGACCCAAATGTCCATGAACAAAATGTGTCCAATCATCCAGTGGAACATTACACAGCTATAAGAGCGAGCGAAGCGCTGAAACTCTACATCATCATGGATGAATCTCGAAACCATCACCCCTAGTGAAAGAAGCCAGACACAAAAGGCCACGTATTGTATGACTCCATTTACGTGAAATGTCCAAACAGGCAAATCCATAGCAATGGGAAAGCGGATTAGTGGTTCCCAGGGGTGAAGGAGGTAGGGGATGGAAAGTGATAGTTAATGGGTACAAGATTTCTTTTTAGGATGATTAAAAAGTTCTGGAATGAGGCAGGGGTGATGGTTGCACAACACTGTGAATGTCCTAAATGCCACCGAATTGTTCACTTTAAAATGGTGATTTCTACGTTATGGCAATTTCACCTCAATTAGACAAAAGAAAGGCGGCTTTGGAACTGCTCTGCCTGTGTTGGGCTCTGCCCCTTCGCTTACTCCCTGAATCCTCTTGGGCAAGCTGCCACCTTCCCTGGTCTCCTTTATAGTCCTGTGACCTGGGGTACTCTAGCGCCCTTTCCCATCTGATCTCAATCCCTACCAGAGGGCAAGACAGGTCTCACTTTTTCCCGCTGGGTCTCTAGCATCCGACAGAGACCAGCACACAGTAGGAGTGCAGCAAGCGTTTTTTGAATGAATAAATGTTGGGAAAATGCATGAGTTCCAGGCTTTATCCGGAGCCTCTCTCTTTCTGGGATATTTCTCCCCACTCCAGGAAGATGGGGGCCATGGGGGATTTTACTTGGCTAGGAAACCCCTGCAGAACCCAGGCCTCTAGGGCAAGCTGGGTCCGAGCCGCCCTGCAGAAGGAACAGCGGCGTGACGAGGCCTTTCCACTCTGTGGTCAGACTCCCAGCCCCGAGAGCCATAAAACAGCTCTGCTCGGACTGGAAACATTTTCTTTTAATATATTCCTGGAGGCGTTGGCAAGACCTGCGAGGAAAATTCCAGGCGAATAGGGAGAGAGGTCTTTGGCATCCACTGAGGGCCTAGAGGGGGTAGCTAGACCTAGGGCCTTGGGGGTACCCAGCTTTGCTGGGGGGAGACCAAGGGGCCCCAGCAGGGCCAGGTGACTGTCAGCATGTTTTTTGGGTTTGGGAGGCTTCTGCTGACCAACAGATCTCCTTGAGTCCTGTGGTGGCGGGGGACAGCGGGTGGCCCCACCAGTTGGAGACAGTTCTCCACAGGAATTCATATAAAGCTGCTTTGAGATGTTCCCAGCAAGCAGGAGCGTGTTGAGCCCACAGAGTGCTGACGTCTGAGGAAGGAGCCTCCCAGTGCCCAGGGCAATGGGGTCCACCTCCCATGGGTCCCTATTACCCAAGGATGGAGTCTAGACCTCATCGTCTGGCCTGTCTAGCTTTATTGCCCTCTCTCCCCTCACCCCATATGAGCTAGGCCCCACCACACCCAGGTCTAGTAATGCTGTCTTGTTCTCCATCACCTCCAGGTCTTTGCCCACACTGGTCCCCCACACCCTGAGCACTCTTTGTGGACTCTGACCTGGCTTATTCTCGTCCCTCCTTCAGTTGGAGCTTAGAGGTCCCTCCTCCTTGCCCCCCATTGCTGCCTGTGCACCTTCCATCACATCACCAGCCACCTTGGCATGTATTGAGGTTGAAATTCTTGGTTATAAATCCTGGGGCATTGCTGGGGGAGGTCACGGAGCCTCAGGCGGGTAGAAGTTACTCAAACCTCGTCACTGAGGCTGGTATGTCGTTTTGTCCACAAGAAGACAGAACCCCACCTACTATGTAGGTACTAACTGTACTAACTATACTTTACCCCCTGCACACAGTGGTACATGCTGAGGGTAAAGCATGGTTTGGATTTGTATGAACATACACACAAAGAAGATAATTTCAGAGTGTGAGAGTATTTGGAAGAAAATTGGGTGAAAGTATCTTTGCTCAGGGTAGAAGGCCTCCTAAGTTTGGTGATATTTAAGCTGAGACCTCAAAGATAGGAAAGTACTGTGTAAATACTGGAGAATGAGAATTTCAGACAGAAAGGATGGCTCGTGCAAAGGCCCTGGGGTGGGAAAGGGCGTGGCTGTTGGCAGAATAGTGAGGAGGCCAGTGTCACTGGAGCAGAGTGAGGAGATGGGCCAGAGGGATAGGCCAAAGTCAGATCATGTGGGGCATTGCAGACACAGAGAAGAGGTGGAATTTATTCTGAGAGTAATGGGGAGCCATGGAGGCTGTGTGAGCCAGAGAGAAACATGATCTGATTTATGATTTTGAGACATCCTCTGTGGCTGCTGAGGGGAAGAGGAAGGGCAGTGTCCAGGCAGGAATCAGCAGGGTGGAGACTACAGCAAGGCTGCAGGGAGGGGTAAAGTGTTTGGATTTGTATGTTTTGGAGGCTGAGGGGACAAGGGCTGCTGACAAACTGAACATGGTGGGGGGTGGAGGGAGGAGCCTCAGACGCTGCCCAGGTCTCAGGCCCAGCACGGAGTGGATGGTGGGGCATTGCCTGAGACAGGAAGCCTTAGAGAGATGACATCAGGGGACCAACAGCCATGCCTTGGCTGTGTGGTCAAGGTGTCTGGTTGGAACCACACGTCTGGGCCAGGCCGGCCAGGCTCCAGATGAAACCGTGGACCTTGTGGGCCAAGAGTGGCCTTTGACGTCCAGGCCTGGATGGGGTCCACTGGGGAGAGGCAAGCAGGGGTCTGGGCCAAGCCCTTAACCCCCAGCCTTTGTGCAAGCGGGCAGGGCCCCTATATTCCCCATCTGGGTCCTTTTGTCCCAGCTGGAAATCAGGACCAAGTCGAGAAGTCCAGATGTGGAGTTGGCTGCAGCCCCATGACCGTGCGGTTTGGGGAGGTCTGGCATCCAGGCGTCCAGAGGGTCAGGCCTCCATGTGGCCTCACTGGCCACGGCACGGCCGGGTGTGGGGGGGCAGGATGGTTTCAACTTTGAGTCTCAGGAGGCAACTGCAAAGGTTAAAAAAATAACCACCAGCACCGAGGCCTCACCCCTCCTGGTGTCAACCCTAGCGCCGGGTGGAAAAACAGGTCCTGGGACCCCCGCCAACCCACAGGTCTGAGACCCGCCCAGGGGCCTGTTTAGGAGCAGGGGTGGGGGTCAGGAGGGCAAGAAGCTGGGTCCCAACATTTCTCTGGTTTATGAAAGGTGACTCAGTTTCCTATTTGGAACAGGGGGCATCGCTCTGGGATCGCATCCACATTCAAGGTCTCCCAAAGCACCAGCCGCGCGCCCACCAGAGGGCCATGCTCTAGTGACCAACTCCTCAGACAAGCCTCCCAGGCCGACAGGACAGGGTGCAGGATTCCCTGGATGCTGCCACATCCCTGGGCCTCAGTTTTCCATCTCTACAATGGGGAGAAAAACAGCCCCCACCTCAGGGAGTCTGCATTATCCCCATGACAACTTGTCTTTGTCGAACCATCCATGACCCAGCCTGGGGCACCATGGGCAAGACCCTGGTGGCCCCCAGTCTTCCAGGCCAGGGGCGCAAGTCAGCGGCTTAAAATCAGGTGGAGGTCGGAACCGGGTTGAATCGTTTTCAGGGCTTCCGATCCCAGTCACTAGGAGGAAGTGGTTCCAGTGTGGCTTAAGGACTGGGAATTGGTGGCAGGGGCAGGGGGAGGGACGGGGACAGGGTTTCAGTTTTTCAAACTGAAAGTGTCCTGGAGATGGATGGGACTGGCTGCACACCAAACTGTACACTGATGAAGTCGGTAAGTTGTATGTTGTATGTTTTTACTACCATAAAACATACGTTTTAAAAAAGGTGACGATTGAAATCAGATCTGCCTCTCATTTGCTATGTGGCCTTGAGCAAATGTCTTGCCCTCTCTGGGCTTCTGTTTGTCCCCTGCCTCCCTCCCTTTCAGTTTTGGGTCAGAGTCTCAACCCTGATCTTGATGATTCCCTGTGATTCTACATTTCCCCAGTTTCAATCTTTGGGGGCTTGATGTGGGGCTGGGGTCGAGGGAGACGAACATCAGCTGAGCAGTCTTGCAATGAGTGATGGGGCGAGGAACTAGTGAGTGTGGTCTCCTTGGCCACCAGCCAGCTATTTGGAAATAACAGGCTGGCGGTGGCAGCCGTTCTGGGTGAAGCCTGTTTCCTTGTGATGTTCAAGGTTGCCTGGTACCCAGGGGGAGGTCAAGAGGCCAGCAGAGTTAAGAAGGGCCTGGAGCTGCCCCCGGTGGCAGCTTTCCCTGGAAGTCTGGGCCAGAGCTGAGACAGCCACCCTTCCTGCAGGCAGAGGGGGACAAGAGGAGCCTTGAACATAACATTTGGAGATGGAGGCAGAGGATGGAGACTTGGCACACGGCCAGGGTCACCCCCATTAAATCAGGTTGTGTCCAACAGCCTGTAATCCAGAAAATCCACTAAGACAGGAGGCAGTTTCCATTGTTTGCATATTGTGGCATCCAGGAGGGGCCAATCCCCTTCCCCACCTCAAGAGAATGACTTAAGCCCCTGGTCTGACCAATCAAAGCCCTCCATCTACAGATCACAGTGATTGGTTCAGGAAGGGCATGGAACTTGAGCTGGGCCAATGATCTTCAGCTCTGAGATTGCTGCTGAGCCTTGCAGGGGAAAGGTGTTCTGTTTCCTCTGGACCATGGGGCTGGAGAAATTTAAGCCTGGCCAGTCTTTGCCACTTCAAGGAGCAGGAAGAGAGCTGATCAGGGAGATGCAAAGCATAACCACAAAGAGACATCCTCTGACACCCACTAGGATGGCTATAATCAAAAAAGGTCGAAAAACCAAGTGTTGGCAAGGTTGTGGAGAAACTGAAACCCTTGTGCATTGCTTGTGGGAGTGTCAAATGTTGCAGCCGCTGTGGGAAACAGTGTGGTGGTTCCTCAGAAAGTAAAACGTAATTCATCATATGATCATATGATCCAGGGGTTTCATTTGCAGGTATATACCCAAGAGCATTGAAAACAGGTGTTCAAACTAAAACTTGCACACATGTGTTCATAGCATTTGTTATTCACAATAGCTAAAAGGTGGAAACAACCCAAATGTCCATCAACTGGTGAACAGATAAACAAAATGTGGTCCATGTGTACAATGGAATGCTATTCAGACATCAAAAGAAAGGAAGCTCTGATACCCGCTAAAACGTGGATGAACCTTGAAGACATGCATAGTGAGAGAAGGCAGACACAAAAGGTCACATGCAAGATTCCATTTCTATGAAATGTCTAGAACAGGAAAATCCATAGAGAAAGAAAGCAGATCAGTGGTTGCTGGGGGGGATGGGAGTGACTGATACTGGGGACAGGGTTTCTTCTGGGTGATAAAAATGGAACTAGACAGAGGTGATGGTTGCATGACATCACAAATGTACCCCAAACTACTGAATTGTACACTTTAAAATTGTTGAAATGATCAATTTTATGTCGTGTGTATTTTATCCCAGTTTTTGTTAATTCTTATTTTTTATTGAAGTGTAGTTGATTTACATTAGTTTAATGTATACAGCAAAGTGATTCAGTTATACATATACATATTTTTTTTTCAGATTCTTTCCCACTGTAGCTCATTACAAGAAATTGAATATAATTGCCTGTACTACATAGTAGGTCCTTGTTGTTTACCTATTTTATATACGGTATATGTATCTATTAATCCCAAACTCCTAATCTATTCCTCCTCCACCCTTTCCCCCCTGGTAACCACAGTTTGTTTTCTATGTCCATGAATCTATTTCTAGTTTGTAAATACAATTTGTATTTTTTTTAGATTCCACATATAAGCAACATCATATGATATTTATCTTTCTCTATCACAGCTTTTTTTTTTTTTTTAAGGAAGAAGACAGATGACAGAGAGACAGATCCTGAAGGCCTCGTTTGGGCTCTGGATCCAGCCATGCCTGAAGGCAACCCTGATGCTATGGTAAGGCAGCGAGGAATGGGCTTTCTCTCCCTGTAACTTGGTGTTTCATAAAATCAGCTGTGTTGTTTCATGCCCATGGCCTCATCATGTTGAGAAAAACCTTCACTGAAGGTGCCAGAGTCCTCAGGAGGGGTGGAACCCCCTGTCCCCTCTGGGTCTCTGCTTTCCCATCCATAAGATGGGAGGAGGGCAAAGTCTTTCCTCGCCAGCAATACCAGGTCCCAGTGTACACTCACTATTTTCATGTTTCATCCCCACGGCAGCCCTGTGAGCAAGATGTTTTGAGGTCAACAAGGGGAAGATGCTGACAAGGCCCAGGCTCCTGCCTTCCACGCTGGGTCACATCTGGAAGCAAACAACTGGGGCCCCAGAGAGGAAGCCCGGCTGGGTGGTGACGAGCTCGCACTTAGCATCCAGCAGGTCTGGGTTTGAGTCTCAGCTCTGGCCCTTTGTGACCCTTGGGCCTCAGTGTCCCCTCTCCAAAGCAGACTGGTTATTCTGGGCCGGGTTTGCTGGATGAACAGTTGCGGTCCCGGAGAACTCATTACTACATGGATGTCTGGTGGAATCCGAGCTGGGCTGTGACTCCCCGCGTGGGCAGAGGCTGGCGCTGGGGCTCGGGGGAGGAGGGGGAGCTTCCCAGTTTACCGCCACCCGGAGGCGACGCAGCCAGTGTACAGCCTCCCCCCCCATGCCGTGTTGCTGTTGGCTTTTATGAAGTTATGGATGTAGAAGGACCTCGTTGATTCTTTTTCCACTTGCCGCTGAGCACTCGGCGTCCCGGCGCGCCTGGCCAGAGGCTGGCACTGCTTCCCGGCACCTGGACAGCCTGACTTGGCCCTGACTAAAGGGACTCACTGAGTGTTTGGAGGCTGGTTGGCTCCAGGCGTTGGCGATGCGTGGTCCTTCTCTCCTGTGGCTGCCCCCCAGAGACTGGGGGAGAGCACCTCATAGCTCCTGTGGCCTCTGGGAGCCTCTTCCGACAGCCGACAGGTTGAGGCTGAGGCCAAGAGGGTGACTCTGATGGGGTCATCTCTGACACTTCATCCTGTGGCATCTCATATGTGGGATTGCCCAGTGCTGGGTCTCAGGCCCCCTGGACTCCTGTGGTTTCCACCAACCCACGGTCCTGTGCTTCTGTTGACTGGTGGCCACATCACTCTGGGGCTGTGGCTTTTAGCACTCTGTGGTCCTGTGATCCTAGGACCCCGCAGGTCCATGGCTTTAGCATGCTATGGTCCCATGGCTCTATTAACAGATGATGTTATGACTCTGTAATTCCTTAATTCTTAGGTGTTTTGGAACTTCCTGGCTCTAAAAAAGGGTAAATCATTCAACCCAGTGGGAAACAGAGTCAGGAAAACTCATGGGGTGGGTGTTCCAGTGAACTCCCCCCAGGACCATGTGGGCCAACAACAATAGTGTTATCACCCCTTTTCCAGAGAGCTCCACGTGCCTGTCATTGTCCCATAGCTCTCTCACAGACTGCCCCATTAGCTGCTGTGGTTTGGCCATACCTGGGAGGGTTTGATTAAACACCTCAGTCTCCCTCTGTGGGGTGGGAATAGGGACACATGGGCCAGCAAGCCTGGTTCAACCCGAAGGAGGAACCTTTAAGTTAGGGTAAGTAGGGGTCAACCAGGTAAAGAGCAGGAAAAAGAGTGCTTCAGGTGGAAGGGCACAGCATGTGCAAAGGTCCTGAGAGGGGGGAGAAGCCTGAGAGTAGGAGGCACAGAGAGAGGCAGCCAGCGTGGCTGGAGTGAGCCAGGCCAGTTCACCTTCTCTGTCTCATGTAGGGCAAAGGAGACAGAATGGACAAAATCACCTGCTATGTGCTTCACCTTTATTCTCTTTTCAAAATTTTTTGGGGGTAATTAGGTTTATTTATTCAGTTTTAATGGAGGTACTGGGGATTGAACCCAGGACCTGTGCATGCTAAGCACGGCACTCTACCACTGAGCTATATCCTCCCCCTCAGACTCTTATTGACTCCTCATAGTGACCAGTGACCTCTGAATGGGGTTGACACATAGCTAGAGATGCTCCTAGGGGGCATCCATCCATTCATCCACCCACCCACCCATCCATCCATCTGCCCACTCATCTGCCTGTTTATCTGTTTACCCACCCAGCCATCCCATCTATCCATCCATCCAGCATCTATCCATCTAACCACCCAGCTATCCACCTGCTTGTCCATCCACCTGTTCACCCTTCCAACCATCCATCCACATCCTGATCCAACCAGCCAGCCATCATCTATCCAACCATCCATCCATCTGCCTACCTATCTGTGTGTCCATCCATCCCCCACCCATTCATCCATCCACCCACCCACCTGTCCACTCACTCATCTACCTGTCCATCTACCCACCCGTTATCTATCCATCCACCATCCATCCATCCATCATTCATTTATTTTAACATGTGCATGATGCTGGAGACATAGTGGGGCTCAATGTGATGGAAGATGCAGCCACATAGCCATGTTATCCATCTATGCCCATGCAGTGTGGTCAGAGCTGTGGCTGAGGACACTCAGGGCACTTTGGAGGTCAGAGGAGGCTACTAACCCAGCTGGGATGAGGAGGAGTGAGCAATGTTAAAGGGGACGGTGCACCAGAAAGCAGTCACAGTCCAAGTAAAGACCCAGGGGACAGAAATAGATGGGGCTAGAGAGGCCCTTGGAGCCCAGACATGGCTCAGGGCTCTGACCCTGAGCAGGGCTTCCATTACCACATCACCTGTGCTCCAGCCCTCTCCCTCTCCATTGCCCCCCACCCCTCTGCTCCAGCCACATCTGCCTCCTTGCTGAACCTCCAAGGTATCAGGCACAACCCACCCTCAGGCCCTCAGCCTGGCTGTGACCTCTGCCTGGGACATCCCTCATCACCTGGAACGTGCCTGTTTGGGTCTGGATAACAACACCCCCCAACAGAGTGGCCTCCTTGACACTTGGGCTCTGTTTCCTACAGCCCAGCCAGCCCCTAGCTCTATGCAGCAAGTGTTCCATGCAGTTTGTGTGCCCTTGGCCACCTTCAAGGCAGGGAGGGCTGAGAGGCCGAGACCACCTCTGACCCACTGGCTGTGCAGCAAGGGGTTAATGTTTATGCAGCAGATGAAGTTATTTAATTTCATCCTATTGATTGTTAATCATTTATTTGGCACCTACTGTGTTCAGTCTTCCCACTTAGGGATTGGGGCTCCTCCTTTCCTGGTAGCCTCCTTCCCAGACTGGCCCGTGCATGGCCTGGATCTCTGCTTGCCAGGAGGCCACCAGGTAAACACGCCCCGCCCTCGGCCTCCCACCCGCCAGGACTTTCACTGGCCTGAACAAGGGCCTCCTGTTAATGAGCTGGAGTGGGGGTCAGAGTAGGGGAGGAGAAACTGGAGGCAGGGCTCTGGTTCCTGGGCTCTCTGCTGCCCAACCACCCACAGAAACCTGGGTGGGGGACCCTCTCCCTGCAGCAAGGCTGTGTGCTTTCCCTCACTCAGCATCCAGTGCCAAAATCAGGGAGACATGACGAGCCTGCCATGCTGAGCCTCAGTTTGCACATCTGTAGCGTGGGGACGTTAACAACGACCAACGTGGGAAAGTGTTGAGAGCATTTTTCACAGACTAACTTATTCAGGTCTTGTGATGACTCTAAGAGGTTGGGGCTCCTTGCCCCCATTTCACCTTGGTTTCTCGTGCTGCTATTATGGTGCAAAAAACTTGAGGCATTTCCATTTTCACTTCATTAGACAGTGAGACAGACAGACAGACTGAAAGAAAAGGAAACTTCTATAGCGAGCCCCACAGGCAGTCTCTCTCCTAATAACACAGATACAGATTTGTTCTGCTGTTACCTACAAAACTCTCACTAAATGTGAGAGAAAAGGGAATAAAAGATCAGGGTGGTCATTTGTCCTGCTATAGCTACTCCTGGAAAATTATGAAGATAACAGCTGTGTAAATTCATTCCCAGAAATCAGTGCCCATCAAATGGCGCATCATTAAGTTCCAGTTGGTTCCTGGTGAAGTCCTTTCTCCCCTGAGGCAACTCTGCAGTCCATTCTATAAACTTGAGAAGTAAGTATCTACATTAAAATAAACTATGGAAGGTGCCTCAACCCCCACCAGGAAAAAAAAAAAAAAAAAGAAGAAAGAAAGAAAAAATGCTGAGGCACAGAGATGTTAAGCAACTTGTCTCATGTTGCACAGCAGAGCTGGGTTATGAAGCTCAGGGCCCTGGTGCCAGAGACCAAGACCTTCATGGCCGCATCTGCTGCCTCCCATGATGATGGGTTCCTGCCTTCTGAGACTGCAGGGAAAGGAGATAGAAAACCCACAAAAATGATGTAGCAAGGTGTCGAGCATTTGGAACTTACTCAAAAAAAATTGTAGCCACTATATTTATTGTTATTTTCTTCTTTCTTTATCATACCTTTCAGAGAGCCTGGGGCAGAATGTCCATAGGGTCTTGGGGAGGAGGGAAGGAGGGTGGGAGGGGCGGCAGAGCTTGATGAATTTCACAGAGCAATTCTAAGTGGGTCTGCCGGACTCCAATGCCCAGATGACACCCTGTCTGTCCCCCTGCCCCTCAGCTCACCACTTGGTGCTTCTGGAGACGGGTCCAGTGGGGCCATCCAAGGCAGACTGGGTCAGGCTCCTCAGCTACGGATGCAGCAGTGGCTAAGTGGCCTCCCTCGCTGCTCTAATGAATTCCCCAGACCCTGGGCCTGTGGCCGGGCCCGCCCAAGGCAGGGCAGCTGCCTTCCCGACATACTTTCCTTCTGGATTCACAGGAGAGGCGGCTGGGCAAGCTAGGGGCGCCCACATGTCTCCTGGCCCAGCAGGAGTCTGCCAGGAAGGGCTCAGGGGCCCCATCACACAGGCATCAGCCCCTCTGCCCCGGGCTGGCCAGGCTCCCGGAACTGCTGGGTCTAGCGTGGTGGGAAAGGGGGGCTGGCTGGGGTGCCAGCCAACGGCTCAGGCCAGGAGGTCCGAGGCAGCAGAGTCGTCACAGCTAATAAGGGGCCTGTGCTAGCTTTCCTCATCTGGAATCTGTGGCCAAGGGGAGAGACGGGGGTGGTGTGAAGGCCTTCGGGGTCCTGCCTTCCCAGTTCTAATTCCAACTGTGTGACCTTGGGCTGCCTCGTGCCCTCTCTGAGGAAAATGTGAATAAGAATGATCTGAGACATAATTGACACAGTGTTTAAGTCCCACATTGTATAACGAGGCTAACACTGGAGCCAGACACTGGGCATGGGTTAGCTCATTCAATTCTCTCAGCAATGATCACCCAGACATTCCAGGTGAGGAAACAGGCACAGAGAGGTCAAGCAACTTGCCCTAGGTCACACAGCAAGACTATGCCCGACTGACATTTGAATGTAGGGCATGTGGCTCCTGAATCTGTGCTAAAGTACAGTGGTAGTAGGGGTTACTATTAACAGTAATTATGTTACGTTAATTATAAGGAATAACAAAAATGTTATACTATTTGAAGCAGGTGCTCTCTGTGGGCCTCAGGGGGTCCCCAGGCTGTGAGGAGCAGAACAAAACACAGACACTCCCAGTCCCCTGGGTGAGGCCATCCCAACCTTCTCTGCCAGAAATACTCTGTCAGGGTTCCTAGGAGAATGTTACACAGGCACCAGCCCCTAAGCCCCAGCCAGGAAAACAAGGCGGGCTTCCTGAAGGAGAGGGGGCGTGAGAGGGAGACCTTGGAGGATGGAGGAAGGTATTTGGGATGTTGGGAACAGCCAGTACAAAGGCCATAAAGACACCCAGAGTGAGTTACTGTGTAATGTGAGGCTGCTGAGGTGTGCATGGGAGGAGGGGGCTGCTGCCTGAAAGGGGGATTTCAGGGCCAATGGGATCCAGGAGGCAGGAGCTTGAAACAACACTGCTCATTTCCAGACCTCTGTTGTCTGATCAGAGACTGGGGCATCCTCAGAGCCTCTGCCTTTGCCATTCCCTCTGCCTAGAATGTTCTTCCCCACATCTCCTTGTGGCCCAACCATGAACAAGGCCACATGTGTCCAAGCCCCAGCCTGTGGCAGGGGCCTGGCTTCCATGTGCCCTTGTCCCAGTTGCATGAGGTACACACAAGCACACAGGCCCCACTGGAGCCGTGGTTTTCCCAAGAATGCCAGCACCAGCCGGGAGTGGCCCCCAGATGTGCTGGACGCCAAGGAAAACAGGAGGTGAGCTCATGGCCCCACCACAGGCATCAGGGCACAGGCTTCACTGGAAACATCAGGCTGTGATTGGCTGTTCTCACCCAGTCTCCCCCACAGACCCACCCCTCCTCACTCACCCTCTGTGGCTCCCCGTTGCCCTCAGAAGACAGCACAAGCCTCGCACCAATGGTACTACTTCTCCTGAGCCCCAAGATCTCTCTACCCTGAGATCAGTCTGTCCAGCAGACCAAGTTCATTTTTGCCTCAGGATCTTTGCATACGCTGTTCCTCTACTTGGAATGCCTTTCTACCATTTCTCTCTGTTTTTTAATGGAGGTACTGCGGATTGAACCTAGGACCTCTTGCATGTTAGGCATGCACTCTACCACTGAACTACACCCCCCACCATAGTCCCTTTATCTGGCCATGGCTTCCTCACTTTCCTGGTCCTAGTTCGATGTTCCCTCCTCCTCTAAGAAGACTGCCTGGACTCCCCCTGCAACCCCAAGCTGAGTCAGGGATCTTCTTGGAGCTCCCACTACTGCCTGTGCATCCCCCACCACAGTCGTGGCCCCTTGGGATGATTATGTAGATTCCTCCCCACCAACCTGGGCTACCTTTGAAGGAGGGGCCCAATCTGGCTTGATCACTCTGTTCCCAGTGCCCTGCACAAGACATGACACACAGTAAGTGCTCAATGCATGTTTGCAGAATAAATGAATGTGCCTGAAATTTCTCTACTTCCAAGCTCCACATGCTTCCCTCTGCCAGAGCCATCCTCATCTTTTCTTCTTCTGCTGATCTGAGTTCTCCTTTCCTTTAAGCTTCCTTGCCATCTCCTCCAGGAAGCCCTCAGTGACTTCTCTGCAGCCTCCCAGGAGAACAGATCTGGCAGTGAGTCTACTTGGCTTCATCCCTGACCTTTGCAGTGGCCTTAGGCTAGTCACTTCCCCTCTCTGAGTCTCAGTTTCCCTGTCGTTAGAATAGAGGCTACAAACCCTAGAGGGTAGGGGTGGAGAGGGTTAACTCCAGAAAACAGAGGTGTTTTGTAGCTTAAGAGCATGGCTGGGCTGGGAGGATTTTCCTGATTAGCAGTAATTTCTATTTTTATTACAGGCTGTTCCCACAGAAGCTGGAGTGGAGCTCGGAAGGTATGGCAAAATCTTGACAAACAGAAGCACTGGGCCCCTCTCAGACCTCCTCCAACTGGAGCTTTTTAATTTGCTCACCCTCCTGTTGGGGAGGGACATGTGCTGCCCAGCGCACAGATTGGGAGACTGGGTGGGCTTCTGGCCCCTGGGCGACCAGGCTGCCTCTGCCACCTACCCACCAGCCAGAGAACCATAGAGAGAGAAGACTAGAAAGAGGTGTCAGGAGGAGATGAGTCCTAACCTTTAGCCACTCTTGACTCAGTTTCCCCAAGTATGAGCTGAGGGGATCGCTTCGTTCCCAGCTATGCCCCAGTCTTGGCATGCAACAGGCACTCAAATACAGGAATGAGAGGGCTGGAGGTTGGTCCCACCTGATTCTCCGCTCCATGGACCCCTGCACAGGCCCCTTGTGACTCAGTTTCCCCCTCTTCTGGATTCAGCCTTGCTGGGCGGGGCCTTGAACCCGAAGGCCAGCGCCGGCTGTTTACCTTGCGGCTGGACGCTGGGCAGGGCCGTGGTGGGCCGTCCCCGGGGCCGGCCACGCCGCGGGGATAAATAGACCGAGCGGGCCTCGTGGGCGACAGAGTGAGCCGCCATCCAGCTCCCCGCTGCCGTCATGGTTTTCACCGCTGCCTGCGTTCTCTTGCTCACCCTGGCCGCCCTCGGCGCTTCTGGACAGGGCCAGATCCCGCTGGGTAAGCTGCCCCTCCCCCATGCCGTGCCCCTAACCCCCAAACGGGCAGGGGGACTCGCAGGAGGCCCGGGGTCGCGGCTTCTTAGGGCTCGGGGACTTTTCGCCGGGTCGTGCGGGGCATAGAAATCACGCAGCGGGGCAGAGGCTCAAGAAATGGGGTGGGCGTTAGGGGTCCCTGCGGTGACGGGGTGAGGATTGGTGATGGGGTCCCCGGGCCCCGACGCCCCACCAGCGCCCCCTGTCAGCACAGGTGCAGACGTGGGTCCGCAGATGCTGCGCGAACTGCAGGAGACCAACGCGGCGCTGCAGGATGTGCGGGAGCTGTTGCGGCAGCAGGTGCTGGCCAGAGTTGGGAAGACAGGGGGTGGGGAGGTGTGGGGGGAGATGCTCAGAGGAGGGGAAGGGGGTCTCGGAAGAAGAGGAGTGTAGGTGAAGGGGAGGAGGACGGGAAAAGGGTGTTCCGGTGGAGGTAGAGAGGGTCCGGGGTTATGGAAAAAGAAAAGGGGCAAAGGGGGTCCCAAGGATAGGGGGTTCCGCGGGAGAGGGTAGGAATCCGTGAGGGGGGAGGGAAATTCCAGGGAAGGAGGAGAGGGGCTGGGAGAGTAAGGATCTGAGAGTAGGGAGTCCCTGGGGAGAGGGTTCCGGCGGAGTGGGTGGGTCTGTGGGAAGGGAGCCTGAGAGAGGGAGAAGGGAGACCTGAGCCAGGAGGAGAGGAATGGAGCCCCGCTGACCACACCCCATCCCCCTTGTACCAAAGGTCAAGGAGATCACGTTCCTGAAAAACACTGTGATGGAGTGTGACGCGTGCGGTGAGCGCAGCTGGGGCTATAGAGATGGGGCGGCGGGAGAGCGAGAAGAGATGGGAAGAGAAAGACGGACAGAGAGAGGACAGACCTAGAGGAAAAGAGACAGAGGAAAAGACGGAGGCTGACAGAGATGGAGAGATTGGATGAGGGATGGAACGAGAGGAACAGGAAGGGGAGACAGAGATTACTGGAGGGGGAGACCCAAAAAGAGCCAGAAACCGTCCGAGAGATGTTGAGAGGTGGAGAGTTACAGAGGGAGAAGCAAAAAAACGGAATGGCGCAGAAATCCAGAGACTGGAGAGACCTTGGCGGGCAAAGTTCGCAGTACGAGGCAGGGTCGCAGAGCCACTGGATCTCGCCACGCCCCCAGAGGCCATCCCCAGGATTGGAACTTGGTCCCGATGGGCTCCGCCCCTGGGCGTGGCCCTGACCAACCCCGCCCCGACCCCCGCAGGGATGCAACCCGCTCGCACCCCTAGACTAACCGTGAGGCCCCTAAGCCAGTGCTCGCCTGGCTTCTGCTTCCCCGGCGTGGCTTGTACCGAGACGGCAAGCGGCGCGCGCTGCGGACCCTGCCCCGCAGGCTTCACCGGCAACGGCTCACATTGCGCCGACGTCAACGAGGTGCGTCCGCCCCCTACCGCCCCGACGATCCTCCAACGCCTGCTCCTACAACTCCCCACCGCCCCGATGACTTCCTCCTCCGCTGGGGGTGCTCTCTCGGAGGATCCCCTCACCTCCAGGGGCGCACATCCAGACGACCTCCCTACAGCCGGGGGACACCCACCCCTACCACCCCCCCCTCCACCTGGGACACCAGTCCCGACAACTTCCTCCATAATCAGTGACGTCCACCCCGACGACTCCCCTACCGCGGAGAGTGGTCCGTCTCAACGACCCCCCTCACCGCCAGGGTTCACCAGCCCCGGCGACCCTTCCACCACTGGGAGGCTCCCGCCCCGACGACCTCCTTGCCGCCGGGCACGCACGCCCCGACGACCACTTCCCCCCTCCTCTGGGGACGCCCGCCCTCAAAATTTCTTCCCCCGCCCATGAGCACCCAGCCCTCCGGGTCCCAGGAACAGCCCCCTCCAGGCGGTCCCCTGTCCCTTCCTGGTCTTGTCCCTTCCCCTATCAAGGCAAAGCCGTGTGTGACCCCTTGGACAATGGTACCCCTCTCCAAGTGCTAGCTGATGGCCCTTGAACTTTCCAAGTACAAGCCCAATATGCCCTGAGGCACCGCTCTCGGGGACGCCTAGCTCCACGTCCTCTGCCCCTCCGGGGCTCTTCCTCTCCCAGTGCAGCGCCCATCCTTGTTTCCCCCGCGTCCGCTGCATCAATACCAGTCCCGGCTTCCGCTGCGAGGCTTGCCCGCCAGGGTACAGCGGCCCCACCCACGAGGGCGTAGGACTGGCCTTCGCCAAGGCCAACAAGCAGGTGAGAGCCGTGGGGGGTTGGAGCGGGTAGCCAGGAAGAGCCAGAGTTGGGGGCAATTTCTTTGAGTCAACTCGATCTCCAGCCTCACGGCCTTTTTCCTGCCTCGCCCCAGCGGGAGGGAATAGGGACTTGGGTCGGGGTCAGGGGCAAGATGTAGGGGAGAGGTAGGATTCAGAGGAGGCGTGATCTGAGTGGGAGGTCTGGGGGTATCTGCGTGGGAGTGGTGACCTCTGCCTCCCTCCCACCCAGGTTTGCACGGACATTAACGAGTGTGAGACCGGGCAGCATAACTGCGTCCCCAACTCTGTGTGCGTCAATACTCCGGTAAGGCCTGGGAGGAGTAGGGAAGGACTGAGAGATGGAGGGTGAGGCACGAAGTTCCAGGAGGCTGGGGCTGACCTCCTGTGGCCTGGGCACAGGGCTCCTTCCAGTGCGGCCCGTGCCAGCCCGGCTTCGTGGGCGACCAGGCATCAGGCTGCCGTCGGCGCCCACAGCGCTTCTGCCCAGACGGCACGCCCAGCCCCTGCCACGAGAAGGCTGACTGCGTCCTGGAGCGTGATGGGTCGCGATCGTGCGTAGTGAGTGCGAGCAGGCTGGGTGGGGCGTGGGATGGGGGATCGGGGGTGAGACCACGCCGGAGCACCCACTCACTTCCCCACCCGCAGTGCGCCGTCGGCTGGGCGGGCAACGGGCTTCTCTGCGGCCGCGACACAGACTTGGATGGTTTCCCTGACGAGAAGCTCCGCTGCTCCGAGCGCCAATGCCGCAAGGTGGGCGGGGTCTGGAGGGGCGTGGCTTGGTAGGAGGGTAGGCGGGGCTCCCAGGCCACGCCCCTCATGCCTGCCATGCTCACCCTTAGGACAACTGCTTGACGGTGCCCAACTCAGGGCAGGAGGACGTGGATCGCGATGGCATCGGAGACGCCTGCGATTCGGATGCCGACGGGGACGGCGTCCTTAACGAGGAGGTGAGGCAAAAGCGGGGGCCCAGGGGAGACTGGATGGGGGCTCTGCTTGGGTGAGGGGCGTGGCCTCAGAGGCTGATCTTGCGAGTACCAGAGGGCTGAGGGGGTCCTAGCCGAAGAGGCGGGGCCTCGGAGATGGACTGGTCTGGGCAGTGACCTTTGCCTCTCCAGGCCTGATCACCCCCTCAGTTGGCCCTGATCTCTAGGACAACTGCCCGCTGGTAAGGAACCCAGACCAGCGCAATACGGATGGCGACAAGTGGGGAGATGCTTGCGACAACTGCCGGTCCCAGAAGAACGACGACCAGAAGGACACAGATCAGGATGGCAAAGGCGACGTCTGCGACGACGACATCGACGGCGACCGTGAGTTTTGCAGCAGGGCGGAGAGGAGAGGGAAGGGCGAGCACCGAGGGGCGGGGTTTGGCTGGGGGCGGGGCTTGGCCGGTTTTGAAAGCCCGAGAGGGTGAGCTCGCCTAGGGCTCCAAGGACCACGGACCATTTTCAGGCAGGCAGGAAAATGCAAGCTGGGATACGAGGCCTTGGTAAACAGGAAGGAACTTTTGGCGGATGGGAAGGTGATACCTGTGTTAGATGCTGCAGGAAGGAAGTAAGAGGACAAAGACATGAGCCTGGGGTTTAAGGCCAGGGAGGTACCATTTTTACACCTGGGCAGAGACTCAAGGTGGTGCATTCACAGAACCAGTCCCCTCACCGCTATCCTTTCATGTAGTCTGGGGACTGGGCACGAATACTTTATTTAACTTTGCAGCTACTGGGAGCCAAAGATGGGGTAGTCTTAGACTAGCCCCAGGCCTGGACCTGCCCTGCTGAAGTCAGCCTGGCCCTGTCCCCATCTTGGGGTCCTGTTCTGTCCCCCTGCTTCCTTCAGGGATCCGCAACACAGTGGACAACTGCCCCAGGGTGCCCAACTCAGACCAGAAGGACAGTGATGGCGATGGTATAGGGGATGCCTGTGACAACTGTCCTCAGAAGAGCAACGCAGACCAGGTGACGTCGTCCAGACCCCAGCTGGGTCAGACCCCTGGGATGATCCCCAGGCTGGTTAACAAGACTCCAGCCCAGTCTAATCAGCCTTGGGGGTGGGGCAGTGTTCACTGGGGTCAAGAATACTTTGGCTCTGGAACTGGGGGTGAGTGGGAGGCTTCTGAATTCCTCTGCTCTGATCGTGGGCGCCTACATCCTTCCCCCTCCAGAGGGATGTGGACCACGACTTTGTGGGAGACGCTTGTGACAGCGACCAAGACCAGTAAGGAGGCAATCTGGGGCTGAGATGGGGGTTCAGGGTGGGCAGCTCCTGACCCGGCTTTCTGGGGTCTCATTGTCTCTCTGCCCTACTTAGGGATGGGGATGGGCACCAGGACTCTCGGGACAACTGCCCCACAGTGCCCAACAGTGCCCAGCAGGACTCAGACCACGATGGCCAGGGTGATGCCTGTGATGATGATGATGACAACGACGGGGTCCCCGACAGTCGGGACAACTGCCGCCTGGTGCCCAACCCAGGCCAGGAAGACGTGGACCGTAAGGCAGCGGGCAGGGCCTGCGGTGGGACAGTGTGGAGCCACTAGGATGAGGTTTGGGGTGGGCTTGGTGGGGCCAGGGGCATGTGTGAGCGCAGCAGGAGGCATGGTGAGGGCAGGGCCAGTAACTTGCATGGGCGTGACCAGGCCTAGAACAGGGCCTGGTGCTGATTCGACTACCGTGTGGGGGGGTCTTCCACTTCCTTTCAGGGGACGGCGTGGGCGATGCGTGCCAGGGAGACTTCGATGCAGACAAGGTGGTGGACAAGATCGATGTGTGTCCGGAGAACGCTGAGGTCACTCTCACCGACTTCCGGGCCTTCCAGACGGTCGTGCTGGACCCCGAGGGCGACGCGCAGATAGACCCCAACTGGGTGGTGCTCAACCAGGTAGGGGCAGGGCTCAGGCGGAAGGAGCCCAGGACCTCTACAGCAGGTCCCAAGCTGTGTGCGGGGAGCCAAGGGCCCAAACGGTTGGCCTGAGGCCCCTCCTCCTTTGAACCCACCAGGGGATGGAGATCGTGCAGACGATGAACAGCGACCCTGGCCTGGCTGTGGGTGAGACTCGGGGAGGAGCTAGGCCCTGCAGAGAGCTGTTCTGGGGGGCAGGGCCAGAGGAGAGGCGGGGTAGGGGCCGGCCTGGACTCAGGAAAGGCGGGGCCAGGTTGGGTGGTTTAGGCTCCTGGTAGGTGGTTCTGGACTCTGGAGGCGCGGCGGGGTCTGGGACGGATCTGGGCCCCAATGGGGCAGAGGCTAGCGTCCCTTCCTCTCCCCAGGTTATACCGCCTTCAATGGCGTGGATTTTGAAGGCACATTCCACGTGAACACGGTCACGGATGATGACTACGCCGGTTTCATCTTTGGCTACCAGGACAGCTCCAGCTTCTACGTGGTCATGTGGAAGCAGATGGAGCAGACTTATTGGCAGGCAAACCCTTTCCGTGCGGTGGCAGAGCCTGGCATCCAGCTCAAGGTGCTGGGCCCTATGTGAACTCCTGGTCTCAATGACATCGTGGAGGCCCCAAATCCTTCCATACATCCCCAAAGTCTTACAATACCCACACCCGCCCAGCCCTGATCATTCTATGGACTTCAAAATCCTTCCATCCAAATCCTCCCGGTTCCTCTCACAGGCCCTCAAATACTCCCTGGGGTCCCCCAATCTTCCTTTGGGCCCCAAAACCTTCTCACAGACCCCTAAATTCCCCTCCCTTTTCAAATCCTCCTGCAGACCCCCTAGACTCCAGTATTTTACTGAAACCCTAAAATTCCCCCAAGTCCTCTAGACCCCAGTTTATCCCATGGACACCTCAAACTTTCCACAATTCACTAAACCCTCCTGCAGATCCCCCATATACTCCCAGACCTGAGACCTGTCCCCAGACTCCCAAATTCTCTCCATGAGCCTCCAGACCATTGCTGGACACACCCCACACACACCTACCTGGAAACCTCCATGTAGCCTCCAAGAAGGCTTCTTTGTGGGTCTCCCATCCAGGCATACCTGCCCTCCCACTCCTCTATGACCTGCAGCTCCTTGCCTGTTTCGGGGATCTGATGGCCTGTGTGGTCTCTGACCCCCTTCCTCTGTTCCCGGGCACGGCAGGCTGTGAAGTCCTCCACAGGCCCTGGGGAGCAGCTTCGGAATGCACTGTGGCACACAGGGGACACAGCATCACAAGTGCGGCTGCTGTGGAAGGACCCCCGCAACGTGGGCTGGAAGGACAAGACATCCTACCGCTGGTTCCTGCAGCACCGGCCCCAAGTGGGCTACATCAGGTGAGAGCCCGCCCTCTGCCAGGGGGCCAGGTGTCCCTGCTCTATCCTGGTTCTTGAGGGAAGTGCTTCAGGGGACCCTGGCCCCCTTATCTGTAAAATGGAAATGATGCAGTTTGAATGAACTGTTTGGCACTGCGGCATGACACCCCTCCCAGGACCCGGCACACAGTGGAAGTTGGGGTCTTTCTTATCCATTCCCGTTTTGTCAATCCCCACTCTGTGCTGCCAGGAAGTCCAGGTGCTATGCTAAGCACCTACTGTCTGCAGGATCCTAGATGTCCATCCTCTCATACAAGGAAACTGAGGCTCAGGTCAGGAACCCCCTCTACCCTGAGTGTGGCCCCAGCAGGGGGACACATGGCCCCTACTCCTACAGAGGAGGGGGCCTAGCTTCTGGGACAGTAGTACTGAAGCTCTGAGAGGGGAGGGCCCGAATCACAGTCCCCTCCTACCCCGCAGAGTGCGTTTCTATGAGGGCCCAGAGCTGGTGGCAGACAGTAATGTGGTTTTGGACACGACCATGCGTGGCGGCCGCTTGGGAGTCTTCTGCTTCTCCCAGGAGAACATCATCTGGGCCAACCTGCGCTACCGCTGCAACGGTAAGGGGGAGGGGGCCCTGTAGGGGCAGGTGGGGAGTCTGCACCGCCCAGCCCTGCCCCGCCCCACCTCACTTGCTCACCCTCTCTCCGCAGACACCATCCCCGAGGACTACGAGGTCCAGCGGCTGCTGCAGGCCTAGGGAAGGGGTGGGAACCCGCCCCTGGATGACAGCCACCCTCACAGCTGCCCTCACTGTGGCAGGCCATCAGCACCGGCCGGGGGTGGAGGGAGAGGAGCTCAGAGAGGACAAAATAAAGCATGTGTGTGGCGGAGCGGCCAGCTGTGGTCTCTACTGCAGGGAGATAGTGGGGTCGAGCTCTGAGGGAAGGCTGGGCCAGGGACCCCAGACCCAGGCCTTGGGACACTGGGGGCCTGCTGCTGACTACCCCCTGACTGGCTGGGGCCCTAGCAGCAATGACAAGGAATGTCCAGCTGTGACTGGGAAGCCCCAGGCCTGCTGCTGCATCCCACCCACTCCCCTGGAACGTCTGCCCCAGGATCCTGGGGTGTGTGTGTGAGGGGCTCACATCTGCCTGTCCAAGGTCAAGTGTACCTGTATGTGTGTGTATGTGGCCTCTGTGTGGTTCCTGCCTGGTGCACCTGCAACACCCACAGTTCATCCTTGAAGGGAGAGAAGAGGGCAGGAAAAAAGGGGAGGAAGCAGAGACGAAAACATTGGATTTTTATTACGTTTCATTACAAAGGATGCAAAGGTACAAAGACGATAGCGTCCACGCCAGAGAGGATGGGCAGGGGCTGGCCAAGTGCGCCCTGAGCGCCCGCCCCTGCCCACCATGGGCACCCACGCGTGCGGCCCACGGGACATCTATAGCACAATGTACATGCTGGGGGGTGTGGGGGGCAGAGCCAGCCTGGGGAAGAGGGACACAGGTGGGGCAGGGCTTGGACTGGCAAGTTTGCATATATCAGTGGTACCACCCAGCCCCTGGGAGGGGGCAGTTTCCTACAGAGGGGCATGGCAGAGCCAGTGGGCCTTGGCTGCCAAAGCCCTCCCTCCTGGGGTCTGGTGGCAAGTGCTACAGCTGTGTCCCCTTGTCCCCAGTGGGCAGGAGGTCAGAAGTGACAGATCAGGCATCAACTGCCCCTAAATTCCACAACCCTGCGAGATAGGGGCAACCCACGTGTCACTAGCTCCTTGGGATGGGGTTTTGGGTGCTGGCAAGGAGGGAGGAAGATGGAGGGAGCTGTCTGGAACCAGCATCACCCTGATGTCCAGCCCCTGCTCCCCATCCTGCCTGGGATAAGCCTGGGGCCCGAAGATCTGTGGGCCTTAGCTAGTGACAAGCAGGAACAGAGGCCTGGGTCACAAGCCTCTTGTCTGCTCCCCGGTGCCTTCAGAAGTACCCCATTGCCCAGGCCTGGTGGTGCAGGTCACCCCATCTCTGCTGGGGGAGAACTCATCTGTGCCCAGTCACCTGTGGCACATCAAAGGTTATGAGAGGTGCCTGAGCCCCATGCAGCCAGGACCTCCAAAGACTGAGGGAAACCAGAAACAGAGTTGGCTCAGGCCAACCTGGCCAGGCAAGGCCTGACAAAGGAATGCCCCAGGGACCCCCATCACACGCTGTGAAACCCCCCAGAGGATGGGGGCCCAGGGTCCACAGAGAACGCAGGCAGAAACAGACCTGGCTGCCCACCCACCCCAGGCAGGCCTCCAGGGGTAGGTGAGGATCCTCCCCCAGCTCTTCAGGCAAGTGCTCAGGTGGCCACAGCTCCCTCACCTGGAGCATCACCTGCAGGGGCGGTGGGCCAGGCCCAGGGGTGCCAGGTACTTGACCTTGCACCCCTGTGCCCAACCCCGTGCCAAGGGCACCCTGAGGCCTCTGACTATGGTTCCATCAGAACCCAGTGAGGGTGATGGGTGCTGTTGCTCTGTCAGGGCCGGGGGGCAGGGGAGGTAGAGGGTCTCCCTACACCACCAGGCCTCACCACACCCAGCCTGTACCCCAGGGTGGGGATGCCTTCTCTGGAAATGCAGAAACCTCAGAATCCACTTAGGGGCAGAAGTCTGGCGGGATGTTTGGTTATGAACTAGCTCAGGGTTGGCCGAAACGTGGAGGCCTGAGGAGGGGTGCACCATCCCAAGTGTCCTCAGCCCCCTGGAGGCTTCTAGGTCAACAGAGCCCCCCTGAAGGGCAGGTGATCATGAGGGGTCATCAGGCCCAGGATGCTGGAGGAGGGTTGCCCCTGCTGCCTGAGCCCTGCCCAGGCCCCCACAGGCCCTGTACCTATTCCTGTCCCACCTGGCCACAGCCAGCACCTGGCACACAGCCCCCAAACCAGACACCCACCCTGGCGGGACAGATAAATAACATGAGGCCTCTTGTTCTCCACGCAGGGGTCTCACTAGCACTTGACAGATGGACATAGAGCTGTCCTCACCTGCCCCGCTGTGACACACGGGCCTTGTGACAGGGCCCACTTGGCTAGACATCCTCCTGGGAGGTCGGCCGCCTGAAGAAATCAGGCCAAACAAACCTACAACATCAGAACCCTCCTGCCCAGCCCCAAACCCCCACAAGCAGATGACAGCAGGCAGACCATAAAGGCTAAGTGTCCGAGGCAGGGCTCCCACCCCCAGTGCACACCCGTCGGGCAGCCAGGAGGCCCTGAGGCCAGTGGAGAGGCTGGAGGTTAGTGTGGAGCATCGCTGGGAAGAGGGTCACACACACACCCCTGTCCTGGCCTGGCCTGGAAGGCCTGATCCCGAGGAGCTCTGTGGACCACAGTGTGGGGAGTGGGGTGGGACCCAGTACAACTGGGGTACCTTCTGCTGTGTGCTCGTCCCCACAGGAGAGCCTGGCCAATTTTTGGATACTGCTGGTTGTGGGTCCCCAAATTTTGCTGAAGGGTTGACCTGCCCTGAGCCTCTCACTGAAGGCCTCAGGGTCCCCTGCCCCAAGGGACTGGCACCAGTGTCAGGGGAAGCAAGGCGTGCAAGGACAGCAAAGAGGGGCTGCAGGGTACCCCAAATAGTGCTGCCTGTCTTCCCTCTCGTTAGGGTGGGGGTGGAGGTCCACACAGGGACCTGAGACAGGGATCCCAAGACTCTTCCTTCTCCCCCAGGTCTGGGCACTGGAGGGGGTGATGCTGATGGGTGGGGGACAGGGGCATAAACTCTTCTCCAGAGGACACAGAGAGAGGCTGACCCCAGCACTCATCCTCAGCCCACGAGCCTCATTGGGGAACCAACTCACCACCCAGAGGGTTCAGGGGACAGAGGGTAAACCAAGGCAGGTGGGGACACACTGGTTGGCTCATACTCCCGGAGGAAAGATTTACACAGCTGAGGGGCCTTGGCCAAAGCGAGCAAGGACGCAGGCAACGGGTCTACATACACTACGCAGGGGCCCCAGCTCAGCCCTCGGCCCTCACGGCGCAGCCTGCCTGAAATCACAGTATTTTCATATCACAAGTCAAAGGGCTGATACCCTTAAGCTGTCTTGTTTCTAAAAGTCTTGGCAATTTAAGAGTATTTAGTAGAGAAGTGACATTTAAGAAGAAAACCCAAATCCCCTGTTGTAGACCCCCAGAGGCCTGCCCAGACCCAGGAGGGGGTGGTGAACCCTTTGAGGACGTCTGGCTGCGGGCTCCTGGTTGGAACCCCTTCCCAGGGAAATCTCTGCACCTACGCCTCTCGTGGGCCGAGTTAATGCAAGGTCACCTGTGCTCCTGGCCGAGGGATGCTAGAAATTGGCCATGGGGCTCTCCTGCCTGTCTGCACCAAGAATGCAGGGCCAGGCAGACTGAAGTATGGGCTGATGGGGCTCCCTCAAGGGGTCCCCAACGACTTGTTTGAAAATTGCATCCAGGATGGTTGCTTGTAATTTTATTAAGGCCATTTTTTTAAAGTTCTACATACAATTCTAATGGTAATCAAATCCTTCTATGTACATGTAGTTTTTCTGTAAAAAACAAAACAAAACAAAACAACCCTCCCCCAAACCCAGTCTCCATTCTTTGCCCCCAGCCCCCGCCATGGAAAGAGGACAGGCCTTGACCTGGATGGACTGACACTGCATCCCCCAGCCCAGATAACAGTGGCGGAGGCCAAGTGACCAAGGAGAGGGCCCTTCTCATGTGTGGCTGCCCAGCCACTTGGCCACGTGCTAACAGCCTGGCTGGGAAACAGAGGGAGAGTGGTCGTGAGGATCAAATCTGGCTCCCACAGAGGTGGGTGCTCCCAAGGCCCCAGCGGAAGCAGAAACG
Source organism: Camelus ferus (assembly GCF_009834535.1). Classification (NCBI taxonomy): domain Eukaryota; kingdom Metazoa; phylum Chordata; class Mammalia; order Artiodactyla; family Camelidae; genus Camelus; species Camelus ferus. Next base: position 15,850,387 of record NC_045717.1, read on the forward strand.
CACCAGGCAGGAGGAGCCAGCAGGCCACCAGGCAGGTGGAGGAGCGAGTAATAATTCGAGATACGATGTCGGAGGGAATGAAACAGAGGTTCCTATTCCAAAGCAACCGACAGAAAACAAAGCCAGCCCTGCCGCCCACTCACAGGGCCTGTAGGGCAGAGGGACGGCCTCCGGTGCGCCAGTGAACCCCGAAGGATGGTCCACCTCAGCCTCCTGAGGCACTTTGAGAAGCACCTGGAAACCAGCCGATAAAATACATACTGTTCTCTGCCTCCAAACCCAGCCCTGACAGGAGGAGCTATGAAAGGGATGGTGGAGGGGATGAGGGTCGGCTGGTTCTCGGGGTGGGGGTGGCAAAGACAGTCTCACCTCTAGGGCATCTTAGGGCAGACGGGCTGCAGCTGCTGCCGGCCACGGGGTCTGGGATGGGCCCGCCCTGAGGACCAGCTGGCCCCTTCGGGAGGGTCAGGTGGAGCTGGGTCTTTGTGAGACCCTTAATGAAAGCCCTAGCTCCTTTCCAGGAGTCTGTCACACGAGCAGAGCGGAGGTAGCTCTGGCTGCTGCTGCGAGCTTCCCTGGAGAGCCCGCCAGCCCAGCCCGGCCCTAGCCAGCCCAAGCCATCCTCACATCCTGCCGTTTTGAGACAACAGGGCAAAACTAAAAAGGCTGGAGATGCAGCTCAGACCCGGGCAGGTAGCGAACTGCTTCCAGTTAGCTTACAAATATACAGAATGTGGGATTTCTAGAATAAAAACATGCTCTCAGGCCAAGTGTTGTCAGGGAGTCAGTTACTCATCTACAACCAAAATGTAAATACAAACCAAAAGAAATAAACAACCCCCCCCCCAAAAACACAACGAAAATGCCCTGGCCGCCCCCTCCCTACCCCATTCTTTAAATAATAGTAACAGTGACTACAGTACAGAGAAAGAAAGATGGAAACAAGTTGTGAAACTCCCCAGAAATAATCCCTGCCTCCCCGTGCATCCCAAGCAGGCCTGCTCGTCCTGGGCAGGGGGGTTTCACAGCGAAGGTGGCCACAGAGGGGCCTGGCTGGGGGTGGGTGAGGCTGGGGCCTGGGCTTCCCACTGGGCCCCGGGGAGATTTAGCTGCTTTGCATGCTCTGTTCACATGTTTGCATCCCACCTCCATGGGATGGATTCTAGCATTCTGTGTGTGCTCAGAAATATAAAAGACAGCAGTCCAAATAGTGTTTATTTCACTTCCTGTCCACCTCCCACCCTCTGGCGCCTTCTCCTTTTGGAAGGGTGGGGCTGGCTTGCTACCTAACCACGGGCTGGGGGCGCGGGCGGGTGGGGGGACCAGGGACAAAGGAAGGCAGTGAGAGCTGGACAACAGTCGGAAGATGCACCTCAGCCCACCGCCGTCACAGAGCACAGCGCCCTCCCAAGGCCGGCGGCCCTGCCCAGCACTTTCCGCATCTTACAGGGGGACGAGAGAGCAGGGAGGGCTCCGCGGGGGCGACGCGCGACCTCACGCGGGAGAAGGGTGACGGGGATGGGGCGGCGGGCGGGGGGCGCTTGGCGGCATTGCAAGCTCAGAATCACAAGCTCGGCCGTTTGCGAGGGACGGAGCGCCGCCGTCCCTGGGCTCAGGGAGGTGCCGTCGGGACCACTGACCGGTGGGGTGACGGAACCAGGGGCTGGGCGGCAGTGTGGCAGTGTGCCGGGCGTGCCGCTCACAGACGATCCATCCGGAAGGTATCCTCAGTGGCCGGGTCGGCCAGGACCATGTCTGGGTCATTGAGCATGTGCAGTCCGTCCAAGGTCAGGGGGTCAATCTTGAGTTCATCCAGGGGGAACTGGTTGTCAGAGTCGAAGCTGACATCACCGACCCCGGCAAGCGTGCTGGTCAGTTCTTTAGAGAGGCTGGGAGGGGACTCTCCTGTCACTGGGGGTGGGGGGGCGGGGGTACAGACAAAAGGCTCAGCTCAGCCCTGGCTCTCTGCACCCACACTCTGTGCCTCAACAGCCCCCGTCAATGCTCAGGCCACATCAGGGGTGCTCACCTGAGTGGTCTGTCCCCCAGGGGACATTTGCAATGTCCAGGGACAGCTGTTGTCACAACTGGAGAGAATGCTACTGGCATTGGGTAGGTGGAGGCCAGGGATGCTGTTCAATACCCCACAGTACATGGGATTACCCCAACCCAGATGTTGGGGCACCAAGACCAGGAAGCCCTGGGATAACGGCTGCAACACAAACTTCAGTGTGACCTGGTGGGAGCAGGGACCTCTCCCACTTGGCCAGGTTCTACCAGGCAGTCTGCTCTGTGTGCATCAGGAGCCTTCCTATGGGTTGGAGGGAAGCCTGGGTTCCCCAACGGAGACTCAGGTTCAAACCTGGGCTCCCTCCTCTACTTGTGGTGGGACTCTGGGCCTCAGTTTCCCAATCTGGGAAATGGATGTGAAAGTTCTGGTCTTTCTGGGCTGTTGGACAATCATAGGTCCTGATCCTTATCACACAACCTCCACCACTAAGGCCTCCACTCCCAGAGCATTAACTGCAGACCCCTGGGGCAGGGAGAAGACACCAGGTCTGCACTGGGAGTCAAGGCCATGCAGGAGCTCTGGACAAGGACCCCTCCATCCTAGAGATGTCAGTGGGGACTTCTGGGAGGGTCTCACCCTCAATCCCACAACAGCCCTAGCTTATAAATAAGGAAACTGCTTCCTTCTTTGATAAAACCCAGAACCTTCAGCGGCATGATGAAGGGTGGGGGTAGGGGGACTAAAGGGTCTGAGCTCTGCTGGTCAGAGTGAAGACTTCCTCACACGTGCATGTGCATGTCTGGGTGCCTGGGCACTGTGCTCAGGTCATTTGGGGATGCCTGACACAGCATGTGGGAGCTGTTACACGTCTGCTGGCTGCACAGGAAAAGCCCCACTAGGCAGCGCCCATCCCATTGTCACTTGAGTCCCCAGCACACTCAACTAATGGGATTTAGGGGTCTGAGCAATGGAAGAGGGGATAGGTGAGTGACTGGCTCTATCCTGTTCTCGCTCTGAGCCTGGGATTCTGGACATTTGGTCCAGGACCCAATGTGTGTTCCCCACAAGCCTGTCCCATATGCCCAGCAGTGAGTCAAGGTTGTTGTCAAGAGGTGTTCTGGTCTCCCTGGGTCTGCACCGATGCCTCAGCCCTGTCACACCTCACCCTGCGGGGTGGGGATTCCATCTCCCCCAGGGCTGCGGCTTCTCACAGCAGCCTGGTCCCAGCCTTGGACCATGGGACCAAAACCCTCACCCAAGACACCAGCATGGGTGGCCTCACCTGTGAGGATGATGTTGGGGATGCTGCTGTGGCTGGGGTAGCCAAGCTGCTGTGAGTCAGGCAGGCTCCCGTGGCTGCCTGTGAGGCCCATCATGGCGGCCTGTGAGTAGTTGAGCGTTGAGCCCGGGCTGTACAGGCTGCTGGAGCTGATAGCGTTCTCCATCATGTTGAACTGCTCCAGCTGGGAGAGGAAGCAGACAGGCATGAGGCCAGCCCCATGGAGCTGGCCATCCTGGGGCCCTGGCTGCTGTTGGCCAGCAGGCCGGCCTGCAGCCACTGGCACCCTCTCCCCTATAAGACACCTAGTATCCATGCTAAGGTACACCTGGGGCTGCCAAGCATGAGTCTCTCCACCTTGGGGTCTCCCCGTCTCTGAACCTGCTTGAGTCTGCCAGCACACAGCCCCTTCAGGGCTTGCTGGATGGATGGATGGATGGATGGATGGATGAGCAAGTGAGTTACCAGCTCCAGGCAGCAGCCAACCCCTCCCATGCCCACACGCCCCCAACCACAGCCTCCACACAAAGCCAGCGCAACCTCCCGGCAAACCCACGTGCAGGGCCCCCATCAAGGCACCGATGTAAGAGCCACCACGCATCCCTGCCAGCGTTCACCACTCGCCCTTCCGCCCCCTCTGAGGGCAGCCTCGTTCTGTGGGCAGGGTGCAGACGCCAGGGGAGGCAAAGCCAAGCCACCTACTCCAGGGCCTGGGCCTCTGCAGCATGGAGACAGGAGAGGGCTGAGAAGCTCACACCCGAGGAGTGGGTGGGGTCTGGCGAGCGTCTGCTGAGGGCGCCCGCTCACCTGGTGGGACAGAGCATTGGCCTGCCTGGCCGCCATCTGCTGCTCAAAGTATGAGTCCCCAAACACGCCGCCCAGGGTGGAGGAGTGCTGCAGACAGAAGAGAGGCCCGCTGTCGTCAGGATCCCCAAATCAGGCAGGGGGTGAGGCTACTGTGGGGTGAAGGGTGGGGGATGCCCACATGGGCTGGCTGCACCCACACCCCTCTCCCGGGACCTCACCAGCTGGCCTGGGCTGGGAGACGAGGGAGGCCTCTGGAACCTCCTGGAGAATACTCAGGACACAGGAGGCTGACAGCATCTGTCTCAGGGCTCCTGGGAGAGCTCACAGCCACTCGGACGGACGGATGCACCCTTAATCTTGGGATGACTGCTCTCGGGGGAACCTCTGTATGCCAACTTCCCCAAAAGTGCCATCCCATCTCCTCTCCTTGAGGCCCAGGTTGGGGTGAGCCCATTTTTGTCAGATGGGAGATGGGGGGACACATGATGGGGAACCCCACCTGACAGGCCCTGGAGGAAAGTTCCTGGGGCAAGGTGAGAGGCACTCTGGATGTTCAGAATGGGATGTGCACGTGGTGACCCTTGTCAGATGTGGGGGACACGGGAGGGAGGCCACACACACGTAGGCAGGAAGGCTGCACAGAGTGAGCACGGGACAGGCACAAGGAAGCACCTGCCCACCTGTCCACTCATGGCTGCATATTGCCTGTCTGCCTGTGAGGCCCCAGGGCCGGTCCTGCTTGTGCAACATCAGATGCAGCAGAGGGATGGGGTCTCCCCTGGGAGAGGAGCAGGGGGCTGGGGATCCTCAGAGGCAGCAGAGATGCCAGAAAGAGGAACGCAGAGCCCCTGCCCATCCTTGAGATGCTGCCAGGGAGATGGCAGGATAAGGTCTGGTGGGATGTGGAAGAGAGGAGAGGGAGGGCCATAGCATCCCCGAGGCTGGGCGCTCTGGCCTTTTTCCTCTTCTGCATGATGCATGTGCTCGGCCTGTATCCAGACCACCAGCCCTGGACCTCCTCCCTTTGAGCTCCCTGTTCTAGAAAGGTGCTCCCACTCCCTGACAACTGCCAAAGCTTGAGTCTCAGGCCTACATACCAGAGAAGGGCTGGACACAAACCCACCTACCACTCTGGACGATCAGTGGATAGACAGCCACCCTGGCAGGTGGGGTGGCTCCTGGGGATGGATGTTCCATTCAAACACAGGAATGAGTTAAAAATGTGAAAGGAGTAAAGAAGTGGAAAAGACAATGTGGCAAAAATGCCACATTTGCCGTAAAAATCGCCAGCTTCAGGTTTGGAAAGAGGGGCTGTGAGGTGCTGGGTTTACCCATGAAGGAGGCGGCAGATGAGGGCCTTGGCTGAGGCTGGGGGCAGGTCGTTCTGGGGCACCTGATCCTGTCCCCGTGGCCTTGGCCCCAGAGAGGCCTGGCCCACACGGGAGACCCCAAGCTATGCTTCCTCTTCTGAAGCTTTCAAAAGGGTTTGCCAGAAAGGTCTGCTCAGAATGGAAGAGGGAAGGCAGCCCACAGAACCCAACCCCAGCACCCCTGGTTGGGGTCAGATGGCCTGGCTCCATCCTCACATTTTTCATTTTTGGAAAGGGAGGTAATTAGATTTATTTATTCATTTACTTATTATTTTTTAATGGAGGTACTGGGGATTGAACCCAGGATCTTGTGCATGCTAAGCACGCGCTCTACCACTGAGCTACACCCTTCCCCTCCCCTCACATTTGAGTGAGTGGCCTATCTCCCTTGCAGGAGCACGATGGATGGACAGACAGATGGACCAACACACAGACATGAGCTTGATGAGATAGCAGCATGCTCTTTGCCCAGCATGAACCGCTTTGGTTCAGGTGAATCTCTCCTGAGAGAAACTTGCTCTGCCCTTAAATTCCTGTCCTGCCTCACACAGAAGAACGGATGTAACTCAGGAGCCAGCCCCCGACAGGGCAGCCCACCGGGGAGCAGAACCCACCTGCTGCTTCCCCTGCCTGGACGGGCTTCTCCCACCCTTAAGCATCCCCCCTCCCCCACCGCATCCCCCTGCACCTCATGAGGAGACTAGACGCCAGGGCTCAGAGCCAACAAGGACAGACCGAGAGCGTGCAGACACCAGGCTGACCCCTGGCCTGCCCCGAGCCACTGCACTTTCCCCGCCTTCTACAGAGCGGGAGGCTGCACACCTAATCCCAGCAGGACCCTTGGCTGCAGAGGGTGGGAGATGATGGAGGGCCCTGGGAAAGCCCCTCCTCTATCAGAGAGTCATGAGAAGAGCCTTGGGTCCTCCTTGATGCCCACTGTCCTGACCCACAGGGCCTGGCTCAGAGTGCACCTCTGAGAGCCTGGGAGATGGGGACAGCACGGCATGTCCCGGGACAAGGATCCCCAGGTCCTGCCTGGAGGAACAGCTCCTCTTCCTGCTCTACCCAGGAAGTAACAACATCCCTTCAGCTGAGAATGAAGCTTCAGGGCCTGGGGCACTGTAGTGGCTCCAAGAGGTTTCTCAGCTTAGTGACACTCTGGGGACAGGGAGGTAGGTTCCTGGGGAGGCTCCACTGCTACAGTGAGATTTAGGCCCACATGTCAGCTTTGTGGGAACTCTTTCTCTTCTGATGGAAGGTTCCAGGTAGAATGCAGCCATGGGTGGAGTGGAGCCAAGGGGAATTTTGAGGAACCTGGATTGGGTGTGTGTGTGTCTGAGTCGGAGATCAGAGTCCTGTGGTGCCTGGTATGGAGGGAAAATGTGAGTCTGACAGAAGTGGTCTAGCCCTGCCTGTCACCTGGAGCAAGCCTCGGTCTCCTCATCTGTGAGAAGACCAGGACCGAGAGGCTGCTTTGCCCTCAGAGAAGCTTCCTCAGCCTGGAGACCGTGAGACACATCCTCTTAAGGGGTGGAGAGGGCCGAGGAGTTGGAGTCCCTACTATAACCTTGCTGTCACCTCAGCTGCACCCTCAGGCGGGGGGGCACCCCTCCACCTCCAGAAGTCTGGAAGCACGAGGCCTCAGGGTGCACAGGCGGTTTGATGCCAACTCCGAGCCTCACACCAGGACGTCCCAGCCTTGGGGTGAGGAGCTAGGGCAGAGGCCACACCAATGTCACTAACGTGAGTGGAGAGCCCACCACCCCCAGCCTGGGCTTTGCACAGACCACAGAGGCACGGAGGGAACGGGGGCGCTCCCAGGGAAAGTGCCTTCTCCTTGGCCACTGCCCAAGGTGGCCACCCCTCTCCGGTCCCCACCCCGGTGGAGTGAACAAGATGGGATGGAGTGAGACAGGAGCACAGATAGTGGATGGGTGGGCCGGAGGCACGAGCTAGGCTGGAGCCAAGGAGGTGGGGAAGGGGATGCGGCGTCCCTTACTTGCGGGGAGCTCCCGGGGGAGAAGCCTTGATTGGAGACAGGCGAGGTGGGAGACTGGTTGGCTGGGGAGCCGGCGCTAGTGCGGTACTGCTGCAGAGCCGGCGCCTGTGACGACAGACAGGTCAGGACACTTAAGGGGCCCCGCGCCTGGCTGTTCCCTGCTGGGCCCCCTGGCAAAGCCCCCACCCCTCAGGTAAGCAGAGTACCCAGGGCACCCACAGGAGGTGCAGGTTCCTGAGCCCAGCAACTCGAGGGGACCTGCCTCCTCCAGCTCTGGGAGGGGTGGGGGCGCGTGGTCACAGAATCGCCCCAGGGGGCTGTGGGAGGGGTGTGGGGGAGAGAGCTGGCCTCTACTCAGCAGGTTTCAGAGCACCCCCATGAAGGCGCACCCACACCCACGTACCCGTGCACATGGCTGCACACACGTGAACGTGCACGCCCACACACATGGGCAGGGAAGGCCCAGGGCCAGTCAGATGGCCTTGAGGGGTGGCAGGACTGACAGTGAGGGCTGTCTGGGGCACGCTGCAGGGCTCCCGGCGCCAGGCAGTCGTTGTCACTGATGTTGCTTGGAATGAGCCTGCTGGGGTTATACTGTCCACAGACTTCTAAAGGGCGGCCACCCCCTCACTTGGAGGACAAAGGGCCTTGGCTTCTCACCAGATCCCTTGGAGGCAGGATGGGCCAGGCCAGGACCTGGATTTAGACCCTGTTCTGGTCCCACTCAGTGAGGCCCTGCTGTGTACCTCTGGGCAAACTATCTAACCTCTCTGAGCCTGCTGTTCAGTGAGGCCCAGCCAGCCGACCTGGGGCCCCCTAAGTGCTACGTCTCTGTCTCCTTCAATTCCTCAGCATCCTGTCCTGAGTAGTCTGGGATGGAAGTTGAGCCCAGGTAGGGCAGGGGGTTTGCACAGGAAAGTATGGGTATCAGAGACAACACTGTGGTCACTCAGCGATGACCAGCTCAGGCCTCCTCGGGGTTGGAAAGAGGAAAATGACCAAGGAACATTCTCCTCGCCTGGGTGGGTCTGCAGAAACACAGAAGCCACTGGAGCCAGAGTCCTGAGAGAGCCAGCACTCTCTTGGGGCAAAGTGGGAGTAACAGACGACACATGCCTTGACCTGAGAGCCTGGCCTGGACACCCCATGCTTCCAACATCTCCCCAGCTCCACAGTGAGGAACCACCCACATCCTCATTCAAGGGGACCCTTGAGGTCTGCCCTCCAAGGGGTCAGAGCAGCTTGGAAATGTGGGTCTCTACCTGTTGGGTTACCTGCCTGCCCTGCCCAGCTCAGGCGGGGGGCCTGTTCTTTGCAGAACACATGTTCTGATGACATTTATCCTGGGGCTGGCAGCCAGGGGAGGGCTGGCTGGGCCCCAAACGTGGGTCCCTGTTCCTCTGGATCTAACTGTGACCACCTCCCTCCTACCAGGGAAATCAGGGTGAAAGTCTGAACAGTCAGGAAGGTTTGGGTGCAGGGGTCAAAACCTAGCACTTGTTACCCTGAGCCTGGCCACAGGCAGGGGGTCTCATGGTCTGAACTGCAGGTTCCCAGCCCAAGGCCCTGTGCTGTATGAAGCAGAGCTGGCTTCATCCCTTCTTCTCCTCCAAGTTTCTCTCTATCCCTCTGGCTCCCAGAAACCCATTTCCCAGGCCCTGAGAGCTCTGTGCTCTCCCTGCCTCTAAGGTAGCCTTTTCTTGGGCGGGAAGGGCTGAGGGGGCATTTGGGCCCACGGGGGAGGGCTTGGCAAAAGACATGCAGTGGGCCATCCTGGTGAAGTTTGGGGCACTTGACCCTTGCTCGTGCCTCAGGTTCCCCATCTATACTGGGGTGACGACCTTGGCTTGAGGATTCCAGGGAGAATCCCCTGTGGAACCCCATGCCTCAGGCCAAGGTGGCCTCAAAAGCGGAGCCTCAAGGTGGCTGCAGATAAAGCCAGGTGCCCTCACGGTCCTCCTGTCAGGCCCAGTGGGGGCCTCTCATAGCCCCCAGGGTTCCTCCCACACAAGCCTCCCACCCAGGCCCCATAGGACTCCATCGCTAGCTTACCGAGGCAATGTCGATCCCCATCGGTGGCTGGCCTGCATTCTCTGGGGGGGACTGGGGGAGAGAGGACGGTACCGTGACTGCAAGTGGGGGCAGTTGGGGCCCCCGCGTCAGGCTGGTGCTCGGCATCAGGGAGCCGCCTGGGGGGAGGCCAACAGACACCTGCGGGGGCGGCGGGGGCGGCTGCTGCTGGGAGGCAGGCGGCGGCGGGGGTGGGGGCTGAGGTTGTGGTGGCGGCGGCTGCTGAGAGCCTGCCTGGGTGAAGAAGGCGTAGGGCAGCTGCTGCTCCAGAGACAGGGCATCCATGGCCACGGCCTGAAGGGAGAGGAGGGCATCAGACAAGAGACACGCTCAGAGGTGGGGCAGGGCTGGGAGCACCTGGTCCCCAGAGGACCCCCATCGGCCTGGCGTGCTTGGCAACAAGGTGATGGGCAAACAAAGGGATGTCCAGATCCTGGATCGGTGAAGCAAAGGCTTAGCAGGGAGGCCTCCTCCAGGACCCACGGAGGACCTGTCTTCAGCAAGCCTCTCTCACCACACACTGAGCAACAGCACCACCGTCTGCACTCAGAGACTCAAGATGCCCCTGGCCTTTCTGAGCTGGAGTTTCCCCACTGTGGGCAGGCACGGGGCACCACACTCTGGAAGCCTAGTGGGGAGCCAGCGCCCAGCCCCTGTGGGGTCCTGCAGGGGGAAGGAACCCCCCTCCCACCCTCCTCAGCCTGGCCCATCAAGGGGAGGCTGGAGACGAGTTGGGCGAGGAGACACTGATGTAGTCACTGAGCAATGACCAGCTCAGGCTTCCTTAGAGTTGGAAAGAAGAAAACAGCTGGAGAGAAGTTTTCAACATTCACAAGTCTGTGCAGACAGTTCCAGGGGCAGGCAAGGGCTCCTGCCCTCTGAGGGAGGCTGGACGTGCCCAGGAGCTACAGGATGAAACACTTATCAGGATGCCAGCTTCTGATCAGTGGGGAGCAGTTTATGCCCAAAAGAGTGTTTCCGGAAAGGGAAGGCAGGACTCAGGGGTGGGGCGTGGTGGGAGCAGAGAAGAGGCAGGGGCCACAGATGGAGAGACTGAGGACACAGCCACCAGGAGCCACCCAGGGCGCTGCCTGGATCCTGGTCTGAACAAGAACTGTACAAGCAGTGACACAGTGGGGAACTGGGCCCAGGTGGATATAGGAAGGTATAGAAGAATTACTGTTCATTTAGTTGTAAGTGGATAAGGTCATCGAGGTTATGTAAAGAAACAAACGTTATCTATTAGGGTCTGAAAAGTAGACAAAATAGACAAATTCCTCAGAACACACAAACTACCAAAACAGTCCAAAGAAGAAAAAGAAAATCTGAGTAGACTGATAAAAGTGAGATTAGATCAGTCATCACACAATTTCCAGTGAAGACATGCTGAGACCGCAGTGCCTTCAGTAGTGAATTCTACCAAACATTTAAGAAAGAATTAACCAATGCTTCACAGACCCTTAAAAAAAAAAAAAAAACCAGAAGAGGAGGGAACACTTCCTAACTTGTCCTATGAGCCTACGCTGACTAAGCGAAAGAGAAGATTCCAATTACTGAAATCAGAAATGAAAGAGGGAACATTACTGACCACTTTACAGAAATAAAAAGGACTATGAACAGCTATATGCCAGCATATTGGGTAACCCTCAGGAAATGCACCGATTGCTAGGCATAATCAAACTCCCAGAGAAGTAGACAAAGCAAAGACTGTAAATTGAAAAAAAAAACAAACCTCTTAAAACATTTTATTTTGGGAAATTTCAACTAGATCCTAAAGGAAACAAAACAAAACAAAACTGGATCCTGAAAGAGAGACTAGCATAATGAAGAAGGCCAGTCACGCAGGCACACGCTAACAGCCATGATTGGCAAAGGGGACCTCAGGCCACTGATTTCTGCATTTCCCATGTGTTTGAAAATCTGACAACAAAAAGCAAACATGTTGGGAAAGTCTTCAGGATTCTGCTCCCTGGAGGAGCGAGAGGCCTCCCAGAGAGGCAGAGCTGGGCCCCACCTCCCCTGCCCCACTAAGCCCTCGCACCTGAGTGATGGGTGACAGCGGGGAGAGAGTGGGCGACACCTGCTGGGCCTGCTGCCGCCTTGCCTCCGTGCTCAGGGACAGTGGGCTGACGCCAGCTGGGCGGTGCTGCGGTGAGGAGCCAGGCGTGCTCATCCCTGAAAGGGAGGGAGGGAAGGTGGGCGTGATGCGAGCCACTGGGAGCATGCAGGGGGTGGCACTCACACACCCAGGATCATTGCTGGGGACAGCCCAATCACACAGACAGAAACCAGAGGGCACATCCTGATCGCCAAATCCAGGACTCCACTCCCGCCCCAGGTCCAAAGCCCCGATACCCTAATCTCTGGATCCCCCAGCTCTGCACGGGCTCCATTCTCCTTCCCACCTCCAGTGCTGACCAACGCTCTCCCCACTGATCCCACCAACCCTCTAGGAGGGGCAGGTTCTGCAGGCCCCACTGATCAGCGCTTCCCCACCTCTGGGCCACAGCATGATTGGCCCCCAGATGGACATGTGACCAGGCTGGCCAGTGAGACCCTGTTCAGGGGCTTTTGCTGGGACTCCAGGAAGGGAAGTCCACAATTGTGTGAGGGGGCATCCGGTAACCACAACAGGGAGGGCCGGATGACGAACAGGGGGCTGAGGAGCAGAGTTAGCACCTGAGCCCCAGACCCAGCCACATTGGTGCTTCTTGATTTCGGGAGACAATTGGTCCCCTTTTTTGCCTAAACTGGTTTGGGTTTTGGAGAGCTCCAAGCAAGTCAGTCCTGCCTGATGCAGTTTCTTCTTGAGTCTCATCATTCTGCTCACCCTCCTTTCATGAACTTGCCCCTTCCCATAACTGCTCCTTTGGCTCCTCTTGGCCCCTGATCTATGTATCTGGTGGTCCCTCCCTCACACCCACAACCTTCTCCCCCCACCTCATGCACTCCCCAGGCTGGAGCACCACTCCCACAAGGATGCCCAAGTTGAAATCCAATTCCTTCATCTTCTTCCTGATAGAGCTCCAGCTGGGGGGCTCCAAGTCACCCTTTCCCTCACCCTGGCCCCATCCCTCAGCAATGTGATCCCTGAATGTATCTGCTGTGAAGGGGCTGAGTGAGGTCAAGTTCAGTGTGGCAGCAGTTAGGGCCTGCCAGGTGATCCTGGGGCACTGTGCCAGGGAAGCAACAGGCCCCTTGATGCTGGGGGAAGGATGGGGACCCCTGGCGGGGGAGGTCTCACCTGATCCCCCAGACTCAGTTTCCTTGTGGGTTCACTGTGAGGCCCTAATGAGGTCATGAGCAGCTATGGCCCACAGTCAAAGCCAGGTGAAGGCTCCTGACTCACTGGGGCAGCTGGGCCCATCCTGCGAGGGCACCAGATCAACCCTGTTTCAGCAGGTGAGGCAGCAGGTTCAAGGGCTGGCGAGCGCGCTCTCAGCACGCACTGAAGGGAGATGACGGGCAGCCTGCCCTCCACCAGGGCAGCTGTTCACTGGGGCTATGTCATCCGCGCCAGGCGAGCCCGGTCATGCCTGCACTTCCCCTAGGAGCCCTGGCAGCTTCACTTGGCCAACTGCGGGGGCGCCTGGCACTGTGGACTGCTCCCGCAGTAGAGCCCTGGGGGCCAGTTTCTACACAGACTTTGGGCCCACAATCAGGCTGCTGCAGACATAGCAACATCACAGGAGCCACTGGCGGAGGCCTAGGCAGGAGGAGTCTGGAAGACGCCTGTTGAGAGTGCACTGGGAGGTAGGACCCTGGGTTGCTCCTTGTCTTCTCTGAGCATCCAAATGCCTCATATGTCCGGTGGGCAGAGGAACACTCCACACCCACGTTGGGAGGAGATGTCAGGGCTCGGTAAGCAGCAGAGAAGCAAACACCAGGAGTGAGGGAGATAGAGGGATGGCAGGGATGGGAGGAATCTGTGGCAAATTGGAGTGCTCCAGCCCAAATTGAGGTGCAGGACCTCGACCCTCCATCGCTAGGCCTGATTCTTCCAGAGAAGCTAGAAATCCAGGTTTTTACATGTATGTTTAAATGTTGATTCAAAGCATCACACACAGTCGTAGGCCAGCCAAAATACACTGATGGGCTGGATCTGGCCCTTAGGCTACGAGCCTCTAATGTCTGCCCTGAATACAAGGGAGTTTTTAATCCTCTGCTGGGCTGCAGAGCTCGCTCTTGGCCTTCTATGGGGCAGCCACCACCCCCAAGACATCAGTTGGGCCGGGAGGGCTGAGGGCCACTTTGCCGTTGAATTTCTTTTGACAACCCGGATCACTTTGGGGAAAAGAAGTGGGTCCAGCTGGAAAGGAAGCCTATCTTGGGCAGGGAGAGCTGCCAGGGGAGGGCAGGCCTGGTGGCAGAAGCCCAGCCCAGGGGCACGAAAGCTCAGTGGCAGGCCACAGAGCTGTGCCAGGAAGGAGGACCCCAGCCTGTCCACCCTCCAGGTCCCACAAGCAGCCAGGGAAACGACTTTAGCAAATGTGGAAGGAGGCGAGAGGGGCCGCTGTCTCCCTGGTGGCGGAGGCCTCCCTCTTCCTCCTCCTCAGGCTCACGTTCTGACTGCAGGGTGGGCCGGGTGATGGTGGGGGTGAGCTCCATGTGTGCCAGCGGCCGGCGGCTCAGCTTGACTTAAAACGCCCCAGAAAGTGAAGCCCCTGCCATGCGAGCTGCTGGAGCGGCAGGTTCGCAAACAACCAAACACATGTCAGACATTACTGGGCCGACGCTCTGAGCCAGGGAGGCTGGGGTCTGGGCCCCAGGCTCGGGGTCTGCACTCCGTCCCGCATCTATGGTTTTCACATGTGTGTGTTTTCCTGTGCTTGTTTAGACTCGGCGCGGGCTGGAGGTGCGCGGCTCCCGGGCGGGCGCTGGGGAGCTGCCAAGGACCCTCCGGCGGAGGGGGGTGGTGCTCTGGAGGCTGCTACAAGGCGTGAGGAGAAAAACAGGGGCCAGGGAACAGCACTGTCTGCAATGGGGGGGCAAGTCCCTAACCTGCAGCCCCAGAGCCAACCTTCTGATTTCTTGCCTTGCACAGGCGTGCGTGGACGCTGCCCACCCATCTGTCTCTTGGAGGGCCATGGGTCTTGGGCTCCCCCAAATCTGCTCATTTTGTCTTCTGGGGCTCCCCTGGAGGCGGGGCATGGCCAGGGCTGGTGTCCTCTGCCCAGTGGCTGAGCCTCAGCGGGCACACGGCCAGGTGTGTGGAAGAAACACAGCCTCAATGCAATCAGGCCAGAATCCCACTCCCCGCTTCACCATTCTGGCTTCTATCTCCTCATCTAAAAACCTAGGAAACCCTCACCTGCCCCCAGCCCTGTCGGCACCAAAGTGAGGAATGACTCTAGGCTCCTGTTTTGCTTTACTCCCTGAATCAACCCAGCTCCAAGGCTGGCCAATTTCACCCTGAAATCTCTCTGCACAGCTCTCAGTGGGGCTCTGCCCTGGTCCAGTTGCTGCTGCCCGTTCCTTATGGCCAGCTCTCCCCGGCAGCCAGAGGAAATGCGGCAAACACGAACCTGAGTGTCTGATTCTCTTTCACAAAATCCTGTGTGGCGCTACCCACCATGCTCGGGGCAGGGGTGCAGGGGGCCCGTGGATGGGGTGAGCGCTGGCCCGTGCATGGCTCCAGGTGAGGTAGTGCTCTCACTGACCGCTGAGTCCCGACACACATGGACTCACAGAAGGGCCCCCCGCCGTCCCTCCTGCCTGCCCCACCACCAGGCTGTGGTGGGGCCATCCCATCTCCATGGATACAAACCCACACGTCCCACAGTCAACATGCATACAGAGGTCACAGCAAGGACATGGGAGATCAGGGCCCAGCCCAGGGGACAGATGAGAGCAAACAGCGACTTAACAGCAGCAGGGAGGGTGCAGAAAGGCAACCCAGTGTGAGAGGCGGCGTGGGTTCGAGCAGGGAGTCAGGAAGGCCTGAAGATGGGAGGGGAGGTCATCTAAGCCGGGATGGAGCAAGGGGCCTGGAGGAGGAGGAGGCCAAAGGCCCCAAGGTAAACTCATGGGCTGAAGCAAAGTCAACATGGGGAGCAGGAATTAAAGGTCCCGGGGGTCTCAAGGTTTCACTAGGAGGGAGCTGAGGGGCTGTGCAAGGTCCTGACAAGAGGGCCATGAGCTGATGGCAGTTCTGGTGGTGAAGAGGCTGGGGGGCCCAGCAGGTGGAGGCCATCCCAGGGAGAGGATCTGAATCAAGCTGGGTCATGATGGGGGGCCGACAGGACATGCCAACGGGTCAGAGTGGATAAGAGGACAGAAGAATTGGGGAGGATATCCCCAGGGTCTCTGCCTGAGTTGTAGGGGGACGGTGCCGCTGGAAGTCCCCAGGAGGAGGGGTGAGGCAGCATCGAGAGATATTGGGATAGGAGAGGGGCCCGTGGAACATCCTCAAGGATGTGATCTGGAGAGAAAGGAGCATGGAGCGCTCCTCTCCCAGGGAGGGGGCTGGCTGGAGCGTCCCAAGCAGGCAGCCAGTCAGCTGCGGGTGGGAAGGGCAGATCAGGTCTGTCCCTCGATGAGGGGCATGGGGAAAGCCTGGCCCACCCCAACTCTCTGAAGCACCCAGCATCCCCTAAGAACCACAGTCCAAGGTCCAATCCCTGGGGGCATGAACCTGCGTAGTGCCAGGCCTTTGCCCAGGAAGTGCCCTCTGCCCAGATGCCTTTCCCCTTGGGTCAGCCTGGCAACAGCAAACCCTCGTGGTGGACTCTGCCCTCCACCCCCACGGCCAGCATTGTGGATGTGACCCTGCTAGGTCATCATTCAAACACATGTGTCATCATCACTAGATAGTGAGCTCTGCCAGGGAAAGGAGTGTCCCCGCCGCCCGGCCGGGCCTTACCCTGGCCAGCACCGCCGATGCCCAGGTGTGTCAGGTTGGCTGCAAGGTTCCCGGTGCTGCTGGAGCTGCTCAGCGCAGGGAAGGTGGGCTCCTCCGGGTCCAACGGGGTCGGGAGGGGGGAGGGGAAGTGGATGTTGGTCAGGTCAGGCAGGGAGCCCCCCGTGTTGTGGGTAGCGGGGATCAGGGCTGTAGTGTTTTCCTGGTCAGCAGATGGAAAGATGCTGGGGGGAAAGGCCAGACAGAGGGGGAGGTGAGCTCTTGGGATGGCAGCTGGCCCATTCTCCCCCAAAAGCTGTGGCTGAGGCAGGAGGAGGCCGGTGCAAAAAATCAGCAGGTGCAAAATGACACCCCACAATTAGGCGCTGCCCTGCTCGAGAAACAACTGTCAGCCCACACTTCCAACGGAAGCTTAGGAAGCAGCCTGTCCCTGCAGGATGGGGGCTGGGGTGAGGGTCCTCCCACTGACCAGGGACAGACTGTGTCTGAGGGGTGAGTGTGCTTGGGCTGAGGCCAGGGGTTCAGTCATCTCGGGCAGGGAGGGGTGGGAGCATCCCCCATGGTGAGGCTTGCTGGGTGGCTGCCAGAGGCACAGTGTCCCCTCCTGTAGGGACCTGCAGCCTCATGAGCAGACAGGAAGCCCTGGGGTCATCCAAGTAGCCCATGGTGGCCTTAGGCACACAGGGTGGGGCCCTGCTGACACTTACTTGATTCCGGGGACCTCACAGGACTTGGGCCTGGACCCTGTCTGAAAGAGAAGACAGCAGAGGCTGAGCTGGCTCCTCGTGTGCACTGTGCCTCCTCACAACATACTGATCTCCCCAGAGGGGCCAAAATATGCTCAACAAAAATCGAGTTTATCTGCAGATGAAGAACAGGTAGCCCCGTGGGATGGGGGGCCTGCCCCAGGCACACTCAGGGCAAAAATAAGAGCTATGTGGAGACGGTCTTCCTACAGGCCCCTCCCAGCTTCAATCTGTCTGCTTGGTAAGGTGGGCACAGCCCAGGGGTAGCTCGGTCCCTTGTCAGAGCAGGCATGGGGGAGAAGAGGATGCCTGCCCACTCTTCACATATGAAACCCCCTCCTCCAAGGGCTGTACCACGGCTGTCAGCAGCCAGCTGGGGGGCGAAGCAGCTGAAAACCCAGGTGCCTCCAGGCTAACCCTGAAGCCATTCCTGAGCCAGGGCAGGCGGGGGCTCCAGTCGCAAGGGATGCCTCTGCTCGGTGTCCATCTACCCGTGACAGAGAAGGACATCACATAGGGAAGTCTGAGGAGGCTCAAAGCGGATGCCCTAAATAACACAGAAGGTACTACTGGTGCCCTCTGCTGACCCACCTTACAACGGTGCCCCAGAGCTGTGACTCCCACGGGGACCCTGGTGCTGGCATGCTTCCTGGCCCACAGGCCCAAGGACAGAGACCGTGGTTACCAGCCCTGGGAAGGGGGTCCCAGAGAAACCCTATTTCCTCCTCTGTGAACTGGGGACACTATCGCCATCCAAGAACTGCAGGCTCCAGGCAGGATCCCTAGACTCACGTTCAAGGACAAAGGAGGCAACTCTCTTCCGGTGGCAGCAGACATGATCGGACAGAACCCCGCGTGCCAACAGAGGGCTCAGCTGTGTGTTACATTCCCTTAGTCCTCTCTGCCTCTTGGGCCCTCAGGCAGACACTCCTGGCTGATGTGTTCTTTAGGGATTATCAGACAAGAACGTGGACACAACCAGCGGAGGGCTGGGCCTGCTTCACCGTGCACACACCCGGTGGGGGTGGGGGTGGGGTGGGGAAGGCCTGACTGGCAGAGACTGAGGAGCCCAAAGGATGGCACGTGACCAGCGGGTGGTAAGCCTCTGTGGGGAATGCCAGAGGAACGGGTTTCTGCTTGGCCACAGGCTCCTTAATTCCGTGAGTAAACACTCGCTTCATTACCAGATTTTTTTGCAAAGCACTTTGACAATGACTTTTTCTGAAAAATCTTTTCAAAAGCATTCCACGAACATTATGGGATACTAATGGATTTCTAAACAGCATTAAAAATCCACCCATCATCCCCCCACCCCCACAACGAATCCCCAAGAATTCCTCTACTGACACCCTCACAGATGCATCGTTTTGCGCGGCAGTTAAAAGGCATCTTGCCAAGATGCTGGGCTCTGCCGCCCTCTTCTCACTCCCAGGATGCTGGGGCTGTTTCCCTTCTCAGAGTCACGACACTTGCCACCTTCATTTTCTTTACAGCAGCACATCTAGGCACGCAGAGGGACCCTGTTGTCCTTTCTTATGCACCCCTTTGCAACTAGATGTTTCAGTTGCTTTCTGACTTTGAATTGTCAAAATTTTTAAGTTTTTCCCCAGAGTTTGAAAATCATATGCATTCTGCATGCAAAACTGGAACATGTAGACAGGGATTAAAAGGCCAACAGTGGTGCCCACACCCCACTACTTGGCAGGACATGCCCCACTCGGGGCTACCTGGGCTGCGTCCTGTACACCCAGGGATCTGTGGGCATCTCTGTGTGGTCTGTGCCTGTCTAAAGGGCTTTATCCCGCTCTTCCCACATAACAGTTTTATCACAAGTGTCTCTCATACCTTTAAAATTTCTTCAAAATTCCCAATTACAATCACATGGAGCTTTTCATGAGGTGCTGAGGACAATTTCCTTATAAATCCCCTACTGTCAAAAATTCAGGTTGTTTCCAGTTGATTTCAAAAGCTCAGAATCTATGCTTTTAAGGAACATAGGGCTGTTTGCTCATTCACCAGCTCCCTCCAAGTTCCTCAAGGAATAGGTGATTTTTGGTGCTGCCCCTTTCATGCAACTTGACCAGCAAAGGGTTTCAATTCTTTTTTTTTTTAACATTCAAAATAGCTTTAGTGTTAAATGCATTTTTGTTCTATTCAAATTCTTTGAAATCTGTATTCATGGCACAAATTCTATTTTATCACTAGACAGTTTCGTAGGTTGAACTTGAGAACTTTCTTTCTGGATACAGAAATCCCAATACAACTGGGAATTCCAAGTAGACGCTGTACTCTAATAAATTATGCGATTATTGTGCAAATGAATGGGAGTTTATGTTCAAGGATGATGATAAACAATGATAATTACACAATACTGTGCATTAGTAGCACGATTAAGGCTAAGAATTAGGAGGCATAGGTTCTAAAACCCTAAGTATCTTCACATTCTTGGGCAAATCACTTAACCTCCATGGCTTCAATTTCTTTTTTTTTTCAGTTGAGATAAAATTGACATATAACGTTATATTAGTTTCAGGTGTGTAACATAATGCTTCGCTATTCGTACATGTTGTAAAGGGATCACCACAACAAGTCTCGAGAACATCCATCACTACACATAAAAATATGCAACGCTTTGTGAATTTGCGTGTCATCCTCGAGGGCCATGCTCATCTTCCCTGTATGGTTCCAATTTTAGTGTATGTGCTGCCCAAGCGAACGTGGGTTTTAATTCTTTACATGGTTTTCGATAGGCTATGTAACTGGTCAAAACTGAATGAGGTTCACACCTCAGGGAAGGCGACTCTCACCCAGTGTATGATTTCGCCAGTTTCACCCAGGGTTGTGCTTTAAAAAAAAAAAATCAAGAAGGAAAACCACTTTCAAAAGTTCTTAGGTGCTTACCTTCTTGGTGTCCCACGCTTGCTTGGAAAGGTTCTTGTCTGTTTCCGATGTGGTCTCCTCCATTCCTGGGACTGTTAACAGTAAGACTAGGGAGGGGTGGGGTGAGAAGGAGAAGCAGAAAATGAGTCTTTTTGCAGCTGCGTGCTGGCGCCAGGAGGGCACTCCCTCGACATAGAGTCGTGACTGTGATATGATTGTAACTGCCCCAACTACTACTTCTGGGGATTGTACTGAAGTAAAAGAGTTTCGTTAAAAAAAAGAGAGAGAGAGAGAAAGAAATAAAAGTGAAAAAAGAGAGAGAGAGAGAACCTGTGACTTAAAAAGAAATGAGAATGAAAGCTCTGGAGCTAAGGACACATGTTGGCTCTGCCTCTTACAGGACCCACTCAGGCCTTGGAGGCCTTGGGGTGCAGAGAACAGCCAAGAATCTCTCCTAGCATCCCATGAGTGGTCGCCTTGCCCTGTGCACTGCACCTGTGGCCCTGTGGACACCCGTCTCCCGCACTGGGCTGTCAGTACCCAGAGGCCGGGCTCCTCTTGCGCTGTTGGCACCAAGCACAGGGACCCAGGCCTCATAGTTCAACATGGGCTGAGGTTGATCCACGCATGGTAGTTATGGCCGCATGAGTTGCAATGCCAACCAGCCCCAGAGGAGGAAAGGAGATGAGAGGTCTGAGGGACTGGTTGGGCATCTTTCAAGGCCCTAGAACCAGCTGTGCCTGAAGTCCATTTCCCTTAAATCTTTCGGTTAAGGTAAAATGAAACATTTTCTTTATGAGACCCAATTTCTTTATGTTGGTTGGAGGTTCAGTTTTTCACATGCAATAGAGCCATTATGATGTGTTAGCCTGATGGGTTAATTCTTCCTTCTTGAAACCAGGACCAGGAGATGGAAGGGCAGCCAGACTAACCCTCAACTTCGTTACTGTCTGGGCCCCTTGAGGAACAGAGAGAGTTGATGTGTTTCTCCTCCCCCCACCCCAAAGCCAACTGGACTCTGAGCTGCCAGAGGTCCTTCCATTGTCACAGCAAGTCCCTGGGGATGGTGACACCCACTCATCGCCCCAAAAGCCCCATGTTCCTGGGGGACTCTCCAGGGTAGACAGCACCCTCTGAATGGCCCTCAGCATCAGGAGACTGGAGAGAAGCGCCAGATCCATTCTTGTCACCCTTAGGGATCTGGAATCCTCGCTTTTATTATAGAGGCATTTCCTTCTGCGATCTTGCCTTTGCTGCCCCGTGAGCTGGGATCCCGGGAAGATCACATGAGGAAAGCCTCTGCCAGCAAGGGGTGAAGTTCTAGTTGACCATCCTTCTTCTAACAGCAAAATCTCCGTTACGTTTATACTGGCACAGTGAAATGCTACTAAAAAAGTAGTAAGCGTCTGGGCCTTCGGAATACACGATTAGTTCTCTGGTGTCAGTACCTTGGAACACAGCAGGCCCACATGGGGTTTCCTAGGGCTGGCCTCAGCATCGCTCTCCCCTCTATGGGTAACACTGCCCCAGTTTTTAAGATGGCATGTACTATCCTGGAAGGTCCAGGGATACTGCCTCCACATCTAGCTCTAAGGAGGGACTGGGGGCCTGGGCACAAATCTGCCCCAGCTGCAGGGGTGTGTGCATGGCCCAATTGGAAAGGAGGCTCTGGGCAAGAGTTAGGAAACAGTCAGCCTCTTTTCCACCCACTGTAGCTAGGATGGGCCCAGGGGCTGTGGACCTAGAGGGTCCTAAGCATCAGAAACAGGAAATGATCCAGTGTGAAGCCCTGGATCAAACTATACCTGAAGGTGAACATCAAGCCCTGACTGTTGGTCATAGCCAATCAAAGCCCTTTTTGCTTCAGCTTGCTGCTCCCAAAATTTGAAAGAATCTGTAAGTCCCCCAGACTGTGTGGCCATACCCTGAATCCATGAATGAAAGCCAAAGTGCATTTTCAGGGACTGTTTTCTGTGTCTCTGCACTCCTCAAAATCCAACTCAAGTAGCACCATCTCTGAAAGTTTTCCTGAACCCCTTCCCTTGTCCCACAGCACCCACTGAGTCTTCCCTCTCAAGTCTATCCACCTGTGAGTTTGTGATTTCTGGGAGCACAGCAGCCACCCACTGGACTTGCCTGACCCCAGGAAAGATGCCTGTGTGCCCTGTTGATACCTCTTTTCTGGTGCGTGTCCTGGGACCCACTCGTAAAGGGCTCTGGCTGGGTAGGCGTCATTGTGCTCTGGTGCAGGGCAGAGTCAGAATTGGTCCTGGAGAGAGGAGAGAGACAGTGAGCCTCAGCCCCAAAGGGGAAAAAGGGATAGTCCTGGCCCCGCTCTATCTGGGACATGCCCAATGGGACAGGGTGGCAGTCATAGGTCATTTCTGTGAGCTGCTGTAACCTGAGCAAAACCCTAAAGAGCCACAAGAGTGAATGCGGTTTTCGTCTGCAAAGGCTGCAGCAGAAATTTCCTTCCCTTCCTAACCACCTAACCAGCCCCTGTCTATCCCCGCCCCTTTGCTGAGCTTCTCAGCTTTAGGGAAAGGGTGGTGTTTTCCAGTTGAAATCCTCCAGAGAGAGGCCCTGACAGTCCCACAGTAGCCCAGTCTCAGGGGTACAAGCCCATCATGGAGTTCTCTCCTGGTGAAAAATGGCCAAGGGGAGTCTTGCTCCAACCAGTCCAAATGCTGCCAGGGGCCTGGGAGAGGCTCCACTCTCTGCCCTAGTAACACAATCTGCCCCCAGTTGCAGGTGCCTAAAGGGAGGGTCCCCAGAAAAACCCCTCAGCTGCCTAGGAAACCAGGGGCACCCATGGGGAGCTGGGCGGACATGCAAAGGATGGGCCCAGCTGCACAGCCAATTTGGGGATTAGAGTAAAAGCCACAAGCACCCAATGGGGATGTCCCAGACACTGAGAGTGACATGGGAGAAACTCGGTTCAAGGACAAGAACAGGTTACAAAGGACCGGGCCACCTCTGACCCTGGGGCCAGCTGGGCAGTGAGGAGCCAGGAGGATCCTGCCCTCCCCTCAACACCACCTGTGTGTCCCTGAGCAAGTGTTCTGACCTCTCTGTACTCTTATACCTAAAATGAGGAGGATAACAGCACCAACTCCACCAACGCACATCCTACATCAGTTAATGGATACGACAGTTGAAATAGCACCTGATACGTGAATATGACCTTGGTGGGTATTTAATTAGATTACTGAATTATATATTCAGTGTTGTGTTTATATATATATAATATATATTATACATATACATATTTTTTTAACAGCTTGCTTACTTTTGGTCTTTGTTTACTGAAATCACCTACGTATTTTTGTGTGTGTATGTATTGTAAAATAAACATAACATGAAAACTGCCTTTTTAACCTTTTTTAAGTGTATACTTCTTTTGCCATTAAGTACATTTACACTGGTGTGTAACAATCACCTGTGTTATTTTAGGCATTTATATTAACTATATTATTGTTATTTAAAAACATTCTAGATGATGGTATTATGGGTGGGGGTTTTTTTTCCGCTTTCCAGATGCATTTATGTATTTTTCTAATCTTCTAGTAAAAAATATATAATCCTTTTACAATCACGTTTTCTATGACTGTTTGGGAATGTGAGAAACCAACCATAATACAGCATTAATGGAAAAAAAGTAAGCCGCAGCATTGAATAATCAATACAATCCCAACTTTGTTCGAAAAAGAAAAAAAAATTTGTAAATAGAGAAGGGGAAAAAAAATCCCCAGAAGACCCCAAACTGAGACCTCACTGTTAGAGGGCTAGAGCTGATTTCTAGAAACTTCTGGATGCTTCTTACTTTTGTCATTTTCAAGTGACTGAGTACTGGTTTTTCAAGCATGACCATGAGGAAAGTATGGCTTTGTTTCCAATGAGAGGGCTGGGGTTGGCTCTGAGTCACTGACCTTCTCCAGCTGGTGTCCGCAGGTGGCGAGAGGTACACGGTGCCGTATGGGCAGCTGTCCGCGTGAGTGTGAGTTAAGGGGATGGTGCTGTCAGCCCAGGCCCGGCCTTGAGTGCTAGGAACCCCACACTGGCCATCGGAGTAGCCAGGCTGCTGGGAGCCTGCAAACAGCTGGGGCCTCGGGGCGGGGGGCCTTTCCTGCCTGGCTGCGAGCAGCCTCCAGGGTGCAGCCCTGTCCACCTAGCACTCAGCACTCACCCCCTGCAAGCGCACGTGCGGGCTGCACCCCTTCCAAGAGGGGCCTCAGCCGTGAAACGGGGGCCCATGGGGGTGCTGCGGGGAGTCTAGTTCAGCTGACCCCGGTCTTGACTCTTAATTCTGGGCTGACGGGGCGGCTCCCGGGGCCCCAGGGCTTGGTCTGGGGCCCAGCTGGTCAGGCTCCCCTAGACCATGGAAATGAGAACCAGGAAAGAACAGGCTTCTCTGTTCTGGAGAACCAGGGTTCCCAGGAGCAGCCACTCCGACTCCAGTGGTGGGGGAGCCTAGCTGGCCAGGCACCAAGGGGCAGCCAGGTGGGGGGGGTGGGGGGATTCCTGACAATCTCTCTGCTTGGCTGAGGTACAGAGGCAAATTCTATGTCTTCAGATCAAGCCTCCCTCTGTTCTGTCTGGGTCTGGCTCAGATCCCCCTCAGCCCCACTGCCTTGGCTCAGGCTGCCCTCCATAAGGCCCTAGAGGAGGGCCTAGGCCCTAACATGTAAATGCTCTGCTCGCAACCTTCCTGGGCCCCACTGCCCAGCCAGGAGTCTGAGCACAATGTGGTCCAGCTTCATCCTCCCAACTCTCATCTCAGACTGTGTGCTCCAGTGGCCATCTCTGTGTCAATTGGTCCCTGTGCTCCCCTAGCCCTTCAGCTCACATTGCATCCTCCAGGAAGTCTTCTGGGGTTGCTGTGCAATTGTACTCCCTTCTTGGTGCTGCCCAGTAGCCCTGGAGAACTGGAGAAGCCCTGATTCCATCCCAGAGCTGGCAGCAGACAGCTCTATCAGCTAGATGAAGCAGTCCCCTCCCCCCTCCTCTGGGAAAAGGATATCTGCCTTCCATGTTTGTCCACTGACAGGGGCCGGCGATGTGGGGAGCCGAGCCGGCCACGCTCCCGGTACACTCTGTCCACTAGCCCATGGTGCCGGGTAGTTCGGCTGGTGTCCAGGCCCGAGGACTGGAAGGGTGTCTGGGGATAGGGAGGAGACCAACGTTGGGAGGGAGGAGAGGAAGAGATGGGAAAAGAGAGAGAGAAACCCAAATCACAGTTACCAGCTGTGGTATGAGATCCAACCCCAGTTCTGTCCCCCAGGATCTGACCTCAGGGTCCCCCTACAACCCTCCCTGTTCAGGTCTGGAGACACCGTCAGCCACTCTAGGTAGGCTTCCTTTCCTCCTGCGGCCCCTGCCCCAGGTCTCTGAGCACTGTGGGGCTGGAGGTGAGATGGGGTTCCCGGGCGCCAGGGCAGCAGGCGTGCAGTGCAGCCGGCATGCACGGGCCAGGCAGAGCGGCGCAAGCTCAGGGCCTAGTGCTGGCCGGGGTGCCAGGGGTGCAGACGGACTGAGCACCGCCCTCCCCCACCCCCAGCCTCGCCAGGTGCAGACAGGCCTCCGCCCTCTCTCTCCAGGCCTGGCCGGCCTCCTCTCCCCACCTACGTCATCCCTGGAGGGGCCTGCCAAGAGACAGCCCCGGGGCTTCCAGCCCAGGACGTCGAGGGGCCCACCTGGCCAAGTGCTGGCTCCCTGGAGGCTCCTTGTTGAGCCTGGGGCTGGTCTTGGTTGAGACTTGGCCCCCACGCGCCCTCCCCCACAGCCTTGTCCCAGCACAACCGGGAGCCAAGTGCAGGCACTTTCCGGAGCCCTGGCCTACAGCTTGGCCGGACAGGGCTCCCTTCCAGCACCTGGGGCTGGCATGAGGCCCCTGGCCAGGCTCTGCTCCCACTCCTGGCTCCATGCTCCTGGGGCCCCCAGGAAACTGCTCTCTACATGTCCTGGTGCCAAGGGGCCCTTCACCATCTGACTGGGGTGAGACTGGCAGTCTTAGCTAGCTCTGGATGCAGCCCGTCCCCCTGCCAGGCCATCTGGCCCTTGGGCCCTTCTGTCTTCTCTGGGAAGCCAGGCAAAAAGCAATTTCCTCCGGAAGACTGCCACTGGCTGGCTCACTGCTCTTCCCCACCCATCCAAACAACCTGGCTAGCATTCAGGGCTGCCTGCTCTCCCTGGCATTCAGGGACCCCTGTCTCTCCCTAACCCAGCAAAGACTCTACCAATTTGGGTCTTTCTGCACTTTTGCCTCCAAAAGGCTGTGGGCCCAGGAAATGGCAGTGACCAAGGGAGGGTAGGAACCTTGCCACCCAGGCAAAGACATCAAAGGACAGGGGCCATTCCTCTCCTCCCAGAGATGCCTGGAAGCCGAGAGGGGAAATCGAGGCGGCTGAAGCAGAGCCAGAGGCAGAGAGAAGCTCAGGCCCAGCCACAGCCTGGCTCACCAGGCCATATCCACACACACACACGTGTGCGTATGTCACAGGAACGAACCATGCAGCGTTGGTGCGCATGCTCAGATCCCCCAGGCAGGGGTCTCTCGACGCGCCCACACGCACTTCCCCAGATGGGGGTGCAGAGCAGATCTGTTTCCGTTTGGCAGACAGGACACCTCCTGCTGGGCCACGGGGGCGGCCGCACAGGGATACCCAGCGCCCGCGCACGTGCCGGGGATGCCGAGGCCTCAGCCCAGGGGCTCATTTACCAGAGAGACAGGAGCCGCTGTCAGAGCCTCCCCCAGAAATCCGCTGGGCTGAAAATGCAAAGAACCGAGACTTTGAGACACTCCTGCCTCTCCTGGCCCCCCAGTGGGAAGCCCAACAGGGCCCCGTGCACCCTCAGCTCCACACTGGCCCCAGGCAAGGGCCAAGCTAGGGGGTGCCCAGAGAGACACTCTCCTAGAGGGGGAAGGGGAGAGCCAGGGAGGAGGGGAGAAAACCCAAACTAGAAAGGGCACTGACAAAGAGGTCAGGCTTTGATGCACACCAGGATCAGCAGGACAGCCCCACTCATCTGCTCTGATGAGGAGGCCATCTGAGGAGGGCTATGCTCCATGGGCCCAGGAGATAGAGCTGAGCCGGCTGGACCCCGAGGCAGCCTGAGGGACCCTGGGTTGGTGCCCTGCTGCATCCCAGCAGCAGTGTGGGAGGAGTAGGAGCTGGGGAGTGACTCGGGTGGGTGGGTAGGGGCTGAGCTCCCTGCAGGACTAACCCAGTACCACCTGGCCTGTCAACACACTAATGCACGAGGCTGTTTCTGAGGCTTTGTCCCAGCAACAGGATAGGTGTGTGGCTACCTGATGAACCTGTCCCTGCATAGCCTAGACATTTGCTGGGGGTGGCCCTACCTCTTGGCCCAGCTCCTGGGCCCACCTTGACCCCACTGCAGACCAGGGGCGGGGGATGTGGCCTTGGGGAAGAGGCTAGCCCAGCTCCGGGCAGGCAGTGGGCCTTATCTCTCCTTATTTACGATAAGGACGTGCACGGCAGCTACATGGCCTGCGGGAGCCGCGCTGTGTGGGTCTCTGCCAAGAAACGTTTGCAGACAAGTGGGGTCAGGCCGCGGGGCCTCCTTCTGAGAATTGCTGGGCTTGTGGATTAGGGAAGCAGGACGGAGCCAAGCCCCAGAGGCCCTGAGCGGTTCCCGCTGCTGCACACCCGGCCAACAGGTGTAGCGGCTGCCGAAACACTCAGGGCCAGACCATGGCCTCACTGTGGGGTCTGCTGACAGAGGATGGGCAGGGGGGATCCGGGAGAAGCCTGGCCCAGGGGGAGGAAGGGAGTAGGCGGGGGTGGGTCGGGCGGCAGCAATCATCTGGTGACCCCAGCTGTTCACAGGCTGTCATGCGTGCTCACTTGCTCTGTGGCCAGGGCGGGGCCCAGACTGCAACACGTCCCAGGTGGGAGGTGGTGTAGGGGAGGGATGGGGGCTCACCTGGAAGGGCAGATCCACAGTGCCGCTCCCAATCTGGTTCACGTTGGGCAGGGACCCGCCATAGTACTGGCCACGGCTTGGGCCCAGCTGCAGGTACTGGGACTTTTGGAGCTGGAGCTGCAAGAGAGAAGCCAGCAGCTATAGCGGAGGCAGGGGTGGCTAGGGGTGGGGAGGGGGGAGCCCCTCACGAGCACACCCTGAAGAGCGCCATTCCCGAGGGCCCCAAGCAGTGGGGTCAGTGGCACCAATCACAGAGGGTATGGGACCCCTGTGACTCAGATTCCCAAAGGAGCCACGAGTCTTTCCACCAAAACCAGCAGAATCAGAAACCCAAGAAGCCCCAGGCGGCCCTCCCCAGGCAGGGAAATGTGTCCTGGGTGCACTGCCACCATGAACTTGAGGGAGGCTTGCTCGCTGACTCAGACGGTCTGTGAATAAGCAAGAGTATCAAGTGGACCTGGAGCCTGTGCAGGAGGCCCCGCACCCACCCCAGGGGAGCCATTTCTTATCACCAAAGGCTGCGTTCCTGGGGTGCGGGCCAGAGGCTGCGAATTTACGCCCGGACACAGGGAAATTGTCCTTCCAATGGCCTGAATCGGAGAGGCCGGCTTAGAAGTGCAGAGCTAGCTTTCAAAGTCCAGCATGTACAATCACTACGGCAGCGCACACAGGACGATTGGGTCTGCCAGACCCCTCCTGAGTTTTAAGGGGTCCTGCCCAAGCCCCAAGGCTCCTTCTGCCTAACCTGTCAGCCTCACCCACTGGAGAGCCTTCATCTGGGCTGGTCACATCCCTCTACCCTTCACTTGCATGGGAATTTGTCCCACTGGGCCAGGCCTCAGAACCAAGAGCCTGGAGCTCCCTGACCAGCTCCGGCTGCCTCAGAGCAGGGCTGGGACCTGGTCTCTTCTCCCTCCAGCAGCAATTCCACCTTGCTGGGAATGGCAGATGCTCCTGAGCTGGTTGATACCACCTGTGGCCCTCGGGGCCACAGATCCACAATGCCTGTTAAACTGCCATGGTAGGTGGGCGCCCTGATGGAGGGGCAGGGGCCAGGCATCTGGGGAGGGGTGGGCGTCCGCTCCAGCCGGCTGGGGCGGTTGCTAGGGTTGACACTGTGTACACAACAAGACCGGCTCACGTTCCCTCACAAACAGCTCCTGGCAGTGCTCCGTTTGCTGGCCGCCCACGCCGCCCTGCTATCCCACGCCAGCCCCCGCTTCCTGGGAGGCCTTGGACACCGGAGGGGGAAGTAAAGTTCAGGAACTGGCCGCTCGCCCGGCGGATCACCTCACCCAGGTAAACAGCTGTTTCCTGCGAACTGCGAGGGAGCCGGGAGAGAGATTGACCTTGCTCCATTCCTTCTCGGGGTGGTTCTCAGGCATCCTCAGGGCCCCACCCAGGGTCTGTCTCTAATGGCTGGGGACCTCACAGTGAACACCCCACCATGTCCCTCCCTGCAGTCACTTGAGATGAAACAGGCCAGCCCCCAGTCAGGAGGGAGGGGGAGGCCAAGCAGGATGGGGCGCCCACCCTGGCCTGGACATAGGTTGCCTGGGACCCGAGACCCGCCCTTATCCCTTCTTGTGTCTGAGCCATGTGGCAGGAACCCGCACTGCATCCACCTCTCAAGAACCATGTGGCCCTGGAGGGCTCCAGCCCTCTCTGGGCCTCAGTTTCCCTCTCCCTAAAGTGAGTGGTCCAGGCAAGTGTGTGTGCAAATGCCAGGTGTGTGATACAGAAGTGTTCACACCACATATGCTTTTGTCACAGGCTGAACTGCCAGCTCTGGAAACTCCGGCATCCAGGGAAGTACTCCGCAAAGCTGCCACATTCCGGGCTAGAGAGAGGCCAGACTGGGGACTTACAGGATGCTCACGGCTCAAGTGCTGCTGTAGCATTGGCCCTCCCAAGCCCCACCTCTGTCAGGCTTTGTGGTGTGGCCTCTGGAGCGGACACAGTGTGGGGCCTCACTCTTCTTTGGGGGACCCTGTGCTCATACTTGGTTGTACATGAGTCTGCAAAGGAAAGAGTTAACATGGTCCAAGGTGGTCTGACCTTTGCCCCCCAGCTCCTGGGCGATGAAAGCCCTTAGAAAAGTATTGCCTGATAAGAGTGTCTTTGTTTGCCTAGGGCCTCAGGCCACACTGGGTATCTATGCCAACAGCCGTGATTTGAGGTGGAGGTCTCCAGCCAATGCGATATCAGCTCACTCTCTGCAGGGGCTAGAGATGGCAGTCAGCAGTGTCTGTCTGCATGGTGAACCCCAGTGAAAACCCTGGACACCAAGGCTTGGGGAGCATCCCTGGACATTATCCCATGTGTGTCATCACACACTGGTACTGGGAGAAGCAAGCACTGTCCATGTGACTCCAAAGGGAAGGGACAACAGGCAGCTGTGTGCTGGGAACTCTCCTGGACGCCGCCCTATGCTGACTGTGTCCTTCTACTCTAACAGACTGTTAACTGTGAGTATAATGGTCTTCTGAGTCCTAGTGAACTGTCAAGCTGAGTGTAGTCTCGGGAACCCTCATATCCTGCAGCTGGTGTCAGATATGATGGTGGTCTTAGGGACCTCCTAACTTTGCAGGGGCTGACTGCCATCCCAGGCCTGGCCGGAAAACCCTAAGAGTGGGGTCCTGGGGTGAAAAGGGGGCCAGCCTGGGCTCTACCCATGGACCTGCTGCCTCAGAAGGTCCACAAGGACAGCAGAGTGATGCCACCAGGCAGGGTCTGACAAGCTGCCAGAAGCCAAAGCTCATGCCTCTGCCCACTGCCAAGCTACACACTCATGCACCCCTCCACGCAGCAATCCTCATTCTGTGCCCCCTCCATGGCACTTTCTACCCCACCCTGCCGCCAACCTCGCCAACAGAGCTCCATAAACCTGGCATCTGAGCCAAGGCCTAATGCTCAGCAGCACCTGGTGGTGGAACAAAGGAGCGGATGAACACACGAGTGAATGAATGAATGAGTGAATGAATGGTTAAGTGAATGAACACTACTCACTGTCAATAGCCAACTTTCATGAGCCAGGTGACAGTCCCGTATGGAGGCCATACAAGAACCTTTCAGGACACGGACCCAATTCCCAACGCCCTATGGAGGCTTGAGCCTTCCCGCCCCCTTGCCCCGTCCTCATGGTTTTTGGCAGAGCGGGGCGCAGACAGGAAAGTGAAGCCTGGCCAAGGCCACCCGCTGGCACAGAGGAGCTACAACTCCCAGGGCTCCTTCTTGCTTACGGCCTGTAGATCAGACAGCCTGGGGTCCAAGTCCAGGCTCCCCGACTGTGCAAGTGAACCCCACTCCAGATTCTAAGGGCATGCAGGTGCTCTGTGACCCATGCTTTCACCATGGCCTCTCCGCCCTCTATTCTACCTGATCTCCATTCCCTCCTGCCACCTGACCCCAAAGCACCCCGAGTCTGTGCCCCCCAGGCTCTCAGCCTGTGACAGCTCCCCCTCCACACCCATTCCAGAGTGCCTCCCTGATACCCCACCCAAGGAACAGCCCCCAAGTCACCATCACATTGGCCTCTGGCTTTTTTTTTTTTAATAAAAGTTTTTATTGTGAGTCTTAGATGTATACACACACAAAAAGAAACCTGTAAAGATGGTACAGAGAGCTCCTCAAAAGCCACCCTCTTCCTCTATTGGGTCAAAATTAAGAGAACGACAGCAGTAGAGCACCTCTGACTGACCCAGACCCTCTACATATGCCTCTTTGGGTTTGTCTAATCCCATTCGTCCCATCAGAAGTGTGTGGCTCATGATCTTGTCCACTGTCCCCATCCTGTCCCCCAGCAGGTGGCAGGCACCAAAGACTCACAGTCTGCTGGTCACAATGTGTCTGGCGCCAGCCCACCATGTGGCCACGATGGGCCCCTAGGAAGTGCTGCTGCGTGTCTGACCTCACCTCCCATCGGCATCCTGCAGCCCCAGACCCTTCCAGGAACAGTCCAGTTCATGCCTCGCAAACCCTCTTGCTCTGGGGTGTGAACCAACCAACCAAGTGGTGCCACATCCTAGGGGTCACAGGTGTTTCAGAGTTGAGGCTGACGGGGCCACAATGTAGGACCAGGAAGCACAGCGGAGACCTTAGCCACCCTGTGCTCAGTGTCCCCCAACCCCAAGCATTACCGACGGCACCAGAGGCCCTGCCATGGGGCACAGAGCCCTTCCCTAGTCTCAGCACGTTTAACATTTGAGCAGCACAACTGCCCTGTCCTAAGTGTCCTGATGCTACTGTAACAAATTACCACAAACTGGGTGGCTTAAAACAAAGGAATTTACTCTCTCATAGTTCAAGAGGTAGAAGTCCAAGATCAAGGCATGGGCAGGGGTGGTTCCTTCTGGAGGCTCTAAGGGAGATTCTGTCCCAGGCCTCTCCCAGCTTCAGGGGGCTCCAGGAGTCCCTCGGCTTAAGGCTACATTGTTCCATCTCTGCCTCCATCTCCACACGGCCTTCCCTTCTGTGTCTGTGTCTGCACTCTCCCTCTCTTTTCTCTAATAATACCTGCCCCTGGAGTCAGAGCCCATCCTAATCCAGAATCATCTCAAACTGAGACCCTTAATTACAGCTGCAAAGTAAGGTCACAGCCCCAGATTCCAAAACATATTTTTGAGGGGACACAATCTGCTCCAAGACAGGCCCTTTGAGGGGTGACCAGTGCACTCCACTTTCTAGATGGGAAAACTGAGGCCCAGCAGGCAAGGGAATTGCCCAGGGCCACACAGCTCAGAAGTGGCCAAGTAGGACATGGAGTCCACTCCTGGAACTTGACTCCTGCATAACCCTGTGGACCAGCAGGTGGCTGGGACCGCAGAGTGTCAGAAAGGCCACATCACATGGTAGATGAGAGCACTCCTCTGGGAGTTCACAGTCACAGCATCAACCCAACCACGTCAGCTCTGCCAAGAAGGGGCCCAGCACAAGTCTCACTGTAAAAGGCCACCTCAGGCCCTGAAGTAGCCCTGGACCCCTCATTTCCAGGCAGGGTCTCCCCCCCAAAAGCCTGGCACAGCCTGTTCCAGGACCATACCCCCTGCACAAAGTCCTTCTTCCCTGTCCCCACCCCACATCCATTTCCCCGACAGAACCCTGTGTAAATGGGTGGCTTCTTCAACCTCCCCCAACCCCCTTGCTGGCAGGACCCCACAGAGATGGGGTCACCCAGTACAGCATGCCTTCCCAGCCTCTGTCCGTGCCCACATTCCTGTTGAGCACATCCCCCTATCCAGACAGCATCCAAGGGGCTGGGAGGAGTGAAGGCCACAAGGTCAGGGAGTGGCCCTGGAAAGGCGTAGCACGGCAGATGCAGTCACTTCTCCAGGGCAGCCCACAGTCCTCTAGGACCCTCCACAGGATGCAGCAACCCACCCCCACCTGCCAACCCCTCCCAGGCCTCGCTCTCTAGGAGCTGGCCTTAGTCAGGCCCATTAGCAATCATCATGGCAACTGGTCAGCCTTCTAATGAGATTAAGGGGAGGAGCCATGCTGAAGGCTGAGCTCTGTCCTGCAAAGCCAGAGCAGGCATGGGGGCCGCACTACAGAGGGCCAGAGAGGAGCCATGTACTCTGAGCAGAACTGTTTCCCCCTCTCACCATGAAGGTCTGCATTGTCTGGCCCTCTGCTATCCCCCAGCCACTGCACTCCACCAGCTGAGGTAGCTGCCTCAGGGCCTTTGCACTGGCACTCCCTCCTCCAGAAGGCAGAATCTTCCCACTGGGCCAGCCCAACACTGCACCTCCTCACCCACGGGATTACCTCCTCCATAGCTCACTATCCAAAACCACCTGACCGAGGTCTATCTCCTCCCATCAGACTGTCTGCCCCACAAGGACCCTGGCACAATGGAGAAGCTTGGCACCCACGTAGGAACTGAGCGACCAGACAACAGAGGAACATGTGAACGCAGGAACAACTGCTCGGTGCACTCAGAATCCCAGGCAAGAACCATGTTTCTCCTGTGCCCACATGGGACTGCCCACTCCTACCTTTGGGGAAGCTGAGGCCCAAGGAAGAAGAGACAGCTCCCCAAGTGCACAGGCAAAGAATCACCCACGAGATGGAGGTGGAGAGCAAATCTCATCTTGAGTACATGATCCTTTTGGGACCTGAGTGCTGACCAGGACCCCAAGGGATTTGCACAACCTGGCCCAAAGTCCTGCTCCTCAGGGCTCACCTAGGTGGAGTCCTCAGGAGGCTGCCAATGGCAATGGGGCCCTTGAATGGGCCACCTTTGGGGGTTGTCCCCTAGGAGGGAGGGACTAGGGCTTCGTCAGGTTCTCTGAGTGTCCAGGCAGCTGCAGAAGCCCATGGAGGGAGTCCTGGAGAGCTCCTGAAAAGATCTGCAACTCCCTCACCCGCCAACCCCTCCCAGGCCTCACTTTCTAGGAGCCAGCAACCATCACCCCAAAGGACCCAGTGCCACTAGCAGTCCCTCCCCATTACCCTCACAGCTCCTGCGGCCACTAACCTGCTTTTTGTCTCTATGGATTTGCCTGTTCTGGACATTTCATATAAATGGAATCATGTAATAAGTGGCCCTTTGTGTCTGGCTTCTTTCACTCAACCTGATGTTTTTAGAGTTCATCCACATCATAGCATGTGTCAGGGCTTGGTTCCTTTTTATCGCTGAGTAATCTTCCATTGTATGGATGGACCATATTTTGTTTACCCATTCATCTATTGATGGACATGTCTGTTCCCACCTTTTGGTGATGGTGACTGGTGCTGCTATGCACATACGTGGACAAGTAAATGTTTGAATCCCTGTTTTCAAATCTCTCAGGTACCTACCTACAAATGGAACTGCTGGATCATATGGTAATTCCATATTTATCTTATTGAGGAGCTACCAGACTGTTTTCCATAGCGACCACACCATTTTACATTCCGACCAGCAGTGCATGAGGGTTTCAATTTCTCCACATCCTCATCAACACTTGTTAGTGTCTGTTGTTTTTTGATAGTAACCATCCTGATGGGGGCGAGGTGGTTTCTTACTGCGGTTCTGATTTGCATTCCACTGGTGACTAGTGATGTTGAGCCAGTTCTCATGTGCTTATTGGCCTTTTGCCTGTCTTCTTTGGAGAGATGTCTATTCAAGTCCTCTGCCTTTTTTAAAAATTGGGCTGCATGTCTTTTTCTTGTTGAGTTGTAAGAGTTCTTTAGATACTCTGGATCTTATTAATCCCTTATCAGCTTTGTGGTTTGCAAATATTTTCTATCGTCTTTTCATGTTCTTGACAGTCTTTTGATACACAGAAGTTTCTAATGTTGACAGGGTGCAATTAATCTATTTTTCTTTGCATGTGTGTTTAGTGTCATAGCTAAAAATCCATCACCTAATCCAAGGCTGCGAAGATTTACACCTATGCTTCCTTCTAGGAATTTTTTAGATTGAGCTCTAACATTCAGGTCTTTGGTATGTTTTTAATTAACTGTTATCAACTCTGTTGCTGCCTAGTTGCATCTTACCACTGGCCCCCATGCTGACTGAGGGCCCCACTATGAGGAGAGGCAGGCTGCCCCCACCAAAGCGTGCCTGGTACACTGGAGTTTCTCATTACACATCTGCCGAGCACAGGAAGGAATAATGAATGAATTCGGGAATGAATGAAAGCGTCACAGGCATGTGGCCGAGTGCAGATTTCAGGCTTAGTCACCCCAGCCCCTGGCCCCCTGGCCGACTAAGACACTCCCCAGCTGCCTCCTCGCTCGTTCCCAAAGTGTAAATACAGAACCAGATACACAAACACCGAGCATGCCTCGGAATGCCTTTAATCAGGCTCTGCGGCTGCTGCCAAATCCCCAACCCCGGCTGAATCAGAAGGTCTACTGTGAGCACGTTTTGTTTCCCCTGTTGGTGGCGGCTGCTGAGCACAGCCGTTCCGGCTGGGATGTAGGAAGGGTCCCTTGGGGTCTGAGTGCAGCACAGCTGGCTCGTGGGGCCTCTCTCCCCGAGAATGAGACTCCGGGCCTGGCCGCCAGCCGGGCGCCCACTCTAGGTGGGGCCTTGAAGCCACCCTGGGAGGGGGAGACACGGATTCACCTCTGTTTTACAAGCGGGGAAACTGAGGCCCTAGGGGATGATAGGCTTGCCCTGAGGTCACCTGGAAATGGGAAAGGGCCTCGGTTACAATCCAGACTCTTTCTCTAGCAGACCCCAACTCACCAGCGGCCCACGAGACCCTCCCCTGCCTTCTGCCCCGGGGTCCTTGCACCCACTTCTTTTCTGGAACCTTCCACGATGCTCCTTCTCATCCTTTGGGTTTCAGCCCAAACATCACATCCTTGAGAAACCTTCCCTGACCCCTTACTTCAAAAATAACCCTCTGAGTTAGCTCAGGCCATCGTAATGAAATAACAGACTGGGTGGCTTAAACAGCAGGCGAGTATTTCTCACAGTTCAGGAGGCTGGAGTCGAGATCAGGGTGCCACAGTCGAGATCAGGGTGCCGGCGCTGTCTCTGGTGAGAGCCCTCTTGCTGGTCTGCAGAAGGCTGCCTTACCCAATGTTCTCACATGGCCTTTCCTCGGGGTGGGCAAAATGAGAAATGTCTCTCTCTTTTCCTCTTGTAAGGACACCAGTCCTATTGGATCAGGAACCCAACCTTACAACCTCATTTCATCTTAGTCACCTCTCGCGGGCCCCATCTCCACATACGGTCACACTGGAGGTTAGGGCCTCCACACAGGAATCCAGGGGACACAATTCAGTCTGCAGCACCCTCTCACGGAGAAGTAGCCGGCCCGTGTCTGTCTAGTGGGGGCCAGCATGCCCTGACAGCTGGGGCCCTACTTGCCTGGACACTGTGGGCACCTCAGGGACCAGCTCTCATCCTGAGGAAGTGACCATTGACAGTTGTATCTGGAATCAGGAAGCCCAGAACTGGTCCCACAGCCTGAGTCCTCCAGGTTAGCCTACCCTAACCCACAGTTGGCCAGGCCTAGGCAAAGCCCAGGGACCCCAGGATTCTCCTGGCAGGAGCCCTCAGGGTACAGGGTGGGGTGGCCTGTGAGGAGGGGCCTTCTCTGGGCCTGGCCCAGAGTCAGTGAGGCAGGGCTGACTAGCAGTGCGTGCTGCCCCAGGGCTACTGGCAGCAGAGACATGATAGGGGGAAAATCATGGTTGGCGTTTCCAGAAAATCAGTTGCCCAAATATAAAGCAATGTGCCTGTTCACCAGGGTAACGGGCTCGGGGCCGGGTGGGAGTACTTGCAAGGCAGCACGACAGAGCAGAAACAGCCCAGGGTGAATCAGCTCCACTCCTGATTCCCACCCGGAGAGTGTCCCCCAAAGTACATACCCACCCGGAACCTCAGAATGTGGTCTTGTTTGAAAACAGTTTTCGCAGTTGTGATTAGTTAAAGCTCTTGAGGTGAGGTCATCCTGGCTTTAGGGGGATCCCTAAATCCAATGACTGGCATCCTTGTAAGAAGACAACACAGAGACAGACAGAGAGGAGGCCACATGGAGGTGGAGGCAGAGACTGGAGTGATGCAGCTCCAACCAAGGAACCTCAAGGGTTAAAAGTAGCCACCAGAGCCTGGAGAGAAGCCTGGGATGGATTCCCCCTCGGAGCCTCCGGAAGGATCCAACTCTGCCCACACCTTGATCTCAGACTTCTAGTCTCCAGAACTATGAGGGGATAAACTTCTGTTGTCTTCAGCCTCCCAGTTTAAGGTATTTGGCTACGGCAGCCCCAGGAAATTAACTGCTGACGAGCAGACTCCATGGGGACCCAGAAAGAAGGCAGGGCCACTTAGAGCCAAGCTTGGGGACCCTGAGACTGTGTGGTTGGGGAAGGTCAATGATGAGAATCCTCCAGTCGATAGGCCAGTGTGAAGAATGAGGGAGTAAGGGTCCAGGGAGAGGGAACAGCAGGGGCAGAAGTGCAGGCCCAAGAAGAGAGGAAGGACAAGTCCAGGCCAGCTGATGGGCAGTCACTGTAGAGTGGGCGGGAGGGCAACACTGGTGCCCAGACTAGGACAGCACAGGGGGCAGTGAATGTCCAGCTGGAGACCCAGGGGCTGGTGATACCACAAGGGACTCATCAGGCAGAGGGTCTCAGCACACTGGGAGCCACAGAAGAGCTTGCACCTAAGACATGCCACCCCGAAAGGTCCTAAAGGCATGCCTCCATGACCCTAGGCCAACCCCACCCCAAGGTCCTGGGGCTGCACTGGGTGGAGCAAAGGGGATGCAGGGTCTCTTGGGCACAGAGCTCGGTCCTGACTGCACACCTCCCTCTGGCCTGCATCTGGGCACCACATCCCAGGAGGCTGGGGCAAGAGCCAGGGAGCAGGGGCCTTAACAATGTGACTGCCCCCAGCCCCCTGTAGCCACTGACCGCAGGGCTATAGCACATCACCATCTGGACCACAGCGGGCTGTGTGCAGCAGGCCAGGAGAGCCCAGGAGAGGCAGGAGGGGCCCCAAGTGGGAAGCAGGGGAGCCATGCTTCGCAGGTCCACATGCGGCCCAAAGGCCAAGTCCAGTGCTACCAGCAGGACTGACTGACCAGAGACGCCACTCACCTGATTCGACATCTCGGAGTCCATGGGAAAGGAGGCCGAATGTCCCATGGGCATGAGATGGCCTGCACCTGAGTGCCAGCCCAATCCTATCTGCCTGAGCACCAGGTTCCTGCAGCGAGGCCGAGCATCCCTTAGGCAGGCAGCCTAGCCCAGCACATGGGGAGGCCCTGTCTGAATGGCCCAGGGCACCTGGCTTCACCTTTGATCTCTGGAAGCTCTCCCAGCCTCCACAGGGGCTACTTGGCCTGAGCCCAGCAGGAGGCTCTGGGGGAGGTCCTGGGGCTGGGGAGGTCCTGGGGCTGGGGAGCTCTAGGCCAGTGGGGCTTCCAAGAGTGAGGCAAACAGAATGCAGTAAACTATGAAAACAGATCAGGCTTGAAGCAGTTACTCGGAGCTGCTCGTGTATATTATGACTGCATTCTAGCGTTACTTGATTTCTGGAGCTGAGATCTAGATCTCTGATATTTTTAAGTCCAAACCCCTTGGACACTGCAGCTCTTTCTGGGTTTTGCCTATCCACAATTCATTCTGTGCAGCTAATTAAGCTGAAGAAGCCTGGGAATAAAGTCTGGAACAAGGTTAATAAAGTTACTTGCCTAGCAAAAAGAAAGGGGGGGGTGGTCAGGACAGTGTACACTCCTGACCCCAGCAGCCTCTCTGGGTGGCAGGGCACGGCGGGAGCGGTGCTTTTGCGGGAGCAGGAACCCTGACCCCAGAGGCCCTCTAGGACCACCCCCTTCTTGGGCACTAAACAAGTGTCCTGGGGCTGCCACAAACTGGGTGGCTTAAAAAATAGGAATTTGAAGGGGGGTATAGATCAGTGGTAGAATGCATGCTTAGCATGCACGAGGTCCTAGGTTAAATCCTCAGTACCTCCATAAAAAATTTTTTTAAAAAAACCCACAGGAATTTATTCCCTAACCGTTCTGGAGGCCAGAAGTCTGAAATCCAGGTGTGTGCAGGATCGGGCCCTCCTGGATTCTCTCAGGAGAATCTGCCCCAGGCCTTTCTCTTGGCTTCTGGTGGCTGCCGGCAGTCCGCAGTGCTCCTGGGCTTGTAGACGTTACCCCTGATCTCTGCCTCCATCTTCACAGCCCTCTCCCTGTGTGACTCTGTTTTCTCTTCCTGTCAGGACCCTGGTCACTGGATTTAGGGCCCACCCTATTCCAAGATGACCTCACGCTGACTTGGTGAGATCTGCAGAGACCCTATTTTCAAATGAGGTCCCATTTGTAGGTTCTGGTTAAACATGAATTTGGGGAGACTCTCTTCAACCTTTCCCAGTCACCCAATCCTGTGCCACCTCGAGTCCCACACTAAGAACCATCCCATGGTGGCAACACCTCAAAGTCCAAGTCCAAGCCGGCTCCAGCAGCCCCTGGGCCCCCAGGCAGTGCTATCCCCTCTGTTTCCTCCATGGTCGCAGCACACGTCAGCCACAGAGGAAATGACCCAGACCTGAGAGGCAGGTGGCGGCAGCATTTGCAGGGCCATTTGGCAGCATCCATTGGGAACCTGAACAATGTTCCTGCCCTCTGACCTGTAATCCCACTTCTGGAAAGCTCTCCTGAGGGAGCTCGTCCAAAAGGCAGATTTATGCACAAAGATATTCCTGCACCACCAATAAGCAGAGGAGGGAGCCTGAGCTGCGCTGCAGGGTCAGGCCAGGGCCTCGCCTCCAGAGAAGAGCAGAGGATGCGCGTCCCAAAGCTGGAGGTGGATGGGGGGAACCTGCCCTTTGTCGGGATTTCTGGAATGTCTCTGGTTGGTCCGTACAGGTACAAGTGAACCCAAGATAAGGCTGGGCCACCCCCTTTCCAGGGACATCCCTAAGTGGGAACAGGAGCAGGAGTGTGCAGGGGGCATGGCAGGGGACAGGGAGACCAGCAGCCCCAGAAATGCCCCACAGGACAGGAGAGGAATTCTTCAGGTCAAAGGCAGGGCCATAGCAGACCACATAACCAGGGTGCCTGAGGCCACCTGGCTCAAGGCTGGGACCGACACTCCAGGTTCATCCTCTACAGGACAGAGACTGATGTGAACCTGAAAACAGGCCAGTGCAATGGGAGTTCTGTGAGGATGAGGGGTTCCCTGGAGGCTGTGGGGAGGGATGCCCCATCTGCACGGAGCTGGGGAAGGGGAGGCTCCTCCAAGTCACCTCCAGGTGACCTCCAGAGGTCAGAGAGGAGGTTCCCCCCTACTTAGGCCAAGGAGGGGAGTTGTGGGAGTGTGATCTCACATGTGGACAGTGGGTCACAGATGTCTGTCTGCCCTGGTAGACTTAGGGGATGCAGAGATGCACCCCTAGCTCTGGGCAGGCCCCCTAAAAGGGCATGAGAGGTGGGTGGGACAGGGCAGGCGTGTTAAGGTGACGTAGGTGGTATTGGGTGGGTGAAAGGGTCAGAAGCCCCTCCTGACAATATCAACGAAGACGGTGACAGCCAAAAGAGCACCTTCCCACACCCCGCCAGGTGCCACCCAAGCAGTTGATGCGGGTCAGGTACAAGCAGTGGGTTCACTTGTGTCCCTAAAAACCTACGCCCACATCCTCACCCCAGAAACCTGTGACTTTGACCTTATTTGGAAAAAGGGTCTTTACAGATATAATTAAGGTAAGTATCTTGGGATGAAGAAATCTTCCTGTGTTATTCAGGTGGGCCCTAAATCCAATGACAAGTGTCCTTACAAGAGACAGAAAAGGAGACACACACAGGGAGAAGGCCATGTGGAGATGTGGCAGAGACTAGGGTGATGCAGTCACAAACTAAGAAATGCGGGAGCCACCAGAAGCTGGAAGAATCAAGGAAGGCTCCCCCCACCCCGACCTTCAGAGGGAGCCACGACTCTGCCCATACCTTGATTTCAGACTTCTGGCCTCCAGAACTGCGAGAGAATAAACTTCTGATGTTAATCCCCAGTCTGTGTTACCTGTCACAGCAGCCTCATGACACTTATACCCACAGATGGCCCAAGCCATGACAGGGGCAGCCATCTCCCCTTCCCATGGTGAGCTGAGGCTGGGTGGGGGGCCCCGACCCCCTGCCCCACACACAGATGGTACCCTGTTACTTCTCTTTCAATTTGAAAATGATAGTGAACTCCAGCAAGCACAAAGAACAACACGCCACATAGTTCCACCCCAATCCAAGACCTAACAGCTGTCACTGCTCTGTCATCTTGGCCTCTCAATCTGCAAAGTGGACAATAGGGCCCTGAGGATGCCGCCAGGGCACTCACGTGCCTGCCATGCTTCCCTCTGGGTGGCGCTGGATGCCATCACCCTTGATGCACCAACTCACATCCTGCCTTCTCGGGGCTCTGAGTGCACCAGGGTCTCTGAGGGGTCAGAGGTGAGCTGGGGACCATTTCAATCCATCAGGGCCCCACACCATTCTGGCTCACAGGCCATTCTGGCTCACAGGCCACTCTGACCATACAGGGCACACAGCTCTCCCAGGTACCCCCTCCTCCCAAACAAAGGGCCCTAAGGCAAGAAACACCAAACAGATGAGCACAGGCCCCTGGCCTTCCAGAGCTCCCCAGGAGGTCCTCTGTCTAGCAGGCACCAAGCCCATGGCTGGGAACACTGCCCTGAACCCACCACAGCCATGAACTTCTGACACTTTAAACTTCAGGGTGGTGGTGCCACATGTCCCCAGAGGTTGAACAGCCCCACGGCCGGATCCAGCTCTGCACCTGCCGACCTCGACTTCCCAGGGACTCTCTCATCTGTTCCTCACTCCTGAGCACTGCTCCAGGGGCAGGAACGCTGGGGCAGACAGACGGAAGTGGGGAGATGGAAGGTCAGATGTAAATACATTTACAAAGCACTAATGGACTGCTCACAACTGCCAGAAGGTGGAAACAACCAAACAGATGAAGGGATAAATCAAATGTGATCTGGCCATACGATGGAATATTACTCAGTCATAAAAGGGAATGCAGCACTGACACACACTATGACATGGATGAACCTGGAAAACATCAGGCTGAGTGAAAGAAGCCAGAAACAAAAGGCC
Organism: Camelus ferus; assembly: GCF_009834535.1. NCBI lineage: Eukaryota > Metazoa > Chordata > Mammalia > Artiodactyla > Camelidae > Camelus > Camelus ferus. Next base: position 15,892,916 of record NC_045717.1, read on the forward strand.
ACAAAGTATACGATCAATTTCTATGAAATGTCCAGAACAGGCAAATCCATAAAGACAGAAAGCAGATTAGAAGTTACCAGGGGCTACAGGAGGGGTGTGGGGAGTGACTGTTAATGGGGATGGGGTTTCCCTTTGGGGTGAGAAAAATGTTCTGGAACTAGACAGACATGACAGTTACCCAACACTGTGAATTAATGCACTAAATGCCACTGAAATGACTCACTTAAAAATGGTGAATTTTACATTATGTGAATTTCACCTCAATTTAAAGACTGGTAGCTGCTGGCAATCCTGGTGTTTCTTGGCTTATGGCTACATGACTCCAGTCTCTACCTCCATCCTCACCTGGCTTCCTTAAAAGGACACCGGTTCCTGGATTCAGGGCCCACTACTCCAGGATGACCTCATCTCAAGATCTTTGAGTCATACCTCCAGAGATCCTTTTTCTAAAGGTCACAGTCACATGTTTCATGAGTTGGGACTTGGAGTTACATGTTTGAGGGACACCACTGGTATGAGGCTAACAGCCTATGTCTGTACCCTCCCTATCCCCTCCAAACCCCTGGACTGCTGCTCTCCAACCAAGGAAACACAGACAGATCTGTAATCTCTTGACCTCAGTTTTCTCATCTGCAACAAGGGGCTGGAAGTGCCTCCCTGGCAGGACGGTGGAGGGGTCAGAATGATTCTCACAGGGAAGGACTGCGTGGCACCTGGGATGAGATGAGACTACTCAGGGACACCATGGGCCCACAGTGCTCGTCCATAAAACCCACGGTTCTGTGTCCAACACTAAAGCCACACCTGGCTAAGCCGCTTGCCTCATGTGACCCAGGTGCCCCCATGTGCTTGAGTGTAAGGCAGGGTAAGTCACTGCACCTCTCAGGGAGCTGGGGGCCTGAGTGAGGGCCGGTGGACCTGCCTGGTAGAGGGTCTATTGTGGGCTGAATTGTGTCCCTCTAAAGTAGACATCCACGTCCTAACCCTGGTACTTGGGAATGTGACCTTATTGGGAGACAGAGTCTTTGCAGATGTCATTAGTTAAAGCAAGGTCATACTGGAGGAGGGTGGGCCCTAGTTCAATAACTGGTCTTTATAAGATGAGAAGCAACACAGACACACAGGGAGAAGACTGTGTGGAGACGGAGGCAGAGACTAGGGTGATGCAGCCACCATCCAAGGAACACTGGAGCCCCCAGAAGCTGGAAGAGGCAAGAAAGGATCCTCCCCTAGAGCCTCCAGAGAGCACGGCCCTGCCCACCCCTTGCTTGAGACTTCTGGCCTCTGGAATCATGAGAGAATACATTTCTGTTGTTAAGTTACCCAGTTTGCAGTCATTTGTTAGGGCAGCCCCAGGACACTGAGACAGGCCTGAGGTCCTGTATGTGCATGTGTGTTGGACATGGGGAGAGACGGGGACTCTGAAACTCAGTGTCTCAATCTTGAATCTGAACATTCCCCTCAGTGTACACTCCGCTTCTGGAACATGCAAGGGCACGTCTCTGTTTGGAGTGGCAGGAAGGGACCCTCTGCAGTTTAATTTTAAATCCATCAGCAACTGGATAACATAAACCACTGGCTGGGATGCCATCCACTGGAAACCAGGGCTGCATCCCGAAGCCCCTCAGCCGAGCAGGGAGACAGGGCTGGATTTGGCTGCTGCTGCTGTAATGGGTCCCATGTCTCCCTCTGCCTAGCCCGCCTTAAAAACATCAGACTGAGTTTCTGACTGGTGCCTGACCTGCTCTGGGGAAGAGGGGTCCCAAAGACAGCAGGGAGCGGGGCCTTCTTCACACTGTGGGGGTCAGCACCTGCCGGCCTCCAGGATCCCAGGCACCACAGGGCACTCTGCCAGCATCTGCTTTGGGCCGATGCCAAACTAATAACTTCTGAAAACAGCATCCACTCAGAACTCAGGTTCTGGGTTGAAACCGCCTCTCACAAGCCACTCCTTCAATGCTGCCTCCCCCCAGGATGGCAGGGGCCACAGGAAGATAAGACAAAAGCGAGATGCCCTCATTACCGCGGGCCCAAAATAGCTTTTATGCTCCATTTTTTTAGACATAGCCCAACTATGGCATTACATAATAACACCACACGCCGTTTTCCAGTCTGGGAGGCAGGATCCTGGGCCTGCCCAGGTCCATCCTGTGCCCCTTGGATATTTTCACAGTCCTGCCTGAGCCCCTAAAAGCCCCCAGGCCCAGCAGGCCCCTAAGTAGCACCTGCTTCAAGCATGGGGACAGAACGGGTCAGCCTGATGGCCGCCTCACTGTCCGCAGATGAGGTTCTCAGACTGGTGGGGTAGACCAGTGGACGGAATTGTGGGTGTCCAGTGGACACATTCCAGGATGGGCCTTGCCATGAAGGAACTGTCACCAGCCCGGGGCTGCACCCCTCAGGGGAAAGAAAGCAAGGACAAGGGCTCAGAAAGGCGAACACCAAAGGCTTGTGGGGATGAGACGCATGATGGCATGGGTGGCTGGGCAGACAGGCATGGCAGGGAGACCATGAGAAGGTCAGGCCAGAGAGGTGGCGGGGCCGGGGTGGAGAGAGACTGAGTGCAGTGCCGAGGAGGTCGAGGGACAGTCGGTGAGCATCCTGGAGTCTCCACGGCTTCCTCCCTCTCCCCCTCCCCCATGTTACTTCTGTGAGCAAGTCCCAGCAGCTTGACCTCCAGTGACCCTTGGGCGGCTGCCTCCCCGGTCCCAGCCTGTGTCAACCTGCACCAGGATGCCCGCACAATCTCCTCCCCAACCCCCTGCCCAAAGCCCTCTCCACATACTCTCAGGAACTCCCTTCTCTCCTTCTTTAATTAAGTTCAAACTGTGTCATGCTCCTGTTTTAAACACACCAGTAGGTTGCCTTCCTATTTAAAATCAAACATGACCCCAGTTTGGCGGTTCCTGAGCAAGTTAAAAAGAATGGCCAGAGGACATAATGGTTCTACTCCTCGGTACACACCCCAACAGAACTTAGACCTACGTCCACATGGACATTTGCACACGTGTGTTCACAGCAGCCAAAAGGTGGAAATAACTCAAGTGTCCATCTACAGGATAATGGATAAACAAAACATGGTCCATCCCCACAATGGACCACTACTCAGCTACAGCGTGGATGAACCTCAAAAACATCATGCTGAGTGAAAATGGCCAGACACAAAAGGCCACATGTCATATGATTCCATTTACAGGAAATGCCCAGAACAGCCAAATCCAGAGACAGAAAGCAGATTAGTGTTTGCCAGGGGCTCGGGGATGGGGAGGGGGGACTGAGTGCTCCTGGCCACGGGGTTTCCACTTGGGGGTGATGGAAGTATTTCAGAACCAGATAGTGGTGGTGGTTGTACAACATTGTGAATGTACTAAATGCTACTCAATTGTTCACTATAAATGGCTAATTTTATGTTACGTGGAATTCACCGCACTAATAAATAAATAAATGAATGAATGAAAATCAAACCCGACCCTGTCACGAGGCTGGCGTGCGGTGCCATCTTCTCCCCTGCTCCCTGTCCCGCCACCTGGGTCTTCTTCCTGCTCCCTGAGATGTCCAAGTCCCTCTCCCCTCAGAGCCTCTGTCTGTACTAGCCCCTCCTTCGGCCCATGCTCCCTCCAGCTCCGGGAACAGCTGCGCCCTGACCTGGAGGGTCGCAGGCCAAGCCCCTTCCTCTAAGAAGCCCTGCCTCAGCCAGAAGCCCCAATCTGCTGCCTGCCCAACACAGCCTTGCCTCCTCCCACGGGCCTAGGAAGACAAAAGTAGTGTCCACAGGCCTCCAAGCCACCTGGGGTCAAATGGGAGCTGTCGATGAGGAGGGGAAGGCCTGGCCATTCAGCTCTGCCAGTGCGCAGTGCACCCGGCCCTGCATGCCACATGGGGCTGCAACCCCTACCCTCTTCACAGTCTATCAAGAAGACTAGACAGGGCTGCATTTGACCCCAAGGGCCACCGCCTAGAAGCCCTTAAGGGGAAGGAATCCTCCTCTTGGCTCCTGACTGAAGTCTACTTGGACCCCAACACTCAAATCGAGCAGCCTCTTCTCAGCCCCCATCTCATGCTTCTCAGGATTCCCTCCAGGCCCCCCAAATTTATGACTTACTACCCAGTGCCCACCATCCTCACAGAGGCTGTACAGACATCACAGGCAAGATACACTACTCATATCGTTCACACGTGTGTGCACAGAGGCACATGCGCACGTCTGGGCACACACACTCACACAGATGTGTTCACACACACCCAGTACTGAATGCACACACATGCACACACTCAACCACACACTCCTGTGTGCACACCCTCCCACCTGGGACTGCACCACTCAGAGACACCCCCCTATCTGGCTCCCACATCCACACCAACACCAGGCCCTCCCACTCCCGGCCGCCACCTTCTCCCACCTCCTCTATCAAAGCCTCACCACTTCTGGCCCCACAAATGCAGGAGCCTCCTGCTTGGGTCCCCAAATCAACTCCACAGCCCCCCAGTCCTCTCTGAAGGAAGCAGCCAGAGTCTGCCACACTGACCATCTGAGCAGGTAGGTCCTAGAGCGCCTCTCCTCGCCGGGCCCTCTGACCCTTACCAGCGGCCTCCCCCAGCGCATAGGCCCTGCCCCTGCCCCCAGCTCTGCAGGAGCCACGTGCCAGCACCACCTTCAACAGTGATCCTCAGACCCAGGTCCCGCTCCTGGGACTGCGGGACCCAGGAGGCTGGGCACACAGCAGACTCCCCAGAGGAGGCTGAGAGCCCCAAGGCTTCTCCCCACCTACAGGACAGCATGGGGGCCCAGCCGTTAGTGTCCTCTCCCTTCAGCAACAGCCCCCCAGCCCTTTCACACAGCTGCACACGTGCCCCAGACTATGAGTACAAGAATGCAGGTGTAGCTCCAGACAGCAGCAACCCGGAAACAACAGCAGGAAGGAATATCAACTATGGCAAACTCAACTGTGGAACATAATATGATGCTGAGTGGCGAGGGCTCGCCCCTCAGCTAAGGCCAACTCAGAGAAACGCCAGCCCTGGGGTCCATCCGCACACGCAAACAGTGCTTTACCCTGGATATGATCAAAGCAAAGGTGTGACGCAGAGGCACCGAGAGGCCTGGCAAAGAGGGAGAGCAGGCGTGTCCCAGGAGGACCACGGGCGATCGAGGGGAAAGTCATGGCCCCGCGCTGGGTGCAGGGCCTTCATTATGGTGATCTTCAAGCCACATTCCCATATTACTAGTCTTCTGTTGGGGCTTGAACTGTGTCCCCTAAAAACAGATGTCTAAGTCCTAACCCCTACACCCAGAATGTGACCTTGTTTGAAAACAGGATCTTTGCAGATGTCATCAAGTTAAGATGAGGTCATACTGGAGTGGGATGCGACCTAATCCAATGACCTATGTCCTTATAAGAGGAAAGGATACAGAGACTGAGGAGAAGGAGATGTGGAAACAGAAGATAGAGACTGGAAGGGTGTGGCCAGAAGCCAAGGAATACCTGACACCTCCGGAAGCCTGGTACAGACTAACCAGCAGTAACATGACTAGTGGATGGGAGGCTATTCCTGTTTGTTCACAGAGCAATGGTTTTGCTGCAAACATGTTCCAGGTCCAAACTGTGAGGCTGCCCAGACCCCACTCGGGGTGCCCCCTAATGTCTACACACACACTATGCCATCATCCTAGAAATGGAGCCAATATGATTCCTGGGGCACCCTGGACCCCTTGCTTCTCACAGTCTTCCTGGGTGTGTGTGGCCTGCCTGGTGTCATGCTGCGGGCCAGTGGGGAGGCTGTGTGGGCCCTGGTAAGCACAGCCACTCCGCTGCCTCTGGGTGGGCCTGGGTGTGAGGGGAGGAGGCAGCACAGGCCACCCACAGGAGGCACATGGCTGCTGTTTTCCGGGTGGGTTTCCATACTAGCAGGCTGAGCTGTCAGAACGGGGAGCAGACTGTGGACAGAAGGTACAGCCAGGCGAGGAACTCACTAGCAGGGGCACCTCCCAGGGCGTGCAGTTAGGTGAGCACAAAGAGGTTCCCAGTCCAGCCCACGCCTGGCCATGTAGTGCAACATCCTTGGGCCTTCACTTCTTTGTTATATATTTGGTATATTCCAGATGGACCGGGGCAGGAATCCCAGCCTGCACTGAGCTCCCAGACACTGAGCTAAGACCAACCAGTGCCGAGCCTCATAGTTACTGAGCTGCATGCAAACAACACAAACCTCAACAACATAAAATAAAAGATGCCCAATAAAACTGAGAGTGAGTGGGGAGGGGCAGTGGAGGACCCTAAGTGGGCACAAAGCCCCAGCTCCCAAGCTGGGGTGCAACAGAGAATAGGCAAGGGGTAATATGCAACACCAGTTGGCTCTTGGAAGATGATCCCATGGTTCCTCAAAAAGTGACACTATTATCACATGACCCAGCATTTCCACTCCTAGGTATAGACCCAAAAGAACACAGTTCAGGTGTTCAAAGAAACTTGTACACCTACGTTCAGAGTAGCATGAGTCACAACTGCCAAAAAGTGGACGGAGCACATGCGTTCATCTACTGATGAATGGATAAACAAACTTAGTCCATCCATACAATGGAATACTACTCAGCCATAAAAAGGAAGGAATCCCTGATCCACGTTACCATGTGGATGAACCCCAAGAACATCATACCATGCTACTGGCAGAAAAACTGACACATAGGTCAATGGAACAGAACTGAGAGCCCAGAATTAAACCCTTGAATGTATGAATAATTAATTTATGACAAAGAGCAAAGAACATACAATGGAGAAAGGACAGCCTCTCCAATAAATGATGCTGGGGAAAGTGGACAGCCACATGCAAGAAAATCAAACTAGAGGGGAGAGGGTATAGCTCAGAGGTAGAGGATGTGCTTAGCATGCATGAAGTCCTGGGTTCAATCTCCAGGACCTTTACTGAAAAAAAAAAAAAAAAAAAAAAAAAGGAAGGAAGGAAGGAAGAAAGGAAAACAAAGAAAGAAACAAACAAACTAGACCACTATCTCACACTATACACAAAAGTCAACTCAAAATGGATTAGAGTTTTGAATGTAAGACCTGAAACCATAAAACTCCCAGAAGAACACATAGGCAGTATGCTCTGTGACATCAGTCTTAGCAATATGCTTCTAGATATGTCTCTAGATAGGCAAGGGGAAAAAAAATGGAAAAGGTAACAAATGGGACTGCATCAAACTAAAAAGCTTCTACGCAACAAAGGAAACCATCAACAAAATAAAAAGACAACTCACCAAATGGAAGAAAATATTTGCTAACAATATACCTGATAAAGGGTTAATATCCAAAATGTATAAAGAACTCATACAACTCAACAAATACAATAACAAAATGACCCAATTTTAAAAATGGGCAAGGGAGTAGATGGCCATCTCTCCAGAGAAGACACACCAATGACCACCAGGCCATGAAACGATGTTCAACATTTTTATTAGGGAAACGCAAAACCACAATGAGATATCACCTCACGCCTGTTAGGGTGGTTATTATCAAAAAGGCAAGAAATAGCCAGTGTTGGAGAGCATGTGGGGAAAAGAGCAGTGTTGGAGAGCATGTGGAGAGACTGCAGGTGGGAATGTAAATTCCCAGTTATTATGGTGCAGCCATTATGGAAAACAGAATGGAAGTTCCTAAAATAGTATGGAGGTTCCTAAAAAATTTAAGAATAGAACTACCATACAATCAAGCTATTCTACTTCTAGGTATTTACCCAAAGAATACTAATTCAAAAATACATATGCAATACAACTGAATCACTGTACACCTGAAACTAACACAATGTTGTAAATCAACAACACTTCAATTAAAAAAAGAAAAAATTAAAAAAAAATGCACCCTATGGTCATCGTGGCATTATTCACAATAGCCAAGATTCAGAAATAACCTAAGGTGCCCTCATGAAAGGATTAAAAAACATGTGGTCTATGTATACAATGGAATACAATTCAGCCATAAAAAGGAATGAAATTTTGCCATTTGCAACAACATGGATAGACTCTGAGGGAGTGAAATAAGTCAGATGGAGAAAAATGAATACCATATGATTTCATTTGTATGTGAAATATAAAAAACAAACAACAACAAAAATAAATAAATGACCAGCCAAATAAAAACAAACATGTAGGTAGGTACAGAGAACAAAGTGGTGGTTACCAGAGGGGAAGGAGTGGGGGTGGGGATGAAATGGGTAAAGGGAATACACTGCCAGATGGTGGGTGATTTTTGGAGGGGAGCACACTGTAGGGTGTGCAGAGGTAGAAATATCATGTTGTACATGGTGAACTTATGTAATGTTATAAACCAATGTTACCTCAACAAAAAAATTAAGTGAAAAGAAAACATGACAGAAGCCAGACACAAAAGGCCACATAATGTATGATCCCATTTATACGAAATGTCCAGAACAGGGAAACCCATACAGACAGAAAGTAGATTAGTGGTTGCCAGGGGCTGGGGGAGGGGGGTGGGGAGGGACCGCTCATGGGGACGGGTCTCCCCCTGGGGTGATGGAAAAGTTCTGAAACTAGACAGAGATGGCGGTTGCACAACACTGTGAATGTACAAAATGCCTCTGAACTGTACACTTTAAAACACTAAATTTTATGTTATGTGAGCTTTGCCACAATAAAACAATACATAAAAAAAATGAAAAGTATTCCAAGGTTCTGGCCAAGGGCAAAGTGCGCGTCAGCATGGAGGTAAGTGGTAAGTGCAGCCGAGGGACCTGTCCTGAACCTCCGCCTACAGGACATCAGCATGGGTGGGGGATAGTCACCAAGGACCGCGTCCCTGCCCTCAGCGCAGTGTCACCTAACCGGGAAGTCACCACTGTGCCACGTGTGTGTGCAGAAGAGGAACATGGATGGCTGACTGGAGACCCTCAGCCATGCAGCTTCCTGGCCGTGGCATGTCCCCTCTCGAGGCAGCCCAGGAATGGGTGAGCCTGCCAGCACCCACACCAGGAGTGGCACAGTTGCCTGTGCACTGCCAGCCCACGGGGCCTTGGGGTCCATTGGCCCACGTCAGAGCCTGCAACCTGGCAGGCAGCAGCACAGTGGCTGCAGCTGTGGCTATCCTGAGGTCTAAGAAGCATTTCAAAAAATGCAAACTAGTGGCCAACTTTAAAAATGTTTTTTGAAATTAACTTAAACATCAGAATTGCTGGCTCCTCCTGAAACACTAAAAGTGCCAATAACTTGGGGCCTGGATTCCTGGATGCTGATTTATTACCATGCCAGAGATGGGGTCAGCAAAGGTCCCCTCTTATCCCACGTGTGAGCCTGGGCTCTGAGAGGGTCGGCTGGCCTGAGGTCACCCAGCTGGCTACAGATCCAGGGCCGCCAAGTCCAGCTTGTCCCTGCTGCCCTCACTCTGGTTCAGCAGCTGCATGGAATGACCCAAAGCCTGGAGAAAGGGAACCCCCACCCCATCCCAGAAGCAGGCCAACTGTTTCAAGGAGGTACAGAGCTAGGATGCGGCATGTGGGCCAAGCGAGGACCGGAATGCAGGTCTCACCTTGAGCCAAAACCCCAATGAAATCCACTGCATTTAACCATTAGCAGCCCCTGTCAGAGTGGACACCAAGAGGCCTGCAAAGCCCTGGGGAGGGGACAGTGGCAAAGGCAAGGGGTCCAGCAAGGCCCAGGCCCAGGCTTCCTCAAGAGCCAGGGGTTCCTGGGGGAGAGCCCACACTGCACTCCACCCAGAGCCCCCCCCGAGGGAACAGCTCAACACAGCCCAGGAGCCCCGCCACCCACCCTGGATCCTGTCTTCGCCCTCCACCAGTCCCAGAAAATCCTGCATGTCCGGCCCAGCCAGCGGCGCTGGTCCCCTCCAGGGAGTGTCCAACCAGGCATGACCCAGTGCCAGCAGGACAGGAGGCCCAAACAGGCAGTTGGAGACATGGGGAGACTGTTGCCCAAGGGTGCTGGAAAGCAGGTTGGCAAGGAAGCCAGCAGGGCCGGGGATGAGCTCTGTGGGATCAAGTGCTCACCCACAAGCATAAAGAGGTTCTGGTGCGCTTCACGCAGCAGGCTGGCGGAGGCTGAGGATTTCCGAGTGAGAGGGGCTGTGCAGAAAACAAGCAGGAAATGGGGCAGGGATGGAGCTGGTGACCAAGGAGATTACACTGGTGCTGAGAAGAGCACCCCAGGCAGGAGGTCCAGTGAGTGCAAAAGCCCTGGGGTCAGAGTGAGCATGGCTGGGGGAGGGGCAGTATGGAGGGGGATAGCGGGGCAGGCCAGGCTGTCCACGAGTGAGCAAAGAGGTAGGCAGAGGTGGGCTCAGAGCCTTATGGGATCTCACTCTGAGTGTGATGAGAGGCAACTAGGAGTATTTGAACCAGTGACTTGTGTTGCCTTCCCTTGCACAGAGTCCCCTAGATGGGAGGAGATGGACAGAGGAGCCAGTGTGGGCCAGGTGATGGGGAAGCGGAGGGCCCATTCACAGCAGGCAGGGCCCAGGGCAGGTGGGGATTAGACTCCCAAGCCCAGCAGCCACCTTCCACAATGGGGCCCAATGAAACATCTAGGCAAATGAGCGGCTGTCCACAGACAAGGAAAACCACCCAGGGGAGATGAGACCTGGAGACTGACCGTTCCAGGGAACAAGCGCTCCCAGGTCACACTCCTGGGTACACTTCCAGCTTCCCAGCAGGTCCCAGGAGGATGTCAACAGGCACACCAGCTCATCCCAACCCCCATCCATGGGTTTGGGTGGACACAGCCCCCAGGCTCTTACTGTCTGTCCCTCTCTTGTCCCCATGTAAGTGCTGGACATCCTTCCTCCCGAAGTCTCCCTATTTCCCATCCAGACCACAACTCAGGCGTGCGGCCCCTCCCTGGATGATTATGAACGGTGCTTTGGCCGTCCCCGGTGCCAGTCCCCCCATCTGTCCCCTGCAACAGTGGCTGTGCCCCTCACTGAAGGCTTCCCACCACTGCCCTCAGGATGAAGTCCAACGTGCCTGCAGGAGCATGAGGCTAGACGGGCGCTCTCAGGATCCTGTCCCCTGGGTCCCCAACTTCTCACGTGCATCCCCCACCCTGCCATGCCAAGCCTCTGCAGCTGCTGTGCCCCTCACTAGGTGTGCCTTCACTGCCTCCCTCGGGGCTACCCTAGGCCCAGTGCAGCTCTCCTCGTGCCCTATCCCACACCTGCTGCTCCAGAAGCAGCTGTAGCCTGGCACTTCTAAGCACCACGAGGGCTCAGAGCAGGCACAGGTCAGACATTTGTCAACCGGCAGCGCCTCTCCAGCCTGGTGCCCACAGCTGACCAGGCAGTAGACAATCCCCCTCACCTCACCTCGCTCCTCCCCCAGCCCCCCTCCTGTGGGGCCCTCCCAGCTCCCTCCAAACAGGCTCACTAAGGATTCAGGCCTCTGTGCTTCTCGTGTGTCACCCCTTCTGGGGAGGCCCTGAATGCCACGTCAGCCAGCAACTCCGACGTGCCCCTGGCCCTGCTCTCAAGGCGCTCTCCAGAATGCTCACAGGAACCTCCTCCATCTCAGCAGCCCTCACTAGGCTCGTGTACTCCCAAATCCTCCATGCCACACCCCCACTCTTCCTGGCCCTGGCAGACAACACCATGATCTTCCCTGGGTGGCAGCTGGAAATCGGGGGTGGCCCCATTCCTCCCTCAGGCCCTGCCACCATGGCCGGCCCGGTGGTCCCCTCTCCATTACAGCTCCTGAACCCTCAACCCCAACGCCTCCCACCCCTAGTCCCTTCACTCCCGCAACCAGTCTTCTCAAGCTCTTCCCCAAACTCAAGGCTAATCTTGGGTCTCCCCTTCCCTACCTTAAAAGCCAGCTTCAGGACTGTGTCCCAGCTGCCCTGCTTGGCTCTTGGGAAGGGGACCTTTTAGATCTGGCTCTCCCCACCTCTGGCCACCTGCTCCCCAACCAGGTTCCCCTCACACTACGGCGGCTGTGCCCCAGACAATACCCTTCCAGGCCTCTGTGCCTCAGGACATGCTGTTCCTCCTCCTCCTCCCCCTGCCACTGGCCTCTTGTCCCACCACAGAGCTCACCTCCTCCAGGCAGTCCTCCAGGCTTGGCCCCACCCTCCAGTAACCTCTTCTCTCCTCTAAGCCAGTAGCTCCTCAGGGCAATCAGTAGACGGACTCCCTCCACAGGGCACCAACTGTGTGCATTCCTCAGGGTTGTTCACGCACTGACATAATTAACCCCCTCCACAGGGCATCTGGAACAGCGATAGGGAAACTGACAGGGGCCAGTTCCATGCTTGCCCGGGGTCCCACTGGGAGGAGGGGAGAAGACCCTCACACTGTTAAGGTGGCAATAATACCTAAAGCAACCTACAGCATCAGTGCAATACCTATCAAAATCCCAACAATATTTGGGGCAGAAATGAAAAAATCCACTGTAAAATTCATATGGAATCTCAAGGGATCCCAAATAGCCAAGACAATCTTTAAAAAGAAGAACAAAGTTGGAGTATTGACACTTTCTGGTTTCTAAACTTACTGCGAAGCTACAACAATCATGACGCTGTGGTACTGGCATAAAGACACAAACACCAACGGAACAGAAACAGAGAGCCCAGAACTAAACTCCAGCATATACAGTCAAATGATTTTTGACAAGGGTGCCAAGAACATTCAATAAGGGAAGGACAGCCTTTTTGACAAATGGTGCTGGGAAAACTGGATGTGTACACGCAAATGACTGAAGCTGACCCAGTATTTTATAACATATGTAGAAATTAACTCAACATGGACCCAGACCTAAAGCTAAAACTATAAAACTATAACTACATAAGTAAAACTATGAAAGCTAAGACTATAAAAACTCAGAAAAAAAAAACACGAAAAGCTTCACAACACTAGATTTGGCAATGACTTCTTGGCTATGACACCAAAAGCAGAGTCAACAAAAGAAAAAATATATAAATTGGACTTAGTCAAAATTGAAAACATTTGTGTATCAAAGGACACTATCAACAGAGTGAAAAGGCCCCATTTCCATGGAACGTGAGAAAATATTTGCAAATCATGTATCTGATAAGGGAATAATACCCAGAATATATACAGACCTCCTAAAACTCAACAGCAAAAAAAAAAAACAATTCAAAAATGGGCAAATAGGAAAACACTAATTTGAAAAGATACATGCACCTTTTTGCTCATTTCAGCATTATTTATAATAGCCAAGATATGGGAACAACCTAAGTGGCCATCGAGGGATGAAGGAATAAAGAAAATGTTTTATATATATGTATTCACATACACACACACACACACACACACACACACACACACACACACACACACACACACAAATGGACTACTACTCAGCCATAAAAAAGAATGTAGTCCTGCCATTTGAGACAACATGGATGGATCTTTAGAGTGTTGTAAGTTGGAGAAAAATGAATACCATTTGATTTCATTCATATGTGGAATCTTTAAAAAAATGAACAAATGAAATAAAATAAAAACTTATAGACACAGAGGAGATTAGTGGTTACCAGCGGGAAAGGGGGCTCAAGGGGTAGACAAAATGGATGAAGGAGGTCAACTGCACGGGAATGGATGGTAACTAGAGTTGGGGAGGTGATCACTCTGTAGTGTATACAGATGTTGAACTATAATGCTATACACCTGAAATTTACATTTTAAAAAATGGGCAAAGGACTCAAAAGATATCTCTCCAAAGAAAATATACAAATAGCCAACAAGCACATGAAAAGATACTCAAATTACTAATCACTAGAGAAATGCAAATCAAAACCACAGTGAGATCCCACCTCACACCCACAAGGACGGCTGTAATCAAAAAGCCATAAAATAAAAAGCACTGGCAAGGATGCAGAAAAACTGGAACCCTTGTGCACTGTTGATGGGAATGTGAAATGGTGCAGCCACTGTGGAAAATAGCCTGGAGGGTCCTCAAAAAGGTAAACATAGAATTACCACATGACTCAGCAACCCCATCTCTGGGTATATACCCCCTGAAAATGGAAGCAGGGATCCCAACAGATATGGGTACACTCATGTTCACAGCAGCACTCCTTACAACAGCCAAAAGGGAGAAGCAACCCAAGTGTCCACTGAAAAAGAAATTGATAAACAAATGTAGGAGATCCATACAATGAAATATCATTAGACCTCAAAAAGGAAGGACATTCTGACACATGCCATACCACAAATAAACCTTGAGGACATTATGCTAAGTGAAATAAGCCAATCACAAAAGGATAAATACTATGAGTCCACGTGTATGAGGTCCCTAGAGAAGTCAAATTCACAGAGACAGAAAGCAGAATGGTGGGTACCAGGGGCTGAAGGAGAGGGGATGAGGAGTGAGTGTTTAATGTGGGAACAGAGTTTCGGTTTTGCAAGATGAAAAGAGTTCCAGAAATGGGTGGTGGGGATGGTAGCACCACGATGTGAATGTATTTAATGCCCCTGAACAATATGCTTAAAAGTGGTTAAATGGTAAACTGTTAGGTATATTTTCCCATATTTTAAAAAAAAAGGAAAAATGTAAAAAGAAAATTAGCACTTCACTCCTGTGAAATTCCTGGAAAAACATACCATCTCAGTCCAATGGCAAGAAAACATCAGACAAATTGCCCTGAGTGACATTCCTCAAAAAGACTGAGCAGTTCTCTTCAAGGAGGGGGAAGGTAGCGGACGACTCAGAAACCCTGAGCCGTGGTCGCGGACTGGAGGAGACCCGACAACTAAATGCAACGTGGGAGCCTGAACAGAATCCGGGGCCAGAAAAAGGTTATTAGGGGACATCTGGGGAGATTCAAACACAGACTGGAGTCTAGTTAACAGACCTGTGATGACGCTGCTGCCCTGGTTCCGGGAGGTGCTCACAGTGAGGGGCTAGGGAAGCTGTGCTGTCTTTACAGCTTGTCAAGAAATCTAAAACTCTCTCAAAAGAAAAAGTGAAAAGAAATGAATTCCCCTCCCCCAGTAAAACTGAACACACAATTACAAAGCTGTGGCATCTGTCACATGTCAAGCCACGGCACGTGGGTGCAAACAGGAAGACTTTGCCCTCACAGCTGCCCCATGGGGTACCCTGACGCCCACCAGGCACGGGGTAAGTACTCTGGGTGGGTACGTAGTTTATTCTGTACAACTCTCCACATGAGGCACAAGAGGAGTCATCGTTTGGGGGAAGACGGCAGAGGCGGGGCTTTGAGCCACAATAGTGGCCATTTAGCCCCGCTGTGAGGGGGTGAAAGGAGGTCCATGGAGCAGGCTCTCTGGCACAAGTGGCCTCTAGCTGGCCCCTGCAACTGACCATCAGGGCTCCTCCCTCTGCATCTGCTGAGCCAGTGGGGATGAAATTAGCATCTCCTTGGCACCTAGGCTGCTGCACCCATAAATCACTCCTCAGGCTGTGCATTGACTCTGTGATGATTTAATGAGCCACTCCCATCCTAATTACAGCTATCAAACCCCTCCTGGCTGGGAGGAGAGAAAGGATCACGAAAGCACAGCGCTCACAGGTACAAAAGACCCACAGAGACAGGCCCCCGGAATTTATCTCTTCAGTCACTTGAGGAACACTCAATTTGATCTCAACACAACAGAGGCTGTTTAGCCAGCCGGGCATGGACATAGCAGCCCCTCCAAGGCTCTGGCAGAACAGCAACTCTTGGTCTCTATTGGACATGCTCCACCTCCCATGTCCCTAGCCCAAGGACTGGCCAGCTGGGCAGAGCCAGCCCCGGGCACTCTGCCTGGCTGGGCCAACACTTCCTGCCCGAGATTTCCAGGCGAATGACCAGCTGGCACGTACCCACCCACCCTCCGCGCCCAGGTGAGCTGTTGTCAGATGCACAGAGGAAAAGGGAAGTGCTTGGGTCTTCTGTTTTCAATTTCATCAAAGTTTTGAGACATAAACAATTCCTTTTTTTGTTGGGGAAAAAAAAAGCATGGTGGGGTGTTTCCCAGCAACTCCAGCCGGAAAGGAAGGGCAGCCTGCAGAAGCTCTCACAGGAGTGGGGCAATGGGGTAGGGACCACCGAGCTCCAAGGCTGGATCCAGGAACGGGGCTCAAACACTCAATGGCCAACAAGGGAGAAACTCACCTTTCTGGATGGAATGCCATGCCCCAGTTTTGGGGTGAAACCCCCATGATCAGTGGGGTATAAGGAAGGGACCACAGAGAAGGAGGAATTTCACATAAGAAATTAGGACTCAAAATCTCCTCTCTGCTGCAGGAATGCCTTTCCTCATTATGGGGGGCCACCAGAGTATGAAGTGAAAGTTGTTCAATATACACCTCCCCCATCACCTCCCTGGGGAATCAGATTCCAAATTCTTGGGTGAAAGAACTTCTGCCAAGTCAGGAAGTCCTGGTGTGGAATGAGATGGCGTTCATTCCCTCAGCACCTACCATTGCTCAGGGGACGCCTGCCCCTCTCAGATCCCTGCAGCCCCTGCCCTTTCCTCTACCCAGGCCTGTCCCCATATGGTGGCTGGAGGGACCTTTGCTACACCTACATCTCATGTCACTGCCCTGCTCATAATCTTCCTGGAGCACCCCACCACCCCAGAACCAGACTCCAACCTCTCACCAGGCCCATGACATATCACCCATGGAGCTTGGCCAGGCCGGGCTCTCCCCAACAAGAAGCTTCATGCACCCCATCCCCACAGCTCACCCTTGTGTCCCAGGGCTCAGCCCAAATGTCACCTTCCCCAAAGGGTCCCCCACTTCCCACCCTATTTTGCTCTCTCAGAGCTGTGACCTTGGGTCAAGGACTAGGAGGCTGCTGGCATGGCTTCCCCTGGGGCAGGGGCTCCATCTCATTTGTTCTGCAAGGTGTCCCCAGAGCCCAGCACAAAGTAGGTGCTCAATAAACACTGACTGAAGGAATGGACTTCCCAGTCCACACCCTGGCCACTGTAGGGAGACCTCCTGGGGCAACCCAGTGCTGCCCACATTCCCCCCAGGGCCATGCTGCCTGCCCACCATCCAGAGCCCATGGGAGTCTGCCAGTCCAACAGTGACACACCATGTGTGCCAATACAAACTCCAAGTCTCTCCCTGAAGTTGTTCAGAAAAACTGGAGCTCCAGGAAGATCACACTACCCACCAGCCTCCGCGGCCCCTCAGCGCCTGGTACACATTTCCACGTGGAAAAGAGGACTCCATGCCACAATCCCACTACTTAAGAGGAAAAGCCTGACTGTGTAATAGGAAACTGGCCCCTTTTAAAGGACACTTGCACCCAGAAGATTCCAGAGTGAACCAGAGATAGGCCTGCCCTCAAGGAGCTCACAATTCAATGTCTGCTAAGCATCTGCTGAATGTCTGCCACGTGCCCACCTTGTGCCTGCTGAGCTGCAGCTGTGCATTCACTATGCACACATCTTCAGAGTCTTAGCCGCAGCAAGCACGCAGCGAGTGTCCATGTGCAAGCCCCATTCCGGAAACACTATGTGGATTAATCCATCTAGGTCTCACCATAACCCTACGAGGAAGACACCACTATGACCTCCACTTCATGGAGAGGGAGAGGAGCCCAGGGGGACTCCCAGGTCTAAACTCACCCAGGAGGAAGCAGGAAGAAGCCCAGCAGCATGGCCCCAGGCTAAGTACCAAGTGTGACAGAACCCCCTCACCCCTGACCCACCCGAGCGCTTTCTCCCCTCCATGCTCATCTGAGAACCCTGAGAAGGAAGCCCCAGTTGCGCTTCGTTTCTATTTGGCAAATAATAAATATTGACTCTCTCTGAATCCTTGGCCCGCAAGGCACATGGTGGCTTCCTTGTTTGCGCACCTGGACCCCCATCCGGCCAGTAGCACCAGAGCCACACCTGACTGGGGCAGGGCACACCCACCTCTGCTCTGTAGCAGGGCTGGATGAGGTGGAGAGAGGGAAGGGAGGAGAGGGGGTCAGAAACACCCCAGCCAGAAATGGGGCTCATTCCATCCTACAAGCTCCACGGGGAGGTGAGACTTCCATCCCCATCCCATTCTCGCTGGCTCCCCCTTCACAGCGGGGGAGACCCCACCTCACCCTCCTTCCTGCTCACCTCTCAATAAACCCTGTCATTATCACCTCCTAAATGCCCCCAAGCCGGCCCTCCCCTGTCCTAGCCCAAGGTGCGGCATTCCCCACTCTGCTGCAGGGGGTGCAGAGACATACAAATTGAAGCTCAGCCTCCAACAGGGTCCCCTCTGGCTGCATTAAGAAAAACATGGGTCCAGGATTCAGAGATTGGATTCCAGCAGCTCTGCACACAGCAAACCACAGGACCTCTGACGCCTCGGTTTCTCACCTGTGCAACGGGGGAAACAGCAGGCCCTCTCTCATGGGTTACTGCCACAGCCCCCGGGCGCTCACACGTGGGCTCTAGCAGGTCTAGCTCCTGCCACTCCCTGTGCCTTCCTGTCACTCACATCGCATCCTGCTGGAACCTTCCATGACTCCCCAAGGCCCCTCACTAGGCCTGACCTAGGGCCCTCCACCACCCACTGCACCTTCCTCTCAGGCACACAGCCTGTGCAGTCTACGCTCCTGAAGCCGCTGCCTCCACGCTCCTGAAGCCGCTGCCTCCACGCAGGCACGAGGTTCCCACAGCCTGGGAGGCTCTGCCTGACCCTGACCAGCTGGCAAACTCCCAGAGCAGCATGAGACAGGAGAAAAGGTACAGGGGACTGGGTTAGTTCAATCGGGGTCAAATCCCAGCTCTGCCACCTCTAATGCTCTGTGACATTTGCTCTCCAAGCCTCCATTTCCCTCTCTATAAACCAGAGAGGATGCCGTTGGCTGCCCGGGGCTGTTGCCACATGGTCAGGCTCAAGGTCTGCAACTCACGGAACAGAGGGCCTCCACCGACCCCTCTGCACCTCCACTATCATGGCCCCGTGGAGGGGCGCAAGAGCAGGGCTTCTCAGCCTGGGCCCCGCCGGCAGCTGGGGCCCCGTGTCCACTGTAGGGTGTTGAGCAGCAGCCAGGCCTCCACTCACCAGAATCCAGGAGCACCCCCACCCCAAGTCACAACAACCAAAAATGTCCCCAGATGTTGCCAAATGCCCTCAGAGGCAGACCCAGCTGAGGTGAGCACACTGCACCACCCAGTTTTGATGCTTCCCCGCCACTGCGCTCCGGCCAGTCTTCCCAGGCCAGATCCTACCCCTGACATCTGCGTGGCAGTTTCCAGAGAGTCCCTGTTTAAAAGGAAATCCCCAGCACCAAGGACTCCAAATCCCGACCCCTGACGTGCCACTGCTTTGTCTGACTGAACAGCACTGAAGGGAGCCTATACCACTGAGCTGAAACCAGAAAGATCCTGGCGTCCACAGCAGAAGAGGAGAACCAGAGCTCAGCCTTCACAACGCCCGTGAAGGCCCAGCTCTGACCTGGAGTAACCTAATTAACCCTGCCCAGGACAGGAAGGGCCCCTGCACAAACAAGAGTCACCTGGCATTATGCCCCCGGGCTAGCCTTGGGGACAGCCACAGCAGACGCCTCTCTGGTGTGTGGACCAACAATGACCACCATACCACCAACCAAGGGCCAGACAGCCCGCTCACCCTCCTGCCCAAGGCTGACCCTCTCCCTCTGCCTGGCACAGCCCTGGTGACCCCAGTGTCCTGGCCTCCCAGCAAGGCACTCAGAACTCAGACCCCTACCCACACCCGCAGAAGCGGAATCTTGGAGGAGCCCAGGAGTTTGCATTCTTTGGCTCAGAGGTAATTCAGAGACCCCTTAAAAGTGGCAGAACCACCCCCCACCATCTTCCCAACCTTCCCTGTTGCTCTAGGTCAGTGGGGCTCAAACTGTAGGTGAGACCCATTGGCCCAGGGCTGGCAAACTCCTTCTGTAAAGCACCAGATATCTCCGCCTCCTGGGGCCATTCTGTCTCTCAACTCTGTCACAGACAAGGTGTAAATGAATGGGCGTGGCCATGTTCTAATAAATCTTTATTTACAAAAAACAGGCGTAGCTTGCTGAGCCCTGGATTAGTGGGTTAAGAGATCAATTCAGTGGGTTCCCACTGGCATTTTACAATAAACAGAAGGGAACCAATTATATCAATTTTCCCCACACACAGGGAGAGCTGCTCTCCTTGGAGAAAACTGTTCTAATGGTATGTTTGCTGGTGGCTGCTGGAATGTCATGAAACACAAATTTCTAACAGAGGGTCACAGTCAAGGAGGTGAGACAGTGATCTCTGAACTAAGCCCTCGGCACCCATGCCTGTCCTTCAGCCTGTAAAATCTTCCCCTCACCCAGCTGTAGACACTCCTGGTTCCACACCTACAGGTCCAGGAAGCCCTCCTGGATTTCCCAGAGCAGGTGGGCCCCACCACTGCACACAGTGACCACCGGCCACCACCCAGTGAATCAATACAGCAATTCCACTCCCGGACATACGCCCACAAGGTGAAAACAGGGGCTTCTGCAAACATTTGTACACACATGTTCACAGAAGCAGCATTTATAACAGTGAGAAAGAGGAAATAGCCTAAATACTCATCAACAGGTAGTGAATAAACTAAATGTGGTCCATCCACATGACAGAATGTAATTTGGCCACAAAAAAGAATGAAGCTCTGACACATGCTACAACGTGAACTTCAAGAACATCACACTGAATGAAAGAAGCTGGACACAAAAGGCCACAGGTTGTATGAACCCATTTACATGAAATGTCCAGAAAAAGCAGATCCATAGAAACAGAAAGGAGATTAGTGGTTGCCAGGAGCTGGGGGAGGGACAATGGGAAGTGGCTGCTAATGGGGATAGGGTTTCTTTTTGGGGTGATGGAAATGTTCTGGAACTAGACAGAGGTGAAGGCTGCACCACACTGTGAATGTACCAAATGCCAATGGACTGTACATTAAAATGGTTCATTTAATGTAAATTTCATCTTTATTTCTAAAAAGATTTTTTTAAAAGATCATTCTGCATGGTTCTGAGGCCCTGGGCTGGCCGTGAGCCGTAGGAGGGTTCTCTACACAGGACCCCGGGCTGGCAGGGTCAGTGTGGCAGTCCCCTGTAGGATACATGAATGGAAAGGTCGGAACAAAACCAGGACTCCCAGAAGGAAGCCTCCTTCCAAATGGCAACTGGTCACATCAACCCAAAAGCGTGTCTGAGACTAGCCACAGAGACTTCGGCTCCCAGCCTGGTCTAGACCATGGCTTTCGTGGGGAGAAGAGCCATGGGCCATGCACAAAGGTGTGTGTGATGGAGTTCCAAGGCCGCCACCTCCATATCAAGAACAATTAATGACAGGAAATGTGGATTTCTGGGTCCAAGTCACGAGAAATGTAGGTGTGGCTGGAGTAACTGAGTCACGTTTCAGAGAAACCAAGGCCCAAGTGGGGCCAAGCAGGCTCTGATGAGCAACAGAAGGTTCTAATTTGTTTTGTTAATTCCTTGTTTCAAACACATCCTGTGTGCTCACCCAGGGCTGAATATTAGTTCCGTCTCTTCCCAACCAGGATTCAGCTCTGGGCCTCAGTTTCCGGATCTGCACGATAGCAAAGATAACACCTCCTCCAGAAAGTCGGGGTAGGGGGTTGACAAAAAGAATGCGGGTTGAGTGAAAGCCAAATAGTGCCCAGCAGAGAGCAGGAACCGAAAGCGCAAAAGGCAAACTTTACCGCCACCCAAAATCCTCGCCCTGCACCCCCAGCACACTCTGATCTCACTCTTGGTCAGCTCCTGACAACAAGTTGCCCCCTCCTGCCCCAGGGCCCTTGCTCCTGCTCTTGTCTCTCTGGCTTGTTCACCATCACTGCTAGGCTCAGTACACAGTGAGAGTCCCCAGTTCCTGATACTGGGTGAATGGAGGGTGCACTTGAGGCCTTGGGGAAAATATGACCTGCATGAACTGCCAGAGAAGGACAGATGTACACACACACAGACGACCCCTAGGCCCACCGTCCTGAGGTGGCTTCCGCAAGGTACCCAGACTCCACAGGCTCTGTCTCAGCTGGGGGGAGGGTGTCCTGGGGCCGCCGTCACAAATGACCACCAACGGGGAAGGGGGTAGGCAGTAAAACAAGTATTTATTCTCTCAACAGTTCTGGAGGCCAGACATCAAAAATTCAGGTGTCGGCAGGGCCATATTCCCTCTGGAGGCCCCAGGGGAGGATCCTCCCTCGCCTCTTCCAGCTTCACGGACTCCACACATCTTTCGTTCGGGGCTGCACCATTCCAGTCTCTACCTCCAACATACATGGTCTTCTCCCGCGTGTCTGGGTCCTCTCCTCATCTCATAAAGACACCAGTCATCAGATTTAGGACGGCCATAAATCCAGAACGATCTCATCTGGAGATCCTTACCCCAATGACATCTGCAGAAATCTTTTTTTCCAAATAAGATCATAGTCACAGATGTGGGTCATGATGAGGGCAGATCGTCTTAACAGACCCCATTCAACTTACTACCGGGTGGGCAGCTCACAACCTGGAGAGCACTGACACTGATGGGGCTTTCTGGAGGCAGGGGACGGCGCACAGAGCAGCTCGGCGAGTCCTGCGTGCATGTGTGTGTGTCAAGGCTGCAGATGGCACCAGACACTTGAAGCAGCCAGCATAGAGGCAAACGGTGCCAAAGCCAGGACTGGGGCCAGGACCAGGGGCGGCCTCCACGCTCAGCTAACCCGAGCCACCACTGCGCTGTGCCTGCTGCCCAGGGACCCATTTTCCAACAGCCTGTGCAGAGCCACCCCCATCACAGGGTAGGGCCACGAGAACACCCTCCTTCAGTGCAGCTAGAGCTGGCGGCCCTGGATGGGCCACTGTGAACTGCTTTGCCTGCAGATTTTCTCTGGCCCAGGTGCCACTCCCTGGGATGCTCAATGATCCATCACACGCAGAACCTCCTGCGTCCTGAGACGCTGGCAAGTGGGCGACACGCCCCCATCTCTTCTCTCACCCTCCACATCTGATCCACCCACACATCCAGTTATCCCTGCTGCCAAAACATCACCCAAATCCACCACTCCAGGCCACTGCCACAGCCACCTCCCTGCTCAAGCCACCTTCTCCATCCCCTAACCTGGATGCTGCAGGGGCCTCTCATTGCCTGCCTGCCTCCCTTCTCAC
This sequence comes from Camelus ferus, assembly GCF_009834535.1. NCBI lineage: Eukaryota > Metazoa > Chordata > Mammalia > Artiodactyla > Camelidae > Camelus > Camelus ferus. The sequence continues at coordinate 15,915,999 of NC_045717.1, forward strand.
CACCATGCCTGCTCAGACCACAGCCACCTATGTAAGACATAAAGCAGCCTTAAACAGTTAAACAGAGAGTTACCATTTGACCCAGAAACTCCACTCCTCAGCATATATATCCAAGGGAAAGGCAGACCCGCGTCCACACAAGCACTGGGACACGAACGTCCATGGCAGCACTATTCACTATTCAGCCAAAAAGGTGGGAAACAATCCGACTGTCCACTGATGAATGAACAGATACTCAAAATGTGGTAAATCCATACAATGGAATATTATTCAGCCTTAATAAGTAATGAAGTAATGGGTGGTGGTGGTGGCTGCACAACATTGTGAGAGGGCTTAATCCCACTGAACTATATACATTTAAAAACAGTTAAGATGGTAAATTGTGGATCATTTATATTTTACCATAATTTTTAGAAAAATTAGGAAAAAGGAATGAAACACTGATACACGCTATAACTCAGGTGAACCTCAAAAACAACATGCTGAGTAAAAGAAGCCAGACACAAAAGGCCACATGTTATATGATTCCATTTACATGAAATGTCCAGAACAGGCAAATCCATAGAGACGGAAAGCAGATTAGTGGTTGCCAGGGGTGTGGGAGGGGGATGGGGAGGGACTGCTAATGGGGATGGGGTTTCGTTTTGGGGGAATGGAAATACTCTAAAGTTGACTGGTGATAGTTGCACAACTCTTTGAACATGCTATTAAAAAAAAACCCACTGAATGGTACACTTTACATAAGTGGATTGAATGTATAGGGAATTACATCTCAAGCTACATGAAGCCGCTACCAAATCAAGCAAGGATCAGGCCGCTGACCATCACAAACCCTCCCAGGACCCCGCCCTCAGAGCCAGCCTCACTCTCTTCTCTTCTCTCAATGCCGGTCTCACTGTCCTCTGACCTGATCCCCACCTCACCGAGCCCCTCCACCTTGGGACCTCTGGACCCGCCTCCCTCACAAGGGGCACCCTCTCCAGGCACAGAGGACTGTGTCTTGCTGTCCAGGTGTCAGCCTCCCACCCCAGCCAGGCCTAGAACATTGTTTGGCTTCTTTTCTTTGCAAGCATCTGCTTTGTTCATTGGGAGCAATTCTCTCCTGCCCCCCCAAAACCATGCTAGCTCCCCAAGAGCATGGTCCTCACATGCTGCTTGCCCTCAAGTACCCCATACAGTCCCTGAGATGTGCTGGGCAATTTAAAATGTCATTCTGTGAAATGAGCAAGCTACCCTAACTTTCTAGATCAGGATTCTGGGGCCTAGAGAGGTTAAGAAATCTAACCAAAGTCACACAGCAGAGAGCCACAGCCCTCCTTGCACCTAAGGCTGCCCAAGTCTGAGGACAAGAAAGGAACGCCTGTTCACTCACCCCTCTACCCTGAAACTCAAAAAGGCTTCCCCAACATCACACCCCATCCCCCCACCCAAATTAGTCCTTGGGGTCCCTACTCCCAAGTGATGTGACAGTATGGATTTACTCATCAGGCTCAACACCGGCTAACTGGCCTTCCACATGGGAAGGCACCGCGGGCACGCCCATCACTACCGAGGACTGTGAGCCAACCCGAGTCGGCACAAGCGGCCCTGCTGGCTCCCAGAGTGGGCAGGCTGAGCTGCAGAATTCCCCTGAGAGGAGGAGGTACCGACTGGGCCACATCCCACCTGTTCACAGGGGCAAGTGAAACGCTGATGCCTGTGGCAGGGGGTGGCAGCGTGGAAGGCTGCAGCCCCAGAGAGTGGGCAGGAGGGGACCCTGCATCAAGTGCGTTCATTCACCCGCACCAGACACTGCAGATGTACCAAGTGTACTGGCCAGAATAGGCTGGGAACGAGCTTGCCCATCCTGGTCTCAGGTGCACGAAAAGCCATCAGCCTGCCCAAAGTGGCACAGCTGTACTGGTGGGTGCAGTTTTGAACTATCTGCCCAAGTGCAAAGCTTGCACCCCTGCCCACACAACGTTTCCTTCAAACTGAAGGTTTCTCGGCCTTGGCACTGCTGACATCTGGGGCCAGATCACTGTCTGTGGTGGGAGCTGTCTGTGCATCGCAGGGTGTTGAGCAACATCTCTGCTCTCTACCCACGAGATGCCAGTAGCACCCCTTCCTCCAGTCGAGACAACCAAAAATGTCATTGCCAACTGTCCCCAAAGGGACAGGATCACCCCCAAGAGATAGCACTGCTCCGTCTGTAAAAATCTAGTATAAGCTCGCCTCAGCCCAGGACCCTAGCCCACCATGCCTCTCCAACTTCCAGTGTAAAAAAAAAAGGCAACAGAGGGAGAGAGGAAAGAGATGGGAAGTGGTTCCCAGGGCCAAGGGCACTACTGTCTGCAAATCTTAAAAATCTCTTCTGAATCCATCAATGAGTAAATGGATAAACAAATATGGTCCATCCACACAAAGGAGTATTACTCAGCCATAAAAAGGAAAGAAGTTTCCTGATGCATGCTACAATGTGGATGAACTTAGAAAACGTGCTGAGTGAAAGTAGCCAGACACAAAAGGCCACATCTCGTATGATTCCATTTATATGAAATGTCCAGAACAGGTAAATCCATAAAGACAGAAAAGTTGGTGGCTGCTGGGGCTGGAGGAGGGGCAAATGAGAACTGACAGCTAATGGATATGGAGTTTCTTTGGGGAGAGATGCAAATATTCTGGAATTAGACAGTGATGACGGTTGCACAACTCTGTAAATGTACTGAAAACCAATGAACTGTACACTTTACACAAATGAATTATGTGATATATGAACTATATCTCAATAAAGCTATTATTTTAAAGATATCTTTTCAACAATTATTCACTTCCAATCCTACAGCAGAAACCAGACCTCCAATCATGAAGACTGCCATGAACCTAATATGACTTCTTCTTCCTGTTATACTATACACAGTTGACACCTACTGCATGCTAGCACACACTGCCCGCTGGAGACGAGGTAAAGTGGACGTTCCTGCCCTCGGAAGCCCTGACTTACGGGGGACATTCAAACTGCATGCTCTCATTTCATTCATTCATTCATTCACCAACCACATCCTGAGCGAGACTGTGAGCTGATGGAGCAGGGATGGGCAGCACCTGGCCAACAGAGAGCACTCGAAAGATACATGCTAAACAAATGCGTGGAAATGAAGACACACATTCTAGTCTATGAGGTTATGATCTCAAAGAGAAACAAGCAACTAACTGAAAAATAACATCACCCCAAAATCCCACCTGAGGAATCAGAGACTGAGGTTCATGTCACTGAGGTAGGTCTGCCTAAGACAGACTGGAGGCCAAATCAAGAAACCAGTGAGGTGGGTGTCTGCAGCTCCCACCCAACCCCTCCCCACGGCCCCAGGGTGCAAAACAGGGGTCCCACCACTCTGCAGGGTCACAGAAGAGATTTACTGCCACCTGTGCAAAGCATGCTCCTCTCCTGACCCACAAGGAAGGGCTTGCTAGACATTCTCGACAACGGAGTACACCAAGACCCAAGGCGCTTGGCACCTTGTGGTACTTGCCAGAGAGCTGTTACCTAGAAGAACCAGGCCTCTGACCCCGGCCATGACCAGCCTCTGCTTCAGGCCTACAGCAGCTTCCCAGGTGAGGTTAGCAGGGAACCTGGCCTGCCCCTGCACACCCAATCCACCCAGTCATCTGAGGAAGAACTGTTTCTCCACCCTGGTCCTGAAGGGCCAGGGGCCATTTGTGGCCAGCTGTCCCTTGTCCTAGAGGGAGGAGTATCACCTGAACCGCACCCTATGTGCTGCATGTGGAAGGGGCAGCTGTCTCCACTCCAAGCTCCAAGAGCCCAGTCTGCCTTCCTGAACCCCTCAGGTCCCCACAGGGAAGGGCACCAGACTTCTCCCTCAGGTATCCAAAAGGGATACCTATTCCATCCGAGGTCTGACAGTGGGGCATCTTGTCTCCATACCTGTCCTCCAAACACACAGGGAGTGAGGGCACAGGTGACAATGATGTAGAGACACCTGTCCCTTCAGGTAGCAATGGTGTGGGGGCAGCTGTCCCCCTCAGGCACCAATGATATGGAACGCCTATTCCCTCTCCCCAGGTAACAGTGATGCCTGCAAGGAGCACCCAGTTCACCCAGCGCTCAATATCATCCTGTCTCCCCTAGGTAGCAGTGATATAAGGGCACCTAGTCCCCTCAGAGAGCAATGATGTGGGGACACCTTTCCCTCCTTAGGTAACAATGATGTAGTGGTACCTGTTCCCTCCAGGTAATAATGATGTAGAGGCCCCTGCCCCTACGGTAACAATGATGTTGTGACACTTGCCCACCACTTCAGGTAGCAATGATGTAGGGACACCTGTACCCCTTCAGGTATCGATGATGTGGGGGCACCCGTCCCGCCCACGACGCCTGGGGCGTAGGGACACCTGTCCCCTCAGGCCGTGCCAAGCCCCGCCCCTGCCGCGCGCGCCCCGCCCCCGCCGCGCGCCCCCCGCCCCGTGCACGCGCCGGACACGCGCCCCCTCCCTTCTCTCCGGCCCTGAGGGGTCGGCGCGGGCAACCCTCTTACCCGCGCGGCCCGCGTCAAGCTCAGGTCCTTCATGACCTCCTCGAAAGCCGCCGTCTCCTCCGCTTGCTTCTGGTTATGCAGCGCGATCTTCTCGCTGAATTTCCGCGGATTGTTCGAAGTCGCCATCTTCTCGCCGCCGCCTCCTCCTCCTCCTCCTCCTCCTCCACCTCCTCGCCCCCCCACCTCGCCGGTGCCACCACGCAAGCGCCGGCCAGACCTGCGGGCGGCGGGCAGTGCGCAGGCGCGTCGGCAGGCGTGAAAATGGCGCGTGCGCATGGGAGCGGCTCGCCCCGCGGGGGCGACGGCGCATGCGCGCGCCTTAGCGGCGAGTTTGGAGGGGCCAAAGGGGGAGGAGGGAGAAGGAGGATGGAGATTTTGGCGCAGGCGCATGGAGCCTCTTCCTGGCCCGCTGGACAGAGGCCACCTGACTGTTGGGCAAGGTCTGGGGACGGGTTGGGGCACTGGAGCCCCCAAGAGAATCTGCTGGACCCAAACCGTTCCAGGTCACCAGGATGGAGCCAGCACTCACCCCAAGGACAGGTATTCGAGACTGAGCCTGGGTTTGGACTAGTTCAGCTCAGAGACCAATTCAGGGCGTTGCTCATCCATGCATGCATTCATTCATTTACTGAATGTCTGTATGTGCCAAGCACACTGGGGAAAAGGCGTGAGCAAGCAGACGTGTTCCCTGCCCTTATGGAGTGCACAGTCGGGGAGAGGGGGAACATAACCCACCAATAAACGTCCCAAGAACATTTCAGATGGAGGTAAATGTGATATGGCAAATAAAACCAGTAATGGGCCAGGAGGAGAGTGATCTTAGAAAAGGAGGCTCGTATCGCCACCATGATTTGGGGGGTGCGATCAGTCCCCAGCCCCAAATCCTGGTGTCATCCTGAACACCTTTCTTTCCCCATTCCTGTTCCCTATCCAGTTCCTATTCTCTGGGTCCTCAATCTCAGAGAACTGGAACTACAGAGCTTCAGCCTCCTCTCTCTGAATTTCTCCAGTCCAGTCTTGCTCAAGGAAGCCAGCTTTCCCTTGGGGTGCTAAAGGACAGGTCCAGAAATCCCACCCAGACCCAGCAGGGAAAAGGATAGCAGAGTCTCCCCAGTGACGGGGAGGGGGGTGACCTAGGGAAGCAAGAGGGGTTCTGACATCCAGTTGTCCCTCCCCCAAACAGAGGGACCCCAACCACCAATATCAAAAGTTTAGATTCAGGAGGCTCCAGGGATTTCAGGGCATGGGAGTGAGGGGGGCAGAAACCAGGAGGAGCAGCTCTAATCACACAACAAGCACACTTTTTACCAGGACAAGGGATGGCTGGAGGAGACACTGATGGAGATCATAGGGGCATACCAACATTTTCCAAACATGCTTTTATTTACATTTTACAATAGTTTAATGAAATGTCCACATTAAATATATACACATACATAGATTTTTACTTTGGAGTGTCCTGGGCACTGCCACTGCTCTATTTCATCTTTCTTGTTATGATTTTGAGCACTTTCTTGGACTTCTAGCCTTTTTGCCTAGCAAGCATCCACCCCTTATTCTGGGTGTCAACAATCAACTACCCTTCCAACTTTCAGTCCATGATCTGTGGTAGAGGTGGTCTCACTACTCGCTCTCCCCACAAAGTCTCCACTTCAAATTGGAAGACTTGGCCAATCAGCAGAGCCGTGCTCTGACCATCACAATTGGTTACCCAGTTAACCCAATGAGATGCAACTCTGCAATTTTTGTTTGAACTATGGGAAAGCGAAGCACCCTCTTTGCTTGGGTGGCTGATTTGAAGGATAACACAGATTTGCAGTGCCATAGGTCACCTCTTGAAGAAAGGTGTCCCGAGAGTAAACTCACACAGAGGAAAACAGAAACAAAAGGAGACAGATACCTGTGAATTGCTGTATCCAGCCATGCCTGAAGCTAGACATGTCTGCCTTTTCAGTTATATGAACCAATAATTCATTCTCTTTTTCGCTAAAGTTGATTTGAAGTCCATCTTCTCTCCCTAGCACTGAAACTGAAGTTTCTGAGACTCAGGTAAGGGACTCAACATTCTATGTATGTGACTTCTAATTCCTGCCACCATCCTGTGACATTGGAGAGGAAATAGTAACAGGGAGCAGGGATGGGAGTGCCCATAGCAAGTCAAGCGCCAGAGCCAGGACTAGAACTCAGGCCTGACAGCAGAGCTCAGCTTCCTTCTCTGAGATGGGTCTTGTAAGGTTTAAATGAGGTTAACACATGTCAAGTGCCCGTCTCATAATAAGGGCTCGAAAAATGCCGATTACCCTGATCACTTACATATGGCTGCACTAAGCCGGTTTCTGCACAGAAAGATAGAGGAGAAAAGATTTGAGGGGTAGCAGGGGCCACAGCAAGGGGCCATGCCCTCAGGGCAGAGGTGAGAGGCCAGTGCTTACCCTACTCACCCCCATTTACCCCACACCCTGGCGGTAACTTGATCCATCCTAAACCCTGGTGATGAGTCAGAGGAAGCCACAAGCCTGCTTATTGCGCAATGGCCGGACGGTGACCCAAGCCTCCTCCTCCCGCTCCACTGACCCCTAGCCTCGAGGATGGTGAGGCCAAGGTGTCTGGTGACCGAGGCAGAACCCAGCCCTGAGGTTTTCACTTTCTCCCTTCAGCAAAGGCAACTTCTGCCACCCAGCGTGGCCCACGCAGGACTTCTGGAGCAGCCCATAGTCTCTTTGTAAAGCAGGACGGATCTCATGCTCCCTATCACACTTAGGAAAAAATCCACCCTCCTCCCAATGATCCGCAAGGTCCTCACACACCCTGGCCCCTCACTCCAGCCACTCCAGCTTCCTTGGTATTCCCTCTCCAGATCTTTGTATGTGCTATTGCCTCTGCCGGGACTGCTCTCCTCCGAGATCCTTTCATGGCTGGCACCTTCTCATCTTTCAGGCCTCATCTCTGACCTTCCTGAGGGCTCTATCTGAAGTGTACCCTTGGGTATGTGTCCCACGACTCAGGAACTTCCCATTCTCTGAAAGCAGCTGAGCAGAGATCAGAAGCTAACACTGCATTCCCTTCTCAAACATTCTGGGGCTTGAATTTCCTGTGTGATGCAGAAAGGGCACAGACACACCCAATTCCCTACTCTTAAGGCTTGTCCTTTGTTGATGGCTCTGAGCACTTTTGGCCTCATTTTATACTCATCCGTGTTCATTCTGTTTTCCTGGATCCCCAGAGCTAACACAAGACTAGGCAGAGAAGGGGAATTAGGAAGTGTTTGTTGAATGAATCATTTTCTGCCTGGGAAACTCCTATCTACCCCTCAAAACCCAGCTCAAATGTCCCCCACTCCAGAAAGCCATTCCTGACCCCAAAACAGAGCTGTTTCTCACTCTAGACATGTCCTTCTCCAGCAAGCCCTGACCCAAAGGGACTGGGAGTGTCCCATTCTTGAATAACTTCACTTGAGTTAAAGAACACGTCCAAATGTGAGCTAACAGGCAAGTCCTGTAAGCTACTTCTTGCTGCCTCTATGATCCAGTTTTCTCTCCTCTTCTCCATAGCTCTGCCTGGCCCCATTTGTTCTCTGCCAGCTTCCTCATCCACCCTTCCCTTTTCCATGTCCTCCATCCAGCCTTGCTGCATTCTGCCTCAGGGCTTTTGCACAGGCTGTCTCCCTGCCTAAATTGCCCTTTCCCCTGCATCCAGGCCGCGTAGCACCCCTCAACATAAAGCCTCTAAATACATGTTCAGTTAAAACCAAAACTCCTGAGTGTTTCTGCATGGCCCAGCCCTTGCCAATTCTCCAGCTGTGTGACAACAGAAAAGTGACTTAATCTCTCTGAGACTCACTGTCCTACTGCCTTAAATGTGGATAATGGCACTTCTCATAGCAGGCTCTTGGGAAGATTAAATAGATAACGCATGTAAAGCACTTAGCTCAGCGCCTGCCTCCTCGCAAGCACTCAGTAACCGTTAGGGAAACAGAATTCTACCTCGAGATGTTAGTTTTCATGCTTTGCTTTTCTGCACTGCCTTATATGGACTCTTAGTCAATCCAGGGTATCCACATTGCATGGAGGTGAATTCGGGCCATTGGAGCGGGAGGGCAAAAAGGAAAACCATCCAGGGCCTGTCTTTCACTTCCAAACCAGGCCCTCATCAGAATTTCGAAAGGCAAAGCAAGAGCCAGGTTTAATTATGAAGCAAAAGGGAAGGACTCAATGGGAGCCAGAAACACCAGACGTGGAGCTCACTCCTTACAATTCAATAAGAAGAGGTTAGACAAGAACCCAGGCCCCTCAGCCTCCCACCTGGTAGAAGGTGGGATGGGGCAAGACTGCAAAGGAGGCTGGAGTTGAGGGGACAGGGATGGGGGGGGTGGCTCTGGGGCATGGTGGGGCAGGAGCAGAGCCAGCAGTCCAGTTCCCCCTGCCACCTCCTACAACCACCGTGCTGAAGGGACATTGGGGGCAGGCCTTCCAGTGACACTACAGTGGCTGAGACTTGTCTGAGCTCCAGCTGGACTCCTCAAATAGCACCCCCAGCCTGCCCCCTGTCCAATAACCCAGGATACTTACCACCCCAATCTATTCAATAATAAAAGAAGATCGACTCCCCAACCTCTAGGGGGCAGTGGCTGCAGATGAAATACAGCCAGTTTTTCTTTTTGGTGGCCCAGGATCTGAGTCCCCATCCAAGGCTGGGGAGTCCCCATTCATGGGAATTTGGCCCCCGACTGACAACAGAAACTCCAAAGCCAATGGTGTGGTCAATCAAACCATAAGTCTCAGCTCTCCATTCATCTCTTTGTCCTGCCCTTTGCACACTGTGCGTTCTTCCTTCATAAGGTGGAAGACATTTCCCTAGCCCTAATTTTGGGCTTGGCTATGTCATTTGCTTTGGCCAAAGACATATGGGCAGAAGCGACAGCACAAGAATTCTGAATCTGGACCTTGGGAGGCCTCCCATGATTCCCCCTTGTCCTCTGGCACCATCGTCAGAGGAGAACCTAGAAGGGTGCAAGGCAGGTGGAGCTGAGCCTCCTGGCACTCCACACTTACTTGCACTTGGAAACAAAGCTGCCCAGGTGAGGGCAGCCTAGAACAGGCACCCCCTCTACACACAGAGCTGAGTCACAGACACCTGAAAAACATTTATTTTTGCATGCCACTGAGACTTGGGGTTGCTTGTTACGCAGCAGCTGACTAATACACTGACATACTCACTTTCCCTGCTCCTTAGGCAGCTGGAGCATTGGCACAGGACATGGGCTGGGCCAAGAGGATGTTCCCACTTAGGAACAAGTGGTGCAAAGAAATAGGATCAGGACAGGAGCTTCTGGTTTCCAGGGGTGGCTATGGCAGAGTGCCAATGGCAGATGGCTGTGCCAGTTGAGGCATCTGGATTCTGTAGTGGTGGCAGAAGTGACCTCACCAACCAGTTCCCTGGTATAATTTCAGCTGGTCACCATCACCCCCTTGATTTCTACTATTTTCTGAGCCTGATTTTCCAGCCTTCCTGCCACTTCTGTGAGCAATTGAATAGCCTTCCAATGTACGTTTTTACTATTTAAATTGGCCAGCGTGTTTCTGTTGCTTGCAAGTTAAAACCCTGACTTACATAAGGTGGGGAAACCCCAGCATCTGTTACATTTATATTACAATTTTGGAACTGTTTAACAAGAATCAGAATATATGACCACTAGTATCTTGAACAGCACAGACGTGATTTCTCATAAAAACGAGTCTGGAGGTCAGAGGTCCTAGGGTAGGCCTGGTGGCCCTGTGGCTTCAGGATTCTGGGAGGCAGCATCTCTGTGCCTCTCTTAACTTGCTCCTCATGGCCACAAGATGGCTGCAGAAACTCCTGGCATCACGTCCTGGTAGGAAGCAGTAAGGGAGGGAAGGGGGCAATAACGCTGCTGCTATGTCCAGAAACCCCCACCCCAGACCTCCCCTTAAAACGTGCTGGCCAGAACTGGGAAATGCGCCCAGATCGAAAACGACCCCCTACAAAATACATTGCCAAGAATGGCTCAGCCAAATCCTAAATTAACCCCTGAGGCTGGGCACGCTGCTGCTGGCATCCAATCAGAGCTCTTTTGGTGAGGAGGGCGAAATGGCCGCTGGGATGGCAACAAGCATGGTCAGCCACAAGAACTAAGCTGGGGTATTTGTTGTGGTCAGGAGCACGGCTTCATGGGGCTCTTGCCCGTGGGGTCTGTAGGCCAATGATGCCCCCACGGACGCTGGAGTGGATGAGGCTCCGCTCCCACCTCCCCACCCCAGAACCTCTCATTTATGCAACAAACATTCAGGCTGTGCCTCCTGGGATACACTGGCCAGGTGCCCCTAATAAAACCCGTGCGTTCAGGCTCCACCATGAGAAGCAAATTCTCTGGGGCCCGTGAGAACAGAGGAGCTGGAGCTGCGTTCTCAGAGATGAAGCCAGGGGCGGGTTTCCAAGCTGGCCAGGTCCGGGGCAGATTCCCACCTCACACAGCTCCCCGGAGGCCCCCTTGGCCCTCGCTCACGGTGAGGCCCCAGAAGTCACACTTGGCTCCCTCTTGCGGGCCTCCATCCCACCATCCCTGGAGATGGTGTTTTCCCACAGCCCAAGCCCAGGTGCGGAGGGAGGCTCCTGCCGGCCGCATCCAGGGCCACGGCGGGGAAGCAGGACATCTGGAAGCAGACAGGCTCTCCACAAGCTCAGTCCCTCCATGCCCAAGCTGCCCTGGGCGAAAGGTGAGAAGAGGTGATAAGGTGACGGGTTTCAGACCCCTTCAGGGTGCTGTGCAGGGGAGGGCCAGGCTGGTCCAGGAGGGTGTGCACGTATGAGCGTGTGTTTAATTGGGTGTGACTGAGCGCCTGTGCACCTTACAAAGCCTATGAGCAAGGCTACCTGGGAGCGTGACCATGCGGGTGTGCGTGTCACGATGCGTGAGTGCAGGTGTGCGTGTGAGCGTCTGCGTGCATGTGTGCACTCATGTTCTGCCTTTCTCTGAAGGACACAAATGTTCACAAAGTGAAGATTCAAGCCAGTTTCTGCTAAATTAAAAACAGCTTTTTCGTGTTTAAAGTTTACAATACGAAAAATAATTTTCCCTTCTTCCGGGGGGGTGGGGTGGGTGAAGAGGGAGGGGCAGGGGGCCCCGAGAACATTCCACGAACCAGCCCAGACAGTTATGCACAACCCGGTTAGATACGGCAGCACCCCCCCACCCCCCGCTCTGCGCCGGCACCCCTGCCAGCTCATTGGGGACAAGATGTTCTGAGGTGTGAGCTGATCTGGGGGGACTTGCAGCTGGCAGAGGCTTCTCACTGCCCCCCTGAAGGGGCCGTGCCTCCAGCAGGGAAGGGTTCTCTTTAGGGGAGCTCAGGTTGGGGGGATGAGAAGGGGCTGGAATTTTCTGGTAAGTCCCCAGTGGCTGCTGCTCTCCTTTCTATGCCCCTGACAGCGTGGGCTCCTTACTGGTTCCCAACCAAGTTCCTACTTCAACACTGCCCCCCACACACACACACACATCCAGCCTCACCCCGAGCCCTGATGGCTGTGAATGGAACACCAGGCCTGCGGGTATGTTTTGAGGGTGATCCCAGAAGCTTGCCCTTTCAGAAGGCTGTCTGAAAACTACATTCTCCACCACCTATTTGCACCCCGGGTCGCAGCGAGGCCTGCCACAGGAGCAGGGGCTGGGGGCAATTCGAGATGCTCTTGGGCCCATATGGAAGCCCAGTGACTTCATGCTTCCTTCAGGACCTGCCCTGCATCTCCCCTATTAAAGCCTCTGGGAAAGGGGGCTCCCCGGCTGCCCAACATCACACAAACGGAGACAAAATCTGCTGGGGACTGGCTGGTGGCAGGGGGCCGGGTCCCCAGTCTCAAGGAGGGAGTCTCTTAAAGGCTGCCTTGCCCAGGCTGGGTTTGCCCTTTGTCTTCCAGGCACCTGGTGGAAGTCCTAGCTGCACTTCCTGCTGTGCCCCACCCTATGCCCCAGAGCCAAAGGCCAGTCCCCTTTCCGGCTCCTCTGCAACTCAAGGTGGGAGATGAGCCCCCAAACGCACAAGGACATGAGGAATCTGCAACCCATCAAGCACCACGAGCTCAGCACTAGGCCCACTCCATCTTTTAACCATAACATTTTTATTAAATAAAAAGAAAATATTAGGAGACGACGTCTGCTAAGGTATGAGGTTAAGTCTTTACATGGCAAGTGGGTCACAGAGACACGACATCAATCGTCCATTAGCAGCAGAGGAGACACTTTAAGTTGCCCCAAGGGTAAAAATCGCATTTATAAGACAGCAGTGCTGGCCTTTTAAAAAAAAAAAAAGAAAAAAGGAACAAGGAAAAAAAGTTTTGAGGTTTAGACACCAAAACAAATGTGGCGGGAGATGCCGCAAAGCCCTTGAAGGGAGAGGCCTCATGGCCCGCCTGACGGCCCACGCCGGGTGGGCACAGACCTGGCAGCATTTCAACCTGACTGAACACAGGGTGAGGGGGGAGCAGAGGGCTGGAAAGAGGGAGAGAATAAAAATCACGGGGCAGGCCTGTGGAATGCAGACGCACTGTGAGACTCTAAAGCAGGCATCCCCCTACATCCACAGGGCAGGGACGGGGCCAGAGTCCCGGCCCCATTCTTGTTAAGGCCCCAGGAGTGACCCAGAGCCCAGTGGAAAGCCTGTTGCCCATAAGGGCCATCTCTGGGAGCCGGCTGTGTTTTTTCCTCCTAAAAGCCAGCAAGCAAACACCCTGAAGGTGCTGGCCCTTCTCGCCCAGCAGCTCGGGCTTCTGGAGAGGAGGAAATGTGCCCTCTGGTCACCCCCAAGCCAGGTACTTCCCAGCCGCCTCTCCTGCTCCTGGAGGTCCACGTGTGACAGAGGTTTGGGGTGCATTTGTTTTTAAAACGACACATGTAACTCATGGGGGTGGGGGAAACTGGGGGGTCAACCATTAATGAGTTCGCATCTGAATGTCACAGACCTCCAGGCAGGGTGGTAGGGGGAGAGAAGCAGGGCAAAGCCACACAATGACACCCCAAAGGAGACCCCGATTCCCCACCGGGTAGTGAGAATGCAATGCTGGGCAGGCGAGGAAACTACCTTGGGTGCGAGTCAGCTGCCATAACACATCAGCCTTGTTGCTGGCAGGCTCCCCCAGAGGGCGTGGAGCCAGGATCTGCTTCAGGAAGGAAGGAGGGACGGGAAGGGGGCCTTATCAACACATTAGGCCCCGCGAGGCCAGCCCCAGGGTGGGGGTAGCGGGGGTGGTTCACAGTTCTCCGCCCGGACATGCACCAAGCCCCTCAAAGAAACCCTGGCATGCGGCCAGGCCAGGGACCTGGGTTCCCAGGAACTACCTCCTGATTCCAGCCCGGGGCAGCAGGACAGGGGCACAGGCGATGCCTGCAAAGGACTCTGGGAAGTGCAGGTCACGCTCCCACTCGTCCGTCTCGGTGTTATACACCTGCACAATGCCTGTCACGTTGTTGAGTCGCCAGTTGTAGCCCCCAACGATGTAGATCTTCCTGTCCAGCAGGCAGCAGCCGGCCTCTGACTGGCCTGCCCGCATGGGGCTCACGCTGGTCCACTGGTCCGCCTCGGGCACGTAGTACTCCACCGCCAGCACGTCGAAGCAACGGTCAACATGGTCCATGCGGCCACCCAGGGCATAGATGCGGCCGCCAGCACCCACCATGGCATGGAGCACTCGGGGCTCACTCATGGGCGCCTTGAACTCCCACTGGTCGGCCTCAGGATCATAGCAGTGCAAGGCCTTCTTGTCCTCCACTGAGATACCATAGCCTCCCGAGATGTAGAGGCGGCCCCCAGCCGAGGCGCCTGCGTGGCCCCATGTGCGGCGCTTCAGCGAGCAGGCATAGCCCCACTCGTTGCGCCGCGGGCAATACCGCTCCACCGAGGCCAGGCTGCCAGCCCGGTTGCGGCCACCCGTGGCATACACCATGCCGCACAGCACGTTCAGCTGGAACTGGATCCGGCTCTCCTGCATGGCCTGCAGGCGCAGCCAGCGGTTCAGGTGGGGGTCATAGCGGTAGCAGGCATCCACAGCACCCTCGCCACTGCGGTACTGCAGGTGCTGGCCCCCCGCCACGTACACAAAGTTGTCCAGCACAGCCACGCACGTGTGGCTGCAGCCGACCTCCATCTCTGTAAGCTCGCGGAAGTGGCGGGCGCCCGGCTCTGGCAGCTGGTACACCTTGCTACTGACGGAGCGGTCGCTGTCGGTGTAGGGCGTGCCGCCGAAGGCAACCAGTGAGGGCACGTCTGAGCGCACAGCTGTGCGCGGAGACTGCATCTCATGCTGCCGGAAGGGTAGCACCTGGTAGTTGAAGGCCTCCAGGAGGTACTGGCGGCACAGCACGTCCTCCACCATGATATCCAGCGTCTGCACGCTATCCACCAGGTCTGATGACCGCATGAGCGGGAAGCGGATGTGGCAGAGCACGTGGCTGGCGCGCAGCCGCCTGGCAGGGTCATGCTGCAGCCAGCGGACAGCCGCGCGGAACAGGTCGATCTCTGCACAGCTCTGCAGCCGGTTGCTCTGCAGGAAGAAGACCAGGCGCTCCAGCGGCAGGTGCAGGAAGTCCTCCTCCTCAGCAATCTGCAGGAAGTGCCGGAAGGTGAAGGTATCCACCGATTCCTTGAGCGAGGCCAGGCTGAAGGTGGTGGCCATGTGGCCGATGTTGAGGCAGGTCTCCACGCTCATGGCGGCCTTGAGGAACTCCTCACACAGCTCCACCACAGGCAGCATCTGCAGGAACACAGCTGCGCCCAGCACGTCCTGCACACAGTCCAGGTCCAGCGTCACCTCAGGCACTATAGGCGAAGTCGATGATGTGTTGCAGGCCGCGGGCTGACACGCCCTTCAGCTCGATAACATCCTGGCTTGCCTCCCTCATGCCGCCCGTGAACATGGCCCTGAAGATCAGAAATACAGCATGTGGGCTCGGGGCAGCCAAGGGGTGTTGTGGCTGGCTGAGAACTGCCTGGCCCCAGGATACCACAAGACTGGCATGGCTGGCCAGGGGAAAGCAGGATGGATGCTCATTAAAGACATACCCCCACCCCCCAAAAAATTTTTAATCCACCCCAAGCCATGTATCTTCCTATGAACAGTAACTCCTCACTCTTTCCCTCTACATGGGGCCCTGCCCAGCCCCACCCAGAGGTATGCAGGGCTGGGGCCCAGCTGGCTCGGAGGGCAGGAACCAGGGGCTGCTCGCTGTGGGGCGGGTACGTTTGTGCAGGAAGAGACCAAACTGACTTTGGCTCTGAGGACAGATCTCCAGCCCCATCTTAGCACCCAGCCTGGAAGACCACACCTGAGGCAAGCTCAGGAGACAAGGCAGGGACTCTGAGAACACTATGCACCATGGTTCACAGAGCCTAGCCCCTCACCGGCATGTTCACCGGCTCCACCTTCCTGGGTCTTGGTCACTGTCACACGAGTTGGAGAGGGGTGAGGGGCTCCAGGTCAGAGTACCCATCAGGGGGCTGTACTAGGGTCCCTGCCGTGTCCAGAGGCCTAGGCGGTCAGCGAAGCCCCCTGAGAATGGCCAGAGGAGCACTGGCCCATCGTGAGATCCCCCCCAGCAGCAAGTGACCCCAGTTCTGTCAGCCATACTGTCTTGCTTCTGGAAGCAGTGCTAATGTGAGCACTGGTGAGAGACACAGGCCCTGGGTCATAGCCCCCCACAGCCTTTGAGGGCCCCCCACCAGGAAGTGGGGCAAGAAACCCCTGCTTGGAGTTCTTGGGAGGCTCTAGAAGATGGTGCATGGCAGGCTCCTTTCCTGGGGCAAGCTGGCATTTCATCATAACTGTAACTACCATCAGCGCATGTCTGTGACAGCCGTCCAAGGGAAGAGAACTCCCAACATCGCCCGACGGATGCCCATCCCCTAGTCGCACACCCAGTGGGCCCGGCTCAGGCCCCAGCACAGGGACAGCTGAACTTGGTGCTGCTGTGGGCCCAACAAGTAACAACCGCCCAACCCTCCGCAGCAGCGCTCCACCAGCCCCCCAGACCCCACTTCTTGTCCCCTTGAGTCCCGTCAGCTCATTGAAGGCAGAAGCAATCACGGTGACGGGAGGGAGTGTTGCCTTTTAAGGCCTCTCCGACTGCAGTGCCAGCGCAGAGGAGCCTTTAAAGGGCATTTCTGCTTGGGCCGGCCCGCCCGTCCCCAAATCCAGAATAAAAATAGAAGCGGCGCCCCAGATGGCTTGGCTGCTCCAGCTCCCCAGAATGGCCTCTCTGAGCCCGTGGGGCGGGCAGCCAGGGGGCGCAACAGGCAAGGCACTGGGGATGTGAGGAGCACGCAGCCCAAGGTGGGCGCCCAAGCAAGGGCACTGTGAGCAAGCAGGTGCGGACGCGTCAGCCACCCCCCGACAAACTGGGGCTGAAGAACCACCCCCAGGGCGGCACCCCAGCTCTCTCTGGGGGCAAGAGGGAGCTTGCCAGCTAGTCACTGAGGGAATGAGGGAGACCGTCCCCAGCCTGTGACAGACCTTAGTTGGCGGAGAAGACTGGCCCCTGGCCCTGCTCCATGGGGCCTTTGCTCCCCTGCGCAGCCAGGCACAGGGAAGGAGCTTTAAGGAAAGGGCTTTTGGGACAGACAGATCCATATACCCAGCAAGGCCTCACCCATCACATGGGGCCTTGGACAGAGCCTGGCACACACGATGGCTGCTGACTAGGTGTCTATCCCATCCCTTGGCCTGAGCGCAGGCACCATGAGGGCAGGACTCCTGCCTGTCTTACCTCTGCCAAATCCCTGGGGCCTAGAACAGCACCTGGCGCACGCAGCACCCAGATGTCAAATAAAGACAGAAAATGAAAACCTGATGGAGCCCAGCCACCTCCGCAGGGCAGAAGCTGCTAATCAGATGCCCACCTGTGTCCCCCAGGCATGTTCTGCTTGTCTACTCAATCTGAATAAGTTGCAAACCTGGAAAAACCTGCAGGTTTACTGGACATCTGGCTTCTCTCTAAACCCAAAATGGGCCAACTGTCACATTCCCTCAGAGCCGGAGCTGTCCCTGGCCAGATGCCCTAGCCCTGAGATCTTCCCTCTGAGAAGGGCGGGCACACTCCACCCTGCCCGTGGGGCCCACACTCACCTGAAGTAGTCACTGCAGGCGGCCAGGACTACCTTGTGCGCATGGAAGGTCTCTCGGTTGATGGTGAGCACAACGTCCAGGAGCTGGCCCTGGGCGCGGAGGGTGGCGAGGCCCTGCAGGAGGCTGGTGCTATGGCCAGGGGCCGAGAAGGTGCACTTGAGGGCCCCATTCTTGTCTGCCATGCTGCAGGGAAACAGAGGTGGGCAGGCGGCTCAGAGGCCTCGGGGTTGTCTGGTCTCTTCTGGGGACCCTAGGCAGGCTTTGCAGGGCCCTGAAGCTGCCCCAGGAGGAGACGAAATTGCCAGAACCAGCCCCGGAGAAGTGGAAATAAGACCTAGGTCCCCATGGTGTCTGCCACCTGCCCACTGACTGGCCTTGGCAGTGGATGACCCTCTCCAGCCTTCATATGCCACCTGTGAAATGGGCAGAGGAGTTTCATGCAGGACACACAGAGGTTCCCATGTCTCTTTTCTTTGTATTCATTGAGGTGAGATTCACATAACATTCATCATTTTAAAGTGTACAACTCAGTGGCATAATAAAATCTACTCACGGTGCTGTACAACCATCTATCTAGTTCTAGAACATTTCAGAACTGCAAAAGGAGATCCATATCCATTAATAGTCAGTCACTCCTCACCTCCCCCCAGCCCTGGCAGCCACTAATCAGCTTCCCGTCACTATGGTATCGCCTGTTTTGCACATTTTATATGAATAGGATCATTGAACACTCAACCTTTTGTGTCTGGCTTCTGTCACTCAGCCTGATGTCGTCAAGGTTCTACCATGTCGTAGCCTGAATCCACTTCATTCCTTTTTTATGACTGTGTGATATTCCATTGTGTGGGTGCACCACAATTCCTTTATCTGCTCACCCACTTATGAACCTTTGGGTTGCTTCCAACCATCTCCTTTTTAAACATTTATTTCATCATCTTTCATTCTAAAATGACCTGTGCCTACTGAGTGCTCATTTTGACTCTCTGCATCACCTTACTGGTCCCTGTGCCCCAGCAAACCACCCTCATGAATAACCCCTTCTTCTCTTCCCCACAGAAGGCAGGGTGGGATTAGAAGCCAGTATGGAGGTCCAGTTGGGCCTAAAGGAGGAACTCGAAAGCTGCAGCCTCCCAGGCAGTATTAAGCCCGGGGGGTGGGGATGCCATGGGCCAGCTTCTCACTGCGGGGGAGGGAGCGCCACCTCCAGAAGGTGCTGGCTTTCAAGACCCATCAGGCTGAGTGAAAGAGGCCGGACACAAAAGGCCACACACTGCATGATTCCAGGCACTCTGATATGGCATGGGCCCAGTGTGCCTTTTGGGCCCAGAACCCCAGAGGAGGGTGGCTACACAACCATAAAGTCACCTTGGCTGTTTTCGGAAGAATTTGGCTCTGGCTGTGCTCAGTGGCCACCCAGCCAAGGGGAAACACCTGTTGATCCTACCTTTCAGGGACAGGGACACACTGAGCAGCTTGTCCATGGCTCCATGTCTAGAAGAGGACACAGGAGGATTTGAACCTGGGCCCAGGAAAAAGCACATCACATGGGATCTTCCTGTCACTTCGTGGCCAATGTGAAGAAACCATAAAATCAAGAATAACTGCCTCAAGAAGATGGATTTATTTGTGGGGGCATCTCCCTGGGGGGAATGGGACAAGTGAAACAGATTCCTGCACCTCAAAATGAAGATGCTCAAAGCAAACGTTGTTCTAGGATATAAATAAAGTTTTAAAAAGGCGAAGGGTGGAAACAACCCAAATTTGCATCAATGGATGAATGGATAAACAAAATGTGGTGTATGCACACAATGGAATATTACTCAGTCATAAAAAAGGAATGAAGCTGATTCATGCTACAGTGTGGAAGAACCTTGAAGACATCAGGCTGAGTAAAAGAGGCCAGACACAAAAGGCCACGTGCTGCATGATTCCATTTCTAAGAAATGTCCAGAACAGGCAAATCTATAGGGACAGAAAGCAGATCAGTAGTTACCAGAGACTAGGGGGTGGGGGGTAGGGAGTGACTGCTTGTGGGTACGGGGTTCCCTTTGGGGCGATAAAAATGTCCTGGAACTAGACAGAGATGATGGTTGCACAACATTGCAAAAGCACTAAATGCCACTGAATTGGATACTTCAAATGATGAATTTTATGTTATATGGATTTCACCTCAAAAAACAAAACAACACTCAAGGACATCTGCGCCTCCTCAGGTCCTGCATAAAACCCTGCCATGACCTCCAGGGCCTCAGACTATATCAGGTACTCTGTGGTTCAGCCTCTATCACCCCAACTCACCCCCCTCAGCCCCTCCCCTCAGCCCCTGTCCCCTTGGCTATTTCATCTTGGAAAGCTTTTGTAGAAATTCATCCATAAATGAATAGTTTAGGAGGCCCTAATACATCACTTCATTCTCCAAACATAATAGGAGGGGACAGTGCCCATCAGCCCATCAGGCCCCCATGGGGTCAAGAATCTTCCCAAGACCCTCGCAGCCCACACCCTACCCCACCCCAGGCAAAGGCCATCCTCTGCCGCACTCTGCTTTCTCCCCATGGTCTCCGGCTCTCTGGAACTTGCTTTCCCATTCCTGGGACTGACGCCTGCCCACAAATGAGGGCCAGGAATGTGGGAACTGGTCTTTCCAAGAAAGCAGGAGGGGAAAGAAGGCTCCTCGGCTCCCACTGCCCACCAGCTCCCAAAACACTATTGGGGGTAAAAGAGCTGATGCTGAGCACAAGGCACACAGTCGGGACTAACGCAAGGTCCCTGACTTGCATGGGCCGCCCACCTCAGCAGCCCTTCTGGAGAGTCTCCGGAAAGGGGACAAACCGACCAATGCGCAGAGCGGCTGCGGGGTTCCGGGCGTTGACCACAGGTCTGCCAGGTGCTCAGAGTCCCAAAGATAAGGGGACAAGATGGGGGGACAAGGGACATGGCCTGGGAGTGGACCTGGTACAGGGGACAGGATATGGAGGGAGGATAAAGGACATGGCAAGGGAGGGCCTGATGCAGGAGACAGGGGACATGGCGGGAGACACCACCCATGTATGTGGAAAACCTTCTGTCCCTGGGAGGCAGGAAGATATGTGATTCAGAGCCCAGGGCCATGGTCACCTGGGCTGGTGATGCTGAGGTGCCACTGGTGCCGGCAGTCAGATCCGGGATTTGTCTGGGAGATTGGGTGTGCAGACCGTGGAAGGAGGGAAGGAAGAGGGCCCAGGAGGACCCCGAGCCTCTAGCTTGGCCCAGTCACCTCTCCCATCAGGTGGAGGGCACACCCACCTCACACGCCCCCTCCTCTCCTCCTCTCAGCCAGTGCTGCTGCCCACCCATCCTGAATGGCCACTGCTGGGACCCGAGCCTCTGCTCTTTCAGTTTCCCAAGAACCCCAATGGACCCATGTTCTGAAGATTACAAAGACAGTGTCATTGGTTCACAGACCCTCAGAACTCAAAGAGCCTCCAATTGTACCTACCCTCTGGCCAGGGATGTCCTCGGCTATATAGGCACTGCCAGGGACAGGGTCTTGCAGTGTCCTCTCACCAATACCCTCTGACGGGCCTCTGGACCACCTGAGCCAAAGCCGTGTCCCACCTGAGCGTCTAAGGACCCTTGATGGCTCAGGTCCAACCCCCCTCCCCCACTCTCCTCACAGGCTTTTTTGTCAGCCCCTTGTCCCTTTCCCATCAGTGGGAGGACACAGCACAAATGAGACAGAGTAGCCCTGCCCTCACCAGGTGCACGGTCCAGGGAATAGGGACCCAAAGTGGTCAAATCATCCAGAATCAGCTTCATATTAGAGCTGTATCCCAGGGGGAGCAGATGGGGCTGGGAGTACAGAGGTGCAGAGGCTAGAAAATGGGGGTGTCTCCGGGTTCTCTTCCCAGCTCTGCCACCCCCGAGGTTAGACAGGGACACCAAGCCTCTCCCACAGAATGGAGGGCTGGGCTGCATCCTGTGTGTTGGCTGGCCCTGGGAAGCAGACCCCATTACTACGCAGAGCCACCTCTCCCCTATGCCCCACCCCGGCCTGGGGCCAGAAGCTCCACCTTCTCCGTGCAGCACAGCAGCCAGGGAGTCAGGGACAGCTGGTGTGACCCCTCAGAACCTCCCTCCCAGGGCTAAGGATGGAAGAGGTGTGTCTCAAATCAGGGACTGTGTTACAATGCAGATGCAGATACAGATGCAGACATCGTCGGTCTGCGTAGCCATGGGGAGGGCAACGCTGCTCTCTGCAGATCCCACTCAGCATAGTGGTGGCTGCAGGCTGTGAGAAGATGACACACGTACAGCAACAGCTTGCCACTTTCAACACTAGGATCCCCTAAAATCATCCAAACCTGCAGCCTGGCCCTGAGTAGAGTGTCTGGAGGGTTGGGCCAGGACCCAAAGCCTGGGAGATGCACCTTGGTGAGACCCACTCCAGAAAGCCTGCCTGGGCTGCACCATGGATGGCCCTTACCGCCACAGGCTCTAGAATCTGGTGTCACCCCTGCCCTGCTATGTGCCAGCTGTGTGACTCTGGCATGTTCCCTGGTCCTCTGGGTCTTCATTTTTTTAGCTATCAAATCGGGCAGGAAAGAGCACAGATGTCACAGAGCTGCCGTGAGACTTCCTGACCCCCATCCCCTCCTAGCCCCCATCACAAATGAGGGGCCACTGACCACCTACTTTCTCCAGCTGCACTTTGGGCTGGCAATGCCCCATGGGGGACTGCATCCTGCCACCACCCATATAAGCCACCTGCATGCCTTTGCATGGGGCCAAGTGCTTGGGAACTTGAAGCTTGGAACCACCCACAGAGTGCTGGCACATGACAGGTGCCAAGTTAGCCTGGTTGGCCTCTCTGTGGACACCTCGCCTCACAGATTTTGTACACTCCCCAACCCCAGCCTTTGCCATTTTGCTTTTAGCTGGCCTCGTTTTTCTCTTAGAAGCACCTCAGAGATTGTGAGGCTGGGAGAGAGGACTTCCTGGGCTTCCTCTGAGCCCTGGGGACTGGTGTGAATGTGCATGTTTTCACCTGAAGAAAGACCTCACACCAGAGGCAACTTCATCCTGGGGCTGCTTGATCCCTGGATATATATTCCCTGTGGTCCTCCATATATAAAGAGCACCAAGAAATCAATACAAAGCCACTAACCCCACCAAAAGCTCCATAAATGACATGAGCAGATAGTTCATAGGAAAGGAAGCCCAGCTGGCTGGAGAGACCTAAGAGTCAGCCTCACCCACAATAAGGGAAGTGTGCTCGCCAAAGGACAGACTTCACCCCTCAGGTGGGCAGAATCATCAGGCCATCTGGCAGCAGATGCTCGTGACCACACCCAGCAGGAGTGGGAAGTGGGACAACCCCCAGGAAGGCAGTTTGGCAGACCTAGCAAAATTCTAAAGGCTCACATCCTCGACCGAGCAAGCCAACTTTGGGGATTTATCTGAGAAATTCTCGCACGTGCAAGTTGAGAGATGTGTGAGGATACTCATCAAATACCATTTCTGGGCACTGAAGATGGGAGACGAACTAAAGGCCCTTTAAGGGGAGACAAATGGCTGCTCTTCAGCTGAGCACAGAGGCCATGCACACTCAGTGTTAAAATGCTCCTATGGGAGTTAGGACACCCCTGCCCAGAAATCCTGATCAAGCCCAGAGCACTGCTGGTTATAGGGTGTGGGGCCCAATTTGTACCAAGTGGACAGAAGCGGCCCCTTTCTGGACACGCCTCATCCTGCCCCAGGCACTCCTCCTCATGCCCCCGGCAAGGCTCGCAGCTCCCCACAAGGCTGTTTTCTTCTTCCCCTTTCACAAATGAGACAACTGTTCTTGAAGCCCCCACCACTACCCCCACACACACCTTATAGCCTCGGGGGAACTCAGAGGGGGCAGGAGGAAGCCGGCAGGGGCTAGAGTACCCAGCTGGACAGAGAAGCAGGCTTGCTGGGCGGAGGTGGGCAGGAAGAGGAGGGAGGGCTGGGGCCTGGGACCGATGACTAAGGGAAGGACCCATTACTCAGGCCGGCCCAGACAGGGGGCGGTCGGTGCGGCGGGGCCACGGGGCCCCAGGAAGGCGGCGGCGGCAGCAGCCCTGAGCTGGTCCGAGGCTCCAGACGGCCATCCGAGCCACGGTCACCCGCACTGAGTCATCGGAGCCAATGCGTCAGCAGCTGGGTCAGGCGTCTCTGGAGGCCGCTCACTGCCGCCCCCCTGCACCCTCAGCCTGGATCTGGCCTCTAAGGAGCTGTCCGTGCCCCTCGCTGTCCTGACCCCCAACCCCAACCCTGTGTCCTCGTAACACTGTCATTGGGCACCCCCAGCCACGTCTAGGCCTATGCTGGACATGGGACACAGCTGCTGCCTCCC
Source organism: Camelus ferus (assembly GCF_009834535.1). NCBI lineage: Eukaryota > Metazoa > Chordata > Mammalia > Artiodactyla > Camelidae > Camelus > Camelus ferus. The sequence continues at coordinate 15,940,023 of NC_045717.1, forward strand.
TGCACAGAGGCTGACAGCCAGTGGGACTGGGTGGGGTAACACCCACAAGTGGATCACCTGTGAGGATGCCCACAACCTCAGGGAGCCCCCAGCCAGCTGAACCTATTGCCCACACTGTCACCAGATCCTTGCTGATACCCACTGTGTGGGCTCCTTCCCTCCCCCCACCAGTCCTTCATGGGGTCATCACCCCCACCACAGGCTGGAGTCTGCTTCAGGGCCTGCTTTGGAGGGACCCATGCCCAAGGCAGGACAGCCTAGTGCGGGATGGCCCCAGGAGTGCAGAGCCACACCAAAGGTGACAGGGCTCCGCGGTGAAGGTAGTGGGCTGCCTTGCGAGCAGCACCTGGCAGGGTGGGCGCTACCCTCCTCCTGTTCTTGCCGGTCTCCTGACCCTGGTCTCCATGGTTGGTTTCCCAAGCCTACAGGAGAGATCCAAAGCCCCAGAAAGTTCTTTTCATTGGAATGTCCAGAAGAAAAAAGAAAGGGAAAAGGCAAGAACATGAAAGAATTTCACGGAAACATTTCTTTGGGGTTTTGTAAAATCTTTTCCCACCCCCACATGGAGCCCAAAACTCAGGCCAGAACAGAGTCTGACGATATTGCCCCTTTAACATACTGTTCTGACATGCAAATTCCCTCACTTCCCCTCAAAACAGAGAGCACTTCCACTTTCAAAGCCAATTTTGGTTTTATTGTCCATGTGGCTCGATGGAGCACAGCAGCACAGCACAGCTGGTTGGCTCAAGCCCCGGCTGACACAGTACCAGGGAGTTCCAGGCCACTCCACCCCAGGGTCCTGGGTGCATCAGTGGGGAAGACACTGTATTTTGGGGTACAATGAGGGACAAAGACCCAGAGAGGCAGACAGAAGACCCGGAAAGAGGGGGAACTGGGACCCAAAGATAGGTAGAGACAGGGACCCAGAGAGAGAGAGAGTGGAACAGAGACCCAGAAATGGTTGGGGGGAGACAGAGACTCAGAGAGCAGAGGGGGGGGGCCGGGGTGAGTGGATGGGGCTTGGGCTCTCTAACTGCAGATGGAGAAGCACCGGCCACCCGCTGGTCACCTCTGTCCAATTTTCCACACCACTCCCCTTACCTCCTGTCCAGACACACTGGAAACTTCTCAGGCTTCCCCCTCCTGCCCACCTCTGATCCTTAACAAAGCAGGCTCACTGACAGAACACTCGCCGGGCACGGCCCTTCACACAGAACTTCGTGAATCCCTGGCCAGCCCAGGAGGTCAGCGCAGCAAATGTCCCCTTCAAGACAGAGAAAGTGAGGCCCAGCATGGCCCCCCGACACCCCACCCCGCACCCCACACAGCTGCAGGCAGCTCCAGCACCAGCTCTTGCTACAGTGAAGCCTGCTGACTCTGCCAAGGCCACAACTCCGACTCCAGGGCATGCAGCTCCATGGATAAAAGGTGTGTCTGAGTCAGGGTCCCACGCATCCCACAGAGGCAGACACCCCAAGCCACTGTTGCTGTGGTTACCACAATATTTCACAGCTCCGGGTACTGTGCTCCCAGCCCAAAGGATGCAGTCACCATGTTCTGGCACCTTGCACCAGGCCTCAAAGGCTCACGCTGGCCAGCAGCCCCCACACTCACGTCAGCATGCTCTCTCCTGGGACCGCTCACCCCGTGGCCAGCTCCGCCCTCCCTACCCCGCAGGCAGCCGCGGCCCCTGATAAGGGGCAGCTCCTTCAGAGATGCCTTCAGTCCTCTAGTAGGGCTTGATCCCAAGGTTCTCAGGGGAGAAGACGAAAGAGCAGGGCTTCTGGGTAGACAAGCACGGAACTCAGGAGCAGATGAAGGTCCCCACAGCAGTGCCCCAGCAGGCCAAGATGCCAAACCACTGAGAGAGACCAGTAGGGAACAGAGACCCAGAGAGAGGAGGGTGGCAGAAACGCAGAGGGAGGGAGACTGAGACCCAGAGAGAGAAAGAGAAAAGAAAATCCGGCCAGGGCCCCAGATCCCATGTTCCCCTATGCCTGGGCTCTCCCCACAGAATCAGCAGTTAAATTGTTTATTCCTCCCTCCTGGTCATCATGCTGGTTATTCTCCTACATCCTCTGCCATAATTTAAAACAGGATGCCCACGCCAAGGCAGATCTGTGCACCCTGTGGGAGGCCAACTGTGCCAGGCTGCCAGGCAGGGGAAGAGCCTCATCCACTCCGTCCCACCTGCCCTGCCTCCTCCAAGAGCTGGGTGCCGTGGACACAACTGGGGCCACTAAGAGCCCACCCTGGGAGCACTTCACCCCTGGGCCCTGCAAAGGAGCCCCAGGCCACACCTGCCCACCTCATCTTCATGGCATCATCATGCAGGGCCATCCCCTACATATATGTCCTTGGCTCCTGCTTATCCATGCCTGCAGAGCAATGACAGGGTGACAGAAGAGAGGGGCTGCTAGGGCATTACCAGCATGAGGTAACCGTGCAACGTGCTGGCACGCAGGACTAGTATTCCTGAAAGCCCCCATGTGATAGTCAGGGAGGCTGAGGGTCAAGAGGGTGGCAGGACAGGCAGACAGGTTCCCAAACCCGTGTCCACCTCAAAAGAACCATCATGAATCCTCCCAAGGACCTAGAGAGGGAAGAGAAGAAATTCCGAGGGGCTAGGAGTAGAGGCTGGGGTCTGGCTGGCCCCCAAGTCACTGGCCTCATAACGAGACCCTGGTGAGCCCTCCCCAAAGCCCACCTGAGATCCTCTGTGCACAAAGCCTGGCATCGGGTGGTCTCATTTGGTGCCAGCTCCACTCAAGGCAAGTCCCGCCAGCTCTGTCATCCTGCCCTTCAGTGACAGAGACAAACAGTACAGATCCCCCAACCCCTCAGTACTCACTGGGTTACAGCCAAGAACTTTGCAGGCATAGCCTAATCTCCCACCAGCAGAAGGTGATAATGATGTCAAACCCCATCACTCCCCTGCGTAAGCCCCCGTGGCTCTCCACAGTCTTGCTCCTCAGGGGCCACTGTGAGCCCAGTGCCCATAAAGCCTAGCCATGACCTCCTGCCCGGGCTCTATGCCTTCACCTCAGCCTCTGACTGATGCCCGAGGGAGCCCAGGATGTATGGGGGTCTGACCACTGCTGACGGACAGGAGGACCCTGTAGGTAGCACCTGTCCAATCTCAGCAACTTCTCAAGGCTATGAAGAAGGAAAGGGGACACCCAGATCCCACTTCCCTCACCAACAGCGAGCTCTCTGCCTCCACAATACCCTCACTCCTCCCCATCCTGACAAGCGAGCACCTACTCCATGCAGGGCTGTGGGCCAGGGCAGTGCAGACCTGGCTCCCAGCTCACTTCTCAGTGGGCAGTCTGGAGAGGGGTACATCACTATCATTACCATCCTACAGTCAGGGACACGGAGGCATAGAGAGATTCAGGCACCCATCCAAGGCCACACAGCATGTAAGAGGCCCAGCCAGTGTTGGCCTCCCCATAGTCCCAGGTTGATGGGTCCCCTGATCATCTCCATGATGCAGATGATGACACCAAGGCTGGGTGAGGCCACTCACCAGGAAGTGGACATGAAGCTGGACAGCAAGTAGGGCCTGATGTGGCTCCTTAGTGGCAGCCAAGGTGAGGGTGTAGACTGTCCCACTAACCCTCCAGCTGTTATTAGGGAGGTAATCCCACTCTGCTGGGTCACAGTGGGAGAGCCCCACCCAGGCCCCCACACTTCTCTGACCCCCAACCCAGTTCTATTTGTTTCCCCTTCCAATCGCTCCATCTGGTAAACCATCCGTCCATTCCCAGCCTATCTCCAGGCAGGGTAGGGTGAGTTCTATCTCCTGCTATGTTCCAGCAACTGGCACCATGCCTGGCATGTGCTCAGAGGTCAGTCATGTTTGTTGATTAGATGGCTGGATGGCTGAGTGGATGAATGGATGAAGAGATGACTAAATGGATGGATGAATGGATAGATGGGTGGATGGACGATGGGTGGATGAATGGACGGAGAAAGGGATGAATGGTTTGGTGGATGAGTGGGTGGATGGATGGATGGATGGAAGTATCAGTGGGTGGAAGGATGGGTAGATAGATGGACAGTTGAATGAGGTGGCAGGTAGATGGCTGCTAGGTGGCAGCAGTGGCTGGGGCCTGATTCATATCTCTGCTGCAGATACCTGCTCTGTTACCCTCTCCATGTAACCTCCTGGTTCAAGTCCTGGGACTGAGTATGTTACCCTTCGACTGGGCTCAACCAGGAAGCCCCTGACAGGCTCCTCTCTGGGACGTCTGGCCTCCACATTTTGCTCATGCTATTCCCCATGTTGAAGGGTCAACTCCTTCTGCCCTCCCCACCCCCACCACTCTTCCATATGGCGCACTCTCAAGCCCACCGAGAGAGCTTTTCCATGCTCTCTCGGTCACCTTCCCCTCCGAGCCTTCTCAAAGTAGTTCTCCCCAATGGCCTCCCTTGCCCTCATGGCCCAGCCAGGGATCCTTACAGCCTCTCTGGCCCTTCAAAGCCCAGTCAGGGCCCCCACACCAGGGGCAGCAGGGGCAACTAATAAGCAGGTCTCAGTCTGAGGCATCACCTGTTTTCTTCCCACCCACTGACAGGAGGCTGATCCCCATAAGGGCCTATCCCCCAACACTGTCCCTGCTGAACTGGGCTTGGGCCACTTGAATGAGCAAAACCCCTTCACTCTACAGATCAGGCAAGCAGGCACATGACTGTATGGTCCCAGAACACCTCTCGGAAACCCAGTGAGATTCCAGCACTGCCTAGTTTCAGCATCTCAGGGCCCAGCCCAACTGTCTCCCCTGGCAGGGCGGGTGTTGAGTCGCCTAAAGGGACAGTTCTGCTAAATGGCACGTGCTCATGCCCAGTGGTACTAGGCCATACGCAGGCAGACATAGATGTGGGTATGGCTCAGCAAGGATGTTCCAATAGCAGCACAAAGTTCAGCATCAGAAGGGGCCTATCGTGAACATCATCATTTTATGAGGTGCCAACATTCCTCCCCTCTTCTGATAAGGGCTACCTGTTTTCTTGGGGAACCTCCTATTCTTCACTCTCAGCCCCAGTGGTAAGGATCAGGAGACCCACCTCTAGTTGAAAAGGGAGACATAACCCAGCCTGGCCAACCAGAGCCTCCCAGGCCCCCGGCCATACTGATTGGTCCCTGAATAGGGGGTGTGGCCCATCTGATTCAATCAGAGCCTTTCCTAGGATTTTTGCTGGAGCCACCAGGATGGCAACTTGCGTTCCCCCTGGGGTTGCTGGGATGGTGAGGAACAACGTGAGGTCACCTTGCCCAGTCAAGCAGGAAGGCATAGCAGAGAGACAGGACTCACAGATTTCAAGGGAATCATCTCAGTCCTGAATGTAATTTACCTGAAACTGGATCTCTCCCTGAACTTATTTTTCATGTGAACAATGAACTTTTCTTTTTTAACTGAAGGCAGTGAGCTGAGTTTCTGGCTCTTGTAAGCAAAGGGGGACTTCAATGTCAGGAAGTCGAATTCCAGGGCTCGAATTCCAGACAAGGCTCTGGAAAAATCACCATGGAGATGACACTCCTCCAGATACCAACTCTCCCTGCCCAGGAATGGGGGCAAGGAAGCCTGGCTGGTTGATCTGCAGGCAAGTGGTTGGCGACCAGACCCAGTCTGAGCCCCGCCTGCCTCTAACAGGACAGCCACCTCCCTGGGAAAGGTCAGCAAGCTACCCATGCCCCCTACTGTGAAAGTTCAGCAACTCTAAATGCTAAAATGCTGGAAGCAGGCCTAAGGCTGGAGCAGCAGGGCGGCCCAGTGCCATCAGCCTCAGCAAGGAAAACACCACCCATAGTTTCTGCAAGTGACTCACGTGGAGTGTAAACGTTTGTACGTTCCCAGCCTCCCTGCCTTACGGGCACACAGGCTGCCACTGCCCCTCACATGACAGGGGCAGGAAGAAAAGAAAAAGCAAGAGAAGTCCTTCTAGGATTGACCCAACGTCACCAAGGCAAGTATATGGTTATCATTTTAACTACAGTCCTGGAAGTTTTCCAAGTGAAGGCTGTCTTGGGGGTCCTCAGTGGGGCTCCCCTCCATGGCTGCTGTTCACAGGCATTTTGTCACCCCTTAAACCCCGGGTCAGGAGAATGCCCCACTCTCAGTTACGGTCGTGGAAGATTCCGGGTGATCACGTCTCCCTGCTCCTGCTTCCTTCGGCAAGCTGCTTCAAATTCTAACATCCCTCTGAGAGGCGAGCTCTCCGGATATCCAGCCCAGCCCAGCCCAGCCCGCTCCCGCTCGGATCCCATCCTGTCTTTGACCCCTGTGGAATTTCGCAGTTGTGGCGTCAGAAAAACGTCTTCAGCCTCGATCCTCGATCCTCGGGTGACCTCCTCTTGAGGCCTTTTAAAAGCCCAAAGGTCCACCCCTCAAGATTTTCTCCAGGCCAAGCGTGTTCAATTCCGGAAGCTGCTTCCCTCACAGGAAAGGTCTGCGATTCCCCAAAGGTGCCGGTTACTTCCTCCCGAACCACAATATTTTCAGTGTGCAGCGAGGTGGTCCGCGGGAAGAGATCAGCCGCTGGGCTGCTCAGTGAGGGGTCTGAAGTCACGCTGGATGCGCCCCAAAACCCACTCTGTAGAGGAATATTGGGGAAACGCTCTCACAGCCATGGGGGATGAGCTCTGTGAATCCTGAGCGGCCCTCTCTGGAGGGAAACGGGAAAGGGGCGGGGGAGGAGGAAGGGACTGGAGACTCGAGGTTAACAAGTGTTAAGAGCCCGTCTGCACAGCTGCAGAGCGGCTACCACAGGAGGAGGGCGGGTCGGCCGCGGTGGGGACCCAGTGGGCCCCAGCCCCCACTTCCCAGTGCAGGCAGCTGGATGGGGAGAGCGGCTGGCCGTTTCCCGTCTTCAACGCCACACTAAGATCCTGTCTGTGAACCAGATGAAGCCCATGCAAAAGGGTACTGCTCACTAGTTTCTCTCTAACGGGGCTGATGCACTGACAATACCCCGGTGAGTTTCTGTTTCTCTACCCAGACTCTGCCATTAAAAAAAAATGAGGAGAAGGAGAGTGACCCTTGCTCAGCTGGCCATGAAAGGCTGTTACAGAAGCCTCTCAGTCAGGCAGTTCCTCTTGCAAAGCCATCGCAGGACTGCGTGTGGAATATTCGCTAGACCATATCAGAACCTCCACAGTGAGGCCCCGCCCTCAGGGAGCACACATTCTAAAGAACACAGGTCCTTAAGAACACAGAACATACCGTGAGCACGGGACAGAGGGCAGAGAGGGGCAGACAGCAGGGGGGAACAGAGTGGCCAAGACCCAAGGAGGCAACACTGGAGTGTGCAAAGCTCCAGGACAGGATACTCCAGCCAAGGAAGAGCTGGGTCACAAGCCCTGCAGGGGTGCCAGCATGCTGGTGGAGACTGGTGGGCTGTGGAAGCACAGGGCCCAATGGGTGGGCAGGGCCTCACTGTGGGGGCCCAGGGGACCATGTGAAAAAGTGGATTTTGTTCTGAGACTGTTCTGAGTGAGAAGGCGCCCAGCAGGCAAGGGAGTGGCAGGGTCTGGTGCCCACCTTGGGAGGGTCCTGCTGGCCGTGGTGGGTGGGGGGTGAGCAGGGCGGCTCAGAGCCCGGATGAGGAGGTGGAAGAAGGGGCCAGACTGGGATGTGGCTCCAAGATGGAAGCAACACGATGTACCGACAGATTAGAAGAGAGAGCAATTAAGTGCACGTGTGGTGAGTACTCTCAAGGAGAAGCTCTGAGTAAAGTAGTGGGAACTGACCTGGGAAGACCTCCCAGACCAGGACCTGGTCCTTAGAAGACCAGTGGCCCTCAAGCAAGGAGAGGCACGACGACTTTTCAGAACAGACTGGGGACCTCGAGCCCTCCAGGCCAGATGTCCACCTCTGCTCCTGCTCTCTACTGGATACTCTCAGGCAGCAGAGCCTCTCAAGCCAAGTGAGGCCTCATCTTCCTGCCTGATGGGTCCTCCCCTAGTGCTTACTCTTTGGTCCGCGGGAGAAAACTGAGAGCCTGTGACTCCCTGCCCAGTCACCACCTTTGGTCAGCACATCACACAAGTTCAACCTTGAATCTTCCCCAAACCCATGCCTACCTCACCATCTCCACAGCCCTTCCTTAGTGCAGGCCCCCTCATCTTCCACCAGAGGGATACTTCTGAAACAGGAATCTGACCCAGGTGCCCCCTCACCCAAACCCTGCCCAGTGTCCCCCGCAACCCCCACCCCGCTCCTCCCTCTCACTCTCTCCAGCTCCTTTCTGCCTTCCGGACCCCTAAAAAGCCAGGCTTCTCCCCCTTTAGAACTTGCACGTGTCACTTGCCCACACCCAGAGAACAGTCTACCTCCCGAGACTCCCTTCCCTGGAGCTGATGGCATTAACCTTCAGACTCTGCTCAACCTCATTCGTAACGAGGCTCCCAGAACCTTCTAGAGAAGGCAGGGACCTCCAACTCAGCCTCAGGATCACTTATGGCAACAGTGGGGAAATGATGGCCCAACTATTTCACGTGCTGGTACATAGGCGCCCCACACAGGCAGGGCCTCTCTGTCCAGGGGCCCCACACACCCAACGCCAAGCTCGGCAGCAGGAACACAGGAGGCGCGCGACAACTGACAAATGCCAGGGGAAGAGGAAGGTGTCCAATGAGTCCCATCCACGACAGGAAGGAGCCAGGGATGCTGGCTCCTCTCTCCCTCCTCCCCCTTCTCCAGGGCCTTCAACTCCAAGTCTAAAGCATGCCCTAAGCCCCTATGGTGGGAGGACAGAGAAGACCCACTTTTAAAGTGTCTGGGGAGATGCAGGTGCAAACCTCCAACCTGGCCTCACTGAGCTCTCCCATAAGGATCAGCAGTAAAAAGTACCAGTTAAGGAAAGTGGGATGACATACGGCGTCCACTCCCTAGAGATGGTGTGATGATAGTGGAGGCTTTCTACCCAGTGACTATGGCCGACAGCAAGAGGGCTGTCCCTGGTAGGGGGTACTGCAGCTACCAGGTGGAAGCGGTCCAGCTGTGACACAATCACTTTGCACAATTTGGGGTGAAGTGTGCAGTTGTCAGAGCAATTTCACATCATGAGCTCTAGGGATCCTACCGGCAAGGTGAGGAAAGGGGCGCCTCACTCCCAGAGGAGGAGCTGAGCTGCGCGGCCCGGCCCCTGAGCACCTCCAGCTCAGTGCTCCCGCCAGCCTGCCGCAGGCTCAACTGCCCCCACCCCAATACCCTGCCAAGACCCATAAGCTTGTGCTCCACAGTCTGTTCCCAGGTGCCAGGCTCACACGGCAGCATCTGCCCTTTGATGCTGCAAAAGCAACTCAGATTTGACAAGTTCCAGTGTCTCACTGGCCCTGCCACTGTCCCTCTCATGCTCACCAAGTAATGATACCAGTGTCCTTCCAACTGCTCAGGCCAACTGCCACAGACTGTTTGTGCCCCCCTCAAAATTCACATGTTGAGATCTATTTCCTAATGTGATAGTGTGAAGGTAGAGTCTTTGGGAAGTGATAAGGTTATGACAACGGGGCTCTCATGAATGGTTTTAGTGCCCTTATAAAAGAGACCTCAGAGAGCTCCCTCGGCCCTTCCACCATGTGAGGACACAGCAAGAAGACTGTGTCTATGAACCAGGAAGTGACCTCTCCAGACTTCCCAGCCTCTGGAACTTCGAGAACTAAATTTCTGTTGTTTTTAGCCACCCAGTCTATGGTATTCTGTTACTGCAGCCAGAACAGACTTAGACACCAACTTTCTCTTCCCAACCTGCCACACTGACTCGTCAGCAAGACCTGCCAAATACCCCATGATCCCTTCTTGGTCCACGTGGGTGCAACGGACAGAACGTTAGCAGTGTCAGAATCACAGGGCAACGTTGCCAGCTCCACACTAACACACACGATGTTAACATCACGCGATGTGCTGGGCACCCTCTGAGCACGCCCTCTCCCTAGCTGGCTCCTTCCCAGCTACCCGGCCCAGTGGGCCCGCGGTCTCACCTCCCAGGTGAGGACTCTAACACACAGAGGGTTGCAGGTGTGCCCAAGGTGTGTAACAAGCACGAGGGACCACACATACACACACGTGGGTCTGCTGAGGCACCTGGTACCACCAGATCTCCCAGAATTCCCAGGGAGGAGTTGAGTTCCTGTCTCTGAAGGGTCAAACTCCTGCCTCTCTCTTTCAGCTGAAAAGAGGATAAGGCCAAATGAACAAGAACTTTCTCAGTAGGCCAAATCTTTCACACAGGGCTTGGGGGCTGGACTCTTCCAGAGCCTCAGGGATTAGGGGAGACAATCCAAGGTGCAGCCAGAGAGGGCTTGTTAAGAAAGTTTCAACAAGCAAAGGCCACCAAGCCAGAAGCAGACACCTCGGTTGAACTGTGCCAAACCCGCTCACGCTGTGGCCCAGCCACGACTTCCCATGAAAACACCCGTGGCCAGTATGGCCCTCACCCAGATATTCCTGCTTTGCCGCCCAAGGAACAGCGTGAATCAGTAAGTCTGGGCCCCATCCAGACACCTTTAGGAAAGATGGGCTGAGAAGAGAGGATGCCAAAGGCCCAATGTAGGAAGAGCCTCTGTGGCAAGAAAGTTCCTCCAGAATTAGACTGGCCGGGTACCTCACAGTGACAGAATTTTAGCTGGGGAGGTGCAACTCCCAGGAGAGTTCCTTCTCCTCCTTGCAAAACTGTACATGGCCGCAAACCTCCTCACCCTCCAGGAGCCGGGACCCCGGCAAAGGCCTGGGGTGGAGCTGGGAGGGGGCCTGTTGCAGAACAAGTATCTTTTGTGTGAGTGAGCCTGCAGCTAGGACCCCACCTCCCCTCAGCAAGCCCCTGGCCAAAGCAGCCACGCTCTGTCCATCCCAGAGGTTCCTCTTGGTCATTAATGACCATCTCTACTAGGCAACGGGCTTTTTGTTGATCCCTCGAGATAGGAAGAAAGGAGAATAAGCTTTTCTCTTTCTTTTCTCCTCCTCGGTTGCAGAAAAGCAAAGTTGGAACAAACAAGTTATATAATGCCGGGGGCGGTGGGGGGTGGGGGAACGCAGTCCCTCCTAAGGACAGTTTTTTGAGTTGTGGGACCGCTGGAAGGGCCAAGGGGAAGACAGGAACCGCCCCCACCCCTGGCCGAATGACAAAACCCTTCATGGGACAACAAGGCAGACACAGGCACCACCTGGAAGGCTGGAAAACCAGCCTCAAAGACAGGGCCAGCCTCCCCCTAGTCCTTGGCAGCCCCACAAGTCTCCCCAGGAAGGCAAGGGATGGACTTGATCACCATGAAGGGACTTCCTACTGGCCAGACTGCAAGTCCCAGAGAGCTTTTCCACACTCAATTCATCCAGTCCCCTCTCCCTCCCTTCTTCCCACCCCCATAGCCATATTTCTTGAACACTTATTTCCTCTGGGCTGTCTGTGCTCCAGGTATACAAGACAAAGACTGTACAAGACAGACACAATCTCTACTCTCAAGGCATTCCCACTAGTAAACACACCAAGTAGTGTTGGGCGGTAATAGCTTGATCAAGGACACACACAGACATTATGACCCAGCAATTCCGCTCCTGGTATACATCCCAAAGAACTGAACATAGGTGTTCAAAAACTGTACATGTCTGTTTATAGCAGCAGTATCCAAAATAGTCAAAAGATGGAACCAACTTAAATATCCTTCAACTGGTGAATGGATAAACAAAACATGGTACGTCCACCCAATGGAATATTAGGCAGCCATAAAAAGAAATGACTGATACATGCTACATTGCAGATGAATCTCGAAAACATAATAGGGAGTAAAAGAAACCAGACACTGAGGGTCACATGTGGTATGATTCTATTTATAAAACAGGTAAATTTACAGAGACAGAAAGTAGATGAGTAGTTGTAGAGGCTAGGGGAGAGGAAAATGGGGAGTGACTGCTCACAGGGACAGGATTTCCTCCTGGGGTGATAGAAATTTTTTGAAAATAGACAGAGGTGATGGTTGCATAACATTCACCGTGTTAAATACCACTGAATTGTACACTTTAAATAGGTGAGTTTTATGTTATATAACTTTTACCCCCAAAAAAGCCAACACAACAAGGTGATCAGAAAAAGTGTTCCTGGGGCTACTTGAGCTTGGGTGGTCGGGTAGGTGGCTCAAGAGGCCATGATCTTGGAGTGGAAGTACGAAGAAGAATGAGGCATAGGCAGATTGTGCACTGGCCCTAGGTGGCTGGTTTGGAATAAATAAGGGAGTGAGGCGGGGGTGGGTATAGCTCTAATGGAAGAGTACATGTTTAGTATGCAGGAGGTCCTGTGTTCAATCCCCAGTACCTCCATGAAAACAAACAAACAAACGAACAAACGAATAAATGAACAATGCTACAAAGGCCTCTACATCTCAGAAGGATCCTTGGGAGAATCTTGTGTGCCATAATCTCCCTCAAAATTTGATCTTCTTCCATGTTTGCTCCATCTCCCCATATGGGGGATTCTCGCCCTTCTCCCCGCACTAGCACTGCAGGGATAAGACACCCCCCATCAGTTGCTCTAGACAACAGATTTGTCACCAGGATGGAGGGCAGGGGGTAAATGGGCATCTCAGAGGTGGGGGAGATGTCTTTTAAGAAAGTGCCTCCATCGCAGACATAGTAAACTATCTTATGGTTACCAGGGGAAAGAAGGTGGGAAGGGATAAATTTGGGAGTTTGAGATTTGCAAATGTTAACTACTATATATAAAAAAACAAATTTCTTCTGTATAGCACAGGGAACTATATTCAATATCTTGTAATAACCTTTAACAAAATAATATGAAAATGAATATATGTATATATATATGCATGATGGACATTGTGCTGTATACCAGAAACTGACACATTGTAACTGACTAAACTTCAATTAAAAGAAAAAAGTGACTCCATTTGGAAAAGATTTCTTAGATATAACACTAAAAGCATGATCCATAATGAGAAACAATGATAAAGTGGACCTCCTCAAAATGATAAACATTTGCCCTGGGAAAGATATCATAAAAAAAACAAACAGACAAGCCATCCGCTGGGAGACAATATTTGCAAATCATATATCCAATAAAGGACTCATACCCAGAATACATAAAGAACACTTAAAAGTCAATAGTAAGACAACCCAAATAAAAAATGGACCAAAGATTTGAAAAGATACTTCACCAAGATGAATAGCCAGTGAGACCATGAAAAATGCCCAATATTATTAGTTATTAGGGAGATGCAAAATAAGATACCAGCATATGCTTAGAGTGGCTAAAACTAAAGACTGGCCACATCAAGTGTTGGGGAGCAACTGGAACTCTCATACATTGCTGGGTGGAATGCAATCTGGTGCAGCCACTCTGGAAAACAGCATGGCAGATTCTTAAAAAGTTAAACCTAAGTGCTTGCTTCAGTAGCATGTAATACCAAAACTGGAATGACACAGAGAAGATTAGAATGGCCCCAGCACAAGGATGACACACAAATTCTCAAAGCATTCCATATTTTTTCATCTAACCTCAAAAAGAGGAAGCTCTTTGACAAAGATATGCTGAACAATTATTCATATTTTCTGGGATGGGGAGGCTCTACTTGTTAAGAAGCTCAATTCTTAAGATGAAGGGTTATGCTACAGTGTGCTTCATTGATTTCCCCTGCCCCTTTTGCTGTTTTACTACAACCCCTAATTTGTTTATCACTCTAGTATTTGTAGAAAGATGTTTTGTATTTTGCCACATCATGATAATAATAGTGCCAGTTTGCAAGGCTGGTTTATATGTTTAAGTACAAGTAAATCAAAGATCCATTTACTTAAAAAAAAAAAAAAAGAAAGCTAAACCTATACCTACCATAGGACCCAGTCATTCCACTCCTAGGTATTTACCCAAGAGGGTGAAAGTATATGTCCACACAAAGACACATACCCAGATGCTCACAGCAACTTTATTTGTAATGGTCAAAATGGAAACAACCCAAATGTCCATCAACCAGTAAATGGATAAACAAACTGTGCCCATCCATACAATAGAATACTAGGTAGCAGTGAAAAAGAATGAACTTCTGATACTTGTGATAACACTGATGAACTCCAAAAAGATTCTGTTAAAGGAAAGAAGCCAGATACAAGAAACCACATATTATATGATTCCATTCTTATAAAATTTCTAGAAAGACAAAACTATAGAGAGCAAAAGCAGATCACAGTGTGCCTGGGGCCAGGGGTAGGAGAGAAATGGACTGAAATGGGCTTGAAGGACTTCATTGTGGGGATGGAAGCATTCTCAAAACCTGGATTGTATTCATGGGTACAAAACTCTATCAATGTGTAAAAATTCAATGAACTGTTCAGCTAAAATGAGTGAATTGTATGCTATGTAACTAATTATACCTTGCCTTTGCCCCTAGGTTATCCTTACCCAAGGCAGGGACCTAAAAGTTTGCTGTCCCTTCTTAATCTGTCCCTTACATGCCACCACATGCCTGTCACCAAGTCCCACCCACTCTACCCCCTGTATGTCTTCCCAAATCCTCTGATCTCTCCTTGCTCCCCACTACAGTCCTCCAAAGCCCAATTCGTGCACGCAGGCCATCAAGCCTTTCCAGCCTGTACCAGCCCAGGTCCCCACAACGAGAACTGACTCCCTAGCACACGAGTATTGACTGCTTCATCATTTATCACATTGGCTGAAATTATTTGCTTCCCTAAGCTCACCAGTGAGAAAAAGCCCAAATTTCTTCTTTGGCCAGCCAAGGGTGGCAGGATGTCCTGGAGGGCTGCAGGATGGGAGGGTCTGAACTACTCTGGCCTTATGTAATGGGAAGAGGGAGGGAGGTCTTGCACCCTAAGGCAGGTGTTCTTCCCCTCTGAGGACCCAGAACTATGCATATAAACACCTTCAATTGCTATGTCAATTCTGGGGTTCAAGAAACCAGTCTCCGGACTTGGCCAAAGGGGAAGGGAGCCTCTCTCTGATCAAAGGGGGTGAATTCTTCTGCTGTGGTCTGAGGGCAAGACCTTACTTCAAGTTCTTTAGCCTGGGGTGGGGGTGGGATATATATACCCAATGGGGATTGGAGGGAGAAGCCTCAAGGATAGACCCTCCACGTGTTTTTTTTAAAGACCTTTGGGGCTCTTTCACTATCTTCAGGCTCCCTAAGACCCACTCCAGCCCCTCAGGACCCCTGGGACCCCCAGACTCCTCCCTGCCCATCAGGACTCACTGGGACCTCCAGGGCCCAGCAGTTTCCTCTCAGGTTCTCCCAGATCCCTTTGGCCTCTTTCAGTCCCTCAGGTTTACTTGAGTCTCCTATTCCCAACCTTCCACAGTCCTCATCCCTCCCAGGTCCCCTCAGCAAGTCCTCAGGACCACCTTTAAAAACCTCAGGGCCCTTCAGCACCCTCCAGTGAGCCCTGGCCTCAGCCCCTCCAAGTTCTCCTCAGTCCCCTCCTCAGAGTCCCCAAGACAGCTTCAACAACCTCAAGACAGTCTATGGGCCCTGCTCAGTACCTCCCTGTCTCCCAGACCCCTTGGCATTCCCAGTTCACCCATGGTCACATTACAGTCAGGAGCCCCTGGGTTTCCCTTCAGATCTCAATGTTCTCTCAGGCCCTTACCGCTGCATGCAGACGCCTGGAGGTCCTGGGGCCCCCAGCCTGCCCTTAGATGCCCCTTGAGCTGCTCTCGGTCCCTCCAGTACTCCATGGCCTCCTAAAGCCCGCAGCCCGGGTAAAGATCCTCAAGCCGGCACAGGCGGCTCCCCAGTCCATCAGGACTTCCAGGACTCCCCATAGGTCACCCTGGTCCTGGGGCAGTTCCGGGCCCACCCTGCGGGCTGGGTCTCACCTGCTCGGGCGCTCGGGGCCCGGGCCCGCGCCGAAGCCGCCGCCACCAGCGCCACCGCTGCCGCCGGACTCCGCCATCTTCCCGCCGCTGCCACCGCGCGTGCTAGTGACGGGAACCGCGCGCGCCGGCCCGGGAGACTAAGACGCGGGAGGTGGGGCGGGGCCTGCTCTGCGAAGGGGCGGGGCCCTAGGCGAGGGGCGGGGCCAGGTCCAAGGAGAGTGCGGGTCCTGGCCGGGGAGGGGGCGGGGCCTACGGATGAGCGCAGGCAGGCAAAGGCAGGAGCCAGTTCAGCTAGGGGGAGAGGAGCGGAGTCTGGGACGAAGCGCGGGCGTGGATTTGAGGAGGGACGGGAGTTTGGCCCTACAGGGACTAGGGGCGGGGAGCATGGTCTACTGAGGGGCGCGGCATGGGTAATGGGCGGGACCTTCTGGAGGGGCGGGGCAACTGCGAACTGTGCGTGTTGGGGGCGTGGCCTGTGGGGAGTAACAAGGCGAAGGTGGGACGCGGGAGAAGTGGGTGGAGTGGGACGGGTTAGGGAGCTAGGAGTAGGGGCTGGCCAGATGGAGCCGGGTCTGCTCTGAAAAGGGGGAGGGGCTTGACTGAGATGAGAGGAGGAGCATGGGGAAATTGGTCCAAGAACTCTGAGAATCACCCCTCCTTCCTTCCAGGGTCACTCCCTCGCCAAGACCTCCCTCAGACTCAGGAACTCACCTGGCACCCAGGCCTCAGACTTCCAAGCCATCTTTGAGTCCCAATTTTCCCCTTTCTTCCCAGGACCTCCTTCCTCACACTCAAGAACCTCCACCCTCAGATTCCAATCATCTGCACTCAGATCCCCAAACCTCCTGCTGAACCTTCAATTCTGGTTCCCATACCTGGAAACCCCTGCCCTCAAGTTATCTCCCCCATCCTCTACTCAAATCCCAACTCTCCTCCCCCAAATCCTTGCCCACAGACCCTTCAAACCCACACTTACACCCCCAAAGTCAATTAAACCAGACCCAACTCCTTGAGCTGCCCCAGCTCCAGAGCCCCTAACACTGCAGTCTTCAGCCAGAGTTCAAAGTCCTACATCTGTTTCCTTCCTTTTTCTCTTTGTTCTTCTTTCTTTTTGCCTTCTTTTCCTCTCCTTCCCTCTGGACCCCATGGAGCCCAGGGTCAATAAGCTCTCTGTAAAGTTTCCAGAGCCTTTGAGGTCACTCATCATTCCTCCAACCCACTGAAAGCCTAGAAACTTCATCCTTCATTCCAGGATTTTCTCTCCAGCCTTGAACCCATTTATTCTATCAACTTCTGTGTATTCGAAAATCTTCCCTGGTGTAGCTTCAGGCAGGGTCCAGGGGTCCCAGTGGGGTTCAGAGGCTTCCTACAGTCAGTGCAGGGAAAAGGAGGCAGACATGGGGCTGGAGACCCCAGAGGAGGAAGGAAGGGGCCTACCTGGGTGGGCTCCTTCAGGTAGAACCAGACTCAACCGATCCATCCCTCCAGCAGAGGGTCAGGTACACAGCAGGTACTCAATCATTTGTGTAAAACACTCAGAAGTTGACACTGCAAGTTGATAGATACCAGGTGCTGAAGGGCCCTGCGACCCCTCCAGAACACAATATACCCTCAATAAATATCGAATGTGTGAGTGTCTAAACAGCTCACATTCCAGCTAGCTCTGCACATACCCCCTCACCCGCCTGTGGTCTGCCTGCCACTTGAGCCTTTGTTCCAGATGAGCTACATGCAGGCATCAAACCCTGCTCAGCAAAGACCTACAGCTCACAAGCCCAACACACAAACAGCTGCAGTCAATGGTATCCATATGCACGCACACTTCATAAACACTCAGATTTGACCCACGTGTCAGACACACAGTCGAAGATAAGCAAGAAGAGATTCCCTGGGTCCCTTGCTGTGCACTCACGTGTAGCACACTGCAGATGCATGGTCCGTGGATGTACTAAGTGCTTCTTCAAGATTACGTGGCACAGGACAGCCAATGCAAAGGCTCTGAGGTAGGATCATGTCTAGAGTGTTGCCTGGTGGGGGAAAATGAGGGAAAAGGAGAGGGGAAGAGAAGACAGGATTGGCAGCAATGAGGGGTGCTCTAGGTCATGGAAGCCCTTGTAGATCACTGTGGAGACATTTCTTCTTTGTGAAATGAGGAAAGAGAGGGGGCTTGTGAGAAGAGGGAATGTAACCAACACCGACAGTTGGGGCGATATCTTGAATTAGGGACATTACTTAGGAGGCAAGATTTCCTGGCCAAAAGATGGTGCTCATCCCAGGGTGGTGGCCATGGAGGAATGGGAGGTGATCCCAGCTAGGATGTACTTTGCAGGTGGAGCCAACAGGAGATACAACAGTTGGGATGTGGGGGTGAGGCCAAGCGAGGCCAGGGATCTCCCCCAGGGTTCTTGGCCTGAGCCTGATTCAAATGCAGCACGGACAGTTGAGGACATCACGGACCCACCAAGGTTACTGCACACCCTCACCCAACAATGACCTGTGGTCGGACAGAGCCCACAGGAAGGGACATGGCAGGCAGTGTCCACAGGTCTGGCCGCCATCTGGCGCACAGCTGGCACGGCTCTCCCAGAGGCAAAGGCTTTACCACCTGCTCTCCCTCTCTGGACCAGCTGTGGAAATCAGGGCCCCAGGTCAGAGTCTCGAGGCCTCCTTATAACCCCCAGATGTTACAGAGGAGGAAATTGATGTCTAGGGGTTAGGAGATCCCTTGCTTTCCTACAGCCTCATGGCATCAGCACAAGATGCTGACACTCCCAGCGCCTCCTCTGCCTCTCTATAAACTGGACTGGCCAGCCTCCAATAAATGCTCACTATCTTTGCATTTATCCTTAGTTCTGCATCCACTTCTTTTTTTTATTTTTCCTGTATATATATATATAAATTTTTTGAAGTATAGTTAGTTTACAATGTTATGTCAATTTCTGGTGTACAGCATAGTGCTTCAGTCATATGTGAACATATATATATATATTCATTTTCACATTCTTTTTCACCATAAGTTACTAGAAGATATTGAATATAGTTCCCTGCACTATGCAGCATGAACTTGTTATAGCATAAACTTGTTGTTCATCCACTTAAAAGCCTCAAGGCCTTGAGTGGATTGCTCCAGATTTACACATGAGTTTTCCCATCTTTAAAATGTCCTTGTGGAACAGAGCAGAGACTGGGAGAAAATAAACAATCAGTGACCCTCAGGGCGACTCAGATAATAAGCCCTAACTCCATGCCTGCTGTCAGCATTTTCCCTCTCCCACACCCACACTTTGTCCCCCAGCCCCAACTGATCTTTCTATTTACCAAACTCTGTATTTTAGATTTCCCTTTTTTTAAAATTGAGATGTAGTTCACTATTTTAAAGTGTACAAGTCAATGGCATTTAGTGCATTCATGTCTAATGCATTTAGTGCATTGCTAATATCATGCAATCAGCACGTCTATCTAGTTCCAAAACATTTCCATCACCCCAAAAGGAAGCCCTGTTCCCATGAGCAGTCATTCCCATTCCCCTTCCCCCAGCCCCTGGCAACCACTAATCTGCTTTCTGTCCCTATGGATTTACCTGTTCTGAACATTTCATATAAATGGAATCATATATGCCCTTCTGGGTCTAGTGCACTTTACTCAGCATGAAGTTTTTGAGGTTCATTCCCATGGTAGCATGTGTCAGGGCTTCATTTCTTTTTATGACTGAGAAATATTCCATCATATGGATGGACCACATTTTCTTTATTCACTCATCCATTGATGGACATTTGGGTTGTCCCTCTTTTGGCAGCTGTGATTAGTGCTGCTGTGAACGTGCATGTACAAGTATCTCTCAGAATCCCCGTTTCCACTGTTTTGGGGCACATACCTAGGTGCAGAATTGCTGGATCCCAGGTTAGCTCTATGAAGAACTTTTTAAGGAACTGTCATGCATTTTCTTTTCTTGCTTATCATTTGTTTTCCTCCTGGCCACTCCATAGAGCCCTGGGCAGCACCCAGCACATTAGGTAAATATACATTCCGTAAACAAATCCATGTGACTCTTGGCTGTACAATAACTCCTAGGTTGTCTTGGATCTCAATTTCCATATCTGTGAAATGGGAATGAACTCAATCCTTCCCTTGGTATGAATTAGTCCCCCTTCCTCCAAAAAGGCTCTGAGACTGATACTCAGATGTCCACAGTATATGTGCCATGGGCTGCTAACTGTCCCAAAGAAAAGAATCACCGATTTCTAACTCCCACTGCTGCCTCCAAAGATGCTCAATGATTGGGACCTGGATGGCTAAGAAGTTCAAGGGCAGAGAGAGGGAGGGGCTCCTCCAGTCACATGGCGAGGGCTTTGGGCTCTGCACCCTTAGGGAGTAGGCTGTCTGAGAGGCTGAGTCAGAGGGAGCTCTTGGGACCCCCCACCTCAGTTGAGTGGTGCGAGCAGACACCAGTCCACAGCCAGGCAGGGCCAGGACTACTGCCGAGAGGTGAGCCAACACCAGAGGCCCTCGTGCAGAGTAGCAAAGTAGGCCTCAGTGACTGATCCCCAGTAGGAGTGGGCTCTGGGCAAGGGGAGGAGTCCCAGCTCCCCTACTGTTACTATTAATAATATAATGGCCATTATGAACCCAGTGTTGTTGCAACAGTTTCTCCCAGAAGCTTCTTCCTGTGAGCCAGAGGTCCTGGTAGCTCCCCAGACCCAAGGTCACATTTGAGTGTCTGGCAGAGCCCAGCCTCAAGCCAGATCCAAATTTCATCTCATTCCAAATCCATACTCTTCACCACTGACTCATCCCCTCTCAGCCTCAGTTTTCTCATCTTTAAAATTGGCATACACCCAAGAGGATTGAAATCGGGTGTTTAAACAAATACACATGCACACATGTTCACAGCAGCGTTAGTCACAATCGCCAAAAGGAGGAAACAGCCTAAGTGATGAAAGAATAAACAAAATGTGGTCCATCCTCACAATGGACTATTACTCAGCCATAAGAAGAATGAAGCTCTGACACACACTACAACGTGAATGAACCTAGAAAATATGCTGAGTGAAAGAAGCCAGACACAAAAGGTCACCTTTTGTATGATTCCGTTTATATGAAATGTCCAGAACAGGCAAATCCATAGAGACAGAAAGTAGATTAGTGGTTGCCAGGGGCAGGGAGAGGAGGGGTGGGGAGTGGCTGCTAATGGGAACAGGGTTTCTTTTGGGGGATGATGGAAATGTTCTGGAATTAGACAGAGGTGATGGTTGCACAACATTATGAATGTACTAAATGCCACTGAATTGTTCACTTTAAAATGGTTAATTTCACATTATGTGAATTTCACCTCAATGAGGGAAAAAAAAAGAGGGACATATAAACCACTTCCCTCCAGGATTGTGAACAGGGCTCAGTGACAAATAAATATAATTGCCCTTAATCTTGCTCTCTCCACATCACCCCAGCGAACCATACCTCCAGCGTCAGGTCTGCTCTGGGTCCACCTTCTCTAATTTTACCTGCGGTCTAGAATGTTACCTGCCAGGGTCACCCTCCCCCTACCACCACCATAGCTATACTTTACCTAAGGTCCTACTGGGTACTTGGTGACCTTCAGACTTTGACCCTCATCCATTCAACAACCTTGTAAAGTGGGGAGCATGAGGCTCAGAGAGTGGAAGTGGCCTACCAAGGCTCAGGAACAGGAAATGGGACCCCCACTCTCTGACTCCCAGGCTTATGCCCTCTCCAGCCCCCCTTGCTGCCTCCCTTTCCCGTGTCTTGAATTCAAGCATTCAGAAAGCACTTACTGGGGGGGAGGGTATAGCTCAATGGTAGAGTGAGTACTTAACATGCACAAGGTCCTGTATTCCATCCCCAGTACCTCCATTAAAACATAAATAAATAAACCTAATGACCCCCCAAAAATAAATTAAAAACAAACAATCTAACAAAAAAAACAAGCACTTACTGATTGCCTCCTGTGCACCAGAGCCTGTGATGGACATAGAGCACATGCTCCAAACAAGACAAAAACAGTCCTACCCCCAGGTGAACAGTCTCACTGAAAAGAAATTGAACACTCAGTGTACTGGGTTAAATGGTGTCCCCTGGCCAAAGACACGTCCACCTGGAACCTCAAAAGACGACTTTTTTTGGAATGAGTATTTGCAGATATAATTAACGTAAGGATCTCAAGATGAGATCATCCTGGATTGTGGTGGGTGGGCGGGGCTAAATTCAGTGACTGGTGTCCTCATAAGAAGAGGGAAATTCAGAGACAAGGCCATATGAAGACAGAGGCAGAGATTGAAGTGATGGAGCCACAAGCCAGGGAATGCCAGGGGCTATCCGAGTTGGTAAAAACAAGGAAGGATCCTCCTCTAGAGTCTTCTGAGGGCACACAGCTGCCAACACTTTTTGGTGGGGAGGAAGAGAATTTGGGTTGTCTGTTTGTTTGTTTGTTTTTTTGTTTGTTTTTAAGTGGAGATACTGGGGATTGAACCTCATGCATGCTAAGGATGTGCTCTACCCTCCCCCAGCTGATAACACTTTGATTTAAGACTTCTGGCATGGCAGACAGGATGGTAAGTGTCCTGCACACCCTCCCACATTCACATTCTTCACAACCACTGCAGGTATCTTCCTCCAGGAAGTCTTCCTGACTGCCCAGCAGAGCTCTCATGTCCCCTCTGCCCAGTCTGGCTGCCTTGCCTATGTCCAGTTTGGGGCCTTGCCAGGGTCCCAGCATCTCTCATCCAGCATCTATTGGCAGCACATCTGTTGGTGAATGAATGAATGAGATTTTTCTTGTGCTGGCTCTGCTCTGGCTTTCCTTAGTTGATTCCAGCCCTACAGCCTCTCTCAGGCCTCCCAGTGTCCCCACTGTTACCCCAGACCCCACCCCCACTGGCTCCTCCTACAGGAGGAAAGGAACCCCACCCTGAGTTCCCTGTATGTGACTTGTTCTAGGGAAGGGCAGCAAGACCCAACATTGAAGACAGATGGAGTTGAGTTTGCACCTTCTCTGCAACTTTTTTTTTTTAGTGACCATTTACAGAGTGTTTTCAATGCCCAGAACTATGCATTGGACCCTCGTGTATCCTCACCACACGCCAAATGGGTATTAATGTTCCCGTTTTAGAGATGACGAAGCAATGGGTCTTCCACTCAGCTGGTGGGAATGTCAATTGGTACAACCACTTGGGACAGCCATTTGGCAATATTTTGTGAAAGAGAATGTGATTCCATCCTTGGTTATTTTATGAGTGTCTTGGGGCTGCCATAACAAATGACTACAAACCGGATAGTTTAAAACAACAGAAATGTATTCTCTCACAGTTCAGGGGGCCAGAAGTCCAAAATCAAGATATTGGCGGGGTTGGTTCCTTTGAGGGGCTCTGTGGGAGAATCATGTCTCTGTCCCAGCTTCTGGTGTTGTCTGCAATTTTGGGTGCTCTCTGACTTGTGGCTACATCACTCCGATCTCTGCCTCCATCTCCACATGACCTTCTCATGTCTCTCTGTGTTTTCATTTCTGTCTCTTACCAAGACACTCTCATTGGATCTGTGGCCCACCCTAATCCAGTTTGATGTCACCTAGATTCTTAGCTAAATTACATGTGCAAAGACCCAATTTCCAAATAAGATCACATTCTGAGGTTCCAGGTGGGCATGAATTGAAGGAGATAGGGACACCAATCAAACCACTATAGATATTTATCCAACAGAAAAGAGGACAGTTTCACCAAAAGATGTAAACACAAAGGTCATGGTAGCCTCAAACTGAAAACAGCCCAAAGGTTCATCAACAGGTTGTTGGATAAACAAACAACAATGTGTTCACTGGTGGAATACTATGCAGCAAGGGAAAAGAATTACCAACTGCTACATGCATCCCACAAGGGATCTCACCAGCACTGAGCAAAAGAAACAGGCACAAAATGGACACATATTATGATTCTATTTATGTGAAGCTCACAAACAGGCCACAACTAATCTATGGTGACAAGAGGTTGGGCCAGGGGGTGACCTGGTGTGAATCATTAGGGAGGCAAAGCAGTGACCACAAAGGGGAACAGGACCCTGGGGTAATGGAAATGTTCTCTATCTTGATTATGGGACAACAAGGCAGTTTACACTTGTCAAAACTCATTGAGCACTTAAAACGGTTGCATTATTAAATGTAACTTTTGCCTCCTTAAAGCAGGTTGATTAAACAAAAATGAAACAGGTCAGATGGAGCCAAGGAGATAGAGGTCAGACCTGGGGCTGCCTCTGGGAGGTGACTGAAAGGGAGCTCACGGGAGCCCTGGGGGCTGGGAGTGCCCTGCATTTGGGTCACAGAGCTATACAGGAAAAATGGGTTCTCGTTGCTGTTTGTAAATTACACCTCAACTGAAAAGAAAAACCCTTGGGCTCAGAGAGGTAAGGAACTCACCCAAAGTTCCAGCAGGAGAGTGTCAGAGCTGTCCTACCCTGGAGCTCATCACCACCTCCTGATCTCATCACTTCATCCTTCCATTCAATCAACAAGCAATTATTATGCACCTGCTATACACCAGGTAGTAGGGATTCAACTGTAAGCACACCAGACACGATTCCTGCCCCTCATGTTCCAGAATATTCCCCTAATGGGAAGGACAAACCTGAGATATACAAACCAATCAATGGCCAAGACCTTTCCAGATGGTGATAGTTGCCACAAAGGCCAGGGGATGACACCAAAAGGGGAAGGAGTGCTTTAGCCAGGAGGTTAGAGAGAGCCTCTTTGAGGAGATGATGTCCCAGCTTTAATAAAGGCAGGAGACAGAATGTTCTAGGGTGTTCTGGGACATTCCAGAACATTGTGGAAGGGCCCAGAATGTTCCTGAACATTTTAGGTGGATAATATGTGTGGCCCAAGCTAGGTGCCAGAAAGAGCCTGAGGGACAGGGACAAGACCACATTGGCTAGGGGAATGTGGGCAAGGCTTGGAGTTAGCAGAGAGAGTGTTGACAAAGATGTATTGAGAACAGCCTCCTCAGTGTGTGGGACACAGCTGTGACCGAGACTGCTACAGTGTCGCATCTGGCAGAGGGAACATTTATTAAACCAATCATCACACAAGCAAAGAAGCAATAACTTAATTGTCAACATGATAAAGGCTTCAGTTGGGGCGTAGTGATTTAAGGGGTCTGGGCTGAGCCAGGAGGTCAAGGAAGGACATTCAAGTTGAAGAGCTGGCCAGGAAAAGAGCAGAGACTTCTAACCAGAGGGAACAGACTGTATGGGAATCCTGAGGAGGGAGCATGCCAGAAGCCACATGGAGCCTGGTAGGCTGGGTGTGAAGAGTGTGGTGGGCAGTGTCATGTGACCCAGGATCCCTAGAGGCTTCAGCTTCCCTGCTGGGCTCACAGCTGGCCCTGAGCAGGGACCTGCGCAACCCCCAGCTGGGATCTGGCCTAAACATCCCCCCACAGCAGGGAAAGCTATGAGTCTCCATTCTGCCCTCCAAGCATTTACAGAGAGTCTCCAGAGACACCTCCCTCCTTCCCTTCCCACCCCTAGTCTCTGAACTCAGGCTTGTTGCCAGGGAACCAGGACCGCCAGTTGCCATGGCAACCCTCGCTATCCGGACACGTAGGAGCTCCTGCCTGTTGCCATAACACCAGCTACCCACCCACCCTTCACCAGGTCTGCAATGGGGTGCAAGAGGAAGGTGGAGGGAAGACCACAGAGGGCGGTTCCCAGATGGCTCATAGATCTGGGAGCAGATGAGGAAACTGAGGCTCAGAGAGCTGCAGCAAGTCAGGACTCATCTGTGGGTCAGCTCTGCAGGTCCCTGGCTCTGGGAGGAGCCCTGGATGGAGGCAAATGTCCCCCTCTCTCCTGAGACTCCGGAATAGTCTTCACTTGGCACTTGGGAGCCCTCCCCCATGAAGCCTTTAGAAGGGCAGTTGATGTGAGCAGGCATTATTTTTCTCTGAATGCACACACATCCCTCCAACACACACATCCATGAACCTGGAACACTCTCCCTTCTTCATGGATTCTACCCATTCTTCAAAGTCCAAGTCAGCTGCCGCCTCTTCCAGGCAGACATCACTCACCACCTGCTTGGAGGGAACTCCTCTCTCATCTCCATACACCAATAGTGTAGTGCTCATGGTTTCTACCCGCACCATCTGGCATTATTCATTCTTCATCTATGAGATGTCCACTCTGGGCCCAGCCCTGGGCTGGTCACCAGGGCTTCAAGAATTAATACAGTAGACACACAGCAGCAAACAAGCAAACTCTCTGCCCTTGCAGCTCAGTCTTGAGAGAGGGGAGAGAAGACAAAGAGAGAGGAATCAGTCACAAGTTTCAAGGAGTCCAACACAAATTGGCTTAAGCTAAAAATCAAGGGACATGATGGCTTCAGGCACAGCTTGATCCAGGACTTCCAGCAATGGCGTGAAGACATTATCTCTCTCCATCCTCCAGCAGACTCTGTTGTCGTAGTGACAAACAGCCCTTGGCAGCTTCAGACTCACATCCTCACAGCTCAGCAATCCCAGGGGATGTCTCTCTCCCAGTAAATCCCACCGATACCCCAGGAGGCTTGAGTTATGCTGCTCAACTTCCCCTGAGCCACATAGGTTTGATCAAACCAAACCAGAATTCTATTAGAAAGGAAGAAGAGAGTGATGAGTGCCAGGTAGAGTCCTACCAGGTCTGTGATGGCATTCTGAGCAGAAAGAACAGCTATAGCAAAGATCTGAAGGCTGGGCCATTGATGTGACTGCAGAAAACAGTGAGGATGAAGCCCACTATGTCTTCAGACCAAAAGGTGGGAGGGACATAACAAGAGAGGTGGCTGCCAGCTTAGCAAGGGGAATTAAAAGCCCTTAAACGGAAAGCAGAGGAAATTAGGTGGTATCTGTGGGCAACAGGGAGCCTGCTGGAGAGGGACAAGGTCAGATCCCATGTAGGGAATGGACTTGACCAAGTGAAGCTGCTTCTGAGGTCTGACAGAGAAGCAGGGAGACAGCCAGGTAAAAATAATTACTGATAACCTTCTCCATGCCAGGTCACATGAGACCTTTGGGAGCTTCCCTCATGGAGCTTATAAAATTATGTTAAAGGAAGCCAACATTGAAACAAATAATTATTCATCAACTACAAATGCACTGAGTGTTCTGGCCAGCACCAGGTGTTTGAGCTATATTAGTACAGGTACTGGACAAGTGAATGAAAAAACCATGTACCCACAGAATGGTGAGCAAATAAAATGATTGTTGTTTTTTAGAAAAAGGAAACTGTAAATGTGGTAAGCACAGGGAAGACAAACAGGGAGCTGAACATTGGTATGACAGGGGATGCTGGCCCAGTCCAGGGTGGCAGGGATGTCTTTGGCTAAGGAAGAGCCCTTTTTGTTGAGAACTTGGATAGAGCAGGGCTTCGAGGGAGTTCCTGGCTAAGGGAAATGCAAGTGCAAAGGCCCTGGGGCTAGAAGGAACAAGGTGGGCTTGAGGAATCCAGAAAAATTCCATGTGGCTGGAGCATAGTGAGCAAGGGGCAAAGCCTCCATAGAAGTATATGGAGATGTTAATAGTTGTACTTTATTATTTGGGGGGAGAGGTAATTAGGTATGTATGTATGTATGTATGTATGTATGTATGTATGTATGTATGTATGTATTTGGGGGTTCTAAGGATTGAACCCAGGACCTTGTGCATGCTAAGCATGCACTCTACCACTGAGCTATATCCTCCCCTCTGGAAATGTTAATTAGACCAAATCCTGGGGGCCTTGTTGGTTCCTGTGGATATTTGGGCTCCTCGTGGCAGCACTAAACCTCAGTAGGGGGTAATGTCTAGGATCAGATTTGCTTTATACCAATAGCTCCCCAGTTGCTGCATGAAGCTGGAAGGTGGCTGGAGGGAAAACAGGGATCCCCAAGAGGAGACGAGCACATTCGTTGGGCGAGAATTACTGGTAGCTTGGACCTTGGTTGTTGCCATGGAGATACAGAGAAGCTTGTGGTCTGGAGGCTAAGGGGACAGGTCCTGCTGATGGGATAAGGTAGAGTGAGGACAGCAAAGAATCAAGACGCCATCCATGTGTCTAGAACCACTGAAATGGAGAGACTGGGGCAGGGCGGGTATGCAAGGGAAATGACAGCCAAGGTCCCCTTTGAGCTGGGCTGAGGAATTATGGTCACCATTTAAATTAACAGCAGTGATCATTGCACACCATTGTGGACATACCTAATACCACTGAACTGTTGGCAAAAACGGCAAATTTTATGTGCTACATATTTTTTACCGCCACAAAAAAAGTAGAGGAAAAACCTTAAATGTACAACAACTCAAGCTAAAGAAAATGAGAAACGCAGTCCTTAAGTCGCACTAGCCACTTTGCAAGGGCTCTGTAACACCGTGCAGCTGGGAGTGGTACATATAGAATGTTTCCGTCGTCATGGAAAGTTCTACTGGGCAGCGCTGACCTGCCGTTGCTTCTCGCCTCTGCCCAGGTCTTATTTCCTGACAATGTTCCTAGGGACTACTCCAAAACCCCACGCTAGGCCCAGAAAAAACCCCTGGGAGCCTAAATTGCCTTTATGTTGAGTCCTGATGTTCATATCAGGCAGGGTCCTGGTAGCGAGCAGGAGGCACTCAGAATGGATGATTCAGGAGGGTGGTAATAAAGGGGCTACTCGCAAAGGTGTAGCAGAATTGGGTAACTGACATGGGGTGGTAAAGCATGTAGGATGGGCAACAGCAGGGAGCTGAAGGCTCACTTGGTGGAGCTATGGCCTTGGGTTGGGGGATGTAGGGAGGGAAATGGGGAGAGAAGCCCCTCGACTTCTCCTTCCTTCCACCTCCTGCTGGTGGCCCCCTGCGGCTGACACTAGCAGAAGGCTGAGGGCCCAGGTGAATCAACCTCCAGGGATATAAGGTGGGTGAAGAGTGGAGGGGCAGAGAACTAGTCCCACTCAGCTCTCTAACTCACCTTCCCCCAAACAACCATCCATCACCCACAAGCCTCCATCAGCCCCAGGAAACCTCTGTCCCACTGGCCATCATGGGCCACATCCAAAACTCTTCCAGGAGATGTGGCCCCCACCAGCCAGGCATCTCTGGTTGCCAGCAACAGAAATGACTCCAGCTGACTTAACTAAAAGATTTATCGGAAGGATCTTGGGGAGTCTGCAGAATGGACAGGAAGGTTGGAGTGCCATGGCTGTGGCCTCATCAGGGGTCAGGCCTGGGCTGCTTCTGTCTTTCAAGACTCCTTTTGAATGCAAAGTGCAGGGAAAGAATGCCAAGTCTGGGCCCCTTGGGTAGGGAAGGGGAGAGAACTTGTGGGAAGGGGCCTGAGGTTGCCTCCAGCCTCCAACGGGGCAGAGCTCCATTCCCAAAAGAAAGGAGGATGGAAGCCAAGTGGTGACAAAATTAACAAATGTCCTTTTCAAGAAGTGACCTGTCCATTTCACAGGAGGGACATGTGGGCCCAGGAAAGGGCACTGACCCACACAGGCCAGGCAGGTGGCACAAGTCACTTCTCCAGAGACTCCCCCGGTTAGGAGAGTGATGTGGGCTGGGTAGCAGAGAGACTGTCCTTCCAGATGGCACCTGTTTTGCACCACTCAAGCCTCAGGGAGTTCCCAGGGCCTTCCCCCATCTCAGAAAGGGCCTGGTGGGCAGGGGTCACGGTCATGCTCAGGCCACTCCCCAAGGGGCAAACGAAAAGACCAACAGAAGCAGGCTCAGTCCCAGACGTTTTTTTATATACAGGGTTTATTCCTCCCAACCCCCGTGCTGCAACTCCAGGCTCATCCACACCCCCAGCATGAAGCTACCCACCACCTCCTGCCTCCAGGCATCCTCTAGTCCTGTCCTCTCATGGGGCTAGATCTCCACAGGTGGGGCGGGGAGAAAAGGGAAAGCCCTAGCACAAGGCAGCTCCCCTGCGGCCTCAGACCCCCAGAGAGGGGAGAGAGGAGGAAGCAGATAGGCAGCACAGAACTGGGGTTCCAATTCTCAAGAAGCTATACAATAGAAGACAAAAGTAACGATAGAAGACAAAAGTAATGCTCTGGGGGAAGGGGGCAGAGAGAACTAAGGCCAGACCCTGCACCCTCAGCAGGGCCATGGGAACCCCAGGATCCAGGGAGTGGGGGCAGGGCTGGGGAGAGAAGAATTTAGGGGAGGAGGAGCCCAAGGATGGTTCTGCCCTGGCCTGGACTCCTAGGCAAAGGGCAAGTGAGGCAGAGAAGCCCCAGTCCTTGGCAATGGAGCCCCAGGCCTACAGCTTGGTCAGGTCCAGCTTCAGCTTGTAGGGTGGGGGGCTATCCCCAAAGGCGTGCGATGGGGGAGGGTACAGGGGCCAGTCTGGCTCTACCATAAAGCCCTTGTGCTGCTCCAGAGTCAGGGGCTGCAGGAGGAGGAAGAGAGGGAGGGTGGTCTATGAGTCCCCGAGCTGGGGATCCCGCCCTGATCTCAGGTCCCCTCTACTAAGGGTGGGTGTTGTTTCCACCTTTTCGTAAAGGAGTAAAGAAACTTGCCTAACATCACTCAGCAAGTCAGGGGTCCCTGCTTCCTTGGAAGGGGGTGGCCCTACCCAGAATATGGAGCTGTTCTCCTGCCACCCCTCCACCTGGCCCTGCCCAATGGCCCCGCCCACCTGAAACTTGAGGTGCTGGCCGGGTGCGGTCACCAGAGTAGAGCAGCTCAGCCACAGCATCACCAGCACAGAGAGGAAGAGACAGCAGGCCAGGATCCAGCGAGGAAGCCCCGAGCGCCTGCCCCACCCAGCAGGCACGTTCAGTGGCCCTAGTGGGGTGAGAGAGACCCTCCTCTCTGGCCCCACCCCACCCCACCCCCAGGGTTCTGCCACCCACCGGGACATGCAACTGAGGAAGTCGTTGTCCTGCAGCTCATCAGACTCCACCTTGGCCTTGCTGCTGGTCTTGACTCGAATTTTGGCCTTTCTGACCTTGTCCAAAGGGCCTACAGGGTCTGAGAGAACAGGTCACCTCTCAGCAGTCTCCAGGCCTTTGCCAAGAGGTGAAAGCAGCCATGGAGAGGAGAAAAAAGGCCAAGACCTGGGGCAATGGGGCATGGAGTCCTGGAATAGATCAGAACCCTGACAGATGTACCATGGACCCCTGAGAGATGGACCAAAGAATCCTGAGAGATGAACTATGGAACCCAGAGAGATGGACCATGGAACCCAGAGAGATGGACCATGGAACCCTGGGACATGGACCATGGAACCCCAGGAGTTTAGAGATGGAAATCCCAATCCTTGAGAGTTCATTTGCCAGGAAGAGCCCTTGTGGCAGTGGAGCCACCTGTGGAAGGAACACTGGTCTAGGCTTGGACCTTACCAACATGCACCTCCAAGGCCTCAGGGTGGGATCCCCGCCAGGTCACCTCCACTCGCTGCAGATGGGCCCCCTCGTGCCCCAGGCTCTCTACCACAGGCTGGGTCTGGGCCAGGAACAAGACAGCACAGAGAAGCCCTTTAGAAAGGCACCATCTTAGCCCTAGGAGACACCTCTCTGTGCCCTGTGTGGACTATATTGTCCCATGGCCCGCTGGCACCTAGTTCCACTGGGGACAAAGAGGATACCCTCTGTGGGGCTGTGGGCTGTGATGTCAGGGGTGCTGTTGCCTGCTATTGTGGGCCCTTGATTTGTCTTGACCCCATCCTCCAGCTCCTGAAGTAGGAACCTGATTAAGGGCAAGCCAATAGAATTACAGGGATTGGCTGAGAGGCCATCACATGACCCAGCCAGGGCCAATAGGAGTACATCTCAGTTTAGTTAATACCTCAGACAGGTTGTAGTCTAGAGCCTCAGGCATCCACCCTGCTGTGAGGATGGAAGCACTTGCCTGGGAATGAGGCTACCCCAAAGGACAGCAGAGTCAAGGGATGGAGTGAGACACTCTACCCCTAGATCCAGCTGTGCCTGAAGCTTGCCTACCTGTGGACTTTGCATCCCATGAGTCAAGAACCAATGCATCCCACCTTTATACCCTGACCACCCAACCAGTACTCTGGTGTGGCCTCTGCCAGATCCCTCACCTGGAACACCACCACCTTCCCATTGTCAGTCTGCAGGTAGTATGTCCAAGTGGAGGAGACGAAGCCCTGGGCCGAGTTGACAAGGTCATTGCAGAGGGTGGAAAACAAGTCCAGGAGCGAGAGGGCCCCACTCGGAGCTTCCAGGACCTTTCTCTGCCAAGGGGAGGCCCAAGGCACAGAAATGTCACCAATGTAGGGCATTAACCAGTGGGAGGGGAGGTGGGAGAATTCACTGTGATCAAAATTCACTAAGCGGTTTGGGGCAACATGGCTTCATACAATGCACACAGGGCTGTGTGCCATTGGGAAAGTGGATCGCCCTCTCTGAGCCCTAAGATTGGGATGATTCTCTTCCCTCATAGGGTTGCATGAGATTTCAATTAGACAATGGCACAGGTGCCTAATTTGCAGTTGCCACTATTATTAAAAATGTAGTCATCATTATTATTCTTATTTTGATAGTTTCAGGAGAGAACTTTGAGCAGGCAGGAATGATAGTGCACTGAACTTTGATGAACAGTGAAGGCCTAGAGGAGATGGAGGAAAATGAGTGAAGAGAGGAAAGGGCTTTCTAGGGAAGCCCAACGTATAGGTTTCTGGCTGTAATGATGATGATGAATGATTTTCTGTGCCTCAGTTTCCCCAGTGCAGCGTTGTCTAGACTCACTCATGGATTATCATAAGTGAGCAATTTTTTCCCTGGGGTGAGGAGAGGGGTGTTATGTGTGTGCTTGGGAGGCTGCTTCTCCCTGAACCTCCATTCTGAGCCCCCAGCCCCCTCACGACAATGGCCCCCAACATGTTCCTCACAAGGAATGTGCTTAGGCCAGTAACTGGCATGGAGGTCAGCTCTGGTGGCACTGAAGATGAGTGAGGTGAAGGGTGGCCACAAGCCCTGGTGGCAGTGATTTTAAATCCCACTTCTGCACAACCCTAACTGTGTGACCTTGGGCAGTAGCTGTGTGGGCATGAAACAGGGGTGGCACGGTCTCAGGTGCCTCAGGGTGGCATGAGAAATTTGGGGCAGGCTGGACCAGGATACATGCTTGATAAATAGTGTAAAGGGTGGCTGTGTTGGGGGAGATGGGGGGTGGTGCAGAGGGAGTATTTCCCAGTCACAGAGATACAGTTGAGGCTTGAGATGTGATATGGCTTAATCAAGGACACCCAGTAAGCTTGGAATGGAATGGAGAGCCTGGGAGACTCTGGGTATGAGTGCAGATTGGGGCAGGTAGAGGGCGGGGATGGGCCTGGGGCCACAGGTGGTAAGGCGCCCACCTTCTGCTCCGACTCCGGCTCAGGCTCTGGCTCTGGGTTCTGGCTCCAGCAGCCCTCGCTGCAGGCCTGCTGCTCAGTCGCCTTCACATAGGCCTCCACACAGGCTGCAGGGGACAGGAGGGAGTGACTTGGGGACAGCCCTTCCCAGGCCACCTCTCCCCACCCTGGCCCACCCAGCCAGCCCTCACCTGCTTCACACTCAGCCTGGGTGGCATTGGGCTTGGAGCTCCTGGCAACAAATCGGCAGATGGAGAAGAGGCGGCAGCCTCGCTCGCAAGCGCTGATCAGGACGGCCCTGTCATGCGCATTCAGAGACTCAGTGGGGTAATTCTCCAGCTCCTCCTGGAAGCAGAGGTGTAGGGTTCAGGCCAGGGGAGGAGCAGGAGGAAGTCAGCATCCGAAGCCCTCAGGGGAGGAGGTTCAAGATTTGGTTTCCCGCCAGGTCTAGGGAGGTTGGGAGGAGGTTGATGAGGAGGCTAAAAATATTAGTAGGAGCTCTTAGCTCTGAGGAGGTGGGGGGTGTTTATACCACAGATAAACAATGGAGGTCACTGGGTTTGGGTAATGGTTGGAAAACTGAGGAAGATGAAGGGAAGTACCCCCACCGCAAGACTCCAGGGAAGAAGGGGGAGGTTGAGTGGGGTTCTCAGGCCTGAAGAAGGAGGAGGGGCTCAGAGGAGGAGTTTTTGTCATCATTCAGGCCTGAGAAGATTGGGATCTGACTGGGGTGGGGGGCAGTAAGGCTATCAGTAGGGGCTAGTAGCTCTGAGGGGGACTAGGGAGGAGGGTGTGGAAGGTGCTTGGGTGGAGGGGGAGGAGAAGGGGACTGTCAGGCCTGAGGGAGGTGGGGGTTGGGCTCCCCAAAGGTCCTTGCGCAGCAGAGTGAAGCCAGAGCCCATGAGGTGGCATCAGGAGCCTCAGTCCCCTCCCTGCCCCAGGCTTGTAGGAACTCCCCCAGCCCCGCATTCATCGGAAGGACCCTCATCTTCAAATCCTCATCGGAGGGACCCCACAGCCCCTCCCCCGCAGAAGGAACATCCTCATCCCCATCGGAGGGACCCCGGTCCCCTGCCCTTGCTCCTGTCAAAGGAACTCCAGCCCTTCCCCCACCAAAGGTTCCCACCCCCATTGGAGAATCCTCCTTCCCTGACCCCTTCCCTCTCCGAGGAATCCCTGTCTCTACTCTCAGTGGAGGAAATTGCATCCTCAACCCCTCCCCCATCGGAGAGATCTCGGGTCCTCTAGCTGGCGCTGCATACGCTTCACCTGAGGGGGCTGCGGTCTAGGGTAGCGGTCTCGGCACCGCAGCTGGCAGCTCTGCGTGTCCCCAAGCTGCGGGGCGAAGGGGTCTCGGGCAGGCGGCGCGGGGGTGGCGGGCGGAGGCTGCAGCAGCAGCAGCAGCAGCAGCAAGAGCGGCATCAGCGTGACGGAAGCCATGGCCAGGCCAGGCGCGAGGGGCGCGAGGGACTCCGGCTCCTGGCAGGCGCGGAGGATGCGGCGGCGGCGGGGACCAGGTCGCTGACGTCACCCGAGCGAGGCAGCCTGGGAAGTGGGGGTGGGGGATGCGGAGAACGGGCGGGGAGTGGCGCTGCCGCACCGTCGGGGTGCAGGCGGGGCGAGGCAGGTGGATCGTGGCTCCTGCCATCTGTCCCACCTCCTTCGTATCCATGGAGGAGGAAATCTCAGTCATCTCTAGGGGCCAAAAGCAGAGTGGTAGGATAGAGGAGAGATCTATTTGCCAGGGGGATCAGGGAAGGCCTCCTAGAGGCGACGTTCGAGCTGGCCCCGCGAGGAGGACAATCGAGGCAGAGGAAACAGCAAGGGCCTTAGGCGGGGACGAGCTTGTTGGAAAAGGAAGTAGGAGGGTGGTGGGCAGGCTGGAGCCCAGCCAGAGAGTGGAGATGGAGGGTCGTGAGGGTCGCAGGGCTGGATTAGAGAAGGCCTTGGGAAGGTCTGTGGCATCATCTCCTTTGATATCCAAATCAGAAGGATGGTAACTTGAGGGCAGTTTGCCTCCTTTAGGAAGCCCTCTGGGACCCTCCAGAGTTCCCCCACGCTCTCCTCACTCTGACCAAGCCCTGATCCACAGACCTGGGGTATCTGGACCCTTCTCCCCAGACTGGGGGTCCCTCAGCCTGAGGCTGAGTGGGAGGGACACAGGTGCTGATGGGGCGATGGAGTACTGCTAAAATTTCTAAATCCTGTGGGAAAACTTGGGGGCAAACAGGGGCACTTCTGGCTTCCATAACTGCTTCACTCTAGGGTGACAGTGTAGCCCCATGAATCTTGGGTTAGGAGGTCCCCTAGTTTCCTCTCCGGCAGGCATGGGAGTGGCGGCGCTCCTCTAAGCCTGTGTCCTCTGCAAAAATGATCCCCCACTCCCTGGGGTTCCCCGCGCAGGTGCCTGTCCGCTTGCACTTCTTCCATCCATGCTCCGTGCTCCGCCCCCGCAGACGAGGCGGCAGCCACTTGGGGTCCGCCGGTCAGAGGGCGCCGCAGGTTCTGGCCAAAGAAGAGGGGACGAGGAGGGGGAGTCTAGCGCGCCCCCTCCCCCGGCAGGCCGCCGCGCTTTCATCTCCGCGGCCTCGGCCAGCCCCCACGTGGCTTAATCAGGCGCGGCTGTGCCTGGCGGACCCTGAACATCTGGATCCTCGCGCGGCCCCTCCCCCGCCCCGCCCCGCCCCTCCCGGGCTAGGCCGCCGCGACCCTGCAGCGGGGGCCTCCAGCCTGTGGTTTGCGCGAGAGCCAAGGAACCCCGCGTCTAACCCACCGGGCGCCAGACCTGCGCTTTGGGAAACAGCCGTTGGTTATGACCAATACTGTCCCCCATTTCACAGGTGGGAAACTTAGTACCCAGGACTCCTCTGCAGAGCCAGGATTCAAGCCCACACATGTCAATTCCAGAGCTCCGCGCGCTGAAGCCTTCCACAATTAATTTTCTTCATTCATTCCAAACAAAACAGTTCCCAAGTATTTTCTTATAACAACGTTACAAGGAAGTAGTGGTAGCCCTTGTCCAATTTACAGATGAAGAAACTGAGGCTTAGGGTGGCAAAGGGCGTCGGCCCAGGTGACAAGCAAGAGAAGCAAAAAGAGGTGAGCAGAACCCTGCCAAGACTGGGAGGTGGGACGTCAGGGGAATCAGGCGCCTCTTAAAGCTCAACAGGGAAGGAAGGACACCCGCACCCTTTTAAAAGCGGAAGGGGAAACTGAGGCCAGAGGACTTGGGATACTGGCCTAGGTCGCCAGGGAGAAGGAGTGAGAAGGTTTGATCTCCTGCCACCCACCCCCCTTTCCGCTCCAAGAGGCCGCCTGGAGCGGGAGCGGAAGGAGGACTTGACCCCGGCCCCCCAGGTGAGCCCCCGCGCCCCTCCTGCCATTCCCGAGGGATCAGGTCCAGGTGAGGGGCGGGCGGGCCGGCGGGCGGCCAGGGTCGGGTTTCAGGAAATCCGCCGACATTCCTTCGGGGCTTAAGAGGGAAAGTTGACTCGGCGCCGCCCCTAGCCCCCCCTCTACTTCCTACCCCCCGGGGCGGCCCGGCTGGGGCTGCAGGCGGGGGGCGCTGCGGCCCGCCTGGGCGTGAATCAGAGGCGGGCCGGGCGTCCGGGAAGCCGCGGCCGAGGTCAGGGCGGGCATCGGACAAGCGCCCTTTGTCCCTTGCCGCTCTCGCCGCGACCCCGCTGACCCCCACCCCCAAGCCGGGTACAGGCTGGGGAGCAGGCTAGGCACCATGGCGCCGCCGTTTGCTGACAGTGGCGGGGAAAGGGGCACAGTTGTTACCCCCAACATGGCTGGCGCCTCCTGGAACCCAGACATCCAAGGTTCTCCAGGGTGCAGAGGGGCATGGAACTCTCCATGACCCGGTGATCACTGGCCCTGACCTGGACATAGGCAACTTTGCATTCCTGAAGTTCCCCCTCCGATGCCTATGGGGACCAGATTTTTAATATACAGACTGCACAAAGCCTGGGATCCAGGCAACCCAGCTCCCCAGGCTCAACCTCCAGGATGGAAATGATAAAGCCCCTTCTTCTGCATACAGATCCTGAACCTAGGTTCTGCTGCCCCAAGCCCATGTCCAGACCAGCCCATCTCTATTCTCGCTTCCTCAGAACACTGGCCTGCAATAAAAGTCAGCTAATCCCATACGGAGGAGCCCTGACAATGGGGGTCTCAGCATAAGAGGGGCAGCTCTGTGCCCTTCTCATCCCTTGTGGGACCCCTTGTGGGACCCTGTTACCACTGCCCCCTCCCTGTACCCACTCAATGCCCTGAAATTATGCAAGGAGCTGGGCTGGAGGGTCTCCCCCAACATAATCCTTAGGTGCAAAGTGTGCAAGACTAAGGAGGAGCTCCTCCTCCAGCCAGTATGGTGCCCTCCCTCCATCTGCCCCCTCAGTACATTCCCAGACACGTTCAAGGACTTGAGTCAATATTTGTCAGAAGTTCCATCAACGCTGGTTCCCCTTCCTGCACAATAGGTGGTGGGACTGAGGAGGAAGGGGTTAAGCCACTGGGAGAACCGAGGGCAGAGAAGGGTGCACCTAGACAACAAATCTCTTTCCTTAAAGTCTATGAAGTAAAGGTCACCCAGAGGGCAGAGGGCATGCTCCAGGGTGGGGCTGGGCAAATGATCCATACCCTTTTACAGGTAAGGACCAGAGAGGGGTGGCTACCAGCTTGGATCACATAGCAAGTCAAGAGACATGAGCCTGGCTGGGACACCACACAGCATGATTCACTGGTACTGAGTTTTCTTGCTACTTGGAGAGACTAAGAATTCTCCATCCTTTCATTTTGCAAGTGTTCATTGAGCTCTTGTGTGGCCCTCACTGGCCCCAGCATGGAGTCCGAATGGCTCATAGGGTGTTCAGTCTAAAGAAAATGTCTCAAGAGAAAGATGATTGGAGAGCTGTGTTACAAACAGTTTAAAAAGGAAGGGAAAGAAGGGTGTCTGGAAAGGGTGGGAGGCCCCCTCTGAGAACGCTTGACCTGTGACCTGATGGAAGAGAAGGTGCTAACGGGGAAGGTTTGGGGGAACTGCATCCCTGCAGAGGGAACAGCAAATGTGCAAAGACCTTGTGATAATAACAACCCTAGTGTGTTTGGGGAAACGGGGCTGCAGCAACTGGAGCGGAGTGAGGGAGAGGAAGGAAGAGGATGAAGAGAGTGGAGAAAAGGAGAGGGGAGAGGGCAGGGCAGAGAAGATCCTCTTTCTTCTTTCATCTGTGCAGCTGTGCAGACGAGGGCAGGAGGGTTTACCAGGGAAGCCCAAGAGGAGGCTGGCTGGCATTGCAGAAGAAGATGGTGGGCCCTGGACCAGAATAGAGTAGGGAAAAGGGGTCAGAATCTCAGAATGGGGATGTATTTTGGAATCAGAGCCAAGAGTATTTGCTGATGGATTGGACGTGAGGGAGGGAGAGAGTTGTCAAGCGCACCTCCAGGTCTAGGTGGATGCAGGAGCATCTGGGTGGATGGGGGAGACTGGGGAATGACTAGGGGAGGAGCAGACACTGGGGGGTGGGGGTGGATATCAAAATTTTGCTCCAGAAGCCTAAAGTCCTTCAGGAGGGAGTCAAATGTTGCAGGGCAGAGGTGGCATATATCCTGGAAACACCGTTTCAGCCAAGAACTGCCATCTCCATTTAACTCTCTGGACCACCTAGCAGAAGGGACTATGGCCCCATTTTTCAGAGGTGACAGACTGAGGCTCCAAAGGACCATGCCCACAGTGCCAGGTGCTATGCTAAGTGTTTAGACAGTGTAGCCTTCTCTTACATTGTAACTTTCCACAGAAACCCTTAGGCTGGCTAGGAGTCGTACACTGCGTAGGGAGGAAACTAAGGCAAAGAAGCCGGTTTGCTCCAGTAAACGTCAGTGCACCATGCCGGGGCTGCTGTGCTCTCTCCCTCACAAACCCATCCGAAGTCCAGAAGGGTGGGGGCGAGGGACGCACCGAGGACTCTATCTTTCAGTCCTCTTTTCTGACAGCCTGAGGTCTGAGTTGGGTATCCAAGTTGGAGGAGGGTGGTAGAGGGCAGCCTTGAGCAAACAGGATGAGAACTCCTGAGCCCCCCTCAGACACTTTTACCCCCTTGGTTGGTTAAGGACCTAGAAGGCGGGTCCAGGCCTCTAAGGGAACCCCTTGGAAGAGGGAGTTAGAGCCCTTCCCCTCTGAGGGCACTCGGCTGGGGGCGGGGCTGCGACTCAAACCGCGGGGTTGGAGGCGGCCCCGGAACTCTCATTTCAGGCTCCCCCTCCACCCGCGCCTTGGAGGCCAGGAGCCCTTTTTATCTTGAGCGCCCCGAGTCGGGTGGGGACCGAGAGGAGGGGGATGAGGCGCCCGGGCCGGGAGGGGTCCCAAAACCCAAGCAGTGGCCAAAAATAATAACTCGGAGAAGGATCCTTGTGCAAAAAAAAAAGACAAAGTATGCTTCGCTCGGGGCAGCCGGCATTACCTGGAGCCGGCGGGCGGCGGCCGCCCGAGCGATTACTCACTGCGTGGCGCACCCCACCCGCGGGCCGCTGAGCGGATTTTTCCGTGGGGGGGTGTCTCAGCGAGTCGAGGGGGTGCCTCCTTTCTGCTCTCCTCCTGGGAATCTCTCCTGCCCCGCATACACAACCCGCGCAGGCTCCCGTCCCCTGGGGCCCATTTTCCCTGTCTGCCCACGCAGGAACTCTCTCCTGAGGCCCCCGGGTGCCCCCAAGGAACCTCAGTTCCGTCCCGCTCGAGGGGGACAGCTGAGCCAGGGCGAAGTCCGGGGACTCTGTGCCTTGCAGCTCTTTCTCCGTCTTCCCCTGCAAAGCCTCCGGCCGAGGCTGCGCGCGGAGGACCAGAAGAGGCGGGATGAAGTGGGAGGGGGAGCGCTGAGCCGAGACCGGTGGGACCCGCGCGCCGATGGCGTGGGGCAAGAGGGTCGATTTTTAGGCCCCCGGGGAGGAAAAGGGGCTGGAGATGGGAGCAGGCGGGGCTCAGGGACCGCTTAGTCGGGGGGGCGGGGCCAGAGTTGGGGTGGGGGTCCAGGCAGAGGATGAGAGGGAGACTGGCCAGGGCTGGGGGCCTCAGGGGACGCTGAAGGGGCACAAGGCTGAGCGCAGGGTGCAGGGAAGTGGACAAGGGTATGGAAACGCAATTGGGGGCGCCAGGTCCCAGATTGGGGGTGGGGAGCCTGGAGCTGGCGGGGTTGGAAAGGGAGGTCCCAGGTCTGTAAGGATTGAGTGAGGGGTTTGGGGCCGCGGGACAGGGCGCGTGCGGTGCGCGGCGGGGCGGAGGCCGGACGGGTGGGGCCCGCGGTGCCCGCGGGCGGGCAGGCGGTGGGGAGGCCGGTGCGGGGCCCGCCGCCCCCCCCGGAGCCGCGCCGGGGGCGGGGCCGGGCGGGGCCAGCGGCGCATTAGCGCCTTGTCAATTCGGCTGCTCAGACTTGCTCCGGCCTCCACGCCCGCGCCCAGCGACGTGCGGGCTGCTTGGCCCGCGCCCTCCCGCGCCCGGCCTCTGTCCCGCGTCCAGCGCCGCCACCGCCGCAGCCGCCGTCTGCCGCGCGCCCCCGGCAGCGCCGGCCCCATGCCCGCCGGCAGCCCGGGCCCCGCCGCCCAATCCGCGCGGCGGCCGCCGCCGCTGCTGCCCCTACTGCTGTTCTGCGTCCTCGGGGCGCCGCAAGCGGGATCAGGAGCCGGTAAGTACCCGGCACCCTGCTTTCCCCTTCCCGCCTGGGCCGATAGCGTGCGCCCCGGGGGCAGCCGCGGGGGGAGGGGGCTCGGGCGCCACCTGGACGGCCGGGGAACAAAGGAAGGCGCCCCCGGCGCGGCCCTCGGGGCGCCCTCACCTGTGGGGCGCACGCCGCCGCAATCCCCTGGCCGGAGGGTCCGGCGTCCGCTACCGAGGCCTTCTTACCTGGGCTGCCTTGCCGCGGACGCCCGGCTCGGCCCCCTAGGGGTCGAGGGGCTGCGGCCTGGGACCCTCTGCACGCCGAGACCCGGCGGGCGCACGCGACAGCGTTGGCTGACTCGGAGACGCGGAGACCGCCGGTCACTGCTCCCGGGCGGGGGCGCACGCTGTAGGCGCGCTGGGTGCCGTCCCTGAGCAGGGGGGCCCCCCTGGGTGGAGGGATGAGCCCCATGAGGAAGGCGGGGCGGGAGGGGGCCGCTCTGGCCTCCTGGCGCGCGGCCCGGGGTCCCCGGGGACGCGCCTCTCCGCGGGCCGGCGCCGCCGCCCTTTCCCGGCGGGACCCCGCGCGCTGGGGTCCGCGGAGTCCCCGCCACCGGCGGCGCTCAGAACCGTTCCCGGACACACTGCGCAGGGCTGGGAGACTAGCGAGAGAAATCTTTGTGAGAGAGTGGGTTAGAGTGAGCGGGAGCGGGAGCCGGCAAGTCTGGGCACCGTGGGCCCAGCCCCGGGGCGGGGGGGCAGCCCCCGGGAACCCACAGCTCTCACAGGCCGAGACCCCCCACCCTGTTGGGAGCTCCTGGCCTCCGGCACTCTCTGGCCCCCCACTGATGCACAGCCCCGCCAGGACACTGTCTCCACATCCAGACCCACTCTGGGACACGCCCAGAGACACACAAAGACTCACACTGGCTTGTGGCCCGTCACCCTCACCCTCAGATGCGCGCACACTGCATCCCAGATGCACATTCGCACACCATCGGGGCGCACACACATTCCATCCCTGACACACACACATTCATGGTCACACATTCATGCCGAGGAGGAGGCAACACAGGGCACATACGCAGGCACTGCCTCCCCTGGATGTTCACAATTACTCCATGTACCCCATCCAGGTGCATAAGTTGACTGTGGTGGGCACATACTGCCTTCCAGGTGGACCCACACTGTACAGAACTATTTGCAGTCTTCCTGCGGTATTCCTCCAGAAAGGACACTGTCCAGTGTCCCAGGGGCACTTGCTGACAGTCTAGCATGTCCAAAGCTCCTGGGCAGGTGAGAGGCTGCCCAGGCCCTCCTTGGGTTCCTGACAGCTCTTCCAGGAGGTGGGCAGCACCTGTGAGTGCCAGCTTTAGTGGCAGGCTTTTTTTCCCAGCCAGCAGAGTAGCAGGCAAAGGTGGCTGCGGTGCGGGGATGGGGTGGGGAGGGCAGTGCAGATTGTTGTGTGTGTGTTTTTTCCTTTAAGGGGGAAGAAATTAAATAAAAGATTCTCACACCTCGACAATATGTTTCTACTTACGGTGTGTCTTAGCACCTGACCAGCAGGCGGGTAGGTCGTAAAGTGTCTGCAGGTACCAGCGGGACAGGAGATGGAGACCCCTGTGGGGACCCCAGGATGGGGGCCACCCTCCTGCCTTGCTTGCAGAGAATCTCACACTTTTCCCTTTTAAAACACATGGTGTTCCTTTTTAATAACGGCAGTGGCTCCAGATTGGGAAGGGGGGAAGGAAAAACTTTTAAAGGCCCCAGCTCTGCGGGAAAGGCAGGGAGGCAGGGGAGGGAGGCGGGCTGTCCAAAAGTCTAGCCCAGGGATCTGCTTAGGGGAGCCTTCTAGGAGGCCCCCCAAACCAGGCTAAGAGCCCCCCCCCCCCACCTAAGTGGGCTGTTCCCAGATGCTTTGCCTGGGCTGGAATGTGTGCATCCCGGGTCCCAAATGCCTTGGCTTATTGTTTGGGGAGGTTTGGAGGGAGTGCACCAGGCAGCAGGGACCCCAGAGCTGGGAGAGGCCCTAATCCCAATAGTTCCTAGGCTCTGCAGTGTACTGGGCCCCTTGGACATCGTGAGCTCATCTCATTAATCTCTCCAGCAGGTAGAACATATCCCCCCCCCCCATTTTATGGAGGAGGAAACTGAGAACAGGGGAGGGGAAGTCAATTGCCCAGGTACTCCAGCTGAGATTGGCACCCACATCCCAGGAAGAGAAGGCCTCCCTCTGACCTTTCCTGCTGGAGCTTGGGGTGGGGGACTGGCCTGTCCAGGCCCGCCTGGCCTTGCCCTCTCCTCCTGTCCCCCGCCCAGCCCCGGGAGGGCAGCTGCAGCTGCTGGCAGGCAGGCCACATCAGCCCAGGCCAGGTGGGTGTGGCAGAGGGGCAGTGCACCCCGCAGCCAGGACCCCCCCTAGAGAGCCCCTTTCCCGGCCAGGCCATGGTGGGGGGCGGTTACAGGAGGGGCATGACCCACCCCCAGAGGGTTAAGAGTGGGCTGGGGTCTGGGCAGGCCTGGCCGTGCCTCCTACCCTGCTGGGGGGGCCCAGGCAGGAAGCGGTGGGTGGGCCGGGGCAGAGACGCTGGCACGCCCGAGTTCATGCCGAAGGAATTCCGAATTAGCGGGCGGCTGGCTGCCTGGGACCTCCGGGGCGGCCCCCTGGCCCCCCGCCCCCGGCCGCCCCCGCCTCCTCAGCTCTGGCCCGCTCAGACGGCTCCTTCGCACGGACGCTGAGACCTCCGGCGAGCCCTGGGCCAAGCCCCAAACGCAACTGCGATCCCAGGCTCCAGCAAGACATGGCCCTCAAGCCAAGTTTGCCCCGGAAAATTGTCAGGGCCGGCCCCAGGAACTGTGTCCACCCCACCTCATCCATCCGGAACAGTGAGGGCCAGCACAGGGCAACCGCTGGCATTCAGGGGCCTCCCAGGGGACCATGATCACCCTGCCCTTGGCTGCCAGGGAAGCTGGGCTCCCATTGCACCCCTGCAGTCCCTTCTTATAGCTGCCTAGCAATCTTTTTGAAATACAAATTCCTTCCCTGCTCAGAATCCTGGAATAACTCCTCTCTGCAGGTCTGGCCCCTGCTGATCTCCCAGACCTCATTCCCTACCACCCCTGCCCCAGGATCTTTGCACTTGCTGCTCCCACCACCTGGGCACTCTCTTATTCTCTTCTATAAATTTTCATAGCTGTTTTTTCACTTTATTCATATATCAGCTCAAATGCCACCTCACCAGACAGGCCTCCTGGCCTGTTTAACTGCCCACCACTGATTCATGCTTTATTTTCTCCCTTATTTATTCTTAGATATTTATTTGTTCTTTGTTCTGCTGCTCTCTTTGATTCAAGGCCCACAAGGGCATGAATTTTGGGTATCTGGTCACCATTGTGCCCTCAGGTCCTGGCACAATGTAAGTTCTCCTTGAATGAATGAATGGATGAGTGAACAAATGAGTGAATGAGTCCTCACAACCACTCTTGGTGGAGGGAGGGGTCCCCTCCCAGGGGCTGAGAGAAGTAAAAGAACTGGGCCAACCTCCACAGTGAGCTGGAGTCATTGGAACCCAGGGCAGCCAGGCTTAAAGGTCTTGTCATTAAGGCAGTATTTTTACTTCTCTCAAACAACCCCATGTAGCTGATACTATGATGCCCACTTCCCAGATAGGGAGATGAGACTCAGAGGGGCATCCAGGGCTTGAACCATGCATCCCCTCCCCATTCTCTGTGCCTTGGTTTCCCCTTGGATAAAAACGGGTTACTCTCAAGTTCTAATCTTCAGGAGAAGCCATGAACTGCCCCAGCAGCAGGCAGGTGGAAAGACATCAACCTTGAAATCCCAGAGGCACCTGTGCCCAGCACCCAATTCACACACAACCCAGTTTAGGAAGTTATTTCACAACTGATCTTCACAATTGCCCTGAAGACGAAGAGCTTTCCTGTTCCCATTTTGCAGATTAAGAAAACTGAGTTGAGGGAAAGCACGGTGATGGTGTCAGTCCTCCTGGATGGGAGCGCTTGCTACAGCCACCTTCAGTTCCAGTGGCAGCACAGAGCAGAACTTGGGAGACTGACAAATCCGGGTTCACATAGTGTGCCCCTCTTCTATTTGATGAACTTCAAGAAGAGACTTGATCTCTCAGAGTCTTGTTTCTTTCATCCA
Source organism: Camelus ferus (assembly GCF_009834535.1). Lineage (NCBI taxonomy): Eukaryota > Metazoa > Chordata > Mammalia > Artiodactyla > Camelidae > Camelus > Camelus ferus. Next base: position 15,984,983 of record NC_045717.1, read on the forward strand.
TAAAATGAGCTGGATTCTAGTAGGGGTCAGGGTATCCTTTTTTAGAAGTGCCTTCCGCCAACAGAGACATCTACTATGTGTGAGGTTCTGGGGGTATCAGAGAAAGAACTCACAATCTGTTATTTCTAACTGAAAAAAAAAAAAGGCATAATGTAGTGTTTGTCAGAAGTATGTGGAAGGCAGGAATTACTTGGATCTGAGTGGGTACTTATGCCCAAGATTTGAAACCAAGTCAGTAAGGAAGTCAGTAAGGAAGTGACTGGGAAGGACCTGAGTTGTTGAATCAGACAGTTCTGGGGCTGAATCTCAGCTTTACCACCAACCTGGGGCTGGTCATTTGACCTAATTGATCCTCAAGTCTCCCTCTCTGTAAAATGGGTGGCAGTAATAAACAGCTCCTTTGCAGGACTGCCATGAGTCTTAAAGGTCCTAGGATGGTGGAAGGTTCCAGGTAGCCCCATCCCAGGCCTGACAGGTACTCCTTTCTGACCCTAGACACGGCTGTCATCAGTCCCCAGGACCCCACGCTCCTCATCGGCTCCTCCCTGCAGGCCACGTGCTCTGTGCACGGGGACACACCAGGGGCCACCGCCGAGGGCCTCTACTGGACCCTCAACGGGCGCCGCCTGCCCCCTGAGCTCTCCCGAATGCTCAATGCCTCCACTCTGGCCCTTGCCCTGGCCAACCTCAACGGATCCAGGCAGCAGTCGGGGGACAACCTTGTGTGCCACGCCCGTGACGGCAGCATCCTGGCCGGCTCCTGCCTCTATGTTGGCCGTAAGTGGGCTCCCAGGACACCCACGGGTAGCTCTTGGGTGCATCATCTCCCTCTGGAGAGAGGCATGAATCATGGGCCCTCCGATCAGCGAGCCACTGAACAGTGGGCTCGCTGGCACAAGTTGAGAGGTATGGGCCTCTAGGGTGGGGATGAGAGCCTGGAGACTGCCCCCCCCAACACACACCAACCTCAAGAGAGCCATGCAGGTGGTCCTGCCAACATCTGCTCTGTCCACCCTCCTTCCACTCCAAGGTGGGGGCCCCGGCTGGCAGCCAGCAACTCCTCCATCTGTCCACGGCTGGTCCAGACCCTCAGCCCCTGCACCCCACTTCCCCAGTGCCCCCAGAGAAACCCTTCAACATCAGCTGCTGGTCCAAGAACATGAAGGACCTGACATGCCGCTGGACGCCGGGGGCCCACGGGGAAACCTTCCTCCACACCAACTACTCCCTCAAGTATAAGCTGAGGTTGGTAGTGGCCCTTGGGTGACATGTATTCCAGGTGGGCTGTGTGGCCTTGGCCAAGCCTGCCTTCTCTGAGCCCTGGGGTCCTCTCTGCATTCCAGGGGTGATGTGGGGAGGTGTGGGAGCCCAAAGGGACCCTTAGGTGTCCTCCTTCTCTTCTGCCCCTGCAGGTGGTATGGGCAGGACAACACATGTGAGGAGTACCACACAGTGGGACCTCACTCTTGCCACATCCCTAAGGACCTGGCTCTCTTCACACCCTACGAGATCTGGGTAGAGGCCACCAACCGGCTGGGCTCAGCCCGCTCTGATGTGCTCACACTGGACATCCTGGATGTGGGTGAGCCCCCTGACCAGGCCAGCCTGGCCCACCTGGGATCCTGCCACCCTCCCCCCAACACACACCATCCTCAAGCCCCAGCCCAGCCAGGGCTGCAGCTCAGCTGAGGTAGGACCCTGCCGTTTGGGATGAGGAGGAGCCAGGCATCCACCCATCGGTCCCCAGCCCCCTGAAGCAGCCAGGATACCCCGACTCTGTGGAGAACACCTGGCCTGGTTGCCTCCCCCTCGGCAGCCCAGGTGTGCGGGAGGGGGCCCCTGGGATCTGGGAGGGGGCGCCCAGGTCGGGAGGCGCCCCAGGAAGCAGCAGCCTGGAGCTGGGGGGGAATGCGGGAGGGAGGCAGGAAATGGATGATCTGCGAGCAGAATTGGGCCTAATCTAATTAGGGTGTTTCTCAGCCCCAAGCAGGCCTGTGACTTAACCCTTTCGGCCCCTCACCAAGGCCTCAGGGGAAGAAACCAGCCCTCTCTGCTGCCCTATGGGCTCCCAGAAGGATCCTCAGAAGGCTTGTAGTTACTCCCTCCTCCAGCCCAAGTCCCACTTTCCTTCCTTAAGTCCTGAGGCTGCAAGGGCATGTTCTAAGCCTCAGTTATCCCTTTGCACCCAGGAGAGCCGTCATACCAAGGACCTCTGTAAAGTAGGAAGGAGCTGGAGGTGGGCAGTGGCGGTTCAGGGGAGCGTCTCAGGGATCTGGCAGCCTGAGGGGCCCCCTGGCCTCTTGGGCATAATAATAATAATATCACCGTCCAGGCAGTGTCAGCTTTTTACATAGTTCCCCGAAGATAGGATTATGTTTCTCCTGTCATAGATAATAATGGTGATAACAGCTAACATTAATTGAGTGCTGCTAGGTGTTGAGTGTTTCCCGAATATTATCTAATGTAATCCATCCTGAAGGGGGGAGGGGGGAGAACGATGGCAGGTGCCATCTAAGCCACGTGCCCTGGGTATTTGGACCCAGACAGGGGCCAGCCGGGTCCAAAGAGAGCCCAGTGACTGAGCGCCGCCTCACCCCCCTAGTGACCACCGACCCCCCGCCGGACGTGCATGTGAGCCGTGTAGGGGGCCTGGAGGACCAGCTGAGTGTGCGCTGGGTTTCACCGCCTGCCCTCAAGGACTTCCTCTTCCAAGCCAAGTATCAGATCCGCTACCGAGTAGAGGACAGCGTGGATTGGAAGGTGCCTGCCCCCACCCAGCTGCGCTCCCCCTCTCCCTCTCCCCCCCCCCCCCCGCCGCCGCCAGCGCCTCTGACCCTGCCCTGGCTGCCCAGGTGGTGGATGACGTGAGCAACCAGACCTCCTGCCGCCTGGCGGGCCTTAAGCCCGGCACCGTCTACTTCGTGCAAGTGCGCTGCAACCCCTTTGGTATCTACGGCTCCAAGAAGGCAGGGATCTGGAGCGAGTGGAGTCACCCCACCGCTGCCTCCACTCCCCGCAGCGGTGAGCACTCCAACAGGGCTAGGTGGTCCCGGAACCAGCCACAAACCAGTCTCAAACCAGCCTGGGCCTCCGTTCCTTTGTTTCCGCCAAGAGAGCAGAGGTCTCAAACTCGTGAACCCTGGAGCCACATGTGGCCCCTGGATCTATTTTCTTGGCCTGTCATTTGAAAAAAAAATTTTGACCTACTCGCAGACATTTAAAAACAGTATGTTTTCACACAAATAGTCTAGATTTCCTAGAAAAATTGTCTAGAAAATGTAACAGGACGCAGCCTGTTCCTCTATGCCTCCATCAGCAAAGGCTCCCCCTTAAGTCAGTGGTGGAGGGGGTTAGCATCCCTACCTGGCTGGTTTCCCTCACATGTACCCTTTCCCTAGCCCCTAAGGGCAAGTGAGTTTGAGACCCCTGCTTCTAAGGCCGATCGGCTGCCAACTCTATGACTGTTTTCTATTCCTCTTTTTATTCAAGGTAGGGGAATGGGATGATCAGAGACCTAGGTCTGATTCCCTTTGGGGTCTGAGGTTTATCTAAGCCCATGGGCCTCCCTCCTCTTCTTTGAGAAATGGTATGAAACCTTACTTGGACATCTGGCCTCAACTTCCCCATCTGGAAAGTGGGGGTGATAGTCATGCCTGCTTCAGGCTATCGTGAGGGTTGGATGAGCTAACCCCAAAGAAAGTGCCCTCATGCTGGGTGTCACCCCCGTGTTTGCAAGAAATAGCTACTGAGGTTCCCATCCCCTGCTCCCCATACCCAAAGGAGGCCCCCTTTTCTCAGATAAGGGCACTGAGGCTCTGAGACAGTCAGCCAGCCCCCAAGGTCACACAGAGATCTGAATTCAGTCCCAAAGAAGTCCAGGCTCATGCTCCTGGGATGCTGGGGAAACCAAGGCCCAGAGAGGATCCCAGAGTCAGGGAGTGGCAACAGGGCTCCAGCCAGTTCCCCTCTCCCCAGCCCCCATCCCGGGCCCCTCCAGGTTCAGGGGTGGGCGGGAGCTAGCACAGCCGGGAGGGGCCTGAGCCTTGGCCCCTGCTCGTGCCCAGCACCTGCGATTCTTGCACGGGAGCCAGCAGGCGGCTGCGTCCACTGGGGAGGCTGGGGAGGCCAGGGGAGGCCGGTAGGGGCGGTGGGGGCCGGGGCTGTGCCAGGGCCTGTCAGCGGGTCCCCAGCATTATTTATGACGTGAGGCCGATGTCCTTATCCGCCGGTCTGCTCAGGCTGCTCAGGGCTGGCTGCGGCCGGCGGCTGGACCTACAGGCTGGCCTCCCACCTGGCCCTCCTGGCCCACTCCCCATCTAAGCGGCTCATATTCTCAGGCCTGTCCTGGGGACCGTCCCCTCCCCTCCAAGTCACCTCGGTCTATTTCTTTCATCTGTCACTCTCTTTCCCTGTGTCTGTCTTTTTGCCTTTCTTGGTTTCTGTGTCCCTACATCCCCAGGGTCTCTGTCCCCACCTTCTCCAGCTCTCTATCTCCTGACCCCCTGCATCTCCTTGGCTGTCCCCCATTGTATTCGCTCTCCCTGTGTCTGTCTCTCCTTGTCTCCATCTCTCAGTCTCTGCCTCTCTCTCTCCAGCTCTTTCTCATCAGTGTCTCTCTCTTCCTCTCTCTGCCCCCTGCTCCGTCTGCATCTCATCTCTCTGGCCCTGACTTCTCTCCTCCTCCCTCCCTTCCACTCCACACCTGGCTCAGGCCAAAGGAATCGGGTTCCTGGAGATGTGGAGGAGGATCCCCTTCCTTCCCCTGCCCCTCATCTCCTTGGGGGCGCAGCTGGGCTGCTGTGCTGGACCGTGGGGAGGACTGGGTCCCGGAGAAACAGGGAGGGAGGCGCCCAAGGGGGACGCGGTCTCGCGGCACAAGGGAACCTCCCTCTCCTGCCCGCGCGCGCCCTCTGCCGGGCGCGGTCTGACGCTGCCGCTCCACCCCTGTCAGAGCGCCCGGGCCCGGGCGGCGGGGCGTGCGAGCCGCGGGGCAGCGAGCCGAGCTCGGGGCCGGTGCGGCGCGAGCTCAAGCAGTTCCTGGGCTGGCTCAAGAAGCACGCGTACTGTTCGAACCTCAGCTTCCGCCTCTACGACCAGTGGCGAGCCTGGATGCAGAAGTCACATAAGACCCGCAACCAGGTAGGAAGGAGGGACCCCTGGGAGAGGGGTGGATGGGTGGGGCCACGGGGGTAAACTGGCTGAGGAGGTAAGTCCGCAGCCCCCAGTCACTGCCTCCTTCCTTCCAAGCACAGGACGAGGGGATCCTGCCCTCGGGCAGAAGGGGCGCGGCGAGAGGTAAGGAGGCCCAGATGGGTGGGCAGGGTAGGAGACAAGGGCCCCTCCTAGGTGGCCACAGGTTGTGGGCACCGCCCCCCCAGCCCTAAAGTTCTTCCTCTGTCTCATTTATCAGCATTTATCTAACACCTACTATGTGCCTGGCCCTGTGGCCTTTGGCCTGAGAACATCTGACCCCTTTAAAATGTCCAAGGAGGAATGTCGTCCTCAGGAATTAATACTCATACTCACCCAGTTAGTATGTATGAGCGCCTACTGCATACTGGCCCTGTGCCAAGTGTGCTACCTGCGGGACACCCTATGGGATGAATATTCTTACTTCTCAGATGGGAAAACCAGTGCCCAGAGAGGGCCAACAGCCTAATAGGGCCACCCAGCTCAAAGTGATAGGGCCAGGACCTGAACTGGAGCCTTCTCAATTGTTCTGTGGTGTTAGGTCGTTCCAGGCTCCTTGCTAAGCCTGGCTTCCCCTCTGCCTGCAGGTCCTGCCAGATAAGCTCTAGAGGCTGGGGCTGCCCTCCCTGCTGCATGGAGACGCAGGGGCCACACCCAGACTGGGGGCCACCTCTGTACCCTCACCTCAGGGTGCTCCAGCCCTCTCAGCAATTGGAGCGAGCACTCTGAGCTCTGAGGGCCACACCAGCTCTGGCCTCCATGTGAGGTGCACCCCAGTGGAGGGTGTGTGTGTGAGGGTGGGCCGCCTTGCAGAACACCTGCCAGGGCTGGGGGTGAAGAAGGCCATCCCCTACCCAGGGCCCCCTCCAGTCTTTTTAAATAAACAAGCTATTTAGCTGCCCTGATTGTGAAGGTGAGTGTGGGGCTAGACTGGCCTGGGATAGGGGCTGTGGGGTTTCAGGGGAGACATGAGAATCCTAATGACCCTTTGGGACGGGAATCTTCACCTCGCAGAATTTCTGACTCTCTCCACGATCTGAAATATCTGGTTCTAAACTTCTTGGGGAGTGTGATTCAAAATATCAGAGTCAGGGAGGGGAAGAATCTTGCACCCACTTTTCCTAGCTTTGTGGACCCCACCTCAGCACCCCAGGACAGAGACAGTGGAGCAGCTGCAGACAAAAGGTTCTTTAGGTTTTTTATTGTGAGAGGTGAGGCGAACTTGAAGAGGATCAGTAGCCCAGTGGGGCGAGACCCCAGCCAGCTGGTGGTCAGGGCTGGGCCGGATGCCGTCTGTTCCATTTCCCATCTCCTTCGGCTCATCCCTGGGGAGCCACCATCACTCGGCAGACTCCGCATCAAACCTGAGGTCCTGGAGAACCTCGCTGATCGCTTCCATGGTTTTAATTACCCTACAAGAGTGGATGGGAACTATAAATAAAACCCAGATGGGGTGAATTAGCCGCTGCTGCGCAGCTCTGAGGGGGCAGACCCTGGGCCCTCCTGCCTGCTGCCAAACCTCCAAGCAGCACTAATGGCCGGGAGGACCATTTGGGTACCTGGGAGGAGTGGTGGTCCCGTGGGTCAGAGTGGCAGAGAGAAAAGGCCATTTTGGGTTGGTATGTGCCACAAGGAAGGTGCAGAGTGTGACATTGGCAGATGTTGAGCACGTGTGCACATGTGTGCGCTTGGGAGGTGTTGAAGGCAGGAATGTACAGGCATGTGTCTGGTGGGGCCAGGGCAGCCATGTCCACGCTCCAAGTCAAGCCATGTGAGCAGGATTGGTATGTGTGACGTGTGCAGCTGTGCCCTGAAAATGCAGAGTCTGGTGTGAAATTGCAGTGTGTGTGCTGAGGGAATGTCTGCTGTACATCTAGGAGCCACCAGGTGAGGACTCAGGTGTGCACATCCTAAGAGTTGTGTGCAGGTCTGGAGGGTTGGCACAGTCTGACCTTGCCAGCCCTGGGGCACACCTGGCTGGGGTTGGGTACCCAAGGGTGCATGTGCAAGTCTAGCACAGTCAGCCCACTGGGAGGCAACACTCACTTCATCTTCAGTTGGTGCATCTGCACGGTGTCCTCCTGCCCAGTCAGCTCTGGTGCCCCCATCAGCTGCAGCAGGGCCACCTGGATGGGTAGTAGGCAGCAAGGAAGATGTCACAGCTGGCAGAGGCCACCCCCTGCCCTCCCACATAATAGGGAGGAAGAGACACTGACACAGCCAAAAAGGCAGCACAAGAGTGAGGCCATGGCAGGCAGGGAGTCTCAAGGGGCGGTGCTTAGCGCAGGAGGAATCTAGGATTAGGTTTAGAGGGCTTGGGAGGAGTGGGGCCGAGTGGGCGGCCCTAGAGTCAGAGAGAGTGCAATGGGGACGTGGCTTCATGTAGGCGGAAAAGGTAGGGGAACTGTTAGCCGGGAAATCTCAACCAGGGGTTGATGGTCGGGGGTGAAGTAGGCGGGGGTCTCAATCTCAGGGACCTGCCTGGCGTTATAATCCAGGGTGGAAGTAGGCCGAAAACCTAGACTGGGTTTGGGAATCTAAGGCAGAGTGGCCTGGGAATCCCAGTGTAGAATATGATGTGGGCGTGCCTTCACGTGGATTTGGCCTGCAGTGTATCTCGGTCAGGATTGGCTGTAGGGACAGAGTAGGCGGGGCCTTGGAACCCTAGCGGGAGGAGTAGGTCCAGGAGTAGGCAGGGATCTGGAGTACTAGCCTGGGGAGTTGGTTAGAACCAGAGGGGGTTGGAGCTCCCTAGGGGCGGAGTCTGGGATGGAGTGGGCGTGTCCTGGGACTAAAAACCTGGATGAAACTGGGGGCGGACAGGAGGGGACTAAGCTTGAGAATTTTAAGTGAAACCTTAATGAACGACTGAGGTGGGCCAGGAAGAGTGGGTTCTGGGGCACCAGGGGCGAGGTTTGAGGGGACAACCTGGCCCCTCCCTCAAGGGGCGCACAGTGGGCTAAGGCCCGAGAGACAAGGGGTGGAGTAGGAGGATACGAGGCCCGGGGAGGGCCCTCACCGTGGCCAGGCGCGTCTCTTCCAGCTGCTGCAGGCTGCGCACGTGGCTCGCGAGCAGCGGCTGCGCTCGGGGTCCAGCCAGCTCGGCCTCCACCGCCAGCACCTCCCGCGAGGCGGCGGCGAAGATCTGGGTCACCTCGTGTACCGTGCTCCGGTAGCGCGGGAAGTCGTAAGGCGGGCCGCTGCTCAGGTACTGGCTGTGGCCTCTGCGGCAGATGGGGGTCCTGAGGCTACGGCCCTGGCTCTCAGGCCCTGCAACAGCATCGACTACCTAGAAGCCCCCCAGGAAGTATTCCTGGACCCCAGAGTGTGGAGGACGTTTTGACTCCCGCAGCGTAACTCGAGACGGGCCCCACCCCTGAGCGTGGGTAAGGGAGAGACGCCACTCGGAGCTCTGGTCTCCGGGCAAACCCCGCCCCACCTCTGACAACGCAGCCGCGCGGGGACCTAGTTCCTCCTCAAGGTACGCCCATCTCCGGAGCGGGCTAGGGGCTTAACCCTGTGACCCCTGCCCTCCCCTATGCCCACACTTACTCCTCCAGCCGGCGGAAGGCCTGCGCGCGCTCAGCCTGCAACTGGTGGATTCGCTGCACCAGCGCCCGGATCGGGGCATCTTTCTACGGGGCGGGGGGCATGGCTAAGGCATGAAGACGGCGCCCCCCGATCCTGCACCGCCCACCCCACGCTAGTTCCTGCTCGGGCTCGAGCTCACCCAGGGCCACACCGGCTCCTCGCGCTCCGGGACTCCAGTGGCGGCCTCAGCACCCGGCGCTACGGAGACAGCGGACTCCGCCACGGCCTCGGCGGTGATCATGATTGCGCAGCTCTGGCCCAACCCAGGAGCAGGTTACTCCCGTGCGCCAGGCGCCCCCTGCAGGCCCGGATGACCCAGAGACCCCGAGACCCCGGGCAATAAGGGGAAGCAAAGACTGGGGGCTTCTCACGCCGCACTCTCCATTCACCCAGCCCCTGTACTTGTTCCCATCCAAAACCTGTCTTACCATTTTTGCCCCTGAATGTACGGTACTGTATAGAGCAAGCTGTTCCCTGGGTTTCTACACAGCCATGTCAACACCCGACTTCATTTCATCCTCACATCCTGCCCCCACTCAAAATTTTTAAAAAAGGAGCCCAAGAATATATCCATCATCTCATGCCACAAGGTTATAAGAATGGGATTTGAATGTAGGTTTTGACCCCGGAGAGCTCAAGTTGCTGGAACCCAGCCAACAGCAGAGTCACCAGCAGGTTGTGTGAACTGCTCAGAAGTGAGCTGGAGGGCCTGTGCGAAGGCCCTGAGGTGGAAGTGTGAGGCAGGGGTGAGGCCAGCAGGAGTTCATGTTAAGTACAAAGATTTCAGAGCTTTCCAACTGGAGATACACCTAGTTTGAGATACACCTAGTTTGAGCTTTAGAAGCTTCCTCCTCCAGGGGTGGACATGGGGAAGACCAGATAGTGGTGGCCTGGTTTAGGGAGCAGGGCAGTTGACAAAAGATAAAACCCAAGTACCTAAGGGATGGAGTGATAGCCTTAAGCTAGCACTCCAGGTCTCAGCTGCTCAGGCATCATTGCTCAGGCCTTGATTGTCGAGTCCCAATCATCCCAAGGGAAATAAAACCCATGGCCTTGCCAGGGTGCAACAACCCTCACCTGATTTGCATTCTGCCCTCCCAGAGAGAGTTCGTGGATCTTGGGTGGGGTCTAGGAGCTAATGGTCAGTCAAAATTGAGAACAGGTGTTTTTACACTAGGTGGGGCATTTCTTTTTACCCACACCTGAACACCTCCAAGATTCAGGCATGAGGGCTGTCAACATGCCTGACCAGGTCCTACCAGTCCCTGGGCTGGAGGTCTTAATTCCCACTTTACAGATAACAAAACCCAAGTGGGCAGGCTCACTAGGCTATATGGCAGAGGGCCAGGACCGAACCTTGCTCGTGCTGTGGTTATGACAACTTCAGGCATGAAGGGCAGGGGCCATGGCCCATCTTACAGATGAGACAACTAGAACCCAGGAGAGTGGACCCCCAAGGACTATGAAGACTTGAGTGACAAGAAGTCACTAACAGAGATGCCCACACCTCAGCTACCTCCCCATTGGACAGACCAGCCACAAGGACACCAGTTACTGCTCCAGTCAATGAAAGGGAAACTTTATTGAGGCCCCAGAGCCATGGGGCTAGGGCAAGAGGCCGCCTTGCGGGCAAAGGAGGAGCCGGTGGAGGGGCCTTATTTGACCTTCTTCTTGGGGCGCAGGTTGTTGGTGTGGCCGCACTTCTTCTTGCGGCAGTTGACAGCCCGGGGGTGCAGGCGAGCATAACACCTGGGTAAGGACAGGAGGGACTGGTGAGGACACACCCTGATCTCCCCACCAGGGCCAGCCCACTCCCCACCCCCCACATCTGAGAGCACATACTTGCGGCAGATCATCTTGTCGCAGTTGTATTTCTGGGCAAGCTGGCGGAGGGAAGGTTCAATGATGCCGCCTCGCAGACGAAGCACCAAGTGCAGGGTGGACTCTACAGGAAATGAAGGTCAGAGAGAGACAGCGACTGAGTGTAGGCTCAGCACCTTAGCCCCACAGGTGCAGGGCAGCCTCCAGTGCCCTGTAGATCAGAGCTTCTCAAATGTGACAGGGACATGTCACAATCCCTTGAGTGTTCTATGTGTAGATGGACACTTCGGCCTATCCCACCACACAGAAACTCCATCTTGTCATTTCCCACCAGTCTTCTGCGAGTCTGAGGCTATGTCAATGGAGGTATCCATCTGGGTTTCCCTACAGGTATGGCAATTTCTAAGTGGTGCAAAGATAACCTTCTGTTTTGCTAGGCAAGACAGTTAGATCTTGTTGCTGCAAAAAGTGACGCTGATTTTCTTTATGGTAGTTACTAAAAAAACTTAAAAAAAAAAAAGCCACGTAAGTTAAAAAGAGATGCTTTCCAGTAATAAACAATATCTTACCAAACAACACTCCCTACCCCCATCTGATCCTTACCTTAAGAACCATTCTCCCACTTTCCACCCGTGGTGTCAAAGAGGCTGTCAGTGCCCCATCCTGGATCCAAGGCCTCACTGGGGTCCTGTCTAGCCACCCCAGCCACATACCTTTCTGAATATTGTAGTCTGACAGAGTGCGGCCATCCTCCAGCTGTTTGCCCGCAAAAATCAGACGCTGCTGGTCAGGTGGGATGCCTAGGGAGAGAGCAATTTAATTGCTGAGGCGCTGGCAAGCATATTACTGGCAGCTCTCGCCTCTCTCCACAGGGCTGCTCCAGCATTACCCTCAATCTGTCAAAAGGGAAACTGAGGTAGAGAGGATAAGCTGCCTTCCCGAGCCCACACAGAGGAAGCACTAGAAAGACTGAGATCTGTCCAAGCCCAGCACCAATTCCACACAGGACAGCAGATTCCCTGGGTTGAGGGGCTCCCACTGGGCAGAGCACCCAGACCCACTCTGACTCACCCTCCTTGTCTTGGATTTTAGCTTTGACATTCTCAATGGTGTCACTGGGCTCAACCTCAAGGGTGATGGTCTTGCCCGTCAGGGTCTTCACAAAGATCTGCATCTCTGCGTCTGCTGGGGAGAAAAAGGGAGAATGGATGAACAGAGTGGTGAGCACTGCAGATTTGAGCAGCCCAAGCTCACGGGCTGGCCAGTTTTAGTCTCAACTACTAGCCCTGTGCCTGCACTGACCCCAAGCAAGCCCACCCACGTGCCAGTTTCCCTCCACCATCCCAAACCTTCAGCTTCAACTTTAAAGATGGAATGAGTACAGGGCTAGGGTACCAATTTGCCAAACACCTTCCCGAAGGATGGTCTGGAGATCCCATCCTTCCTCCTCTCCGCCAGCTCCTGCTCTTCCTGCAGCAGCTTAGGAATTTAACCTTAATAGCATCCCCCCAACACACACTTTCCTCCCTACAGTCTCCAAGCTCAGACACCCAAAACTCGGGCTTCCTTCCAAGTTATGCCCTAATTCTCAGACCACACTTCCTGCCTCTGATCCAGTCTATTAATAGTAATTGCCAACCACGTGCCTAGTACTTGTTTATAGATATTATTTTTCATTTTCCAAAAATGTGGGGGGAGTCTAGAAAATAGTCGGTACTATCAACCTCTCCTTACAGATGTAGAAAAGTACAGACCCAACTCAGGTGTTTAGTATTTTTAAAGGGACTGGCAGTATCTGCCTCAGAAAAAAAAACTACAGTTAATAAGCTTTACCGTTAAACTGGATCTGCCCCGGGGGACACATCCTCCCCTCGAGGCCTCGCTGGATAGCTCGGGGTGGCGGAGTGGGCATGCTCCTCTTCCAAAAGCCGGTTTCCCTCCCGGGGCCCAGTCTGGACTTGGAACCCCCGCCCAATGCGCCCTGCTAAGCCGACCCTGCCGACCCGCAGAGCATAGCCTGCATAGACCGGTTCCGCGCCGCCCCCTCCGCTAGCCAAACTGCCGCGGCCACCCGCGGCCACCCGGAGCCTCCCGCCCAAGCCCGACTCGGGGCCAACGCGCAAGTCCGCCACCAACCTGCTCAGCCGCCTCGTTGAAGAGAAAGAGGGCGGCGGAACCGGAAACCGCCGATTCGCCGCCGAAAGCGCTTGCGCACCGAGCACGCTGCGTGCCTGCGTCACAATCTGCGCCACGCGTCGTGCCCCGCCCTCGGTCCCGCCCCGCTACCATGTTGGGTGCTGGCGAACGAAGCCGCAGCGCCTGTGGGCGACCGTCGCCCATCTGCATCCGGGTGTGAGCCCCGCCTGTCGGGTCACATAGGAAGACTGCTGCACCTTTCCAGGTGTTTCTGCCCGCTGCCTCCAGGCCGGTTGAGGACTGCCGGCACATAGCGGGTACTCTGGAAATACTTGAACAGAGTAGAGGAGATTGTTTTGTGCTAAAGCAAAGGGTCTGCGGTTCCAGGACGCAGGGGCCGAACGTGCGAGACCCTGAGAGCCATGGAGGCTCTCTGGCCGCTTTGCAGATGAATTTCAGGGCGGGTGCGTACAGAAGCAGGGAGAGCAGGTGGGGCAGGTGCTTTCACTCAAGGAAATGGGGTGGGACCAGGTCTGTTTTGGATATAGGTGGGAGATTTGTGGGTGGCTAAAAAGTACGGGGCACCGGAAAGAGGTGAGGATGTGAAGTTACTGTGGGTTTGGCGGCATACCTTATTATTGCCTTGAACACTTCCCAGCGCCCCCTATGGACCAGGCAAAAGCAGGCATTCTGAGGTCTGGGAAGATGCCTTTAATAATTTCTAGATGCTTCAAAGATGAAGGGACTCTGAGTATCTCATGGGGAACGGACCCAGTCTAGCTCCCTGAGGGGCCCACTCTGGGGCTGAGTGGAGGATGAGTTATTCTAGGAGATAAGTGAATGTTTCAAGCAGTGGGAATAGTATGTTGGAAGGCCTAGATGGTGATAGGAGGTGGGGTTATTGGTTATTGGTTATATGGCCATCGCAGGAGACTCCCACCCAAAGCAGCCATGTATGTTTTTTTCTAGCCCAGTGGTGCCTGGCTGTCCATAACTGTCCTGTCCACATCCAGCACTTGTCCACCTTCTGGGCTGCTCAGCCCAAGGATGGAAGGAAGCCACTAATAGGTATACCTTTCCCTTTTTAGTAACAGAGTCTTTTTATTGATAACTTCCCAACAGCATCTGTAAACATCGGTTACAAAAATATTCCACTTAACTCTGTTTTCCAAGGTGGATCGGCTTGCTCCATGAAGGCCCCAGGAGAGGCCTGCTGGGCCCTCAGGGTACACACTTCTGGTCAGAGAAACATGGGCCTTACCTCAGGCTCTGGGCTGAGTGGCTGGCTAACCTGTCTTGAGCCTTCTATGACTCTCTTAGAAACCTCCTTGAGACTGGGGAAAGTATTTCATACTTTCATTGGAGGAAGGGGCAAGGAGACCAGAATTAGTAGGTACAGGGGTGGACTGGGGTGAACTCAGACAGGACAGTGCTTGTCTACTTTGAAGAAGTCCTGGCCAGGGTGCTGGGTCAGGGGGCATCTGACTCTCGTCTCTGGGAACCTTTAAGTGTTGTTCAGAGTAGACCTCAGGCCTGGCTCTGGAAAAGCTCCCTTGCACCCAACCCAGTGACTCCAGCTGGGCTGGACTCCCTGACCTGGCAGAGGGGTCGAGGAGAGATGTTCTTAGAATGGGAATGCTAGATCCCAGGAATTCCATACCCCAGCAAGGGAGCCTTGTCCCCCAGGGAGCTCCAAATGACAAAACAGGGTGGCAAAGCTGACTGTCTCGAGGCAGAGTTACCCGCTGCCACCTCAGACATCTGGGGAGTGGTGCTGCCGCTGCCCTGAGACCCTACCAAGCTCCTGGGAGCAGGGCTACTCGCCCGGCGTCTCCTCGTCATCTGTATGGCTGCGGCCATTGATGGCAGGGGAGCTGGACCGGACATGGGACAGGTCCTCGAAGCCAGGGCTGAGGGAGGGCGAGACAGTGTCGGGGCTGGTGTCGCATGAGCCTGTGCTCTGTTCCGAGGTGGCAATGGTTGTTGTGGTGCTAGGTGGGATGGGGTCTTCATCCTCATCCTCCAGGAGGGATGCTTCTGGGATGTCTGGGGGAAGGAGGCCCAGGAGTTGGCTTAGTCATCATGGCAGGCAGTGTGATGAGGGATTAACTGGGCCCATGACCCATGACAGCTCCCCCCACACCACAGGACATGACTTGGTCCATTTCACAGAGGAGGAAACTGAGGCCAAGGCAGGTAAGAGGCCTCCCTTCAAGGAGAGATGAGGTAAGGACCCAGGTTCTCTGGGATCAGACCTACATGGATCTGGGAATAAGCCTGAGCCTGGCTCTGCCCTCTGGACTGTGTCACCTGGGCCAGGCCCTTCACCTGCCCATGCCTCAGCTCCCTGCTCTATAAACTGGGAATGACAGCATTGCCTCTGTGCCTGTGGTTGTCAGCAGTCATGGAGTGGGAAGCTATTGGCCCATTCAGCCGTGGGTAAACTGAAGCTCAGTGTGGCGGACATTGCACTTCCTCTTGACAAGTCACTGCCCCTCTGGGCCTCAGTCCCCCATGTGAAGTGGGGATATTCACATTTCCCACCTCGCATGTGGGCGTGGTAACAGCCTGGCTTTTAGGGGTACATGGCACTCACTAGGCCAAAGACTGTCATCATCCTTGTCCACATTCCCTTGTGTGACCTCCCCTCAGGGAAGAGAGCCTGGTCCCAGCAGCTGCTCTGCAGGCTGCCAAGGGTAGGCCAGCACCCCCACCCACCAACCCCTGTCCCAGGTCTCTCCAGACCCACTGCCCATGAAGGCCTAGGCTTGGTGGCAACCCCTGAGGTGACCATCCAGAAGCCAGCCCTGGGCCGAGGGCATTGGCATCCAAGGGCACAGAGCCCAGACGCAGGACGCAGGAGCTCTAGGTGACACTTACGGCTGAAGGCCTCCGGGTGCTGCCTGGCCAGCTTCCCTTTCAGTGTCCTGCAGGGGAAGGGAAGGCACACAGGGCTGAATCTGCCAAGTGGACAGGCTGGGCCTGGTGCAGGCAGGAACCCTTGCTGCCAGTTCTGGGCAGATGTGGGGGGGGGGGGACTCCCCCTCACTGCTGGTCACACACTGCTCCCCAGCTGGAGGGAGGCCCAGGCACTTGGCCCTGAGGAACTCCCACCCCCAGGATGGAGAGCAGCTACTCAGCTGTCCCACACTTTCCATGTATCCTCAGTACTGGGTCTGTGGGCTGGCTGGGCCCTCTACCTGCAATGCCTTATGTCTAAAACTCTTCAACCTTCCAGGAAGCTCCCCTTCCCCTCTCAACAGGCACTCCTCTGGGTGACTCATCCCAAGCTGTCTCTCCATCCCCGGGGTAAGGATGCCTGTGTGGGGGCCAGGAGTGCTGACTGTCCACACCTCAAATACCAAATAATGGCACTCATTAAACTGAAGTTCATGGAAAAGCACCCGCTTCCATGTTTAACCTACTGTTTTTTTCCTTTTCACCTGAAGTAATGCAGTCCTGTTTACAAGGAATTACAAAAGGGTCTTCAGAGCAGCATCTCACCCTTGACTATGCCCTCCTCTCCACAGAAGTACCACTGCTGCTGGGTCCCTGCCTGGGTGGACCCACTTACCTCCTTCCTGAGTGATACAGACACATACAAAAGATGTCACCCCTTGGGGTTCCTGCTCTACCCCTACCCCTGCAACACCACAGGTGGGCAGCCCACCTGCTGAGATACCCCAAAAAAGATATGCTTTTATAAAGGATTTAACTGGCCTGTCTTGTGATTTCTGCACAGAACTTGCTCAAGGAAACACGTTCCCCTCAATCTGTGGCACCTGCTCTGTGAGCGGGTGCAGTTGTCCCCGGAACAGAGGAAATGGCACAATTGGCTGGGAGCGCAGCTGCGGCACCAGCTTGGTCCAGGCCTGGGTGCCCAGCCACAGCTGTTCACAGCAGCAGTGATGATGCAAGCTCCGGGTGCCAGGCCAAGCATTCTGTGTGGCTGGGGACTTGGACATCATCTTTCCCTGTCCTCGTGGAAACCAGGTCAAGAAGGACCCATAAACCTGGCAATCTCACTTGCTCTTGAGAGAAGAACTGGGTGGGCACCAAAGGGGACAGGAAGCTAGCCTTTTACTGGCTGCTCCTGCCTGCCTTTTGCATTATGATTTGGGCGCTACATTGCATTTTCAAAAGAGAAATAAAATTTAAAGTCAGAAACTCCCAAAATTTTCAGGTCTTCTCCAATACTAAGTGTGTGATGAAGCCTAGGAAAGCAAACAAGCTAAATCTCCCCACCGCCCTGATACTTGGAGAGGATGGCCCTCACTAAAGAGGGGAGGAACCCGAGGCTCCACGTGGGAGGAGGAGGCTGAGCACCTACCTGATCCTGCGGAAGATGCTGTCCAGGTCCCGTTTCATCTCCACCAGGGTCCTTGTGTGGTGCAGGAAGCGCTCACTCATCTGCTGCAGGCGGGCACTCGACAGGTTGTTGAAGTTCAGCAGCATCTCGTTGGTCTTCTCAAAGCGGTCCAGCCTGGCAGCAGAAAGAGGGCACTGACTCCTCCAGGGCCCTGCCAGCTGATTGTGCTAAGCCCTTTCATGTACCATTCTCATGTCCTGTGGAGCTCTATCTGCTGTTTGAGCCATCTAGCAAACTGCTGTTCAGCTTTCAAAACCCTACTCAAGTGTGCACTTCACCCTCTCCCTTCAGCAGACTCCTTGACTTTCCTGACTCCCCTAGCCCCAAGCTGTTTCTCTGACCCAGCCCTGACGCCATAAGACCAGGGAAGTTCAAGTCTATTTTGTCTCCCCTCCATCTGGGGGTTCCACAGAGCCAGGTCTGAATCTGACCTAAAGAACTACAAGCGAGATTGGTATTACTGAGACCCAGCCATATCCAGCATTCCTGTCACAGGACGAGAAAGGTAAGGTATCAGGTCTGTGCCATGTCACAAATGGAAGGAAGAGCCTTCAGCTTAAAAACACAAAAATGAAGCCCTAGGAGACTGTGCTGCCACCCCAGTGGTGTGCCAGTCCTTCCTCCCCACAGAGCAGGCCGGAATTAGGGTGAGGCTGCAGCAGCCACAGAGCCAAGCCTCAGGGAGGTCAAAAGCCACTCAAGGCCCCTGCAAGTGACCCCAGGAGCTCTGCAGAGACAGCCTAGGCTCTGAGAGAACAGGTTCCTAAGAGGAAGTCAGCTCACTGGCCCCCTGAAACCCCCCAGCAGCCCCTTCCTTATCCTTCTGACACTCCCCACTCCAGGCCTCGGGACAGGAGCTGCTGCGGCCCCGCCAAACTATCCACAGCTGCAAAACTGTCCCAGAGCCCCGCTTCCCATGCCAAGGCCTCGCCTCCAGGCCAGGACGGAATTTACTTTGGAGCCAGCCAGGAGATTTGCTCATTTCCTTCATTTTATCACCAGTGTGGGCCCGGGGTAGAGGCGGGCAGGACAAGAATGCTAACCAGCGAGTGGATTCCTTCCCACACCGGGGGCCCAGGGCCCTCCCTTGGCCACCACTCACATGTTCTTCTGGGCCAGGATGATGGCGTTGACATCGTCTGCATTCACCATGCTCAGGATGCGGCTGCAGAAGACCCTCGAGGCCGAGTCTGGGGGGTCCATCTCTTCTTCCTCCTCCGCTGCCTGAAACAGGCAGGAAGAAAGAGTCTTCAGTCTACACCAGGAAATAGGGGAGGTGGGATAGAGAGGAGGGGCTGGGAACCCTGCAGGCCATGCTACCTGAGCCTCACCTTTGTCATGCCAGGAATTCAGGGATGTTTTGAGAACCACAGGAATTCATATTTATAACTTGCACCCATGCACATCAGAATCCCATCATCCCTCCCACCACCACACCCCACCACTTTCCATAAGCCCAAGGCCACAGGCACCTTCCTCTGTAGATCTGCCACCCTCTTCCCATATCCCCCTGCCTCTGCCACCACAGGGCCTTTGCACCTGCTGGCCCCACTAGTAGAACATACATGGCTGCCCCCACAAATCATCACCCTCTCCAATGCCTTCTCTCTCAAGAGGTCTTTGATGACTGCCCCTACTCTGGTCATTCTTATTACTTCACCTTGTTTTACTTGCTCCCCTGGTCCATCTCTTCCTGAAATTATCTTAGTCATCAGTTGACCCATTTGCCTGTCACCCCCACAGCAACGTCAGCTCCAGTAGAACAAAGGCATGTCTCTCTTGCTCACTGCTCTGTCTCCAGAGCCCAGCCCAGAACCCAGTTTACAGCAAGAAACTGCCAGAATTTAGTTTGGTGGAGGCAAAAAAACTTTCAAACTCGGCTCTGAAGCTAAGACTTACATCAGCAAGTTAAAGCCAAGAATTTCAGGTACTGGCAGCCAGGCTGTGGGGCTCAACAACCCAGATTGCTCTGTAGCTCCCAGCTTCCCTGGCATGCAGATGCCACCCCAGCGGGGCAAGGGGGCTGCCGGAATATGTGAGAGCAGGAGGGGCCACAGCTTCAGCACTGACGCTCCTGAGGGAGTTCAGGAAAAACCCAGAATCGATGCAGCTTGGCTCTGGGGTCTGCACATTTAACGGCCAACAGGAAGGCCTACTTGTAACTGTTTTATGATTCACACACAGGATTGGGAAGGGCTTTTAGAGCCCACTTAATCTACCCTCCTCTTTATTGAGCTCCTACTGTATGCTAAACAAGACACCAATTTCAAACACTGGCAATTGTTATCATCCTTACTTATATATGAGAAAACTGAGGCTCAGAGACTAAGGAACTAAACCGTGGTCACACAGCCAGCGAGCCCAAGTCACAACTCAAACGCCCATGGTCCACCAGATCCACAAACATGTGACTCTGAACAGATGTTCAGTATCCACCTGTGACTGGACAGCTGCCTCTTAACAGCAGCTGATTCCTGCCAGATTTCTGATTTTTTCCAGAAAAAAACTGAAGTGCAGATTTTTTTGTTCTCTGAGATAGCCTTATTTAAAAATGTTAGCATTTAATAGTTTTTTCCCCCAAACACCATGGAGGCCAAGAATATACATCTATTTGTGCCCTGAATCTGGCTGGAGGTTTACAGCCTCTACATGCCTACTGGCGATAAACTGCCACACCTAATGAAATCCGCCCCCAACCCAATAATCACCATGCTTACTCCTACTATGTGCCAGGTATTGATATCCACAGCCTCTACATTTCCGAAGATGATCATGTATAAAGAGGGCTCTTGGGCTCTGAAAGGACAGAGTCACATGGTGGGAGCCCCACAGCTTAAGTTTGGAAGGTGCAGGCTTTGAGCCTGTGGGAAACGGTTCTGCTTCATAGTAGGGCTCTTCCCTGTCTCTGGTTCCCAGGTATGAGAGCTAAGCGATTCCAGGCACACACCCCCACCAGCTGCTGCTTGCAAGAAGCCTTCCCTAACAGCTAGTCTGGCCCACATACAGGGTGGAAATGACCCAGCATGGGCTCTGGTACCTGTTCCAAATATATTTACGGGGGAAAAACGCAGAGACGAGGTTGTGTGACCTTGGGAGAGTCACCTCACCTCCCAGATCCGTTTTCTCGTCCAGAAAATAGGAATAACAAAGAATCAGAATCTCACAATGCTGTCTGTGTCAACCAATAGCGATAAGAGGCGCTGGGTGGGAGCAGGTAGTTTCTCCAAGAGAAGTGTAATGAAGTCCTAGGGAGGGGCCAGAAGTCAGTTTTCTAATGAGGGCCTCCCCAGTGCTTCCAAAAATATGAACAAACACTTGTATAGCACTTCATTTAATCCGCAATCACCCTTACGAGGCAGACAGTCATCTCCGAGGGCAACTAGGGCTCACAGGGGTGGGCTCAGTTGCCCAAAGTCACACACCGTTGGGAGATGCGACGCGATTTCACCCCGGTCATTTAACAGAATTTAATTTGGCTGCCCAAGCTCAGCAAAACCCCCTAGTGGGGTTGGGGCTCACAAATCCCCTCGTGCCCCGACCCTGTTAAGTGGGGATACTGAGGCTCAAGCAGGGCAACGCCCGGTTCCAGGTGACATGGCATTGCCTGAACACACGCGGCCCCAACTCCCGCTCCCTGGATCAGGATCGGGCCCGCAGCGCCGCCCGCACGTCCAAAGAGCAAATGGGGAAACTGAGGCCTGTGCGCAGGAGTGCCCAGATGTTGCCAGCGGCGCGTCCCACCCCGCAACAGCCCGGGTGCCGCGCCCAACCCGGCCCGGCTCCCCAGAGGCCCCCGTGTCCCCAGCCCCACCCCGAACTCGGCCTGGGCGTCGGTGGCAGCAGCACCTGCACATCTGGCGGCCTTGCTCGCGCTTCCGGGATGGCGCCCGCGCCGCCGCGACGTCACCACGCACCATGCGTGCGAGCGCGAGTGGCGGCGGCGACGTACCCGGGGCCGATTTGAGTGCGTGGAGGTATGGCAGGAAGGGGTGGGGCTTAGACAGTTTCTGTCAGAGCAGTCGTAACAACGAATAGCCAATCAAGCAGTCCCTCTCGCGCCTGCGTAATTTCCAAAGCCCGCGCTCCGAAGCAGCCCTGAGGAAGGAGGGGAGGAGGACTGAAATTCATCCCATTTCATAGATAGTAAGGCTGAGGCCCGGGGGCAGCAGGCATTCCCCCAAAGTCATATGCAGTGCCCTATGGTCGACACAGACCCTGGTGTTCTGCTTTCCAGGCCAGGAATCAGACTCATTCGGGTTCAAATATCGCTGCTCTAGTTTTGGTGACCTTTTTGGGGGCCATGATCCTATGTTGCATTTAATCATGTCTCCTTAGTCTCCTCCACTCTGTGACAGTTCCTGTCTTTCCTAATTTTTCATGACCGTAATACTTTTGAAGAGTGCTGATTTTGTAGAATATCCATCAGTATGGGTTTGTTCGTTTTCTCATGTTTAGACTGAAATTGAGCCGTTTGAGCATGCCTCCCATAAAAGTGATGTTGTGTCCTTGTCAATGCATCATATCAGGAGGCACTGAGATGTTGATATGTCTTATTATTGGTGATGTTAACTTTGATTACTTGCCTAAGCCAGTATCTACAGGTTTCACAACTGTGAAGTTACTATTTTCCTTTGCAGTTAATAAATATCCTATGGGGAGATACTTAAGAGACTATGCACATACCCTCACTTTTTTTTTAAAATAAGGTATAATTGATTTACAATGTTTCAGGTGTACAGCAAAGGGATTCAGTTATTTATACATATTCTTTTCCATTCTAGGTTATTACAGATATTGAATATAGTTCCCTGTGCTATACAATGAGTCCTTGTTATTTATCTGTTTTATATATAGTAGTGTGTATGTTACTCCCAAATTCTTAATTTATCCCTCCCCCTCTTTCCCCTTTGGTAACCATAAGTTTGTTTTCTATGTCTGTGAGTCTATTTCTGCTTTGTAAATAAGTTCATTTGTATCATTTTTTTAGATTCCACATACAAGTGTTATCATACGACTTTGGTCTTTCTCTGACTTTCTTCACTTAGCATGGTAATCTCTAGTTCCATCCATGTTGCTGCAAATGGCATTACTTCATTCTCTTTTATGGCTGAGTAAATTCCATTGTGTATGTATACCACATCTTTATCCACTCATCCGTCAATGGACATTTAGGTTGCTTCCATGTCTTAGCTATTGTAAATAGTGCTGCTATGAACATTGGGATGCATGTATCTTTTCAGATTAGAGTTTTCATCTTTTCTGGATATATGCTCAGAAGTGGATATTGCTGGATCATATGGTAACTCCATTTTTAGTTTTCTAAGGAACTTCCATACTGTTCTCCATAGTGGCTGCACCAGTTTATATTCCTACCAACAGTACAGGAGAAGTTCCCTTTTCTCCACATGTTCTCCAGCATTTGTTACTTGTAGACTTTTTGATGTTGGCCAGTTATTTGTTGTTGTTGTTGTTGTTGGCCAGTTTTTTTTTAAACGTATTTTTTACCGTCTAGTTTTAGCATTCATCCATAACTCTTGGCAGCAATTATTATCAATCACTGTGGAGTTTGTGTAGTGGTGATTTTAATTTATTTAATAATTAATTGGAATTCTATTGTAAATAAGAGCTGTCCATTCTCCTCAAGTATGTATTTATTCAAGGATTTACATCACTATGAAGTCATGAGTATTTATTTTCTTCTGTGGTTTATAATTATTTTTTATATTATTTATTTTCCTGCCCCTTTAAGTTAGCTCCTATGTCCTTTTAACACATTTACATCTTTCTCTGTATACTTCCTTACTTTTGGTATCACAAGATGGTCTATGCTTGCTTTGGAATATCCCTGGAAGCAGCCATTTCTCCAGGGAGCCTGGTTCCTTGTCTTGGAGGATGGTATTTTGAAACTAATATCTGGGATCTGGCTCATTGTTAACAGGTTATTATTGCTTACAGACCCTCTCAGCAGTGAGAGATAGGAACTACATGTATATCTAACTAACCCATGCATATACACAACTATGTAAACATTCTATCTGTCCCCTTGTGTCTGTTCTGAAAACTGTGATATGATATCGTACTGATATGAGGACACTTTTTTTTGGGGGGGGGTAATTGGTTTATTTATTAATTAATTATTATTATTACTTTTTTAATGGAGGTACTGGGGATTGAACCTAGGACCTTGTACATACTAAGCACACACTCTACCATCGAGCTATACCTCCCCTCCGAGGATGCATTTTTAAGTGAGATTACCCAAGGTAAATGCATGAGCAAAATGGGGCAAATAGTAATTGCTCAGTAAGTGTTAGCAATTAATTATCATTAGTTCTTGAGGTCTTATGATGTGTGTATATTATACATTATGTGTCTAATTTTTCTGGGACTCACTTTGTTAACTGTAAATCAGGGTGAACATAGCATCTGCCCCTTAAAGTTGCTGATAGTTTGGGAGAAACACACATGCCCTTGGGCACATGGAAGACTCTTTGAAAGCCCTGAAACTGAATGTATCTGAGTTCCAGTTCCGGCTCTATCACGTCCTAGCTGGGTTGCCTCAGGCAAGTGGCTCAATCTTATGCAATCATGCAGGTTAATTCTTTACAACAAGTCTTGGCACACTCTAAACCCTCAATAAACTGAGGATAAACTGTATTATTACCCCTATGCTTTGAAAAGTTAATGATGAACAGGATTCTTATATATTTAGTTTAACAAACAGTTTAAAAAATAGTCCAGTAAACCCTCCAGCCACCCACCTCTGGGTTTGGCCCATATTCTCAGGATCTGGAAAGTACCCAGTCTCTGCCTAACCTTGGAGGATGAAGGGAGACAGACACTCCCAGCCCTGAGGGGAACAGTATTGGGCTACAGGGAGGAGAGACTCAAGGCTGGAGGAAACTAAAGGGTAGGGTATGAAGACTTATTCTGAGGGCAAGGAAGCAGGTACCTCTGGATAGGGTTTTGAGGTAGGAGTAGGAGTTTTCCAGGTGCTGACAATCCTTCAGGGCTGAGGGAATCATGGAGCAAAGACAGGATGGTGAGAAAGCACATAGTATGGATGTAATCTTTGTAAGAATTGTGGAGCTCAGTGAGCCAGACGGCAGCCAGTGCTGAGAAGAGCTTGGGTGGGAGCTGCTGGGAAAAGCAGAACTATGGCTCTGTCTGCAGGCTGCAGCAGAAGAGGCCCAGTCTGGAGAAACCAAATTTTTCAGTGGGTCCCTTGGGCTCTGTTGGAGGCCAGTAAACATTTACAAGGGTCCTGGGAGGGGTGGGGGCTGCACATTGAGGCCAAAAGGGACTTGGCTGGCCCCAAATGTTTTGTGCACAGTGGAGTGAAGAGAAGAAAATATTTTCCTCCTTTGTGTTCTTGAGGGAGAGGGTGGGAAGTGATGGGAATGCTCACTCAGCCCAGTGATGTGGACATTGGTTGGGGGAGCTGTGCAGGGAACCTAAGTCTGGGAACAGGAAGCCTTTCTCTGCCACTTTTTTTCAGTTTTATTTCCTGCATAGCACTCATCAAAGCTGCAATTAGATACTTATCTGCATTATTGTTTGTGCCATATCTGGCTCCCTGGCTGGAAGAGTAGCTCAATGGGTAAAAAGTCCTGGCCCATCTTGCCCTTCATTGCTGTAACCTTGAACAAGGTAATTAATTTCTCAGTGCCTCAGTTTCCCCATCTGTAAAATGAAGATAATAAGAGTCTTACCAAAACATACACATTCAATCCTAAAGAAAGCAAAAGAGAGAAAAGAAACATAGAGTATGTGGGACAGAGAAAAAACACTTAGGAAGGCAGATTTAAGTCCAAATATATCCATTATTACATTAAATGTAAACAGATCAAACGTTCCAGTTAAAAGGCAAACATGGGGGAGGGTATAGCTTCCTCCCCTAGAGTGGTAGACTAGCTGCTGAGCATGAACAAGGTTCAGTCCCCAATACCTCCAATAAACAAACAAATAAATAAACCTAATTACTCCCCCCAAAATAAAAATACATATTAAAAGAGTTGCATTATTTTTTTAAAAGGCAAAGATGGGCAGAATGAATCAAAAAGTAAAACCCAGTTCTATGCTTCTGAAGAGGGATATGAGAAGAACATAAGGATACATAACAGTGGAAGGTAAAGGGTAGAAAAGAATGGAGCATTGGAGACATGACCCAAAAGAGAACAGATGTGTGATCTTTATACCAAAGTCCACTCTAAGTCAAGAAGCATGGAGATAAAGAGCAGCCATGTCATCACAATAAAAAGTTCAGTTCACCAGGAAGACAGGACAAATGCAACCCTGTATGCAGCCAATGACACGGCCTCCAAAGATCAGAGTATTTGTTTCATAAGGCTGATGTGAGGATTAAGTACGTGTCAAGTGTTTGCCTGCACTTGTGACACTTGTCATCCATTATTATTATCATAATTGTTGGTGTAATTACTTTATATTTGTTTATTTTAGTTGTTTATTTGTATTGTTGCTGTTGTTGACTACAGTTCCTCCTGCCCCTATTAACAGAGGTGGGGCTGGATAGGCAAGTGACTTCGCTGTGCAGATAAACACACTGAGGTTCAGAGATGGACGGGGATAGAACCAGGACTGGTGCAAGGTTTATGTGATTTTCCTTCTCAGACAATTTCTTACATATTCCCATTGCCCTTTCACCTCTTCTGGCTGGCTAGCCAGCCTCCCTTCCTCCCTTCCTTCCTTCCTTCCACAATGATTACCCTGAATCCTCCCCCCTACCCCGTTCCTTCCAGGCACTATGCAGGTCTTGGAGCTAAAACAGTGAGAAACAACATATCCTCTCTAGACTTTGAGGGTCTTCCAGTCTAGTGGGCGAGGCAAAGATAAGTCAACTGATGGCACAGACACAAGTAAATCAGTTAGGAAGTAGAGGTTCATCATACCAAGAGTGCAGCCCATCAGGACACCTGGCCTTACCTTGGGAAGGTCAGAGAGGGCTTCCTGTAGAAGGTGACTTCAGATTTCTTATCTGACAAGTTACCTCCAAAAGCCAGTTACCTCTTCCAGTGTTAGCTACCTCCAAAAGCCAATGTCCCACTCATTTATCCATTAATTAATCCAATTATTCATTCATCCTATAGGCCCTAGGCATCATTCAAGGACGTGGTGGGGACAAAACAGGCAACATTATTTCCAGGATGGAGCAGAGTTGAGGGAAGAGGGGAGCAAAAGAATGAACAAGATCATCCTGGAAAGGGGTAACTGCTGGGAAGGAAACAAAATAGAGTAAAGGAGGTGTAAGCTCCCTTCCCTTTCAAACCAAGATCCATAAAAACCCTTCTAATCAATGCTGCCACCTTCTCCTAGTGCCCTGGGCGCCTTATCACACTCTAGCAGAGGGTGCAGGGAGGAGGCACTCCTCCTAGTGGCCCTGCTCTTTCAGTAGCTCACCTAGCCATTATTGAGTTCCTCCTGTATGCAGTAGGCAACCTTCCCGGGATTAGACAGACCACGCGGGGAGGGGCGGGGGCGGAGATTCTGTGTGCCCTTGGGCACATCTCTCCCCCTCGGGGCCTTGGGTCTACATCTGTAACTAGGGGTTCAGGGTGGGTTATCCAGTAGTCCCAGAGCTGCCCTGACCGTCCAGCCTGAGCTCCTTAATGAAATACCATTTAGTGCTGTCCTCCCAACAGCCCCCAAGGTGAGAGTGTGTGGATAGCGGTGTCTATTCCCATTTCGCAGATGAACAGAATGAAGCTCAGACAGGAGCATGAGTCTGGCCAAGATGCGCGGCGCTGACCCGCGAACTGGCTCGGCTCTAGAGGCCCCTGCCCCTCCCCCGCCCGGGGGTGGCGCGGCGGCCTCTGCCCCTTTAAGAACGCCCCACGGATACAAGCAGGAAGGGGGCGGTACCTGCGCCTGAGACGGACGTGCGCGCGGACCAATGAATGCTGCAATCACGGAGGTCGCGGCCAATGGGCGCTGTGAGGGCGGGGCTGGGCGACAGAGTCTGGTTCCCGAGGCGCGGCGGCCGCGGCTGGGGGCGGGGAGGGGGGCGCAGGACCCCAAGCGGGGGTCCCGGAGCTGGAGGCACGTGTCCCGGGGCGCCGGCGGGGCCGCGCCGGCCTGGAGCGCTACCCGGGCCTCGGCTGGTCCGGGGGCCGGCGCGGCGGGGGCTGAGGCCGACAGGCGGGGTGAAGGGCCGCGGGGGAGGCGAGCTGGGGGGGCGCGGGGGGTCGGAGTGCCGGAGCGGGTGGGGGCGGCCTGGGGTGGGGGCCACGGAGGGCCAAGGGCAGCGGGTGGGGGGGGGTTGCTAGCGGAGACTTGTAGGGCCAGGGGCGCCCGAGGGGTGCGGGGGGTCGGGAGCCCCAGACTGGTGGCGTCAAACAGGCGTGGGGCGTTGGGGACTTGGGTGGGAGATTGATGGACTGCTAGGCCGGGGCAGGGGGCGTCTGGAGAGTGTAAAGTGTTATGGGATCAGGAGGGGGGCGTCTGGGGACATCGGGGTGTTTAGGGGCGACGGAACGGCTGTGGGGGTAGCTGGCCCTAGCTGGGGGCGGTGGTTGTGGTGGGGGGAGGGCGATTTACGCGGGCGCAGGGGATTGTGGGGGTGGGGGCTGGGAGGGTCTCAGAAAATGGGACCTGAGCCTGGAAGGAGTGGGCAGGTGAGAGTTAGAGAGGGGATGCTGTGGGTTAGAAATGATGGCCCTACGACCTCCAGAGCTTGGGGTCTAGGGGTGGGGGACAGTTCTTAATGGTCCAAGGAAGAAGCTGCGGGGGTCTCGACCACTTCAAAGGCTACTTTGAGAGGGTGGTAAGAAGGTCTAAGGAGAGGAGAAAGGGCCCAGGGAATGGTTTGTGTCAAGGTCCCTGGTATTAAGGGGTGGTATTAGGTTCAGTGTATGGAAGGGAAGGCTTGGGGTTTCTAGGTGGCTCCCCTTAGGAGAAGGGACAACTGGAGGTGGGGGACACATGGTAAAGATTCAATTATTTATCCCTTGGGCTCTAAAAATAGCCTCCCCAAGACCTCAGGGGTTGTCCCCCTGAAAAAAAATCCCAGCACCTGCTCTGGGTATTTAACCAGATAAAACTCTAGGTTCATATCCTGCTCCCTGTGGTTGGCTTGCTTCTTGACCTTGGGCAAATGACTTTGCCCCTCTGGGCCTCAATTTCCTTTTCTGCAGGGGGATGTTCCCTACTTTCTAGAGTGTTTATAAAGATTAAATAATAATTAACTCTAGTAATCAGTAACACTGTTTGAGTGTGATACCCAGAGCTTGATGAGTGGGTTGTTCTTCCTTTGGACAAACCAGGATTGTTGTTCGACACTGTATAGATGAGGAAACTGAGGCCTGGAGGCCCTGAGTCTCACAGCAAATGATTGGCAGTGTGGGGAAGGGATTCAGAGGAGAATTTGAGGGGTCTGGCGGGAGTCTTACCCTATCCATTCCCCCCACCAGGGCCAATTCCCGTCCCCCCTAGCAGCATGGCATCCTGTGCTGAGCCCTCTGCTGTGGGCCCTGAGCCCATTGCCCCGCCACCTGCTGGGGTCCCACCACTTGAGGACTTCGAGGTACTGGACGGGGTGGAAGACGCAGAGGGCGAGGAGGAGGAAGAGGAGGACCTGAGTGAGCTACCGCCACTTGAGGATGTGGGGCAGCCCCCAGTGGAGGAGGCCGAACAGCCTGGGGCCTTGGCCCGAGAGTTCCTGGCCTCCATGGAGCCTGAGCCTGAGCCGGCCCCGGCCCCGGACGAGTGGCTGGACATCTTGGGTAAGGAGCAGGGGTGGCTTGGGTTGATCCACAGGGCCCAGACAGCTCAGGTTCAGGAGTGACCTTGGCCTAGGTGCTATCCTCCCCTAAGCCTCATTTCCCCATCTCTGTTGTGAAGTAGGTTGGAAGTAAAACACATGGTACCTACAGTGATTGCCAGCCACAGGCAACTACTTGAGACACTTCATGTTTATAAACCCTTTTCTTCTCTCTCTCTCTCCCCCCTCCCTCTCCCTCTCACACACACACACACACACATACACACTCACACACACACATGACTTGCTATATCCTCCCTGTTTCCCAAAGCTGCTAACAGGGCTCAGAGAGGTTTACTCACCTGCCCAGGGCCACACAGCCAGCACAGCAGGTGCTGGCAGCTCCCAGCATCCACTCCTGTTCTTGGCATTTGTCTGACAAGTGCCCACCCCCAGAAAAATGTGTCCTGAGGTCATATGGATCTGTGGAACACCACGTTTTGTTCATCTCTCTGTCTGGTTCACCATATTCAGTAGGGTGCTAATTGCTCAGAGAAGCCCTGCAACAAACTAGGAGAACCTACACGTATGCCCCACCATGTACCCCATCACAGTAACTCTAGAAGGTAAACATGGTGCTAATAGTTCTTATATCCAATATACTACGTAATGCTAATGTCCACACAAATAATAGTAAAACCTCATTACTACTACTATTAATGCTAATGGAGCAGTAGTATCAGATAATATTGACACCACTGAAACAGAATTAGTACTGATTTTACCTGCACTCCAGATATACACTTTGCTACTCCTAAAAGTAACACCAGGTAATATTTACTGAGCACTGGTTTTGTGCCAGATTTGTGCATCATCTTATTTTATTCCCACAACAACCCCATGATGTAATTCTTACCGTATCCCCATTTTACAGATGGAGTGACTGAGGCTCAGAGAGGTGAAGGCAGTTGCCCAATGTTGCACAGCCTCCTTGGCTATATTAAAGTTGGGGAAGCTTTTCTCTAATGATACTAAAAGCTGCCACCTGAGCATGAGTCTGGCTCTCTTTGGTTATGCTCAGGCTACTTTCTAAGGTCAGAATTCAGGCTTCTAGACAAGGAAGCTGAGGCCTTGAGAGGGGATGTGGTTTACCCCGAGTTCAGCTGGATGATGGGTACTGCCTGGTTGAATTCCTCCCAGCACATCCACTATTCGTGCCCAGAAACCTCAAGACACAGGGGTCCCTTGGCATCTGCTAGGATCACTAATTCTCAGACTGGATGCAGGGGCTTGTATAAATTGGGGAGTGTTACAGAAATTTGGAACACTCTAGAATATTCCAGAATATGAATAGATACCTCCCTGCTCCTAAGCTTTAGACTGGGGTCTACTCAGACTTGTGGTGGTATTTTCCAGACCAGTGGAATATTACAGAACACAGGCAGTTGTCAGAACAGGGGTGGCTGGATGATGTCAGTCTGACGTTCTCCACAGGTGTAAGCTATCGCCCCAGTGGTTGTCATGGGACGACAGTGGGTGTCATCGTGGTGGGGGCTCCTTGAATGGCATTGTGAGGGCATGGGGCCTTGTGCCTGGTACTCAGTAGCTGTTGGCTGTGGCCATTTGGCCATTCCTAAGATTGCTTGAGGGTACGGAGGGGAACATAATGATCTCCTCAGCAGCTGTGGGAACATCAGGGGCTACTTTTGCTTATAGGCCCTTTGGTGATGTGGTGCTTTGGTTGGGACACACTCCTGGCATCACAGGTGCTCTGCTAACTAAGCAGATGGGTGTCACCAGGAGACCCCCTGATCACCCCGTTTCCTGGCTGGATAAATCAGTCCAGATGTCACAGAGCTGAGATTGGAGCCAGGGGAGGGAGAAGAGGGTAGCTCCAGAGTCTCTCTTCTGGGCATCCCTGCCATCCTGATTGTGGTGGGTAGGGTGGCTTTTCTCAGCCCTTTGCCCTTGCTGAACCTTGATCTTATTAAGATAATAGTCCAGCCAGTGCTCATGGATCCTGTCTGCAGGGCCGGCATCGTCAACCCCCAGATCAATCCTTTCTTACCCAGTGTCCAGCCAGGGACACTGAGGCCCCAAGGCCTGTGGTTACCTGCCCAGTAAGTGGCAGGATGACCACTGAAAGCTAAGCTTGTGCCCCGGTGCTGTGCCACCCCCCCAGGTTAGGCAGAGCTGGGTGGGGGAGTGCCCAGGGGGCAAGTGCCTAATGGAACTGCTCGGTGACAGGCTGCTTGTCCCTGCTCCCTGGCAGGGAACGGGCTATTGAGGAAGAAGACGCTGGTTCCAGGGCCACCAGGCTCAAGCCGCCCGGCCAAGGGCCAGGTGGTCACTGTGCAGCTGCAGACATCGCTGGAGAATGGCACGCGGGTACAGGAGGAGCCAGAGCTGGTGTTCACCCTGGGCGACTGTGACGTCATCCAGGTAGGAGTGGTGGGGAGCTGGGCAGTTCTGAGGCGGTGGCCAAGGTGAGATATAGGGGAGGCTGGTGGGGGCAGGATGCTGGGGAGGGTTGGGCACTATAATGCTGCACCTGGACCCACCCAACTCTCATGCCTCCCCTTCCCCCCAGGCCCTGGATCTCAGTGTCCCGCTCATGGACGTGGGGGAGACGGCTATGGTCACTGCTGACTCCAAGTACTGCTATGGCCCCCAGGGCAGGTGAGAACCTGCTACCGGCAGGGGTCCCTGTGGGGGTGTGGAAGTGAGCAGGACATGTTGCTCCCACATCTCACCCCATCTGCCTGCACATTTTATAGAAATGGAAACTGAGGGTCAGGGAGGGGGGCTCTTGCACCAAGTCACATACCTCAAGGGTGACAAGAGTTACTTGCATTTTACTGCGGAAGAGGTCATAGCCCTTTCCTGCACTTTCCTGCCTGCTACTGAGCCAGCCCAGTGTGTCTGGGATTCAGTCAGACACTGAGTGCCATCCCTACCTCATCCCCCAGCAGGAGCCCGTACATCCCCCCACACGCGGCCCTGTGCCTGGAGGTGACCCTGAAGACTGCCGTGGATGGGCCTGACCTAGAGATGCTCACGGGGCAGGAGCGTGTGGCCCTGGCCAACCGGAAGCGGGAGTGTGGCAATGCTCACTACCAGCGGGCCGACTTTGTGCTGGCTGCCAACTCCTACGACCTCGCCATCAAGGCCATCACCTCTAGCGCCAAAGGTGAATGCCAGGTCAAATCCCACCACCTCCCCTGCAAAGGCATCCACTAATGCTAGAAACCTCAAGCCACAGAGGGCCCCAGATTCAGAAAATTCCAGAATATGGATAGATGTTCATCTATGCCTAGCCTTTAGGTATATCCAGCCTTATGGTGTATCTCAGATGAATGGAATGTTAGGTGGTAGAGGTAGGTGTCTGAACGTGGGTGACTGCAGACATTGTCAATCCACGTGTCCTGTTGTCAAGCCACGTGTCCTGTTGTCAAGCCCTTGTTCACTTGGGCTCCATTTTGTAAATTCGTTGGGAGTGCCCTGAGGATGGTGCTGGTCTTGGCCCATGTTAGAGATGGGGAAATAGGCCAGAGAGGCCTAAGGTCTCCCCAAGAGTAGGTGGTGGAGGCCCCAGCACTGGAGCTTGGACCCCATCTCCCCATCTCCTATGACGGGGACACTCAGAGACCCTCTCCCCCAGTCTCCTCCACCACCAGGTGCAGAGGGGTGGGTGGGCCTTGGCTTGGGTCCCACAGTCCCTCTGCCGATGGGTGGTTGTGGGGGGCTGGTGGCATGGTAATGGGGGCTACAGTTGAATGCTGTCCCCCTATAGTGGACATGACATTTGAGGAGGAGGAGCAGCTCCTGCAGCTGAAGGTGAAGTGTCTGAACAACTTGGCAGCCTCACAGCTGAAGCTGGATCACTACCGTGCAGCACTGCGCTCCTGCAGCCTTGTGCTCGAGCACCAGCCCGACAACATCAAGGCGCTCTT
This sequence comes from Camelus ferus, assembly GCF_009834535.1. Lineage (NCBI taxonomy): Eukaryota > Metazoa > Chordata > Mammalia > Artiodactyla > Camelidae > Camelus > Camelus ferus. Next base: position 16,017,759 of record NC_045717.1, read on the forward strand.
CCGCAAGGGCAAGGTAGCTGCAGCTCACAGGCAACAGGCAGGCAGGCTGGCTCCCCCGTCCCAGGGCAGTGAGGCTGGTCCCAAACCCTAGATTTGAGAAGGGCATAGGCATCAGCCAGCCAAGCACTCTGGGGTACAGATGGGGAAACTGAGACCCAGACAATTGCAGGGGTGTGGCCTGGGTCACAGCAATTCATTGTCTTGAGACCAGATTTGATCTCCAGGTCTTAGGTTCCCTCTACTCCCCTACAGTGCCCTCTGGTCTGTTGGTAATTGTTCCTTGCATATAATACTCTGTGGCTCCCATCTCCCTCATAGTAAAAGCTGGGTTCTCACAGCAGCCTTTGAGGCTCTGAGCCATCTGGTCTTCCTCCTGCCATCACCCTCCATTCTACTCTTGCTCCTTTCCATCCTGCTCAGCTTCCCCACTGCTTGCTGCCCAGGCCAGGTCTGCTCCCACCCTAGTGCTTTTGCATAGGCTGTGCCCACTGCCTGAGACATCTGTACCCCAGGTACCCCGATGGGTCCCTTCCTCACTTCCTTCAGGTCTTTGATCTGATATCGCCTCTTCAGGAAGCCTTCCTTGTCACCTCCACCATGACCCCCTGCCCTGTCTTCATGTTTCCTGTGTCGCTATCAATCTATCTCCCATTCCAGAAGGTAGAGATTTTGTATGTCTCATTCACTGCAAATGGGGCTCGGCACACAGTAGGTGCTAAGTAGGTGCTAGTGGAAGGTAAGTGGCTTGAGTGGACTTGACCTTAATTGCTTTTGCTCCATCTCTGTTCATCATCACACTGTTGGGAGAGGTGGTGCTTTCAGCATTTTTTACCGGTGAACTGAGGAAACTGAGGTGCAAGCAAATGCTGGGTCACTAGTGTGTTTGTGAGAGGCCTGAGCAGGGCCTCTCTCCAGTCAGTATTTTTTAAGTACTTTCTGTGTATAGAGTTCTGCATAAAAATGTGAGGAGGAGAAAGATGCTGTCTCTTATTTTCAAGGGTTTATAATTCTCTTGAGGGGAGTGAGACTCTGCTCATGTAACCTCAGACATGTTTGAATCTGGTGGTTGAAGGTGATGGAAACCTCAAATAGATTCAAGCAAAAGAAGGAATTGACAGCTGCCAAGTTGAGTGTAGCTGGCTTCAGGCACTGCTGGATCCAGGTGTTAGCAATGTTGTGCAGATGCCGTTTCTGTCTGCCTTGTGTTTCTTAGGCAAGCTTCTCTCTCAGGGTGACCAAGGTGCTCCCTCCTGCTCTGCCAAAAGCTCCAGGTTTCCATCCTTCCCACTCAGCAACTGGCCTCCCAGTGGTACCAACATAGTTCAGGCTGGATCTCATTGGCTGGCTTGAGTCACATGCCTGGCTCTGAATCATTCAGTGTGGCCAGAGCTTTGGAAACATCCAGTTGGCTACTCCAGCCAACCAAGGTGGTGAGGGAGGAGAGATTGGCGCCTGGGTCTCTTGAACAGGATGAGACAGACACTCAGGGGAAGGAGCAGGTTGGGAGATGACACTGAGCCTGGTGGGCCACTCATGTAGTCTGAGGGCTCAGGGGAGCAGTGTCGGGATGACTGGGCCCTCAGGGCAGTTGCCAGAGATAGATTTGGGACTAGTTAGGGCTGGCAGGGCTGGGTCTCTTGAAGGAGAACATGGACCAGCATGGGTCCCGAGTGATAAACTATCCATTTCCTTTGGCAGGTGCTGGCCCAGCAAGGCGAGTACAGTGAGGCCATCCCCATCCTGAGGGCAGCCCTGAAGCTGGAACCTTCCAACAAGGTGAGCCGAATGGGGGCACCCTGGAGACATGCCCTGCTGGCCTGTCTGGGAAGTTCCTCCTGTGGTCTGCCCCTTTATCCTTGCTGTGGCTCTCCTTGTGGTGTTTCTACCTGGGCAGGGGGCTAAAGGGCCCCAGCCAGCTTGCTGAGACCCTCATGACTCCTGCATAGGCAGCCTGGGTTCACCCCCCTACAGGGGTCCCAGAGACCAAGGGCACCGTCAGCCTGGCTAGTGCTGGAATCCTCAGCTTTCCTCCCAGAACCTTCATCTCTCCTGGATAGGTTTGCTCCACCTTTGCTTTTTCCACCCCATCTGCTGGCTTCCTGGGGGATGGAGACAGCAGCCCCCACTTTGCTGATACCCAGAGAGTAGCAGACAGGACTCCCATGGCCCATTGGTCCCAGCCCCAAAGGACCCCAAGGCCCCAGAAAACAGACTGCTAGCAGTGGTGGTTGGCTTTTGCTGCCACCTGCTCTCACAGACACTACCCTCTCACAGACGATCCACGCAGAGCTCTCGAAGCTGGTGAAGAAGCATGCGGCCCAGCGGAGCACGGAGACCGCCCTGTACCGGAAGATGTTAGGCAACCCCAGCCGGCTGCCTGCCAAATGTCCTGGCAAGGGTGCCTGGGTGAGCTGGGGTCAGTGGGCACAGGGAGGTTCCCAGAGGAGGGACAGGGGCTATGGGCAGAGGGAATTTCTTCATTTTGTAAACGTTGATGTCTTAGTGAACCGGGCCATTCTGGACCATGCTGGGGGCACAGAGAAGCCCCAGTGACCAGGGCCAGAGCAGAAGGTGAAACATAATCTGAAGGACTCAGGGTGGGGAAATGATGGCTGTTTCAGAGGGAAAGGGGAGGTGTTCCAGAGGAGGGGACTTGAGTTTTGATGCACAAGTAGGAGTTTTCCAAGAAGAAGGCAAGGCACTGTGAGTCAGTGGTTTCCTGGGAGGCCTGTTTGGGCTGTGTTGCTAGCTGAGGCGCAAGACATCAGTCTTGACTACTGGCTAGCAGCCTCTTTCCTCTCCTTTATCCACAGTCCATCCCATGGAAGTGGCTGTTTGGGGCAACTGCGGTCGCCTTGGGGGGTGTGGCTCTCTCTGTGGTCATCGCTGCCAGGAACTGACTGCCCAGGTGGCCGCCATCCCCTCCACTCACCGTGGACCCCACCCTGCGCTCCCTAACTCCCCCAGGCTCCCTGTCCACTGCCCTAACTGGCTTATCCCCCTCCTCTGGGGCGGGGGCAGTGAGGTTTTGGGGTCACATGGCCCAGCGAGCAGGAGGAACTAAGTCCTATAGGGGGAAAGTGAGGCAGGGCCCGAGCCCCATGTCTAGCCCAGAGCGAGGGGCCCCTCATTCCTCCAGACCCAATTCCCACCCCTACCCCCACCCCCCTGGGTTAGGTCTCATTGGGGGCCAGCCTCAGTTCCTCCTTCCCAACAGGCCTGGGGGCAGCCCTTCTCCCACCCAGTCCCTGTCCAAGCGCCAACTCCTCCTGCCCCGCCTGCTGCCCTCTGTCCAGGTCCCCCCACCACACAGTGAAATAAAGCCTCCCACCCCGCACCCTGCCGGCTACGGAGCCTTCTTCCACCGTCGCTTGGGGCTGAGCCAGAGATGGGAGATGGCCTGTGTCACATCCAGGGTCACGCAGGACAGTGGACGTGGCTGAGGCAGGGCTAGGGGTATCTCCTCTTGGGCCACAGCAGACCCTCATTACCAAGGAGGAAACAGACCCGGAGAAGTGGGGTGATGAGCTCAGGGTACCCAGTCAGACTCTGCGGGAGTTCACACCCAGCTGTGCTCTTTACCCCACCTCTCCTGACTTGTTGCCTCATCTGAAATTGAGGACCCTGACGGGACCTAACTAGGGGCTGTGCTGAGCCCGCAGTGACCACAGGGGCAAGCAGACAGCCCCATGTCTGGGCAGCAGCATAGCCAGTGCACAGGCCCTGGAGCAGGATGGATCCTGGTGTGTTCAAAGTTGATAAAGGTGAGTGGTTAGCAGAGCTAGACTCTGCAGGGCCTCAGGCTGTGGGGAGGGTTTGGAGTTGATTCCAGAAGCTCCATCTGCTCTCCTTTTCCCAATAGCCCGGGGCTGTAGGAGCTTCTCCCCCAAATGCTGCCCACCGTCACAGCCAGGACACACAGAGCCAGTGTTTGGGCCTTTGTCAACCAGCACCAAGGCCCTTCTCATTGCTTTCTCCTGCCCCCAGGAAAGGAGATCTCTGAAGTAGACCACACAAGTGTCTGACCTGCCCCCATCCCCTTACAGTCCTGGAGGGGAAGCCACTGACTACCACCACCCAGAAGAAGGTGGTGGTCAGGCCTTGAACCTGGATCTTTGCCCTGCCTGCTCCAGGCCACCTGGATTACTCTCAGGGCACAGATCTAAAGGTGGCTTGAGCCTGCTCCTCTTTTCCACCGTTCAGCCCCCTTGGGTTTCTGTTTTGTCCTCAGATGGGAGGGGGTCTCCATGGGAGGTGCTGGGGCAGGGACTGTGGGTTGGCCAGGTTTGAAGGGACTGCATTTCAGGCAGGACGACTCCTTTCCTCAGTCTCATAGTCTCAGGCTGGGAAGCTGACCTGAGTGGTGACCAGCAGGGTAAATTCCCGGTGCCGGTGTGAGTCACTGCTCTTGTCACTCCTCAGCGCTGATTGTGTGCTGGCAGTGGCATTAGTCCACTGGGTACCCACAGCAGCCTCATTCTGTGCCCATTTTCCATATTTTCTGGTGATAAATCTTTTGTCAGATAGTTACATTGTGAATATATTTTCCACTCCGTGACTCACTTTTTTTTTTTTTTTTTAATTATTCTGCAGCCCCAGAGGGCCTGCATTGTGGGGCCCGGCTGCCCGCGGTACACCACGGCACTGTGAAGATGGTGTGACTCACTTTTCATTTTCTTAATGTCTTTCAAAGAGACATTTACATTTATGTATGTATGTATGTATGTGTTTATTTATTTGGGGGAGGTAATTAGGTTTACCTATTTTTGGAGGAGGTACTGGGGACCTTGTGTATGCTAAGCATGTACTCTACCACTTGACCTATACCCTTCCCCCCAGTTTACAATTTTTTTTAACTTTTTTTTATTGAGTTATAGTCATTTTACAATGTTGTGTACAATTTTTTGATGCAGTCCAATTTGTCAGTTTTTTTCTTCCATTCCATGTGCTGTTTTTCAATATTTGCTGAGCCCAGTGTGTAGAGATTTTCTAGGTTTTCTTTTAAATGTCCTATGACTTTAGCTTTTACCTTGAGGTCTATGATCCACTTTGAGTTAATGTTCGTGTGTGGTGTGAGGTTGGGGTTGAGGTTCATTTTTTTCCATATGGCCATTCAGTTGTTCCAGAAACATCTGTGGGGAAGACTTTCCTTTCCCTAGTTAGTCTCTATGGCAACTTTGTCAAAAGGCAGCTGACCACAGGTGTGAGTCTTTTCTTGACTATGCTTGACCCCATGCTAAGGATCTCTATGTCCCCTTGGCAGGTCCCATGCTGCCCTGAAGGCTAGCTTTTTAGTAATGCTGGAGTCAGGCTGGATGTGCCTCCCGCCTTGGCCCCTATTCTCCAAGGTTGCTTTGGTTGTGCCCATTATTGGCTAAGCAAACTGAGGCCCAGAGAGGAGACAGCTTCTGCTCAGGGTCCCACTACCTGGAAGCAATAGGCAGGATTTGGCCCAGGTCAGCCTGCCTCCAGAGCCCATGCTCCACCCGGCAGCTGGTTCTGCACCTCACTGCAACTTCAGGCCAGGAGATGAGGAGAAAGACCTTGAATGTCAAGGCCAGGAGCGTGAACTTCAGTATGTTCATTCTTTTGGACATTCTATCCTCAATGGTCTGAACAGGGTGGAGGTGGGGAGCCAGGATATCCAGGACAAGAGGCATTGAAGTTTCCCTAAAGGCACAGGAGGCCTTTAGCAGATAGTAAAGGGTGCTCCTGGTACAGGCGTAACATGTATAAAGGTGTGCTGGCTGGACAGTGCATCTTTTGTTCAGAGGACAACTAGTTCAGATTTTTCTTTCATATCAAAGCACATACCAGTGCCTTCTGTGTACCATCTTGGACGATGACTCAGCCTGGGCTTTCCCTCAAGGAGTGCAACTTGCAGTGGGCCGTGAATTGGAAGTGAACACAGCAGAATGAGCTTTACATGTGAGCACTTATGTCTCCTGAGCACTTCAACGGGATGACCTTTGCATGCTTCCACCTCATGTCATCCTTAAAGGACAACTTCCTGGAGGTGAGTGCTGGCTGGAGTCACCCAGTGTGGGATCATCAGTGTCTCTGAATGCCTGTCCTCTGTTTCTCCTTCTGGTGGAACTCACCTTTACCATGCTAATGGGGCTGGTTCCCCACCAGCCTTCAGAAGTCGCCTGCAACCCAGGACTGACCAATCAGCATTCCAGCACCTTGGCTACAGTGATTGGCTTCTAGACGGTCATGTGACCCACAGTCAACCAGTCAAAGCCTTCCCTGGTACTTCTGCTGGAGCCTTGAGGACATTTGGAGCCCCCCCCCCCCCACCTATAGAGCAGTAAAGAAATAATTCATTAGGCCTGGGTTGTCCAAACCCTGTACATTTAAAGGACTGGCCCTTGACCAGCACCTGAGAGGTCACCTGTAGGTTCTTGGAATGTCCTGACTGATAAGTGTCTATTTACCTGAGGCCATGGGTCACATCAGATATTCCACGCTAACAATATGATTTAGAGTAGGGGCTTTTGGCCACATGATATCAGTTCAAACTCTGGATGGGCTGGAGACTGAGTTCAGTCATGTGGGTGGTCCGCCATATGTGCATGACTGACCCCTCCTCCCCAATAAAAACCCTGGGCAAGGCCTTAGGTAAGCTTCCCCGGTTGGCAATATTCCATGTGTGTTACAGTTGTTGCTGGGAAAACCAGTTGCTGTCTACAACCTGAGACTTGTGCCTGGTTTCTCCTGGTTTCTGCCTTATTCACTCTTTCCCTTTGCTGATCTTAGACCATATCCTTTCACTGTGATCAACCATAGCCACAAATGTAACAGCTTTTCTGAGTTCTGTGAGTCCTTCTAGCGAGTTATCAAACCTAAGGGTGGTCCTGGGGCTTCCCTGACAACAGATGTCTTTACCCCAAGCTTGAGAAGGGCTGTGAGTCTTCCTATTGCACAAGTAAGGCCTGAGGCCCCAAAAGGTGGACTTTCTGGCTCTGAGGTGCCCAGCTAAAGGAGCAGTGGAACAGGCATGGGACCCTGGAGCTGCATGCTGGCCACTCCGCCATGCAGAGGGACCAGTTCCAAACTGAGTGCTCTCACAGATCCTCGTGTTCCCTCTGCTGCCAAACTGTATGCTTCAAAATCCCTAAGGCCCATTTGCCCTGACCGAGTAACTCAACTTTCAGGAAGTTGTGGGACAGATGTGTAGAGATGCATCCCCGAGGGCCGTGGGCTACAGAAATTTTAAGGCGTTTATGAGATTTCTCCTGCATCATACCATGACTGGGAATAGGGTGGATCTCGTTCCTGTGATTGCTGTTATTGGGCACAGCTTACCTTAAGATATGGGGATCATCTGGGTGGGCCTGACCCTGTTGGTTGATTGAAAAGAAAGTCAGATTTAAACTATGAAAAAGATTCAACATGAGAGATGTCTCTGTTACTGAGATGGAGGGGGCCACATGACCAGTGCCTGAGAGTGGCCCCCAGCTGACAGCAAGGAAGTGGGGACCTTAGTCCTACAACCACCAAGAAATGAATTCTGCCAACAACCTAAAGGAGCTTGGAGACAGATCCTTCACTTGATCCTCTGAATGAGGACACATCCCAGCCAACACTTTTATTACAGCCTCATGAGACCCTGAGCAGAGGACCATTAGAACATACCAGACTTAGGACTGACAGAAACTGTGCCATAATAAATGTTCCTTGTATTAAGCCAACATATATTAACAATCGCTATTAGCGATAGCCAACTAATGAATAGTGGCTGGTCATCCCAGTGTGGTTTAAAAACCCTTAAACTTGGGGGTGGGGTGGAGGGTAATAGCTCAATAGTAGAGCACATGCTTAGCATACACGAGGTCCTGGGTTCAATCCCCTGTACCTCCATTAAAAAATTAATTAAAAAGTTAAAACCCCACAAACAGCAAACAACATGAATGTCTAATAGAAAGGGATTATGTAGATAAACTTGTAAACCCGTTAATAATAACGATTTGCACAATGATGCCATTTGCCTTTGGTCTAGAGTAAATGCTGTTATCATCCCTATTTAATGGATGAACAAAGTGAGGAACAGAGAGGGCAAGACACATCCAAGGCTACACAGGATGAGGGTCAAGCTAGGGTCACTCTTCCCGTCATAGAGCTAGAACTTCTGCAGTGAGCTTGCTAGGTGGAGTAGTGTTGAGAGGCCACCCCAAGATGATCAACTGACTTCCAGTTTCTTGGGTGACCTAGTTTTTAGAGACTTTTGGAGGGCATGCCAATGCCTGATGATTTCCTCCTTTATTGTTCCTGGGGTCTTGTTGGGAGCCACTGGGGCATTAAGTGTAAAGGGGATAAATGCTTGTTACCAAGCAATGTAGCCCATGATTTCAGTGTTCTTAATTCCCTTAACTTCTTTAAGCCCTCAGTTTCCTCATCTGGCAGATGGGTCCAAACCACTGTATCCACCCCAAAAGTCAGTCATGGGTACCAAACACTGAGTACGGAGCCTGGTGTGTTTTAAGCATTCAAGGTGGGGTGACTGTTGTTATTACTGTTGTCAGTTTCTTGGATGAATCTACTTAGGCTCAGCGAGGGGAAATGCCTTTCCCAATGTCACACAGCAGGCTGGTCAGCACTCAGAGCTGGCTCTGCCCATGTTCTACTCCATTCAGCAGTCTGGCTGGCTGTTCCTTCCCCATCCTCTAACTCTAGACCACCTGCTCCCTGGCTACCCTATTCCTGTCCTGTGGCCCTTCTGGGTGCAGGTAGCCCTGGCCTGCTCCAATATTTACCTGGCCCAAACTCCTGGATAAACAGTTGGGCACAACAGTGGGTAGTTGGGTCAATGTCTCTGAGCAAGTGCTGGCATCTTCCCCGTAGGATCAACTGATCCCCAGGTGAAAGGTGGAGGATCCCAGAGCTTTGGCTCTATGCTCAGGCAGGAGTTGGAATCCCTGCAGCAGCATGTGAGAACTTGCAGACTCTCTGAGTCTTGTTCTCCTCATCCATGAAACGTACTGATAGCTGTGTTGTGAGGATTAAATGACATCATTTACTAATTCAACACATATTTCCTGAGCACCTACTCAATGCTAAATCCTGTGCTGGTGGTGTTCAATGAGGAAATATAGAATCTAGGTACCAGAGTCAGGGTGACGAGTAATCAGGAGGGCTCTACGTCAGAAAGATCCAAATTCAAAGTTGCAGGCAGCTCGTTCACTGGCAGGGTGAATACCTCCACGTGCTTCCTCACCCCTTTGAGCCTCAGTTTCTCAAATGGAGATATTAATGACAGGTATGGGGAAAAGTTGCAAGGAATTTAGCATTGCTTTTAGGGTCAGCAATTCATGGTCAGGGGGTAAATAGATGGTAGTGCTGGCCTGGCAGTGGTGGGCAGAACTAACAAGATACCTGAGTAGAGATATACAGAAGTTCTCTGAACTTCACTTTCCTTTCTTGCCTCAAAATCTTCATCTTGTGACCACCATATGCAATAAGATTGAAGCAAGAAAGAAAATAACTCAAGAGCTTGCTGTAGGTCAGAAGACCCAGGATCCCAGGAGGAGCTTGTCTGGGCAAGCCAGAGCTGGTCTTCAGCCTCATTTTCCCCACCTGTAAAACAAGAGGTTGATAAAATGGCAGTGAAAAGCAATTTGGCAGTTCCTCAAAAGGTTAAACATAGAATGACCATATGACCTAGCAATTTCACCCCCAGGTATAGATTCAAAAGAAGGGAAAACATCTGTCCACACAAAGACATGTACATGAATGTTCACAGAAGCACTTTTCATAATAGTGAAGAAGTGGAAACAACCAAAAGTTCATCGATGGATGAATGGATAAACAAAATGTGGTTTATCCACACAATGGAATATTATTCAGTCGCCAAAAGGAATGAAGCATTGATACAAGCTACCATGTGGACTAACCTTGAAAAGATCATGCTGAGTGAAAGAAACCAGTCACAAAAGGTTGCATATTGTATGATTCCATTAATATGAAATGTCCAGAAAAGCAAATCCATAGATACAGAAAGTAGGCTAGTGGTCGCTAGGGGCTGAGGGGAGGGGGGTTGAGGTGCTTAGTGGATACGGAGTTTCCTTTAAGAGTGATGAAAATGCTTAGGATCTAAATAGTAGTACTGGCTGCACAGCATTGTGACTATACTAAATGCCTCAGAATTGCACACTTTAAATAGGTTAATTTTATAATATGTGAAATGATTTTTCAGATGGGAGAGCTGGGCAACCACCATATCTCAGGGCCCGTGGGGATACAGGATTTTATTCTATTAAAAGTCTACTCTTATCAAGAGCAAAGTTTGCCAGCCCCCACAATCCTCCAACAGCCCTGGGCCCACCTTAAGGAAGCCCCGCCAGCACAACCCAGCGTCCAACGCGCGCTCTATTTGCATCGTCACGCCCACTCACCCAGCCAGCCGCTGGTTCCGCCCCCCCACGTGTTTTGCTCTGGCCCCGTCCCCTCCACGCCCTCGCTGCGGCGCCCAACAGAAGCCAAAGACGGAAGAGTTGGAGAGACCTCATAAATAATACATCACGTCAGCGGCTGGTAGGGCGGGGCTTCGACGCGCCTGGCTGAGTCAGGGTCATGAATAATACACATTGAGGCGGGGCCTGAACGGGGTGCGCGTGTCGGGGCGGAGTCCGGCGCGGAAGTGGACACTTCTAGGGTCTTGAGAGGTGGGGCCATCCACGCCTTATGAATATGTAGGATATCCAGGAGGTGACTAGGGGCCTCATCAGGCCCGCAAGGTGCGTGGCCAGCCGCGTCTCATGAATAATGCAACACGTCGGCGGGCTGTGCGGTGGCGATTGTGGTTCTCGCTGGATCCGGAGAGGGCGTGGCCAGCTGCGTCTTATGAATAATGCAGCGCGTCAGCGGGCGGCAGGGTGGGGCGTGGCCGGCGCGGCGCCGGCCCTGGAGCCGGGAAGGCGGGGGCGGGGAAGCGATGGTCGCAAGATGGCGGCGCTGAAGGAGGATCGGAGCTACGGGCTGTCGTGCGGGCGGGTGAGCGACGGCAGCAAGGTGTCCGTGTTCCACGTGAAGCTCACCGACAGTGCCCTGAGGGCCTTCGAGAGCTACCGCGCCAGCCAGGTGAGCGGCGCGGGGCTCGGCGCGGACGTCGGGGACCTCGGGGCGCAGGTCGGCCTCGCGCGCCCCTCGCCGCGGCGACCTGGCCTGGGGACGTGGGGTCCGGCTTCCGAGGTGCTGCTCGCGGGTCTCTGGGCCGGCGGGAACCTTGGCGCCAAGAGGCGACCCTAGCGGGCAGCCCAGGGCGGCAGAGGGGCCGAACTCGCGCGCCTGGTCCAGGGTGCGTCTGTGTCGTTGCTTGGAGGCGTCCGGGGCCTTTCCCGGCCCACGGGGCACCTGAGAAGGAACTGGTCTTTTCACCTGGCCAGGGGAGGGGGTGGAAGCAGCGCCGTCCTAGCACTGGAGGTGGGGAGTTTGTGGCTTCTCTGTCTGGCTCCTTGGCAGGGTGACTGGTAGGGATGACTGACTGCACTCCTGGGGAACAGCTTTTCCGTCTAGGTCACTGGCAGGGTGGGTCAGTGGGTCACCGCTGTCGGGGCATCTGTGGGCTCCTGTTCCGTCTTCTTGGGGAGGTTGTGTCTACCCTTGGTGGCCGTCTTTGACGCTTTCCAATGAGGTCCCTGGAGTTGGGCTCACTCTTGGTTCTTGGGAACAGGAGTTTGGGCAGAACCTGACTGACAGCTTGTCCCCAACTCCCCAGGGGACCCTTTGGACACTGAACACCTTTGGGGAGTGGGAGTGTTTTGGGGGGGAATAAGCTGTGAGTATGGGGGGATTGCTGGCATGGTGCTTCTCCTAGGCTGGGAGCCTCTGGTGGGCATCTGGAAGGGAGCTCTGGCCATCGCACCTGAGTGTTGACTTTCCAGCTTCTCAGGGGCCGACCCATCTGGGGAAGTTTGAAGTGTTTCAGTTCTGCCACCTGGCCCCGGGGCAGGCGGGGGGCGTGTTGGGGAGACACTTCTATGCACCTTCTTTCAGACCTGACTTTGGGACACATCTGGGGCCATGGTCAGAAACTGCTTCTTCCCATTTCTTTTGTGTCATGGTGCCCTCCTTCTGTGTTCTGACAGAAATTGCAGGTGCCCAGTGGTCAGGTCTGGAGGGGAAGTGGTTTGGGAGTCTTTTTCCTCCTTGCCTGGAAAGTAGGGGCTTCATAGTCAGAAGATGGTTAGGGGGAGGGGTCTGGTGTCAGGTTCAGGGAGGCCACGCCCTGTGTGTGTATGTGTGTATGTGTATACTGGGGATGGGGGGGCCTCGGGCGGGTGAGGAGAGAGACTAACTAGGAAGGAATGTGGCTTTCTTCCTGCCCTGGACTTGTTTGGCACTATTAGCTTAGCCAGGAATTTCTTCCCCTGTTTTGTTGCCGGTGTCCACCCTTCCCGCGTTTCTTCCCACTTTTGGGGGCAGTTTTCTTTCTGTCCTTGTGTCTCAGTTTCCCCTTCATAGAACGGGGACTGCATCTTTGTTTGGAAGAGCGAGTTCTCACCTTGTCAAAAGGATTCCCCCAAGGTGAGGCTTGGGCAGCCACTGCAGGTGTGGAGGAGAAGGAGTTGAGGGCACAGTGGTCAGCTTGAACCTCCCTGCCTTGTGGAATTCCAGCCTGGAGTCTTTCCCTGGGCAATTCCGACTTGTTCTACAGGAAGGCAGGCTTTCCTAGAAACAGCTGGGGGAGAGCTCATGAGTCATGGAAATAAGGTGAACTTGGTACCTGGTCACTGTAGGTTAGGAGCTCCGCCTTCCTGGCCATGCCGCCTGCCCTTTCTTGATCTAGTCGTCTGGAAGGTCCGCCTGTGCGTCCACCTCATGCTGTCACGCTGCTATTTTTAACGTAGGGTGTTGGTTACATCCCCTAGGCTGGATCTTCCTCGTGAGGGTGAAGGTATAACTGCACATGCAAGTTCGTCCCACACAGAGCCCAGCTGTGTAGTCAGTGTTGATCAGCTGGAATCGGCTCCCTCGAAGAGCTTCTCCAAGCCATTCTTGTTAGCTTGGCTGGCTGGACTGAATTTGTGGGGGAAGGGGGCTTAAACTTTCATTTTTCTCAGAGGCTGGCTGGTAATTGAAATTACTTGGCAGTTTCGTATTTGATCTCACCCGACGGGCACTGTAGTGGACTGAGGTGAAATCAGGGCAGTTCAGCACACCTTAGTGCTGTTGGGTGGTAGACATGGGGAAGACGACTTGAAGAACTTGTTTGTGTGACCAGAGAAGTGTATTGATATGAACAAAATCTCCTATGTACGACAGTCAGTAGTAGTGTCTAGGATTTCCTATTCTCTAGCTCCGTGGTTATATGGTTTACCAATGGCAACTTGTGGAGAGGGTTTTTTTACTTTTTATAGTTGCCCCTTGAATAGCACAGATTTGAACTGCCCGGGTCCATTTATACGTGGATTTTTTTTCACTGAAAACATACCACAGTACTGTGGGACCCACATTGGTTGCATCTGCAAGTGGAGGGCAGACTGTAAAGTTTATTCGGGATTTTTGACTGCTTGGTGGTCGGTGTCCCTAACCGCCATGTTGTTCAAGGGTCAACTATAATTGCAAGGAGGTTTTTACAATTTCAGATGTGGCAGGGGACCGGAGAGGAGCTTCCTTAAAAGCTTTCTCTGTAGCTCCCAGGTGCCTGTAATCCTAGCTGTTGAAGTCACTCAAGTAGAAGTCCCTTACCATTTCCCTCTCTAGAGGGGTCTGGAGCCTGAGCTGCCTTTGTATAGACCTAGTGAGCAGCCTGGAACGTGGTGGAGGGTAGAGATGCAGCGATATATGCAGCTGCCACCGTCCAGACTTGAGCTTCGTATAGTCTCTCCTTGAATATAAAAACGAGTAAATCCCAAGGCAGCTACTCCCATAGATCTCCCTTTTCTCTGTGATGGGTTACTTCCTAGAGAGAAGAGAGGAAGTGTGAACACAACCCATCTGTCCAAGATAGCATCAGAGAAGTGTCCCTGAACACTCGGAGGAAGTGACCTTCCCTGGGGCACGTGCCTCAACCACCTGGGTATTTCATCGTTGGATTTGATGGGCTCTGCTGCTGAGTGACCTTTTCCTCTCCTGGACTGTAAGTTTCTGATGGAGTGGAGCATATTGTTGTTCAGGAAAAATTGAGGCCCGGTAAACCTGGGGATTGGGGCCTATCTGGGTTTGAATTTCAGCTCTGTGTGAGGCCTTGGGCCAGTGCCTGACCCCTCCCAGTCCAGCTCCTCCTCAGAGCTATAAGGATCCCAGCACCTGCTCTGAATCCTTCTTCTCTTTGAGTTTATGAGTATTCCAGTACCTGATCCCTCTCAGCTCCTGATCCTTTTTTCCTAAGGGTTGTGACTGTCGCAGTGCCCAACCCTCTCTGAGCTCTGGATTCTTCTCTCAGGGCTTTGAGGGTCCTAGTACCTGACTCCTCACAGCTCCAGGTTCTTCTCTCTGGACTCTGAGGGCCCCATGTCTCGCCCTCTCTGAGCTTCTCTTCTCTTGGGGCTGTGAGGATTTTGTTGGCACGTGTGTGGCCCTCAATGCAGCCCTGACCCCTCCTGTGTTCTCAGCACTTGGTGCTGGTACCCAGGGCCTGTTCCCTCCTGGAGGTTTGAGTACAGATAGTGGGTGACAGGGAGCCTGGGCTTCTACATCTCCCTGAATCTGATTGAGTGCCTGTTCTGTACAGGGCCGCTGCTCAGGGACTGGACATTTACAAGTGACCAAGATGGGCTCCCAGTGTCATGAGCTGACGTTCTAGAGGAAGAAGACAGATAATGAACAGGGTGGCGCAGAAATCAGCATGAAGAGCTTGTCAGCAGTCAGTGCCAGGAGGGAAATATAATGGGGTGATGTGAATAGATGCTGATTGGGAGGTACTCCTTGAAGATGCCAGGTGAGGGGCCCTGTTAGGGGAAGAGGTGTGGGTTCCAGGCATGGAACATGCACAGGCTTTGAGACACAAGGGACCGGGGAGGGTGTTTGGGCAGGGAATGAGGCCCAGGTAAAGGTGTGGAGGCAGCTGCAGGGCTCTGTCCCAGGAAGGGTGTATGGGCGGGAGGTCTGCAGCAAATACTCTACGACTGATCTTGAGCCGCACTGGGGGCTGCTCGCCTGCTGCTTAGCTTTATGGCTGTCAACCTGGGCACCGGTGGCAGGAGGAGCCTCAGTTTAGCTGCTGCTCCCCTCCCAAAGTGAGGTCCTAGGAGATGAGTTTGTCTTCCCTTCCTGGGGTCCAGGGGGTACCCACTTGGCCCCAGCCAGGGGGCTTCTTGCCAACCGTGTCTACTTTTCAGACGGGCTGTCTTTAGGAATAGGTGGCACTGCCCCTCCTGGCCACAGGCTAGGCCCTCATAAACCCTTTGTCCAGACATGCATCATCTTGACAATCTTGGCAGGAAGTCTAGCTCATTGTTCCTACTGTGCACTGAGAGCAATTGAGTCTCTGAGGGACAGCATTGCCTGCCTGAGGTCACTTGGACTGTCCTCACTGGCCCAGTCTGCCTCTTGAGTTGGGAGAGAGTTTGAGCCACTGGGACACAGCTATGAAAGGGAGACCCACTGTGGAGCCAGTGTTCTAGGCTCCTGGGAGTGTTGGTGACATGAGTGGCCATGCAAATTCCTAAAGTTGCTGGCTTTGAACTGTGCCCCTCCCCTGAGACAGTCTGCAAATGATAACAGTGCCTGTGGCTCGTGCTCCGCATGCCAGCGTTGGCCTAAGCTGTGCAGGTTACTTCATCTTGTCTGCTGGCTATCAACCCTGTGGTGGGGAGTGGTTCCCATTTCTCAGGTGAGGAAACTGGTGGGAACTCTGGAGGCTGAGTCACCAGAAGAAGTTTCCCAGTTGGAATGCAGCCGAGAACCAGGCATCTGGCTGGAATGCAGTGTGTGGCCCTGAGTTCTGCCTCCTCTGAAGAGCAGTGGCTTTATGGAGTGGGCTGTCCTCACTGGTGTCAGGAGCACGACATAGGGGTTCCGTTTGCTTGTGTGTTTCAAGGTGGGTGCTTGATAGTTCTGGGTGGGGTGAGTCCCTCTTAGGTACTGAGGGAGGGCGAGTAACCTGGGGCATGGAGTAAGTGCTGACCATTTTTGCAGATGGCCAGTGAGGCTATGTGTGACCCTTGACTAGGTTTCTGGTAGCCATTTGCCATGGTGATTGTGTGTAAATAGCTGGCAGCTCTTGGAAACCCACCCTCTGTTGACTCATTGGCAAGGCCAGAGTTCATCACCCTTGAAGCAGTTTTGACATCACACCCGGATTGTGACATCTCTAGGGAGTCCTTGAAAAACAAACCTGCTTCTTCTGTTCTTTGCAGCTATGGGCCCAGAGCAGACCCTGGTTTTGGGAAATCACTTCTCCATGGCAGCAGCCCTGCTTGACATATCTCATGGGGCCGAGGCTGGCAATCTATTCTGGGTTTTTGGGTTTTGCATTCCCTAGGTGCTTCATTTGTAGGGCCTTGCTCCCCTGCTCTCTGCCTTTTCTCTGGAGAAGAAAGTCATGAAGACTTTCCCCTTGGTCTGTGACCCTCCTAGCCTGGAATTGTCTGAGAGCTGAACTCTAGCGATAACCTGGCCACTCCGCCGTCACCCAGGTCCCAAAGGGATGCTTTTGAGAACAGTCCTCCCAAACAACCTCTGACCTGTAGTGCAGTAAGTGACACAAACAGCCACAGTGTGCGGTTTTGTCATTTTGCTTTTTAATAAAGAAGCTGATGTCAAAGTAAACCATCCATGGGAGACCTCCTGTCCCCACACGAAGTGGCCACACTGGAGTTTGACGCTAATTATATCCTCCCAGCCGGGTCCCTCCCTGGCCACTTTGAGAGTTGAGATGTGGCTCCTGGCTGAGTCACCAGGTCACCAGGGTGCATTGGTGACTTGCTACAACCCCTCCAGAGGAGAGGGAGCCTCATATGTTTGTGAAGTTTGTGGAGTCACCAAACTCTTGTTTAAAAGCGACATGTGTGAAAAGTTTATTTCTTTTTACATTAAAAGCTCAGTGTAGAGCACTTGCAGACTTCCTAAAAGTAGCAATTCTCTGTTCCCATGGGAGGCTGTTGGCACCTCAGCACCTTCCTCTGCCTTGCATCCAGGTATCATGTTATCACAGTGCTGTTCTCATATAATCTTAGGTCTCAATTCTTCCCCGACACTGTATAAGCTGTTTTTTTTTTTAATTGCAGTGGTAAGCTTTGCTTTTTAGTGGCTGCATTTTCCATGCAATGTGGACTCTAACAGGTCGGTACTCCTCCAGCCCCATGCTGATCCTGGGGATTCCTGGGGATTATCTGCTGTCCTTGCTGAGGGCTGTGCAGAGAGGCTGAGTGCGGGGAGCGGTGCCCCTGGTGTATCCATGTGTTGGTGAGTGTTGTGGGAGATTGTAGGTGCTGAGTGCTACAACTACTGTATGTTGAAATCGAGGCCCAGGAGGGATGTGGTCTGGCCCATGGTGTTGGATGGTCAGGGAGGACAGGCTTGGAGGTGGGGAGGCTGGGGGTGGAGACATTTGAGGGCCTGAGCTGGGGTGGCACTGGGGGCGGGGACAGATGCAGAAAGTATTTGGGCTGCCACCTGTGCCTGGCTGGGGGAGGTGGACATATCTAACCTTTCCTGATTCCGACCTTAGGGCGGAAATGTCTGCACACTTGGCTTATCGGGCTGCGTTTGTGAGAGTCAGGTCATGCGGGTCTTGAAGAGATGCTGGTGGTCACCTCTGAAGTGACTCTCAGCTGGAGGGAAGGTGACCATGGCTGGTCAGAGAGCTGCTGCAGGTCTGTGGTGGGTGGACGAGGAGATCATCATCGTCAATGAGGGGCAGGGTGGAAGCATGCGTGTGCGGCCATGGTGTTGCTGCTTTAGGGCCCACGTCTTTCTGGGTTGCTGCCTTTGTCTCAGGGCGTGGATGTCATAAGGTTCTTGCCAATGTCCTAACAATTGCTATTTGGAAGTGGTTTTGAACGGATGTGGTGGCTCTGGAAGCCAGCAGCCTTTCTTTTTCTGGTTCATGGATTGTGTTCTTTGCTGAGGGTAGTTGGGTGGCAGATTTCCCTTACTGTGCTGGTGTTGACCAGTTTCTGGACATTGAGTGTTTTGGACACTGAGGGAGCCAAGGCTGGGCTTGAACAGAGGGGCTGTACCCTGAGACAGCGTTTGGGGGTCAGTTTCACCCCGAGTCAGCCTCAGGGCAGGTGAGCAAGTAGGCTGTGCCGTCCAAGTATGGAGAACCTTGGGTTGAGGGCCCAACGCCTGCTTATCACTTTCCCAGTGCTCCCAGGTACACTCCATAATGGGCATTCGTAGAATAGTTCAGCTGCCTTGGACTGCTCTGCCTTTGAGAAATTAATGAGCCACTGATGATTGAGGGCTGTGGTTAATCCGTCATGACATTATTTCATTGTTGGTGTTCTCCTGGTAGACCTTCAGAAAGGGAGACTGAGGCTCCACACAGGGATGCTTTTCCTGAGCGTGTGCTCTCCCAGCTACCCCTATTCCTACCCCAGGACTGTTGGGAGGGCGTCAGCTCCTCACTGTTCGCCTGGCTGCCCCTGTGTCCATCTTAGATACTCAGGTTGGATGTCCTAACAAGGAGGTTCCTCCTTCGAAGGATGCCACACATTGGGGTCAGGTAGCCTGGCTCCAGCCAGCTCCTGCTGACCGCCTGGGGACCCTGGGCTGCTGGCTCCCTCCCAAGCCTCAGTTCCTGGATTGAAGCAACACCTGCAGTTCTAGTGGCCTCCCAGGACAGGTGGGTGAGATGTATCAATGCCAACCCCTCCTTCCCCGTGTATGTGGGTGGGTGTTAATGTCATGCAAGTGACCTTGCAAGTAAATTCTGAGGCCCTTTAGCATTTAAAATATCTCCTTTGCCTCAGCTGTTAAGGATTTCTTTTTAAAATAAAGAATGGTTATGTTGAATGGCTTTACCCAATTTTTTTTTAGCAGCTTTCCTGCTGGGAAGTTCACCACACGGCTTCCGAGGGAGCTGAGCCCTTTCATGCATCCCCTTTTTTGATCCCTCGAGTAGCCTCAATGGGCAGTGATGGTGGAGTGGACAATGTGCTGAGGAGGGAGAGGAGGTGGTAGCCACGTTTCTGGAGACATGTCCAGCTGGGCCTGGGGGTGACTGCTGAGCCCACTGGGCTGGTGGCTGCTGCTAGCAGAATGTGAGGGGTCAAGCTCAGCGTCCAGGGTGCGGTGGCTCTATCTGTGCCTTCAAGCAAAGTTTATGGGTATTGGGGAGTCACCCAAGGGCAGCCTCAAGGAGCCAAACCCCTCTTCACTTGAGAATGCTATTCCCCAGGGATTTGGGGGAATTTCTGTAGCCTCCATCATCCAGCTTGGGTGAGTGTGGCTCTGGCAAAGATATGTAAGGGCCGAGTAATGAGGGGCCATC
This sequence comes from Camelus ferus, assembly GCF_009834535.1. NCBI lineage: Eukaryota > Metazoa > Chordata > Mammalia > Artiodactyla > Camelidae > Camelus > Camelus ferus. The sequence goes on from NC_045717.1 coordinate 16,037,140, forward strand.
CCTGCCCACCCCTGCCCTTTCCCACACTTCTTGGCCTCTTTCTGGACAGGAGTGGCAGGACACCGAAGGAGGGGCCTGAGGAGTCCCTGGCCTACCTCTCCCCCTACCTGGACATATCCATGTGGCTTCCATATTATTAGACTGACTGACTTGGCATTTACTGGTGGCCAGGCCTGGACCTATGGCTTGTGAGGGGCAGCCAAGGGCATGGTGGTGACTGGTGGGAGAGAGGAATGCCTTGGGCAATGGGCGGAGTTGCCCTTGGGAAGCAGGGCAGGTGAAACCACTTGGGAAAGGCCCAGATTGCCTATGTGAGATCTGAGAGAGTGGCCAAAGGAGGGAGGCTGGAAGTGGTAGGGGTAAGGGGTGCCTGAACCGGAAGTTTGGGTTAATTTCATCATCCAGGGAAGCCCTGACTAAGTGGCTGTGGCTACTCTGCTCTGTGCGGGTGTAGACAGCTACAGCCCCTTCTTGGGCTTCTTGTGGGAGGCTTGACCCCGTGGCTGATTTCACCTGATACTTTGATGAATGTTTTCCCTTGGGGGCTTCCTTCTGTGACAGACAGGACTGGTTTTGGTCAGGGAGGCCTTGGGAGTGCTGAGACCAATTAACACCAGTCTTTACTTGGGACCTCTCAGAGCCTTTTTAAAAGAATTTTATTATTATTTTTATCTTTAATTGTGATAAAATACACATAACATAAATTTGCCATTTTAACCATTTTTCAGTGTGCAGGTCAGTGGTAGTAAGTACATTCACATTGTTGTGCCCAGAACTTGTTCATCATCCATCTCCAGAACTTGTTCATCGTCCCAAACTGAAACTTTGTCCTCATTATACACTAACTGCCCATTCCCCTCAACCAACCTCTGGCAACCACAATTCTCTTTTCTGTCTCTGTGAATTTGATGGTTCTAGGGACTTCTTATAAGTGGAATCATGCAGTATTTGTCCTTTTGTGACTGGCTTGTTTCACTTAGCATAATGTCCTCAAGGTTTATCCAAGTTATAGCATATGTCAGAATTTTCTTCCTTTTCAGGGCCGAGTAATATTCCATGATGTGGATATACCACTTTTTTGCTTATCCATTCTTCTGTCAGTGGACATTTGGGTTGTTTCCACCTCTTGGCTGCTGTGAATGATGCTGCTGTGAACATGGGCAAACAATTATCTCCTTAGTTCTTTTGGATATATACCTAGAAGTGGGATTGCTGGATCATATGGATCATATTCTTTGTTCAACTTCTTGAGGAACTGCTATACTGTTTTCCATAGCAACTGCACCATTTTACATTCCCACCAACAGTGCACAAGGGTTCCAGTTTCTCCATATCCTCACCAACACTTGTCGTTTTTTCCTTTTTTGATAGTAACTATTGTGATGGATAAGTGGTCTTGGAGCCTTTAAAATACACTAAGATGCTGTGACTCTCTGGCAAGAGTTAGGATCTTTAGGGCCTCTGACACTTACTGGACCATTGATAGGCTCAGGAGTTCCCTGATTGCAGGTGGCAGAAAACCTGACCCCAGTAGTTGGGGGCATGTTGGTGCCTACACTTGAGGTGGACTTCAGGTTCTGCCTGAGGGAAGATCTTGAGCAGCAGGGTCACCTTGGAGCAGATGACAGGAAGAGCTGGGAGAACCGGTGTGACCCCGCCCTGGATGAGAAGCTGTGGCCAAGTGGAGATGACAGTGACAAGTGGAGGATGACAGTGATGAATGGAGTTGGCAATGATGGTACAGGAGCCTGAGCCCAGTCAGGATTCAGGTCTCTAGGTTGGGAGTTATTAAGTACCTTGAGTGTTCTAGAGAACCTGTGGGGAGAGTTCAGACAGTGGGGACTGAGGACCAGGGAATGGTGGGGGTGTGTGTGACATGGGATCAGCCCAGGTAGCTCAGCTTTCTGCCACCCTCATCACTTCCTGGCCCTCCAGTGCTCTCCAGTCCCACTGAAACCAAACAGGGGCCCTGAGGTCACATGACAAGGAGGGGCTGGGTCCTAAGGCTGCTGAGCCCCTCCCTGGTCATGAGCTCAGATAGGGCAGAATCTCTTTTACTTTTGTGAGTTTAGCTGTTTGTGTTCCATGTTCAATCACAAGGGGACTGCTGTAGAAAATGGGCTTTCTTCCAGGGGGGAAGCGGCCTGGAGGCCCCAAGGGTCAGGCACTGCCCTTTGTGGGGTGCTGGGCAGGTGGGGGCTGAGCTTCAGCCTTCAGGACCTCCAGTACCGTGGTCCCCTCTGCGGCTCTTGATCTGGCCTCAGGGCCTGTGAAAGGTGATGGGAGGGAGAAGGAGCAGTGTTTTCTCTGGATCCTGTGGGCAAATGCAGCTCACTTGCCTGGGGGGCCTCCAGCCTGGGAAGCCGTGCCCCCTGCCCCATCCTGCTGCCACCTCCCCTCCTGCACACGGATCTGTGTGTGTATGTGTGTACACGCATGCTCTCGGCCGCATTTTTGCCTTTGGTTCCCTCAGTCCAGGGGAGGCTGATCTGAGTGGGGCTGAGGGCCCAGGGTGGGGTGGCCACCCCCTCATGCTGCCCTTCTTGGTGATGAGGGTGGTGCCTCTGGGACCCAGAGGGCTCAGGGTGGCCTTGCCTTCTTCCACTGCCCTGAGGAGGGTAAGTCGGCTGGGAGGTTTCTTTTCCTTTCCCCCTTTTTATAAAGTGACTCTTTGGGGAAATTCAGCTTCCTGTGGACCTTTTGGTTTTCCCCACATCTGGAGGGAGTGATTTAAGGGTGCCAACATAGCACTTCCAACAAAGGAAACGTCCACTGAATTGAGTCAGGACAGGGGCTGAGAGCCGGGGCAAGCTCAGTTTGGTCTCACCCTTGACAGTGGGTGCTCCTCTGCTATGTTCTCAAGGTCCTGACAGTGAGCCTGTGCCGTGTCCCCCTTCCCACTGCTCCCTGTACCTGTGGGGTTAGTGGTGGAGCTCATGGACCTCTTTTTGCCCCTGAAGAAGCTGAAGTCTGCTGCGCCCAGTTACTGCCCCAGCTGCCGGTCCCCCAAACCAAGGTCTCAGCAGTGTGCCGCTTGTTAGGTGAACAGAATTAGATAAGGATGCTGATGAAGGGCACTGTTATGGCATCTTCCCTTTTTCAGTGTCAATTTTAGAATCTAAAGTGAGTCTCTAAACCATGGCCTAAGGGCCAAATCTGGCCCCCACCTGTGTTAGTAAAGTTTTCTTGGAACGCAGTAGCATTGTCCATGGCTGCTTTCACACTACGACTGCAGCGGAGTCTTTGCAACAGAGACTCTCTGGCCCTCAGAGCCTGGGGTGTTGACTCTCTGGCACTTTATAGATGAAGCCTGTGGTTGCTGGTCTGGAGTGTTGGGATGGGTGTGTTAGCAGAATTTGCTGTCCTGGGCAAAGCTCAGGCCTCAGACCCCTGGTCCCTGTGCTGTTGTGTGCAGCCCTGTGAGCCCTGGCAGACAGCTTGCCATCGTATCTCAGGGCTGGACTGAGACCTTGGAGGGTCCTTTTGGTCTGGCCCCTTCATATCATGGGTGGAATGTGTGGAGAAGGTGGCTGGCCCAGGATCTCATGATCAGCATAGATTAAATCGATCCTTAAACCTAGGGGCATCCACTCTGGGAATGCCTGTCCTCCCAGTTTCATGCAGACTTTGAGTGCTTTCTACCCCTCATGTGAGTCCCTGGGTTTCCCGGGAGCAGCTTTTCTCAGGCACAGTGTCAAGCCTGGTACAGCTTCCAGTGGGTCTGGCTTTTTTATTTGTGACCTTCTGGTAAACTCTGGAAACATAGTTGTGGGCCTGGGTGGGAAGAGCTATGTGAGTGTCCCTGGTAGAGCTGGGAGCGTGGGTGACTACCTCTGATTCGAGTCACACTGTGACTGAAGTGCCCCTCCCCCAACCACCGCTGGTCCCTCAGCCTCAGCTCCCTGGCTGTATGGCAGGGCTGGTGTCATCTTACGAGGGGGTTTGTGCCCAGGGAGTCAGTCATTCACACAGTGTTTTTGAATGTGTGCTTCATGGCATGAGGAACAATCAGGTGACAGTGGCTTCAGACAGATTCTTTTTGTGGAGACAGTGGGCAGTAGGCATCTCCTGCTCTCTAGGAGTGAGCACTCCGAGGGCAGGGCTGGGGCGGGGCGTAGCACGTGGTGAACCTTCAGAGCATCACAGCTCTGAAGAGTGCCACCTGTAGTTAGATTCTGACAAGTGCCATCTGTAGATGATTCTGAGTTAGACGCCAGCGGCCTGAAAGACCACTTGGCATGTCTTGGGCAGGCCTCCGTCACCAGGCTGTGGATTCTGGGTTCTGTCAGCAGAAACAGCATGATTTTGCTGTTCTTATCTTTTGGTGTTTTCTCCTTTTTAGAGTTGGATGGGACTGTTGAACTGCTGCAGGCTGGGCAGTGGGACCATGCAGGGGGAGGTCCGAGGGAGGGGGAAGTCCGAAGGGAGGATTATATTGAGGACATCGCAGAGCAGAGAGACTTTGGGGAGATGTTTGAGTCAGGGGCAGGCCACAGTTAGAAGAATGTGTTCCTTCCTCCCCTGGTTGTACTATTTTTGGTATTGGACGCTCACAGATGTCTGCTTGTTCCAGTGAAATATGCGCAGCTTACAGTGGATCTGGCAAGTGGGACGAGGGCAACCAGCACTGGTCGCCTGTGTCCAGCTGGTCTCCAGCCTGCTCTGGGGAGGGCACCAGGCCCATGTTTGCTCTCTTATCTCTGCACAGAGTACCCCCAGTCAAGGGCCTTGTGTGTAGAGCCACATGACCCCATCTATGATCTGTGCTAGCTCCTGAGAGGAAGTGGAGATGTGTTAAGGATTCTGGGGAGGCGTCTGGCCTAGAATGTAGGATTAATGCATTAATGGTATGTGGCCCTTGGCCCTCCCTGCTCTTAGCTCTGCCATCTGTGTCTCTTTGAGGAGAGTTCTTTCTTGTCATTGAGCGGATGAAGTTAATGGCCCTCCATGTGAGCCTGGGCCCTGACTCTGCGCCAGTGAATGGGGTCTGCAGTGCTCGGGTGTTCAGGGTGAGGCTCACAGGCTGTCACTGGAAGTTGGGCTGATGCCATGCCATAGAGGCACAAGGCTTTGGACCCCTTTATTCCCCAGGGTTTGGAGGTGACTCTTCAGGGTCTGTGCCCTAAAACCTTGGTTCTGATTACACTTCGTCCTGCACCTTCACACGGCCCCTGCCACCTGCCTCTCCTCTTCCTGGTTTTGGTTTCTCATGTGTGAATTCACTGAAGCCTGGATGCTTTCACGTGACAGAAATTGCCAGGTGTGTGACCTGCTGGGCACAGCTCAGCCTCGGCGAGTGGCTGGTCTGAGTGGATGTGGTGCCTGCCTCCATGCCCTCTTCTCAAGGCTCCTAGTGCTGTTCCTGGGGCTCAGCCGTGAGAGGGTGAGCACACTGAGTGGGTGTCCCTCTGCTGAAGAGCTCAGGTTAGGGGGGGTGAACTTGGGGGTGCTGCAGGCTGGTCACTGGAGGACACAGGGCCCAGGCCTGGGGCTGTGCAGCAGGAAGGTTTGCATTGGCTGACCTGGGGCTGGTTCTGAGCCAGCCTGCAGACCTGGGGAGGCTGTCCCCTGCCCTGTGGTCATGTGGGCACCCAATGGGCCTATCTCTGTCTCTCAGATAGCTGAGGGCTAGAGTAGGGAGGCAGGCCATATTGTTTCTAAACCCTCACTTGTATTGACTACACGCAGGCTGGGTGGCTGCAAAGTGCAGGACAGGACACAGAGTCAGGGGAGAGGGGGCTGGCTGTACAGTGGCACCATCCTCTGGACTTCAGTTTACTCCTCTGCAGGATGGCGGTCATCGTTATGTTGTGGGGTCTGTGCCTTCCTTTCATGCTGCAGCCCTAACTGTCTAGTAGAATAGTCGAGGCCTGAGGTGTCTCTGAAAGGTAGGTGTTGACTCCTCTATTGGAGCCATGGGCCCAGGGTCTCCTGGGTGCAGGCATCATAGACCCCAGGGCAGCCAGCTCCTCTGGTGCTCAAAGCTTAGGATTTGTGTGGACCCTTGGAGCCTGTTGACTGGACAGGTTAGTGGCAGGACTCAGTGGTGGCTGTACAGGGCTTTGCAGAGCGGGCAGGTTCCAGCGTAAGGAGCATTTCCCGTGACAGCCCTTGGAGCACGTTAGAGGTGGGGAATGTGGACACAGCTTGTGGGAAGACACTGCCAGCCTTAGGCAGGATGCAGCCTGGGAAGCTTTGTTTATTTAAAGTTGGGCCTCATGTTTTTTGTTGTAACTTATTAGCCTATTGATTAACCCTGTGGGCAGTGCAAGCCAGCCTCAGGACTGACAGGTGGGGTCAGAAGGCCCAGAGTCCGAGCTCTTCAAGCTGGCCAGTGCTGAACAGAAGAGTGTTGCTGCTCTGAAAAGCGGTCCTGGGATTGAAGGTTCTAGAGCGTGTAGCTTGTTTCCCCTTCCGGCTCAGTCATAGAAGAACATGACAGAAGTCAGATGTGCATGGCAGTTTCACATAGGTGTCCAGCAGGAGTCCTGAAGTCTGGAAAATTTAGGGGAAATTTAGAAAAGCAATCCTCATATGTCATCACTTTCACTCAGGATGTGCATGGAGAATTTGGTAACATGGAGTCACAAGACTGCATTGAAAAAACAGAACAAGAGTGGCGTCAGTCCTCCCACATGGGCAGATCCCTCAACAGGGCGGCTGGCCTGCCTGTTGTCAGCCCCCTGCACTGCCCCAACATGTCTGCACAGGGGCCGAGCACCCATCGCCCAGGAACTGAAGTGAAGTAGTGTGTGTGTGTCCTCTGCACACTGCGGCCACCTGACCAGTCCTCCCCAGACTCTGTGGCCCAGGCGAGGCCCTGGTAGCAGGGAGTAATAGGCAAGTGGGATGTTGACCTGTGGGTCCCTGTCAGCCCCAGGGATCTGGCCCAGAGCACCTGTCCTTAACCTTGGCCAGGCTGCAGCCAGGCCCCAGGTGTGACAGCCGTGTAGTCAAACATGCATCCCAGGTCTGGAGTGTCTGGCCCCGGTTGGGCAGTGTGGGTCCTGAGTGAAGAGTGACAGTCTCCTGGGTTCTAATCCCACCTACAGTCCAGGAGGGCCTGCTAGAGAAGGTGTGTTTCCTGGGACCCATAGGAAGAGTGGAGTTCCTGAGCCCAGGTTGGGTGGTGGGGAAGAGCCTGCACCCCAGGAGGCTGTGCTGAGGGAGAAGCCCAGTTCTCTCCCAAGAGTGACAGGACAGGTCGGAGGGTCGAGGAGGGAGGCCAGCACACAGCACCACAGGGCATTAGCTTCAGGAAACTGTGTTGTGCATCGTGTTGTGCCTGTGACTCAAACGCTCTTCCTTTAGGTCTTCATGGGCCTCTCCCTCCCCCATCCTTGCAGTCTCTGCTCAGAGGACTCCTTCTCCATGTGCCCCCAGCACTCAGCATGTCCCCTGAAGTGTGTGTGCTCCTATCCCAGGGTCTGGGGCCGCAGCAGCATGCTGTAGGAGTGTGGTGCACCCTTATCATATGAACATGCAGTGGGACCATGTTGAGGAGGGATACAGGTCCTGGGTGGTTCCCTTGTCCAGCTTGCTCTGCACATTCTGTTCTGTTGCTCTGAGGGCGAGAGTCCTGCTTCGGATTCAGGGTGCCATCAGCTCAGCTCCCTCAGCAGAGCCCTGCCCTGGAGGCTGTGACTCTCGACAGGGGACTCTTCTCAGTTACACATGTGTGATTCGCTCCCTGCTCTGTTCTCCAGCTCTGCCAGATTCCTTTCCCAAAAATAAAAGTTCTTGGCCTCCTTCTCACCCGCTTTATCCCAGTTCTCACCCCAGGGTGGTGGTGTTTCTTCCCAGAATGCCAGCGGTGCAGGCCCAAGGGTGGATGGCACAGCTGGAATGCTCTCCAGACCAGCTGTTCACAGCACCTTCCCTGTCATGGGCCTGGGCCTGGTGTGTTATGCTGATTTTAACATTTTTCTTTTTGAACTGGGTTCCCTTTTTTCCAAGTAAAATCAGCTTTAAAGCACCACTTCCTAAAGCAGCTGACGGGCCACTCTGGTGCAGGCCAGGAAGTCATACTGGATGGCCCATGCCGTGGGGGTTGGGCCTGGCTCTGCCCAGGAGCTGGTGGCCCTTGGGGTCCTGGGCAGTGTTCCCCCACTCCCAGGGTACTCCCAGCCCCTGCAGCCTGCCCATGGTGGGAGCACCCTGATGGCAGCATTGGGGTGCTTTCTTGGTCCCCTGGCCTGAGTCAGGACCAGTGACTAGGCTCCTTCCTGGGCATTGGCAAACCTTGCTGGGCTGCTGAGTGCTTTCCCAGGCAGGGGTTTTTGGATTCTGTGTTTATGGGCCCAACTTAGGAAAAAAGTTGGCTCAGAAGCAAAAAGAGGAAGGTCATTGAGTTTCCTCAGAGAACACTGACCATGCTGCATGCCCTGTGTTCTTGCTTCTGTGTCCTGGAGATCTGGGATGTGACAAGTGGCAGATGGTGTCGCCACTGTTTATCTTCCTTCATGGATGGGGTTTTGGGAAGCCCTATGTTTGGGGTGCCGGCATGTCCTTGGCAGAAATAGTTGACCTTTCAACTCTAAAGGTTTGCTCCCAGTTTGGCTGGTTGCTGGGTTTTCCGTGGTGGTATAGGGGCGGTGGTCCCCATTTGCAGAGTTGACTAAGGTTGGCTCACTCTGGATTCTTGCTGCCCTGTCTGCAGCACCACTGTCACTAGCACACCATGAAGTGAGGCCCACTACTTGCCAGTGCCTCCGCCTCCCCGGGGGTCTGCGCCCCTTGCCCCCCCTCACCTGGGATGCCCTCTGTCCCCTCCTGACTCACTGCTGTTGCACCCACAACCCATGGAAAGCGCTCTGTCAGCATAGATAGCTCTGTGGTCATGGCTCCCGGAAGCCTCTCTGCACCTGCAGACACGGGGCCTGCCGTGTGTTCTCGTGGCCCATCCCCGCAGGGTGGCTGTGTCTGTTCCCTGGGTCTGCTGCTTTCCTGGATACTTCATTCATCTCTCTCATCTCACTGGCTTGGGAGTGTGGGTCCTTAATGGAATACCCAGCCACAGTGATAGGGGCCAATCCCAGGACCTTCCTGTCTTACAGAGCTCTGGGACATTTGTGGCCTAACGTGGAGTTTCTGCCACCTTTATAAACCCCTTGTCTCGGCCACCTGGGCAATAGTGCTGCTCATTGCTGCTAGGGGACACTTAAGGATGGTGATGCGTGATTCACAGGGCTCTGGGGACCCCACTGCCCAGGCCCCAGTGTCCTCTCCTCGACTGCCAAAGGCCTTTCTTTGAAAGTCTCTTCTCTGGTATCGATGCCCTTACTGCCTCCCCTCCTTCCTGCCCACCAAGGGGCACACTCCTGGAGCTCAGAATGCTCCCCAAGGAGCATGTATGAGACAGCCTGGCACTTACCGGGCCTTTGCCATGAGCCTGTGCATTTGATTGGACCTTCCCTTTCTGGATCAGTGGTTTCTGACTTTGTTTTGCTTTTACGTGGTACAGCCAGCTCTTGGGCACCAGCCAGGCGTGTCAGACAGACCAGGGAGAGCCTGGGATCTTGCTCCCCCAGAGCACGTCCTGCTGAAGGCTGAGGCCCCTCATGTCCTGCCCCGTGACTCCTGTCCATCCTTGTCTGCTCCCCTGAGCAACTGGCACCTGGCCCAAGATACTCGGCCAGCCTGACCACAGACCTGAGGGAGGGCCCGGCTCTGCTATTCTGTGGGTTGTGTCTTGTTCTCCTCCACGATGACTGACCTTTCATGCCACTTCTGTGAGCCTGTCCCAGGGTGTTTCCCACTTCCTTTTGCACACCATATTATCTTACTCTTCCTAAGTTTGTGGTGGTGCTGGGCAAAAGTGGTATCTCTCATTTGTGTTTTCTTGGTGGCTTCTTATGTGTTTTAGCCACTTGTACTGTCTTCTCAGTCTGTGACTTATTTGTCCTCCTTTCCTGTTGGTTTGTGTGTCTTTTAATGGGGCTCACTCCAGCACCGACTGACTCCAGTGGCTCTCTCACTGGGTACCACCTGAGTGCTGTCTGCTGGCCGAGCTGGTGAGGACAGCATCGCAGTGTGGTCATTCCTTCTCCCAAGCATGACCCACTGCACTCCTGACAGAACAAGATTGCCTCACCTGCTGTGAGTTTTGGCCTGAGTTGGTGGCTGGAAGTTGTCCTGGTTGTCCCTGTGTGTAACGCTTATTCATACATAGGCTCTGCTCTGGGGAGTCAAATGTGTGTAGTTGGCAACCAGCTGGCCATTTGTCACTTTCTTGAGTGTGACCATGGACCCAGCTGGCCGATGACTTGTTAGGCTATTTTCCAGGGTCTTGGATTTGCTTCAGTTTATCTCAGTGACATAGTAGTGAAAAAAACATGCTTGTGGATTGGAAAATACGACATTCTCTATGGCCACTCTTGGTTCCCAAAGTTATTCCATTTACATAATGGCGTTTGAGCCTGTGCCAACTTCAGGGAGCAGGGGTGGTCAGTTAGGGCCACTGTGCCAGGCCATAGTAGGCACTGCCTGTCCCTGGGGCAGAACGGGAGCTCAGTGAGAGGTCCAGGCACCTGTACTGTACTGGCCTTTGCTGGGATGAAGATGTGCCATCCAGCAGCCTCAACACACATCTGCTTCCTTAAAGGAAACCCCCATCATCCCTCTGTCCTGCAAGGGTAGTTCCTGTTTCTACCTTTGTCAGTGTTGATCCCTCAAGGAGGAATCTGCTGACAGATCCTGCTTCGAGAAAACTGGACTTGACATGCAGTCCATGACTGGTCTGCAAATGTCATGACTGGAGGGATAATGGGGCAGCTGTTAAAGGAATCCACGACAGCCATCTGTGTGGTGAGTGCTTGGCAAGTTCCGTCTGAGGGGGTTTAGGCAAACCCAAGGTACTTATGGTGATACCCTCCACATACAGGACAGATGCGGAAACATGGGTGTGGCTAGTAGTCACGTTTTACTTAAACGAGCACTTATTATTACTATTATTGGCTTGTTACCACTTTGCAGAATATTATTTAGGGTGATCGATAGTTTTGGGAAAGGTTTTGTGGCTCTGATGGTTCCCTTGGTTTGCAGGATGGGGGTGCTGCCTTTGTCCAGGTCTGTCCTGTCAGCCATCCCTGGTGGGGCCTCCTGGAGTGCCCAGAGCTCTAGGCATCCTTTCTGCCAGTCTTTTACCTTGGCAGGAGAGCAGACACAGTGAGGTTGCATGGCCCTGGCTACCCCTGCCAGTGTCCATGGGGTTGAGGATGTAACCTTTCTGCCTTGAAAGGCAGGAACAAAGTCATTCCCATTTCACAGATAAGAAAACTGACCAGCTCAGGCATGAAGTCTGTCACCCAAGGCCACATGACTGGTTAGAGGGTGGTCTTCCTCACCCTCGAGGTCCTTGGCTACCTCTTGACCTTGCCTTCTTCTGGTGTCAAGATTTTGTTTGTTTGTTTTTAAAAAGAATGTTGCAATGCTTTATTTCCCAGCATTCAGAAACTTAGAGGCAGGAGCTGGAGGTCATGTGTGTGGCAGAGCCTGTTTGTGCTGTTCTGTATGTTGTTTTGGCAGCCTAATGCCTAATTGCCAGCTCAGTGTGACCAAGCCAGAGAGGGCCAGGTGTCTTACTTAGGTCACACAGCTTTTAAATGGCAAATCCTGAGGTTGAAGTGAATCTTCCGAGCTCAGCTCTGGGCCCTGAAACAGAAGTTTTGCTTTCGATTCCTAGCAGCTGCTGATAGGCCCAGTGTATGATTCCTGTTCTTAAGCCCTTGGTTCCCTGTCTCTTCTGGGACTGGTTGATTGATGTGGGAGCTGGGGAGGTGCACTGTTCCGATCTCCTGTAAGGAAAGGATGGGACACCTTCAGGCCCAGCCCTTCTCCCCAGCTCTGGGTTGGGTTTGAATGACTTGGGGTGATGTGGAGGAGAGGACACGGGATAGGGGTTTGGGGGAGGTGTTAGCACCTTTTGCCTTGTCATTCCTGTGTTAAGGCTGTGACTTGCACCTTGTATCCTCTTTAACCAGGCCCTGGGGCAGCATGCTGGTGTTGGGAGGCTGATCCAGCTGAGAGCCCCCAAAGTTAACCTGACCTCTTAGCTTGATTGGTTCTGGGTTCCTAGCCTAGAAGTCCAGAAAGGGTCTGGATTGTACCGTGCAGCCTCACTGCTGATTCATGAGACTGTCCCGCACCAGCAAGGCAGTTTTGTTTTCCTCTTCTAAATAGACCTTCTGGTCCTCCTTCCGCTGAGGCAACTGGCCTGGAGTCCTGCCAGGTTTTGCTTCTGTGATGGCGCAGATTGTAAGCTGCTCTGAAATCTAATTTCAGGCCTGAGATAATAAAATGGTTTCTTTAACTGGGGATTGATGAGTAGGAAGGCGAGAGACTTGACCTTTCCTTCTAGGTGTTTTATGTTGCCAGAGTGATGCTTGCTCACTTGGAAGACTTGGCATTATGGCCTCAGAGAGAGGCCACTGTGTTCCTCCGATGTCTGAGGCCAGGCTCACTGTTTCTCCTACACAGACCACCCTTCTAGTAAATTTTTAAAAAGTTGTTTTTTGTATCTGACCTGGTTTTATTTATTTTCAAGCCCAGGAAGACGTGCTCTGTCACCCACAGGAAATAGAGGAAACACTCCAGGTTTGGCGCATGGCTGGGTCTCCTCGGGTCTAGCCTGGTGAGCAGCTGAGTGGTTGAAGCAGCACTTTGCCAGGTCACCCCTCAGGAGGCACTGCTGGTGGTTGTTCTGGCACCATTCTCTCTGAGACTGCAAAACGCTGCTGGAGGCTCCTGCCTTATTCAGAATCTCAGCCAGTGTCATCACAGAGCCAGCACTTGAGGGCCTTCTGCAGGCAGAGGATGCTTCTGGATGAGGCAGGGTCTGCACCGCCCCTGGGGCTTGCATGTGCCTCTCCTCCCCTCAGACATGCCGCATGTCACACGCTCAGGCACGGCTGTCTCGGCTCGTGGCTGTCATGATCTGATGTTTGGATTGGCGGTGCTGAAAGGCACCTGAGTGTCTCCTGGCCAGTCTGGGTTGAGTCCTCCTTCCCTCATGGTGGGGCTCAGGCATGGCCCGAGCCTCAGTTTCTCTCTCTGTAAGGAGGTAGCGCTCGTACCTGCCCTGGAGGTTATGAGGGACTGATTGGAACGACAAATGAAGGGCCATGTGAAGGGGTGTCATCTGCTCATGGCTATCATGCTGAAGAGAGGGTTCACTCAGCCACGTCTCCACCCCCATCCAAACCCTGGACATCGTCTTTTGTGGTGTCCAAATCCCCGCCATCAGGTCAGGGAGCAGGTGTGCTGAGGAGGGGCCCCTCCAGGTGCCTGTAGGGAACTGTGCTCCTTGGCCCTCCTCCCCGAGCCCCGCTGCCCCACACTCAGGTCGGAAGGTCAGCAAAGGCTCTGTGTGCTGCGGAATCTTCCCAACAGCCTGGGCTGAGGAATGCGGGGCCAGCCTGCCCATCTCTGACCCTAGTGCAGACTCCCCCGAAGTGGCTGTGCAGAGGGCCTGGCTTCTGCCGGCTCAGCCAGGATCTGAGGGTCCCTCTTCCCCTCCCCTGTCACTCTGCACAGCCTGTCTCAGCATCCTAAAGGCTGGCCTCTCTGTTTAGGGACCCTGCCCTCCCCTCTCAGCTGCAGTGGGAGCTAATGGGGACATGAGTGAGCAGGAATGGCAGAACCCACCCTCTCCCATCTGGGGTCTCTTGCTGCTCCTCACCGCTTCCTGTTCTGTGCCCCAGCTGCCCAGAGCACTGGTTGACATGCATGTGAGGCCATGCACCTCCCCTCTGAATGCTCAGACCCTTCTCTCCCTGCCCCCTTTTCCTAGCCTGGCTTCTCTTGAGGTCTGTACGCCTCCCGTCCTTCTGGTCTTGGCTCAGTTCCCCTTCTCCCTCCCTGTCAGAACAGCCTCTCCCAGTGTCACTCTGTTGTCCACTTTGAAACTGTGCCAAAGGACCTTGAGTGGACAGGGAAGCATGTGTCTTGTTGGCTGCTGGGTCCCCACCTCCTGCCTCGGTCCTTCTGGCTTGCTTTAGTCCTTCTGCTACCGTTTTTTCTGACTGTTAAATCCTAGGCACTGTTGTTCTGAGATCACACCTGCCTAAAGGTGTCCGGTGTTCAGGTGCTGCTGGCTCAGGAAGTGGTGGAGGGAGAGGATTCCAGCTTGGCCTGAGCAGAGCTGATCCAGCTCTGAAGGCAAAGAAGATGCCAGAGGATGCAGTTACCTGCTCTGGTGCCCAGAATACTGGCAGATGAGTGTGTGGTGGCAGGAGGGGTCGATCTGGGCAGAGATAGGGAGTTGGAAATTTTTTGTGACCTTTAGTGCCAGGCAGCAGAGAGGAGGGATGAGGCCACAGTAAGGCAGAAAGACCTGGGGGTTGTTTTGGGGGAGGTCTTTGGGGATCCTCCTGCCCTGAAATAGATTTCTGTGTGGGGAGAGAGGCTTTACTGTGATCTCATAGGACAGGTCACCTCCTGGGGTCTCTGGGACTCTCCCCACCAGAAGGCACCTGTATGCTGGGACCAGGGCAGACAAAGCACTGGGAAGAGTGATCAGTGACCCAGCAGGCCTTTCCCAGGCTGCAGGGTGAAGGACATTGTTTCCCAGGCACTGGGTAGCTAGTGGGCCCCCTCCCTGTATCTGCAGGGCTGTTCAGCCATGGCCATCCTGCCTGCCCACTGGGTCACCTGGGTAGGTTAGAGATGGAAATATATGCCACGTTCTCTTCATTTCATCCTTCTGAGTGGGGCGTCTTGCTCCCATTTAACGGTCTCTGTATTTTTGCCCAAGATGAAGCCCCACGCTCTGCGTTCAGGGGAGCCCAGCCATCTCTGCTCTGGCCAGCAGCCTCGGAGGGGACAAAGGGATCATTATGCTGCCCAGAGCCCAAGCGAGCTCTGCAGAGCTACAGTACAGAGAGGGTGTTTTCTGGAAGGTGCTGGGCAGATCTTCCCATCACGGCCTGGTGGGCAGGTCTGCTGACAGTGTCCCCTTCTCATCTTCCTGGGCTCTGACCTGCATGTGACAGTCTCTTGCTTCTTTCCTTTTTTATTTCTTACACAAATCCCTGAGGTTATAGAAATGGTTTGTCTTAATTGGTACAGGCACCCCCACCCTATCCCCTTCCTTCTCAGTTACCCTCACAGTCTGGTTTTGATGCGCAAGATGAAGGCAGCCTGCACTCACCTCTGCTTGTCCATGTCGGCTTTAGAAACCACACCGGATCAGAAGCAGCAGTGTGGGCCAGCCTGCTCTGTTCGGAGGTGTTGGCAGCTGCGCTTTTCATTTTGTGGGTGGGAAGGGGTCTTAGGAGGAACTGCTGGGTGTGGGGGGGAGCATGTACTTATTGTAGCCTTTCCCGGCTGATGGAAGCCCAGCTGAGGCCAGCACACAGGCACTTCCTACTGGGGGTTTGGGGAGAAGGGGCAGGAGGGACAGCTGCTCCAGGGAACAGTTTGCGGGCTTGGTGGGGGGCAGCCTGATGCTGGAGAAGGGCACCCTGAGTGAGAAAGGGGAAGCTTCAGAGAGAGCCATTCATTTCCAAGTGTGTCCTCAGTTATGTGACACCTTCTGGCGCCTGCATGCTGCTGTGTTCATGACATAATAATAACATTTCAGATAACTGGAACCACGTGCTCCAGATCTCAGCCGTGTGTTCCCTACTGCATGCAGACCCCCCCTCCTGTGAGCACCAGGGGCGTCAGTGCCCCAGCAGCACTGGTGTGATGGGCACTGACATTCCATGCCTGAGTTAGTACTCTGCATGGCTTAGGTGGAGAGTCCTCACCTCCACTTTCTGAGGCCAGGGGTAAATGGTGTTTCAGAAATAGTAGATTAGTCGGGGTGATTTTTTTTGAACCATAGCCGATTTTATAAGCCCCTTCCCAGTCGGACTGTCATGGCTATGCCCCATTTGGGGCAGCTCCTGGTGAACCAGTGAGTCACGGACAGGGGCGTTGGCCCTTTCTGGGCGTGGATCCCTCTCAGACACCTAAAATTGTGGCATTACCAAAGAAATGTGCCACTGAGAGAGTGAATAAAATATTAAAAAGAAGTGTGGGACCTAGGAACAAATTTATGATGTTAATGTGTTAAGTGATGAGGCCTAGCAGTGGATCTAACTGCTGTATTTTGCAATAGTGGTAAGCAAAAATGGCGTTTGAAGACAGCAACAAACTATCATTTGCCGAGCTAAAGCATGTCAGAGAGTTGATACTGCTCATGATGCTGTAGTTTGTTGCCTACCTTTGTAACTGAGGGAAATGCTAAGTTATAAGACCCCAAATTCGAGCCTGGTCCCATGTGTTTCCTCTGACGTGGGGCCCTCAGCACCTGTCCTGGGCATTAACCTCTGTAATCTGCTGTGATAGATGAGGAAGCTTCCTGGGCTCGGTCTCAGGACTGGGGCTTTTTGGAGAGGTGTGTGGCCCCATGGCTCTGGCCAGAGCCTCTTGTGGTGCTAGAACATCAGAGAGGGCTTGGGGAGGTGGGGACAATCACGAGCTAGCACCAAGGGCCCCAGGGCCAGCCTGGGACAATCTGAGTATCAGGATAATTAAGGACTGTAATACATTTGAGACCATTGCAAAAGACAGCCCATGAGTCTGTCTATATTAGGGTTCTCCAGAGAAACAGAATCGACAGGAGTGAGCGTGAGAGACTTACTTTAAAGAATTGGCCAATGTAGTCGTAGGGACTGGCAAGTCCAAAGTCTGCAGGGCAGGCTGGCAGGCTGGAGACCCAGGGAAGAGCTGGTGTTGTATCTGTGTGAAGGCAGAATTCCTCCTTTTTCCGGAGGATCTTGGTCTTTTTTTTTTTTTTTTTTTCCCCTTTACAGCCTTCAACTGATTGGACAGGGCCCACCGACATTATGGAGGATAATCTGCTTTACTCAGTCTACCGATTTAAATGTTAATCTCATCTAAAAAATGTCTTCACTGCAAAATCTAGGCTGATATTTGACAAACAACTGGGTTTCATGGCCTAGCCAAGTTGACACATAAAATTAACCATCACACTACTGATGGAAGCATGTAAATAAATTAGTGGGAAAAGAGAGGGCTCCTGAGCATAGTGGAATGCTGAGGCTGGATAGGAACTGCGTTTTACAGTCACCACTGTGAAGCTGTGGATGGTGGGCCTGGCTGAACCTGTGAATACGGAGCAGGCATCTGCTGTGAGCTGCGCTGAGAGAAGGTAGACTGAGCAGGTTGGCCCTGCCTGGGTGATCAGAGTTACAGTCCCATGAGGGCAGACAGACCCCTTGGAGGTGGGGGGAATGTGCCGCAGAGGACAACAGATATCTCCAGGCATGCAACTGGAGCACAGTGTGGTTCATCACACCAGGCAGACCCAAAATGTAGCGTGCTCTAGTAAAGATAGGAGGGGGCTGTATCATCCAAACATGCCAGTGTCCTAAATGTCAAAGAACAGCCGAGAGGCCTCCAGATTAAAGGTGGTTGATGAGACGGGGTAGCTCAGTGCTGTGTGCTGTTCTCCCCCCTATGGGGAGAGCAGTATGAGGTCACCACCAAGCCGGGGGCAATGCGGAGGGTAGACAGTAGTGCAAAGTGTCCCGTTGATAATGAACATAGTAAAGCTGGTGGCTGTCATGTGCCTTACTCCCAGGAAACACACTGAGCATTCAGGGGTAAAATGCAATGATGTCTGCAGCTTTCTTTCTAATGGTTCAGGGAAGCAAGTGTGTGCACCTAACTTTGTATGTAGTGGTGTGTGTGGGGCAGAGAGAACCCACACACTTGGGGATTGGTGGGAAAAATTTAACAGCAAGTCAGCGTGGGGTTTAAAGGTATTCAGGTGTTCGTGCTGTTGCAACTTTTCTTTGAGTTTGGAATTATTTCCAGATCATGTCTAGGAGAGATGTCCATTCAGGGGGGCATTTATTCCCTGCTCTCACCTGCCACATAGTGTGGTCAGGGCCAGCTCGCGTCTCCTCTCTGCAGGTGTCTGAACCCTGACTTGGGTGACCTAGTACCAGACCATCAGCCCTAGAGACCAGCAGTGATGAGACATCCTCCCTCCTCCTGAGACTCACCTTCAGGTGGGGAGAGACCAGCCCAGCACTTCAGTCAGGAAGATGCCCTCATCTGGTGGCAGGGGTCTGAGTGAGTGTGCCCTGCCAGAAGCCCTTCTGAGGAAACCTCGGTTGAGGAGTCAGCCGTGTGGGTCCAAGGAGGAATGCCTTGGACAGTAGCACAGGGGTCGCAAGTGCTTGGTCTGAGTATCATAAAGACTGTCACTGAGGGCCCCCAGGGCTTCAGGGTACGACTTGACGATGCTTGTAAGAGTCCTGGAGGGACTCTTCTCGCTTACATCTGTACTCTCTTCTTACCTGGATTCACAGTTGGTTCAGCAGAACTTCAGCTGCCTCCTGGTTTCTGGGACACATCACCTTTAGGCAAATATACAGTGCTTATCTTGTCACTTTGAGCTGAAATCAGTCGCTTTTGTTTTTAGGCAGGTGACAAGATGTTCTGTAGAAAGGTGGCTGATGGTTTCAGACTTCTGGCTCATTGGCACTTTCAGGGCGAGGCTCTCCTCCAGCAGACTGGTTAATGAAAGCAGATCTGCAGAGACAGGAGTGACCTGTGCAGCTCTGGCTCAGGATGCTGGCCAGCCCGTTGAGGATGGTGACAGGAGCGTCCAGAGCAGCATGACTCCATTGATGCTGAAGGAAAGACAGTGAGGGGAAATGAGACATCCTTAAGCAGTAGAGGGCGCACTGCCTCCTTATTTGGGGGTCAGTTCTGGGTTCGGGTATGTGCTCTGCTGCTTTCTGAGCTGGTGACTTTGGGCAAAGCTGCTGGCTCCCCTGGGCCCCAGTTTCCTCATCCTCTTGAAGGTGGTCTTTAAAATGTGTGGCTTTGTCCACAGGAGGTCCTCACAGTCAGGCTCTTGAGGGCCAGTGAGTGCCAAGCCCCTGGCAGAACACATACGCCTCTCACCCTGAGAGAGACCAGCATTGCTGCCCTGCCTGCTCTGCAGGAGAAACCCAGTTTGGTGACATTTCTCTTTGGGCTGTTTGCTCTGAGGGGAGGGCATCTTTCTGGGGAACAGTCAGTTGGTGGATCTTGGGGGACACCTGTGCATGACGTAACCCAAGAATAGGGCTAATCTTTCTGTGTGATGAGAGCCAGGTGGCAGCTGATGTGCATGGAGAGGCAGCCTGGGCTGAACTTCACTCACTGCTCACCTGCCGGGGGCTCTCAGGCACATTTCTCAGAACTCCATGGAAGGCAGAGGGTGGTTAAGGCTACCCAGCCTGTAGATCCTCTCCAGTTGGCTCAACAGTGCTCAGAAGGGACCGTGCTCACCACCTAGCAGGCGCAGCAGACAGAGTGCCCATCGAGGGGTAGGCCTGAAGCCAATGGCTGGGATTACAGCTGGATGGTCTGCTGGGCCCTGCCCCCCTGTGCTCCAGTGGCTCTTTAGTGTCCAGAGTCTGAAAGTCCAAGTTGTTCCCAAGAAGGTCTATTCTGTTTGTCTGGGTGATAGAGGATCTTGTTCCCGAAGACTGACACCTATTGGAGGCCAAGTGAGGATTGGAAGGGACCAGACCGATCCGTTCCTGGCTCTGTTAAGTGATGAAACCTGAGCGCCTGACAGCCACATGGGTCCTCATTGTGGAGATGCTCTTTGGGTGCAGGACTCAGGGCAATGTTTGGTCCCAGGGCCTCCCTGTGGGTCTAGCACAGCTCGGCCTCAGCCAGGTCAGGTTCTGTTTCTCAAAAGTTAAAAATGTGCTGATTTCATACAGCCTGCTCCGTGTCAGACCCAGTGAGGGTGAGGACTTCCTTGGGACATGCAGCTAGTGACTAGGGGCCCGTATCTGAGCCAG
Source organism: Camelus ferus (assembly GCF_009834535.1). NCBI lineage: Eukaryota > Metazoa > Chordata > Mammalia > Artiodactyla > Camelidae > Camelus > Camelus ferus. The sequence goes on from NC_045717.1 coordinate 16,056,960, forward strand.
CCACCTGGCTACTCCAGGCTCTGTCCCCAAACTGCAGGCTGCCCCCAAGCCCAGCTCCATGCTCATCGCCCACCTGTGCCTCCAGGGAAAGGAAGACCATGGGCTGAACTCTGCCGGGTTGGCTTTCTGAGGCCTTGCTGCCCAGCACACTCACCTCACACGTGTTTGTCACATTTATTCTGCTCTTCTCCTGCCCCCTACATTAGAGGGCAGGCCGAGCCCTGGGCCTCATCAGTGCCCACCCCCTGGTGTCAGCAGTGGCATATTGCCAGTGACCAAGGGACCTGTGGATGGGTCCCAAGCCCTAGGCAGTCTTTTCTCAGATTTTGATGCTTCTTTGAGACTTTTAAAGTTTTCTAGCTCAAAATCTCAGAGCTGCTAGAATGAGAGAGGTTACCCAGCTCTTTGGGGAGGTTGGTTTGTCCAGACGTTTCTCCAAGCCTCCAGGATGTCTCTGGAGCTCTCTGGAGGGATATCCCTGGGGGGCCATCGCCCAGTTGTCCAAGGCCACGTCTCTGAACTGACATTGTGGTAGAGGCAGCCTTCACCACCCAGCTGCCCGAGAGCTGGTTCTCTCAGAGGCAGTTGTTCTTCCCTGGGACCCCAGCTAATGAGTGGTGAGGTGTTTGTGGCAGGATCTGCATGGTGGGGCCTACTCTGTATTCCTGGGCATTTAGGATTTATTCCAGTGCAACAGTGAAAGTGGAAGAGGGTTTGAGCATGGCCTGGAGCTGACCCCTGAGGTTGGTCAAAGGCTAGTGGAGTGGAGAGGTGCCTGGACTTGGAGTGCCTGAGGTGACACAGTGGGATGAATACCAGGTGAGCTAGGCTAGGGAAGGTGGTCCCTGACCTGGCAGCTCCTAGGTTGCAGGTCACTTGTCTGTGTGAGAAGGAGGTGCAGGAGAGTGACCCTGCCATGGGTACTAGCTGGAGGCCACGGGATGGGGTGGAGGAATCACCCCAAAGGGAAGAGAAAGCCAAGTTCTTAGCCATTGCTTTTATTTGCCTGTGATTTGTATCTGCATCTCCTGGGACAGGTTTGTGGTGCTTTGCAGGAACAGGTGATGAGGTAGAAATGTGAGCTGAGCCTGGTGCTGAGATGCAGAGCATCTGGGCAGCCAGCATCCTGGGCTGTTCCCTGGATGACCCAGGCAATCTAGGTCATGCCCTTAGCTTCCTCCATGGGAAGAGTCTCTCCTCAGCACTGCTGTCTCAGGGGTCGGGGGGTTGTCATGTTGCCCCCCGGCCATGGGTGGAGGATAGGTTTCGGCAGAGTGAAGTTCAGTGCCTGTTGTGAGTTTTAGCGAGCAATTAAAAAGAAAAACAAAACACCCCACCTAAGGCTCATACTCCTGGTGAGGCACGTCAAAAGAGCATTGGTGCAGGATGCCCATGTGCTTTCTTGCCATGGGGACAGGGGGCTGAGTCCAGCATGTGGACCTGGCCCCTCTGCAGGCTGTGCTCAGTGCTGCAGGCTGTGTGCACTGGGGGCGTGCATCAGGTACTGACATGGGGCTGCTTCTTAATTTTTCTATTTGAGGAAAGGCAGATGGAAAAGATGAAATAATAATGAAGCAAAGGTGTTGAAAAAAGGGCCCGGTGCAGGCGTGGGTTGCACAGCTCAGAGAGGTGGCAGGGGTTGGTGGCTCACAACAGCCATGCTTCCCTGGAGGCAAGCCTGGGATGTGCTGCTGGCAGCTGTGGATGGAACAGAGCTCAGCAGAATAGAAGCACTTTAACGTGAAGAATTGTTTAGCAAATGTTTATCTCATCCTATTACCGTGGGGTCATGTGCGTTTCATAAAGAGTTTGGATAAATTGTGAAATTGGTATATGATCTAATGGGTCAGTGACCGAGCATGAGCTATGTGGGGACCCCAGGGCTGGTCCTTCTGTGAGGTTGGGATCAGTTCTGCTGGTGGAGTGGGGTCCCAAGCCCTGCCCTGGGACCTCCAGCAGCCTTGTCCCATCTCTGTACCTCATTTTTTCTCAGTTGTAACAACGGGAACCCTGATATCTGAGTCGTTGAAGATGGGAGTGGATTTTGTGATGAGAGGCTGGCTGTCCTCAATAATACAAGTCATCTTGAACACAAGTTCAATTTGACTGTGATTTCCATGGAGAGCCAGTGCCCAGTTAAGTCCATACAGCCCCCATCCAGTCAGGGCTCAGATGCCCCCCCCCCCCCCATCTGAGCGTAGCACATGCCAGACCCTGCCCTGCAAGTCCTTTTTCTCTGCCTATACACTGATGTCCCTTGTCCTCTGACTTGCCCAGTGCCCCGTCTGTAGATGTACTGCTTTGGGCACCTGGAGTGGTCATATCTGCTGACACACAGGGGACACAGGGGACTAAGCAGGGGTGTGGTCTTGGTTCCACATAGCCCAGGCCCAACTTTAGCTTTATCAGTGTGTGAGCTGTCAAGCAGCATGTGCTGCAGCTCAGGGTGAGGCGCAGGTGTCAGGGGCCAGGAGGACACTACCTACCCACCCCACAGGGGTTGTGAAGCTGGAACCCGACAATGTCTGCAAACCCTGCAGCATCTGGGTGGTCAACACCCAGGGAGTGTCCATATTCGTGTCCAGAGAGCAGGCAGATGTAGGAATCTGAGAGACCCTTCATTGGGACAGGGGTTGGGCTGATGCTGGACTTGACAGTTTCCTAAAGCTTCTTTTTGGGGAGAGGAGAGGGAAGTTGGTAAGAATTGAGATTTTCATAAAATAGAACTATTTTTAAAAAGATAGGGGGAGATAGCTGTGACACCAAAGAGCAAGCCCCATAAGATAAAAAAAATTGATGTTCCACCTCACCAGAATTAAGAACTACTTTTTGAAGGATGCTGTTAAGAGAATGAAAAGACAAGCCATGGACTGGGAGAGAATCTTTGCAAAACTCATCTGATAAAGTTCTTGTATTTGGAATATATGAAGAACTCTCAAAACACAGTATTAAGAAGATGACCCAGTTTTTAAAAATACATCCAAAATTTGTATAACTTCACCCCAAATATATAAGGATGGCAGATTAGTCCATGAGAAGATTCTTCACGTCATTAGTCATTAGGGAAATGCAAGTTGAAATCATGAGATACCACTTCACGCCTATGAGAATGGCTAAAATAAAAAACCTGACAACACTAAATCCTGACATGGATGGGGAGCAGCTAGAACTCTCCTTCATTGTTGGTGGAAATGCAAAATTGTGCAGCCACTCTGGAATACAGTCTGGCTGTTTCTCGTGAAGTGAAGCATACATTTACTGTAGGACCCAGCAGTCTTACTCCTGGGAGTTTATCAGAAATGAAAACTCATGTCCACACAAAAACCTGCATGTGAATGTTTATAGCAGTTGATTCATTCGCTTTCACTGGAAATGACCCCAGTGTCCTTCAGTCTGCAAATGGTTGAGCAGATTATATAGTATGGTGGTTTAATAACTCAGCAGTAAAAAGGAATGAACTTTGGTGACAGCAACATGGATGAATCTCAAAGACATTATGCTAAGTATTATGTGATCATCTGAATTGGGGCCCTCAATACATGTCCAGGTCTTAACCCCTGGAGCCTGTGAATGTGACCTTATATGGAGAAAAGGACTTTGCAAATGGGATTAAGTTAAGGAAGTTGATATGGAATTATCCTGGATTATCTGGATGGGCCCTAAAAGTGATCACAAGTGACCTTATAGGAGAGAGGCAGAGAGAGATTTAACACAGACAGAAGAAGAGAAGGCGATGTGACTACGGAGGCAGAGGTTGGAGTGATGTGGCCACAAGCCAAGGAACACCTGGAGCTCCCAGAAGCTGGAAGAGGCAAGGAATGGTCCTCCCCAAGAGCCTCCAGAGGGAGCACAGCCCTGCCAACAGCTTGATTTTCGGCCTAAAGATACTGATTGCAGACTTCTGGGCTCCAGGACCCAGAGGATACATTTCTGTTGTTTTAAGCTACCAAGTTTGTGGTGATTTGTTGCACAGAGACAGGAAACTAACAAACAGTATGATTCCATTTATGTGACCTTTGAGAAAAGGTGCATCTGTGGGGACAGAACACAGATTGGAAATCCCTAGGGTTGAGGGGAAAATTGGAGTACAGGCAGGCACGTGGGAATTCCAGCAGAAAGGAGGGTGACCTGTCTAGCTCTAGCTGTGTTAATTTGCTAACCCAAGAAGAGCAAACAAGAAAGGTGTCAGGGCCAGTTTTAGCTGATTTGTATCTGTTTTTCTAATCCTCAAGATTTATTTAAAATTTTTCCCTAAGCTTTCTGTGCACGTCCACAGCTTTAGATAGAAATACTTGCTGTGCTGGCCACCACGTGGGTCCTCATTTACACCTGGCTCATGGCCTTTACGTGTCCCTTCACATAATAATGAATAGTGCTGCCATCCTCCTCCTGGCCAAGGGGAGGGGCTGCTGGCCCGCCACGCCCTTGCTCTGCTGTGACCTCATCAAGTAAGTGTAGAACCTCTGTGTGTCTGCCTGGGTTTCCCAGCTCAGCCCTGGGCTGGCCATGCCCACTAAACTAATCTGGGGTTGTGGCCTAGGCCTTTCTCCCTGCCTGTGGTTCACAGAAATCGCCCCTCATGGTCCCAGAAACTGTCTAAACTCTCCACGGCCTCAGCATCCCACTTGGAACCTGCCAGGAAGTTGCAAGGAGAATTCCTGAAAGGCGTTTCCCAATCGTCTGTGCTTTACTGGAAATTGGGGGACAGTTGCCAGGAGGTCGGCAGCCAGGCCTTTTCTCAGGACTTAACCTCTCCCTTTGCTGGCCACACACTGCTCTGGAGAGGATGGATCCCAGCTCTGCAAGATCGGCTCATAGGCTTCATTTATGCTTTGTAGAATCAGAAAGACAAACTCTTTACGGAGGAACAGAAGCCTTCCCTTCTGTCATTTTCCACAGGCACCTCTGCGTTATGGGGGTTTCAGGCCACAGGGAGCGTGCTGCCCAGGCGCAGATAATACTGTACACAGTGGGCACTTTAGGATGCTCCCCAGGCTCAGCTAGTGGCAGGCATCCCGGGTCTGTGTCCAGGTCTGCCCTATTCTCAGTGGTCCTTCCACCTCTCCTGGCTCCATCCCTCTCCCCAGATGATGCACCGGCTCTGCGCTCACCATCCTCACCCCCTGTCCATCTGTGTGCCCAGGGTTAGGGGTGTCTTGTACTTGTCCACATTTTATTTTAAACCTTTCACATGGGAATGTTCATGGGTGGATGGGACAGAGATGAGAGTAACGATTGTCCCCTTTCTGTCACTCAGTCTCACCCTGTGAGCTTTGACCCGTCTTGCCTCCACTCTTCCTTGTGCCCCCGTCATCCCCGTTTTTGTTTGCTTGGTTTTGCTGGAGCATTTTTAGAACAACCCCAGCTATCTTTTCATTTCACCCGAGGCTTTTTCAATGACTGTGTTGAATGTTAGCAGATGCAGACTTGTGTTTTTTAGACGTAGCCTCTGTGCAGCTCCGTGAGAGTGCTCAAGACCCGGCCCCAGCCCCCTTGCTGGCTGTCTCTGCAGGTTCCTCACTGTGAGTAGGACCAGTGACGGCCACACAGAGCCATGCGCGACATTCATGTCAAGTCTGTGGTCATTTATAGCACTCCGCTCGTCTTCCCCTTGAGCCATTCATCTGTTGAAGAAACCAGTTCATTGGTCCTGTGGAATTTCCCACTTTCTGCTCTGACAATTATTGTCCTCATTGCTTTCTGCCCGGCAGCGTTTAGCTCAGGGCTTCTCGGCCTTGGCTCCTCTGGCGTCACTCTGTGGTGGGACCATCCTGTGCACCGTGGTGTGTTGGGCAGAGTCCCTGGCCTCCACCCCTGGCGACCAAGCCACAACATCCAAAAATGTGTCCGGACATCGCCAGTGTCCTCTGAGGCAGAATCACCCAGTTGAGAACCACAAGTGTAACTCGATGCCTTACCCACTGCACTTCCTATAAACTGGTTGCTAGACCTAGAGGTGGATTTCATAAGCCACTTCCTGTTGTTTCATCCTCGACTGTGCTCTTCTCTATGGGGAGAGATAAGGGGATTTCAGCCACTGCGAGGTTCCTCCTTGTCCTCATCCCATCTTAGGGAAGACGGGTCTCAGGCCAGTGTTCACTCCTTCTCCCTCAGGAACGCCTGTTCCCCTGACCGCATCTGTCCTGTGCCCGCCCCATTTTTTTCTTACAGATATCAACATCTTCATTACACGGATTTCCTCATCCAAGTTATGTCCTCCTGTTGAGGGGCTACCTGGGGGCCGAGTGACTGCAGGGCGTGGACGCCCAGGCCCGGCTCTGTTTGAGGCCTCCCTGCTGCCCACCTCTGCCAGGCCTCCCAGCTCAGCCCTGGGCTCTCAGCTAAAGCACGGCACCAGCAGTGACACTTGTCTCAAGAGGCTCCTGGTCTCATCTTCAGTGCACCGCTAACAGGAGATGCCATTCTGCTACGCAGGGGCCTGACAGGGCCAGCGTGGGGTTGGTGCCTGCAGCTCAGGAGGCACTGCCCTGCGCAGCTTGGCCTCGGAGGAAGGGGTGCCCTGTGAGCCTGCATTGTGAGCAACACGAGCCCTCAAGAGGGTCTGAGGAGACTAAGCACATCGTGTGTGATGTTGCCTGCCTGAAGTGTAGCCCACACAAGTACCAAGTGTGACGAGCATGGAGAGTTGTGTTGTGCCTGGGGAGCGTCCTGGGAAGTTACATTACCCGGTGACTTGCTAGTCACAGTTGGGGACCGACCCAAAAGCCACCAAGGATACAGAGAAGTGGACAGTGCCCTCGCTGATCTATTAGGCCCTCCTGGTCCCCAGACAGGTAGACGAGGTAACAGGGTGGCGGGGTACCCCTAACAAGTGGTGTATCCCTGACCCTGTGAGCAGACAGCCCCTGCAGGGAGCAGCCAGCCAGAAGGCAGAGAAGGACCGTGTGCATGGTGAGCCCACGCACTGCCAGGGCACCCCAGTTGCCGGGGGCCAGGCCAGGCCAGGTGGGTCTAGAGGGCAGTCCTCGCTGCCTGCAGTCCAGCTCAGGTCTCTGCTTCATGTGCCTCACCACTCGCACTGTGCCCCTTACTTATTCCTTTTCATGTGCAGTCACGGCTACGTGGTGTCCTGTGTCCCGCTGTCTCACTCTGCATGCCGTGTTCTGTGAGGCATGGCCTGGGACCCTCGGGGCTCAGAAAGTGTCCCCCGAGTACAGTCCAACCAGGACAGGGATGCACATTCATCACATCCAGCAGGCAAATGTCTATCTGTTCCATGCCCTTAGAGCTGAGGTGTGGGGAGGTCAGGGTCAGCTCTGGCACTAGAAGGCCACGCCCTCCCAGTTAACCTCCTGCGGTGGGTCAGACGGTGTTGAGACCCTAGGACAGTCTGCTCCCCTCTCCCTCTCCTCATCCTTGCACCTAGCTGCCACCCATTTAGTGCTGCACATCCAAACCCTGTGTTTCATTATTGTTATTTATGCCTTAAACTGTCAGTTATCTTTTAGAGAAACATAATGAGAAAAAGGTTTCATATTCATACATGTTCACCTTAACTCGTTGCTCTTCGTCCTTTATGCAGATCTACCTGTCCATCTCGTGTTACTTTCCCTCCTAAGGAACTTCTAGAACCTTCCATGTAATACAGATCTGTTACTAACAGATTCTCTCAGCCTTTGAACAAGTCTTTGTCACCTTCTCTTTTCACTGAATGTGAAATCCTAGGTTGACAGTGTTCTTTCCTCAATATTTTAAAGATGTCCTTCCATGATCTCTGATCTTGTTTCTAACACTTGGCCTCTTGAGTCTTATCTTTGCTTCTCGGTTTGTGGTGCCTCAATCAGCAGCTGCACTGATTTGCTTACATTGTGCTCCAGCGTGGTTCTTTGTTTCCTGCTGGAGCTTCTTAGATCTGTGGATTTATAGTATTCATCACATTTAGGAATTTGGGGACATTATTTCTTTGGGATTCCAATTATACATGTATTGGATTTCTTAGTACTCGTCCACATTTCACCAAGGCTTGTCATCAGATTCACTGATCTTTTCTTCCACAGTGTCTAATTTTAATCCTGCCCAGTGAGTTTTTCATCCAGATACTTCATTTCGCAGCTTAAGAAGTTCCATGTGGCTCTCCTTTGTTACTACATATTCCTCTTCTCATCAGTTCAAGTTTCCCTTTAAGCCCTTGAATATTTTAAATAGTTGCTTTAAATATTTAGAATAGTTGCTCTAAAGTGGATCCTTTGTCTGGTAATTCCATCATGTCTGTCCTTTCTGAGTTTGTTTCCATTGACTGATTTTTCTCCTGGGTTAAGGGTCACATTTTCCTGCATCTTTCACATGTCTGGAGGTTTGGGGTTTTGTATGCTGAGTGTTGTAGATTCCATGGGATTGTGTGCTGGATTTTGTTGTCTCTTCTTGAAGCATGTTAGTTCTGCTGGCTGCTGGCAGGCAGTTTGGTTAACAGTGGATCAGAAGCTTATTTTTGAGATTTCTTATTAAGGGGAATAGAAGAGAAGCCTTTACCTGAGGACTAGTTTAGCTCCACTGTTGAGTGGGGTACAGAAAGGATGCCTCTGGGCTGGCTGCGTATGGCATCTTCCAGCCCATGTTCCTGGACTTGGGGCCCCACCTTGGGGAGAGTCCTAGAGTCTTCCTGGGCAGCAGCTTGAGGTTCTGTGCAGGCCCCAGGAGCAGTCCCTCTGCACTGCCCCTACCTTCATGGGCTTCTGCCCACATGACCAGTTCCTTCAGCCTCCCCGGCCCAGGGTCCAGAGGTTCCTCCAGGCAGTGATCCAGGCAGTCAGAGGCTCCCTTGGCCATTATCCGTTCTTTCAGGCATCTCTGACCAGTGCTGCCTGCATTCACTTTGAAAGCATTGTTGAGTGTTTTGTCCAGCACCCTAGTTGTCGCCAGTGAGCACTTGTCTGGTTCCAGGTAGTCTGTCTGGCCCTGATGTAGGCACTTGCTTGTGAAGGAACCAAGAGGATTCTATGGGACAGCTGTCTATCTGTCCATTCACCTTTCCATCCATCTAGCCTTGGCTCGGGTGGCCTTCCAGTGGTGGCAAGGCCAGCCCCTTCTAAGTGGAGTGGGGGACATGAATCACCGGCCTGAACATCAAAATCTCCAGACAGAAGGCTGGAGGTGACTGCAGCAGATCTGGCTGTGTCCTCCTGGGGTCAGCCTACAAGTCCCTGAAGGGCTCAGAGAAAGGAGGCTACCAGTGTGTGTACCACCCAGAGCAGAGAACCTGCACCTTTGAGGTGACAGGTGGGGTTAAATCCTGGCTCCTTGTGGGTTTGGGTGAGTCACTTGATCCTCTGTGATACTTGAGGCTTGTGGTGGAGTTTAGCGATAATAAGCCTAAGATGAAGCTCTCAGCCCATGGCCTGCATGGTGTGTTCCTAGATGCTGTGTTCCCTGGTCCCGTGGTGTCCCCTCCATCCTCCTCAGGATGGCTCTGGGTCCCGAGCCTTCATCAACCATGGAAGCTATCAAGGGAAATGCAGGTGTGCTCTTTCCCGGGGATTCTGGATGTTTGGCTTTCGATGTGCGCTGCCTGCAGGAGTTTAGAAGTTGCTGGCCTGGGGCCTTGAGGCTGCCCTGCCCAAGTTTCCCTAGAGCCTTTGTGGACAGCCAGCATCAGACAAGCAGGCCTTCCTGTGCTGCCCGGCACGCAGTGCTGCTGCTACAGACAGCCCCGCAGCCACTCCTCCCACCAACCCACTGGCCACCCACCAGAGTCAGGCGCAGGCCTCTGATGGGTGGGGCTTGTGTCCTGAATGCACCCAGTGGACACCCGGCAACCCCCAAGTGAGGGTCCCCATTGGCGCCCACCACAGCTTGCTGGTCAGAGCAGAAAGAAGCCCAGGTGGTCCTGCCCTGCCTTGTTCAACAGCAGAGGAAGGAAGTGGGGCCATGTCCCCAGGTGCTGAGAGCCACTTCTGTCGATGTGACCTACCCATGCATCAGGGTTTCCAGAGGGGCCCACAGCACTCAAGGTTCCCCTCAGCCTGCCTGTCTCACTCAGAACCTGACTCAGGGAAGGGAGAGAGCCGGTGAGTTATCCTGCAGCCAACTTTGTTCCAGTAGGTTCTAAGAGGTGACAGGGCTGAAAGCACTGTGGGTCATTCAGATGAAATGTATCTGCTTCACAGTAAACACCTGCGAACTGGTAGGATGCTGGCTGCCCTATGCTGATGCCGGGCAGGGTGGCTTTGCCTCAGCATTGTCTTTGCTGTGTACTTGTCTTCGGTTTCCCTTCCAGCCACTTTACATCACCTTGCACTGAACATAGTTAACAGGTGGGAGTCTCTCCCCTGCTGGTTCCGGAGTTCTCCGTATGTTCAGGTGATGGTGCTCAAAGTCCACGGGAGGCTTCAGAGAAAGACCCTTCTGCGCCTGAGGGCAGGGCATTCTGCAGGTGACGTTTACAGCCCATAGAACTTACCTGTCTTAGGTATATAGTCTGTGTTAATATTCCACCCAAGCAGTTTCCTCCAGCCTGTTTGCAGCCACTCCCCATTCCCAGGCACTCACTGATCTGTCTTTAGTTTTGCGTTTTCTGGAAATTTATATAGATGGAATCATACAACGCTTGGTGTCATATGTTGGGCTACTTTCACTGAGCTGACGGCTTTGAAGTTTGTGCATGTTGTGTCCAGCAGGAGTTTGTCCTTTTTTATTTCTGGGTAATATTCTGTTGCTTTTTTTCTGATGGACGTTTGGGCTGTTGCTACTTTTTGGATAGTAAGAATAATTCTTCTCTGCACATTTATGTATAAGTTTTTGTGCAGACATGTATTTCCATTTCTCTTGGGTATATCCCTAAGAGTAGAATTGCTGGGTCATGTGGTAACTCTGTGTTTAGCCTTTTAAGAAACTGCCACACTCTTTTCTACAGAGGCTGCACCTTGTATGCTCCCACCAGCAAGGTACGGCGGCTCTGGGCTGTTGTCTTTTTTCCTTTAGCTTTTCCGATAGGTTTGTGGTATCACCCTGCGCGTTCTGTACCTCACTGATGAGTGGTAGCTTCTCACATGCTCATTGGCCATCTGCAGGTCTTCGTTTTAATCTCTGTCATTAACTCAGTTCCAAGCAGAGGTGACTTAAATGTTGCATCTCCAAAGGCCCAGCTAGGCGGAGCCCCCATGGATGCTGCTCCTGTTATTCTCTGAAAGCAGCCCAGGCAGTGGTCTCCTTGTGGTGGTGGGGCAGGTCATCCTGATCCTGCTTTCATGGGAGCCTGGCCCCTGTCTCAGCAGCACAGTGGCCCTTGCCTGCAAGGGCTGGTTCCAAGTCCTGGAGCAGCACAAGGGATTGGAGGGCATCCCGTGTCTGCCCAGCTGGTCGTGAAGGGTGATGTGCTTTGGAAGTGTGGGGTGGTTTCTGGGTTGTCAGATCCCATGGAGGTAAGTGCTGGAGCTCAGTGTGACCTCTCAGGTCTGCTCTAGATGGCAGAGTCCTTGGAGATTCTTGGTAAAAGGCAGGGGGCTCCTGGTAAATGAAGTGGGGTGAGCATGTGACCCACATGGTCCAAGCTGACTGAGCCCTGTCTCCCTCACACGCCTGCATCCCTCGGCCCAGTGGCTGATGGAGCCATGGGCACTGAGAGGCCAGCCTGCCCATTGGTTGGTTCTCTCCGTGTGTATGAAGCTACCCCACCCAGCGAGGGCCTGCGGTGGGACCTGACGTTCTTTGTGGGGAACAGATAGGTACCCACTCCAGACACTGAGAGAGGCATATGTGGACCATGTAGGAGAGCCTCCCCTCACTCAGGCTGGGGCTGGGGCGGTGGCCCAAGAGGTGGACTCTGATGGAGGTGGGAGAGCCCAAGACCTCGGCTGCTGGGTGAAGGAAACTGGGGAAGATAACAGGTGCAGAGGTGGGTTTGAGCCATGTGGGTTTGGGAGCTGGAGGAGGGGTTTGTGGTGACAAACTAGCACCACGCTGTGGGGTGATGTCTGCTACACAGAAGGTGGGTACTCAGGGCCCCAAGATAGATGAGAAAGAGAGGTGCAACCCTCCATCTGGATCCATGTTCTTTCTAAAATTCCACCAGAAGGCTGATCTCCGAATAGCTAAAGCTTAACTTATTTTGAGTTTTTTAATGTATTTTTTCTTGTGACATTTGGAAATTCCGCCACCCCAAGTGCAGTGGCAAGCTGCTCTGAAGCTGTGGTGGGAGAGCTGAGCAGGCATTGGGCTCTATCCTGCCAAGGTGTTGGTGGAGGGAGTGTCACCCCATCAGCCTGTTTCACAGCCAGTGGTGCTCATCCATCCCAGTTCTGTTCCCGAGAGGTTGTCTCTGAGGCAGGACAGCCTGGGCTGGTGTTGGTTTGGGGAGAAGGGTGAGGAGCTGCCCGTTGTTGTGTCTTCATTCTTGCCTCTTGTGTACCTCCAGCCCTGGCCCCTGTGCCATCTGAGGAACTCCTGTTGATCCTTCAAAACCCTGGTCCAGTGACCTCTCTGTAATTTTCAACATATATGTGTTTTTTTCTCACCCCTTCTGAAGACAGTCTTTATCCTGCTCCTTGTATGACTGGGAAGTGAGTCTTTGCATTTCCAGATAGCTTTACTGACATTTCCCATCTTGCTTTTTTGCAGGATTCTGTTTCTCTGAGACCTTCAATCCGATTTCAAGGAAGTCAAGGGGTAAGTCTTTCTTGTCTTAATCATGTTTAGAATTCTGGAACTGGTGTGCTCCCTGCCCTGTGTCCCTGGGCACAGCAGCAGGCTGGAAGCAGTGTATTAGCCCCATCCACCTCTGTGCCAGGCCAGGCCCTGTTCTGAGCCAAAGTCTGCCTCCAGTTGTCTCCAGGTCGGTCCCATGGCCGGGGCCACACCAAACAGGCCATCTGTTGCTGAAGGCAGCTTTCCTTTCCAGCAGCCCCTGAGTCTCCCACTTGCTTCCTGTAGCCGCCAAACCCCTGTTCTGACCTGATCTCTGTGCTGATTCGAAATGGTGTCCTCAGAACCCAAGGTGGGCTGGAGCTGTGGCCTCCGCAGGGTGGGGCACTTGTCTCCATCAGTGGACCCAGGACCATGGGTGTTTGGCTTTTGGTACTAGGCCAGAGGGGTATAGGAACTCAGCACTCTCATTTTTTTCCTGAAAGGTACTTCATTCTAAATGATCATCTTGCAAAAAAATTGGAGAATAAACAAAAGGGCAGGTTGTCCACAGTCATTGCCCCCCAAGTCTAAGGACTCCTGTGTCCTCCACCCACCAAAGGTGCTTTGGAACACTTTAGTTTTTCCTTCTAGTCTTTATTGCAAGTCTTTTTTTTTTTTTTTTAAGGAGTTGTCTCATATGTCTAAGTCAGTTTCCACCTGACAGCCTGCTGGCTCCTTAAAGAACCAGGGAGATCTGTGGGTTTCATTCCAGCCAGGACACTCCAGAGACACAGAGCCTCTAGGAGATACATGTCTGTGTGCACAGATACATTGATACTAAGAGATTTATTGCAAGACATTGGCTTATGCAGTTGTGGGGCTAATGAGTCTGAAATCCATAGGGCAGGCAGGAGCCGGCATCCAAGCCCATTGGTGAGCTTCTTCCTCCTCAGGGAAGCCTGTTTCCTTCTAAAGGCCTTTAGCTGATTGGACGAGGCCCACTGAGACCATCGAGGGTTATCTTGTTTACTTAAAATCAGCTGGTTGTGGATGTTACCGCATCTGCAGAGTGCCTCTCAGAATAGAGTTCATAGAGTCACAAGGGGTGTGGTCTGGCCAGGTGGACACATGAGCAGACCATGACACCACGACCAGTCAAGGTCAGTGAGATGCCCTTAAAGGCCCCAGACCCCCACCCCCTGGTGCCTCCTTTAGGGCATCTGCACTTTCACTGGCTCCATCAGGGTCTTCTTGTGGTCACCCTTTGCAGCCTCCAGCTTATCTTCCCTGACACATTTCCCCCTCGGTTTGGAAGTCAGTGTTGGAGGCGGGGCTGGCCTGGCTTTGCTGTCAGGCTGGCCCAGTGGTGCCCTCTTGTGGCCCATGATCACACCATGCCCTCAGCAGTCATGGGAAGATGGGGAAGCCAGTGCGTTCATTTACCCAGTGAGCGATGCTTTCTGGTCAGCAAGACGTCACAGAAGCACCGTGAGGTTTTCCAGGGCTATACCCTGTGTCACTCAAATTCCTGTGTAAAACCTGAGAGCCACATCCATTGAAGTTAGGGGTCCCAACATCTTAGTTTTAGAGTTTTGCCTACATTTTTCCTTCAGAGCGTTCTCATATGTAATGGAGTTCCTAAAAAGTTCTGAGGGTGTGGAGGCCCTGTGCTGCAGCTCCAGGCAAGCCAGGCTGTGAGTCTCCACTAAGAGGCAATTCCCTGTATCAACCTGTGTGAGGACTGGAGGGGGCCATGTGGCGAGCTTGCTGTGAAGGATCATGGGCTAAGTTTGCCCCTTAGGACCTTTGGACCTTGTCCTTCTCCTCCTGGACATTGATGGAACGTGACCCTGCCTCCCTGCCAGATATGAGAGGCCTGGCCTGGTTCCAGGTGTACCACAGACGCTGTCCTGGCCAGGCCACGTCTGCACAGTCACTCAGGTCCGTATTGGGGAGGAGGCAGGGCGCCTTGCTCTCCACTCCCACTTCTCCTAGTTGCTCTGCTGTGTGCCCACAGCTTGGCCTGTGTGTTCCCGAGAAGTGAGGAAGGGTGTTTTGGTCTGTGCACTCCGCCTACAAGTGGGAATAGAGCAGGAGGCCAGTGAAATAGGGCAGACAGGGAAGCAGGAGACTGGTGCAGTGGGGCTGGGCCAAGGCTCATTTAGCATTCGTGGTGCTTGGGCTGATTTGATGTTCTGGACTCCATGTAGGATGGCAGGGACCCACTTCCCAGAGGCTCCTGAAGCTGACCGACTGAAGATTGAGACTCTATTTGTATGCTCCTTGGCTCGAGGACCTTGGCCAGTTCATCTCCCTCTGTCCTTTGGCCTCCCCGCTCAGGAGATGGGCCGTCCCCCTCAAGGGTTGTGTGGGTTAGCATGGCCTTAGGAGAACCAGTCCCCTCTCTGTAGTCCAGAAGGTGCTCACTTAGTTCCTGGGCGTGCCTCCCCATCTGATGGGAGCTCAGTACAGCTGGCGTAGGATCTCCGTGTCGCTCAGCTCCTGGGTGGGCGCCGCATTCGGCCCAGCCACCTCCCCACCTGTGCTGTGAGTGCCATGAGGGCTGGGCCTTGGTGGTGTGCAGCTGGGCCCTGGTGTTGGCTGGTGCCCTGGAGTGACTGCATGGCATTTGCCAGGTTCCCTGGAGAGCCTGCCCCCACCTGTAGCATGTCCAGCCTCAAGGGTGTCGTCTGTGGAGCAAAGCCTCACCTGTGTTTCGTTTGCCGTGTACATGTGTGCGTTTGTGTTCCCTGCCCTCTCATAGATACTGAGCTGGCTGACATGGGCCCCTCCGCCATCAGGGGTCACTTCTGAGTTGTTAACCCCTGACAGCTGGTGAAGCGTCAGCCTTCAGAGGGGAAAAGAAACCCCCACCTGGCCGGCCCTACCCCAGCATCTTTAGTTGATAAAAAAAGAGAGTTGGCATCCAAGGCTGTTCAGGGTCTCAGCATTTCCATTTGCTTCAGCAGGAGCCCAACCTGCAGTTTTTAGAACGAGGTTGGGTGGCACTTGTCAAAGGCCTTGACTGGCATCTGTCTGTGATCTAGGAACCACCTCTGTAGGAGTCATTAGGGGCACACATAAGATTGAGCCACAGGGGTGCTTGTTGCTGTGTCACAGGGGCAATTTGGAAAGCCCGGAATGTGGCAGGCAGGCCGGGGTTGTGCAGTCTCTTCCAGAGCAGCTCCTGGAAAGGAAGTAGGTGCTTAGAAAGCACCCCGGGTTTGGAGTTGAGTAAGTGAGGGCCTCCCAGTGGGCAGAAGAGGCTGCTTTGCTCTGGGAAGTCATGTTCAGCCATTCAGCAGTAACTCTTTACCTCAAGTATATGTTATTCTGAGGGTTCCCTGGGAAATAGAAATAACAAAGAAAATGAAACAAATGTTCTGAAAACCTCTCTGGCCAGAGAGCCTGGCTGTTTGGAGTTTGGTTCCTGTGTGTGCCTGTATTGTCTTGTTTTTATCTGAATGCAATATCTAGTGCTTCCCCCCCGTTTCACCCCAATCTGGGACTTGATTTGTCTAATCAAAGCTCCCACCTGCAGCACAGATCTGGGGGAGGGCTGCAGGCCAACTTGGGACAGATTTCAAAGGGGGTTGATTTAAGAGCTCTGGCCCTAGAACTGACCCACTCGTAGCAGAACCAACACCCCCTCTTGGGCATCAGGCCTCAGAGGCAGATGTCGGCCCCTCCAGTGCTCATCACCATCCCGGATGGGACAAGCCTGTTTGCTGCTCCAGGTCCGTCTGTGCATCTGTGCACACAGGCACATGCTTCAGTTGATGGCAGCTCCCTCTGCCTTCCTGTAACTAGGAGTTGATGCTGACATCAGGCACACCCAAACCTGCCACTTTCAGGCCAGCTGAGGGCACATGGGGCAGCCAAGACTTGGTCCAGAAGGCACATGTACTGCCGAGTAGGGGCTGTGTTTCAGGCCATGTTTTGGAACATATGCCGAGCCCTCTGCTGTCACAGAGAAAGCAGCGCGTTCCTGGGCTGTCCATGCCCAGCGGGCTGGTTTTCCTGCTGGTTTCCAGTGACTGGTAGCCATTAACCAGCGTCATTAACCAGCAGCAAAACAGCCTGTTAACAAGAGGATTCCGTGAGTGGTGGTGCCATGGACCTGGGGAGGGGCTGGGGCTGCGAGAACCTGCCATACCAGGCTCCAAGCAAGCCCCCCATCCCCTGCACCATCCTGGGGCCCCAGTAGCTGCACAAACTGTCCTCTGGGCTCTGTGCCATGACCCCTCCAAGATTCTGAAAGTGGCCAGACATGCCCATGTGGAAAACGTCCTCACGGGGTAAAAGGATCGCAGTGAAGGGTCGCCGCACCCTTGCCCAGAGAGGAGCACCGTTGTGTCAGAACTCAGGCCATGCCCTCTTCTTTTGTCCTGGGGACAACAGCCCAGTGGGGGCTGTGGCAGTCTTGGCAGCCAGTGCCCTCTGAGCAGACTGAGATGGAAAAAATGCCACCTAGGGAGGATGGGTCTCCGCCAGAGGCAGGACTTGATTAGGGAAAGGATTAAGGTAGATGGAGGAAAAGCCTCCCATGCTGGGGTTTAGCTACGTTGGCAGCGCCTTTTGATTTTGCTGACTTTGTGGTGCACAGGCTTCCTGTCGCATTCTAGGCGACTGTGTCAGTGTGCACCTGACTGTGGATGCATCCCCTACTGTGACCCTCAGAAGCATCTGAGTGCTGGGTTTCCAGTTACTTCTCTGATGGAGAACAAAAGTTACATCTGTAAAGAAATGTGCAGATAGCACGGGGTGGCTACTAGTGCTGGACCAGGAGATGCCACCTGTGGGCAGGACTGAGCTTAACTGTCCAGAGCCATCCCCAGCCACAGGGCTCCAGCAGAGGCTGTGGATTGTGTTTGTGTGTGTGTTTTCCTGCCCGAGGTAAGTCATAGCAGATAGTCAGGATTTGACTTTTTAGATGCTGAGTGTGAGCTGCTCCATCCCTTTTTGACCTTAATCAAAAAATCTGTTTGTGTTGAGATTAGAGCCTGCACTGCTGGCCAGGGCCAGCCTGGCATTGCCACCCTGCTGGCCTCACCTGCCACTGGGCATGTGTCATGGGCGGGCGCTGCCCCCAGCTGCATCAGCACGGATGAGGGCACTTGCCCTGCAGGAACAGCCTGAGGGTCAGGAGGGAGTGCTGGACAGACCCTGTGGCTGAGTGGGGCTGGGCCATTGGGGCGACCTTTCTCATGGGCAGCATTCAGCCTGGGGTAGGGAGGTGGAGGACAGGGATGGTTATCAGCCCAAGGTCATCTGCAGTCCCAGGACAGCTGGTGCAGATTGTCTGCCTCCCCAAGGCTGGGCTTTTCCTGCCCTAAGCAGCTATGCCTGGGAGCTGCTCGGCAACGCCTTGGCTCTCACTGTTCACGTCGCGGGCCTCTCCTTGGAGCAGGGACTGGCTGTGCTTTGAGGGTGTCATGCGGCATTTTGAGCTAACCCTGGGCGAGGTGCTCCCTCAGCTTCTCTCGTGGGTCCCTGAGGGTCGGGGAATGGGAGTATCATCCCTCCCTGTGACCCAAGCTGCTGCATCCTTGGTCTCACAGACGAGGCTCAGATAGGCAGAGCTGCCTGCATTCACATGTGACAGCTGGGCATGGGGCGTTGGGGCGGTTTCAGCCCTGAGCCACACTCTGTCCACCACTGATGAGGTGTGTTAGTGTCCTCACATCATCAAAGAGGAAATGTGCTCAGTGTGCTGAGGTGGTGCGGCAGCCTGGGAGCAAGGCCTGAATGAAGCCTGCTGCCCACCCCTGTCCCAGTGCTGCCCCTGCTTGTTAACCACCCCCACCTTATGTGTCAGTCTAGCTGTGATGAACTCCTGTGTTCAAGCCCAGGGATTACTTTATGATGGGTCACCTCTGGTGACGGGGTTCTGGAGGCCCTTCCTGTGCCCACTTGGCCTGGCAGCCAGAGTGTGACATTTTCCTATTTGTGTTTTTCAGCAACTGCTCACCCCGTGTGGTTCACTCACCCAGTGTGGGCAGGGGGCAGAGGGTCGGCCTGGAGTAAAGTGGCCTCTGGGTGTCCTGCCTGCACTGAGCCCTGCACCTTGTCCAGGACTAGTGATGTATGTCTGTCTGCCAGCCAGGTCATCTTTCTGTTCTCCCACGGGGGCTGTGGCTTTGCCTAGCTAGGCTGGAGCAGCGCTGTCTGAAGTCAGGGTCACGAAAATCATGATACACGCATCCTATGTCACAGTTTATTGGAGGCAAGTCCTGCCCATCTGTGAGCCCCTTAGGGCCTGTGCCTGCCTTGTTCACAGACACCCAGGTGGAGGCTGTGTCCAGCATGGAGGAGGTGGAGAGGGCGTTGCTCAGCAGGAGTGTGGGTCAGGGTATCTCAACCGCTCAGCATGGCCTGCCTACTGCTGACACCTGTCTTCTCTCATCTCACCTACACAGTTGTCCCAGACTAGATCTGCCCTGTCTGGTGGGGAAACTGAGTCACTGCCCAGATCGGGATGAGGTCCCTGCCTCTGGGTGTGTGCTGAGTGCTCTGTGCTCCTCAGACTGTGATGCCATCGCTGCTTAGAAACCAGACACAGGCCCACCACCCCCTCCCCCTGCGCTTGCATGGGAACCAAGGACCCTGAGCGTTGCCTGAGGGTGGGTGACATGGACAAGCTGCTAGTCTTGTCACTGTCAGGGAAACAAAAGTGCGTTTCAAAGGAACATGCTGCAGGGATGGGCCAGGTCCTGTGCTGGCCCACCATTTGGTCCCCTCTGTGCTGTGGACCTACTGGTAACATCCCACACTCTCCATGCAGCACATCTCCATCCCCCAGCCTGACTGCCCCACGGAGGCACGGACATTCTCCTTCTACCTCTCCAACATCGGCCGTGACAGCCCCCAGGGCAGCTTCGACTGCATCCAGCAGTACGTCTCCAGGTGAGGCCTTGCCCTAGCTGCCCCAGGTCACCTGATGGACAGACCCGCCTTCCCCTTCTTCTGCCGTGGTGTCCCCCTACCCTAGCCTGCTGTGCACATGTTCACCCACCATCTCCAGCCCCAGTGCCCCTCTTCCCCCCCATCAGATGAGTTGCCTTGGCTCCTTTCAGTGTTTCCAGGGCATAGGCACAGATCCTGGCATGCCACCTCCTGCCCAGGGACCCTGGCCCCCTTGTTCCTTTCGGGTCAAGATGTGCCCTGAAGAAACCCTGTTACTCAAGTCAGCACTAGGGACTATTTCCTGGCTGGGGATGGGGGTGGTGCAGGCCCTGAGACCATCTCTCCCAGTCGTCCCAGGTGTTAATCTCGGCTTCTGGCCCCTTGTCTTGCAGCCATGGGGATGTCCACTTGGACTGCCTGGGCAGCATCCAGGACAAAATCACAGTGTGTGCCACCGACGACTCCTACCAGAAAGCACGGCAGAGCCTGGCACAGGCTGAGGAGGAGACACGGAGTCGAGGCGCCATCGTCATCAAGGCTGGAGGCCGTTACCTGGGTGAGGATCAGGGGCCAGGGGCTCCACCTGTGCAGGGTTTGTGCCTGCTGGGCAGCTGTTGGGGGAGCAAGAGAGACTCAGGGCCCATCCCCACTAGGAGCTGGAGTGATGGGTTGACAGAGGTGTGGCTGCAGGCAGGATGAGCTGGGTCAGTGTTGGGACAGGAAGCAAGATCCTTCCTGGGTGGTGTCTGCTGCCTTCAGAACCCCAAGGTGGTCTAAGGGGCCCTAGAACTCCTGGGATTCCAGTTCCTAGGGCCCTTCTCCCAGGCCGCAGCCTCAGGGGCTTCTGTCTGTCATGGAGACTCAGCCTACACAAAGGCAGGGCTTTGGTCTGTCCTTCGGCTGCCACCACTGCCCTCACCTGCCCAGACGTCTCCTTCCCAAGGCTGACGTGGCCTGGACAAGGTGCACATGGTGAGATGCAGTCCACAGTGGGCTGCCTGCTGCTGTGTTGGGGCCAGCAAAGGACCCTAGGGTCACCACCAGGAAGGAAACGTGTTGATGCCTGCAAGGCTCTGGCAGCCCAGCATCAGCTTGGAAATAGCTTTGGCGAAGTTGAGACCCCGACATTCCAAGTAGGGAGAAAAGTACTGTTTATTTAGAAAATTTCATCATCCTGCTGCAGTCTTCCTACCTCCTGGACCCAGACGGAGTTAAAGAGTCATTGGAAGTCATTGCCAGGCAAGAAGGGCCTGAGGGAGGCGTGAAACGGCTTACAGCAAAGACCCTTGATGGCTTTGGGGGTTTTTTCTTCTTTAAGAAAAGGCAAGAACATTTCATATTGCTTCAGAGAGCATGCGATTTCCCTTGCTTGGCAGTGGGTTTGGCTCTGAGTTAAACCCCAGATGCTGGAGCAGGAGTCCGTCCTGCCTGTCAGCACTGGGCCCTGGTGGGCAAGACCATGAGTGCCCGGGGAGCCTGGGCTATAAGCTGCCCAACAGGTGCCAGCCAGGGTCTAAAAGGGCTTCAACTGCCTGCTCTTGCCTCAGGATGGAAATGTGGACATTTGTACACATTTTAATAAATTTCTGGTTCTTTCAGCCAATAGCTTGGTCCAGAATTTTTTACTGTGGTAAAAAATTGTACCCAGCCACTTTGGGCACAATGAAGGTTTTTGCAATGGTTTACGTTCCAGTGGAAACACTCGTCCTGGCCTCTGGAGCTGCAGATGTCCCCATCCCGGCTGTGTCAGGCCTCTCCCTCACCCCACGTTGGCCATCACCTGGCTTCTCTGGGGACGAAGTCTGGCCCTGAGGATTCTAAAAGCACTTCTTCCTGTGTTAATTTAACAAATCAGATTTGAGGGATAAGTGCAAAAGGAAAGTCATCTTGGAGAGCTTTCTGGCCCAAGGATTCAAGATGTGCGCTGACTTTTCTCAGCCATCCTCGTTCCTGTGCTGGCAAGGATGCTGTCCATGGTGGAATTAATGACTTACGAATGGACGCGCCCCTCACTGGAAAGCCGTACTGGAGGCTCTGTGGAGGAGTGTCTCATACATCTTCGCTTTACCCTGCTGCCCCCTAGGCTCCAAGCAGAGCCACGTCTGTCCGGAGAGTGCTTGGCAGGGCCACAGCTGGGAGCTGCTGCCATCGTGGGGTCTCCAGGGCAGATGCCCAGGCGGCTCTGACACCTTTACTCACCCCTCCTCTTTCACAAAAGAGAACTGGCGATCCCATGGGACCAGTGTAGTGCTGTGAAATGCAGACTCTGAAGGTGTTTATGTCTGGCGGTTCTGCGGACTCCCTTTTTAACATCAGCCCCCTCTTCCTGTAGGGGTCAGGTGTTTTGGGTCCCCAGGATTTAAGCTGCCCATGGTGAAGTCATTAGGCTCTAAACACACTTGTTTCCTATAGCTCCCACTTCTGAGACTGGGGCCCCTGCAAGTGCCCATTGAGCTGTGTGTGGTTAGCAGGTGGCACTCTCAGCTGCCCAAGGTCCCCACTATGTGGGCCGGGCTGGATGAGGCTCAAATTGCCTTCCCCTTGGACTTGGTGAGAGCTTGAGGCTGTCAGCCATCCACCATCTACAGGCATCCATATGCTCGCTGGGGAACTTGTCGTCAGCCTCAGGCAGTGAGTGGGACATGGCGACCACCCCTTCACATCCTCCAATCCCTAACGCCCTGGTTTTATTGCAGGCAAGAAGGTTCAATTTCGGAAACCAGCCCCAGGGGCAGTGGATGCTGTGCCCTCCCGGAAGCGGGCAACCCCTATCAACTTGGCAAGTGCCATCAAGAAGACCGGTGTCAGCAGCATTAGTGGAGGCGGTGGGGTATCTCAGAGGCCCTTTCGTGACCGGGTTCTGCACCTCCTGGCGCTGAGGCCCTATCGGAAGGCTGAGCTGCTACTGAGGCTGCAGAAGGACGGCCTGGTGCAGGCGGACAAGGACGCGTTGGATGGCCTCCTCCAGCAGGTGCGTGCTTGCCTGGGGTCGGGCCAGGCTGGGATGGGAGCATGGCGTTCACTGTCTAGGGTCCTCCTCACCAACTGCTGACACACAGGCAGCAGGCAGAGCGTGGGGATCCAAGACTTCAATGCACAAAGTTTTTAGAATCCAATAAAGCCTGGGGAACCTACAAGTGTGAGTTAGCAAGAGCTTGGGCTTCACAGTCAGGGGGCCTCCTGTTGCTCACCAGTTGTGGCTTCGTGCCAGGGGCTTCGAGTCCAGACCCTCAGGCTTCTGTATGCAGCTGGAACGTGACTACAGCACCTCTCTTGGGGTCAAGGGCTAAGTGGGCGGGAACGCCAACAGGTGGAGCCTGCTGTTAGCCAGGGCTTTGGAGTAAGAGCGGTGGCTCCCGCTGCCTTCTTGATACCCTACCCTGGAGGAGACAGCTTGAGGACCCCGGGGAAGGTGGGCCCCTGGGAAGGTGAGTGGCTCACCCTGGCTTTACCACATCTCCTGGGCCATGTGAAAGCTGCTTGGCCTTGAAGTAGGGATGGGCTGCCTTAGAGCGCTGCTGTGAGGATCACACAGCTGGTAGCAGATGGTCCCGCCAGCATCCTGAGGAGGCAGTGTGGCCCAGGCCATGCCCTCCTGCTCCCCACCTGAGATACTCTGGGCACACAGATGGTGCCTCCTGTTGCAGAAAGTGCATGGCATGACCATCAGTAGCCATGTCTGAGGATGAACTTCCAACTTACCAGGTTCTTCAGCAGGCCTCTTGGTGCTCCTCTTCCCCACCCCCAGTGCAGTCCAAGACTGGTGTGACCCCACAGCACGTCTGTTAGGATGTCAGTGTGGCTCTTGTTTCCCTGTGCTCTGACTGGGGTCCTCAGGTTACCCATTACCTACCCCCCTAGAGAGTTTGGGGCACAGGGCAGGGGTGAAGAGGGAAAAGCCGCCTCTGTGAGTCTCCCCTGCAGGAAGGACAGAGCTGCACTCTGAGCCTGATGCAGGTCTGGACTGCTGCCCAGCCCCAGCCCTATCCACAGAGCAGGTGCCTTCCTCATCCCCCACCTACAGAGAATCCTCCTGTGTCCTGAGGGCTGAGCCTCACATTGCCGTTGGGGGCTCCATTGTCTACTCCCTGGGTGCCTCTGTGTGGATTTGGCCTCCTAAGCCACTGTCCCTCATGTGGAGGTCGTGCTGGCAAGGACTGAGCAGCAGTGTTTCTCCTTCAAGCTTAGGAGTTGGCCCAGGGCCTATTAGAAGATAGATACATGGCTCTGTAGCCCAGAAATTTTCTTTGGCAAAGGGGCTTGCCAAAGCATCCAGACAGCTCCAGAACCAGAAACTACATTCCCAGGGTGCTCGTTTCCTTGGAAAAGTCACATGTGCTGTCCTTGTCCTTGGGCATTCGGGAGAAGCACATGGAAGGCCCTTTCCCTGGGCTGGGGGCCACCTAGAGCCTCCTCCTGCAGCACAGGATGACTGAGGCAGGGCTGCGAGGGGCCTGACAGAGTCATTGGACATGAGCCGGGACTGAAGACAAGGGTGGGAGCCATGCCTGCCCTTGGCTGTGTGTAACCTGCATTGCTATCCAGCCGGGCCTCAGCCCCTAGTGTAGGGTTTTTAGAAATGCCCTCGCTCCTGCCCTCCTCTCTTGTTCTTCATGTGCCTGGGATAAAGAAGCATATGATTCCCTCAGATGTGGAGTGTGAACCTTAGTTGACTGAGCACTTGGTTATACCTGAGATTTATCCACTGAGCAGCCCTCAGATGTGGCAGGGATGCTGGGCTCCGTTCTCTGGAGACGGGAGTCTGGTGGTGCTGACTTGGTTCTGCCTGGGGCACTTGCCTCATTTTTAACTCCTGGGATATTCTCGTTGCTCCTGACCCTTTCCTGGGACCAGAGAGGCACCGTGCTGGGCTCTGGCTTCTGTGGTTGACTTGGGTTTGGCAGCTTCTAGGGGGCAGCCCATCTGGTGTCTTGGGGCAGAGTCTCTGATTTCTCCTAAATGGCTCCATCTGCCTAGTGCTTCTGTGTTTACTCCCCAACTCGTTCTCCCCAACGATTGTGGGGGATGGCAGGGCCGGCCAGCTTGGGGGTGGGAAGGTACCAGGGTACCGCAGGCTGCACCTCTCCCAGGATGCTCACTCCCAGCACCCTCAAGTGACTGGGGACTCTGATGGAGCCGCGCTGCTCAAAGGCCCCTTCTCTCTTCCTTCTGTGAAAATCCAAAGGAAAGATTTAAGGCGTTTCACCTTCATGGTGGGAGTGTTGACTGGTGGGTGGCTGTTCTGGAGAGTATTTTAGCAAAAAGTATCAAGAGCCATAAAAATGTTCAGAGCCTTTGACCCATTAATCCCGCTTCTGGGAAGCTGGCCGAAGAAAACCATCGCCAGCATGGAAAAACCTGCACAAGTGACATCTGTTTATACTACAGAGAAACGGGAAAGGGCGTCAGTGTCCAGCAAAGGAGAAACGAGTAAATCATAGTGCAGCCATTTGGTGGAATATTACTCAACCATTAAAAAATGCTCCTTGTGGAAACCTCTGTGACGTGAAGTCCGTGTAGGCCCAGTAATAGTGAAAACCGCAGCTGCCATGCCAGCCGCACAGCTACACCCACAAGCTCTGGGGACTAGGGTGCCCTGAAAGACACTCAGGGAAGTGCCCATTTCGGGTCAGGAACCTGAACTCCATCAAGCACCTTAAGGCAAATGTTTTAAATCCTCTGCAAAGGGTCTTGGAGGCAAGCTTTTGTTAACCAGCAGCAGGGTTTGCTGGTTGCAGGAAGGGTGAGCTCAGGCTGGCCCCTGGAAGCACGCTTCACCCAGCACTCCCAGTCTTGGCTGGCTCTGCTGCAGGAGCTGCAAGTCCAAGAGGGGGTGGCGTTGTCCATTTGGGCTGCTGTAGACCTGGTAGCTTACACACCACAGACACTTACTGGTCACAGCTTTGGAGTCTGGAAAGTCCAAGATGAAGTTGCTGGCAGTTTGGGTGTCTGGTGAGAGCCTGCTTCCTGGTTCATAGACCTTCTCACTGTGTCCTCACAGGGTAGAAGGGGTGAGAGAACTCTCTGGAGCCTCTTCTATAAAGACACTAATCCCATCATGATGGCCCCACCCTCATGACCTGATCACCTCCCAAAGGCCCCACTTCCTAATACCATCACGTTAGATTAAGGAGGTTAAGATTTAACATGGATTTTGGGAGGACAAAAAGGCATCATTCCACTTTCATGGTAGGAGTGTTGATGTGTGGGTGTGTTAGTCCACAGCAGAGGGATGGGCCGGCGATGAAGTCTTGGGAGTGTAGGTGGCAGCCCCATTGTTTGGAGCCAGCCAGGCTTCCAGCAGGTGTAAGACATGTGCATCTGGACCTGCTGCACTTGGACCCGGCATGCACGGGAACTGGGCAGGGAGGTGCCCTGTTTCCCATCACATCTGTCTGTCTCAGCACCCCGCCCCCCATCAGATGCTTTCAAGAACATCTCTTTTGGGCTTCACACAAGGTGATGCTGGCTCTGTCTTGCAGGTGGCTAATGTGAATGCCAAGGATGGCACGTGCACACTGAAGGACTGTGTGTACA
Source organism: Camelus ferus (assembly GCF_009834535.1). NCBI lineage: Eukaryota > Metazoa > Chordata > Mammalia > Artiodactyla > Camelidae > Camelus > Camelus ferus. The sequence continues at coordinate 16,082,982 of NC_045717.1, forward strand.
AGGATGTGCAGAAGGACTGGCCTGGCTACTCAGAGGGGGACCAGCAGTTGCTGAAGCGGTTGCTCATCCGGTAATGCTGCCTCCCCATTTCTGGGCGGGTCCCCACCCCCTGGGCCTGGGGCACATCTTGTTCTGAGGATGCTGGGGTGGCCTCACCTGGTCCTTGGGGCCTGCAGGGGTCTGTAGAGACTCTTTGTGGAGCCCACCTGAGTGCCCCACCACAGCCTCCTGCTTGGAGGGCATGAGTCACCATCTTTTTTTTGTTTGTTTAAAAGTTTAATGGAGGTACTGGGGATTGAACCCAGGACCTTATGACCTCATGCATGCTAAGCGTGCACTCTACCACTGAGCTACACCTCTGACCCCCACGAGTCACCATCTTGAGCACCAAAATGCCCGGACAGAAGGCCTCAGTGGAGCAACCATTCCTGCTGCCCCCTTTCTATCAAGCTGCTTTCTAAAACCTGAGCATCCTCAGAAGCTCTGCTGCAGGTGGTCCCCTTCTTAAAAAGAACCTCTCAAGAACGTGAAACAGGGAGAAACAGCAAAACAAAACTCCCTGTAGACATGATTAAGCAGCATTAATTAAACACGTCCCCTCTCAGATTAATTGGGGCCCGAGGTCAGGAGTGGCCACGGTGGCTCTGGGGAGAAGTGGTTAAGTAGGCCCCCGGCTCAGGCAGGCAGTTAATGATTTCCTTCTCAGTTGATTCCTGGCTTGGGAGCATGGGCTGTGAAGCGCCGTTCAGAGCAGCTTGACACGCTAATTAGCCCTTAAGTGATTTCTCAGGGACTTGGAGCTATTTGTGAAGTGGTGGTGGTGGTGTTTTTAAGTTTAGCTGTTTGAAGCAGTAATTGCATCTGGAAAGCAGAGCCGAGTTGGGGCCACCCTAGGTGAATCCTGAGTTCCTCTTTGGCCCTGCAGGGTCCTCACCTGCTGTCTCAGGGTCACTGCTCTGGCTGTCTGGACATCTCTGTGTGCTCAGGGAGGCTGAGAGGAGATAGCCTCGGCAGGAGACGCTTCCCTCTCTCCCAAGTCCCCTCTCTGGGGGTCCTTTGTGGCCCCAGCAGAACACATTCCGGGTAGGCACGGCCACCTCCTACAGGTGTTTCCATTTGTCACATTTTTTTTGGCAGAGGGTCTAGTATTAAGTAGTAGACTAGGCCTACATGAGTGCTTTTGAGGTGCTGAGGGACATGTGGTGGGGCACTGTGAGGCTGCTCCCCGCTTTCCTTCTTTCAGAGCCTCCCACTAGGTGCCCCCTAGGGCCTTGGCCTCCCTGAGCTCCTGGGCAGGGGCGTGGCCGAGAGCAAGCAGCCTGTGTGCGTGTGGCCTGTAGGAAACAGCACCTGGGCTGAGTCTTGCAGGGTGTCAGATGGGAGGTCCCCGGGGATGCGTACTCTGGTGCTCAGTGCAGTTCCAGGCCCGTGTTTCCTCCTGCAGTTTTTGGTCTGGGCCATCTAAGCGCTCTTGTCTGTCTGCGTGGGCTGGGGAACGGCCTTGCCGGAAGCCACGCAGGACGCTGACAGCACCTGTTGCCCTGGGTAGCTTGAACTGACTGGTAGGCAGAGGTCAGGGTCAACACCGCGGATGCCCACAACCACCTGGTTTACCCTAAGCACCTGACTGTATGGCTTTTTTTCTTGTTTAGGTTACTCCCTCTCTGAAGAAAGCCCCATTGATCGCAGTTCTTGAAGCCATGGCCACGTGGCAGTAAGGAAAAACAGGACCTTGGGGTGTTTCTGTTGTTAGAGGCAGAGCATGAGGACCAGTGTCACCCCATGGGCTACAGTGTGTCCTTTTCCTCCATCTGAACTCATACCTGAGTTAAGCACACTCATGCTTCCAGGGTCTGCGTGAGCCCCCTTGGCTTTGCTCTGCACAAACCCACCTCAGCGTCTCGGCTGTTTATTTGGATGCTTCCTCTGTGCTTCGAGTCTCCATGTCTGTAGCTGTTCCAGCCTGGTTGTCCCAGGCGGAGTCCATGGACGTCCCAGTACAGGATGAGGCCTCACATCCCACCTAGCCCTGTAATCAGTGCCCCCGATTGGCCGAGTCCCGGCCTCAGCTTCCCTAGGGCATGGCCTCTATAGTCCAAGCCTCAGTCCATCTCACACATGTCTTGCTTTCCCTGGAGTTATAACCTGCTTGGCTGCATTATTACTTTCTCTACCCAGCATTCTCTGTCCTTCATGTCCAACCCCAAGCTCCCCCCGGTTGTCCCATGGCCTGTTGTCACTTTCAAGGGTCCAAGAGTCCTGCAGGTTCCACCTGGAGCTGCCCCCCTCCCTCAAAGGTCCTTTTGTTCCTGGGTCTGTAATTCTGCCCTGGTGCTGAACAGATGACAGCTCTTTGGAGTGTCTCTCTGAGGAGAGGGCTTTGGGAGGTTCAGTTGCCAGATCTTCACACCTGGCAGTGACACTGAATTGGCAGTTGGCCAAGTCTGGACTTATAGATCGGAAGGAACTTTCCCTCCACTTTGAAGGCCTGGCCCTGGGGAAGTCCCTTCTTGGCTCTGTGCGCATCTGAGTGGTCACAGGACAGCCTGGCCGGTGCTCTTGGGCGGGCGCGGCAGCCCTTGCAGTCTGAAACTCACCTCATCTTCCCGTCTCGGGTGTGGTCATGAAAAGGCCTCACTGTCCTCCCTCCCGCTTCCTCTGGTTCTGCCCTTGGGGGCCGTGCTCCGACACTGTTCACCATTGTCTTCCCCATTGTTGTTTTTTTTTTCCTTCTACTTTTGGGAGATTTCTTCAGCTTCTCCCATCCATCTCTTCTTTTGCAATTATTTCTAGTTCCCAGGGTGCAGCCACCACCTCTATCTAGTTCTAAAGCATTCACCCAGAAATGAAACCCCGCATTAGCCATCACTCCCCATCCCCCTCTCCTAGCCTCTGGCAATGACTAATCTGCTTCCTGTCTCGATGGATTTGCCTGTTTTGGACATTTCATATAAATAGGATCACGCACTATGTGACCTTCTGTGTCTGGCTTTTTTCATTCGATACTATGCTTCCAAGTTTCATCCATGTTGTAGCACTTGTCAGAGCTTCATTCCTTCTCATGGCCGGGTAGTGTTCTGTTGTGTGTGGGTGTACCACGTTTTGTTCATTCATTTATCTGTTAGTAGACAATTGGATTGTTCCCAAACTTTTTGTGATTATGAATAGTGCTGCCACGACCACTTGTGGACGAGGACACACATATAACCGACACAGGTTTTCTCAGTTCCCTCAAATATATACTGAGGAGTGGAATTGCTAAGCCAAATGGTAATTCTGTGTTTAACTTTTTGAGGAGCTGCCAAACTCTTTCCCTCAGTGGCTGCACCATTTTACATTCCCACCAGCAATGCACAAATGTTTCAGTGTCTCCACATCCTCGCCAACACTTACTTTCCATTTTTTTTTTAAATTCTGTCCATCCCAGCAGGTGTGAACTGGTAGCTTATTGTGGTTTTGATTTGTGTTTCCTTGGATGAATAATGACATTGAGCATCTTTTTATGCGCTTATTGGCTATTCATTTATCTGTATTGAAGAAGTGGGTATTTAAGTTCTTTGTCTTTCTGAGACTATTAAGGCTGGTGTTTTTCTTGTGGATTTGAAGTTTTCATCCCCTTACAGAGTCTCTCTTTCCTTTCAAATGCATTTTCCTGTCTATTTTGGGGTCTGACACTTGTTGCCTGGAAACCCAGGTGCAGCCTTTTCATGACTTTGCTGTAGGCAGCTCAGCCTGCTCAGGAGGACCACTGAGGTGTCTGAATCTCCCATGGGCCCCTCTGTTTCTTCTTCTCCTGAGGCCACATCTCTGTCCATCTCATTGTCTAGGTGTGGCCTGAGCAGCCTCCTGGCCATCTGGAGAAGGCCTGGGCTCCTTCACTTCTGAACATACTGTGGGCTCCCTTCCCCGCTGCCCTACAGCAGAGCAGGGCTGGGCGGAGATGGCCTGGCAGGAACTCCTTCGCTGAGGGCCCTGAGGCTCCTACCCCAGGCCCCTGGGCTCTGCTGCTCGGGACTTGGATTTCTTGGATCCTATAGGCCGGTCACCACTAGCACTTCTGCTTTCATTGTTGAATGTCATTGCTTCCCCTTTGTCTTTTATGCCTTTTTAGTGGGGGCTTGAAAGAGAGTGGCCTTAAACAACTGTCCTTGGCCTTTTGTCTTTAACCGTAAGCTCTGGGTGTTTCCAGTGGCTGGATGGCAGACTTGCCCTGCCTGCCCTCGGCCTCGTGGATCAGGCACTTTTCCTGTGGCTATTCTTAAATTTCAGGCCACTGTGGAGGGGACAGCAGTAGTAGTCTGGGGTGCGGCTGTTGATCAGGGAGGTGGGCTCTGCTTGTCACTGGTTAAAACAGCGCAGACATAGCCCCAGACCTCATCTCAGCTTCCCTACAGGGCAAGGAGGGCCCTCAGCACCATGCGCATCTGCCTGGGCTCCTGGAAGACTCGCAGCCTGGGTGCTGGGAGTGCAAGAAGTGGATCGGAGAGGGCCCCCGAGCCAGGGTGACTGTCCGGGCCTCCGTTTGCCCGTCAAGCATTGGGGGTGTCTCTTCCCTTGTCTCTGGCTACATTGTTGTGCTCAGGTCCCTGTGGGCTGGTGGCCACCCCTGCCATCCTCAAAGAGGTGCCATGGCCTGGGCTCCCAGGAAGATGGGTGCTGAATCTGGGAGTTCCTCCTACTGCAGGCCAAGTCATCTAGTCTCTTACGCCTTCTCTGTTTCTGCAGTGAGCATTATTTGGATGAACAGTTGTTTTTAAGCGTCAGGACCTGCACCCCAGTACCCCCAGTTCCCCTGGGGACACAGCACGGATCTTGAGTGTCTGCCCAATTCTACGTGGGTCCCTGGTCTCCATGGTAATGAGAGTCTAGATGAGTGGATGATCATCTGACCCTTCTCTCGGCATAGGACACCCAGTGGGAGAGTCTGGAAGTGAGGCTGAGGCCTTGACTGTAGAGTGGCTGTGAATGATCCCAGTGCTCAGACTGCTCTCTGCCTGCCAGGCCCTGGTGTACCTGTCACACTCAACCCTGCCCTGGTTCAGCAGGGAGCAGGCTCTCCCCGAATTGCTGGGCCTGAGTGGGACAGCATGGTGTCGATGCAGAGACAGGTGGGCCTCAGTGTGTCCCATGGAGCCCCCCAACCTACCTTCCTTCTCCTTTGCAGGAAGCTGTGCCAGCCACAGAGCACAGGCAGCCTCCCTGGAGACCTTGCTGCCAGCAGCCCTCCAGGCGAGCATGGGAGCTCAGCCTCACCCCCTCAGGTAGGAGCGGCAGGCGTGGCTGTGACGGCACAATGGTGGGGAGGGCGGCGGGTCTCACCCCGAGTCCATAGACCTGACCTGACCTTGATGCTTGGGGAGCCTGTTGGGCTTCAGCTCAGAGCTGACAAGTTTTCTTGAATGAGTGAGCGGCTGGCTTCCCCTAGGCTGGGATACCTGTGCGTAGTGTGGCCGAGGGAGGGCCTGCCACTGCAGCACAGAGCTTTGTGCTTTCTCTGTAGGGTGGGCACTCCTGCCTCCCAGGGCTCTTGTAAAGTCAAGTGTATGGCTGTAGCCGGCTGGTGTCCAGTGGAGCCCCGTGAGCAGTAGTCACTGCCATGTTAGTCAGTAGTCGGGAAGGGCATTCAGGGGGTTCTCATTGGTGGGGGCTTGATCTTCAGCAAACCCTCCCCTCACTGTTTCTTGAGCTTTTTGGTGAAACCTGTCCCCACTCACCTGCGTGCTCTGACTTGTGAGTCCCACGTCTCTGGCCCTTACTTAGCCTGCCCTCTCTTCTCTTCTCTTCTGCCCTGGAGGCACCCAGGCCAGGTCCATGGCCCTGAAGCCTTCCTGTGCATGCTGTGGCTGTGGGGACATCATGGAGGACGGAAGGCCTCATTTCACTCGTGTCCCCCCTGCTACCCTCGGCCTGGGCCACCTGCTCCAACCTTGCCTCTGTTCCTGTGGTCTGGCCTTGCTTCACAGGCTTCACTCCTCTCATCTGTGAAATGGGGATGAGGCCCACACCGTGTAACAGGGTTGCCATGGGGATCCAGGTAGTCAGGGCCCTGGAGGTGATGGTCCTGGCCTGTGGAGCTGCCCTGTTTCACTCAGACTTGGTTCTGTCACTGTTTCCCATCGTGTGAGGAAGATGCTGAGCACAGTGATGTTTTAGACTAGTTCCCAGAGGTGGCCCTTATGGGCTGGAACCAGGTCCACTGATGACCTGGCCACCCTTCCTCTGTTCTCGTGGCCTTTGGGCCCAGCTGAGCCTCCTGCAGGCCCATGTTGCCGAGTGCTGGGCATCCTGGGCCTGGTGGGCCTGGCTGGTATTTGTGCGCCCCCGTGTGGTCGCCAAGGGCCTTGCATGCGGTCCCTGGGTTTCCTCGGAGCCTGTGGCCTTGCTAGGCTCAGGATTAGCCTCTAGCTGCCCAGCCTCTCCCCTGGAAACACCAGAAATTCTGGGCACAGGCGCTCCTTTGAAATGGTCTCTTCTTTTTCAGAAACGTCCGCAGCCTCCTGATTTCATCGACCCTCTGGCTAACAAGAAACCCAGGGTATCACACTTCACCCAGAGACCTCAGCCTGCAGTCAACGGAAAGCTGAGTGCACCCCACAGCCGTGAGGCCCTGCTGCCCACCCCGGGCCCACTGGCTGGCACGGACGCCCACCTGCCCCTGCGGCTGGAGCCCCCACGGGCCCACGACCCCCTGGCCGACGTCAGCAACGACCTGGGCCACAGTGGCCGGGACTGTGAGCGTGGGGAAGCAGCCACCTCAGCCCATACTGCACGCCTCAGCCTGCCCCTGCTGACGGACTGTGCCCAGCCCAGCAGGCCCCACGGCAGCTCCTTGCACGGCAAGTCCAAGAAGAAGAGCAAGAAGCACAAAGACAAGGAGAGGGCGGCTGAGGACAGGCACCGGGTCCGGACCCCAGACCATATGCCAGGTCCCCTTGGAGCCCCACCAGTTGCCCCAGGTAGGTGTTGAGAGGCAGGCCTATGGGCAGGGAGCTCTGCCAAAGGGTGTCACTGGGAGCCTAAGTGCTGGCCCTATGCCCACTCTTACTCCACAGAGTGCTGAGGGGCCACACCATGAGTCCCCACTTTGGCTCATCCTGCACATTAGGCCCCTTTGCACCCAGTGTCCTCACACTGGCTCGTCTGAATGCCCTGGCGTTGTTGTTCCCGGAGCCTCCTGCAGTCCTGCTGTGTGCCAGGCCAGTTCTCAGGGCCAGGGGCTCAGAGCCTGACAGATGGCTCATGCGAGGGGACAACACCCAGGGAGAGGAACAAGCTCCAGGCCGCAGTTCTAGCTGCAGGGAGATCTCAGACACTGAGAGGGAGCCAGACAGGGCTGGGACTCAGGGAAGGCGGTGGGGAACAGGGCCTGGCAGGGAGGAGGGCGGGCAGTCCCTGGATCACCATGGACCTGCTAAGCAAACATTTTAACCAGTGGAGAAAGGGTTTGGGAGGTGGGACCACAAGGAGTGGGGGAGACTGTCCATAGAACAGCAGGCGGTAAGAGCCAGAACAAGGTCTTGTAGCCTGTGGGAAAGCTTCTGGCAGTTGAGAGACCTGGGATCACAGCAGTGAGATGAGGGGTGCAAGGCTGGCGGGGGCCGTGTGCTGAGCAGGGAAATCTCGGGGGGGCCTAGGGCACTAGGGAGGCACATGGATGGGCAGGGATGGTGGTGGAGGCAGGGTCATTACCCCAGAGCCAGTGCCGCTGAGTTTATAGCCGCAGGCACCTGAGCTGAGCACCCTTTGTGGCTGCTGTCAACCCAAAAAATAATTTATGAGGCTTCAAATAAGAGAATAGTTTATTTGGAGTCTTAAGAATTATGATTTGGGCGACATACATTCAGGTAGCCCTGAAAGAGTGTTTCAAGGAAGAGAGTCAGGCTTATAAAGATAAAAAGCCACAAGTTTGTTAAATGTCACCTGGTGAGAATGGTGATCGACTCTGTCACAAGTCGGAAAATATTCTTTCAGGTTAGGGATCTGAGAAGTCGGCGGGGTGTCACGAGTTTCTGGAATATCACTTCATCAGGTCAGAAGGTCAAGATTCCATCCAGGCGGAGACGTACTTAAGTCACATTTCCTTAATGGTTTCCTGGCTCCACTTTAGAGAGTCCTCTTAGGAATACTGACTCCATTTTGATTTTCTGTTCGTGTGATTTAATCTAATCAACCTGTCAACAGGTATGCAGCCACACCAGCTATGTGGGGTGGCGGCTGTAGCTTCAGTCCTGGGGCAGCCCGGGCCATGTCACCTGCTACAGCTTTTAGTTGGTTTCTTCAGGAGGGTCCCCAGCAGGGGGCATTCCTGGATCAAGGGTGGAGCCACTTTCTCCTTAAGGCTTTTTAGTTTGTCACTCAGCTGTCCTCCAGAAAGGCTATGCCAGCACCTCCTTTTGTGGTCCTGGAACTGTGGGGTTGTTCGGGTGGAGACAGACATTTCTGTTTCTTCAGTCCCCTGGGTTCCCTCAGCCCTGCTGCGCACTAGGCTTCCCAGTGCCTGTGGATGGGCTGACAAGGAGAAGGCTGCCTGGTCCCGTGAGCAAATGCCCCGTCCTCCAGGTCCCGCCCAGGGAGGTAGGCCCTGAGCATCCGGGCAGCACATTCTATCCCAAACAGCGGAAGATCCCACGTGCTCCAGGCAGGGTTCTGAGAAGGAGGCCTGTGGGGCTGGGCATCAGATGGAACCAGGAAGATGCCACCTTGGCCGGCCCCACGCACAGGTCTCGGTTGGCTTCAGATCCTGTCCCGTGTGCATCGGCCCCAGGCTGAAGTGAGAAAGTAAGGTTTAGGGTCAGGCAGACCAGGAAGTAGATGCCCCAAGAAAAAGGAAAAGGACAACTGAGGCACTAGCAGCCGAGTCTGGTGCCAGGTGATCCATCTTAACCCATGTCACTCGGGCAGCTCGACTGGCAATGATAACAGGTGGGCGTAGAGCCCCTCCCCCCTCCAGGCACCCACCTGACCCCACCACTGCCACTGAGGCCTCTTCCTGGGTGGGGGATATGCGCAGGAAGGAGCCACCCACCTCCCTTTAACAGCGACAGTGTTCTCTGCGCACTCCCCCGGACTCCTGGAGAGGGGTCTAGGTCAGTACCTGAGGGGGCTTCCTAGCCCTGTGTCCCGTGGGGCAGAGGGACAGGCATCAGTTTAACCCACCCTTTTGCATGGCACTGTCCCCCTAGTCTGGCCCTGCTGTCCCAGCCCTGCCTTGTGATCACCTTGACCTTGACAGATGCAGCAGCCTTCACCTGTCGGGCAGGTGGCTTTGCTCAGCCTATCCATGGCCCCCACTCGAGCCTCTCAAGGGCCCCCTCTGGCCATCCTCATCCCTCTGTGCTGCAGGCCCACTCCTGGGTTTTATGCCCACCCTTGTACCTGCCCGCGACTCTTGCTCAGGCCATGGACCCCTCTGATGGCCGAAGGGTGCCTTCCTGGGCAGGCTGGCATGCTGGGTGGGGGACTTGGGCTCAGCCAGACCGAGCTCAGGCCCACTGACCCCTGTGTGGAGACAGGCACCCAGACTTGGGCCCTGCAGGGTGAACTCTCAGGCATGTTCTTGCGCCCCCTGCCCTGGGGAGGCACAGGAGAAGCCAGTGGAGGGGACAAAGTGGGGCAGGAATCAGCTCAGCTGCTGCAGGGATGACAGAGTGATGTGATGGCCTCCTGTAGCCAGTGCTGGGGCAGGAGCACGTGTGGCTCAGACCCGGGACCAGAGCCCACAGGGCCTTCGACTCCCATCAGCAGAGAGAGGCATGGGCAGGAGCCAGGGCTTTCCCTGCAGCTACTTGTCTTTGTCATATAGAGCTGGAGACTGGGATGTCCTAGGGACTCGGCCAGGGGTCACTGGTTTTCAGCTTAGTGACCTTTTCCATGATGTTAGTGGAGGCAGCCAAGGCTCTGGATGGGTCAAGCTCTGGACAAGGCTTTGGCCCTAAGATTAACCCATCCTTTTGGGTCCTTGCTGAAAAAGTGCCCACGGTGCTGTCTGGCCCTCTGCGCTCTACACGGCTGTGCTTTGGAGACATGCCATGCCGGCTCACCACCTCTCCCTTGGGCTGAAGGTACTGCCGGCTCCGGCGGGACCTCCTGAGGTGGCCAGACGGCCCTTGGCAGCGCTCACACCTCCTGGCTTCCGCTGTGTGGCCTCAGCAATCCCTCTCCATGGCCTGCAGACAGCAGGGCAGGAAACCTGCAAATCTCGCCGTGGACTCAAGAGCTGTGTTTGCTCTTTGTAGGTTTAAACGGGACCTGTAGCAGCTCAAGTGTCCCCACGTCCACCTCGGAGACGCCCGACTACTTGCTGTGAGTACTTCCCTTGCCGCTGTTCTCACCAGAGGCTTCAGCCCCTCCCCACCCCTGCACTGCAGGTTAGAGGCACAGCTGACCTGTGTCCCTGTGTGAGTTCCCAACTGCCTGGTCTGTGCCAGGTCAGGGCCGTTTTCCTGGGTGGGGCCGGCCACCTGGCCATGGGTATTTCCAGGGTCTCTGCAGCAGTACCCCTGAGCCCTGCCAGCCCCTCTCTCCTGTCCCCCCCCCCCCAGAAAATATGCCACCATCTCCTCCTCGGAGCAGCGCCAGAGCTACAAGAACGACTTCAACGCCGAGTATAGCGAGTACCGAGACCTGCACGCCCGCATCGAGCAGATCACGCGGCGCTTCACACAGCTCGACGCCCAGCTCCGGCAGCTCTCCCAGGGCTCCGAGGAGTACGAGGTAGCGGTGGAACCCCTGCTCATGGCCCTCTGCCCCTGCCATCAGATGGCTCTGCCGGATGCTGGCATCCTTGGACACATTACGTTGTAGCCCCTGTTTCCCACTCTGTGTGATTGTGGCCTGTCCCTTGGACTCAACCTCCCCAGCAGTGAGGCGGGTCATGACCGACTCCCCAGGGGGAGATGACCTGTGGGGGCAGGGGTGGTGTTCCAAGCAGCAGAGATGGCCGGGGAACAGTAGGCTGAGGTGTATGGGTCCACCTCCAAGAGCACCTGGGGTCCTCTCTGCAGCCTGCTAACCTGCATCACAGGAGAATCCTTGGCTCCCAGGAGGAAGAACAGGGCCAGGCCGCGTCCCCTGGCCCATCAGTGCTGTTACAGCCATAGGGGAATGTGGGAGGGAATAGATGGTCCCTGTGGTCCCCCCACCCCCAACCCTTTCCTCTGGCCTTGGGCACATGGGCTCCTCAAGCCATCCCATGTGGGAACTCACTGCAGGGGGTTTAGTCACTATCCCTGGGACACCGGCCTCCTCCTTGTGCCACCCTTCAGAGCTGATTATCTGCCTGCAGGGCCAGCCCTGAGTAGTCAGGGTATCAGGGTCTGTCTCCCCTGATGGAGGCTACTTTGATTTCCAGAGGAGATGGCTTGTGATTGGAGGCGTAATGGGTTTCGAAGGGTCTAAGGCAAGCCCCCAGACACTCCCCAGCATTCCCCTGTGCCCTGAGGTGGTCAGGGGGCCTCTGTGCTTGCCCTTGAACTTTGGACAGGCCAGCTGGGTGGGAGGGAAGGAGGCCATCCTGCCTGCTCTTTGCCTCCTTCCGTGGCTCTGACCAGCCTATCCCTCCCACTGTGTGGCCTCGTGCTTGTCCCTGAGGCTGGGCCCTGCCCCTCGCTCCCCGGGTCCAGCTTCCTCCCCCTGCCCTGTTCATCCCCCAGCTGCCCCTCCCCTGTACTGCCTCGCACCATCACGCCATGCTGAGGCCATTGTCCCTGAGCAGGCACAGGTCACAGGTTATCAGGGAGAAGGGGCCACTCATTTGGGGTGTCTTGCAGGTAAAGTATTGTTCGCTTTCTCTTTTGTTTTTCTCCAGACTACTCGTGGGCAGATTTTGCAGGAATATAGAAAAATCAAAAAGGTGAGTCTCCATCCCATTGTGGGGGGTAGGTTGGGGGTGGTCAGAAGAAGCTGTTTCAAGGTAAGTAACACCAGAGTCTGGGAGAGGAGGGAGAGAGGGAGGAAGGGCCTAACCCGGCTGGTCTCAGGCCCTCAGAGTAGCCCCTGCCTGTATTTACAGCTGAGGAGCTGGGTTGTCCCGTGAGCTTTGGCACAGCCCCTCACCAGACACCCCTGCACCCCTCCAGCTCTCCCATTGCTTGGTGGGTGCAGCCCAGGCCCTTTCCAACTCCCTCAAAGGCTCCAGGGGAGGAACCAAAATTCCCCACCCCCAGCCTGGCCCTATCTGAGTCTTTAGCTGCTAGTCTGGGAGGAATGCCCAGCCTCCTGGGCTCAGGCTGTCTCTTTAGGGGCACCGAGCCCCCAGCCTCAGGCTTCCCTACCATCTCCTGTGATGTGGTTCCAGGACATCAGCTCTTGTTCCTGAAGGCCATGTGGTTGGCCACGTGTGCGCTCCTGTGCACTGGGGCGGTTCCCTGCCAGCCAGGCCCCAGCCCATCCTGAAGCTTCATGACCTATCTTGCCTCTGGCTCTCACCCTGGCCCTGACCTGCTTCCTAGGGTGGAGCCCAGGGTCAGAGCAGGGGTCCCTGTCCTGGCATGGAGGGCTCTGGCCTGCAAGCAGGGGGAGTGGGAACCTGGGGCAGCCAAGTGGGGCTTGAGGTTCAGTTTGGGCTCTGAGCCGTGTCCACCACTCTCTTACAGACCAACACCAACTACAGCCAGGAGAAGCACCGCTGTGAGTACCTGCACAGCAAGCTGGCCCACATAAAGAGGCTCATCGCCGAGTACGACCAGCGGCAGCTGCAGGCCTGGCCTTAGCCCGAGGCCACCGGGCAGGAGGTCCCATCGGCCAGCCAGGCCAGCTGGCCTCACCCGGCTGACTGTTCTGAATGGTGGGGGAGCTGGGGGCGAGGGGGAGCTGAAGATGAGGAAAAAAGAGATTTATTTAAAAAAATAAACATGAGGAAGACACATTCATCTGAGCCAGAAGCGCCGGCTTTCCGGGGAGCCCCTGCCGCCCTGGTGCCCACAGGTCACACAGATCCAGGTGGGGTATCTGGCTCCCCCAGGCCCCACACCTCCTGAGCAGCCCCCCGGCCTAGGACGGGCTCCCCAAGGAGCCCACCTCCTCGCCAGCCCAAGGGGCATCAACTTCCTGTCAGTGAAAGACTCCGAGGCCAGCCTGCCTGGCCTTTTCTAGTTTTATACAAAGACAGCCACTTTTAGCTACTGCTTATGAGACTTGAGTCTATTTTTGTACAAAAGAGAAAGCATCTTTTTTCTAAACCTGTGCCTCCCCTCCTTGGATGTCCAGGGTCTAGACACTGCCCTGTGTCCTTTCTACAGTATTAACAGACGCCCTCAGAAAGTTCGGCGTCGTTCCTGCAAGCTCTGAGGAGAACCCATGGTGGGGTGGGGGAGCCTCTCCCTGGCTGGTCTCCCGCGGACACCGCCTCTCCCTCCCAAGCAGAGGCTCTGCTCTAAGGGGGCGGGCAAGGCGACGCGACCCCTATAGCTCTATTTCGAAAACTCCAGTTGGCCTGGGAGCAGCTGCTGGGAGCCACCAGGCCCCCCTGCTATTTCAGGCCCTCAGCTGTCCGGGGGTCACGGGGAGTTTTCTGTGCTTGTAGCTCATGCTCTGCAGCAACAGTGTCAGATGTTTTTTTTTTTTTGATCGTCTTCTCAATTTTCCCCTTTGCTGCTGCTCTTCATTTCGCACTGTTGAGACCCAGTGGTCTCCATGCTGTTGACCTCGCTCCGCCCCTCAGCCCACTCATGGGTCCTGGGGTCGTCTTTGCAGAGCCACTGCAGGGTTTGCACTCAGGGAGGGGCTAGGGGTTGGTGGAGCCAGGGGGACCCCCAAGAGTGAGCTCAGAAAAGGCGCCTGATCTATCCACCCTGGGGACGCAGGCCTGCAGACACCCCAATTGCTGCTTAGTCACTGTGCCTAGTCTGATGTCCCCCAAAGTGTCGGGGGGAGGTGCGTGTGTTTGTGTGTGTGTGTGAGGGGCCCCGCCAGGGTGTACTGGGGTCTGAGGCATGCGTTCATGTGAATTCAGGGCCACGTTCAGCGAAGCCACGACTGGGGAAGGTGGTAGAGGTGGTTGCGACCCACAGCCCAGGAGTCACAGATGGGGAGGGGGGTTGCTTCCACCAACTGTAGTGAGGCAGGGAGAGCAGAACTGCTCACTCAGACACGTCTTTTTCTAAGCTGTGGGGGTGTCTCCTAATTGCTTCCCAAAGAGCAGGCGCGCCTGCAGTGTGCCCACCCACCCCAGAGTCTCCACGGGACCCCTGGGGTGCCTGGAGTGCCAAGGAAGCTCATCCTTTATGTTTCAATAGCTGTTGTGTTGTTTTTCATCTGGGGAAGGGCTGAGCAGACCCTGGAAGCCGAGTTCTGCAGACAGCCATCTTGTACCCGGCTGGACCTGCAGACTTGGTGAAACGGGATGGTTGTCGGAGGCCACACCGTGGAGGCCGACCTGCCTGCCCTCTGCCCCCGGATCCAGTTCAAGGGACTCTCAGTTGAATTTCCTTCTTCTTCTTGTTTTTTTGTTGTTGTTTTTCTCCTTTTAAGGAATTTTGAAGCTAAGAAATGTTTTGTGCTTTGGGGGTTGATGGACAAAAGTTCTAGCTGATTAAATATGGTCTAACTTATTGATACTGTGTTTTTTTTTTCTTTTAATATTGTACTGTGGAGAAAAACTGTTTTGAGCCATGGAGTTGGTGTTTACAAGAACTTTTCACTTTTGCCAAAATGTTACAATTGAAAGGCATCTGCATCTTTGGTTTCCTAGTATTTTCTTAAAAGATCTAGTGTCCTTTTTGTACACTTAACAGGTGAATGCTGATTTTTTTCAACCTACAATAAATTTCACTGAACTGAACCTATCAGCCCAAGCTGGGTGTGCGTATGTCAGTCCCCAGAGGTGGGGGTTGGTTCTGTGTGGGGGTGGGCAGGAGTCCGGAGGCAACCTGGCCCTGGGGCGACCACAGTAACGAGTGGAGGGGGGTGCATAGGCTGGTACTGGGCAGAGAAGGCGTCCTGGGCAGGCTGCCAGAGCCACTGCCCAGGAGTGAGTCCAGCAGGTGGAGGGCTAACCTGAGGTCGAGGGCCCTGCAGGTGCCAGAGCAGGAGGCCAGACCGCCAGGTCATAGGGAGGAAATGTCTGAGATGGTGGGGACAGCGGGGAGCCATGACTGGTGTGTGAGCAGGGTAGGCCCTCCCCACCTCATGAATAGGGTAGGCTGAGCCAGGCAGGGAGATCCCCGGGTCCCTGGCAGCACCAAAGCCCCCAGTAGTGGGGCCACATGGGACCAAGGGAGTGCCCTTATTTTGGGTAACTGAGCTGTGACTGACTGATGAAAATGGTGAGTAACGGCACTATTAGGTAATTCCTCCCAGGCTGGAATGCTGGGGGTAAGGGTCCCTGTGGCCCCCGTGGGGACAGGAACACTGAGGCCCAGTGGAGCCCCACAGACCCAGGACACCAGTTGGGATGCCTGTCCTTGCCCCTTGTTCCGAAGGCAGGGGGCAGGTTCTACCCTCCAAGGACATGGTAGGGGGATGTTTATTTTAGGAAGGAAAAACAGACAAAGAATAAGACCAGGATTAAAGGGGTCCAGGGGTCAGGGACAGTGGGTCTTAGCCTCTCCAGTGGCCCTGCTGGCCAGCGGCCTTGGCCTGAGTTCTGAGGCGGCCCAGGAATCTGAGGGGCGCGGGAGGTGAGGTCAGCCAGGCCCTGCGGGCCAGAATGTACCCTGCTCCCTGGGCGGCCTGGCCACGCCGTTCTAACGGGATAACATCTCTGTCCCTACACCCTGGGGCCTAGGGCCGACACCTGCCTCCTTCAGCCTCGTCACGCCTCAGCCTTGCCTTGCCCACCAGCCCCCTGCCAGGCTTGCCCGCAGCACCCTCGTCATTGGGCCCTTAGTGCACCATGGCCACAGGCCGTTCCCTGACCATCCTTCCTGAGCTGAGGACACCAAAAGTCTAGCCCCCAGGGGGCCCAGAAGGGTCTTCTCGCCCTCATGACCTGCACCGTGGCCAAGGGGCTCTGTGTTGCCCACCAGCCCCTGCCATTTGCTGGACAATGTCCTCCTGCCACCACCTGGGTCCCACCAGCCCTCTGTGCACCAGGCTCAGTCTGGGCACTGGCACTCAGCAGTGACTGAGAAAGCTCTGCCCCTGCCCTTGGGAGCCTGCAGTCTCATGGGTATGGGGGTCCCTGGTCACTCATGGACCACCTGCAGGCAGCACACTCACGCTGTGTCACACCCCCAGACAGTCCCTACTGTCCCCTTACAGCTCCAACTGACTGCTTGGCATAGAAGCAAGCAGAAGCCATGTCTCTCCCCGCTGCCCCAGCACTGCCCCTCCAGGGAGCCTGCCTGGGCCCGCTCTGTCTCTGCCCCACACCACCTTCCTGCCAGTACCTCTCACAGGCTGCCCTGTGAATGCTGGGGTTCCCCAGGGCTGGGTCTTTGGAGATTTTTCTGTACACATTCCTGTGATGTCACATGTGGCCTGGAGGCGCCAGCTCCCTCAGATTCTCCAACACCAATTGGACATCCAACAGTTCACTTCCCAGGTCTGGCATCAGACCCCACATGTTATGGGGCTCAGGGCCCCATTTCAGACACCAACCACAAAGTCTCTGGCCACCCATACTTCTGACCATTCAGCTATAAATTGGGAGTTCCTTTACCCCCTTGGAGGTTTGGTAATTTGCTAGAATGGCCCTCAGTGCTTAGGAAAACACTTCAATCACCAAATGGAGGCAATGCAGAGGCCAGGGTGTAGGGGATGGCACGAGGCTGCCAGGACGACTCCAGGTATGCCACCCTCCCAGCACCTCCATGTGTTCACCCAAACCCCATTGTTTAGGGGTTTTTAGCAGAGGTTTCAGCACATAGACAGGATTGAGTAAATCACTGGCCCCTATGAATAAACTCAATCTCAAGCCAGGAACTGGGGACAAAACTCAAATATTTATTATACCATAATCCCCATCCCCAGCCCTGAAGTTCTGCCCTGGTCCCCAAACTGCCTCCCTCCCCCTCACACCCATCCCCTTTTCATATGCCCTAGAAACCACTCCCCTAGGTTTTTTCCCAGGCAGCTCTTCATATCTTTGATAAGAGATGTCTTCATATCTCAAGACCCCTTCCAGCACCCACCTCCTCCAGGCAGTCTGCCCTGCCCAACCCTGCCTCTTAGGTCCCCAGTCCACTTTTGACTTCCCCACTCTAGAGCCCCTTGAGGGCAAAGCCTAGACCAGAAGCCCCCACCCCCCAAGGCCAGGCCCTGACCATGTTTCCTGCGAATGATCCCAACTATTCACCTTTTGGGTCAGCTCCAGTGGTGGAAACTTTCCAGCCGGAGGAGGCCGCTTGTTTTGGAAAGTTCCTGGGGGAGCCGCCCCCGCCCGCCTGCCGGGTTCCCACGCTCCTTTATCACTGGCGCTTAGAGGGGCTCAGTGCTGTGCAGGCTTAGCTCCTCCCCAGCTGGCTGCCTCTGCCCTGCCCACCCCCTTCCCTCCCTTCCCCAGCGAACAGCCTCCTCCACCCCAACTCCAGCCTGGCCCTATCAAGCCCTCCTGCTACAAGTGGGGAAACCTAGGCCTCGCAGCCCCCTAATCCCTGAGTGAGCCCTGTCGGGAGTGGGGGTGTGCCCGGAGGGCGCTGCTGCACTGAAAGGGGGAGGGGGAGGCAGCCTGGGCTGGAGGAGTGTCTAGCGTTGAAATACGAATCCTGGCTTAGTCTTCTGCTTCAGCGTCCCGTGCCTCAGTTTCTCCAGAGACCCCCCACTCCTCAAAGGCCCAGCCTCCTTTCCTAGCTCCACTTCCTGCCTTGAGGCTGGGGCCTGGCGCTCACTTGCAGCCTTCAAGTCCTCTTTCGCAAACGGGGATACGCTGCCGAGGGCCCTAACCGCCTGTGGTGCGAAGTGAATCACGCGCGCCGAGCTCGGGCCGGGGGTCTGCAACCCACGTGATTGCCTGGCCGCAAGAGACCGGGCGGGGGCCAGATATCCGCGAAGGCTCAGGACAGCAGGGCCTCGAACCCAAGCCCAAGACCGGTGAGCGCCCTCCCCCCTGCTCCGGGGACCGCCCCTCCTCCCGGGCGCGGGCGGGGCGAGGGGCGGGGCGGGGGTGGGGCCGCGGCTCTTTTCTCTGGAGTTCGCGCGCCCGGAGCCCTAGCCGTCCGCCGCTGTCTCAGCCGACTCCGCGCTGGTGAGTGCCGCCTGGGAGAGGTGCAGTCTTCCCGGGGACCGACCGAAGTCGGCTTGGCCCGGCCAGCCCTCAGGTCCCCGCTGACCTCTTGGCAACCTCGTGCCTCCAGCTCGCCGCGATGGAGGCCGCAGCCGAGTTCGTGGTCGAGAGCCCCGACGTAGTCTACAGCCCCGAGGCCATCGAGGCGCAATACGAGTACAGGACGACGTGCGTCAGCCGCGAGGGCGGCGTCCTCAAGGTAGGCGAGGGACCAAGTGGACCGTGGGGCTGGGGGAACCAGGGAGGCGGGAGGGAGCGGCAATTGCCCAACGTCTGCGACGCCCTCCCTGCAGAGAGGGGGGAGGGGCCTGTGGTCCCCAGCTCACCGCGGCGCCTGCCCCCAGGTGCACCCCACGTCCACGCGCTTCACCTTCCGGACCTCCCGGCAAGTGCCCCGACTCGGGGTCATGCTCGTCGGCTGGGGCGGGAACAACGGCTCCACGCTGACCGCTGCCGTGCTGGCCAACCGACTGCGCCTGTCCTGGCCCACGCGCACCGGCCGCAAGGTGGGAGGTCCGGCGGGGCTCGGTGGAAGAGAGGGCCTCGCAGGAATCCACGCGGGGAGGGGCTCAACGGAGGAGAGGGTCCGCAGGGGGCGGGGCTCCTGTCTGCGGGCGGGCTCCTGGGAGGGGCTTCCATGGGGAGGCGGGGACTCCTTAGGGGTCTTACGGGGGCGGAGCCTAAGGTGTGGGGGAACTTCTAGATGGGACCTATGGAGGAGCTGCTTCCTGTCCTGGCTTGGAGCACTCTGCTGAAGAGCCTTTAACAGTAAGGCGGAGTTTGAGGGTGCCGGGCCGGGGCCCTTGCCGGCTCGTAGCCCTCCCCATGTCACACCCACCCTTCACTTGGCCCCATCTTCCGCACCGCTCCCCAGGAAGCCAACTACTACGGCTCGCTGACGCAGGCGGGCACCGTTAGCTTGGGCCTGGACGCCGAGGGCCAGGAGGTGTTCGTGCCCTTCAACGCGCTGCTGCCAATGGTGGCGCCCGACGACCTGGTGTTCGACGGTGGGCGGGGCCCTGGGCCGGGGGTAGGGTGGGAGGCGGGGCATGGAGGGGCCCAGGCAGCGGGCCGGGCCGAGCTTGAGGGTCCCCTCTAGGCTGGGACATATCGTCGCTGAACCTGGCGGAGGCTATGCGGCGCGCGCAGGTACTGGACTGGGGGCTGCAGGAGCAGCTGTGGCCGCACATGGAGGCCCTGCACCCACGGCCTTCTGTCTACATCCCGGAGTTCATCGCAGCTAACCAGAGTGCGCGCGCCGACAACCTCATTCAGGGCACGCGCGCACAGCAGGTGCTGCCCCTCCCTACACCCCTTTTATCCCCTGCCACTTGTTCTCCCCCGCCATTTTTGTCCCCCCGGCCACCTGTTCTCCCGTCTTTGTCCCCATGCTCCCATCCCGTGGGTTCAGGCCCTACTTTGCACTTAGGCAACTGAATAGCCCAGGCTTTCACAGGTCGGGGGAGCCTGTACAACCTCCCTCTTCTGTCCTCTTCCCCCAACCCCCAGCTGGAGCAGATCCGTAGTGACATCCGTGACTTCCGGTCCAGCGCCGGGCTGGACAAAGTCATCGTGCTGTGGACAGCAAACACGGAGCGCTTCTGTGAAGTGGTCCCGGGCCTTAATGACACTGCTGAGAACCTGCTGCGCACTATCCAGGTGGGTGCGCCCAGTGATGGGGTTGGGTGGGGTCAGGGCCAGCCCCCAAGCTGCGCTGACTGCCCGCCTGTTCCTGCAGCTGGGTCTGGAGGTGTCGCCCTCCACGCTCTTTGCCGTGGCCAGCATCTTGGAGGGCTGTGCCTTCCTCAATGGGTCCCCACAGAACACGCTGGTGCCTGGTGCTCTCGAGCTGGCGTGGCAGCGCCGCGTCTTTGTGGGTGGAGACGACTTTAAGTCAGGCCAGACCAAAGTCAAGTCTGTGCTCGTTGATTTCCTTATCGGCTCCGGCCTCAAGGTGCGTGGACTTGGGGGGCTGCTCAGCTCAGGATGGGGGTCCTGGGCCACGAGGGCTGGGCTTGTGCATTGCAGAGTCTGCAGCTGCTACAGGTCCTCTTGTCCCCCCAGACCATGTCCATCGTGAGCTATAACCATTTGGGCAACAACGACGGGCAGAACCTGTCGGCGCCGCCACAATTCCGGTCTAAGGAGGTGTCCAAGAGCAGTGTGGTGGACGACATGGTGCAGAGCAACCCAGTGCTCTACGCGCCCTGCGAGGAGCCAGACCACTGCGTGCGTGGGGCGCAGGCGCGGCAGGAGGGGTGGGAGGCGTCCCCAACACAGAAAGGCAGGGACCTGTGTGACTTCATGCTGTCCCCCAGGTGGTCATCAAGTACGTGCCATACGTGGGTGACAGCAAGCGCGCACTGGATGAGTACACATCGGAGCTGATGCTAGGCGGTACCAACACACTGGTGCTGCACAACACGTGCGAGGTGCGGGGCAAGAAGGGACAGGAGTGGGGCTGCCCACCAGCCTGGCCCAGCTCCTGACTCGTTGGCCCTGCAGGACTCACTCCTGGCCGCGCCCATCATGCTGGACCTGGCTCTGCTGACTGAACTATGCCAGCGGGTGACCTTCTGCACCGACGTCGACCCAGAGCCGCAGAGCTTCCACCCGGTGCTGTCACTACTGGGCTTCCTCTTCAAGGCGCCGCTTGTGCCGCCGGGCAGCCCTGTGGTCAACGCGCTCTTCCGCCAGCGCAGCTGCATTGAGAACATCCTCAGGTGTGCCCCGGCCTTGGGGATCCCCATCCATGGCCCAGATGTCCACTGGCAGGGCTGCGCAGGGCACTAGTCTTGGGGTCTGGCCCTGCTGAGCCCTGACCCTCCCCCAGGGCCTGCGTGGGGCTCCCGCCACAGAACCACATGCTTCTGGAGCACAAGATGGAGCGCCCTGGCCTCAAGCGAGTTGGGCTTGTGGCCACTGCCTGCCCTGTTCCTTGCAAGAAAGGATCAGCACCAACCGCCCCCAACGGCTGTACTGGTGACGCCAATGGGCACTCGCAGGCTGAGGCACCCCAGATGCCCACCACCTAAGGCCAAGGCCATACAACTTCCCCATATCTCCTGCCCCCTTTGCTCCTCAGGACCCGACCCTTCCAGGCCTCCCAAAGACAATAAAGTCAGTGCCACTATCAGCCATGCCTGTGGATTCTTAGCGCCTGCGACCTAACCCTACCCCCACAACTCTAGCCCCATCTGTTTTTCACCAGGTAGACACCTACCTACCCTAAAAACTCGTCCCAACCCTCAACAGTTTCCAGAACCCCGTGGGGCCTCTGCCTAACCTCAGCCCTTGAAGGTGTGGCTGAGACCCCAAGGTGCAGGTTGTCGCTGCAAGCCAAAGTGAAGAAGTCCAAGACCAGATACCAAAAACCAAAATCAAGTTACGTTTATTGATGGGGCCCACCCCTGCTGTCCAAAGGAAAGGAGGTCCCCAAGGAGCCCCCCTGGACAAAACAGAAATAACCGGAAGGGCCCATACAGGAAAGAACATCTCTGAGGTCCTTGAGTTTTTTATAAAATGAATGAGTCCTTCTTGCGGGGCCTCCCAGCCATCCAAGCTTTGACCAGGAGTCCAGTTGCCCGAGGTGCGACCTCAGACCCTCACCCTGTGGACTACCCGAGCCCCTGGACCTTAGCCCCGGGCAGAGGCGCTGGGCAGAAGCCAGGGCAGCAGTGGGCAAGGGGCTGCGGCCCCATCACACGCTCATGGTCATCCCGGGGGAGTACTGCGGAAAGACGAGGGGGTGGCGCCCCGGAGCCGGCTCAGTTCCGGCCTAGGCTGGGACCCGCCCCCCCGGGGTGGAATGGGGAACAGGGCAGTGTGGATATGGAAAGGAAAGGGGTCGGGTGGCATTGGGTGGCAATGCAATGCGTGGGGAGGCCGCGGGTCCCAGGGTTGGGGATGGGATAGGGGCGGGGCGGTGAGATAGGGTGGGCGCGAGGAGGAGAGAGGGGGAAGGGAAGGATGCCGCGGCCGCCCCCCCACCTGGCCCGCCGCGGTCACGGTCTTGCTCTGGCCCCCCGGCCGCCCCGCCGGGGTCTGCCCGCCAGGCCCCTCCGGCCCGACGCCGCCGCGGGGGGGGAGTCGACGCAGTCGCTTACGCTTTCGCTCGGGAACGGGTGCAGGAAGGTCCCGGCGGCCGCCATCTCGCTGTCGTCCCGCGGGGTGCCCGGGGTGTTGCTCAGGCCGGCCACGGCGCCGGGGGAGCTCTGGGGGCGGCCGCCGTGAGCGCGGAGCGCCCCGCCGCCCAACCCGGACTAGACCTCTCCACGCGGGCCCGCCCCCCGCCCCGCGCCGGAGGGCGGCCCCCTCACCTTCGGCAACCCGTCCAGATCGCCCGAGCCTGCGGACCGACAGAAAGCGGACACGCGGCTCAGACGCGCCGGCGCCACGGAGCCGGCTACACCAACCCCCTTCCCGAGGCCGCGCACCCTCCCTTGGCCCAGTCCACTGGGACGCCGCTGAGGGTTCCGGGCGGAGGGCCCAGATTGAGGGTGGGGGGTGGTCAGTGCAGGCAGTCTGGCCTCCCCACTATTTCGTTACTGGACCCTCCTCCTCCCAGCGCAGCCCAAGTCACTGGGATGCCCAGGGAGCTCAGGGTGCGCCCCCAGTGCCTGCACGGCACACAGGCGGAGGGGCTGGAAGCCGCCAGGGGGCGCACGCGGCTCGCGAAGCAGCGGGTGGGGGGTGGGGGTGGGGGGGGTGTCCGTCTAGGGACACCCACTCACCCAGGGATCCGTTGACATGGTGAGGCTCCATCGCACTCATGGCGGCCATGGGGCCCTCCGGACCAGGGCCGAGAGGGAACTGTAGGCATAGGGGCAGCGTGGGACTAGGGCCACCATCTCCCATCCCTCACCCTAGGGGTCATCGCCTCCCACCCAGAAAGCCCCCACTTACATTAGCCCTGCCGGCCCCCGGCCCGATGGGGTTCATGATGGTGTACATGTTCTCACTGGAGTTGGTGGAGTCTGGGGCGGCACATGAAGGGGGTGGGGTGTGAAGGGGCCTCATTAGAGAACACCCCTCCCTATGCCCGGCCAGACCATCGTACCTCCAGGGCTGGGCATGATGGGTGTGCCAGGAGGCCCACCTCCTCCTGGGGGTCCCTGCACACAGAAGGAGACAGAGAAGGTGAGAAAGGCTCCCCATCTGCCACCCCACAATCCCTGCCCCCAGGTCAAGTTGCCCACTGTTGGCCTCACTCACCGAGTAGCTGCCAGGGGAGGAGGAGGAGTAGGGGATCTGGGGAGAGGAGCAGCTGTGAGCAGTTGCCCCATACCACAGCACATTCTCCTAACCACCCACCCCATCCCGACACTCACCGAGTTGCCACTGGGGCTGGCCCACGGGCCACGCACCCCGGGTCCCCTGGAAGAGACAGTGGTAGACCCTGGGTCTTAAGCCAGGCAGTACACCCCCCAACCCCATGCCCCTAGGGCAGATGTTGGCTGAGAAGTAACCACGTAGGGATTCCAGGCCAGCCTTCAAATCCCAACCCATCACTCACTGGCCTCTGAGCCTTAGTCCCCCCTTCCAAGAGTGGAGTAAACAATATCCGGGGCTGTTGGTGGCTTTTGGGTCTGCCCCAGCATACCCAGCCCAGGAAGCTGAGTGATGGCTCACGTAGGTACACCCCCAAGGGTCCCTGAGGGCCTTACATGCTCATGGTGGGCAAACCCGGGCCAGCAAGAGAGTTGGGTGGGGGCCGCATGCCACCTCCGTAGCTCTGTGAAGGCACAAGGGCCGTGAGTGACGGCCAAGAGAGGGCAGCCCCTCAAGCTCCCCTTCCCCCTGGACCCTGCTCTTACCTGGGGCCCAACGCTGGTCATGCCCCGTGGAGGTGTCACCCTCTGCAGTGGGCCCATGCTTGAGTGCCCTGAGGACAGAAGGAGGGCTCAGGCTGGGCCCATTCCCATGTGAACGTGCACTGTGGTGGTGGGGGGTGTTCCTGTGCAGTGAGGCAGCAGGAAACTGGAACTGGGGTCCTGATGGGTTTGGGGGGACAGCATCTAGAGCTTCCCTACTCACCCTGAGCACGCGGGGAGGGGTCCATGGCGCCAGGGAGGAGGGGCTGGGAGCCAGGGAGGCCCACGGGAGGCTGCAGAGGGGACGTGGCAGCATTAAGTGTGGGTGCCCCTACTCCGGCCCAACTCCTGCCCACCCTCCCCTCATCCCTCTCTCACCTGACTTGGCATCCGCAGGGTGGGCCGGGGGCCCCCTGGGAACCGCGGCGACATGAAGGGCTGGAAGAGGTGGGCCAGGGATCAGCGCCTCCCCCCACCTGCTCACCCTCCAAAGCTACCCAGTTCCTGCTATGCCCAGTCCCTTAGCCTGGATACCCCTTGCTCCAGGGCCAGCCAGCAAACCTCAGCCAGCTGGCACCTGGGTGTGTGGGAGCATGGGACAGCAATGGGACTGGGTGGGGCAGTGACTGTTCAAGGGGGAGGGACATCACAGGTCCTTACCTGAATGTGAGGCCCTATCATAGGGGTGTTGGGGTTGTGGGGGGAAGGCTGGGAGCCCAGGGGGCCCTAGGAGGACAGAACCACGTGGGTTGGGAAGAGTGAGGTCACCCGAAGCTCCACAGTTTGCTGTGGCTCTGCTGAGCCTGAGGGGTCAGGAGACCGTGGAGGCAGGAGAGTAGGCCAACTAGCCCTGCTGGAGTGGGAAGTGTGGTCAGCCCTAAGGGCAGAGTCGGGAAGGGTCATGGGCAGGACCCATGGCTCAGAGAGCCACGTTCTGCGGCTGCTGGCACCCTGACACACACAGGTCAAGTGCACAAAGACCCTGCCCTCTCCTGCGCTAGGGCCCAGCCATGCAGCCCCTCCCTTGCTGGTTCTACCAAGGCTGGCATGTGCACACCCACTCACCCTGGCAGAGCCCCCACCTGTCACCCTACGGACACAAGCCCACCCAGGTCGGGGACAGGGACCCCAGCTCTGGTTGTACCTGGAAGAAGCCGGGTGCCATGGGGCCTGATGCCATTGCATCATTGGGGGCCATGCTCCCCATCACTGGGCTGGGAGCCGCTGCAGCACTCTGCAGGGGTTGGGGAGATGGCAAGAGCCAAGTCAGGTCACTCCCTGCCTGTGTCTCCTCTCCCCAAGCAGTCTGGCCCCAAGGAATGAGGAACCCGAGCCATCTCTACTTATGGGAGGATGTCTGGGTCCCAGGGGCGCGGTGGGTGGCAGGAGCTCTAGGTGAGGGAAGAGCCTCTGCCCCTGTCCCCACCCAGGTTTAGCAACCAGATGTGCTGGGTGGCCTTCAGCAAGGGCTCTGCCTCCTGTGGCACCTGAGACCCTGGAGGTGGTCAGAGCCCAGAACTGCTGAGCCCACAGCCCGGGGAGGAGGCCAGGGATACCAGCCCCCAGTAAGTCCCCAGCCGGAGGACTCTGGGGGTCTGAAAATGCCATCCACCCAGGACTCCAGCGTGTGCCTCATCCTTCTAACACAGGCTTGTTCTTTTGGTCTGAATCTAACTGCAGATGGGTGGAGGCACAGTCCCCCATTCCCTGCCCATCCCAACCAGCCAAGTCCTCCTGGCTAGCGAGGCAGCTTAGCTGGGCCCCCAAGACACCTCAAATAAACCGACAAAAAAAAAAAAAAATCAACAGGCAGCTTCAAGATGAACCTCCCTCTCAGAGGGCTCTTCCTTGGAGCTACTGTGCAGACCACTTCCCCCTCCTCCTCCAGTAGGGAAGGGAAGGAAACAGAATTCTGGAGTGGGGTCTCCAAGCCCCCAACCTCTTTTCAGATGAAAGTGGAGAACTGGGTGCTTGAGAGGGGAGTTCCTGTATCTGCCAGGGCAGAGATGCTGGTGGCAGGCCCAGAGTTGGCATGGGGACAGCTGACAGGCCACTTCCTCTGGTCAGTTCCAAGTCCCAGGCTTATCTGCCTGTGGGGCCCACAGAGCAGGGGGAAGGGGGTGGGTGGGAATCTAGTCTGCAGGGCAGAGGGGACACATCCAAGGATAGGGAAGGGGAAGACACTGCAGGCACTGTGGAGAGAGCACTTTTCTTGGGGTCCCTTGACTCTTGTCTGTGCATCATCCCCCCTTCCCCTCCGAGGCCAGACCCCAAGAGGAAGGGGATGGTCTGTCTGGGTCACTGCCCCTGTCTGTGTCACACAGGGACACTCAGGAATTTGTGGGACTGCAGGCACTTGGGCTCAGAGGGGTTAGGCACTTTTCCCATGGTTACACAGCACATCTTGCCCTACAGGAACAGGAAAGGGGCCCCTTGGCTGGGTCAGAGCAGGGCCCCTGGAGACACACCCCTCCCTTTGGGGGCCGTAGCCTGCCCTCCTTCCTTCCTGCTCCTTCTCAAAGGTCAGCCTCTAAAGGATTTCTGCCCTGGCCCCAAGCTGGGAGGGTATCAGTGGGAGCACTCCCAGGGCCCAGCACAAATCATTTGAAAGCCCAAGTGACCCTGTGTGTGGAGGGACAAAGCTCTCAGCCCCTCTCCAAACTGCTGGGTTACCCGAGCCGGGCCTCCACCTCACCTTGTCCCACAAACACAGCCCGACGGCCTAGAGCAGTTCTGCGTCTGCCTCAGTGACTGGAGGGGGATCAGCTCTGAGCTCTGGGCCTGTCCAGCCTCCTCCACCTCATGCCTCATGGTGGGGGCAGGAGGGCAGCCCCCCTTTTTGAGCCACAGCAGGCGCCAGAGCATTTCCTGGTCAGGGAGGGCGGAGGTGGGGGCAGCTGCGCCCGGCTCCCGACCATGAGGTGTGGAGGCGGGGAGAAGATAAGGCACCCCTCACCCCTGCGGCTCCCCAACCCTTGAAGGGTTAATCCAGGGCAGGCCAGCCCACCCTCCCGGGCAAGTGGCCCAAGCTGGACCCCCCAAGTCAATCATCTACCCAGAGGCGCCAGCCCGGCCCCGCGTTGCCAAGACAACGGGCTGGGTGCGCTTTAGTTTCCTGGAGACGCCGAGGTCGGCCCCCAGCCCAGAGGCGCTGATGGAGCCCGCCACCATGGGCGGGAGGAGGACGCCCCTCACCCCGCCTGCCAGTCCCAGTTAGCACAGAGGCGGGGCAGAACGTGCAGCGGCTGCAGCCTGAGGACACAGAGACCCTGCCACCCCAGGGCCTGGGCGCCACTCCCCTTCCCCTAACGCTGCGCCGCAGCCCTGGTAACCAGCGCGCGCCCCCGGGAAGCGCGCTCACTCCGGCGCGAGACCGCAAAGCAAAGGAGACGACGCGGTTTGTGCTCCCTGGAGGAGTTGGCTGGGGCAGGGGAGGGGCGAAGCCAGCGGCGGAGATGGAAGGGGGGACTGCAGCAGCCCGGAAGAGGGAACAGAGCCCAGGGGACCCTGGAGACGGGCAGCGAGGAGCTGGGGCTAGACTGGGGAGAGCCGGGCCCACGCGGAGTCACGCACGGACACAGCTCCGGACATATCTATGGCCCCAGTTCTGGCGGGACTGCAACGTGAAGAATGGGACCCGATGGGGACGAACAGCAGTGACCTCGGCGGCTCCCATAAACGAGCATACAGCATGCATGGGGCGTCTTCAGGGACATGGTGAACCCCCAGACTTATCCGGCTGCACCCTGGCCCTGTAGAGGTGTGCACCCCTGCACAGGGGGACCTCTCTGCTGGGAGGCAGTGAGTGGTGTGGGACCCTGGCCAACTGCAGAGAGAGAGAGGTGGGGACAGCGGAGACCTGGGAGGCCCAGAGGGGCACAGCAGGGCGGATGACTCAGGATGTGAAGGCGCCAGCTGCAGGAGAGTGGGTGCACAGGGAGGAGGGGGCAGGGCAGAGGGGTCTCCCCCGGAAGCCAGCTGAGCCACTGCTTCCCCCTCAGGCCCACAGCCCAGGGCTCCCGAGCCCTCCCTCATCTGCTGGAGACCTCTCTGGGGCCAGGTGGCCAAAACCCCCAGGCCAGGGCGAAGAGGATAAAGGCAGGGGCCTGCCATCTGCTCCCCCGTGACAACTAGGTGCTGCCTGCCCCCTCATGTTACCCACCCTCCTCTCCAGACAGGCCTCTGACTCCCTCTCAGCCTGCAGGGAAAGAGGTGAAGCCGGCAGCCCCAGTCACCAAGCAAGGTTGGGAGGTTTGCCAAGTGCTCCCGGGTGCATGGGCAGTTAGCTAACCCCCACCAGCCCTGCCTAGGCTCCCACCTCAGAAGGCTCAGAAAGGCTGGGGTGGGAGGGGACAAGCAGTAGTGGCCACCCAGCTGGGTCCCACATACACACAGCTGGGCAGACAGGGAGGCAGGAGCTGGGGTTCTGTCTTCCCGGTTCCACATGGGGTTCAGTGAGGAGGAGCAAAGGAGGGGCTGACCTCAGGAGGGCTTGAGGTTTCTGGGGACCCTCAGGAGCTGGATGCACTAGAAGGAGATGCCCCCACTCTGTGAGTAACCCTGGACCAAATGAGGAGCAGAGGGACCCCACAGCCAGGCTGACCTGCCCGCCCAAGCCAGCTTCAGGCCAGGCAGCCTCCCAAGGCCACAGGCCCCCCACCCAGGCCTAGGAGCCCTGGTCCCAGTCCCTGGGGTGGGGACTCACATAGTCCTGGAAGGCCTTGGCTTCACTCGAGTGCTCGCATGCCTCTCTGCGGTCGGGCGCTGCACAGTACAAGTCCCAGAACACGCTGTGGGCGGCAGGGGGGGACGATGGTTTCCCCACTCGCCCCCACCCAGCCCCACTCCGTGGCCCGCCCGCACCAGCCTCACACGCACCACCACCAGGAATGCAGGAAGCCCGGAGGCTCCCCCAGCGTAATGTTCTTCTCCCATCGGATCTGCAGGGGAGAGGGAAGGAAGGTGAGGGGCTCGCTGCCTGGCCCTGTCTGACCCCTTCCCCTCCCAAGAGGCAGCCTCAGCCCAGCTCGGTGCCCAGGGAATAATGGGGCAGGAAACCAGCAGGTCAGAGCAAGGGAGCCAGGACAGGAGCAACTTGGGGAGTCCAGGGGCAGAGAAGCGGCTGGCAGATCCTCGGATGGATGAACAGATGCCAGAACACCAGCCTGCGGGCCCTGACCCGCCCCAGCCCTCAGTTTCCAGGGCACAATCCGACCCCACCATTGGAGACCTGACAAAAATGGAGTAGGGAGGATCCCAGGGTGTGGGTGGTGAGGAGAGGCTGGCTGGTGGGGAGGGGGACCTTCCTGGCCAGGCCAGCTTACCTCGGACAGAAAAGTCTGGGCTGACTTCTGGGCACCGACGTGCAGCAGGTACTCATATACGTACAGCGCCAACCTGCAGGCAGGGGAGGGGGGCTGGCTCAGGCTCTCAGGAGGCCTGGGGCAGCCCCAGAGCCCCTCTCTGAGGGTCCTTGGGAGGGGCTTTCCAGGGAGGCACCTGCTCTCCAGACCTACCTCCAGCCTCACATGCTTCCCCCTATTGGTCTCCTGATTCCCCAGTTTCCCCCATTTGCCCCTCAGAAAAGATGGCCTCCTCACCAGTTGCTCAGCCCAGTCAACACCTACACATCCATCAACGCCCAGCCTGCAGGCCCCTGCTCTAGACAGCACTCCTAGCAGTGCCCAATCCCCCATTTCCAGGCCAAATTCTGCTCAGTTCAACATCCCCCAAAGGACCAAGTCCTGACTTCATCCTGCCAATGCTGAGACCCCAGAGCAGCCTTGATCCCAGGGAGGTCCTCTGCTTAGAGAAAGGGCCCCTGAGTGTCACTCTAGATTGTGCTCTGGGTGGGGTCTCCCAGCAGGCACCCTGGGCCATGTGGCCAGGCCCAGCACACTGTCAGCCTCCCTGCCGAGAAAGGAAAGGGTCCCTCTGACCCAAGGTCTTCGTCCTCCAGGTGTCCCCAGACCTCATCCTCTTCCTTAGGATCAGTTCCCATCCACCAGTGAGGCTATGACTTACTCATACCAGGTCCCCAGGAGAAGTTGGGGGAAGTGGAGGTAGGGCCAGCAGTGCCACTCAGCTGCTATGGCACCCCGTGGACCAAATGCCCACAGTGCTTGGTACCACCGGACACACCAACTTGGCTGCTGCCCACCCGAAGAACACAAGCCACCCTCCAACCAGCAGCACCATCCTCAGGCCACACAAGGAGGCTAGACCATCCACACAGCTTTCCAGGCCTTTTCATCCTTAGACTCCACTCCACCCCCTCCCCATCTGTCTTCTATACCAGCCAGCAAAGGGACAACTCCCGCCCCTGGGGGGTCATCCATTCCCCATCCACCCACTCCACCAGCCCCTCCAGGCATCCCAGGGTCCTTCTACTGTCCAGCCAGGCCTCAGGTGGGCTGGAGGGTTCTGGATCCAAGACTGGGGGTCCCCCAAGGTCTGGCCTGAGGCTACTCTGGTGAAAGCTGGAGGCCCTTCCAGATGCCTTCCCACTCAGCTGGCCTCTGGTTCCATCCTAAAATAACCTTGCTTTGACTCACGCTCCTGCTTTTCTCCCGCCCTTCCCACCCCGCCCTTCCCAGCTCAGCTGCTCAACCCTCACATCCCAGCCCCCCCTCAGCAGACCACCCCCACCCCCAGGTCAGACCTCACCCAGGCTGTTCCAGTCCTTTTCTCCCGCTTCCCCCAACCCCGCCACTCCCCTTCCACGGGTTCTGCCCTTGCCCTGGATCCTCTTCCTCCCTTCATTCATCTGTCTCTCCAGTCATTCATTCATTCAACAAACATTCACCCAGCACCTCCTTGAATAGTGAGCATAACAGACCCTGTCCTGGAGGTCCTCTCACAGGGAGAGACAGAAGCAACAATACAAAGGAGAAGGTAAGTTGCGTGGTGGTGGGTTGGAAGGTGGTGGCTGTTACAGAAGGACAAGGGGGGAGGCTGGGGGTCAGCATGGACAGCCATCCCAGGGCAAGGTACGTCCATGGCTCACACTGTACCACATGGGCTGTGACAGCCACTGGAGGGACAGAAATGGGGCAGAGGAGTAGGATACATGGGATCACGTAGTTTTGAGTGTTCCCCCCCCAAGACTGGCCAAGGTTCCCACCTCATCATCACACCTCTCAGCAGCGCCTCCAACCCAGGCCCCCCCAGATCCCAACAGTGCACCCCAGAGGTCTCCAGCATTCCCCTTTCCAGCCCAGTTGCCTTCCTTGACCTCCAGCATCCACAATCATCTGTCCAGCTTACTCCTGCAACCAATCCTCCCTTTCTGGAGGCTTCACAAGTGCCTTGCAAGTATGAAGCAATGAACATGAAAAGCCAATAGGGCCAGAGGATCATTATCAAAAATTACCTGACCAGCCCAGCCTGCTCACCACCTTATCCTCAGGCAAAGAGAGAGGCTAAGAGAGGTCCAGCTGGCCTCTGCCCACCTGGGGGGACAGTGCAGGGAGCAGGAAAGGCTGAGGGGATGAGATGCCTGGAGAGAGGGAGGGAGACTGAGCTGGGGGGATCCAGGTATGCTGCCCCAAGAGGGAAGGGCAGGAGCATGGGGTGGGGGGAGGATGAGGGGGCTGCACTCTGGACAGCTCCCACTCCAAAGGCAGGCAGAAAGCTCTCAAGGCTCAGGGAGCCTCCTGAAGAACACATTGAATCCCACTATGTCCACCAAAGGCTCTATGCTGCCAGGCCGTCGTGTCCTTCTCCATCATCACCTCTCACCCTTGACTGTCCCACTGTCGGGCTTCAGACCCACAGGCAGGTCCAGGAGCCCACCCCTGCCCGTTCTCTTCCCTCCACCGCCTCTAGCCCTGCTCCCTCTCCTCCCCTCTCCCTGGGTGGCCTCCCCTCCCACTTTGATGACTGACACTGTACAGCTGCCCACAGGGTGCTCCTGGACCCAGGATCTTAGGATCCACCGTCCACTTGATATCTTAAAGGCCCAGCCCCACCCCAGCTTCTTCCTGTCCTGCCCGTCCTGCGCCCCAGCCTGGGTGGTCTGGACTCACACAGGTGCAGGGCATGTGTGAAGATCCACCCAGCTGTTCCCCTGAGATCACTGCATTTACTGAATTTAGGGGGGGGGGGGAACATAAGGAAAAAGCACTCTCTCTGATTCTGAGCCTTCTCCCTGCCTTCCTCACCACACCCCTGTTCCAGGCCACCACCGTCACTTACCTGGATTCCCACAGGGCCCCTCCAGGAGCTGCTTCCTCTCCCACCCCTGGAGTCTATACTCCCTTGGGCTCCCTACCCCCACCGTGCACTCCTCACTCAAGACCCTCCAGTGCCCCTCCACACACTTTAGCCACTCTCTACCCCTTCACCCCAGGGCCTTTGCATAGGCGGTTCCCCCACCTAGGGCATTTCTGCTAGAGACCCTCGTGGCTCCAGTGTCACCTGTCAGAGGCGTCCCTATCATTTCTAACCCCAGCCCTAGTCCATTCTCCCCCATCATCGTATTTATCTCCATCTGACACA
Organism: Camelus ferus; assembly: GCF_009834535.1. Lineage (NCBI taxonomy): Eukaryota > Metazoa > Chordata > Mammalia > Artiodactyla > Camelidae > Camelus > Camelus ferus. The sequence continues at coordinate 16,115,457 of NC_045717.1, forward strand.
AGTCTCTGCTTATCACCTGCAGCCCTCTGGATGTAGCTTTGGGAGGGTGGGGACTTCGTCAAACTCCTGAGCTTACACAGAGCTGGGCATCCTGGGCCCCCAGCCACACTGAAGGATGAACCAACCAACCCTGGACCCCCTCCTGGGATGTCCAGGAAGCACAGAGGGAAGTCAGCACTTACTATCCTGATGTTAAAGATTGGGGTTGTAACCCAAAAGCAAAGAAAAGCCAGAGTAGGTTTTCAGTTTTGCTTGTTTTCTCTTACATTTTGGTACTTAAATTTTTATTAGGATCGAGTGTCAGAGAATTGTGAGCAGTTTGTTTTCGGTGAAAAGTTTCTAAGCCTGGACATTTGATCAGGTTGTTTTGGGACCTCCAGGGCCCCCCACTGAGGGAGGGCATCTAGATTGGAGGTCATTGTCCAGACCCTGAGCTGGGTTATGGGGAAGGGCCTGGGCCCTGGATCCAAATCCTAGCCCCACCCCGGGCCCTGGTCAGCAAATGGCCTGCAGAATGAAGAGCCCACCCATCAGAGGGGCAGGCTTCTGCTTCAAGAAGGCAGGAGACGGAAGGGGGCATAGGGCGGCCCTGGGAGGCCCTCCCTCCAGAAGGTGACCTGGAGGATAGGGCTGTGCCCAGACCTGGAGTGCTCAAGGGGAAGAGGTGCAGACGGGGCTGCAGCTGCACAGGGAAGCAGCGACTTAATGGGGTGCTGAAGTCTCCTGGGCTAAAATGCAGCACTATCGTATCAAAAATCATTATCAAGAATTACAGTATCAGGTGCTCCCCTCCCAGCTCCCCCCTCCCTCTTAAAGCCCCTGGAGGCACATGCTGCTAGGGGCTGGGAGATGCCCTCTATTCAAGGCCTTGTGTCACCCCCTCACCCCCTCCACCCCGTCTTAATCCATCACCAGGTCACACCGATGCCCCCAAAGGGACTCCCCAGCCCACACATGTCCTCCCTCCCCTCTGCCACCCTCATGGCCAGGCCTTCAGCTCTTAAGAGACAGGGTGGTGGCCACCCTCATCACTGGCTTCCTGGCAGTCTCCTTACAGCCCTTCTCCCACCCAGCAGCCAAAGTAACGACCCCTACTCACAAATTCCACCCCAGCCTTCCTGCTCCTCCCGCTCCCTCCCCAGAAGCTTCCTGGAGACCTTGCCAGGAGGCTCCCCTATGTCTGCTGGCTCTGCTCAGCCTCCAGGACTCAGTTCAGGGACCCCTTAAGAACCTCTTACCCACACCAACTCCCGCAACAAGGATGCCCATGGCCACATCTGAAAGCCCAGACAGGGATGGGACCGACACAGGGTGATTCCCTTGCCTGCCAGGCTAATGAATAAACCCCTGAGGTGATGTACCCAAATCAGAACTAATCTCGGGGGGATAAACACAAGGTGCCCAGTGACACTGACCATGATTGTCATTTCTAGAACTATTCTAAACCCAAATGGCACCACTTAAAGTGTTCAAGGATATACACACACACAAAGCAAATGTTTAGATCCCCCCCCCCCCCCGATTTCGGAGCCTCTGGGGCTGAAGGGGGAAGAGATGCAAAGGGGAAAAAAGGGCCTTCAACTGTCCCTGTCACTTTCATCCCCTTATTTAAAAAGACCTGAAACCAATGACCAAATGCACGTGCTAGTTAGTTCTGAGTGGGAAGTGCTCTCACGGCTTCCCCGTAGGTTGGAGTGTTGCATTATTTACAGGGGGAGAAGCTGTATCATCCTGCAGGCAGCCCCCTCAGACCCCAGCATCCCCCTCAACCACTCTGTCACACCTGCATTGTGCTCCCTGGACTCTGCACTCACCACTGCTTGCTGTGAGCCCCCCCGAGGGAAGGGACCCATTATCCGTGCACCCAGCAGGCACTCAGTCCATTTCTGGAACAGACTAGTGTTGAGATGGGGAACCCCCACGACGGGGCACAGGACAGGGGCCCAAGAAGGAAGGAGGGGAAGGGCAGAAGGCAGCAGGGTGAGATTGGGGAGGACAAGCAGTTCAAGAGTCGAGGACCCAAGTAGTGGAACCCCCTTCACCCCGTTTCACAGAGGAGGAAACCAAGGCCCAGAGACAGAAAGTGGCTCCGTTGGTGGCTGCCTGTGAGGGGTGTGCTACCTGCAGTCCTCTCAGCCAGTCCTTGTGAGAATCCTGCCATGCCAGTTGTCCACACTTCAGATGAGGAAGCTGAGGCGCAAAGCAAGCAGCCCACCTCTCCCGTGGATCAGCCCCAAGCTTCTGAGAGCTTTCCTGTGCCCTAGAGCCTGAGACTTCAGCAGGCCCCTTCTCCTGGGGCCCAGCATCCCCATCAGGGAAATGGATGTTACCATCTGGTGTTTCCCAACTTTCTTTAGCAGCAGAACTTCACCTCCAAATCAGTGCTTAAATGGGACCCTCTATAAGAAATGGATAAGTGTATGATGGCTCTGACCAAAGATGGGACTGGAGAACAGGTGATATAATGGGACCTTAAGCCTCCATGTGCGGTACTTCTGTAGATCCCAGCGACCTCCAAGAATCTCTGCTGGGCAGGCTAGGGAGTAAGGGTATGATGGCGTAAGGGGGCCAGGAATTCAAATAACCCCCTCTTATAGCCCTGGCTGAGAGACGAGGCCAGGTTCAAAAGATCAAAATCTCTCCTGGATTGTCCAGTGGGATTGAAACCCAACTCCAAACCCCACCATCCCAGCTCAAACCTGTTAGTCCCTCCCTTATCTTCACAGCCACCACTTAAGCTGCCATCTTTAGCTCTCTCCCAGATAGCTGTGCCTGCACACCCCCTACCCAGGTCCCCTGGCCCTCTACCCCCGCCCGACCCCCAGTAAGCCCCACTCCACAAAGGAGGTGGAGGACACTTTTGAACACAAGCTTCTCTAGCCCACAGGTCGTGCCCTGACCTGGGGAACCAGCCCCAGCTCTTTGGCCTGGCCTTACCCCAGGGCCTTTGCACTTGCTGTGCCCTCAGCCACCTGCTTTTCCTCCAGGTCTCTGCACAACTGACATCTTCCTCACACCTCACTGACACCCTTTCCCTTCTTCATAGCACATCTCAAGATCTTTCCATTGGCTTGCTGCATAACTCCCTTGCCTCCCTGCTAGGATGTGGGCTTCTTGAGGGCCAGGGCCTGGCTTCCCAACCCAGAACACAGCCCAGCATATATCTGACCAAGTGAACAATTCCCACTGGGGGAGTGGTAGACCCAAAACCCCAGCAGCCAGAGTACAAGGATGGTCGGGGACAGGCAAGGATCCCCAGGAGTGGGGTGGCCATGCCAGACACCCCCTGCTTCCAACCTGGCAGGAGGCAAGTGTCAGCTTCAAAAAGTCTTCCTGCTTCATGGTGCTTGGAAATGGAGTCCAACCTCATAACTGTGCAGACAGACAAGAGAGGCCTGGAGGCGCAGTCATCTGTCTAGCGTCTTCCGGCCACAAGAACTTCTTCGCCAAAATTACCCCAAGGCTGAGTAGAAGATGGACACTTATCCTTGTGTAGAGGGGGCTCCCAATATCAGCCCAGGCAGAAAAGGCAGGACAGGAGAAGGGGGCTGACGCCCATGTCCAGAGATCCTCTTCACTGCCCAGATGTTCAGCTCCTTCCTCCTGCTCTGGTCCTCAAGGAGACTCATCATGGGACCTCTCCTTTATGACCCAGCCTCCTCGCTGCTCCAGAAGCTGGGTTCCCACCCTAGGCCACCCTAGGTGACGCGACTACTAGGATCTTGCGACTCAGCCATTGGCCATCAGCCATGGCAAGCCTTCCGTTCTCTCTGGCACTGTAACAATACTGCAAACCTTTGAGTGCCCTTGCTGTGAGACAGTCACAGCTCCTAGCACCTTTCAAATGCCCCCCCAAACCTAAGAGATAGCACTATTATATTATGTCTGCACTTCTCAGGAAAGGAAAGTGAGCTTGGGGGAGGGGACGCTCCCTCACCAAAGCCACAGAGCAGGTAACTGGCAGTATCAAAGGCAAGCACAGCAGCCCAGCTTAAGGCCGCCTCCCCACCTCCAAAAGCTCTGATCCCCCTCAGCCCCTCAGCGCAGAGTCTGGGAGGTACCTGTCCCTCTACCAGCCTGAGAGCACCTGCCACCCACGGCCCAGGGTCACGCCAAGAACAAATGGGGGCTTCGGGTTTGTAAGCCTTGCAGCTTTCCCAGGGGCTTCACCCACCTGTCCCAGCCCAGGCTGGACAGGTGGCCTTGTTGGGTGGGGGCGCCCCTCAAGCCCTACCCTAGTCTCTCAAGCTCTTCCCGAAGAGTGGGGGTCTCAGAGCGACCAGTCTCGACTGCCCCGGAAACTTCCCTGGAGAATGGGGGAAAGCAGTAGGAATCCAGACCCCGCGCGCACAGGGATCCAATTCTCCACCCTCGAGGAGGTCTCACTACCCTCTAGTCCCGATCGGATCTCGCGCGCGCCCGCGAATCTCGCGCCCGTCGGGTCTCCTGTGTCCTTTCAACTCTCACGACCTCTTGAATCTCGCGCGTCCCCTCAAATCTCGCGTCCCTTTTAAGCCCCTCACACCTCTTGGGTCGTACGCACCCCTACGTATCTCGAGACCCCTCGCGCCCCTTGGGTCCCGCGCGCCCCCTCAAACCTCGCGACCCCCTGAACGCGCTCCGGCCCCGAAAGCCCTGCACCCCGTACCCACGTGCCCCGAGCGGTGCCGGGGCCCACGGAAGCGGCGCGATCCCCCAGCCCCGCCCCCGGCTCCCGCGGTCCCGGTCCGCCGACTCACTTCTCGCGTGCCTGGCTATCGGAGGGCACAGCCGAGCCCTTGCCCCCCTTGGCGTACATGCTGCTCCAAGCCGCCGCCGCCGCCGGGGCCCACACCTGTCAGGCGGCACCGCGGGCTGCGCTCCCGGTCGCCATAGCTACCCGGCGCCCGGGGCCTCACGGCCCCGAGCCCCGCACGGGCATCGCGGGCTTCGTCCGCGCGGGGGAGCTCCAGACGGCCGAGACGGCGGCGGCGGCAGCTCCAGCTTTGGCTCTGGCTGCGGGTTTTATTTTCTTCCTCTCTTCGTTCAGCGCGAGCTGTTCCGGGAAGCGCGCGCCCCCTCCTCCCGCCGCGCGCGCCCCCGCCCGCCGCCTCCCCGTCGCCCGCGGGCGCCGCTCTTAAAGGGGCGATGGCTGGAGCGCGGGTGGGTCCCGCCGCCGGGACCGTGGGCCGGGCGCGCACGCGCAGTGCCCGCCGCGGAGGGAGGAGGCGTGGGGCACTAGTGGGGACAGCCACCCGGGGGTACACAGCAGGGCTCAGCTGATCACGGCTAGACACACACTCTATCCAGACAGAAGAAGCCACCCACATTGTACACCCAAGAACGCAGCCACACTTAGTTGCGGCTACACACTCCGACACATGACTTTACACACATAAATCCTCACAGTTACTGGAACAACTACTGATAGCCCCATAAAGCTACAGGCAGTCACACTTGGTGTATCACCCCGCAGAGCTACCTACACCCAGCACACACACGCACACACACACACACACACACACCCGCCCAGGGACACACTGTCATACACGTAGATAAACAGAGCTCAAATAATGGTTGTTACAGAATATTGAAAACAGACTACATTCATGTAGGCACACAGCCGCAAAAGACATGCATCGGCACGGCTGTGCCACAGCTTCCAACAGCTGTGGGAAGAGCCCACGAAGCTGCTAGCGGTCACCCTGGGCACACGGTCGCAAACTCCGGAGGGCTCCTCACAGGGACCTGGGGTCTCACCGAACCACAGATGACTCAGTGTCACAGAGTCACATGCAACACAAAGACTGCACAGACCAAAAGCTCCTGGGGTACCCAGACCACACCCTGGGAGCCACTCTGCACTGCCCCACAGTCACACCTCGTGTCAATAGTAAGTGCTAGGTGACTATTGTTTACTGACTGGGTCACTCCCGCTGGCTCCGCCTCTCAGCCTACAGTTGCCAGCTGTAAAAGGGATGCATTCCACCTTTAATTACCCCCCTACAGGAGTCGGGTGCAGGGAGTGCCTCCTTCTCCCACCTGGAGCCCTTCTTCTCCCCCTAAGGGGTGTGCAGAGGAGGTGGGGGCCAACACTGAGGCAAGGACTCCCGCAGGGCAGGGGCACCTGGGAGGGATGGAGTCCTGTGTGCCTGGCCACCCGTGTGCCGTGTGCGCTGGCTGTGTGTGGGCCGAGTAGGGGAGGCGGTCCAGTTGTGACTCTAGGTCTGGATGCTTTTATGATTGTTTGCCATAGGTATTCTGTTTGCCGTATACGACCGCGGGTGTGTGTGTGTGTGTGTGTGTGTGTGTGTGTGTGTGTAAACACGCGGTTCCTGTCTGAGTGCACGTGTGCGTCGTTGTGCGTGGGGAATTGGCAGGAACCGCGTCGCTGTCCGGGCAACCGCCCCTGGCTCTGCAGCCGTGGTGGTGCGTCCGCGGCGGCTGTGGTGGGCCAAGTGACGCCGCGTCAGGCTTTGTGCACTAGTGTGTGTGCCTCCGCGAGTGGGTGGATTGCTGGCCCCTTGGGATCTGTGCTGTGTGGTTGTGCGCTCAGATTTCCCGTGTCGTGTGTGTCTCCATCCGAGCGCCCCTCCCGCTGCCCGCCGACCCCCCCATCATGCTTTCCTCTTAGAAGTCCTCCCAATACCCTCCCCCCCGCAGCCTTCTGACGGGCGGGAAGTCGCGAACCGCTGGGGTTCCAGACAGGCGAAGAGGAAGGGAAGGGCCAAGCGGCCCCAGCCCCGCCCCCATCCCGAGGGGCCCGGGCCGGGGGTTGGAGGGGAACGCCAGCCCTTCCCACTTCCTGTCCAGCCGGCCACCCCCTCCCCCAGCTTCCTCTCCCTCAGGCCTCCCGGGGCCCCGGCCCGCGCGGAGGAGGGGCCCTCGCTGCGCGCAAATGGGGGCGTGGCCGGCCGGCTAATGTCGGGCGTCTAGCAGGCGACTGCTCAATGCCCTAGGGGCAACCGGTGCGTGGGCGTCAAGGACACCCTCATTGTAATACCCGTTCCCATCACCGTTCTCCAGCACCTACTCCCAGCCCAGCACAGAGAGGGTGTGACTCACCCAAGTCACACAGTATACTGGTGACTGCTGTGACTCCCGGGTCCCACGGACGCTCTCCCCATCACCCCAGGTGCCCCATTTATTGCCTAATGCTCTGTGGCTCCCCAGGATTCTGTGTGCCCTGGGCAGGTCCCTCGCCCTTTCTGAACCGCGGTTCCTTGAGTCGATGTGTCTTCATTCTACCCACAAACATTTATTGAGCTCCTGCTGTGTGCCGGCCCTGTGGCCCCAGCCAGGTCACGTTGCTATTGCTTGTGGAGCTAAGGGTCTGACGAGGAAGGCGGACGGTCAAAAGCTGACGAGTCAGTAGGACAGTTTCAGGGAGTGCCACGTGCTAGCGGGGGGGGGGTGTCCCTGGTGAAGAGAACTGGGCGACCGCTGGGTTGGAAGGCGGGGGAGGGAGGGAGAGAGAGGGAGGAAGGAAGGGTGGGAGGGAGGGAGGGAGGGAGGCGGAGGCGCCCGCGGTCCCACGAGCTGCCAAGCAGGAGGCGAGGCGGCGGGGGCGACCAGCGCGGTTCTCATGGTAACCGGGACGGATCTTCAAAACACAGCCTGGGCGCCAGCGGAAAAGTCCGAGAAAAGCGAGCTCTGGGCCCCACACGGCGTCCGGGAAGCTGAGCCCCGCGCACATCCAACCAGGGCGCACGCCCTGCAATAGCAGAACCATAGAAGGGCCCCCTTCCCCGCCACCCATGCGAGGGAGGAGCATGAGGGGAAAGGAATTTTTTTTTTTTTTTAAGAAGGGGAGGAGGTGGATCCAAAAGATCTGGAAAAAAAATGTTCAGATTGCAGTCAAGGCGCGTGCAAAGGCTCTAAGGTGGGCACACGGTGAAGGTATTGGAGGCAGAGAGAAGAGGGCCATGTGATTGGAGCAGAGGGGCCGGGCCACTCCCGGCAGAGACAGGTTGGGATTTGTTTTGAAAGGAATAGGGAGCAACGGGAGGGTGTGTAGCTGCGAGGGGCAGGATCTGCATTCGAATTTTAAGAAGCTCCATAGGGCTATCGGGTAGATCGGGATGGCGTGGAGGAGGCAGGGAGCTTGACCTGGGAAGAGGGCCAGGTAGACAGGGGTCCTGGGACAGGGCAGGCCCGGGAATTGGTTTAAGAGACGGAGTGGGCCGTCGAGGAGAGCTCAGGCTCGAGACTGGACCATAGACCTGAGGCCCCTTTGCTGGCTCCCGGTCGCCCCCGTGTGGCTGCGCGGGGACTGCAGCCACCGACGCCAGCAAACCCAAGCCCCGCGGGGTTGGAGTCCGTGCCTGCGGGAGCCCGAAGACCGCTCTCCTGGTCGGGCATGCGGCCCACCTGGAGGAGGGGCCATCCCTCCCCTCACTGATGCCTCTTCCAGTCCTTGCATTCTTCAGGTCCATCCTTCACAGGCCCACCTCCCGGCCTTTGCACTGTATGTTCCTGCAGCCTGGAGCGCTCTTTCTCTGGTTCCTGGTCTGGCCTAGTCTGGCTCTTCGGCCTTTGGCTGCAGTCTTCGTTCTTCTCCCCCACCCACCATCTCTTTCTCCTCCTCTCCCTCCCTTTCCTCCTCCGCCCCCCCCCCCTTTCTTCTCCTCCATATCTCCCTCCCGCTGCCTCCTCGCCTTCCCTGGCCATCTCTGCCAGATTACTGGTTCTGCACTAGCCTTGGTTGGACTTGACACTGTTACGATAAAATAGTGCCTCAAGTAATCTGTTGGCAGCGTCGGCCTCCCTTTAGATCCTCCCTCCCGGCAGACACAAAGGTGGGGGTGTCCATGAATATGTTACTTGAGTCCCTCCATTAAGGGGTGGGGACTTTGGGAGGGGCCTGGATCCAGGCGGGAGACCCCGGCAGCCCCTCCCTAGCACTGCGTGGGAGGCGGCCACAGCTGGGAGCAGGGTCTGCGCCTTGAGACATTGCCTCTTAGAAGCTGTAATTATGGGTAATTTTCTAACTGCAACACAAAAATTAAAACCCAAACAACACCGGGAGGGAAGAAGCCACAGCAGCTGGTGAGCACCGGGGCAGGCTGGGGTACGGGTGGAGGTTCCAGCCTAGACTTGGTGGGAGGAGCAAGAACCCCTGGAGGGATGAAGGAGCGGGGGGTGGGGGGAGCGGGGAGGGCCATTCGGATCGGCTGGACTTCTTGGAGAGCCAGCAACCTCTTGGAGTCGCAGGTTTGCGAAATGGGGACTATACCGCAAGACCAATCACCTGGCGGCGGAACTAATTTCCCAGATGGAGGACCGGGGCCTGGGTTTGAACCCTGGCTGTGCCGGTCCAGCTCTCAGGCCCTGAGCGGGGGCGGGGGCTTATTGAACCTCAGCCCCCAGGCTCTCAGAGTCTTGATGAACTCCAGGCGAGAGAAGGGACGCCGGAAGACTGGGTGGAGGACCTACAGCCCCCGGAAAAGACAAACACACACACACCCTCGCCCACACACACACTGGGTGGAGGACCTACAGCCCCCGGAACACACACACACACACACACACACACACACACACACACACACACTCGCCGCCGCCCCCCACACCCCTCGCCGTGCTCCACAAAGCTCCTGACACTCACCGCTTCCAGCACCTTCCGTGGCGCCACAACCCACAAATCAAAACCCTGGCCCTGCCACCCTGTACTTGAACTCCTGAGTCAAGCTAATAATTAGAGCTTAGTGCACCCAGCTCTGATCAGCTCTTAAAAACCTCCCATCAGCCTCATGAGAGAGGTAGCCTTTCTTCTCCTCATGTTACAGAAGGGGGAAACTGAGGCTCAGAGAAGCACCTACGGGGTCACATGGGCGATCCAGAAGCCGCATCCCGTCCAGTGGAATGCCCCCAGCTCCCTCTCTGTGTCTGGGATACTCACTCTGGGAAATTGGAGGCATTTTGTGGAAACCTCAAGAGTAGGGAAGGAAGAGATGGCGGAGGGAGAAGCCTACAGCAGCTGCAGATAAAGTTCTGCAGGTAAAACAGGCTCAGAGCTGGGGAAGCTACTTGCCCCGAGAGTTGGGGCACAGGGTCCCCCGTTGGGGTGTGCTGGCAACGCCCCTCCCTCACCTCTCTCTGGAGCTCTACCTCTCTTCTTGTGTTGGAGGAAGGAGTTTCCATGGCAACCTAAGGCCTTAAGCTCCCGGGGCGGCACAAGGGGAGGAGTCTTTTCTTCCCTCGGAGAGACTCTCCAACCATCTGGGTCACATTGCACTGTTGGATTTTCCCTAAAATCTTGTTTTTGCACGTTGATTTCCCATGTCTCCAGTAATCCATGAGTTCTATGAGAATAGGGAATTCGAATATTTTGTTCAGTGCTGTGTCCTTAGTATTCAGAACAAGTCTGACACACGGTAGGGGCTTAATAAATTTTACCTGTTGCTGAATGAATGAGTTAAAAATGACCAATGTCTCAAAATGTAGAATGGATAAACAAGATTGTCCTCTGTAGCACAGGGAAATATATACAGTATCTTGTGGTAGCTCACAGCGAAAGAGAATGTGACAATGAATGTATAATATGTTCATGCATAACTGAAAAATTGTGCACTACACTGGAATTTGACACAATATTGTAGAATGACTATAACTCAATTAAAAATGTTTTTAAAAAAAAGACCAATGTCTCCTCTGGGATGGGGTGTGAGGCCTCTAGTGCCCTCAGGGGTCCCAGCCTGAGGGCGACACAGACAGTCATGACTTCCTCACACCCACCCGGTGTGGCCCAGGTGGAGTCTAGGGATCAGAAGAGAGAAGGACCAATTTTCTGCCTCTGCCAAGCCACCAGTACATGCAATTCCGAGCATGGCCACACGAGGACAGCAGAGACTTGCAAGTCCAACTGCTGAGAGTCCTAGCCGACCCCTCCTTAGCGCCCCTTTGGAGTGGCTCTTGAGACCCCAAGTTTCAGGCTTGGAATCTAGTCCACCTCTCTTGATCTTATCCACACCCTCAAGTAGGCTTCCAAATATATGTTTACGTATTTATGTACTGAATTATTTAATGGCAAAAAGAAGAAAAATACAGAAAAAAATCACCCAGCTTTCCCACTCCTCTCCCCAAAAAACTCGTTCTCACTTTGCTCTCTTACCTGCACATGTTTTCCCTTTTTTGTCTTTTTCTTCCTTTGAGAGACCTTCTTGGACTAACCTTTCCCCAAACTGCAAACCGCCCTGTCTTTTCCCCCAAGTCCCCAGAAATCTGTTTAACTTTTCTGCCCTAGCACAATTATTTCCTAACCTCCTTTAAAAAATGTGATAATTTATAAGTCATCGCATCTCCCCCCTTGGAATGTCAGCTCTCTAAGGGCGGGAGTTTTGCTGCATCCAGTAGGTGCTCAGTAAGTATTTTTGGAACGAATGAAATCTGACCAAAAATTTAAAATAAATAAACCTAGCAAATAAAACTAAATAACCTTCTCAGCCACCACCCCCAGGCAGTCACTATTACGAAGTCAAGTCTAAACTCACGCATCTGGAAGCGACAGACAGTCATTGTGGGCCATGCAACGGCTTTGCACACCCACCCTTCCAGGTAGATGCAGGCAAATGCATCTTGTCTGAGCAAGTGTAGCCTAAAGGTCAACCACACGGGTTCAAGGCTGACCCTTTGTTGCTGTAGAGCCTTGGGCACACCATGCCTCAGTTTCCTCGTGTGTAAAATGGGGGATAATGACAGTTCTTACCTCAAGGAGCTATGGTGAAGATGACATCACTTAATGCTACTTAAATAGCCAGTGCTTGGCCACTGGTTTTTTCTTTTTTGTTTCTTTTTTCTTTTCTTTTTTATTTAGTTTTGTTTTTGTTTGAAGAGCCTAGTTCTTATTTTTTCTTTTTAGATTTTTTTTTTTTTTTGGTAGGGGAGATAATTTAGGTTTATTTACTTGTTTGTTTTTAAAGGAGGTACTGGGGATTGAACCCAGGACCTCCGGCATGCTGGGCATGCTAAGCCTGCCTGTACCACTGAGCTATACCCTCCCCTCACTGCTATTTATAATTACTTAAAATATTTAAAAAATCTAACTGTTAGTATTCCCTTATATTCCTCTACCTATCTGAATTTCGAGTCCCCTAAAAGTAGACCCGGAGACCGGTCTTCAAGAGCATAGTTATTTGGAAGAAAGCCTTGGTCCGGGTGAGGAGAGAGACGGAGGCCTGCGGGGGGCACCAACTGGCAGGCTTCACTGGGCTGGGTTCCCAGGGGTCCCTCAGGGAGCAAGCGTGGAGCATGTTCTGTCTGAGGCAGGAGGGAGCTGAGGTGTTTCTAATCAACTCTCCTTCCGTCTGTGGTCGGGGCTGCTCCCAGGAGAGCTGTCTCGACCAGCAACATGGCCTCCCATGACCAGAGCAGCCTCAGCAAATTAATGCAGATCTGGCAGGTGGAGCGTGACGACCACAGCTGCCTCAGTGCCAAATTTTGTTTGTCCATCCCCGTCCCAAAGGCATTCAGTGTCTTCTAGAATTTTACTATACTGTGATCAACAAAGCCGTTTGACCACAAATGAGGTCTTTTCATTTCATTAAAACTCAAGCTTTACCTTCTGAATTCGATTTTTGTGCGGGATGGACCATCTACCCGTCCTTTGCCTTGGGACACTCAGCTGGTGTATTGGTCACACAGGTTCCCAACACCAGACACATGCTCACATTCATGTTTGTCTCCCAGCCCTTCACAGCCACTTTGCACAGTGGTTTTTACTGTCCTCATTTTATAAAGGAGGAAGCTGAGACAGAGAGAGTTTAAGGTACTGGCCCCAGGTCACACAGCAATGAAGTGGCTCGGTGGACCTCAGTCACTGTTTGCAGAATTAATGCCTGGAGGTCTGCAGTCACCCGAGTCTGCTCGTGTTCCGGGTTTGCGCCTAAGTCAGCTTGGCCACCTGAGCCTGACCCTCAGGCATCACACATGTCTCTGGTCCCCACCTACCAGCTCCAGAACCTCTCAGAGGTCTCAGGATCCCCAGGCCCTGGGATCGGCCTCTGCTGCTGTGTCGGGCTGCCTAGCACCCTGCCCTCCACCCTCCCGGGGTAAGACTGGACTCTAAGAGTAGTGAGACTCAGGCTAGGGGTTGGGGGTGTCAGTTGTTTGAAGGCTGTCACACGGAGATAGGAATGGCAGGAAAAGGCTGGGGCCAGAGATTTGGAGGCCTGGCCCTGGGGAGGCTCAGAGGTAGAGAGAGGGGGCAGATTCCGGAGAAGTGTGGCAGCCCCGGGACAGGACTGGAGGGGGATGAGGGGGAGGGCAAACCCTTGGCTCTGCTCCATCTCCCCAGACTAGGGGCTCCTGGGGGCAGGCTAAGGCATCACTCAGGCCAGGATGGGTACAGGGAGAGGTCAGAGGTTACTGAGTCAGAGGGAACTCTGTGCATCTCTGTCTTTGTCTTTGGGGGGGATCTCTGAATTTTTCTAGGTATCTCTGGGGTCTTGGGGATGTTTGAGTTTTTCTGGGTATCTCTGGGGGTTTCTGAAGGTCTCAAAGTATCTCTGATGGTCTCTGGGTGTCTCTGAGGGTTTCTGGGTATCTCTGGGAGTTCCTGAAGGACTCTAAGTATTTCTAAAGTTTTGTGGGTATCTCTGGGGTCTTGGGAATCTCTGGGTTTTTCTGGGCATCTCTAGGAGTTTCTGAAGATCTCTAGGTGTCTCTGAGGCTCTCCAGAGGTCTTGGTGCTGACAGGCTGGCCTTGCCTGAGACTTGGGCCTGTCTCAGGCCGAGGCTCAGTGTATATCAAGTGGGCAGGAGAGGAAGTATGAATGTGTGCCCTCCAGAAGCTTCTGGCTCCTCTCAGCTGGGGAGTGAGGGGAAGGCAGCAGACCCAGGAGCTACCTTTCTTCACCTTTCTTCCCACAGCCTGGCGGTGACCTGTGCCAGCTGCACAGGAAGGCCCAGACCCTAGGTCCCCCCCAGACCCACCTCCAAAACCCACGGTCTCAGGTCCCAAGCCTGCCAGACCCCACCCCTCCCACCCCAGCCTGAGCGCCTGACACTTTAATTCCTCATTTTCTTCACTTCATTTCCTCATTTCCTCCTATTCTAAGAGGCCTCAGTGCTGGAATCCACCCACACCCAGGGCACCCCTCTGTTCCTCTTGTCCTAAAAGCCTGAGTTCTTGTGTGTGCTTCTTGGTTGATTTTTTTTTTAACTTTTTTTTTTTTTAAGGGGGCAGATAAAGAGGTTTATTTATTTATTTTAATGGAGGTACTGGGGATTGAACCCAGCACCTCATGCATGCTAAGCATGCACTCTACCACTGAGCTATATCGTGCCCCTCTTCTTGGCTGATTTCAGTGTTTCCATTGACTGTGTTGACTGGGATTTGCAATTCAGCTGACATGATAGGATTCTAAAGGAAAAAAATAGAAAAACATATATGGGGAAGTTCTCCCTCCCATCCATCTACCACTAAGAGCTAACCCTAACCCCGGGGTATTTGTTTTTCCTGTTTCATTGACAGTTTCAGTTACAGGAAGCTTTTTTTTTTTTCCTCCAGTTTGGAGACATCTGCTCTCAGGCCTGCTCTCACCTCAGGGCCTTTGCACCAGCTGTCCCACCCCCTGAATGCCTTTCCCCCACCTCCTTACTCAATAAGCCCCTTCTTCTTTGCAATAAGGGCCCACTTGATCAAACCCATTAAAAAGTTGCCACCCTCCCTGCATGCTTCCCGACTTTTATTTTCCCTTCCACCTGTTACCTAGTTTCCTGATAGATTCTGCATGTTGCCCGTCTCCCGGATTGCTACCAGAACTCCACGGGAACTGGGAATTTGTGTTTTGTTCCTGGCTGTGTCTGCAGCTCTTAGACCACCATTGCCTGGCACACATAGGAGCTTAATAAAGGTTTGTGGAGGAAATAAATGAGCCTTTCCTTATTTTTTCATAGAGATCTGTAATTTCATTTGCATGATTCTGTGGCACCTCCCAGGCAAGATGAACTGTGACTGATCTAATCAATCCCTTAGGTGGTTTCCAATTTTTTTCTTAAAGCAAACAATGCTGCGACAAACCATTCTGTAGCTCTCTGACTTTTGTGTGTGAGTATGCCAAGTATACTTAACATAAAATTGACTATCTTAGCCATTTTAAAGTGAAAATTCAGTAAGTTTTAGTACATTCTTAGTGTTGTGCAGCCATCACCCTATCTAGTTCCAGAACATTTCCATCACCCCAAATGATGGTCACCCCAAACCCCTTCCCTATGAGCAGTCATTCTGCACCCACCCTCAGCCCCTGATGACCACTAACATACTGTCTCTGTGGATTTGCCTGTTCTGAACATTTCATATCAGTGAAATCGTACACTCTGTGGTCTTTTGTGTCTGGCTTTATTCACTCAGCATGATGTTGTCAAGGTTCATCCACGAGGTAGCATTTATCAGAGCTTCATTCATTTTTAAGGGCTGAATGATATGCATTGTATGGATAAACTACAGTTAGTTTATCTACTCATCACTTCCTGCCCCTGTCATTTTGTAAACATGCAAATATTCAAGAGGGTCCCAGTAGTGGGACGCTGGATCAGGGAGCACTTGCGTTCCTAATTCCCCTGACAGTGTGCCTACCATCGGGCTGAGCTACAGATGCTCCCCCCACAATGAGTGGGGTTGCCTGTTTCCCCACAGCCTGGCCAGCACTGAGTGTTATCACACTTTTGAATTTCTGCCAATCTGATAGGTGGAACCAAACAGTATCTCTGAGTTGTTGTAATTTGCTGTTTTCTTACTAGGAGTGAGTATCTTTGGGTTATTGAAGAACAATTTGCAGCCCTTCCTCAAAGTCTTTGTTCAAAACCTTTAACCATCCCTCTGAGTTTGGAACTAGAAAGAGGCAGAGTTTGAGGAGAGGGGAAAGCATGAGGGAATAGATTCTAACCTCCCAGAGTCCAGGAGAAGGCTCTTAACATTTATCTCATTTTACAGATGTGAAAACTGAGGCTCAGAGCAGTTAAAGTCAGACAGTGAGCCAGGGACTGGAAAAAATTTGAAGCTAGTCTGTCGGATGCCAGGACACAGTGAGGCTGAGACCCTTCCCACCCCACCTTCCCTCCTCTATCTCACTATCTCTCGGGGATCTGACTCAGGCCCCCCTCTCCCTCTGGGACTTCAGGCACCTCACAGAGTTGCCCATCTCCAGACCCCAGGCTCACTCCAGAGAGATCTTTTGACCCAGTGGCCTGCCTCTGCTCACTCACCTGCCTTGGCCCTGGGAATAAAGCCCTACTCCTCAGCCTGGTTTCCAGGGCCTGTGTCGCCTGTCCCCTGCCCATGCTACCAGTTCAGTTCCTCTGCTTAACCTCTTCACTCCAGCCATTCCACTCCTAACCATGCAGTCCCGGCCAGCCAGGCTTTCTCAAGCTGCAGGACCTTTGCTCCTGCTATGACTCCTGCCTGGAATCTGCAAGGCATTCATTTCTGCCCACCATGTCAGCTCATCCTCCAAGCCCCAGACTCAGCGTCCCCTCCCCTAGGAAACCCGCCTCACCTCCCCCTGCAGCATGGAGGCATGACTGGACATGAGGAGAGCTCTGAATTTTTGGCGGAGGCTAGAAGCTTAGAAAGGCAGGTTTTAGAAATTCTTGGCAAACTTCTACTCAGATGTTGAAGCCCCAATTCTAATGCCTTCTTCTCCAGGAAGCCTTCCAGCAGCCTGTCCCTTGCTCTGTCTTCTCCCAAGACTGAGTGCTTCTGGAGAAACTGGCCAGAGCTGAAACCTCTTGAGGGCTCAGCATGAATGATGTTTGTCAAATGAATAGATGAGTGCATAGGTTGGGAGTCAACTGAGCTGAGACCAGGAAGTGAGTTGATGAGTTAGCAGTTAATTGGGGTATTAATGGGGGACATGTGGTCAGTGGGTTCCAGCAAGAAGGAAGCGGGCTGCCCCTCCCCCTCCCGTGAGACTCCTGGTCCTTGAGGCCTTTGTGTGGGGCGGCTCTCTGTGTCTTCTTCATTCTTCCCCTCTACTCCACCAGGGCACCAGTTCCTCTTCCCTCTGAGTCGCTGGGTGCCGAGCTTGAGAAGCGCCAGGGACGACAGCGGATACGGATCCGGATCCGCAGAGGGTCCGACGCTCTGGTCCCAGAGTCCAAGAGAGCCACGACGCAGCCTCTCTGCCCTGGAGGCTTCCAGCACCGCCAAGGCAAAGGCGTGGCAGCGGGACCAAGAAGGTAGGACCGAGGCCCTAGAACCTGGGTCTGTGCAGGGGCCTCAAACCAGAACTGGAGGCCCTTTCAGCAGCCCCCACCCCCATCCCAGCCCAAGCCTCCCAGACACTCACAATTTGCAATTTTGGGAGAAAGGCCATGGGGCTGGGCCGTTACCGGGACAACCGCTCATTTGCAACCGCCCGTCTTGGCCCGTGAGGGCTCCCGAAGTGTTTGGGGAAACATCTGAAGGGGCTCATCTGAGAGAAGGGGAAGGGGCTAACTGGATCGCCTCTTCTTCCAAGATCGTGAGGCGCCGGGGTTAGGTACTCTTAGGAAGAAGGGGAGACTGAGGCCGGGGACCAGAGCCAACCAAAGAGGAGTGACCAGCGAAGGGCTAGGTTTTAACATTTCAGAAGTGGCCTGACCTGCTCTGAGCTATAAAAAAAAAATAAACAGAGGTGGTGAGTGGGAGGTTGACCACAGGCTGAGGTCAAGGCCTGGATTCTGGTGTCTTTCCCTAGGTGGCTTGAATGGGGGGTGCCCTGATGTGGGTGCTCTTGTTGCTGCTGCTGCTGCTGCTGCTGCTGCACAATCCAGGCAGCCAGGGGTTGTCGTGCAACGTGTCATCGGGGGACGTGGACTGGACCAGGGAGTTCACAGACACGTGCCTGAACTTCAGCGGCCAAAACCTGAGGCAGCTGCCCCAGAACCAGTCTCTACAGGCCAGCAGCGTGCTCCTCCTGGACCTGTCTGACAACCACCTTAAAAAGCTCCCACCGCTCTTCTTCACCCTCCTGGGGGAGCTGCAGGTCCTGGATGTGACAAACAACCAACTGGACCCCGTGGACAGGGCGCTGGCTGAACGCTGTAACCTTGACCTGAAGGCTGACTGCAGCTGTGGCCTATTACCCTGGCATGAGGTCCGGCGGGACAATTGCTCTGACCAGTTGCCTCTGCAGTGCCTGGATATGGCTACCGGAGGCTGGCACAACCTCTCTGCCTTCTTGGAGGTGGGCTGTGCCTCTGGCCTGTCCACAATGGCCATAGGAGCTCTGGCGGCCAGTGGAAGCCTGCTCCTCCTGCTTGCCGTTACTGGCCCAGTGCTGGCCTGGAGACGCTGTGGCCATTGGGTGGATGGTAGCTGGGGACTGAGCAAAACATGGACTGCGCAGGATGTTCCCAGGTCTGGCTCTGGCTGGCAGCCGAGGTACAGTAGCCGGAGCCTCAGCCAGAAGCCCCCAAAGGCCACCCTGCCCCAACCTTCCACACCTGACTATGAGAACATGTTCGTGGGCCAGCCAGCTGCTGGGCACCAGTGGGCCGAACCCAGGTGAGTGACAAACACACATCTACCTACAAGACTCTTGAGCTGATGATCAGGGTTCAATTTCCCAGCACTGCCTCTTACATACTGTGTGATCTTGGGCAAATAGTTTCATCTCTCTGGGCCTCAGTTTCCTCATCTGTAAAATGGAGCTAATAACAGCTCTCCACCTTATGCAATTGGGCTAAGAATTAAGTGAGTTCCTGTATGTGAAATAAGCTTCCCCCTTCGTGACCTGCAAACCCAGTTTCTGGCTGCTAAGCATGGGGAGAGAGGAGGCAAGTGTTCAAGGCAGAGTGGGGGCTCTGCAGTGGCAGTCAGTGGCCTGGGCTTAGGTCTCATGTCATCCAGGGCTGTCTCTGAATCCCTGTTTCTGTCTTGTAAAATGGGACAGCACCCCCATCTCCCTCTGACACACAGGAGATGCTAAGAAAGCCACCTGTGTCCCTCTACCCCTACAAAGCCCCGACACCTCCAGAATTGGCTGGGCTTAGATAGATAGGTTCAGCTTTTCCAGGTTGGATGAGGGAGTGGAGAGAATTTCAGGGAGAGGCACAAGCAGGGGCAAAGGCCTGAAGGTGGGAGAGAACAGAGAATCTGCTGTGGATGTGTTTTGAGAAGGCAAGATTGCAGAACTGAGGTTGGAGAGGGCTGGGGGGAATCCAAGCAGGAAGGGAAGAGGGTCATGGCTGAGTTTGGGCAGCAGAATCCACAAGGCAGAGAGGCCTCTGGGAGGCTGTTGGTGAGAAATGAGAACATATGCAAAGCAGATGCAAATATGGCTCAAAAGCAGAAGTAGTCTGCGGTAGGGAGTTGAAGGCACCAAACTCCCTAAGGCAGCTTGTGTTCTGATGCTCGCCTCTGCCTTGCTGTCACCAAGATCTCCAGGACTAATCTCTAAAACCATTGTTTAGAATTGGATGTGTCAGTTCCCTCCTACATTTTACAGTTGCAGAAATGGAGATTCTGGGAGGTAGGGGAATGACTTGCCCAGGGTCAGAAGCAGAGGCAAGAAACAAATGCTGACTTCCATCCCCATACAACCATTTATATGTTTGGAATGATTCATACTAAAGTGTAAATTACTGACAGACATAGCTTGCCCAAAGGGGCCTTTATTACAAGAGGAGCCAGGCATAGGGTTAGGCTGTTCTGGAGGCAGGAAAATTCTTCTCTGGGGGTCTTGTCCACCATAGCAAGACATACCTAAGAAGCTACCTCCTCCCTGACCAATTCTATGGATGTGGAAACTGAGACTCAGATTTATTTTTGTATCGAGGCCACAAAGTTAGTTGCTTCAGGGGACCTGGTGAAAACACTTCCCATCTGAAGAGGCACTGGCTCGGCTCCAGCCACTGGTATCCATGTGGCTGGTGTGATTAGAGCCTTCAGTTTTTCAAGAGAGAACCGAAGTCTAGATTTTAATGTAAAATATGGGCAACCATCTTCAACTTTAAGGAAGGAAAAAAACTTCCAATGACTCAAGGTCTTTGGACCAGAGCGTTAACAATGCTGAATCCACAGAATCTTCTCTGAATCACTGCCCCTCCTTGCTTTCCTCAGAAAAAGTTGGGCCAGGCTGAGAGAACACTGTCCTGAGCCTCAGTTTTCTATGTAAATATCAAGAGTTGCCTCAGCTGCCCTGACCTTCCTTTGCCTCTCAAAGCTGACATGCAAGCTCCCTGAGTCCTACCTTCCCTCCCATCTGTCTGTCCCCACAGGGCTCACCCTTCAGAGGACAGCGACTTCTACATGAACTATGAGAGCCTCCACCAGGACTCCCAGCCTGTCTACTGCAACCTGCAGTCACTGGGCCAGGCCCCGCTGGACGAAGAGGAGTATGTGATCCCTGGGTGCTGAGCCTTCATCATCTCAAACTCCAGCCTGCCCCCTTCTGGGTGACTTGGGGCATTCTGGCTCTTCCCTGGCCTCAGTCTTCCATCTGAGGAATGGGGCCAGGGAAGGATCATCCTTGAGACCCCAAAGAGGCTCTACAGCCCCCTCCCTAGCCCACTCTGCTCTTCAGGCCCCTTGGAGGCTAGAGGGGGTGGAGGAGAGACCCCAACACGGGGACAGGAGGGTCAATGTGTGAACTCTGTCATCACCCTCCTGTTGGTATGCAGGTGGTACTCAATAAATGCTGCAAGGTTGACAAGGCTGCTGGTGAGTGGGCTCCTCAGGGCGGGGATATCTGAGCTCCCAAGACAAGAGCTCTGAGACTCCCAGATTGCTCTCAAGCCCCAGTCTCTCCTCTGCCCCTCCCAGGCCCCCTTCTCAAGTGCCTGGTATCCAGACTCTGCCCCCCAAAGCAGCCCACACCAGCCTCAGAGGGATGTTTATAGCTCATGAATGGGACTGTTTCCCTCCCCTGCTCACACACCTTCCATGGCTCCCCACTGCCCCCAAATCTTCAGCCTGGTGGTTGGGACCTGCGTGATCCAGACCTGCCACCCTCACTGTCCTCTCCCCCCTCCTTCTGCCCTTCTGGTCTGGACCTTCTCCCCATCCAGCCCACTTCCTTCCTGAAGCTTTCATTTTTTCATGTCATTTACCCATACCATTTTTTTAGGCCCAGAATGCCGTTCTTTTCCCCACATTTTTCAACTCAAACATCTTAATACAGAGGCAGAACTCTGGCCTGGGCATCAGAAGGCATGGGTCGGGTCCAAATCTTGATTCTACCATTAACTCTCTGAGCCTCAGATCCCCCCATCTATAAAATAGATCACCTAGGGGTGATTATAATTGGTCTCTAAGGCTGTTTTGGCTCTTATATGCTGGGATACCTTAACTCATTCTTCAAAATCCAGGTGCAATGCCAATGGCCTTCTGTGGTACCTCCTCAGGTAGAGTTAACCACTCCCAGAGCTCAGTGTTTTTCAAGAGTTTGTTTAAGTTCATACCTCAGCTGGTCTCAGCCCAGCTCCTGCCAAGACCCCAATCCAGGGGAGACAGAACTGGACACAGACCCGACCAGGCCCAAGAGGTCAAGCCTGGGCCAGATGGAAGGATGGAGCTAGGTCTGCCAGAGGGCGATGAATGAATGCAGGAGTTTGAAAAATGCTGTAAGAGGGGAATCTGGAGTGGGTTTTGAAGGATGCATAGGTGTTTGAGAAGTAGAGAGGACAAGGCATACTGGGCAGGGGGACCAAGTGTGGAGGCATGAAAAGGGCCATGGGCAGGAGGGACTAGCAAATGCAATGGCTGATGTTTGGGGAGAGACTCAGTATGACTTCTGCTAGTTTTGGGTGATCCTGGTGTTGAGTTTAATTTTGAGGCCCTCTTGGGTTCTCCAATACTTGGGGGAGTGACCTGGGTGGAAAAGGTAACCTATGAGGGTCTTTGGTTTCCTTGTACCCCTGTATCTCTGCCCAAGACACTGCTCAAGCCCCCAATCCTGCCCCCAATCATCTGTCTTCTTCCTCCCAACAGAGATCAGATCCCATCCCTCCCCAATTCCTGTAACCTCATGTCCCCTCATTACTCTTCCAATAGATCCTCCCCCCTCACCAGCACCAAGGGGTTTGGTGGGTTCTGGCCCCCACCCAACTCTCTGGCCCCATTTTCAACAGTTTCACTGCTGGATTCTGAGCTTGTTCCCACCTCAGGACTCTGCACCTCCTGTTCTTCCTGCCTCAAATACCTGTCCCCCAACTCTTCCCTTAGTCCTAGTCTTCCCCCAGGTCTCAGGTCAGGTGTAACCTCTTCAGAAAGGCCCCCTCCCCTGACCACCTAAATCAGCCTTGCCCCTGTTCACTAATGCATTGCCTGGGCTGACTCCTTGGCACAGTTCTTAGTACAACCAGCTGCTTCCTTACAATTTATCTTTTATTCATTTATCTTGTACTCATTTGTCTCCTGCACTTGATCGAGCTTGAGTGGAGTGGTTTCAGCCTATCGTGTTACTTTGCATCCTCAGTGCCCAGCCAAGGCCTGGCACAAAGTGGGTACTCCCTGAATACATTCAGGGGCACCTGTAGTTGTTCAGATCCGCCTTTGGGTGGTGGTGTTCACAGGGGATACATCCTACTCACTGCTCAAGCTGGGCACTCTGTCCTCCAGACCCTCATAACAGTTCCTCAGGGTAGACAGGCAAGCAAGTGTGGGGAAGGAGCTGGACTTGGTACACCTCAACAATTCCAAGCTCCTAAATAGGAAAAAGTAGAACCTGGGAGATGTGAGTGAAAATGTTCTTCACAACTTACTTGTTAATCCCTGCTCTTTTTATAGGAAAGGAGAGAGGCACCATTAACATGAAGGGAGGTACCACAAACAGGAGGACTAATGGGACACTTCTAGGTCAGGGGCGCCTGGTTGCAGGGGGACAGGACTCTGGGCTGCTGGTGTTTGGAAAGGTGATTCCAATGTGGGGAGAGACAGCAGGATGGTGTTAGAGACAAAGTCTGGTAACTACAGAAATAGGAGTACTGAGAGATGAGTGGAGATGGATAGAGACTGAGACCCAAAAAGGTCTCAGAAAGAAAAACAGACGAACAGGGAGATAGAGAAGCACAGAGACAGACAGAGAGGGATGTCCCCAGCTGCCCTTGTCCCCATGATGCCCACTGGCGTCATGACCACCATCCAATTGCTTGGCATCCCCAAGAATGTCCTGGCACCCATTCCCTGAACTGTTCTCATCACCCCATAGCATGTCCCCGGTGGGAATTGAGGCCAGGGAGGGCTCTTCCCAAAGTTACCAGTTCCATCCTGGGCACCACAGGGGTCAGGTCAAACAGTCTCATTTTTATTACCAGAGTTTTACATAAATGCACACTCTGTCAGACCACCCCACCCCAGCCCTCTAGGCCCGGGGAAGATCACCCCAATAAATTAGTAATAAATAACAAACTTATAAATACAGCGGTTTGGACGGGAGGGGGCAGATAGCAGTGGTTAGAAATCGGGTCCTTCAGGTTCCACGAGCCCATTAAAAAGGCAAGGACGACTTAAGTCACTTCCATTGCGCACGTG
The DNA here is from genome assembly GCF_009834535.1 of Camelus ferus. Taxonomy (NCBI): domain Eukaryota; kingdom Metazoa; phylum Chordata; class Mammalia; order Artiodactyla; family Camelidae; genus Camelus; species Camelus ferus. The sequence goes on from NC_045717.1 coordinate 16,138,891, forward strand.
CCATAAGTGAAGGACCGGGGCCGCTCATACGCAGTGGCAGTCCTTGGCCACAAGGTCGTCGAAGGGCGTGAGTGACACGCTGCCCTCGCTGTCTCGGTGCATGAGCACCACCGGCTCGTAGCTGGCCGGCACGCAGCACGGCGCAGGTGCAGCATCAGGATTCAAGCCGTGCAGGCGCGCCTGCATCTGCGCGTGCGTGTTAGCCGACCGGAAGTGGCTCGGACAAGCGCCGATGCACATGCGCACGTCCAGCTCGCGCGGCGCCACCACCCAGTCCGCCCAGCCCAGGTCCTCGACCGAAGCGCGCAGGCTCTGCAGGCGGCAGCAGCGCTCCCGCCCGAGCGGGCAACCGTCCCGGGTGTTCGCATTCGCGTGGCGACGTCCCCTGGCGGCTCTTGACCGCCAGTGCAGCTCAAGCTGGGGCTGTGTAGAAGGCAACGCCTCCAGCAAGTGGTCCGCACGCGGCAATAGTCGCAGGCGTATTACGGGAGCCCGGGAGCCTTCGAGGCTGAGCTGACGCTGTAGTGACCGTGTCACGTCCCACGAGCTCCTCGCCGTCGGGGACAGCCGGAGAAGGGCCCGATGCAGGCGGGAGGATGCGAGGAGCCCCTCAGTTAAGTCGACCCGGGGGATGCTCAGGTGCAGGTGGCCACCTGGCCCAAGTCGCACTATGGGAGAGAGCGAAGAAAGCCAGTCACCCACTGGGCTACTGTGGGCCAGTCACAGGGGTGCCCATTTCCCCCAACACCTCAAGCTGGATCCCACCTCAGGACCTTTGCACAAGCTACTTCCTCTACCACTCACTCTTTCCCCCTGAATCTCAGCATGGCTGGTTACATATCCCTCCATCCTGCCTAAAATAGACACGGCCCTATTTTCTTTGGTTGTCTATCATTTGTCTCCCCTACTAGAAGTTCAGCAGGGATTTATGTCTGCTTGGTCATCACTGTGCCTGGCACACAGTAGGTGCTCAGTAAATACGTGCAGGAATTATGTATATCTGCTCTGTAGGGAGACTGAGATTTCAACACTGCCTCTGCCTCCTCCTGGCAGTCAAAATCATTTTTATCAAAGGCTAAGTGCCCAGGGCTGGGGATACAGCAACCGGCTACTGTGTTCAATTGTCTGGGTCTCAGTTTCTACATCTGAGAAATGAAGAGTACGCGGCTCCCCAGAATTCTCAGACCTCCAGGTTGGTACAGATGTTGGGAAGATTGGGGAGACTGAGGTTTGAGGGCTCTCGACCCAGTCAGTAGGCTTAGAGACGGCGAGAGGTTTACCTGGAGTCTAACAGCACAAGTAGCATTAGGGCGGGATAAGAGCTCTTTCCTGTCCCCTCCCAGTTTCTAGCGCAGCCCAGCTCTCCTTGCATCTCTTCTGCCACCCGGACCGTCGGTGAAGGGCGTGAAAATACTCCACTCCCTTTCTAAGGCACCAGTAGTCACCTGATACTTCGGCAGTGTCTTGGCGCGATTGCATCAGATTCGTAACCAGCCCAAGGAGGTTCTGCCCATCTCTACGCACTAATCTCTCCCCGCCTCCTTCCCCACTTCCGCCGGACCCCTGGATCCTCCCTCCTGGAATCCCCCAACTACCCTTCCCTTACTTCCAAGGCAGAGACCACGCCCCGCGCCCGACCGTGTCTCCGGGTTCTCCAGGCTCTACGAGCCTGCAGTAGAACCGATGGATTCTCTGGGCTTTAGTTTCCCCATCTGCGATCCCCGGAGATGTTGTAACATCTCACGTAGGCTAAGCCTCGTCTTGTCGCGATGCATCCCTGGCCACTAGCTCCCCACCTCAGCCCGGAAGGGGGACATTCTTGCTCTGTTCACAGATGGGGAAACTGAGGCTCGGGGGCAGACCTAGGCTTCTGTGTCTCAAAACCACTGGTTATGGGGGGGGGGGAGGATATAGCTCAGTGGTACAGTGCATGCTTAGCATGTGTGAGGTCCTGGGTTCAATCCCCAGTACCTCAATTACAATAAATAAAGAAAAAAAGAAAGAAAAATCTAATTACCAGCCCCCCCCCCCCCAATAAAAACCACTGGTTAGATGATGGGAGCTGCTCAGGATGGGATCTCGGAAATTTCACTTACGCTTTGGAGTGAGTATCTGGACTTGAGGGGCGGTGATGAGGTCCGGGTTCCAGTCCTCCCAGGTCTGGTTCGCTCGAAGCCGGGTCAGGAAATCTTCGTAGCGTTTCTGCAACTCCCGGAATCTGGAGATATCCAGACTGGAGTGCACGTTAGAGGGTCCCGGCAAGGCTGGGAGTTGATCCTGGGCCAGAGATAGGGCGCCTCCCGACGGTAGCCAGGAGAGCATCAGCAGCATCAGCAGCATCAGCAGCACCAGCAGCACCGGAGAGCGGTGCAGTGGTGTCTGTAGCTGCCCGGGCATGGCTGTGCTAGTTAAGCTCTAAGCTGGGACTGACCGGACGCTGCTGGACTGGCCTTTATAATCCTCGGACTTTGTCCGCCCCCGCCTGCCTGGTCCCGTGGATGCAGAGTAAACACTCCAGGGGCCACACTGGGCGAGGTCTTGGGCTGCTTTTCAGGGGGTGGCGCTTTTGATGGGGGGGGGTGGGTGCTCCTAGGTATGCTGGGAAACGCCCCCGCCGCAGGAGCCTCTTTGAGCCTCACTATCCTTTTCTGTGAAATGGGGACAGCATTCCAGCTTGGTGGGCTGGTGGAAAGAATACTTTTCTCAAAAAAGATTTATTACTATGTGCTAAATACCATAGCAGAAGTTTAAGAGGTGACCTTCCCTGATGGGAGTCCCATCTCTCCCCTCTCAGCTTAGGATCAAAGGCTGAAGATAGTGAAAACCAAACCTAGAGGAAAAAAGAGCCTGAAAGAGTCAGAACGTGCAACTTGGGGGCAAGTCATTCCTTTCCATCACACCTCTGTTTCTTCATCTGAAAAATAAAGACTGAGACTTTCACAGGCGAGAAGGGCAAATGAGGCATAAAGGACAGGATCAGGCACATAGCAGGTGCTTGACCAACTGGGTGTTTTTACAGTTACTCAGCCTCAACTGGGGACTCCTACCTATTCTTCAAAACCCTTCTCTAAAAGCCCCTTTTCTAGGAAGCCTTCTCTGACATTACCTCTTCACCAGGGTGCTCCCAACCCCATCCTTTCCTCCAGCCCAGCCCTGACCCCACAGCACTGAGAGTGTGTGTGCTTGGCTCTGTCTGCCCCAGACTGGGGGCTTCTTGAGGGCTTGGGCAGGGATGAAGCTACTCTGGGCCCTAATCCCTTGGCTGCACCCAAAGAGGAGGTAGCAGGGACTTGGGATGCTGGGGCCTAGGGCAGGGAGGGCTGGTGTCAGGTCCAGCCACCAGATGATGGAGAGGCAGGGGGTGCCCAAGGAACACCCTTCCCTCAGGGGCACCCAAACCTTGTTCCACTGCTCAGGACTCCTGGCCCCAGGCATCAATCCCTGTGCCTGCCTCCAGCTTCCTGGCCTCAGAGAGGGTAGGCAACTATGCAAGGCAAACTGTAGGGGTATGTAAAGTCTGACAGGGGGTGCGCAGACAAGAAGTACAAGGACTTGCTGGGGGTTACACAGCCAGGCTCCCACTGGAAGAATGGGGTCCAAGCCTCTCCCACCTCCCAGTACACACCCCTCACTTGCTGTGTGAGCCGAGCCAAGCCTCCAGCCCCCCCTGAGTCTCAGTCTGAGCCTCTGTGCTGTGGGATTGTCACCCAGCTGTGGGAGGGGTCCAGAGGATCCCCTGGCGATGCTCTGGGCTTAGGAAACACAACTGGTCACGCTACCATCCTGATGGGCGCTCGCTGGGAGGCTGAGCGTCTTGAGCCATCAGTTTGGCACCCACGGTAAGTGCTCAGTAGAGGGTGCAGGGCTGATGAGACCTAGGGCTGGGGCCCCGCTCCACAGCCACCCCACCACGCCCCCTACAGAGGCCGGGCCCCAGAGGCAAGCCAGATGCTGAATCAATACTAACATGGCCCGGGCAGGTCAGCAGAGGCCACTGATACCCAGGCCTGACTGGAGGGTTGTGGGGGCAAATGCGATGCTGTCTCAGGCGGCATCACTGCAAGATCAATAATGGTGAAAAGCCAACATTTTCTGGAGTCCAGGCATGGGCACCGCTCACACGCACTTCCATTAATGGGTAAAGGAATTAAGCCTCAGGGGGGCAAATATGTGTGTAGGGTCGTGGGAGGGCAACTCCACAGTGGGGAACTTGCACATACCCAGCTTTCTACTGGGCCATCTGTTTACCTGGCATTTCTAGGCTTGTGGTGGGATTCTGAATTTCCCTCCATCTGTGACTTGTTTTTCTCCAAATTTAAAAGCCTCTTGAAGAATTTGCCCTGATTCATGTTTCAGCAGCCTGAACAGCTATTGGCTCCAGAGAAGTCAGAGGGTTCACACTCCCGCCTCTCTTCTCCCTGGGACAAGGGGCTTCAACCCTCAGAGCCTCAGTTTCCCCATCTACAAAGAGTGGTATCGGCAGCCCCTTTCCTGACAGGGTCATGTGTGAATGGGAATTCCGCACACACTGGTGGGGATCAACATGATCACGATTCAAATCCCAGCACCCACCCCACCTTACTGTGTGACCATGGACAAGTTACTCAACATCTCTGTGCATCAGAATAAAGAGCTATAAGGGAGAACACTCAGCGGGGAAATCCTCTCATCATTCTCATCCAGCACACTCATAGCAGCCACCACAAACCAAGCACCAGGTCACCCACCAAGGACAGAACTATCAGTGATTTGGAACTCTCTCTGCCAGCCGATGACCCCAGGCTGAGGGGGACCCTGGTGGACACCAGCTTCTCACAAAGACACACAAGAAACCACATAATTCAACTGTTTATTTGCTTTCTGAGGTGTCAAGTTTGGGGTCTCCCAGGGCCCAGCCCCTAGCAAAGCCTGGCAGACCCTTGCCCGGTCTGGGGTCCCAGACACGGGGGTTTCAGACAAGGCACTCACAGGAGTCTCCCCGGGGGGTCAGGGAGAAGCCACCCCGAGGCTGCAGGGGCTGGACTCTCCTTTGGGGACAGGACACAGGGTCACCTTCAGCAGGAAGGGTTTTTCCAAGAGAGAGATTTAGGACAAGATAGAAGCCTGAGCTGTTAAGGGAGTCCTGGAAACATGCCAGGTACCCCCTGGGCAGGCAGAAAGCCAACTCTGCTTCCCAAGGTCCAGATGGGGCCTCCTGTGGCATCCAGCCAGGACTTCGGAGCAGAGGGCACAACTTCAAACCTACTTTCTCTGGGATTTTCCTCAAGGTGTGTAGGACACAGAAGCCTGCGATGAGCTTGGGTGAGCCCGGCCTGGGCAGTGGGGGGCCAGGGCCACCTCCCAGAGCCTGAGGGTGCTTCTCTCTTTCCCGTCCCGTCCCCTTTCTCTGTGACCCGTGTGTACCGGAGAGGCAGGCACTTCTGTGGATCTCTGGGCGGTTGAAGGGAAGGCCTGAGTGAGGAGAGGGAGGAGGGGAAATGGATTTTAAGTAGGGGGAGCAGCTGGGGCTGGACTGGGGCCCCTCGAGGTCTGGAGCCCTGGATACTCAGCTTGTGACCACTGAGCCTCAGATTCCTCATCTGTTAAAGGTCTTGTAGGGGAGGACTCGTAAGGACCGGGTCTGTTAGACTGTGTGCTCAGCACTCATTTGGAATTAAGTTTCAAGACATGGACCTTGTGGAGAAAAGGAGTCCTCCTATACTGTTGGTGGGAACGTAATTTGGTGCAGCCACCACGGAGAACAGTATGAGGGTTCCCTAAAAAGCTAGAAATAGAGTTACCATGTGATCTAGCAATCCCACCTCTGGGCATATATCCAGATAAAACTGTAACTCGGAAAGATGCATGCACCCCAATGTTCATAGCAGCACTGTTTACAATAGCCAAGACATGGAAGCAACCTAAATGTCCATCCACAGATGACTGGATAAAGAAGTTGTGGTTTATTTATACAATGGAATACTACTTGGCCATAAAAAGTAATGAAATAATGACATTTGCAGCAACATGGAGGGACCTGAAGATGATCACACTAAGTGAAGTGAGAAAGACAAATGTCATATGATATCACTTACATGTGGAATCTAAAAAATGATACAAAATGAACTTATTTACAAACCAGAAATAGATTCACAGACAGAAAACAAACTGTGGTTACCAAAGGGGAAAGAGGTTGGGGGGAGGGATAAATTAGGAGTTTGGGATTAACATATACACACCACTATATATAAAGTAGATAAGCAACAGGACCTACTGTATAGCACAGGGAACTATATTTCAATCTTTTGAAATAATCTATAATTGCAAAGAACCTGAAAAAGAATATATATATGTATAATGGAATCATTTTGTGCTTTACCTGAAACTAACACAACATTGTAAATCAACTATAATTCAATGGAAAAAAAAAAGACATGGACCTTAGCCAATGCCCCCCTCACCCTCAATGCTGCCATTCTGACCTGAGGGCCTTGAATTGACCCAGACCTTCAATTGGCATAATTGCGGTCATACAAGGGGGTGCCAAGAACTCTGGACTGGGCACCTGGTGCCCTCTCTGGCAGACCCAGTGTATCAGGGACCTGGTCATGACCTCTGGGTCCAGCGATGAGTTGACCCCCAGCTGGGGCTGCAGGGACCATGAGACTCCCAGCAGACTTGGTGTGACTGGGGACAGAGGAAGCAGGGCCTGGATTAAAGTGGGATTTCTCATCAGCAAGGGGCAGTCTAGGCCAGAGGTTCCCTGGGGGAGGGAGAGAGGAAGGCCAGTCACCCAGAACCTACTGTGTGCCGGGCTGGGGTTCCCCATTTCCTCCAACACCTCACGCTGGATCCCACCTCAGGACTTTTATACAAGCTGCTTCCACTACCAGCCTGAATCTCAGCATGGCTTGTTACACATCCCTCCAGTCTGCCTAAAGAAGGCACCACCTTCTTTTATTTGGTTGTCTATCATTTGTTTGCCTTGCTAGAATCTCAGCAGGCATTTCTGTCTGTTTGGTCGTCACTGTGCTCAGTAAATACTTGCAGGAGTGAATGTGTATCTGCTCTGTAGAGAGACCGAAATTCCAGTGCTGGCTCTGCCTCCTCCTTCTGGCCGTCAAAATCGTTTTTACTGACGGTCTACTAAGTGCCCAAGGCTGGGGATACAGGAACCAGCTTCTGTGTTTTCAACTCTCTGGGTCTTGGTTTCCATATCTAAGGGAGGAAGGGTACCAGACCACACAGGTCACCCAGTTTCCAGAATCCATGGACCCCAAGGATCCCTAGGCCTCCCTCAGAGTGGTCCAGATCTTGGGGACAAGTGTAGGTTGGGGCATGGTTCTAGGACCCTCAACCTAGTTTCTGGGCTCAGAGAGGACAGGAGTTTACTTGGTGTCACACAGCACAGGTGGAATTAGGGAGGGATTAAAGTACTCTTCTGGGTCTGACACTTCCCCCACCCCATCCCCCACACAAACTCCTCACAGATCCTTCTGCCCACTGGAACCTCCATGGAATGAAGGGAGTTGAAAGGAAAACTCTGGAGGGCACCTGCTACTGGTGACTTCAGCATGCTGGCCCACGATTGCTTCAAATCTGGAAGCAAACTGGGCAGGTTTTGCCAACTCACCCTTTCCCTCCCCTCAACACGCATCCCTGGGTCCCTGTTCCTGGATTCCCTCTTCCCTTCAGTCAAGGGCAGGAACCACTCCCTCCTGGTGATTTTGTCTCTGAGTTCTTCAGGTGCTGCGCCTCTTCCGGAGAGTCGCTGGTCTCTCAAGTTCCCCATCTGCGTTCTGGGGAGGGGTTGTAACAATCCTACATTGGCTGAGCCCCACCCTGTCCTGCCACAAATGAAGCCGCTAACCCCCCTATCAGTCCCAAAGAAGGAACGGGTGCTCCTGCTGGGTTCACAGACGAGAAACTGAGGCTTAGCGGCAGGTCTGGGTCTCTGATTTGGAACCACGGGCCAGATATGGTGGCTGCCCAGGGGGTCTCTGTGCTTTCACTCACGCTTTAGGCTGAGGTCAGGGTTCCAGTCTTTGGACTTCTGGTTCACTCACAGCCTAGTCAGCAAGTCTTTGTAGCATTTCTGCAGCTCCCGGAATCTGGAGACATGAGGACCGGATTGCACCTCTGAGGGATCCTGGTCCACGGCCAGTGGCAGGGCGCACCCCAGTGGCATCAGAGAGGAGGTGGTGGCTAGCCCAGGCATGCCTATGTTAGGTTGTGATCTGAGCTGGGACTGACACCGCAGGACCTCCCTTTACAATCTAAACCTATCCACCCTGGCTTGCCCAGTATCTTCTGTCCGTCCCTCCGTGCAGAATGAACACTCAAGACGTCAAAGCCAGTCCTGGTACCAGGGATGTGCTCCTGGGGAAGCTGAGGCACCACTCTGAGCCTTAGTATCTTCCTCCATAACGTGAGAACATCATCCCAGCCTGATGGGCTTGTGGAAAGAATAATTTTGTCAACCTCCCTGCACTCAAAACCAAACTTATTAGTCTCCACTATGTGCTAAATTCTGTAACAAGGGCTTAAGAGATGGCCTTATTTCTTTTTAGGAGTCCCTCTCTCCCCTCTCAGCTTAGGATCAAAGGCTGAAGATAGTGAAAAACAAAGGAAACAGAGGAAAAAAGAGCCTGAAAGCCAGAAAGAAGGTCCCAAATGAACTCCCCCAAAAAGTAAAAGAGAATAGGAGAAAATCTCCTCCTGCCTGGTGAAGATGGGCTCTTGGGCTGGGGAGGAGGGAGCAGGAGGGAAGGGGAGGGGGGTCTTCTCAGCTGAAGAAAAAAGAGTAAAAAAAAAAAAGTGCAGCCTGGGGCAAGTCATTCCTCTCCATCACACTTCCATTTCTTCATGCGAAAAATAAAGACTGAGACTTCCACTGGGGAAGCCCCTCTAGCAGTCACTCCCCATTCTCCTCCCCCAGCCCTGGGCAACCGCTAATCTGCTTTCTGTCTCTGTGGATTTGTCTGTTCTGGACATTTCATATTAAACATTCTTGGGGGGGAAGATATCACTCAAGTGGTAGAGCGCATGCTTGGCATGCATGAGGTCCTGGGTTCAATCCCCAGTACCTCCTCTAAAAATAAATAAATAAATAAACCAAATACTCCTCGCCTCCCCCCAAAAAGAACATCCTTTCTCCACACAATTCTCCAACACCTGCCGAGTGCCCTATAATTCAATTCAATTATGGTACCATCTAACCAGAGAGAGCATCAGACCCCATGGCTTAAGGGCTGAGTCCCACAAGACTGTCCTCCACCACCACCCTTCTTCAAATGCCAGTCACAGGTCCAGATTGTCACCTGGCCTTCCAACCCAATGGCTAAAATCAGAGGTTCCCAAGATCCCCTCCTTGGGTTTGATTAATTTTCTAGAGCAAGTCATAGAACTCAAGAAACCTGTATATTCACTAGATAACAGGTTTATTACAAAGGATATTAAAGGATATGAATCCACAGCCAGATGGAAGTGAGGCATAGGGCGAGGTGGGTGGAAAGGGCATGGAGTTTCCAAGCCCGTTCTGAGTGTACCACCCTCCCAGCACCTCCACATGTTCACTAACCCGGAAGCTCTCCAAAGCCCATCCTTTTGGGGTTTTATGGAGGCTTCATTACCTAGGCACAACTGATTAACTCATTGGCCATTGGGATTGAACTCCATTTCTGGCCCCTCTTCTATGCCCAGCGGTGATGAGGGAGGGGTGAGGCTGAAAGTTCCAACCCTCTAATCACGTGAGTCATTCTCCTAGCAACCAGCCCCCAACCTTGGGTTGTTCTCCAAAAGTCATCTCTATAACATAACAAAAGACATCTTTATCTCACTCTTTACAGGAAATCCCAAGGTTTTTGGGAGCCCTGTGCCAGAAATGGGGTAGAAGACCAAATATATATTTCTTATTATAAGTCACAGTATCACACATATAAATGGAATCACCCAACAGGTGGCCTTTGGGATCTGACTTCTTTCACTCAATGTATTTTCAAGGTTCATCTATGTGGTAACATGTGTCAGTGTTTCATTTCTTTTTATGGTTGAATAATATTCTGGTGTATGAAGACACCACACATTGGTCATCCATTCATCCGCTGATGGTCATTTGGGTTATTTCCACCTTTTGAACTATTGCTAATACAGCTTTATTGAATAGTCATATACAAGGATTTGAGGATCTGTTTTCAATTCTTGTAAGGCTATATCTAGAAGTGGAATTGCTGGGTCATATGGTCACTCTATGTTTAACTTCGAAGCACCACTAGAAGATTTTCCACAGCCTCTACCTTTTATATATATATATATATATATATTTTAATTGAAGTATAGTCAGTTTACAGTGTTGTGTCAAGCCTCTGCCTTTTTATTTTTAAACTTTTATCAAGATACGACTTACAGATAATAAATGCTGGAGCGGGTATCAAGAAAAAGGAACCCTCCCACACTATTGGTGGGAATGTAAATTGGTGCATCCACTGTAGAAATTCCTTTAAAAACTAAAAATAGACTTACCATATGATCCAGCAATCCCACTCTTGGGTGTATATCTGGAAAAGACAAAAACTCTAATTCGAAAGGATACACACACCCCAATGCTCATAGCAGCATAGTATATATATACTATTCAGCCATAAAAAAGAATGAAATAATGCCATTTGCAGCAACATGGGTAGACCTAGAAATTATCATATTAAGTGAAATAAATCAGACAGAGAAAGACAAATATCATATGATACCACTTATACGTGGAATCTAAAAAAATGGCATAAACTCTATTTACAAACCAAAAACAGGCTCACAGACATAGAAAACTATGTTTATCAAAGGCGAAAATGTGGGGAAGGGATAAATTAGGAGTTTGGGACTAACAGATATATATTAATATATATAAAATAGATAAACAACAAGGACCTACTGTAAAGCACAGGAAACTATATCCAATTTCTTGTAATAACATATAATAGAAAAGAATCTGAAAAGAAAAAAATATATGTATGTATATGTATAACTGAATTGCTTTGCTGTACACTTGAAACTAACATTATAAACCAACTACACATCAGTTAAAAATAAAATTAAATTACTAATTTTTTTAAATAAAAAATTTAAAAGATAAAGATATTTTAAAAAAAGATATGACTTATCAAAAGCAAAAAGGGCTAATCTTAAGTGTTCAGTTCAACAACATTTCACATAACTACTTCCTGAATGGGATTCTAGGACATTTTGGGCCCCATCCCTCTCCCATTACTCTCCCTACCTCTGGATAACAGCTGTGCCCACCTCTGTTACCCGTTTTCCAACTTGCTATACACAGAACCAGCCAGAGCACCCTCTTTTCTATCTGGTGACTTTCACCCAATACACTGTCTGTGAATCACTGCATTCTTCACCTGTCATGTGTTTCGTTCTTTATCATTGCTGTATAGTATGCCACTGTGCATGTCTGGGAGTGAATATGCTGACTCATGAGTGGGTGTTTGTCACTTTATGAGCGGGACCAGGAATTAGTTCATTTTATTCCTGGACCTTCTCAAGGGGACATAGCCCGTGGGTGATCCCTGGGGACACGAAAGGGGGTCATTAATTCCATGGCAATTTCCACTTCACCAAACTCTGGAATGCTGGCAGCCAGGCTGATCTGGCTAACCCCTTTACGGCATCTTTAGCCGATGACCTCATGGCCAGTCCCACAGCCAGTGTAGGAAGAGGGATATGGCAGGCAGCAGGCAGCCAGCCAGCAATGAGCTCAGTGGGCCGGGACCCTGCGTTTCTCACCTGGCAGCTTCCACGAGTCCCAGAGGCCGAGTTAGGGCAGAGGTAAACAGAGCACAGAAGCCAAGGGTCAAGCTGTTCCCTTCACTTGGCTTGGCCCCAAACCTCCCAGAATTTTCCCTCACCATCTACTGTTAGCTATAGTCACCTTCATCAAACACACATACTGCACAAGAAAACACACAAACCCACTTCTTTCTGTTGTTTGTTTCTCGTGATGCAAGGCAAACATGGTCATGTCAGGAGATCCAGAAGGGATGAGAAAGCAGATTATTTAAAAATCTGTGAGTTCATGGACTAGGAGAACTGCTAGCCTATCGCTGTGTATGCCCATTTAGGTCAGCACGTGACTGTGTCATCCAGGATGTCCCCAGCCAGCCTGGGTTCAAATCCTGGCTTAGTCCTTGAGATGCCAGGCAGATCTGGGAAACATTTCTAATCTCTCCAAACCTCAGTTTCTCAGCATTACCCCATTATATGGCAGTTCTGAGTAAATGAGATGTACTTGGGGCTACAATCCCAATATTTTAGAACTAATAACTATTATTATTATGGGTTGTTGGCCAATAATGTCTCAGCTTCAGTCAGAGTTGGGTTCAGACAGGCCAGGCAAACTGGCTTGGAAAGTATGGCCTCCATTGGCAAACTCTTATTTATCACTTAAACCCAGGCTTTGATGTCCCATCTTCCAATCAGCCTTTCTTGGTCTCTCCCCAGGTTCCTTCAGGCTGAGGTGCCTCCCTCTGGCCCCATCCTGACCACACAGGGCTGGAGTGTCTGAGTCTGGATCTATGTCCCATCAGACCAGGGCCCAGAAGTTTGAAATTAAGGATCGGCAGGGCTCTGCTCCTCTAAAGGCTCTAAGGGAGGAAACTGCTCCTCCAGCTTCTGGTGGCCCCAGATGTTCCTTGGCTTGTGGGTCCCTCACTTCAGTCTCTGCCTCTGATTTCCCATGGCCTTCTCCTCTTCTCTGTCTATCTCCCCTCTTCTCTAAGGATATCTGTCATTATATTTAGGGCCCATTGTAAAACCAGAATAATCTCATTCCAAGACCATTAACTTCATTACATCTGCAAAGACCCTTGTTCCAAATAAGGTCACATTCACAGGGACTGAGGGATAAGTATCAGATTGTCAAGGTGGGTGTGGTCCAGAGAAGCGCCTTGAAACTCCTTAAGAGACACCACAGCAGTGGATGTGTGGTGATGGCATGGGGAGACACCTACATCTGCAGCAGAGTGTAGAGCAAAGAAATAAGTAACAAGGGAAAATGTTTTGAGCACCTACTGTTACTGAACTGAACTTGGGTCTGTTCGTCCAATGTGCTGCTAAGTCACTCTACTGACACCGGGTTGTGGTGAAGGAAAGTACAGCATTTACTGCAGGGCACCCAGCAAGGCAGTGGGAGACCAGCCTCAGATCCACTCCACCTTGGTCCTGGAGTGAGGAGTTTTTTAAAAGGGAAGAGCAAAGAGACTGGAATTAATCGTTGTTTTGTGACATTGCTGTGACATTTCTTAATCGTAGTTTCAGGTATCGAGATGTCTATGGTTTATGAGTCTCTGGCCAGGTGTTCCATGGCTCCAGGGCTCTGTTAGCTCATCTTACCTTGGAGAAACAACCTGGATTTTTACCTTAGCGATGTTATCTACAACAGCAATTTTGGTACATTAACGATGTTATCTACATCAGCAATTTTAGGCATCTGACTCTGGTTGATGAGTGTTCAGTGAGCACAAGATTGAGGTCAGAGGGGACAAGAGAGAGAATAGTTTTGGAGAGACGGATTGATCATAAACTTGGTAAGGAAGCGCAGTTTTGGGGAGCTTGGTTTCACTACTATGTGTCTGGCATGAAAGACACCATTCTTATAAGATCTGATGAGGTGAGATGGTTATTTTCATTTCACAGGTAACAAACTGAGGCCAGAGAGGTGGATGTGCCAAGTCCAGAAGCCAGTGAGGCTGGACTTGGAGCCCTAGGCAGCCAACTCCCCAGCTTGAGTGGTCTCCCTCAGAGCTTCTAAAACGAGAGGATATGGCTGCCCTCAGGGGTGAGCATGTGCTGTGTAGGCGGGTCCGGGGTCCGGGGAGGGAGGGGCACGGAGGAAGAAGAATTCTCCCTCTACCCTTCTGAGTCCTTGGCTGAGACCCCCTGTAATAAAAGACAGACTAGCAAGAGAAAAACAAGCGAAAGTTTAACATCTATACTTTGTGTGTATATGGGAATGGGAGATATGGAAGGAAACTGAATAAAACTTCCCAAGGTGGCCCAAGCCACTACCTTCAACATCATCTCCAGCTAAAGACAAAAGAAGGATATTGGGGAAGAGTGTTGAGGCCAGTTATGGAAGGTGATCAGGAAAAACCAGTAAACAAGGGTAAGATCTGTTACACAAATTTTAATTTGTGCCTTCTCCATTGATAAGATACTCCAGGGATTTAGAACCAACCTTCTCTTCCTGGTACAGAGAGGGAGACACACTTCAAATGGAAATTTCCTTTATACATAGAAATGTCCCTTACAAAATGGTAACTTCTGCAACGTTTTCAGAGTTTCCCTTATATCTGCAGTTTCTCAAAATCATCCTTATGCCACAGAGTTATGTTCTGGAGTGGCATCTCCTGCCACCCCTCAGATGGGACTGATACACTTACAATGTCGGGCGTACGATGGGCTTGCAATACCTGGGCATTGTGGGAAGAACCCAGGCTCAGGGAAGGGAGATCAGGGATCGAATCCCAATCCTGCCATTCCCTGGCTATGTGACCTTGGGCAGGTGGCTTGGCCTCGTTGTGCTAGGTACCTCCTTTGATGTTCTGAGTCCTGGACAGGCCACAGCTGTGAGGATCAACAGGTCTTTCTCCTTGTGCTCACATGAGAGGTGCTTTACAGGAATCTATCTATTCATGTCTTCATTCATTCATTCATTCATTCCGCAAATATTTCTTTAACATATATTATGTGCCAGGCTTCCTTTCAAGTGGCAAAAGAGGTTTCTAGGCATGGGAGGAGTAGAGGGAAGGGTGATCCTGGCAGGGGAACACAGCATGTTCAAAGGCCCTGAGGTCAGACAGGCAACTCCAGACCACAGCCTGGCAAAGGAACTTGAAAGCTGACCCAAGCCCATGAGGTCAGTCACAGCAGACAGGCCTGGTTCAAATCCCAATTTGGCTTCTCCTTGGCTCCATGACCTGAGCAAGCAAGCATTTCACATCCAGAATCTTCTCCTTGTCAAAGGTCATTTTCCTCACCTGAAAAGGTCTCTTTACAGCTCTTCAGGATCAAGAGTAAGGTTAAAAAAAAATATATATATATGATCATGTAAATGCCCCCCCCGAAGTGCCCACCTCAGGGGAAGGTATAGCTCAGTGGTAGATCACGTGCTTAGCATGCACGAAATCCTGGGTTTAATCCCCAGTACCTCCATTAAAATAAATAAATAAATAAAAACCTAATTACTTTCCCCCTTAAAAAAAATTTTTTTTAATTGCCCAACTGATGGCTGGGTTACTTCTTGAGCAAAGTCAGTTTTATTTTACTTTATTTTATTATTAAAACAATGTTTTGATCGTGGTAAAATACACATAACATAAAATGTATCATTTTAACCATTTAAAAATGTACAATTTAGTGGCATTTAGTACATTCTCAGTGTGGCATAATCATCACAACTATTTCCAGAACTTTTCCATCACCCCAAAAGGAATACCATGTTCCCAATTAGCGAGACTCCCCATTCCTTCCCCTACCCCACCCTTTGCAGCCACTGAAACCGTGCCCCAGAGAGTTAACAGAAGCCGATGACTAACAGGAATCCTTGCATTTCTCTTGCAGAGCAACGGATAGGGGAACAGCTTGTTATGACCCTTTCAACTGCCTTCACGGATTAAGTTCACTTTAGTTATTTTTTTCTTTCTTTCTTTCTTTCTTCCTCTCTTCAACTGCATACCTTCCCAGCGTCACATAGCCCAGTTGTTTTATAGGAAACTTGGAGTCAGCTCTTGTCCACCGAGAGCCAGCTAAGGCTGACTGGGACCACTGACCCTAAAACGGAGACTGTACAGGTGTTGGATAAATGGCCTTTTGACGTCAGTGGGCCAGAAAACTCCACCCTCAGATCGCATTAAGGATCTCCATTTTTGAATATGCAGAAGCGTGTAACCCAGATATGCCTGTGCAGAATACTGATTATCTTACGTTTTGCCTATTTCCAGTCACCTTTCCCCATGCCCAGGACCACCTGCTTATTCCATAAACATCCCACCCCCTCATCTTCGGGGAGATGGATCTGAGACTTGTTCTCCCGTCTCCTCGCTTGGCTGCCTTGTGAATAAATTCTTTCTGTGCTGCAAACCTCAGCACTCAGCATTTGGCTTGCTGTGTGTTGGGCAGATGGACTTGGTTCAGTAACACTGGTATCAATACGCATGTACAAGTTTTTGTTTGAACACCTGTTTTCAGCTCTCTTGGGTATAAACCAAGGAGTGGAATTGTGGGGTCATATGGTTATTTTGTTTAACTTGTTGGGAAATCACCAAACCTTCTCCTGTCAGTTTGATTTTTCATCATAAAATATTCCAGGCAGACCCCAAAGTATCAATAATAAAATAACAAATACCCAGGTACCCAGCACCCTGCTAAAGAAAGAAATATTCCCAAGGGAGTTGAAGCCCTCGTCCACCTCTACCATCCATCATTCATCAAGCCCTTGTCTAAAATTTGGATTTGATCATCCCCATGCCCGTTTATATATATACATATATATAAATGTGTATTTATATTTATATATTTAGGTGGTTGGCGTGATACAGGAAAAAGAGGGGGGTGCAGGAGGATGGCCGTGTCCCAGGTCTCATTCGAGTCCCTGGGATGCATCACGCCAAGTAAGGGTCCTTGTCTTCACACAGGGAAGAATTCAAGAGTGAGCCATAGTTGAGTAAAAGTAGGTTTATTTAGATAAATGTACACTGCTGGGGTGGGAGCAGGGGGTTAAAGTAAAGGTAAATACACACTCCATAGACAGAGTGTGGGCTGTCTCAGAAGGCAAGAGAGAGGGACCCTGAGGTAAGGTGTTGCTAGTTTTTATATGCTAACAAGTGAGAGGATTATTCCAACTACTTTGGGGAAGGGGCGGGGGTTCCCAGGAACTGGGCCACTGCTCCCTCTTTGACCTTTCATAGTTAGCCTCAGAACTGTCTTGGCTCTTGTGGGTGTGTCATTCACCATGCTAGGACATTACAATGTGTATAATGAAGCTCAAGGTCCACTGGAGGTTGACTCTCCCGCCATCTTGGGCCTCCAGGTCTATTGAGAATTGACTTTTCCACCATCTTGGTGCTAATTGCTCTGTCATTCCTTTAATGGCTGTGCCTTTCCCCCTTCCTTTCTGTCTCAGGTGTATTTATAACTTTATTGGCAAAATGGTGAAACAGGTAGCTCCAACCTCTCCTTCCCCGACAGTAACATCAAACAAAAACCATCAGAATCAACTTTGTTAGAACTCAGAAAAATGGTCAGAAGTTTGCAGCAACTAAGCAAATGTTGAAACAAGAAAAAGGCAACCTGAGATGGTAGGAAGGCTTTGTGGCATTTCTACTTGCCCTTGCCCCATCCGCTCTCCAGCTCAGCAGTGGTCTTGTAGCAGAAGTAACCCATGTTCCCACTGCAGGACCCCAGTACCTGGTTCTGGGGGGAGCAGAGCAGATCTTATTCACAAATTACTGTGTCGGTCTGTTCTAACCTGTCTGGAGGCTTCTCAAAGGACTGACAGGACTGCTCACCTCTGAACTGCCTAACTTGGAGCTTAGGCTGGAAAAGTGCTCAAAAATTGCTCAAAAAAACTGCAAGCTGAACCAACCGCATACAGACACCTAGGGCAAAAGTTTATGGTCAAAATATATCACAAACATTAAACCCTGGGAGGAAAAGCTGGGGGAGATCCTTTGAGAAATTAGGACATGCAAAAGCATCTGTGTATATGGAGGGAATTTAGAAATCCATGTGCCCGCCCAGGGGCAAGACTTACGCTCAGAAAAAACCTGAGACCAAGCTTTCACCTCAGGCTGATCTCTAGACTCAGGACAAGTCTGGCCAAATGCTGGAGGAGTATTCCAGCGCAGAACCAGTCTACAGAGACTGGGAGATGCAGACTTTGCAGACTTTTTGTTTGTTTGGCTAGCTTAGTTTTTTGGTTTTTCTTTTTAAGTTCCTAGAATTCAAGGAAATCTCTGTTAAGACATTAGCTGAACATGAGCTAAAGGAAGAGAGGCTTCAGCAACCATTCGTGAAGGGGAATACAGTCTTTGCAAAAAATAGTTTGGAAAAGTACCTAAACTTAAGATATACTACAGCTTTCGATGATTCAAAAATAAAAATAAAACACCAAACCCTCAGGAAGGGGTAGAACCGAATTTCCAGAGTTACCATATTATAATATTCAAATGCCTAGTTTTCAACAACAACAAAAAAACATAAGGCATAAAAACATGAAAGTACAGGCCATTAAAAAGAACAGAATTAATTGACAGAAATCATCTTTTAGAAAGCCCAGACATCAGACTTACCAGACAAACACTTTAAAATAACTGTCTTAAACATGCTCAAAGAGCTAAGGGAAAATATGAAAAAAAAAGAACTAAAGGAAATCAGGAAAACAAAATGTATGAACAAAATGAGATTATCAATAAAAAGATACAAATTAGGAAAAGAAATCAAACAGAAATTCTGCATCTGAAAAGTACAATAACTGAAATGAAAAACTCACTAGGGGGGCTCAAGAGAAGACTTGAGCCACAGAAGAAAGAATCAGCAGATCCGAAGACAGGACAATTGAAATTATCAAACCTGAAGAGCAGAAAGCAACAAGAATGAAGAAAAGTGAACTGAAAGGAAAGATATCTCATGCTCTTGGACTGGAAGAATTAATATTGTTGAATGTCCATTGACAGATGACTGGATAAAGAAGCTGTGGTATACTTATTCAACAGAATACTACTCAGCCATAAAAAAGAATAAAATAATGCCATTTGCAGCAACATGGATGGACCTAGAGAATGTCATTTTAAGTGAAGTAAGCCAAAAAGAGAAAGAAAAATACCATATGATATCACTTATATGTGCAACCTAAAAAAAAAAAAAAGACACAAACTTACAAAACAGAAACAGACTCACAGACATAGAAAACAAACAAGGTTACCAGGGGAAAGGGGGTACAAAGCGATAAATTGGGAGTTCGAGATTTGCAGATATACAATACTATACATAAAACAGATAAACAACAAGTTTATACTGTATAGCACAGGGAACTACATCCAATAGCTTGTAATAACGTATAAGGGAACAGAATATGACAAGATATACACATAGAAGATATATTTGTATAACTGAATCACTATGCTGTACACCAGAAACTAACACAACACTGTAAATCAACTATACTTCAATTTAAAAAAAAAACGAAGGTGAAATCAAGACATTCTCAGATGAGCAAAAGGAGATGATTTTTTTTTTTTTAACCATTATATCTGTCCTGCAAGAAATGCTAAAGGGAGTCTGGTAGGTTGAAATGAAGGAACACTAGGCAGTAACTCAGAGCCATATCTAAGGACTGAAGGGAGAAGTAACTAGTTCTACAATAACAGTTGGAGACTTCAATATCCTACTTTAATAATGGATAGAACGTCTAGACAGAAGAGTAACAATATGCAGGATTGAACAATACTGTAAACCAACTAGATTAAACAGACATCTACAGAACACTTCTTCTACAAGGGCAAAAAACACATTCTTATCAAATGCACATGAGACATGCTCCAGTATAGCTCATATGTCAGGCAAAGAAGCAATTTTCAATAAATTTTAGAAGGCTGAAATCATCTCCAGCTACAAAGGAATGAAGCTAGAAATCAATAATAGAAGGAAAACTGGAATGATCACAAAGATGCGGACATTAAATGACATTCTCTTAAAGAAACAATGGATCAAAGAAGAAATCATGAAAGAAATTGGAAAATGCTTAAGGATGAATGAAAACAAAACCACAACATACTAAAAGTAATGGGATGGGGAGAGGGTATAGCTCAGTGGTAGAGCACATGCTCCTGGGTTCTGGGTTCAATTCCCAGTACCTCTATTTAAAAAAAACAACAACCTAATAATAAATAAATAAATAGACCTAATGACCTTCCCCAGCCAAATTAAAAGTAATGGGATGCAGCAAAGGCTCATAAGGAAATTGACAACTTTAAATGGCTACATTGAAAAAGAAAAAAATCTCCAATCATTAACCTAACTCTACACTTTGAGGAAGTAGGAAAAGAAGAGTAAACTAAAATCAATGCTAGCAGAAGGAAGGAAATCATAAAGATTAGAGCAGAGATCAATAAAATACAGAATAAAGAAATAACAGAATCATTGGAATTAATGAAACCAAAAGCTGCTTCTTTGAAAAGATCAACAAAAATCAACAAACTTTTAGCTAGGTTGACAAAGAAAAAAGAAAATGCAAATAACTCAAATCAGAAATAAAAATCGGGCATAACTACTGATTTCATAGAAATAAAAGAGATAATAAGAAACAACATGGTCTTACTGTATAGCACTGGGAACTATATTCAGTAGGCTGTAACACCTATAGTGAAAAAGAACATGAAAAAGAATATATATGTATAACTGAATCACTATGCTGTACACCAGAAACTGAACACAGCATTGCAAATCAACTATGCTTTGTTGGAAAAAAAAAAAGACAATAAGGATACTATGAAAAATTGTATGTCCAGAAATTAGATAACCTAGATGAAATGGACAAATTCCTAGAAACATACAAATTACCTAAACTGACTCAAGAAGAAATAGAAAATCTTTACAGACCTATAACAAATGAAGAAATGGAATCAATAATCAAAAACCTTCCAACAAAAGAGAAGTCCAAGACCAAATGGCTTCACTAGTGAATCCTACCAATCATTTGATGGATAGTGAATGCCAATTCTTATCTAATTCTTCCAAAAAATAGAAGGGGACGCAACAGTTCTAACGAGGCCAGAATTACCCTGATAATAATGACAGATACACATGTCACGAGAAAAGAATATTACACACTGTGAGATAATAGTATATATATATATATATATATATATAAGTCTCTGCCCTCAATTCCTGGCACAGAACTCTTGAAACCCTTGTATCTTCCCAAGTGGTAAGAGCACTAGGACATCTTTTGTTCTAACATTTGGTCTTTGACCCTGGTTCCCGACACAAAGTTCCTCAATCCTCTGGAATTTCCTGGGTGATAGGAGTGTCTTTTGTTGTAATGAGGTGACTCTGGCTGGGCTTGTAGTAGATGGTTCCTGGATGAGGGACTGGTCACCAGGAGATCCAAGCCATGATTAGAAGCTTGGAATTTTCAGCCATATCTCCCATTGTCCAGAGAGGCAAGATGGCCTGGAAATGGAGTTAATGATTGATCATACCTACAGGATGAAGCCTCCATAAAAATCCCAAAGTACGGGGTTCAGAGAGCTTCCGGATTGGTGAACACGTGGAGGTGCTGGGAGAAGGGCAGAGGAGCTCTGCGCCCCTGCCCACACACCTTGCCGTACGCATCTCTTTCAACTGGATGCTCCTCTATATCCTTATCCTATCTTTTTATAATAAACAGGTAAACACAGAGTAAACTGTTGTCCTGCGTTCTATGAGCTGCTCTAACAAATTAATTCAACCCGAACAGCGGGTTGCGGGAAGCCCCGATTTATAACTGATTAGTCAGAAGCACAGGTGACAATCTGGACTTGAGATTGGCATCTCAACTGGGGGCAGTCTTGTGAGACTAAGACCTTAACCTGTGGCTCTGATGCTATCTCCAGGTAGAGTATCAGAACTGAGTTAAATTGTCAGACACCCAGCTGGTGTCATAGAGAATTGTTTGTTGAGAGGGAAAAACACGGAAGTGCTTTTCTGTGTCAGAGGTGTTGTGAGTGTGGTAGTGCCGTGAGAGTAAAGGAAAAACCCAAAAAAAGTACTGAGATTTTTCCTAAAACAAAGATCAATATCCCTTACCAATACAGATGTAAAATCCCTAAACCAAATGCTAAACTGAATCCAAAAGTATATTAAAAGAGCTACACACCATAACCAAGTGGGATTGATCTCAGGAATGTAAGGGTAGTTCAACATAAGAAAACCAATCAATGTAACATAATATTAATAGAATGAAGAGAAAAAAATCCCATATCATCATCTCAATTGATGCATTAAAGACACTTGACAACATCCAATATCCTTTTTGATTAAAAAAAAACCTCAGGAAAGTAGACATAGAAAGAACTCACACATGATAAAAGACATTTATGAAAAAGTCACAGCTAACTTCATACTCAGTGGAGAGAGATTGAAATCTTTCCCCATAAGACAAAGAAAAAGACAAGAATGTCTACGTTTACCACCTGCTATTCAACATCATACTAGATGTTTTAACTAGAGGAATTAGACAAGAAAAATAAATAGAAGGCATCTAAACTGAAAAAGAAGAAATAAGACTGTCTCTATTTGCAGATGACATGACCCTATGTATAGAAAACACCAAAGAATTCACAAGAAAGCTAGAAAATATTTATATATCATATATCTCAGGAAGGTTCAGTATCTAGAATATACAGAGAACTCCTATGACTCAACAACAAAAACACAAACAACACACTTAAAAAATAGGTGAAGGATTTTTTTTCCTTTAATTTTATTTTTTTATTGAACTATAGTTGATTTACAATGTTAGTTTCAGCTGTGCAGCAAAGCAATTCAGTTACATGAATTCATATACATATATGAATTCATATACACATATATTTTCAGATTCTTCTCCATTATAGCTTATTACAAGAAATTGAATATAGTTCCCTGTGGTACACAGTAGGTCCTTGTTGTTTATCTATTTTATATATAGTAGTGTGTATCTGTTAATCCCAAACTCCTAATTTATCCCTCCCCCGCCAAGCGAAGGATATTATATCCAAGGAGGATATACAAATGGCCAACTAGTAGGTGAAAAGATGCTCGCATCATTAATCATTAAGGAAATGCAAATGAAAACTACAATGAGATACCACTTTACACACATTAGCATGGCTATTATCAAAATAACACGTGTTGGTGTGGATAAATTGGAACTCTTTTGCACCTCTGGTGGGGGGAGGTGAAATGGTGCAGCTGCTGTGAAAAACAGTTTGGCAGTTCCTCAAAAAGCTAAACACAGAATGACCGTATGATTCAGCAACTCCACTTCTGGATGTATATCCAAAAGAATTGAAAGCAGGGGCTGAAATTGAGCTTGTACACCAATGTCTACAGCAGCACTACTCACGATAACCAAAAAAGGTAGAAATAACACAAATGTCCGCTGATAACTGAATGAATAAACAAAATCTGGTATATCCACACAATGGAGGAATTACTCAGTCATAAAAATAGAAAGAAGTTCTGTTCCATACTACAATGTGGTAGAACTTTGAAAACATTATGCTGAATGAAATAAGCCAGTCACAGAAGGACAGACATTATCTGATTCCATTTTTATGAAATACCTAGAATATACAAATTCATAGAGTCAGGAAGTAGATAAGAGGTTACCAGGGGCTGAAGAGGAAGAGGGGGAGGAATGAGGAATTATTGCTTAATGGTTACAGTGTGTCCGTTTGGAGGTGATGCAAAAGTTTTGGAAGAAGACAGTGGTGATGTCTTGTGTGTATGCTCAACATCATGAATGTACTTAATGTCACAGAACAGTCCACTTAAAAATGATTAAAATGGTAGTGGGTAGAGTACAGTGGTAGAGTGCAGGCTTAGCATGCACAAGGTCTTGGGTTCAATCTTCAGTGCCTCCATTTAAATAAATAAATAAATAAATAAGCCAAATTACTTCCCCCCTGCCAAAACTTAAAGCAGCAACAACAACAAAAACCAAATATATATATGTGTAAATAAAAAAACTTTATAAAAATGGTATCACATGGTTACAATTATTTTCACTCAGTGATCTGGGTTTGTCTGCAAGTCTGGCTCATCCTTTTTCATCACTGTATAGTACTCCGTGGTAAGATCACACTCTAACATTTCCCTAGGTTCCAACTCATTATTATTATGAACCATGCTGCTGGGAAGAAATGCATTTATAGGTTTCTCTGGGGTTCGTACCTAGCACAGAATGGCCAGGAGGGAGAGTCCAAACATCTTCAATTGCACTCACATGGCCAAATTGTTCTTCCATGTGGTCAAGTGGAAGTGACCAGTCACCAGCGACTCTGTCCACTGCCCCAGCCCCTGCCTGTGAGCCTCCCTAGGAGCGAAGAGGGATTGCAGTGACTTTCATTCGCTGACCCCTAGGCTGAGCTTCTATTTCTGGTTGTCCTGGGTTTGTCTTCCCTAAATTACCTGTTCACAGCTGTACAGCATTGAATAGTGTGTCCCCAAAGTCACGTCCACCCAGAACCTCAGATTGTGACCTTTAGGGCCTTTGTAAATGTAATTATTTAGTTAAGAGGAGGTCATACTAGAGTAGGGTGGGCCCTAAATCCAGCGACTGATTTCCTTGTAAGAAACCGAGACTGGAGTGATGCTGCAGAGACCGAGGGATGCCACCCAGTACCAAAGTCACCAGAAGCTAGGAGGGAGGCCTTGGACCAGCTCTCCCTCACAGCCTCCAGCCCTGCTGACACTTTGATGTGGGATTTCTGGCCTCCAGCAACTGTGACAGAATACATTTCTGCTGTTGTAAGCCACCCAGCTTGGGGTCGTTTTTATGACCAAAACAATTCTATCTGCCCTTTTTTCAGTCTGGTGTTTTTCCTTTCAATCTAATGTGTCTGGGAGGTCTTCATAGGTTCTGGAAGCTTCTCCTTGGTCAGTTAAAGGCATTGCAGGTATTTTCTCTCAGTCCTAGGCTTATTTTTTCAATTACTGTATGGATTTTTTTTGGGTGTCCAAAAGTTAGAAATTGTGATTGATTCCAATTGATGTATTCATTTTTTTTTTCCTCGTCAAAGGCAGGATTTCATTTGCCAGGCAGTTAAGGCTGGGGTATGGTTTGCCTCGGTGATGCTCCCGGCTGTGACCTCCCTGCCTTCTGGGTTTGGGCCTCTGCCAGGCCCCTTCAATTCTGTCCACCCCCGCCTCAAAATCAGGACTCATTTGGGGAAGGATGGGGACAGCTGAGTGTGAGTCAGCAGAGCCTGGGCTGCAGGGGGATGGGGGGCGGAAGTGGTCGGCTCAGGGCCTGGGACCGGCTGTGTGGGTTCCTTGCCTCCGGGGTCACCAGGACAGCCCCTGGCCAGGCAGGAAGTGGGTGAGCTGAGGAGTCAGGCTTCCGGCCCCCATGTGCTCACTGCCCGGAACCCTGACTTCCCTCCCACCTCCCGCCTCTGCACACCCCGCTCCAGTGCCCCGGTTTGCATGCCTGCTCCTGGAATGATTTCACTGACCACGGGGTGCATTTACGTAGCGCCTGCAGTGTGCTAGGTCCTGGTTGACGTGTGGACACGCAGCCCCATCCAGGTGGATGCAGGAGTCAGCTCCCTGTCACCGGGGAAAACTGAGGCTCAGAACGGGGCAATCCTATGCATGGCTCATACAGCTTGGAGTCCAAGTCCACCCAATAGCCCAAGTCTTCCTCCTTGGCTGGTTGGGGCGCTTTCTGCCTCTTGGGTTTCTCACCCCCAAACATAGCACCTTGGCAGAGAAAATGGCTAGAAAGTTTCCATGTTTTCTCTCTTTGTCTCTTTCAGTCTCTCTCTTTCTCCCTTGTTCTCTCTGCATTTCTGTTTTTCAGTTTCTCACTGCTCCTCCCCAAATCATCACCGTATGGTGTGTGTGTTGGGGGGTTGGGGGGTAGTGGCAGCCTGAACCCTTGCCTCCTCCCTTTCTGGGACCAGGACATGTCCACGCAGCTCTGGGCACTCCTTATAGAAACTGCTGAATGCCTAGTGGCAAGCGGCCAGTGTAGGAAGGAGAGGATAGTTAAGTTAAAGAGGGTGTTGGGGAAAGACTTATTTGGGATTTCCCATGTGGCACTTTGCCCTTCTTACCCCTACCTAGCCCTGTCATTGTCAAAGTGTCCCAAGATGATCTCAGCATGTTTTCCCATATTTGGGTTTTGAGGGATGCATAGGAGTTCTCTAGGTGTAAATGGTGAGGAAACTTCCAGGCAGAAAAGACAGCCTGGGGTCAGCAGAGACAAGGAAACAGGGATTCAGATGTCCAGCAGAGGAGGCTGTTTTCTCCAGTGGGCCAATGGAAGCCACCGAGGGTGTGAGAGGTGGGGAAGGGTCCAGGCAGAACCTGGAACGGGATGGACTAGAAGGGTCAGACTGGCTTCTGAGGACTTCACCTTTAAGACTGAGAATGTCCAGGCAAGAGCTGAGGGAAACTCTGTTGAATGAGGCCAAGCCTTACCCTTGAATGAGCCTCCCTGATTATGCCTTGGACCCTTCAGCTGCCTGTGTGTTACCTGTCACAGCTGGGACCTCTGCACTGTCCTCCCAGCCTGGGAGCTGCTGGATCCCTGGTGTGTTCCCAGCCCAAAGCCCCGCGCATAGTAGGTAATTCATAAGGGCAGCTGTGAGGAGACCAGGAGACGGGGCTCTAGAAGCTGGGAACTGGCAAAGTGGGAGCCTCAGCTGGAGGAGGAACCTGGCTTTCTGGGGTGTGTCTTCCCCCTAAACCCAGGCTCAGGTGCCTCCCTGTACCTCCTGTTGGCCTCAGAATGGAACACCCAGCACTCACTTGTCTCCTTTCTCTGGTAGTTTATTGCATACCTATTAAGCGCCCAGTGCTGTACTGGGTGCAAGGGACACAGGGGACCCCAGATAGACCTACCTGTCCTCCTGGACCCCCACAGAACCAGTGAGTTACTACTCAGAGTTTGTGGGTTGAAGGGGATGGATGAGGCAGCTATGGGAGGCAGACAAATTGCCTGGACAGCCAGGAGGGCTTCCTGGAGGAGGAAGTAATAATATTTATACTTATTAAGTAACTACTATGTGCCAGACACCCTGTTAAAAGCTGTAAAAGCAGAATCTCACTGAATGCTCACACACGTCCCATGAGTATGGGGAAACTGAGACTCAAAGAAGTGGAGCTCAGGTCATCCCCCACCTCCCAGCTTCTCATGGCCTTTGGAATAACACCCTGACCACCTGCCAGTCCGTCAGGCTCTCTGAGCCATCAGCCCACAGGGCGCCATCACACACCCCTACCTGGATCACCCACTCCCCTCCACACACTGCCTCACAGGGCGCAGGTGAGGCCACAGGGCTTTTCTCTGGGCAGAGTAGCCAAGGGGAGGCAGGGGTTCCCGTCAAACCAAGGAGGCAAGGGGAGGTTTTCAGGTTTTGGGAAAAGGATCCCCCATCTAAAAAGGGCACACAGGCCCTACCAGTGACCAAGGAGCATCTATATGGTAAACCTAAGACTGTGGCCCACACCCCGGGGCCATGGAAAGAGTCAGACTTAGGAGCAAAACCATTCAGCATGGACACCTCATCCGAGGGTGCAAAGACCCTGGGTGCTGTGGAACTTGGAGGGGGTACTCTCTCTCCTGGGACCCATGTTGTCAAAGACAAGCCATTTTCTGTATTGCTGAAGCCCTTTTGGTTTCAAAGCTCTCTTCTTTGAAAGCCACTGACCCTGGAGTATCCTCATTTCTTCTAAGGACAGCCATGGGGGGAATGCTCGAATCCTGCTTGTGCTGTTTAAGCTGCTCAGCTCCAGAGACGCTGGCTTGGGTTCATACTCCTGCCCCTCCTCTCCCTGAGACAAGGGGCTTCAACTGGCAGAGCCTCAGTTTGCTCATCTGCAAAGGCAGCTTAAATGGCAGAAAAAGATTCGATTAGTTTCCCCTATCAGTTTCCCCCATTCTCTGAGAGTGGGAATTCTGCACACACCAGGGGGTCAACGTGATCATGATTCAAATCCCAGCACCAACTCCATTGCTGTGTGACCATGGACAAGTTACTCAACATCTCTGTGCATCAGAACAAAGGCAGGGGGTTTGGAGGAGGAAGAACACACAATGGAGAAATCCTCTTGTCATTCTCATCCAGCGCACTCATAGCAGCCACCACAAACCAAGCACCAGGTCACCCACCAAGGACAGAACTATCAGTGATTCGGAGCCCTCTCTGCCAGCCGATGACCCCAGGCTGAGGGGGACCCTGGTGGACACCAGCTTCTCACAAAGACACACAAGAACCCACATAGTTCAACTGTTTATTTGCTTTCTGAGGTGTCAAGTTTGGGGTCTCCCAGGGCCCAGCCCCTAGCAAAGCCTGGCAGACCCTTGCCCGGTCTGGGGTCCCAGACACGGGGGTTTCAGACAAGGCACTCACAGGAGTCTCCCCGGGGGGTCAGGGAGAAGCCACCCCGAGGCTGCAGGGGCTGGACTCTCCTTTGGGGACAGGACACAGGGTCACCTTCAGCAGGAAGGGTTTTTCCAAGAGAGAGATTTAGGACAAGATAGAAGCCTGAGCTGTTAAGGGAGTCCTGGAAACATGCCAGGTACCCCCTGGGCAGGCAGAAAGCCAACTCTGCTTCCCAAGGTCCAGATGGGGCCTCCTGTGGCATCCAGCCAGGACTTCGGAGCAGAGGGCACAACTTCAAACCTACTTTCTCTGGGATTTTCCTCAAGGTGTGTAGGACACAGAAGCCTGCGATGAGCTTGGGTGAGCCCGGCCTGGGCAGTGGGGGGCCAGGGCCACCTCCCAGAGCCTGAGGGTGCTTCTCTCTTTCCCGTCCCGTCCCCTTTCTCTGTGACCCGTGTGTACCGGAGAGGCAGGCACTTCTGTGGATCTCTGGGCGGTTGAAGGGAAGGCCTGAGTGAGGAGAGGGAGGAGGGGAAATGGATTTTAAGTAGGGGGAGCAGCTGGGGCTGGACTGGGGCCCCTTGAAGTCTGGGAGCCCCCCAAACTCAGCTTGTGACAACTGCTCCCGAACTGGAGGACAGGATCTCTTAGCAGGTATGCCCAGCGTCCCCCCAGAAACTAACTTTCAAAGTGTATATTTTGGCAAATGCCCTCCCGTCTCAACAGCCATTCTGCCTAGGGTCTAAGGGGACCCTGGCCTTTAATGCACTTCCTCACTGCAAAAATGGAGATGTTTTTCCTCCCAATGGCAGCCCTGGTCCCTTAAGAGGCACTTGTTTGCAGAGAAAGGAAATTTAATCTGAGAAATAAGAATAAAGCCCTTTTCGGCTCCTCACAAGCCTGTGGGTGTCATGGCATTTGTGGCCACAAGGGGTGACCTGAAAATGAGGTGGCTTGCCTCAACCTGTGTGACCACCATCAGAGCCCCACGCTGGCTGTGGGCTCATGAGGGTTTCCAGTGGTCTCAGGGTGGCGGCTGAGGCCTCAGAGAAGAATGGGGCTTTGTCCCACCATCCCTGAAGGGGACTTTTGGGTTCAGACTCTCCAAGGGGCGGAGAGTTCAAAGGTCAACAGTCTAGACAGTGGCAGCAAAAAAGAGCCCAATGTGGTGGGCAGCTTTCCAGGAGCAACTCCCCTCCCCTGCCCAGTCACCCCCTGCGGGGCACAGGCTTGCGGTGTATACAAACACACACACACACATACACACACACACCAGCTGGCCTGGCTTCCTGGCAGGAACTTTGAAGATAACAAAAAGGCATCTTGAGTATACTTTTCCAGTCGTCCCCCTGAGCAGGCCCTTTCTGTTCTAGAAGTTTCCATGCCAGTAAAGAGCAGGGTAGCTGAAAACTATTTTCCTGGTGGAAGCTATGGCAATTTGATCTTTCCCCAAAGACCTGGCACTGACTGGGAAGCCATGACTTCTGCCTCCCTGTCCCCACCCCACCGCCCCATGGCCCTGTCTCTCTCAATGGCCAGGGCACCTCAGTTGTTCCTTGATTTGGAACCAGGTGAGCCAGGTGGCACCAAGTCCAGTCAACCAGCTGGAATTCCTGCTTCTACCCACCTTTCTTTCTATCCACTCTGTCTTATTTCTTTTCCAACTACATACTCAGGCACAGACCACTGACCTTCTTTTTGGTGGTGGTGGTGGGGGGGACCCAAAGTGGCTGAAAGAAGAATAAAGTCATAAGGTCTGAGGCTCTGGCAACTTAAAGGAGATGCCATCACTAGTCCCCCAGATCACTACCCCTGCCCCATCCTCCACCTCAGCATCCTCTGCAGGGGCTCACCAGAGGCCCCTCCTTCACCTTCCCTTGGCTCCACCCCCAGCATCACCTCTCACCTTTCCCCCATCAGCCTTCCCATCACATCCCTCAGCCCATCTTTCTACACTCACTGCACCCACCACTTCTGGCATCGCTCACCTACATACCTACAAGCTGCACTCACATCACAAACCTGTCCCTTTCCTTGTTCTGTGCCCCCCACAGTCTGAGACTCTGAAATGGTAAGGGAGAAGGAATGCGACCAGCCTCACCCCCACCTTCTCAGACAAGGATGTTTTAGTCCGGGACCCAACAAATGCAGACAGACACACCATGGAGTGAACAGATGAATTTGCCCAAAAGAAAAAGATAAAAATAATTAAAACAGGAAAATTAAAAAGCTGGCAGGGAGCGAATGAAATGTTTAATGACTGTCTGATTAAATAAAAACAAGCAATATGCTCTGTATCGTGAACAAGGACAGGGTTCCAGCTTGACTTGATGAGGAAATCTAAAACCATTGCAGGAACATAAAAATGACACACACACACTCGACAATGATCAGACAATAAGTTATATCTCTAAGTTGCTAAATCACACGGTGCTTTAAACAGAGAGAAATGAGGACAAAAGAAAGATAAAAATGCAGAGTCTGGAGATGGTGTGTCTGGGTTCCAGCTAAGCTCAAACCTGGCTCACTTCCAGTTCCCCCCTCCCCTCTCCAATTTGCCTGGATCCATTTCCTCCTCAGAGCCCCACAGATCAGACCTTTAGGGAACCGAGCTAGACAGAGCTTGATGTCAATCTGAATAAGACATCTGGCGGACCCTCTGGCTTTGAGCCTCCCATATTCAAAAGAGCCACAACCTCTGCTCACAGAAGCCAGCTGAGCGAGTAGAAGCAATGATAACCCACATTCCAGATTTCTCAGGAGACAGCAGACTAGGACTGGGGATGTGAGGGAGGCATTTCTGGCAGAGGGAGGGCTGACTTGGGGGGTCCTGATCATTTCACCCTGCCAGCCACCATCCACGCTAACTGCCACATGCTGACCCCAAGTCACCCACCTGCACACATTTCCTCCCGCCCAGAGAAAGTCCAGGACTCAGAAATGCATTTAACTCAGAAACCCATTAACCTGGTTTCCAAGCAACACAGCAGCTCAGCAGAGGCAAGAACTACCCTGGGCATCGGAACAGGAGGTAAAGAGGGTGAGTGTTTAAGAAAACAAAACAAAACAAAAATCTCAGCTGTTTTCAGAAGAACTCCATGCTGGGAAACACCAACAGGATCCAAACAGCGTCAGATCCCAGCATGCCTCACACTTAGGGAGATGATAAAACTGCGTGTTCTCCAAAAAAAAAGAAGACTATTTCCCAGACGTGGATTTTCCTCATGGTTGCTGCTGCCACTCCCTCTCTCTGATGGGTGTCAAGGTCCAGGTGAACTCAGTTGCCTCCTGGGGGTTGTGACTCTCATTCCTGGCTAGTAAATTCCAAGTCACCCCAGGGAGTGAGATAAAAATTTACCTAGTCCTGGGTCCCAAAACCATCTACATAAAAGCTTGTGGCTGCCCTCCTGTTCAAACACACCAGCACACATGGAGCTCAGCCCCCAGACTCCCTTTTGGGCACCCCACTGCTGAAGGAAAACAAGAAGCTGGTCCCCAGCACCAAAACTGAAAACCCAGGCCAGATGTGGGGTAGGTTTGCAGCTGCTACACATTTTTACGTGTTAAGAAAAAAAAGTCACATGCACGTTGAAATGACAGTCTGCCTTCCCGCTGGCGCCCAGCTCCGGAGGCCCTGTGGGTACAGCTCACAGCTCTGTTGTTGAAAGGATCAACCAACTCTTTCAATCTCCTGGGGCAGCAGCTACCCAGCCCCTCCCTGTGTTCTGGCCATGGGCCAGCACCCCCAGCCCCCAGTGAGGGGATCTCAGTGTCAGCCCCCAAACAAAGATGTAGGTCCAGTGTTTGGGGCAGGAGGCAGAAGGGGCCACACCCCACAAAAGACACTTCTGTGTTTCGCTAGAGCCCACGTTTTAACCAAAGGGAATATAAATTACTCTGCCCAAACTAGCGCTATTGTTTTTAAAAAGAGAATAAAAAAGAAAGAAAAGAACCCATGACATCCCAAGGCGGCCCTAGTTGGGGAAGTCCAGGCTGTTGGGACATAGATCAGGGTAAAGACTTTTCATAAAGCTTTTAAATTTTGACAAAACCAGTCCCAGACAGAGGGAACTCCGGAATCCCTCCAACACAGACTTAGAAAAGCAGGTGGCCCCAGCCATGGGATTGCAGAGTGGAGCGCCACCTGATTAGGGTTCTCTGCAGAAATCAGGACCTCAGGACCTCCTGGCTTCCTGGCTGCCACAGCTGCATCCCCAGACGCAAAGAGAAATAGATGGAAAAAAATCTCCAGCTGCCCCCTTCAAATCAACTGGTGCTTTTGCAGAGAGAAAGGGAGAGGAAGTGAGTGCTAAGCTGGCAAATTCCATTCAAATTGGATCCCCAGCTGACAGGCTTTTCGTTTCAGGTCAGGCCCCTGCAGGTGGACGTCTCTCCCAGGGTCCCTGGCAGGATGAGGTCTTGGGAGGCCTGAATGGCTCTCAGTGTTTGTGGCAACAGTTGATTTTGCCTTCTGATTGCTCCAGGACGTCCAGCATCTCCTCGATGATGGCCTGAAGCGCCCTGCCCAGCTGGTCCGCGTTGTATGGCTTGCCCAGAGGGGGCACGTGAACAAAGGCTGAGCGGCCGTGACTCTGGTACAGAGAGGTATAGTAGGTGAAGTCACAGAGGTACCTAAACCACAGGGCGCAGGGGATGGGAGGGAAACCAAAACAGGGTCAGAGAGCGAATGTTCCATCCAAATGCATCGTAAGACATTCCCCTCCCCCACCAACCTCACCAGCAATCCACACGATGGAATATTGCTTCCTCCTCCCCATGCCAGCAAAAATGAAAAAAAAAAAAAAAAACAAACAAAAAACCCCAGTAACTTCAAGTGCTGGAAAAAAAAACAAAACAGTAACTCCAAGTGCTGGTGTATATGTGGGGAAGCAGGCAGTGTGAGATGCTGCTGGTGGGGATGCCAATTGCTCCAGAGGAGGGCAATCTGGCGGGCTAGTCAAATTATAAATGCAGAGACTTTATGACCTGATGTTTCGAGTTTCTGGACTCTATCTCAGGAGCCAGCTGCACAAGGGCCCAAGAAAGATGAACGAGGTATCTGCTGCAGCATGATGAATAAAAGCAGAACAACTGGAAGCAACCTGCCAGGGTCTGAATGTTGATGGTCCCCTCAAAATCCCTCCCGCCCTGTGAGGACACAGCAAGAAGTCAGCAGTCTGCAACCTGTAGGAAGGCCTTGATCTTGAACTTTACTGCCTCCAGAACTGTGAGCAATAACATTCTGTTGTTTATAGGCTGCTGGTCTGGGAATTTTTGTTATAGCAGCCTGAACAGACTAAGACACCACCTAAAAGTCCACTGACAGAGGAGTGGCTTAATAAACTCTGTTCATTCACACAGTGGAATAGTATGCAGCCATTTACAATGTAGGCAGTAGGTCCACAGGAAGACAGAGAACTCACTAGGACCATGTCGTGTGCCCACAAGTGAAAAACAAAGAAAGGGAATTCTCACAAAAAATGCACACCATGTAACCACATCCATGTAGAACCAGAGTGAAACAGGACAAAATTTCAAAGCAGCATGCCAAGTGTCCTACATATGTATGGAAATGTGGGTGAGTTGGAAGGTTCACAACTTAAGTCTCTGATCTAACAGAGGGATTACTGGGGCAGGGGGTGGGAGAGGAGAAAGGGCAAGAGAATCTTTAATACCAGGAAGGTATGAGAAAATATTCCAGAGATATCTGAGTAATTTAAAATTAGTTTTAAAGAAAGACTGTTAGGGAGCAGGGTATAGCCCAGTGGTAGAGCATGTACTTAGCATGCATGAGGTCCTGGGTTCAAACCCCAGTACCACCGTTAAAGTAAATAAATAAACCTAATTACCTCCCCCACCAAAAAATTTTTTAATAAATAAAATAAGTTACAAGGACATAACATGGGGAATATAGCCAATATTTTATAAGTATAGATGGAGTATAAACTTTAAAAATTGTGAATCACTATACTGTACACCTGGAACATATTCTACATCTGTAACATAACTTATGTACCTCAACTATACTTCAATTTAAAAAATAACTTTTTTTAAAAAAAGGAAAAAGAAAAAAGACTGATGGTAAATTCAGCCACTTCTTCATTCCATCAACTGAATTTGCCACATACTGCCTTTGGGCTGGAGAAGTATACAAAGTATTGAGAGACTGAGGTACCTGGTGCTGAAAGCACACAGAACAGAGAGGTCTGGGAGGTTGGGGAAGCCTTACCAAGGAGGAAACATGATGGAGTGAAGACTTGGAAGAGGTGTTATCAGAGGGAGGTGAGTTCTAGGCAATGGTCATGGCATGTGCAAAGGCCCTGAGGCTAAAGTGAGCCAGTGTTTTTGAAGAACAGGAGGAGGTCTGGAATATAGTGGGTAAGGGGAGAGTGGAGGCAGATGAGGATGGAGAGGTAGGCAGGGGCCAGACCACAGAAAACCTGTGGATGGTGGGGAGTTGGGATTTTATTCGAGGTGTAGTGGAAGCTGCAGGAAGAATCAAGCAAGATAGGGACATCATGTGACTTAACTTAATAAAAGACCTGGTAACAGGCTGAACAGTTACTCCCCAAAATTTATGTTCACATGGAACCTCAAAATATGACCTTATTTGGAGATGTATTTTTTGCAGATGCAATTAGTTAAGATGAGGTTATACTGGACCAGGGTAGGCCTTAAATCCAAAGACTCATGTCCTTGTAAAAAGGCCATGTGAATACACACACAGGGAAGAAGGCCATGTGAAGATGAAAACAAATATTAGAGCGAAGCATTTACAGGCCACAGAACACTAAAGGTTGCCAGTAGTCAGGCACAAGTCAGGAGAGAGGCCTGGAACAGATTCTCTCTCAGAGCCTCCAGAAGGAACCAACCCTGCTGACACCTTGATTTTGGACTTGTAGCCTCCAGAACTGGAAGATAATAAATTTTTGTTGTCCTAAGCCACCAACATGGTAATTTGTTACAGCAGCCTTAGGAAACTAACAGAAACCGACTGTTCAGGGGAGAAAGACTGTCAGGGTTGGGGTAGAGGTGGCAGCAGGAACACAAGGGAGGGGGCCGGAGCAACATCAATGTGGGAGATGCCAGGGGTCTGGGTGGGGAGAAGTGGGTAGATCCACATATAATGAGTTCCAGAAGCAGAATCAGTGGGATCAGTTATGTACATATACTTAGCTCTGTGCCTCATGCACGGTGAGAATTATATATTGTGAAATGCTACATAAAGTTTTCAATGTAAAAATATTATGTATAATACTGTTAAAATATCCCATGCTTTAATTAGGTTGCAAATCAATAAAATTTTCAAAAGTTTTTTTAAAAAGTGCTTAAAAAAAAAAAAGATAAAAGAGTGCTCAGCCCAAAGAGGCTAAGTTAACACACTTGGCTTGTCCAACATCCAGCCTGGGCTGATGGACGAGGGAAACCTCTACTCACACCTACCCCATCGGGCTCCGTGGTGCCTTACCTGCCGGCATCTTGTGAGATGGTCACCGATACATCCAGGCCCAGTGTAGTAACCCTCTTACATACAGCGTCCATGTCGATGATAGAGTCAATGCTTTCAGGCCCATCCTCCACACAGCACTGGGAGCCAGGGCAGAATCGGCAGTTGTCCAGCCCCTTGTAACCTTTGTTGTGCCCGCATTTCTCCAGTGTGACTGCGGTCGCCATGCCTGACACCCCCACATGTACCACAAGCTGCAGGCAGATAGGCAGGGCTTAATAGGGTCTGGCAATGGGATTGAGGGGTCCCCTCAGGCCAAGGAGAGGGCAGCATCCTTGCTGGGCTCTGCATAGGATTACATGCTTTCTGACCTCTTGCTGCTGGAATAGACACTACAGTCACTCTTACAGAAAAGTATGCCAAGTGAAATACACAAGAATGTGAAATATGCAAAGATGTTCACTGAAGCTTTGTCATTACAATCAAATACTGGAAATGACCTAATTAGCCATTCATTAAATAAATTATAAGCTACTTTGTAGCTGTTAACATGCCAAAAGTAATTCTGTATGCAATAATCTTTAAGACATATTGCCAAATGCAAAAGGCAAGATATAACTTCCAGGAATCTCACCTAAATATAATCAAAGAGATAATCTGTCCATGGTCACTACAGTGTTATTTATAAAGGTGAGAAAAAAACATGGAAATGACTAAGCATGCCCAATAATGGGAGAATGGTTGTATTAATAACTAAAAGTTACCCTGCCATTAAAATCATGTTTAGGGAGAACTTTTAATGACCTGGGTGATTAAATGCTTGCAACAACATATTTATACAAGGCAGGATACCAAACTGAATATAGTTTAACTTCAGCTGTTAATTATTTGTGTGTATGCTTGGACACAGAAGGGGCACTGTAAGAAAATACGTGAACATTTGAAATACAGGCTGACGAACACGCTGTCCCCTATGGCAGCCCCAAGCCACAGAGCAGCACTGAGCACTTGAAATGTGGCTGTGGCACAAATTGAGATGTGTAGTCAGTGCAGAACGCACACCAGATTTCGGAGACTGGGCACAAGAAAAGAACGTACAATGTCTCATTAATAATTTTTAAGATGTTGATTACACGTTGATATAATATTTTAGAACTATGAGGTTTACATTTAAGATATTATTAAAATTAATTTCACCTATTTCTTTGTATGTTTTTTAACTGTCGCTTCTAAAAAGTTTAAACTGTCCTGTGTAGCTGGCATGGTAACATCTAGTGGGCCATGATGCTCAAAAACCTAACTGGCAAGGAGTAGGAGCCCCTGGGCTGCTTTATCTGCTGCTGGATGCCTGGCATCTGCACTGTGTTATCTCATGCTCCATACACTGAATTCTGGTGAATGCAAAATGAAATTAACAGCTGTAGTATAGAAGGTTGAATGGTGCCACTACCACCACTACCAAAGGAAGGAGGGAAGGAAGGAAGGAAGAAAAGGAAAGGAAAGGAAAGGAAAGGAAAGGAAAGGAAAGGAAAGGAAAGGAAAGGAAAGGAAAAGAAAGGAAAAGAAAAGAAAAGAAAAGAAAAGAAAAGAAAAGAAAAGAAAAGAAAAGAAAAGAAAAGAAAAAAGAAAAGTCCCTGCCCTAATACCTGGAAACTATGACAGGGACCTTATTTGGGAAAAGGGTCTTTAAAGATGTAATTAAGTAAAGGTCATCACGGATTATCTGGATAGGCCCGCGATCTATTGACAAATGCCTTTAAAAGAGACACACTGAGGAGGGAAGAGAGAGCCGAGAGGAGAAGGTTATGTGATGACAGTGGCAGGGGTTAGAGTGATGTAGCCACAAGCCAAAAAACTCCTGGAGCCCCCAGAAGCTAGAAGAGAGAAGGAAGGATCCTCCCCTAGAGACTTTGGCCCTGCTGCTGCCTTGATTTTGAACTTGGGCCTTCAGAACTGTAACAGAATAAACTTCTGCTGTTTTAAGACACCCAGTTGGCAGTTGTTTGTTACGGCAGCCATGGGAAACATCCATGTGCTAAGCAGCTTAAACAGCGCATGCGTGCACACACGTCTATGCCAATTCATGTGTGTAAAGAACGCGTGAGTGGTGACAATAACCAAGGTACCAGTTAACCATTACAGAGAGCTTACTATAGACCAGGAGTTCTCAACCAGGGGTGATCCAGCCCCCAGAGGACATTTGGCAGTGTCTAGAGACATTAAGGGGTATCAACATTGAGGACACAGTGCTCCCAGCATCTCATGGGTGGAGGCCAGGAATGCTGCTCAACACCCTACAGTGCACAGCACGGCCCATCACAGAGAATGATCCAGCCCCAGCATGGCTGAGAAACCCTAGGGGAGGCTGAGAACTGTTCACCACCCTGCTGGCCTCCTCTCCATCAACCCCACCACGAATTCATGATGTTGGTACTTGTACTATTGCAATTTATAATAAGAAATATATACCTGTTCTTAATCCACTATTCCTGGCACAGAGCTCCTCATAGCCTTAGAATTTCCCAAGTGATGACAGCAATAAATGTCTTCTCTTGTTCATGAGGTGACTTTTAGGAAGCACCTAAGGATGGGGGCTGGTTGTCAGGGGAAATAACCATGTGATTAGAAGGTTAGAACCTTCAGCCCCGGCTCCCTACCTCAGAGGAAGGGAGAGGTCCTGGAGATGGAGTTTAATTGCCAATGGCCAAAGAACTAATCAATAATGCCTACGTCATGAAGCCTCCATAAAAACCCTAAATAATAGGGTTGGGAGACCTTCTAAGTTAGTGAACACATGAAGATTTGTGGAGAGTGGGGCACTCAGAGAGGGTGTGGAAGCTCTGTATACCTTCCCACATACCTTTCCCTCTGCATCTTTTTCATCTGGTTGTTCCTGAGTTATAGCCTTTTATAATAAACCAGTAATCTGGTTTACAATATAGTAAATAGGTTTCCTCAGTTCTGGGAGCTGCTCTAGCAAATTTATCAAACCCAAGGAGGGGGGTCATGGGAACCCCTGGTCAGAAGCACAGGTGACAATGACCGAGACTTAAGATTGGCCCCTAAAGTGGAGGGCAGTCCTGTGGGACAGAGCTCTCACTTACCCTGAGGGATCTGATGCTACCTCGGGGTAGACAGTGTCAGAACTGAGTTGAGTTGGAGGATATACATGCTGTCCGAGAATCACATGGTGTGGGGATAACCTCACACATGCACTGAAATGGTGGTAGAATTTTAGTACGACAGTCATCCCTCAGCTCAGTATCCACAGGGGATTGGTTCCAGGACCCCCCTCCCCCGCTCAGATATCAAAATCTAGGGATGCTCAAGTCTCATATAAACTGGTGTAAAAAAAATACATATATATATATATATATAAACTGGTGTAGTATTTGCATATAAACTACCATACATCTTCCCATATACTTTATTTTTTATTTTTTGCAATTTTATTTATTTATGTATTTATTGAAGGGGATTAGGTTTGTTTGTTTGTTTTGTTTGTTTGTTTGTTTGTTTTACCCATATACTTTAAATCATCTTTAAACAACAAGGATTTACTTTATTGCACAGGGAACTATATTCAATATATTGTAATAGCCTGTAATGGAAAAGAATCTGAAAAAGAATATATATATGTATATATTCAGTTATATACATAACAGAATCACTGTGCTGTACACCTGAGAGTAACACAAAATTGTAAATCAACTATAGTTCAACCAAAAAATATCTCTTATAAACTCATTACCAAGGTATAATTTTAAAAAATCATCTCTAGGGGGTGGGGTATGGGGTATAGCTCAGTGGTAGAGCACATGCTTAGCATGTGTGAAGTCCTGGGTTTAATTTCCCACTCTCTCCATTTAAAAAAGGCAAAAAACAAAAAAATCACCTCTAGATTACTTGTAATATCTAATATAATGTAAATGCTATGTAAATAGCTGCTGGCTCAGGCAAATTCAAGTTTTGCTCTTTGGAACTTTCTGGAATTTTTTTTCCCAAATATTTTTAGTCTGTGGTTGGTTGAATCCTGACTGTATTATTATTCCCACCTATCACAAGAGACTGAGGCACAAGGAGCCCAAGGAGCTTGCCTGTGACCTCACAGCTGGTCAGGAGCAGCCTGGCCCCCAAATCCTTTTTCTTTATCCCTTTCTATATGGTGAGAAAATTTTTAAAAACATGTTCCTGCGTTAGGTTTTCTTTTTAACTAGAGTAAAGCAGGTCTGCATAGACGCAGCTCATTCACAAAACCTTCAGTCACATGTGGCTAAGCCTCCAGGTCCCCCTCCGTATAAAGGGGACAGTTCTACTTGAGGTGCGATGGGAGGGCACCTTAGAAAGGAAGGCTCCTCCAGCCAGTGCTGCAGAATCCAAAACAGCAGGCTAAGGTGGGAAGTTAGGTGGGGACCCCACAGGGGACCTCACCTGTTGGAGATACCAGTCCAGGTGGGTTCCCAGGCAGCTCCTGCCCCAGGTCTTAGCCGGTTCATGTGTACCTCTGGTGGCAGGGTTTGGTTCCTCTCTGTCTGGCCTCCATTCATTGTATATGCTTAAAACCAAAGTTCCCTCCCCCAGCCATTTTCCCTCTGTGGAACCCACCTGCTTCTCATTCTAGGGAGTTCGGAGAAAGGTGACACCACCTGCTGGCCACCGGAGTGGGCATGTGACCCAGGCCTCACCAATCAGAGCATTTCTTCTTTTCCAGCTAGAGTGACTGGCTCAGGGACTAGCCTGTGACCCAAGCTGGCCAATGAGAATCAGCCATAGACTTCGGGGAATTATTTGGAGAAAAGGTGTTCTCTTTCTGCAGATGGGCTGAGTTGGGAGGACATCAGCCAGTAGCCACCTGTCTTTGCCACAGCAAAAGCAGTGAGCAAAGCACCGCTGAGTGGAAAGAGAGAAGGCTGATGACACTGGGTGAGTGCCTGGATCAAGCTACATCTGAACCATACGAAAATTTGTGCTCAAGCTGGGTTGAGGTGTTTTTTGACTGTCAGTTATAACCAAACATGCCATGACTGGTACAGAACTCCAGTCAGACAGAACCAGGCTCTGGGAAGTTCCAGATGTTGCCCTCCTCACTCACCTCCGGGGGTAACCCAGGAAAGTGTGGCTCTTTGAGGGATAAGGCTGTGATCAGAGCAGGAACAAGACCACACAAACTATCCATGCTTGGGGCGCCCATCTGCAGGTCCTGATGAGGAAGCACCTGCCCTCACCCCACTCACCTTTGCCCCACTCACCTGTGGACTGTGCTTCTCCCACAGGGCGGGGATGAGCCTCTGGACTGTCTTGTACTCCACTGGAATCTCATACACATGCAGGTCCACGCTGTCACCTAGCCCCAGCTTCTCCAGCTCCTGGAAGCAAGAGGAGAGGAAATGTTAGGGCATTTGGTAAAGGCTGCAAGGATAACTCGATCTCTGGGGTTAAACTGACCTATCCTCAGAAAACAGGTGGGGCTCCAGACTCACTGTGCAGAGCAGGAAGTCATGCATGCTGAGCTACCCTAAAGCTCCTCCCTCATCCCCTTCCCCACCCATTCGTCTCGAACTCTCTCAGCATCCCTGTGGGCTGCAGCATGACACTGTGGTCTCTGGAGCTAGGTTCCTGGGTTTGAACCCTACCTGTGTGACTTTGGGCAAGTCACTTAACCTCTCTGAGCCTCAGTTTCCTCACCTGTAAAATGGGGATAAAAGAAAGCACTTACTGCACGAGGTAGTTATAAGAGTTGAAGGAATTAATCCATACTAAGAGTTCCAAGCAATGCTTGGCACATTATAAGTACTCAAGTACTGTTGGCCACCATTACTACTGTTGTTTTTGTTGTTTGTTATTATGCCTTGTCTTTGTTATACTTGCTAAGAATTATTTATAGACTTGGTGCATGGCATGTAGCAGGGTCTCAACATACATTTACAGATGGACCCAACTCCTTAGGGAGCCTCTGTCTCAGGCATGAGGGGGTTTAACATCATGAATTATATACAAAAATGGGCTGTGAAGACCCCAATGTTCATAGCAGCACTATTTACAATAGCCAAGACATGGAAGCAACCTAAATGTTCATCGACAGATGAATGGATAAAGAAGATGTGGTGTGTGTGTGTTAATATATATAATGGAATACTACTCAGCCATGAAAAGGAATGAAATAATGCCATTTGCAGCAACATAGATGGACCTAGAGATTATCATACTAAGTGAGGTAAGTCAGAAAGAGAAAGACAAATATCATATGATATCACTTACACGTGGAATCTAAAAAATGGGCAAACATTTATTTTAATGATTTTTTTTTCTTTTTTCTTTATGGGGGAAGGTAATTGGGTTTATTTATTGACATTTGGAGGAGGTACTGGGGATTGAACCCAGGACCTCGTGCATGCTAAGCATGCACTCTACCACTGAGCTCTACCCTCCCCCAAGGCAAACTTATTTATAAAACAGAAACAGACTCTCAGATCTAGAAAACAAACTTACGGTTACCAAAGGGGAAAAGGGGGTGTGGGATAAATTAGGAGTTTGAGATTTGTAGACATACACTACTATATATAAAACAGATAAACAACAAGTTTGTATTGTATACTACAGGGAACAATATTCAATGTCTTGTAATAGCCTATAATGGAAAAGAACCTGAAAAAGAATATATATATATATATGCCGAAAAAAAAAAAGGGCTATGATGGATCAGCACATGTGCACTTTTCTGGGAAAAAAGATGCTTTCCTCAGATTCTCAATGTGGCAGAGCCCAAGACTGGGCCTCCTTCCTCCAGTGGCCCAAGTCCCAGCACACAGCAGACCCAGGATGAATCTTTTCAGAGGAACAATGATTCTGGGAACCCTGGCACACAGGGGCTGTCAGGGACATTTGAGGATGAAGGTTTCAGCTCAATATCAAAAACTCAGCATTCTTCATGGTAAAATTAATACTCCAAATAATGATGATCGGTCAGGCTGTTTCATATTATTCTCAGATCTCATGCAGTAGTTTGGAAACGTTACCACTGGCAGATGTTACAGAGTTCTACAGGCAGGTCTTGGGTGAAGCATTTTTTGCATCTGGCCTTGCTGAATTCACCAGAGGTGAGTTCTTGCCTTTCCTGCAGTGGCTTCAGGATTTCCTAATGCAGTCACCTTGACCTTGCCATCCACGCTGGCCCAACTCGGTGCCCCATCGACTGCAGTTGCTCTGGAGAGTATCTGATGCCTGGAAAAGCAGGTCCCCCCTCACCAACAGATACTTCCAAATGGCTCCCCAAAGAGGGTGCGTCGAGGTCACCTGGAGACAGGACGCCTGGAGGGTAGGCGGGGCATGGTGGGGGTGAGGTGGGGGTGGGGAATCGCAAAAGTCAACACTGGAAACTGGGACACTAGCCATCTTGCCAAGTTTGGTGACAAGTGAGATTTGGAAGGGCCCCCCAAGAAACCCCACAGCTGGACAGACGAGATCAGAGTGCAAACCTGCTCCCCAGCCCTTGGCAGCCAGACAACGGGGGAGCAAGGCAGTTCTATTTTGTGTGAAGTCAATTATAGGACATTTAAAACATACTACAGAGAAAGTTATATAAAATATTTCGTTTCTCCCACAATCATTTTTCTTGGTCATTAATATTTTTATTCTTCATGCTCCCTTGTCATCTAAGTC
Source organism: Camelus ferus (assembly GCF_009834535.1). Classification (NCBI taxonomy): domain Eukaryota; kingdom Metazoa; phylum Chordata; class Mammalia; order Artiodactyla; family Camelidae; genus Camelus; species Camelus ferus. The sequence goes on from NC_045717.1 coordinate 16,182,112, forward strand.
TCAACTCCCTGGACTGTGCAATGAGAGTCAGAGGGGACATTCATTAAAGGGTTTGAGGATTCAGAGACGCGGCAGGCCCAGGGGTTGCCAGCACACGACTGCGATTCCTCTGACCGAGTTGCTTTTTAACGTCATCCAACTCCTGCCACGCACTCAAGGTTTGAGGTGTGTGCTCCCTGTGTCCGTTTCCACGATTTCATCAACATTCACCCACTTTCTGCACGCTGTATGTGGCGCGCTGCACACCCAGAGTGATTGCTTTGAACGGCCACGCATTAAAAACAATGGGATAAAGTGGGGAGGGTATAGCTCAGCAGTAGAGTGCGTGCCTAGCATGCACAAAGTCCTGGGTTCAATCCCCAGTACTTCCATTAAAAATAAATAAATAAATACCTAATTATCCCCCCCAAAATAAAGTTAAAATTAAATTTAAAAAATAATAGGATATTATAGACCACTGTTTGCTTGAGGTTTGTTGGATACACCCAAGTTTTGTTCAGGAAACTGATTTGGAGACCAAGCCCCACTTCTCCTGTCCTACAATGCCCCCACCTCCTGTCCCCCAAGGAAGAATCTAAAATCACATCACACTCTCCCTGCTTCTGCCCTGCTGCGGCTTCTGTCATGATCAGAATTAAAATCCTAACTCCCTACCAGGGCTCACAAGGCCCTAAGGGGTCAGGATGCTGCCTTCTTCTCTCTTTGTCCCCATTTTTGCTACTTTTGCTCACTCTCCCCAGCACACAGCTTCCCACATACCAGGCTCACTCCAGCCTCAGGGCCTTTGCACCAACTATTCTCTCTGCTTAGAATGCTCTTCCCCTCACTGCTTAGCCTTCACATCTCAGCCTCCCTAGAAGATCTTCTGGATGCCCAGCCCACTTTACATGCTTTCTTGGCCCCACTGGTCAATGCTGTTGCCACGGCCCAGGATGTGTGCACATTAGGTGCTGGTGAATGTCGGCTGGAACAAGTGAGCCACTCAAGCTTGGGCTGAGAACAAATATAGGCCAGGCAAGTCTGGGTGAGTACCAGACCCTCCTGAGGGTGTCTTACTTTCCTTAACTGTAAATGGGAGTTTGGACTTGCTGCTGGCTGGGACCCCCCTTCCCTTTTCATCCTTTCCTGCATTTAAAAGTAGCTCCTCACTATTCACAACAACCAAAAGGCAGAGACAGCCCAAGTGTCCATCAATGGATGGAAGGATACAAATAAAATGTGGTCCACCTCTAAATGGAATATTATTCAGCCACGAAAAAAGGAAGCCCTGACACATGCTACAATGTGGATGAACCTTAAAAACATCTCGTTGAGTGAAAGAAGCTAGACACAAAAGGCTGCCTAGTATATGATTCTGATTATATGAAATGTCCAGAACAGGCAAATCCATAGAGACAGAAAGAGGATTAGTGGTTGCCAGGGGCTTGGGAATGGGGATGGGAGTAATTGCTCATGGGGACAGAATATCCTTTTGGGATGATAAAAATGTTCTGTAACTATACAGAGGTGGTGGTTGTACAACACTGTGACTGTAATAAATGCCACTGAATTGTACACTTTAAAATGGTTAATTTTATATTATGCAAGTTCATATCGATTTTTTAAAAAAGGAAAAAAGCAGCTCTGAATGGCATGGATGGTGGAGGGTAGGAGTGAGGGGTGTAGACCCTAGAGCCGGAGAACCAGCTTTGTTCCCCCTCCCTCATTGGGTGGGTGACCTTGGGCAAGTCACTCACTCTCTCTGTGCTTTTAGTTCCCTCATCTATAAATGGGATTAGCAGTAGTACCCATGTCATAGGGAGAAAAAAAAAATGAAACAATACACATGAAAGGCATAGAGCCAAACAGGGCTCAACACATGTTAACTCAAACTATATTTTAAACTATACACCACCGAAAAGCACAATGCAGAAGAAATTGACAATTTCTTAGCAAGGTACAATTTGCCAAGACTAAACCAGGAAGAAATAGATAATATGAATAGACCAATTACCAGCACTCAAATTGAACCAGTAATTAAAAACTTCCCAACAAACAAAAGTCCAGGACCAGGTGGCTTCACAGGTGAATTCTAGCAAGCATTTAGAGAAGAGTTAACACCTATCCTTCTGAAACTATTCCAAAAAATTGCAGAGGAAGGAACACTTCCAGACTCACTCTATGAGGCCATAATCACCCTGATACCAAAACCAGACAAGGATATCACACACACACACACAAAAAAGTTCAGGCCAATATCACTCATGAATATAGATGCAAAAATTCTCAACAAGATACTAGCAAATCGACTCCAGCAATGCAGTAAAAGGATTATACACCGTGATCAAGTGGGATTTATCCCAGGGATGCAGGGATTTTTCAATATATGCAAATCAATCAATGTGATACACCACATTAACAAACTGAAGAATAAAAACCATGTGATAATCTCAATAGATGCAGAAAAAGCTTTTGATAAAATTCAACATCCATTTATGATCAAAACTCTCCAGAAAGTGGGCATAGACGGAACATACCTCAACATAATAAAGGCCATATACGACAAACCCACAGCTGACATCATATTTAATGGGGAAAAGCTGAAAGCATTCCCTCTAAGATCACGAACAAGACAAGGATGCCCACTCTCACCACTTTTATTCAACATAGTTTTGGAAGCCTTATCCATAGCAATCAGAGAAGAAAAAGAAATAAAGGGAATCCAAAGTGGGAACAAAGAAGTAAAACTTGACACTGTTTGCAGATGACATGTTACTATACACAGTAAACCCTAAAGAAGTGACCAGAAAACTACTAGAACTCATCAACGAATTTGGTAAAGTTGCAGGATACAAAATTAATATACAGAAATCAATTGCATTTCTATACACTAACAACAAAATGGCAGAAAGGGAAATTAAGGAAATGATACCATTTACCATCACACCAAAAAGAATAAAATACCTAGGAATAAACCTACCTAAGGAGGCAAAAGACCTATATGCTGAAACTATAAGACATTGATGAAGGAAACTGAAGACATAAACAAATGGAAAGATATACTGTGTTCTTGGATTGGAAGAATCAATATTGTTAAAATGGCTATACTGCCCAAGGCAATTTACAGATTCAGTGCAGTTCCTGTCAAATTACCAATGACATTCTTCAAAGAGCTGAAACAAAAAAATGTTGAAATTTGTATGGAAACACAAAAGACCAAATAGCCAAAACCATCTTGAAAAAGAACGCAGCTGGGGGAGTCAAGCTCCCTGACTTCAGACTATACTGCAAAGCTACAGTAATCAAAATAGTATGGTATCTGGCACAAAAACAGACACATAGATCAACAGAACAGGAAAGAAAGTCTAGAAATAAACCCATACACTTACAGTCAATTAATCTATGAAAAAGGAGGCAGAAATATACAATGGAGAAAAGACAGTCTCTTCAACAAGTGGTGCTGGGAAAACTGGACAGCTACCTGTAAAAGACTGAAATTAGAACATTCTCTAACACCATGTACAAAAATAAACTCAAAATTGATTAAAGACTTAAATGTAATATCAGATACTATAAAACCCCTAGAGGAAAACATAGGCAGACACTCACGGACATAAATCACAGCAATATATTTTATAACCAGCTCCTGGAGTAATGAAAATATAAGCAAAAATAAACAAATGGGATCTAATTAAACTTAAAAACTTTAGCACAGCTATGGATACCATCAACAAAATGAAAAGACAACCTAGAGAACGGGAGAAAATATTTGCTAATGATGTGACAGACAAGGGACTAATTTCCAAAATACACAAACAGCTCATATACCTTAATATCAAAAAAAAGCAACCCAATCCAAAAATGGGCAGAAGACCTAAACAAGCAATTCTCCAGTGAAGACATACAAATGGCCAATAGGCACATGAAAAAATGCTCAGCATTGCTAATTGTCAGAGGAATGCAGATCAAAACTACGACCAGATATCATCTCACACCAGCCAGAATGGCCATCATTGAAAAGTCTACAAATGATAGATGCTGGAGAGGATGTGGAGAAAAGGGAACCCTTCCACCACTGTTGGTGGGAGTGTAGATTGGGGCAGCCACTATGGAGGACAGTATGGAGGTCCTTAAAAAACTAAAAATAGACTTATCATGTGATCCAGCAATCCCACTCCTGGGCATATACCTGGAGAATAATAAAATTCAAAAAGACACCTGCACCCCAATGTTCATTGCCGCACTGTTTACAATAGCCAAGACATGGAAACAAGCCAATTGTCTATCTGACAAGGGATCAATATCTAGAATGCAACTGACCCTTGAACACAACACAGGTTTGAACTGCACGGGTCCACTTACATGCAGATTTTTTTCAGCAATAAATACTACGGCACCACACTATTCGTGATTGGTTGAATCTGTGGATGCAGAACCATGGATACAGAGGAACAAGGTCTGTGGAAGGCTGACTGTAAGTTATAGATGGATTTTCCACTGTGCAGAGGTTTGGCACCCCAACCTCCAAGTTGTTTGAGGGTCAACTGTATATAAAGAATGTTTACTACTCAATAACAAACAAACAAACAAACAACCCCTAACAATTTATTTTAAAATGGTCTAAGGACATGAGTAGACATTTCTTCGAAGAAGATACATAAATGGCTAATAAGCACATGAACAGATGCTCAACATTATTAGTCATTAGGGAAATGCACATCAAAACCACAATGAGATGTTACTTCACACCCACCAGGATAGCTTTAAAAAAAATGGAAAATAACAAGTGTTGGTAAGGATGTGGAGAAACTGGAACACTTGTGCACTGGCGGTGGGAAAGTAAAATGGTGCAGCCCCTGTAGAAAATAGTTGGGTGGTTCCTCAAAAAATTAAATAGAATTATCAAATAGTCCAGCAACTCCACTTCTAGTATATATCCGAAAGAATTGAAAGCAGAGTCTTGAGCAGGTACCTGTACACCCATGTTCATAGCAGCATTATTCACAATAGCCAAAAGGTGGAAATAACCCATATGTCCATCAACTAAGCAATGGATAAACAAAATTTGGTATATCCATACAATAAAATAATATTCATCCTTAAAAGAGGAAGAAAATTCTGGCCTGTGCTACAGCATGATTGAACCTTGAAAACATTATGCTGAGTGAAAGAAGCCAGACAAAAGGACAAAATGATATAATTCACACAACACTGTACATCAACTATACTTCAAAAGAAAAATTAAAAATAAGTAACAACAAGGGGGAAGGGTATAGCTCAAAGTGTTAGAGTGCATGCTTAGCATGATGGAGGTGCTGGGTTCAATCCCCAGTACCTCCTCTAAAAATAAATAAATACACCTAATTATCAACCCTCCCCCCCCAAAAAAAATAAGTAACAACAAAACTATACGATTCCACTTAAATGAGGTTCCTAGGACAGCCAGATTCATAAAGACAGAAAGTAGAATGGTGGGTGCCAGGGACTGGGGGACGGGGATGGGGAGTGAGTCTTTGATGGGGACAGAGTTCCAGTTTGGGAAGATGGAAAAAAGTTCTGGAGGTGGAGGGTGGTGATGGTTGCACAACAATGTGAATGTACTTAATGCCCTAAGCAGGACATGTATAAATAGTTAAGATGATAAATTTTATGTTCCCTATATTTGATCACAATTTGGAAAAGAAAAAGCAGGAAGCTACAGTCTGTATTAATTGCCTTACCTTTGGATGGCTCCCTGAGCACATATAATAAGGCATATGCTATTGTGCCAACACCAAGTGCTCTCAGTAGCCAGTTAACAGGAAGACAAACAGCTGCCCTTGGGCCTCCCGTGTCCAGGATCTGAGCACAGGATTCCCTGCGGCCCAAGCTGTTCCCTGTGTTACCAGCCTCTCCCCACTGGGCATTCAGGATGTGGCTCTTTGCCAACTGCACTTCATTTGTTGAAAGCTGAGACCTATCAGATTCTGATTTTAAATCCTCCCAAACTTTCTGGCATTCCTCCCTGCCTTTTCTTGATGGAAGTATCTAAAATCCACAGAGGAAATATCCACTTCAATGCCCTCCCCACAAATTTGCAGGAATTTCAAGTTCACAACAGTCTGGCCAGGAGGATGGCCCCGGATATGTGAAGGCACCCAGTCTGGAGTCCTCCTTGGTTCCCTAAATGACTAATCCCATCCCTTTATCAGATCTTGAACATGTCAGGGAAATGGGGATGCACCCACTTTTCATTTTCAGGAAATGTGAGTTTTCCAGAAAGTCATGAGTTTAGAAGCACAGAACACCCTTTCTCAAGCCCTGGGCTGGACATCCTGCCATGTTCAACTCAGTTTTTCCAATGAAGCTAATATTTACTTAATATTTTCCTCAAACTCATTCACTTAATTTTTTTCCCTTAAATAAATTCAGTCTCACCACTAGGTGACAATATCCATGAAGTTATAGGACTAGTTACATACGTTTTTCTAAAATACATTATATTAAATACATAACCACCATAATATTTTGTGCATGTATACTTTTCATATATGGGATATTTCAAAAATAACTTATGGCACTTCTCTCTTCCTCCAAAAACATCTTTAAGTTATTTTAACTCAGGAATTTTTTTGAACATGGCATTTGGACTCTGCCCTCAGGCTAAAGACAAAAAGAACTAGAAGCAAATACTAAATTCTAACAAGTAGGCTTTCTTTTGGTGAATCATGGGTTAGCAATTCCGAAATTCCTTTCTGTTTATTCTAGGCTGATCAAAGAAGTGAATGCACTGGGGATTGCGGGGGAAGAGCGTTCACACTACTGGTGGAAGGAGTCACAATTCTGTGGTGTTGGATCAGAACTGGAGGTATCTGTGCAAACTCCAGGGTTTTGATACAGAAATGGGTGTGGAGGTGTGTGTGTGGATAGGTGTGAATGTACATGCCTCTATTTTCCAGCTCTGTCCATTGACAGCTCAGAAGCAATGACATCCTAGCAGCAATGAGCACACCCAGGTCTAACCTGCTGGTGTTAAATATTATTCTCCATTAAAAGAATGAAGGCTTTTTCAGAGAAGTTGCTCATTTCAGGGATGGGGCAGAGAAAGTACAAAGGTGAACCGGAAATTACCATATGACTCAGCAACTCCTCTCCTGATAAATAAATAAATAAGTATGTGTGTGTGTGTGTGTGTGTGTGTGTGTGTGTGTGTGTGTATGAGAAATGAAGACCTACAACCACATAAAAACTTATGTGAATGTCCATAGCAGCATCATTCATATTCATAACCAAAAGGTGGAAATAACCCAAATGTCCATCAATGGGTGAACAGATAAACAAAATGTACAACAGAATATTACTAAGCGATGAAAAAGAGTGATTAATGCTACACTGATTCATGCTACAACATGGATGAACCTCAAAAATGTTACGCTGAGTGAAAGAAGCCAGATACAAAAGACCACCTCTTATATGATTCCATTTACATGAAATGTCCAGAACAGGCAAATCCATAGAGATTAGTGGTTATCAGGGACTAAGAAAAAGGAAGAATGGGAGTGATAGTTAATGGGTATGGGTTTCTTTTGGAGGTGATGAAAAGGTTCTGGAATTAGGTAGAGGTGATGGTTGTACAACTCTGTGAATATACTATAAGCTGCTAAATTCTATACTAAAATATAAAGAGTGAATTTTATGGTACCTGATTGTATCTCGATAAAATTATATTCCAATTTTAAAAAAAGCATACAAAGCATCTGACATCCAACACTCAGGCAAAAATCAGAAAGGGGGTGTAGGGGGAGGATGTCCTGCTAAATGCTATGTAGGATCCAAGGTAGGATCCTGGAACAGGAAAAGGACATTAGTGGGAAAACTCGTGAAACCCAAATAAAGTCTAGAGTTTAGTTAATAGCAATGGACCAATGTTGGTTTCTTCATTTTGAGAAATGCAGTCACTATTTAAGATATTAACACTAGGGAAAATCGAGTGAAGGGTAGATGGGAATTCTTTATATGACCTTGGTAATTTATCTGTAAATCTAAAATTTCTCTGAAATAAAAAGTATATTTCAAAAAAGTGAGCCTGGAACCAAAAAGGAAGGAAGTGTTCAAGAATGCCGGGGACATGGTGAAAAGACAAAGGATCCCACCTGAAGGGGCCAGGGGCCAAATCTGGGACAATTTGAACATCAAAGTTAAGAGAATAAGAGACTATCACTTATTGAAAATGGTAAGTACCCATGAGTCCACAGAGACACTAACAAACTTACAGTGGAAGGCCATAAAAAATGTAGAAGGAAAGACACAATTAGAAAACCACCATTCGGCAGCCATCGTGCTAAAATAACAACTGATTCAGGAGAGACTCACCAGAGGATGCTAATATCGTCTCAAAGTATCTCTTTATGGTCTCAAAGTATCTCTCTATGGGATAGTTTTTAATTACAAAGAGCAAGATAGTAACTTTGCAGGAAAGAAATTCACCAGACCTCGCCTTTAGCAACTGATGGAGATCAACGGTACCAGTAATGAGACACAATATACACAGTGCCTCCTGATACCATGCACAGAAAAGGACACAACACTACTTCTGTGGGATTCCTGCCCCAAACACCCAGCTTCAATCTAGTCATGAGGACGCATCGGAGAAACCACCTGAGGGACCCTCTCCAAAGCACCGAGCAGTTCGTAGCAAACATGTTATGCCATGAGACACAAAGTAAGACTGAGGGATTTTCCAGATCATGGGGGATTAAAGAAATGGGACAACTGAATGACATGCATAATCTGGAATTTTCTTTTGCTGTAAAGGATGTTAATGAAATGACTGGCAAAAACCTGACTCAGGGCTACAGATGATAGAATTGTATCAATATTCAGTGAGTCTGATTTTGATCACTGTGCTGAGCCTGTATTTTAGGAAATATACAGTGACTTATAAGGGTAGAGGGGTATCATGTCTGCAGCTGACACAGAGCATGACGGCTCCTCAAAATATTAAATACAGAATTAGCATATGATGCAGCAATTCCACTCCAGGGTGCACACCCACAAGAATTGAAAGCAGGGTCTTGAAGAGATATTTGTATGTCCATGTTCATAGCAGCATTATTCCCAAGAGCTAAAATGCAGATGCCTCCCAGCTGTCCTGACCAATGAATGGATAAGCAAAATGTGGTATACACGTGCAACGGAATCTTAATCAACCTTCAAGGGGAAGGAAATTCAGACACATGCTACAACATGAATGAACCTTGAAAACATTATGCCAAATGAAATAAGCCAGACACAAAAGGACAAAATTGTATAGTTTTGCTTACACAAGGTCCCTAGAAAAGACAGATGTATAGAGACGGAAAGTTAAAGAGTGAGGGCTGGGGGCTGTCAGGAGTGAGGAATGGGGAGTTAGCGTTTAATGGGGACAGTTTCAGTTTGGGAAGAATGAAAAAGTTCTGGAAATGAATGATGGTAATGGTTGCAAAACAATGTAAATATACTTAATGTCCCTGAACTGCACACTTAATAATGATTAAGATGGAAAGTCTGATGGCATATATATTTTACCACAATTTAAAAAATGACTTGAGAGTCAAGAAAAAAATTTTAACTTTATCTATGTAGCTACCTATTTATCTATAAAGAGCAAATGGAATATAGTGTTAACATTTGGGGAATTTGGGTGTGAAAGGACTTCTTTGCACTATTCTTATAATGTGTCAAATGTTTTTTTAAATTATTTATTTGGGGGGTAATTTGATTGATTGATTGATTGGTTTTAGAGGAGGTACTGGGGATTGAACCGAGGACCTCACGCATGCTAAGAATGTGCTCTAGCCCTTGAGCTATATCCTCCCCCACCCCAATTTTTTTTTAACTGAATGGAATAAAGATTGTTTCCTCTTCCCCTATGGCTTGGAGGAGAAATCTCTAGTATAGACCTTCTCCCAACATAAAGTAAAACAACAACAACAAACAACAACAACAACAACAACAACAAAAACTCACCTATCTATGCATCTGATCAACCACAACCCTATTTTTCCTTACCCTCCTGTCCCTTGCTGCTTGAAATTTTCCTGCCGCCTCCCCTGTTGTTTCCTTATGGCCCTGGCAGCTCTTTCTGGCAACAGAAAATATGTTGAAAGGCCAGTAATTAAAAGACTCCATCTCCCAGATTAAGTGAGGACTTTTATTTGTTCAGAGTTTCACTTGGGGAGTTGTCCCCAAACTGAGACTGCTGTACACAAGCCCAGGCAAGTCAGTTTGGTGGAACCACCTCCGCAGGCTGGGGTGGGGGGACTGCTGCTAACTCGATTAGTGACTAAGCCAAGGAACCCTCTGTGGGGTGCAGGAACTCTCTGGGTGGCCACTGTGACATGTTACGTGCCCAGGCAAGACACCCGGCTCAGGGCAGCAGCCCCTCCCCATGGACCCTCTCTCTGCCCCTCTCCCTTGACCCAGTAGAACAGGTGCCATGTGCTGAGCACCCTCACCAGCCCAGAGCAACTCAAGGGTGGCTCCCACTGGGTGATGTTTACCGAGCATTAGTGGGAAGAATCACCCACATGGATTCTTCATGGCAGGAAATAAACTGGGGCCACCAGGGAGCCACGAAGTGAGTCACTTTCTTCTCCTGATCTTTGTCCCTCAAGTCCTCTGCGTCCCCACCTAGATCCTCCCAATCTGGGGGAAAAAAAATACAGAAACCACCAGCAAAGATGGACACACACCCTGTGGCCAGCATCCCCACAGAGAGGCATCCACATGTTCACCAGAGACCCTGAGGGGGCGTCCCTGCTGCTTTATTCTTGGGGAGCAAATCCCAAAGCCCCCAGGGCCAGGGCCCATGGGAAGAGGGGTGAGTTAGAGAAGGAGCCAGTTGCCCCCCTCAATCGCTGGCCCCCACTACACTAATGCAGGCTGAGCAAAAGCAGCTGGAGCTAGAGGAACACAGAGGCTGTGCCATCCCATTCATTGGTTTGCAGCTTGACAGCAGGCAAAACTCACCTGTGGAGACTGAGCTCAGGACAGCAGCTGCTTATGGGCAGGATGAAGAGTGATGGGGGAGGCGAGGGGCAGGAAAGAATGTTTAGGGTGGATAGAAATCTGCCAACTCTCTTGATCAAAGTATTGGTGACATGGGCTTAAATACTTTTCACCAAAGTGACGGGGGCACTAAAGATCTGTTCATGTCTTTCTACAAATTATTCCCCAGTTCTAATAAGGGCAACAGTTGCATGTGGGGGGCACCAGTAATTGAGCTAAACTCTTTGCCTCTAAACTTTCTGCTCCAAAAGGGCCAGATAGGTTCTCCTGGGGTGGGGAGCAGTGCACCCCAAGTCCCACAACAATCTGCAGTGAGTGCAGTTACCAAGCACATACTGTGAAAGGAATGGGGCTTGTGCGCCCCAGATGACACATTGTCTACACCCTGTCTACCTGACAAGACCCCGCCGCACGGCTGCGTCTGACCGATTCCCTTGACCCCACAACAAAGACCCCCTTTGTTCCCTGGTTAATATCCTTAGCAGGTCTGTCTAGACTCACTGTGCCAGTGATTGTCCCGTGAAGTCACCAGGACCTGGGACCCAGCTCTTCCTTGCCCCGCTTGGGCAGGGAAGGCTCCAGAAGCCCCCAAGACCCAGAGTTTCCAGCCCTCAACACCCACCTGAGCCTCCTAGGGAGAGACAGACCCAAAGCTAGCATCCCACGTCCACCATCCAAGACCTGGGAGAGACAGGACACTTGAAAAATCCACTCCCTCTTGTGTGAGGGGCTGAAGGGAGGTGCCATCCTGGGAAAGAGGCAAGGAGGGTTGCCCCTCTGTCCCTAGAACTCCCACCTCCTAAATGTGGCTGGTGGGAAACAGTCCACTCTCTGCTGGGACACAAGTTCACCCAGGGCACGAGGAAGGAAGGTCAGATGAGAGAGAAAGACAGAGAGACAGAGAAACAGAAAGAGAAGAGGAGGGGAGGGGGTGAAAGACAAAGATGGAAAGAGACTGATGGAGAGAAAAAGGGAGAGAGACAGAAAAAGAGTGAGAGACCAAGAGGGACCCATAGAGAGGCCAAGAGAAACAGGCAGAGACAGAAGAGGGGAGAGACAAAGAAATAGAGAGAGAGAGACAGACAGAAACAGAGAGATGGAGAAAGGAGGGGGGAGAGACAAAGAAATAGAGAGAGAGAGACAGACAGAAACAGAGAGATGGAGAAAGGAGGGGTGAGAGATTGAGAGAGAGAGAGTAAGAGACAGGTGGGAAGAGACAGAGACCCAAGAGTGGCCAAGAGAAACTGAGAGACAGAAGAGAGAGAAAGACGGGGAGAGAAATATGGAGAGAGATGAGAAAAGAGAAGGGGAGAAACAGAGAGAGACACACCCAGAGAGAGGCTAAGCATGACAGAGACAGAAAGAAGGGGAGAAACAGATGGAGAGATGCTAGCTGGCCCCTGGGAGAGGAGGAGGACTTCCTTCTACAGGTGGCAACTTGAGCTTCAGAAAAATTCGTTGGGACAGGAAGTTAACTGCCGATCACTCTGCCTAACCAAACACCCATCTTCAGCTTGAGGTGACAGACATCAATTGTCACCCACAACTAGTGTCTGGATCACACCAAAAACACCCCGAGGAGTATTTTCTTGAGGGACGAGTTTGAGCCATCCAATGCCACCCTTTCCAGGGGCAAATCCGTATTGTCCAGCAGAACTGAAAAGTGCCAACAGCAACTACGAGCCACTCCACTGGCAGATCCTGCAGATGCCCTGCTTCACAGAAAGTGGAGGACCAAAGTGAGTCTCTATTGACACCAAGTTGTAGCAAAGGCAAAATGCACCGATGATGGTTATAAAGTCAGCAGAGGTTTACACCTGGAGGTGGGGGTGGGGCGCAGTGGGAGTAGCTGAGAAAGGACACTAGGAGCGTCTGCAATGGAGAGGAAAAGAGAAGTGGCTGGCAATGTTCTAGATCTTGATCTGGATTCAAGGGATGCGAAGGTGCACATGTGTAAAATTTCAGGGAGTTAGCTGCACACACTCAGCATATGCATGTGTGACTCCAGGTTTGTTTTTCAAAAGAGAAACAATCAGATCTGGGAAGGTCAGCGTCATTTTAGCTGGGGAATGGTGGAGATTCCTCTCTTCTTGTTTCATAAACATGAAGAAGAAAACTGGAAGTCTTCTAGAGGCGAGGTCTGGAGAGATGGTTGACTAAAATATAAGGGGTATTTCCCCTCCAGCAGCAGGATGAAAAGCTGCTATCCTCCACCATCTGAGTCCCAAAGCTTGGAAGGATTTCCAAAGATTGTTTAATTGATTTTTCTCCTATTTAGATGCAGATCATAGTGTCTGGGGCCCAGGAATTCAGACACACGGCTTTGTGTCCACTCAGCCCCGTGAAGACTCCTGTCTGAAACTCGCACAAAGCCAGACACACATGTCTTCAGAAACACGCTGTTTCCTTTTTGTCTGGGGCTCCAGGGAGCGGGTGCAATGAGCAGGGCCTCAGACACGCTCCCATCTGCAGGGTCCGGGGGACCCCGTCCCCCTGTCCTGCTAGCAAAGTGGGGTGAAAATTTTCAAAATGGGGGAGGAATAAGGCTGAGATTTTGAGGTCTGGAAGAGGGGTGATCAGAAAGGTGGGGAGCCCCAACTGACAGTTGACACACTGAAGTTTCAACTTGGATTTTTCTCCAAATTCAGGGCTCTGGAGTGGGAAACGGGATGCTTTAAATCAAGCAGCTAATGGGCTAGGAGTAACACGAGTTTGGCTCCGGTCTCTGCAGATCTGATTTATATAAGGAGAAAACGTTTCTCTCTCTCTCTGCCCATTGTTCCCCAGTCTGTCCCTCCAAATGCCCCATCTGACAAAGAAACTGGACAGTTCACGACAGCGGGAAACCCCCCCCCCAACCAAAATGCAGCCTCCTCTTACTAAAGCTGCCAGGAGGCAACACTGAGGGTCACTGCACCCCCTCTACAAGGTTAATACATCCCCCAACAACCCTACCTGGTCCCCCCCCAAAACCTGGTTGGAGCATGGGACACTTCTGAAGCAAGGCCACTCTGGTTTCTGGGCTGGATGATCTTGGATAACTCTGGGACTCAGTTTTCTCATCCAGAAAGTGGGCCCAAGAATAACTGCACCTAAGGGTTGTTGGGAGAACTCAGTGCTGGGCAGCAAAAACAAAACAAAACAAAACAAAACAAAACAAAACAAAACAAAAAAAACCAACAGCAACAAATACTGCTTGGCATAGAACAAGCACTCAACAAATGTGAGCTACAGCTGAAACTATCTCGGAGGAAGTGTGTGTCAGGCTTAAATCTCTCAGGAAGCTTCACAGGAGATGTTCTCTTCGTAGATTCCTTTCTTTCTTTGGTGCCAAATATTTCCAGGGGAAGCCCAGCCCCCAAGCCTGATTCCTCCCCTCTGGATCCAGTTACCTGGACTGCAATCCAGCTGGCGTTCACCGTGTGTTCCCCAAAAGGGCCAAACCCTGAAAAAAAAAAAATAATAATAAAAGCGGCATGTCACCACCCAGTGGCCCTCCGTGGCCCAGCCCAGGGCCAGGCTGCTGCTTTCATTCAGGCGAATGGAGCTGGGAGCCTTGGGAGCAGCTGCCACCTGGGACATAGTTATGGGGTGCACCCAGCAGCCCTTCAGAGCCCTCCACCACACATACCTGTCTGCTCTTAATTGAAGCTGTGAGTCCTTTCTTGGCCTCGCTTTCACCTGATCTTTGTGCCCGGCAAGGGGTCCAGCAGCCTCCTTTTGCCCCAGAAAGGCTAGCTTTGTTCCTGTCTCAGTTTCTTTCCCTAACCTCGACCCCCAAATATAATTATTTTATCACTATCTTTGTGCTTCTTCCTTGGACTCTGGGGCTGCAGGGCCAGAGGAGCTCCAGGGATCACCACCTGGTAAGGAATGGCCCTTAGAGGATGCACATGGGTATCACCCAGGCCAAGCTGTCCAGACACCATCCTGCCAGCCTCCTCCCTACCGACTCAAACTCCAGGCCCCATTTATAAACCAGAAAGTCACCTGAGGATGCTAAATGCTCTGTATGCCCTGTGGCATTCAGCCTCACTGTGTACCCCTTTCAGGCAAGGGTGAATTTTACAGGCCCATTTTACAGGAGCTGGGACTGAGGCACAGAGAGGTGAAGCCAGCTGCCCAAGGTCACACAGCAAGAAGACAGAAGAGCAGGGATTCAAATCCAGACCCATGAGAGTCCATGATCTCCCTCTTCTAATCACCCCAACACACTGCCTAGAAAATAAACTCCAAGAGAGGCTGTCATTGAAGCATGGGTCACTCCACCTGGGCTGAGTGTCCAAGTGGTGTCAAGGCCCCGGGGAGAGATGCTATGCCCTGGTACAGCAGGGAGTCTCCAAATAGGGTCAGAACCTCTCCACCCCATTCCTCTTCCTGCACAGACCAAGTATGAGTTTCAGTTCAGCCACTTACAAACAACGTGCCTCTGTGAGCCTCAGTTTCCCCGTCTTCCAAATGGAGACAGTGAAGCTGTAATGAACTCATGTAAGAAAAGTGCCCAGTCCAGTGGCTGCCTGCTGAGTCAGCACTGGAGTAATAAAAGCAGATATAGAAGGCTGCAGGGGACAGGGACCCTCTGGCAATTTTACACAATTGTTAGTCAGGTAAGTGGCTCCTTCCATCTTCCTGGGATTCCAGGACCAGCTCCACCCTCCCGTGGCTACAAAACACCTATTAGAACCTTAGGTGAATTTCTCACTGTACTCCTCCAGACAGGGGGTCAAAAGGATCCCTCAGTCAGAGGCCGGCCGGAAGCTGATGCTCACGAGGCCCCTGAGGCAGAGTCTCCTCGAGGAGGAACAGTTGGTTTTGGGGAGTTGGTGACAGCGGCGGCCAGGCTCACCCACAAACAGCCTGGGCAGAAAAGATTTTGACCAAGACAGTCCCTGGGAAAACCAGGCGAGCGGCCGGGTTCCCGAGGTCCCCCAAACTCCACCTGTCTCTGCCTAGAGGAGCAGCCCCCCATTAGCGCTGGGCTCTGGGAACAGTGGCTGGCAAGAGATTCATTTGTCACCGGGGCACTTCCTACCCGCAAATCAGTCTTTGTCCCCTGGGACCCGGACGGTGACAAACCCGACCTCGGGAGGGGCAGGGAGGAGTCCAGTCCAGCTTGCCGGCAGGGTAGACAGAACAAACAGGTGCCCGTTGGGTCACTGTCCCCAACCGGGGAAGGAAGGACGCCAGAAGGGCCTGCTCCGTGCGGGACACTTGCCAGGAACCCCCACGTCTTTCCCTGCTCCGACCCCTGACAGGGGGACCACAGGAGCGCTCCCTTCTTCACTTTCTGTATCCCACTTTCTATGTCGCAGGGACTGACTTGGGCTCCCGTGGGCGATGACATCTTCCAAACCTGGGACGACTTCTATCTAGCACCTGCCCCGCCCGGGCCACGGCGCTCCTCCCGGCCCGGCTGCCTCCTGAGCCTCCCGACCCGCCCCTGCCCCGGGCCGCTGCCACCGCGACCGCCATCAGCGCACTGCCCGCGTACCCGTCACCACCACTGCCTTCCTGGGCTGCTCCATGGCGGCTTCAGGCTGCGCCTCTGACCCGCTCCTGTCGGGACTTGAGAGTCCGCTGCGGCCGCCTCCCCCGCCGCCGCCGCCGCGGGGACCCGCCGCCGCCCCGCCCCCAGGCCCCGCCCCCGGCCCCGCCCCACTGCGTGCGCGTCCCCGGGCCCGAGACGCAGCGTGCGCGCCCCATCCCTAACTCTCACCCCAAGTTTCTGACTGCCGGTACTTCCCAGCCTCAGTTTCCCCACCTGTAAGATGGGGACAGTTCGTCCCGCAGTGTGTAGTCAGGCACTGAGGAAGAGCCGCTCGTTTATTCCGCAGGCGTTCACTGAGCGCCTGCTGTGAATTATGCCGCTTCCCCCACCTCCCTGTCAGCAAGTCTCCACTATTCAGCCCCGTTTACAGCTTAGGAAACTGAGGCATAGTTCGGAAGGCCACTCACCTAACGCCTCCTGAGGTCGCAGAAGCGCAAAACAGGCTCCTATGTTGCTAAGGAGGCTGATGTGGCCCCAGAGACCTCAGCCTCCCCTCCTTCCATCTCCCCAATACTCAGCTGCTCTAACCCCAGCAGCCCTCCAAGGGCCTAAAACAGTCCCACCTCAAAGCCTTTGCACTTGCTGTTCCCTCTGCCTGGAACATGCTCTGCAGTTACCGGCTTCTACAGGGCTCAGCTGGAACATCACCTCCTCCTAGGGGTCCAACTCACCCTGGCCAAAATCTCCACCCCAACTCACTACCCCAGTAGTTCCATCCCATTTCCTTGTTTCCTCCTCTTCATAGTTGCAATCACATTCAGAAATCATTCCTTTATAGGCGCTGCTTTTCTGATTTCTTTTCCATTTCCTGCCCTGACTTGCAGGGCAGGGGCATGTCTCCATTAGAGCCACGTGCCTGGCACACAATAGGTCCCCAACCAACGTTTAGCAGAGGCCAGAATTCCTCCAAAAATAGCCAGAAAAATTAAGCTGAGTTTCTGGCTACATCATTAGAAACTGGGCTGGACCTTGGACTTGGGTCACTGACATCTCATTCCAAGCAGCCTTGGCCCTGGATTAGCCAGGGTGCTGACCAAGGACTGTCTGCCTCTGTCCCAAGCCTCAGAATACCCAGGGCAGTGTCTCTGGACTGCCAGGAGCCTTGTTTGTGAGCTCAGACCAGAGGTCACACACTCAGCAGCTATTTTGGTCTCTGGCAGCTTCAGGTAGAATTCAGAAAATCTGAGATCCTGCCTGGGCCGGTTGTGGGACTGAGACCTCTGCCAAGTGGAAGAAGAGAACAGAACAAAAATCTCACCAAGAATCAGGTTTTATAACTCAAACATGTAATGAGTGTCTGGTACTAAGTGCCAGTGTTGCTGCTAAAAGCCGGGGATGTGGAGACAGGCAAACCACAGCAGGTTTCATTCCCCTCAACACACTGGGGGAAAAAAAAGAGGAAACTGATGACACTCAGAGTTAGTGGTGATGGGAGAAACTGAGTCACATGCTATTGCTGTGAGTTACTGGGGGTAAAGGCTTATGTTCCCTGGACATGGACCCTGTTTAAGCACATCACTTTTCAAAGGTTCTCTCTTTTTTAATATCACAAACCCTTGGAGGAAGGAACTATTCTTATCCCATTTTGCAAGTGAGGAAACAGACCCAGAGCAGCTAAGCCACTCGTCCCAAGTCACACATGGAAGGGGCTGGGATTTGGATCAGGAATAAGTGGGTGAGTCCTTAGCAGAGGACAAATGGGGCCGAAGAAGCCTGGCTGGAGGGACTGAGATATGTGTTCACAATCCGACTTTGCTGTAGTGTAACCAGCAGCACACGCCTATGAGAGGTTAGGTGAAGGGATGGGAAGGGATGGAGCGCCCTTTTTTAACAAAGCAAGATGGTTACATTGGAAAGCCAAAGGCAATAAAGTGGGGCAGCTACTGTGGATAAGTTTGGCAGAAGTTAAATGTAGTTACCATAGGCCCCAGCAGTTCCACTCTTAGGGAAAAACCCAAAATAATTAAAAATAGATGTTCAAATCCTGTAGGTGAAAATTCATGACTGTACAATTCACAATCGCCAAAAGGTAGAAAAGGAAACAAATGTTTATCCATAGATGAATAGATAAACAAATTGTGGCCCATCCACACAGTGGAATGTTACTCAACAGTAAAAACGAAGGAAGCCCTGACACATGCAACGACGTGGATGAATCTTGAAAACATCACACTGAGCGAAAGAAGCCAGACCCAAAAGGCCATATAGTGTATGGTCCCACTGATATGAAATGTCTAGAGCAGGCAAATTCATAGAGACAGAAAGCAGATTAGAGGGGAAGTGGGGGAAAGCGACTGCTAGTGGGGACAGGGTTTCTTCTGGGAGTGATGAAAGTGTTCCGAAACTAGATAAGAGAAGGGGAGTACACAACATGGGGGATGTATTTAATGCCATTGGATTGTACACTTTAAAATGGTTTAAGTGGTGTTTTGTGTATTTTATCACAATAATAATAATAATAATAATAATAATAATAATAATAATAATAATACCAGTGTGGAAGCATTGATGGAAAGAAAATCAAATGTAAGAGAAAGAAAGATGTGTTTGTGAATGCAGAAAATAGGAAGGAAGAGAAAGAAACTGCTAACAGCGGGGTCTTTGGGGAGGGAACCAGAATGTGGGTGGGGGTGGAGGCGGGACACCCTCAGCCTTCCTTCCACGTGTACATACATCAACTACTCAGAAATTAATATGATAACAGGCCTCTCTTTTTTAAAAACCACCACTAGATTTTTTTAAAATTGAAGTCAAACACACATAAAATTTACCATTTTTAAGAGTACAGTTCAGCAATGTTAAAAGTACAGTGTTGTGCAACGGGTCTTCAGAACTGTTCTCATCTGGCAAAACTGAAACTGTACTCGTGAAACAACTCCCCATTCCCTCCTCCCCCAGCCCCTGGCACCCACCCTTCTACTTTCTCTATGAATTTGACTACTTCTAGAGATTTCATAGGAGCGGACTCATACAGTATTTGTCCTATTGTGACTGGCTCAATCCACATAGCATAATGTCCTCAAGTTTCATCCATGTTAGAGCAGGTGTCAGAATGCCCTTCCTTTTTAAGGTTGAATAATATTCCCCCGTATGAATGGACCACATTTGTCTATCCATCTATCCATCAGTGGACACTTGGGTTGTTTCTGCCTTTTGGCCATTGTGAGTAATGCCACTGTGAATATGGGTGTACAAGTATCTTTCTGGGAGCCTGCTTTCAATTCTTTTAACCACTCAACTTTTCTAACTTCTTAAAAATAGTTTAAGATTGATGCAAAGTTGCAAAAATAGTTCAGTTTCCATGGACTCTTAACCAAACCATTGTTAAAACCAGGAAATCGACTTTGGTACAATATAATAGACTCAGGTTCCACCCCTTACTTCCCAGAGTTGTAAAAAAAAAAATTCGTTTGTAAAGAATTGTTTCTTTTTGAATTCTTATGCAATTTTCTTAGAGAGAATGGAGGACAGCAAGTATGGTGGTTAGAGCCAACTGGCCTGGGTTCACCTCATGTGGTGCGTGCTCTCAGATGAGTTTTTTTCCCATTCCAAACCTCAGTTTTCTCATCTGTAAAGGAGTGCTAGGCCCCTGTGAGTCCTGGGAAGGGAGGCCAAGTCTACAATAGCAGTATTAGCATAGATAACAAAGTGATCACACAGAATGTCTTCATAGGGCGTCTTTTTTTGTTTTAATAGAATGGGCTGAGTACATATGGGCAGAAGAGAGTGATATATTGCTTAGTCAATCAACAAACCCATAATCTACGCAGTCCCTTCCACATGCCCTCGCTCCATGCCATCTCCAATCTCTCCTAACCCATGTCACAGCTGTAATTTCACATTTATTCATGTGAGTGTGCAGCAGTTGACTGTCTCTCCCACGAGACTGTGAGCCTGGGGAGAGCAGGGACCTAGTTTAACTCGGTCACCACTGCACACAGGGCCCAGCACACAATAGGTGCTCAATAAATGTACCAAGTAGAGCAAAACCCACCTGGCTAGAGATTGGCTTGGGAGAGAAGCTACATTTCTCTGTGGGTTCCCACCCTAAGTGCACCGGGAGACTGGGGGCCCAAGACTTCAGAGAATCAGGTTGGGGAGGCTGGGACTGGAGCTTTCTGTGTTCAGATCCTACCCCTGGGATCTCCAAGGCTCTTCTCATGGCCAACTCCTGCTAGGCGTGGCCTTGAGGGAGAAGGGAGAGAGAGTGGAAG
The DNA here is from genome assembly GCF_009834535.1 of Camelus ferus. NCBI lineage: Eukaryota > Metazoa > Chordata > Mammalia > Artiodactyla > Camelidae > Camelus > Camelus ferus. Next base: position 16,202,881 of record NC_045717.1, read on the forward strand.
CGCATGGGACCACATGGCTCCTTCTTGGTGCTCCTTCCTTTTGGCTCTGTCAAGGGCAAACTGGCCTCAGTTCAGGAACTGGATGGGCCTTTTGGCAGAATTAAGCAGAAGGATATCAGGCAGACATGCACATTTAAAAGGGTGAATGCCTCTATGTCTCCTGGTGGTCTTGGGACGTGTGAGTCCTTTAGGGAGCTCGGGCTAGAAGATGGAGGGGTGGTTTTGGTGACTGCCCATTGCCAGGTCCCCTCCATGGTCTGCTTACAACTCTGCCTGCTCCCCATCCCACAACACACGAACGTTGAGGCTGGACCTGGCTTTCCTTTGGATCTGTGCTAGCACACAGTAGGTGCTCAATCAATTCTTGAGATGTAGGGAATCATGGGAGCCAGTGATCAAGCAGTCCATGTGTTCACCTAAAGATCTTCAACCGCAGGGTGCAGGGGCTCGATTTCCCTACACTCTTCCTGGGGAATTTCTTTGCTTCTGATTCTGGATGATGAAAACAGACAAGGTCCCATCCATCACCGTCTCCTGGGCTGAAACGAAACTCTGTTCTTTGATTCCTGTGCGCCCAGGAACATGCTGGCCCAGGTACAAATGATATTTTGTTTCAGCTCAGGATACCCATGGCCAGAAAAAGCCCCCCTAAAGGCTCTGGGTCTCGTGGAGGGGAGAAGGACTTGGTCGCTGTCCTGAGCAGCAAGGTCTTGACCCATAAGGATGTCTGGGTTTATAGCTTCTCAGAAGAGACAGACGGACACCTGAAGATCCTAGAAAAACTTCACCCGATGTCCCCTTGGTGCTCCAGCCTTGACGGAGCGCCCTGTGGTCCTGAGGATTCTATCCGGAGATGTTTGAAAACATCAAACTGTTCACAAGTCCCGTAGGAAACATTTGTTTTGAGTTTGTATCCTTGGCACCCCCACTTTTTTTCGTCTAAGGAGAATTCACTGTACACATTGTACTTACAGTTCTGTACACCATCTTTTATGAATGGGACCCCTTATCTACTTGAGTCATTTTTTTAAAATTGAAGTACATAGTTGATTTACAATGTTGTATTAGCTTCTGGTGTACAGCAAAGTGATTCAGTTAAACATATATATATATTCTAATCCATTATAGGTTGTTATAAGATATTGAATATAGCTCCCTGTGCTGTACAGTAGGACTTCGTTGTTTATCTATTCTGTATATAGTAGTTTGTATCTGTTAATCCCAAACTCCCAATTTATCCCTCCCACTTCTTTCCCCTTTGATAACCATGAGTTTGTTTTCTATGTCTGTGAGTCTGTTTCTGTTTTGTATCGTTTGTTAGATTCCATGTATAAGTGATATCTTATGACATTTGTCTTTCTTTGAGTTACTTCACTTAGTGTGATAATCTCTGGGTTCATCCGTATTGCTGCAAATGGCATTATTTCATTCCTTTTTGTGGCAGAGTAGTATTCCATTGTATATATACACAACATCTTCTTTATCCAATCATTTGTCAAAAGACATTTAGTTTGCTTCCATGTCTTGACTATTGTAAATAGTGCTGCTACGAACACTGGGTGCATGTATGTTTTTGAATTGGAGTTTTCTCCAGATATATGCTCAGAAATGGGATTGCTGGATCATATGGTAACTCTATGTTTAGTTTTTTAAGGATTCTCCATACTATTTTCCATAATGGCTGCACCAAATTACATTCCCACCAACCGTGTAGTGGGGGGTTCCCTTTTCCCCACACCTTCTCCCGCATTTATCTTTTGTGGACTTTTTAGTGATGGCCATTCTGACCAGTGTGAGGTTCCCTGAGCCATTTTTTAAAAATTGAAGTATAATCAGTTTACAATGTGTCAGTTTCTGGTGTATGGCACAATGTTTCAGTTATTCATATACACACATATATTCATTTTCACCTTGAACCATTTTTAACCAAACCAAAATAACGTAAGTAATACAAAGTGTTAAAATGCAACATCAAGATACAAAAACAGACATACTAATTAGGAATGTCATTATGATGTTACTTTTTTGAAAATCCAAAATTGTATTTTACCTATCCACACTAATCATGAAAGAACATGGATTTCTATACCTTGCAGGGGAAAAAAAAGTCTCTCCATGTTGCATTGAATGCAAGAGCATATTTTGCGGGATTGAAAGAGAAGTTTTCTAGCGATTTTATTTCTTTCCTCCATTCTTTTTGCTGAGTAGGTTCTAACAATCCTTAGAAGCTGTGAATGTCATTGGGGGGGGATCATACTCAGAGATAGTACCTCATTTTCCCCACCTGTCATGTGGAGGAAAATCCTGGAACCACCTCATGGGTTAGCTTTTAGGATTCAAGGAGGAACTGAGCCCTTAACCTGTACAAACAGCCCCCTAATCTTCCTTTTCCCTCCCCTTCTCTTCCTTATCAATTTTTTTGTATAATGCATCTCAACATAACATCATAACCTGTCTTCTATGTCACATGTATGGCACATGTAATTTTTAAAAATAAGCTTTTTATATCAGAATAAGTTCAGATTTCCAGAAAGGTTGTGAAGACTGTATAGAGTCCCCATCCCCTCCCCCATATTCCCTGAATGTGGACCTTTAACATTATCAGGGCGCATTTGTACAATTAAGAAATTTACACCAATGCGCTGCTATCAACCAACTGCCTGACGTTATTCAGATGTCCCCAGGTCTTCCATTTGTGTCCTCTCTTTGGTCAAGGACTCTGGCCAGGGAACTCTTTTGCATTTAGCTGTCATGTTGTTACTGAGTCCAGGCTCATACTGCTCACAGGCCAATAAAGCGAGAGACCAAGTTTTGGGGCAAGGAATAGCAAGACTTCGTTTGGAAAGCCAGCAGACTGAGAAGATGGTGGACTAGTGTCCCAAAGAACCAAATTTCCCTGAGTTAGAATTCAGACTTCTTTTAAATCAAAAGGGGGAGAGGGTAAAGTCATTGTTCCAGCCAGACTCCAGAGGGGATGTGTTAATTTCTTCCTTCCTGCAGCCATTCACAGGGAGGCCTCATCAGGATGTTTCCTGTGAGCTAAACAAAGGTATTTTAGGTTAACACTCATGACCTGGGAGGCAGTGTTCCCAGAGATGGACCATTATGTGTAATTGAAGCTTATAGGCAATATCCCTTTAGTGATTAACTCGTAAATACTGATACTATAATACTGATACTGATAAAGGAATCTGTACCAGAACTGAATACTGATAAAAGAAATTTTCACATATTGAGATACAGGGAAATCATTGTAGCTTATATATGCATTAACTTGAGTTTTATGCTAACTAAAATAGCCTGTTTGTGGGCTATCAAACACATATTGTATACCTGCTTTAATTATTCAAGAAAAGGGCATATTGACCAGAAGTAAATACTGTCCATGTTAAAAATAAAGATTAAATGCCCCTCTTCCTGGGATGCCAATGCTGGTTCTCCTTTGATGATAAGGCTCCCTTTCCAGGTGCCAAGGCCATACTGACTTGCTGTATCCATACTGATTTGTGTGTGCGTGTGTGTGTGTGTGTGTGTTTTGAAACCTTGAAGAAATATACCCCTGACTTATTTAATGTTCTTTGTTCTGACAAGATATAAAACTGTGCTGCCCCAATGTTCATAGCAGCACTATTTACAATAGCCAAGGAGTGGAAAAAACCTAAATGTCCATTGATAGATGACTGGATAAAGAAGTTGTGGTCTATTTACACAATGGAATACTACTTAGCCATAAAAAATGACAAACAATGCCATTTGCAGCGACATGGATGACCCTGGAGAATGTCATTCTAAGTAAAGTAAGCCAGAAAGAGTTTGAAAATTACCATATGATATCACTCATATGTGGAATCTAAAAAAAAAAAAGACAAGTGAACTTATATATAAAATAGAAACAGACGCATAGACATAGAATACAGACTTGTGGTTGCCGGGGGGAGGGGGATGGGAAGGGATAAACTGGGAGTTCGAGATTTGCAGATACTGACTGATATATATAAAATAGATAAGCAAGTTTATACTGCATAGCACAGGGAATATATATTCAGTATCTTATAGTAGCTTACAGTGAAAAAGATACGATAATGAATATATGTATATTCATGTATGACTGAAGCACTGTGCTGCACACCAGAAATTGACACAACATTGTAAACTGACTACACCTCAATAAAAAAAAAAAAAAACTGTGTTGGAATCCATGCTTCTCTGGAGCAGTTTCTCAAAGTCATTTGGGAAGCAGGCTTCTGGGCTAATCCTCAGTTTGGCTCAAATAAAACTCTTTTCTATTCTTATTATTGATTTTTTATTGATTTTTTTCATCAACAATACAAAGGTTCACCCCTATTACAATGTCTCCCCAGTCTCCTCTGGCTGGGATGGCTCCTGGCTCTTTCCTTGTTGGTCATGTCAACTGAAATAAAGTGCACAAAAGGTGAGAGTTATATTTTACTAGGCTGAGGTTTCTGAGGACTTAAGCCTGGGATGACAGCCTCTCAGATCACTCTGAGGGACTGCTCCAAGGTGGCAAGGTAGAAGCCAGGATATATGAGTTTTTGCAACAAAGACCAGGTAGTCAAAACATCAAAAGATTACTGTTAATTAAAGAAAAATATATCTCAAGTTAAGGAATTCAGCACAGTCTATGTATGGGAAGGTGCAAAGGACTAGGCTCATTGAAATCATTCCTTGGATGAGCACCTAGCTCTCTAGAGCCAGTATTCTGTTCTTTCACATTCTGAGTTTCCTTGGGGTGCACTGCTGGGGGTGGCTGCAGAGACCTGGCTGCCTGCTTGTCTGCATCCTAAGTTCCCTCTGTTCACTGTCCAGGGTGGCGGTAGTGGCTGATGACTTGATGGCCACAGCATTCTTTTACTGATATGGCTTACAATATTTTTTGTTCACACTCATGATCTATGCAGTCTTGGGGAGGAGTGGCTGGCGTCCTGTAGAATGCCTCCTATCTGGGTCTGTCTGATGTTCTTGTCATGATTAGAATAGGGTTCTACGCATCTGGGAAAAACCACAGAGGTGAGGCGCCCATCTCATCTCCCCAGATCAGGGATCCCTGATATCCACATAACTCCTCACAGTGATGCCATCAGAATCACTTGGTTAAGGTGGGGTATGCAGTTCCCTTGGCTGCTGTAACAAATGACCACTGGTGTAACAGAGCAGGACCCTGGGGGGCTGTCCTGGGACAGACCCCTCCCCATGTCCTCTGCTGTAGCTCCTCTCTGAAGTACCCAGATAATAGTATCTCATTTATACGTCCTCAGTTTTTCAGATGCTAAAAACCACCACCAAAAGGAAGACATTAACTACTTGATAATCAAGTGCGTGTAGCCCCCAGACCTATTAGAGGTTGACAGTGTTCACTGCCCCGTTATCTCAACGTCAACCAATCAGAGAATTATGCACAAGTTGATCACATACCCTGCGTCCCCATCCCAACCTGGTCTTTAAATATGCTTTGCTCAAACCCTTTGGCGAGTTCAGGTTTTCTTGGGCCTGAGCTACCCCATCCTCCTTGCTCAGCCCTGCAATAAACTTTTCTCTGCTCCAAACTCCAATGTTTCAGTTTCTTAGGCCTCATTGTGCATCAGGCACACAAACTTGAGCTCAGTAACGGGAGGACTCCAGTCCATCCTAAATCCCAGATGATCTCATCTCAGCATCCTTAATTAACTACATCTAAAAACATACTTTTTCCAAATAAGGTCAAATTCAAAGGTACTGGGGGTCAGGACTTGGACATGTGTTTAGGGGGCCACGATTCAACTCACTACAGGTGGTATCTACCAGGAGTCTCTGCTGTCAATTTACTATTTTCCCTTTTCTCTGTTTTTTAGAATTGAGCCACTAAGTTCAGCCCACCTCCAGGGGTGGGGGTGGGGAAGGATTTACATATAACTTTTTTAAAGAATGGAAAATACTCTGTCTAGTGGATGAAACAGCTTCCTCAAGTCATCCACTGCTGTTAAACCTTTATGTTCTTTCTGCTATTTTTAAATTGGCAACATTGCTACAAGGCCTTGGCATAGAGTGGTTCTTGTCATTTGCAAAACCTCCTTAGTATAAATTTTCAGAAATGAATTACTGAGTTGCATGGTGTGACACTTCTATGGATTTTTGAAACATAATACCTTGTTACCCCACTTGAAAGAAAATATATGTTTACCAGTTTCGTGACAACCTTGACTTTTACAATCCCCCTCCTCCTCCTTTTTTAAAGCAGAGGGTAGTGTATCTTTGTTAATTTGATAAGTACATTAGCTCACACTCTTTAGGTTTCTACTGTCAGAAATACAATTTAAACTGGACTGGAAAAAACAGAGGTGTATTAGAGGAGAGGGTGTAACTCAGTGGTAGAGCACCTGCTTAGTATACATAAGGCCCTGGGTTCAATCCCCAGCACCTCCATTAAAAACTAAATAAATAAACCAAATTACCTCCCCCTCTAAAAATAAAATAATAATAATAATTCTTAAAAACGGGGGAGGGTATAGCTCAGTGGTAGAGCACATGCTTAACATGAACAAGGTCCTGGGTTCTATCCCCATTACCTCCATTACAATCATTAAAATAAATAAATAACCTCAATTGCCACCTAAATAAATAAATTAAAAGAAACTGCTATGTAAACAATTTTTAAAATTTAAATAGAAACAAAAAATTAAAAATTAAAAAACAGGAGTATTAAAAAAACTGGAGTATTTTCAAGGAATAGGGACGGATGAAGATTTATGAAGCATCAGGTACAGCTGAATCCAGGATTAAACAGGGCCAAGACTCTGAAGTCGAAAGATGGCCATGTCTGTACCTGACTCACTTTACTCCAGCCCTGCAACTCCAGAAGCACCCCAGGGAAGACCTCTCATCCACTGAGCCTGGGTCATATGTCCATGATGACGGAGGAACTGTGCTGATTGCCTCAAACAGTGGCCCATGCAAATTCTCACGTTGCTCCTACAGGTCAGAGTCAGGAAGGCTTAAGTGTGCAAAAGAGCAATTACAATGTGGCACAAACCAGGTAAGTATGAAAATCAGTGCAGGTACTGAAGTTCAAAGAATAAGAGAGGGAATGATTAGATTGGGGATGGGGCAGTCATTGAAGAGTTCACAGAGCAGCTATGCATCAGTGCAGGGTCTGCCAATTGTTAGGGACAGACCAAACTCCAAGTGGATTATGCAATACAGGACAACTTCTTGGGCTCTTATAAGTGGAAAGCCACGCCTTATGACTTCAGGTATAGCTGGATCCAGGGGCTCAAACTGTACCTCTTTTCCACAGAGGAATGCTTGTGTATGTTAGACTCAACCTGCAGAGAGAGCTTCCAGAAGATCAATCATGATGGCACTCGTCTTTCACTAGCGCACTTCTTTTTCTCTCGTTTTTTTTTTTTGAGTTACAGTCAGTTTACAATGTTGTGTCAATTTCCAGTGTAGAGCACAGTTTTTCAGTTATACATGATCATACATATATTCATTGTCACATTCTTTTTTGCTGTGAGCTGCCACAAGATCTTATATATATTTCCCTGTGCTATACAGTATAATCTTGTTTATCTATTCTACACATGTCTGTCAGTATCTACAAATTTCAAACTCTCAGTCTGTCCCTTCCCACCCCTCTCCCCCTTGGCAACCACAAGTTTGTAATCTATGTCTATGAGTCTGTTTATGTTTTGTATTTGTTTTTTTTTTTTAGATTCCACATATGAGAGATTTCATATGCACTTTTAAAAAGCTCTATGGAAAGCGTTCTTCTCCGCGCAGCCCTCAATATTCCTCCCAAGGGAGATTCTAAATGGCCTCGGTCGGTCACTTGCTCCTCTTTAACCAATCACTATGCCCAGGTGGATGGAGACCTCTGGCCACTCTTATGTTGAGTTGACAAAACTGCAGTAACCACATTCCGCCACATGGGGTCACCCAAGCAGAGTTTTCAAGGGTAAGAGTTTGTCAGTTGTGCAAAAGAAGAAAGACTGCAAATAGAAAAGTCTAGAAAAGTCAGAAAGAGGTGAACCAGCACGCGATTTTCTTCCTACTTCCACCACTATGTTGATGCTGGAGGACTTCATGTACCCCCCAGTTTCTGTTATTTAAATCAAAGTGGCCTTACCCTTGGCAAATAAGTCTTGGCTGGTCACCCTGGTCCCTCTAACCCATTTGGCATATCACTGTTGGCCGCCTACCAGCATCCTGCACACTTCTCAGCCTTCACTAGCATTCCTGGAATCATCCCCAAGCCAGTGATAGCAGGGGGAATAAACACCTCAGCTGCCCTGATGCTTGGTGGGACCACTATGAGACACAAGCTCTTATGCTGTCTCCTAAGGTCCAGAGCTGGACTAACCCATCACCTTATCGTTGGCGTCCACTGCAGGGATACTTCCCTCCTTGTCTCAGATTTCCATCCCCATTGGGGGTGCCTCCTGAGGTCATCCCCTGAATATGCTCTGTGTCCTTGAGTCCTCGTCTCAGGGTCAGATTCTGGGGGAGGGCAAACCCCAATCCAAGACATGAAGGACAACTGTTGGTCCAGGGCTACTGGGAGCCTGGCACTTTATACAAGTTCCACATCTGATCAGTCAACACAGTAACCCTGATTGGCAGAGTTACAAACAATTCCTAACTTATGATGGTTTGACTTTAGATTTTTCAACTCTATGATGTGTGAAAGCAATCATTCCATACAAATCGAACTTTGAATTTTTATCTTTTCCTAGGCTACGTGGTACCGATACTCTCTCAGGATGCTGGGCAGCAGCAATGAGCCTCAGGTCTGTCAGTCACATGGTCACAATGGTAAACAGCTGATATGCTTACAACTATTCTGTTTTTCACTTTCAATGCAATATATAATAAATTATATATGATATTCAACACTTCATTATAAAATAAATTTGTGCTTGATTTTGCCCAACTGTAGGCTAATGTGACTGTTCTGAACACGTTTAAGGTAGGCTAGGCTAAGCTAAGCTACGATATTTGGTAGGTTAGGTGTATTAAATGCATTTTCAATTTACAATATTTACAACTTACAGTGGGTTTATTGTGATGTAACCCCATCATAAGTCAAAGAAGATCTGTATTCCTGTTTTTAACAAGCAGGAAAGGGGAGGAATCCCCTCGCCAGACCCATCTCCCCTCACCAGGTCCCAGAGGGGAGATTTTAGTGCCCCAAGCCTGCCTGATGGCAGGTGACTGGACCAATGGATTCTCATCCTCTTCTGCCCAGGTCTCTGAGACCTGATGCAGGGGAATCTTTTATTGAGAAGCTGAGCAGCAAGAGCTCCCTGAGTCAGCTCTGAGAGGCATAGGGTCTTTTCAGCTGGAAGAACCTGGCCCTGGGCTTAGTAAGAAAAGGCTCTCAGGCCAATGCTGACTCTCAGGAAGCCTAGTGAAGGGTGGTCACTAGAGGAGGACACCTATTGCTCAGCCTCAGAAGGGCTAGGAGTTTTGTACGGTTATTCACTTCTGTGTTTCCAGGAACAGGCACATAGTAGGTGCTCGAGAAATATTTGTTGCATGCCTGTGTATCAAGTGCTCAGTATGTGCTAAATGATGTTCTATGTGCTTTTACATGGCTTGATTCATTTAGTCCTCACTGAAACCTTCTAGAGCAGACACTTATTACGCCCATTTTACAGGGAGGCAAACAGAGGCTGAGGGGCACAGCCGAGATTCCAATCTACCAAAAGACGTGCCTTAGATAACGGTCAACTACAATAATGAAAATCAGCAGAGTAAGAGCCCGAAGGGAGACATTACACACATCTCAATAACCACGGAGTTTTCGTTCCTCCATTTGGAAACTGACGGCAATAACCGAATTTGTCCACCCGGTGGAGCCCCCGAGATCAGCCTAGGGTTTCACTTGCGCATGCGCCCTTACCCACAAGGCCTCCTGCGCCGGCGCACGTTGCTCCACCCCCTTTTGCAGCTCTCACAGCGGCACTTTACGATTCTGTCCCTTATTTCTCCGGTGGGAACACGGCCTGCCCCACCCCTCGGGCTTAATAGGTCCCGCCCTGCTTTGCTTGGATTGGTTGTCCATCTCATGAGTACCGCGCTGACTGGCTTGCGTCACTGCCACTCCATTTCAGGCTTGTGGCGCGCAGCGGGGCGGCTACCGGCGGGAAGGTGATCGGCGACGGCGGCGGCGGAAGTGGCCGGCGAGCCCGGTCCCCGCCGACACCATGGTGAGGGCAGGGGAACGAGGGAGCCGGCTGTCGAGGGACTTCGGGGCGGGTGCTGGGGCAGGGATAACCCGGAGGGATCGTGCAATCGGGGCCTCGAGTTCTGCCCCCGGCCCGAGGTGGGGGAAACTGAGACTGAAGAGGGTAGGGGCTTTTCTCAGAACACCCAGCACGATGTTGTCAGGGGAATTTGGGATTGGACGAACGTGTTATCATAGTATAGCGGCCTAGCCTCACCGTACCCATTTTGCGTATGGAGAAACTGAGGCCAGAGAGGACGGGAACCCATCGAAGGGCACGGTGAATGCAGCAGTTTTCGGGCAAGGAAATGGTTCCGAGTGCATTCTATCCAGTCTAACCTAATAGTTAGGAAAGCTGGAGTGCCAGAAGTAGGAGACAGGTCTGCGTTCTCAAATTAAGCCAATTTGAAGAATTTCATGGCTTGTAAGGCCCTTAGGATACTAACCGCACAGCCTCCTGTGCCACTTTTCAGACTGAAAAATAGACCTAAGAAAGGATTTGCTTCTCCCTGGGTCACATGGCATGTCATTCCGGGGGGTGGGGGGCATTTTGAGCCAAGGATGGACTAAGCTCATCCCAGTTCACAGAAATAAAAATCAATCGAGGACCTGACAGGAAGCCTCCTCCCCAGGGCAATGCTGCTCACAAGTTGTGAAAGTTGTGGATGTAAGTCAGAGCGTGCCTGAGCCTTCAGTGTACGACAGGGAAATGGAGGTCCATCCAGAGGAATTTAGAACTGGGAACCTCCTGGGAGAGTGGCTGGCCCATCAGCACCTGAGTCGCTCTGAGATGGTTGCTGCACATTTCTCAGAGCCCGTGATGAGGGCTCACACTAAATCCTTCTAGTCGATGTAGAGATGGAGAGAAGGGAGCAGATTCCTCTCTGCTGGAGGGTAGACTTGGTTGAGGGAATGGGTAGAGCTGGAAGAATCCATCTCTGTTAAGCTCCATGGAAACAGGATCTTTGTTTTTTATCCCTGGTATATTCCCAGATCTTAGAACCATGCCTTTGTGAAGTACAGATTCATTCATCCAGCCTGTTGCCATCTTCTGAAGAGTTTTCAGGCATGGACAAGGCATGACACACCGCCTGTTCCCTGTGGTCGGGACAGGGCCAGAAGTGGAGATCTGAGTAACAGCTTCCTGAATCGGGAGCCTTAGGGCACCATTAGGTCTAGTCCTGTATTGGTCTGGACCTGAGGGCCAGACACCAGACATTCTGAGAAAGGAACTTGCATTCCTGAAGCTTTTTTGTGACCTTCCCAGCTCCAGGTGGCCCTGTCTCCCCCTGAACTGGGTGTTCAACCCTCTTCTGTCTCCCTGGCACCTTCCTCTGTCTTTCGCTTCCCGCCCCCTGGCTTTCTGTTTCATCAGGATCCTCCCCTTCCCCTTGCCTCTGTCTCCAGCATAGTTCCGGGACAAGGATGTAGAGGATGGCAAGACGTGGCCACTGCTCCAGGCCATTGCAGTCTTGGAGGGCTATCCCAATGCCACCTCCCCCTAATCTGAGCCTCTGCTTGTCTGTGGGGTTGGGCAAGTATCCCCCTGCCCTAAGTGTGTCCCTAGGTGGTATGTGCTGTATTTGGTCAGCAAATATTTACTGAATCCCTCTCATGTGCCTGGCCCGGTGTTTGGCGCTGGACAAAGTCCACACCCTCTGAATTTTCCAGTCTAGCAGGAGGCTTGGCGTTTCCAGTCTAGCTAGGGAGACATAATAAATAAACAAGTTAATTAGAGACTGGTTACGGCCTATAATAGAAACAGCAGAGGGTGGCCCAGGTGGAAACCTTGTTCCCTAGATGGGGTTATAATGAGGGCCTGGCTGTAGGCGGATCTACCAGCCAGGGGAAGGGCACCCCAGGCAGAGGGAACTGAGGAACAAAGGTTGGCCAGCAGCAGCAGGTGGGGTGTGTGAGGAACAGAGCAGGCCAGTTTGCTGGAGGCGCATCAGGCCTGGCTTTGCTGCCTACCTAGGGAGTGGGTGCACAGGAGGACAGTTGTGAGCAGGTGCTGGTCCCATCTGCATCGCAGCCGTACTTGGAGGGAACACTGCCAGCAGCAGCTGAGGAGGCTGTGGGTCCTCCAGTAGCTGGGATAGGGTCAGAGCCAGAGAGAAATTGGCATAAAAGCTGCATATGCCATGAAAGGCCATCTCTGGGTCCCCTGCTGACAGGCATCAGCCTGCTTTCCCCAGGTTTACCGGGACCTTGCTACATCCCTGAGTAGGTCCCTCCTGCTCTCGCCGCTGGTGCCTCATCTAGAGGGGCCTTGGCTGTACTGCTCCGACCCTCCCTCCACCTCTCAGCACTGAGTCCATCTTCACTCTCCCCTTCCAGGGCTAACCTGGTTCTGTCCGCTCTCTGGTGATCTGGGAGGAGGACCCAGGTGTCTCATCTCCCCAGTCCAGGTACCCACTGGGGACACAAGAAAACAGGCTTGCCCAGGAAAGCGCAAGGCTTCTCCATAGTAAAGTGCCACCTGGGTGTGTGGCTCCTGCAAGCCCTTCTGAGCCTCCTGTTCTTCCTCCACGGCTCGCTGCGCCCGGGCAGCATCACACAGGTGCATTCCAGAGGTGAGGGCAGGAGCTGCAGGTTGGCCATGTTGGGACCCCAGTTGGCCTGCCTACCCACCCATCCTTCTCAGAGCAGCCATCTCTTTCCACGTGGCCCCTTCCTCCTTATCTTGCCCTTCCAGGAAGCCAGTGCAGGAAGTGGGCTTGGGCCTGGCTTCCTGTCGCCACTGGATCTCCCCCCGCCCTCCCGCCCCTGGGTGGCTCTTCTCAGGGAAGGCCCATGAGATGTGGGATTTCCCCTCCAACACACACCAAGCCCTTCCATAGAGAGCCATCCTCTGGGCATTGAGGGCCATTTGTGGCCTCCTCGCAGAGAGGCCTCTGGTTCCCACCAGTTGGAGAAGAAGCTGCCCCCTGTTGGGAACGTGAGGGCGGCCTGAAACTCCCCACGAAGAGCTCCTGGGGGTCAGGCCAACTTAGAATTCCAAATTGCTAGGGCAAGGTATGGTCCTCTCTGAAGCAGTGTCTTGTCTTGTCTTGTGGGGCTCTTGGTCTAGAACCTTCACCTGGCTGTACTGGATAGGCTGTCACCGGACCCTGGACCCCAGCACTGCCACTTGAGTGCCCCTTCTAGAGACCCAGAGGCAGGCCCCAGTGTATAGGTCATGATTTGTGTTCCCAAAATGAAAAGAGCTGATTTTTTCCCCAGTTATGTTTGTTATAAAAAAGAAATTTAGTAAAGATGGAAAAAGAACTCTCTTGAAAGTTCACCTTACCCAGATGAGTTTTTAAATTCCATCCTTTATCTGCTATCATTGCAGTAACCACAGACTTTTTTCCTGAAATGTTTCTTCCTCTCATCTGGTGAATTCCTCTCCATGAACACCCAGCTCAGATGTGGCCTCCTCAGATCGAGTTAACTCCCAAATACACCTGGCCGAATCACTCTTGGTTCTGTCGGGGCTGCCTTCTGAGGCGTGGGCTCGGCAGGAGCTGGCTCCTGGCAGATGGGGTCCAGCGAAGCTCTGTCTCTCACTAGCTTTCGGTTGGGCAAGTTCCTCAGTCTCGAAGCCGCAGTAGCCCCATCCGTAAAGTGGGTGTGATGATAACCATCAGTGATGCTGAAAATGAAAGGCCTAGCTAGAGCTGTGTGTATTAACATGGATATGTCTCAGAAGCATCAGTTGAGCTAAAAGACGCAAGTAGCAGCAGGACCTGTGTGCTTTGATGCTATTGATAAGCTTGGAGGGCTACGCCTGGTCCTGTCGAAGGTGTAGGTGTATACAGCATGAGCCACAAAGAAATGCCCAGAATGGTCAGCATCAAGCCCAGAGGGCAGCTGCCTCTGAGATGGCCGGGGTAGGGGAAGTGGTTTCTGAGACTTTTCTGTCCTAAACTGGGAGGCAGGTATATGTCCTGGGGTTGGGCAGTTAGGATGTGTTTCTATGGAGGGATGAACACTTCTGCACCCCCAGTGCTGTGATGAGCTGGCAGATTTGTGGGCACTGAAGCTCCAGGCATGCCCAGAGCGGGGGGCTCCACAGCCCTGATGAAACAGACCAGTCATGTGCTTTTGTCTGCCTTTCAGCTTCCCTTGTCACTGCTGAAAACAGCTCAGAATCACCCAATGGTGAGTATGTGCAGGTCTGGGATGGCAAGTTTCAGTGGCTTCCAGCCTCAGCTCAGGGTCAGGGACACTGGGCAAAGGGTGAGGTGCCTCCAGCCAAACCTGCTTTCTACCTGTCCATGAAACAGTGGTTTGACCTCTTCCCTCTCCCACACATCTCAGGACCTGTATCATTGCTGCTGCTGCTCAAAGTAATACATGCTTATTTAAAATGTCAAATAGTTAGGGGATGGTATAGCTCAGTGGTAGAGTGCATGCCTAGCATGCTTGAGGTCCTGGGTTCAATCCCCAGTACCTCCTTGAAATAAATAAATAAATAAATAAACCTAATTGCACCCCCCCAAAAGTTTTTAATTAGAAAAAAAAATCGAATACTAGAGAGACCTAGAAAGCAGAAGCCCCTCTTCATTTACTTCCCAGTTATTTAACTAATTCTTTGATACATACATGTCCAGACTTAATGTGTATGTAAATGTGAATGATTTTTTAAAAAAATCTTATTTATTTATTATGAAAGTATAATTGATTTACAATGTTATGTTAGTTTCTACTGTTCAGCTGAGTGATTCAATTACACATATATATATTTTTTATTTTTATGTGTTTTATTTATTTTTGGTAGGGGGAGGTAATTAGGTTTGTTTATTTACTCTTAGAGGAGGTATTGGGGATTGAACCTAGGACCTCATGCCTGCTAAGCTCACGCTCTACCACTAGAGCTATACCCTCCCCCCATATATTGTTTTTCATTATAGGTTGTTTCAAGGTACTGAATATAGTTTGCTTTGCTACACAATAGGACCTTGTTTTTTATCTAGTAAATGTGAATGATTTTTTTAAAACATGGATGTGCTCGTGCAACACATATTCCCTAAACTGCTTTTGTCCTTCGTGACCCAGTGTGGGGTCTGTCAATAGGTTTTGTGGTCTTCTGTTTTTGGATTCAGATATTATTCACATACCATACAATTCAACCTTTTAAAAGAGTACAATTTGGGAGCATTCAGTCCATCTCCCACGTTGTGCCATGTGCCACCACCACTTCTGTGCAGTTCCAGAGCAATCCCGTCACCCCAAAAGGCAACCCCGTCTCCCTTAGCAGTTGCTCTCACTGCCCCCTGCCCCCTCAGCCCTTGGCAACCACTCATCTGCTTTCTGTCTCTGGATTTGCCTGTTCTAGACATTTCCTGTAAGTGGGGTCATATACTGTGTGGCCTTTCATGTCTGGCTTCTTTCAATCAGCGTGATGTTTTTGAGGTTTGTCCATGTTGTAGCGTGTGTTGGGGCTTCATTCCTTAAGGCTGGATGATACTCCATTGTATGGACACACCACATTATATTTATCCATTTGTCCATTGGTGATGTGGACATTTGGGTTGTTTCCACTTTTTGGCTATTTGTGAATATTTTGGCTGCCATGAACATCCGTGTATACATTTTTCCATGGATGTGTTTCTTCATTTCTCTTGGGCAGAGAACTGAATTGATTCTTTTTTAAATCTCACCCTTTTCCCTTCCCAGCAATAGCATGTCTTCAGAATTACGTGCTTTTCCCCAAACACATCAAAATAGACGAGTAATTATTGCAATGAAAAACAGTGTTTCCAGACCATCAATGCTCAGGCATATGCCATCACTGGGCACCCACCTGCCCCCTGGGACGCCTCCTGGCCCCTGGCCACCCTGTTACCCTAACCTTACTCGTTCCTTTAAAGATTTGTAGGTTTTTTTTTTTTTCCCACCAAGAGGAAAAAAAAAGTGGCTTCATTGTAGTGCCCAGCAAAGCGTATAGAGAAAGCAGAGCACATTGCTTCTAAGACTAGGTCATCATTGAAGAGGGTTGGGGCACTATATGCTGTGGCCACTGGGTCCTGAGAAGAGCCGAGGATGTGTCTGAATGGGGCCCAGTGAGAAAGAGCCACTCTTAGGCTTAAGGCTCTACCTTCCTTGGGGCCCAATACTAACGTGGAACCCACTTCTCTCCAGTTGGTGGAGCTCAAAAACGGGGAGACATACAACGGGCACCTGGTGAGCTGTGACAACTGGATGAACATCAACTTGCGGGAGGTGATCTGCACATCCAGGGTGAGTCCCCTGTGCCCCGAGTTTGCGCCCGCTGCCTGGGGGCCCAAGGACAGCACCGGTATGGTGAGCACCAAAAGTGGGGGAAGTGTGGCTGGGAATGTGCACTTGGACCTGGGGCTTACTGAGCCTCAGCATTCTCACTTCCAAGTGGGGTGAAGGCCCCTCCTTGGGCCCCGTGGGAGGAGTGGGACGGGGCATACTGCAGCCTATACTGCAGGTCATCCTGCTGTGGGTGACTCCTCATGGCGGGCGGGGCCCGAGGGACTGGGCAGGATGTGGAGGGAACAGACGGACAAGGCTCCAAGTCTCTAGTGCCCTGGACTCTGAACCTGACCCTGAGGGACTTAGGCCTTGGGGTACTTCTGGCTGTAAATACCTGCTCTACAAGGAGGGGGTGGTCTCTGGGCCCACCTCTCCTTGTCAGCCTCTGCTGCCTTTGGTCCTGGCTGTGGGCATTGCCCACCATTCAGGCCGTGGTGGCATGGCCCTGGGATGTCCAGTCCACCCGGTGGCTTGTTTACCTCCTCAGACCTGAAACCAGGAAGTACAGGGCCAGGGCTGGGGAGAATGTCACCCAAGGTCAGAGGCCTTCCCCGCGTTGGGGTGATCCACAGAGTGCCGAGGATGAGGACGGTGGTGAAGGCTGGACTCCCTCCCACTAACCTGCACTGGGTTCTGCTAGAGCTTTCCTTTCACCTGGATTCCGGTCTCCGGGAGGGCATGACCCCCTCCCCGCACCTGCTCAGCTCTGTGACCTGCTTCTTGTGACCGAACTCCTGGTGGCAGGTGTCTATTTCCAGTGTGGCTGCAGTGTCCAGCTGAGTGCATGTCTTCCTGCACACAGCCCATAGGCCTAGGATCTAGAACCAGTCACTGGGTCTCAGAGCAAGGTCAGTCCAGCCTCCATGGCCAGCTGAGTCTGGACATGTGGCTCCCCCCACTCTGTGACCCAGTGGTTGGGAGGAGAGGCTGGTGTGAGGTACGATCTCACTCAGGCCAGGGGCGTCCTCATCTGTAAACAGGTAGTGGCAGCCCCTCCCTCCCTTGGGCAGCGGGCTGAGAAACCACAGAAGAGCAAGGGTTGAGAGGCATTTAGCTGCCCCCATGAAAAGCAGAAGAAGCTGTGTTCCTCCTGGGAGTGTGCTGGGCTTGGCCTGTCCTTAGCTGAGGGAAAGTTGAGCCCTGAGCACCCAGTCCCAGCCCTAAGCTTCCACAGAATCTTTGTTTCTGTCTGGCTGTACTTTGGATCCCCAGGGACTTGGCCCCTCAACTCCCCTTTCTGGGAAGGAATGCTCTGAGGCCTCTTGGGGTTCCTCTATGGGTTGGGGGCTCTTAATGTGTGTTCCTGGGAAGAGTTGGTCTTCAAACATTCCCTTTGTCCCTGCCTAGTGCCTCCACTGGGCTGGGCCGGACCGACCCAGGCACCGCTGACAAGTGTCAGGCAGGAGGACTGGGGGTTTTGAGGAGGCTGGAAGCAAAGCCTGTTGATGGCTAGAGTTAATCAGACAACGAAAAGGTGGGAACAGCGTGTGCAGAGTGCTGGGGGCCAGAAGCCCACTGTGTGTGTTCCCGAAAATTCCAACTGGAAGGCAGATTGAGTGCTGAGAGAGGGCAGCCAGGGTGGGGCTGGATCTTGGGCCCTCTGGAGCCACGCTGAGGAGTTTGGATCTCATCCTTGGGCTGACAGGGTCCTGATTGGGATCTAAGCAGGGAGATGTCTTGGTCTGATTTATAGGGGCGTGTGGGGGTTGGGGAGAGCACTGCCCTGGCTTCTGGCTTGGGGCAGCAGGGGTGGGGCTGAAGAGCTCATCTGATGGAAGAAGCCCTGGTCTCCTGCCCAAGGGCAGCAGGAGGAGGCTGGCAGTGGGGAAGGCCTTGTGCTGGTCACAGGGTGTATGGTGGAGGGGGCGGGGCATTCTTCCTATGAACAGCAGGGTTGGCGTTGCCCTAGAGTCTGCAACGTTACAAGCCCCCTTGTCTCTAGCCTCCATTAGCTCCCCTGAAAACTGGCATCACTGGAGCAGCCCCTGGCTGGCGCCAGACCTGCCTCCCCACCCCTCTCCTAGCCCTCTTCACCTGTCAGGCAGAGTCTCCATCCTGCTCGCGGGTGTCCCCTGCCCAGCTCAGACCCTGTCAGGAGATACTTGGGTGAAGGAATGAGTCAGGACATGTAGAGAGGGTTCCAGAAGATGAGTTCTGGGAAGCTGGGGGCAGGAGGTGGAAGGAGCTAGGCTGTGGCAGCACCTGGCATGTGGGACAGACTCACCCGTCTTTGGGCTTTGGGCTGCATCCCACACCCGAGGGCAAGCTGAGGACACGGAGGCCTTCTCACGTGGCCCCACCCCACCCTCCTCATGTTGGAAGGGCTGTCCAGGGTCTGGAGAGATCCTGCTGGAGGGGGACCCTTCTTATGTCATGTCCAGGACAAGAACTTTGCAGCCTGAGAAGGTGGTGCCCGGCACAGGCGGCCTGAGGGGACAGATGCTGCCCGCGCTGTCTGCATCCATTCTGCGGGGACAGCCCCTCTTCCCCAGATCAGACACCTCCCTTCTCGTGCAGGATGGAGACAAATTCTGGCGGATGCCTGAGTGCTACATCCGCGGCAGCACCATCAAGTACCTGCGCATTCCTGATGAGATCATCGACATGGTCAAGGAGGAGGTGGTGGCCAAGGGCCGTGGCCGAGGTGGCCTGCAGCAGCAGAAGCAGCAGAAGGGCCGTGGCATGGGGGGTGCCGGGCGAGGTAGGCTCCCCTCTCCCCCCTTCTCCCCTAGCAGGCTGGCCACCTGAAGCTGCCAGGGCCTCCCCACTGTGGGGTGAGAGCAGCACGTGGTGTCTGTCCCAGCCCAGTGTTGACATTCTTGGCTGGTGCCGTCACGGTGCCCCAGGCCTGGCTCTGAGCCCCTCCTACATAAAGCTGAGGGCTCATGACTCACGGGGTGCTCCTGTGTGGAACGGCTGATGCTGTTGGGAGCCTGGCTGAGTCCTGGTGGTCAGTGCTGACTCCCCCGCCCACTGGGGCCCTCCTGCAGTGGCTCTTGATGCTCCTTAACTCCAGGTCCAGCCCAGACTAACCCAGCGGGACTCGAGCCCTGCCTCTGTTTCCTGGCAGGTGCTCTGGGCATCTCCCCGAGGAGGCTCAGTTTCCGCTCTGCAGAGAGGGTTCCATGGTGCCTGCCTCATCAGGCTGCTGCTGAGGACCCCTGGTTCAGGGCCAGTATGGGACCCTTCCCTGCTGTGACTCCTTATACAAAGCTGGCATCATATCATGCCTTTTTGATAGATTCCCACCCACACCACCCTGAGATTATAAATCTGGCATAAAATTTAAAAGCTGACTTGTGCAATCAGCTGTGGCCTGAGCCCAGAGGCCATCTGCAGATCCCACCCCTCCCCACCTCTCCCACCCAGCTCTTGTTCTTAGAGGGACCTGGTTTTGTCTCTTCCATCTGGAGGGGCCTCCTGTGTGCCAGGAAGGACACAGCAGCCAGCCCTGAGCCAAGGCTCACATGTTGGTCAGTGACATGTGAGGAACCAGAGGGAAGAGGGCAGGAGGGCATTCCAGGTGGAGGGTAGCCAAGGCCTGGGTGTGAGCAGGGCCCTTGGGGGTTTCACGACCTGTCCTGAGGGCTGGGCTCTTCACTGGGGGCCACCAGTGTTCAATAAGCTGCCCGAAGGAGCTGGGAGGTTGGGGAGAGTGGCTTGCTGGGGCTGCTCTGAACACAGGCCATGGGGCCCTCACCAGCAGGTGGAAATCTCGCAGGAGCCCCCAAGTGGCCAGGCTCCCCTTGGCGACGCTGGTCTTGCCCTGTGAGAGATGAGGTTAGGCAGACCCTGCCAGCATTGGCTTCTGTCCCCAAAGGGCCCCCCACTGCATATTTGTGGCAGAAGGGGGCTGTGTGTACATTTCTGTGTCCCCATGCTACCCTGATCCTTCTGGGACCTCCTTGGGCAGGGGCACACCTGATCCTCAACTACTTGCTTCCTTCCAGCAGCACTGCCACGTGCTCCATGTAAAATGTCTTTTGGAAATAGCCCCACCGCTGGCTGCAGAGGTCGGAGCTCAGGAGGCTCCCCTTCCCCTCTCCAGGCTGGATACACAGGAGACCCCCCAGTCATTTCTCTCCTGGGACAGACATGGGCAGTGCTAGAGCCAGGGAGGCCTGGGTCGCCTGGTGCAGTCGCCAGCCTCACAGCTGGGGATCATTGCCTCACCCCTGGACTGAGTCCAGCCCTTGTCCTAGCGTTGTTCCGTCCTCCTCCTGGAAGCCCTTCTGGCTTTGTCCTTCCAGTGACCACCCACCACCTTAGCCCCCCGCCCTCTTCCCAGGACGCCTGCCCCTAGCCCCAATGTGACTTGGTGCCAACCTCTGTCCTCTCTGGTATCCCTGGCTCCCCTGGGAGGCCTGGTCTTGTCCCTTGTCACACTGAGAATGTTCTGGAGCACTACCTATGCCCTGCCCCTCCACCTCAGGTTTTCAGCCTGCCCTCCTCTTTGGAGATACTGTCACTGCCCCCACTTTACAGAGGTGGAAGCTGAGGCTCAGAGGGGTTTGATGACTTGGCCATAGTCCAAGGGTTCCCATCCCTGTTCCCAGTCCACTGTGGGGCCTCCCAGCCCAGCTCCGCTGCAGCCCCTTTCCTCTGTCCCACAGGTGTGTTTGGCGGCCGGGGCCGAGGCGGGATCCCAGGCACTGGCAGAGGTCAGCCAGAAAAGAAGCCGGGCAGACAGGCAGGCAAACAGTGAGCCACCCTCCGTTCCGCAGAGGCTGAGCTGCCTCTGCCACCACCACCGCCACCGCCACCACCGAGCATCTGCTCCCACCCCCGAGGCTGCTTTTCTACTCTCCAGTTCATGAGTCAATTCAGAACAAAAAGAAGAGGCAGGTGTCGGGGGAGGACCCCTTGCCTGTCATCTTGTGAGCCTCCTCTTTTTTTTTTTTTTAAGCCAGCAGTTCTACAGTTGGAAATGTTATTCTGTGCTTCTGGTTTGGTGAAGTCACAGCCAACTTGATTCCTGGAAGATCCTGTGTTTAATGCATCCTTAAAGCCCGCGCTCTTGTTTTCAGGGCCGGCATTTTTCCAAACAGGTTTGTTTTGCATTTTGTGTTAGACCCCCGTGTGGCGAACAGATGGGAGGTTTTTCATTTTAAGCTGTTTGCACTGAGATTGACAGCCTGGAGAGTTTCCTGAAACACGGACCCTGAAATTGCCTTTGCAAAACAAATCCGGACTAATGGATGCCTCAGAAGCTGTCCCAGGGTGACGCTGGGCCCTGTCCCTTCGCCTCCTCTCTCCCTCTGTGTGTTACAGAAATAAAAACAAATACAACTACAAATGGCAAATCCATAATTCCTTTGAACCGTTGGGTTCATCTTGTGTGTTCTCAGGAAATCACAGACCCATGAAAGAAATTTCCTTTTGCAGGCTGTGGCCTCTCACTAAGGGGAAGCATTTCACCGGGGCACAGGTTGCAATGTCCCTCAATGTCCTCTTACGAAAGTTGAAAAGCAAGACTGGTGCCTGGGCAGTGGGGGAGAGAGTGGGAGCCGTGTGGAGGTGGGGGAGGGAAGTCCTGGGCGGGAGCCAGCGTGACACCCACATGGCCTGGCTTTGCCACCAAGGTTCTGCCCTCTGTCCCTGTTTCGCAAGCACCATTCACACCAGAGTTCACCAAGAGAGAGGCTGTGACGGGCAGCTGCCTCTAGGAACAAGTGAGGGAGGTTTTCGTGAACCTTTTACCTCCTCTCCAAGTCAGGGAACCACCTGTCCACATCTCAGTGATTTGCCTGAGAGGCTGAGCCAGCGCTTGTACAAAATGCTTCCAGTGATGGGGGAAGGTATAGCTCAGTGGTAAAGTGCATATGGAGCATGCACAAGGTCGTGGGTTCAATCCCCAGTACTGCCATTAAAATAAATGAATCTAATTATCTTCCCCCTGCAAAAAAACACTACGTTACACAACATTGTAAGTCAACTATACTTCAATAACAATAAAACTCAAAAAATAAAATTAAAAAAAATGCTTCCAGTGATATCGTCTGCTAACTGATTCTCCTCGGAACCGCAGGGACGGCCCGGTGCTGGGAGGCCAGTTCCTGTGGATGTGGGTGCTACTTGTCACCATCCTGAGACCAGGTGTGAGGAGCGATGGGAAGAAAAGTTGGTGGGGCCTGTAGAGCTCCACTTAGCAGACCTGCAAAGTCCTGGCCTAGTTATCTCAGAGATCTCTGAATTTAAGATTTCTCCTTCCAATCCTATGTGAAGAATGTAGTTCCCCACCCCCAATCATTGCTTCTTCCCTGTGGCCCCCCTCCAGGGACGTGCTGCTGCCTGAATCCTTGTCTAGTGACAAAGAGACACTTTAACAAAGGTGAGGGATGGGGGTATGGGGTCTGAGTGTGTGACCTGGGCCCTGAGAACCCACATCGTCATCAGAGATGTGGGCAGTGGCCCCTGGCAGGATGGGCTGTGCAGGGGCCCTGCTGACAGGCCTGAATGAACAAGGAGACAAGGGCCGCTGGGGAGGGAGAGGGCAGCTTTCATAGCCCACCTCCCCCATCGCCCTGGACGCATAATCTCATAATGGTCTCCGGGGCTGGGTTTCCTCCCTGCCGCGGGTCATCTGGTGAGGCTTTGATGAAATCCGGGGGCGGGCGGCTCTGGGTGGGTGTCCTGGGCTGCTGCGGCTGCGAATGCGAAGCCCTTTAAAAGCCCCACCCCACCCCCACCCCCGCTTCGCGGTTTGGTTTTTCTTCCCTTACTTAGCTCTGGACCAAGAATGTGTACAGACAGTCCCTAGGGTCACTTCGCAGCTCAGGGTCTTGGGTCCCCGACGCGCCGTCTCGGATCTCCGGCGCATTCCCCGCGTGCGTAATCGCGGCTTCCCGCCCGCGCCGCCAGCCGCGCCTGCCGGCCCTGACCTTTCCAGCCGGGCAGTCCCGGCTTGGCTCGTGGCCCAGTCCCCTGCTTGCCCGCTGGTGACGTGAGCCACCTCCCCAGCTCTGGCCTCTTAGCTGCCCATGGGCATCCGGAAGGCGCCGTCCGCCTGAGCTGGGTGTCGGGACATCCCCGTTTTCCAGTCTTCTTCCTTAATTTCAAGAAACTGGCCTCAGCCCCTCAACAAGAAGAGAAACCAAAAGCATTGGCCTAGTTCCTACACCATGGCCTCGAGCTTTCTGCCCTTCTGGGGGTCTGTCCTCAGGAACTGGCACCCCCATCAGCTGACTAGTGCTGGCTTCCTTAAGTTTAGGTGGTTCTCTAGGCCTGGGCCTCCTCCCCTTGGAGTTTGCTCCTGTTCCTGGCTGGTTAAGGCGGCTCATATGCCCAGGTGTGACTCAGCCTGGGGCCAGCTCCACTGGGCCAGCCTGGGTGGCCCTGCTGCCTCAACCTGGGACCAAGAGTCCATTTCAGAGACTTTGCTGCAGCCAGCAGCCTCAAGCAGCCCCACAACGTGGTACTGGGTGGGAGGGAGTCTATTGCTTTCCTGTGTCATCTCTGTCCGCACACACCTCCGCACTGATTCCTCCTCCACTGGGCCTCTAAGAGCAGCTCCATGGAGCAGCTCTACCCTGAGCCTGCCGCCTTTCACCTCCTCCAGGTGGGCTTGATGGCAGTTGTCCTCCCCACCCATCCAGCTGGACCCTGGGGTCCACACGTCCTGGCATCTGCAACATGCGTGTCCCTAGTGGCTCAGCACGTGACTTGGTGTCCTCTGATGTCCCTCTGTGGACAAAGAGCTACTTGACCTCTGAGGGGTACTGAAGATGGTCTGATGTCCACTCAGATGACCTCACTGGGAGAAGCTACCCACCACAATGGGAGCAGAAGGCCGGTGGGAGGCATGGAGGAACTGGGGCCACAACCCCATCCCAAGGCACTGGAGACTCAGTTGTGAATGAGGCAGAGAACCCCCACTATGGTGGCCCTTAGCTTCTGCAGTGGTGATCTGGCAAAAAACAAGCTGAATGCATAAATTCGGAGAAGAAACCAAGGATGGGGAAGAGAGTTGGTCTGGGCAAGCTAGGGGGTGACATTTGAGAAAAGGGCTTGAGGGAAGCAAGGGAGCCAGTCATCTGGGGAAGAGAGTTCCTGACAGGGAAATGTCTTGTGCAAAGGCCCTGTGCAGAGTAGTGACAGGAACAAAGCGAGGAGACAGGAAATGGGGTGGGTGCAGGCCCTGAGTTAGATGGTAAGCCACAGAAGATTCTGGAACAGACTAAGGCAAGGTTGGAAGCCAAGAGACAGGAGGCAGTGCTGGGGGCTCAGCCCAAGCTAGAGGCTGCTGAGGTGAGAGAAGGGGCAGGGGTGCCGTGAGGGCCCAGGCAGACAGGCTTGTTGTTCTGCAGGAAGTTCAGGAGGCTGGGATGGGACCTTTCCACAGAGCAGAAGGAGAACATGGTCAAACCAATTCCCTGAAGGACGAGAAGCCACTGGCCTCGGGAACAGAGCAGGGAACAACAGCAAATGCAAAGCCTTTGAGCTTCTGTGGCTGGCCAGGGGAGGGCAGAGAGGGCCATCAGACCCAGGGGCATGTGTGATCCTAACAATAGCCTGGCACGTGCCAGGCAGCTCCCACCTGCAGACACAGAGAGGGTGAGTAACCCACCCCAGGACACACAGCTCCAGAGCCTTCTCAGAGCTCCTCCTTCCGTCATCTCCTTGAACATGGAGGATCCATTTACCTTCTCTCAGTTCCACTGTGTCAGGTGTAGAATCAGGAGTGGGGGCCGGAAGGGGAAGCGGGAGGCAGATGAAGTCGGCACCTGCTCTAAAATTTACTCCCCAGCCTCAGCTGAGGGACAGGGTTCGAAGCACAGAGAGTGCTAGCAAATTTAACCCCACTGTGCCTCAGTTTCCTCGCTGGTCAGCCGGAATAACAGGGGACTCCACCTTACAGGGGTTGTTGGGAGGACGACATGAAGGCCAGAGGGTCAGTATGCATACAGCCAATGTACCACATATGTTTGAAAACACCTAGGAAAGGTGCTTTACCCAGCACCTATGGAGTGTCTGAAACCTCACCTGGGGCCTTCTTTATCTCCATAAGCCATGGGGTCCGAGTGATTGGTTCACTGTTTGGGGGGACCCGAGTGGCAGTGCCACACAGCAGGCAGTGGCCAGGCCACTGTTTTCTGTTCCCTGGAGGCTGGCATCCAATGCCTGGCCCAGATCAGTGAATGGTCACCTTACAGGCCCCAGGTCCTGCCCTGAGAGCCCCCTCCTGGTTTGGGCCCAGCCACCCTGCGGTGACTCACCCCGACCCCGCCTCCACTGGAATCAGGCACCGAAATAGTCACCCAGCTCACTCCCGGGAGTGGCCGTGGAAATATTTCAGGGCTGCATTCAGCGCCTAAAAATACTTGGCACAACCTCATGCATCTTCCCCTCCCTCATTCCCTTCTCTGTTCCTTTGAAAACAGTCCTTGGAATCACCCCAGGGGCCTGTCCCTCCACACTGCACCCCTCCAGCATGTTAGGCATCCCTGGCAAGCAGGGCAGTGGGATGTCCCCAAATGCCCAAGTCCATGTGGAGGGTGGCGAGGTGGCCTCCCTCCCTTCCTCTCTGTTGCCATGGAGAGACTCAGATGAGTTTCCCCAGAACTCTCTGGAAGGGCAAAGCCTTTCCACAACCCCCAGAAGTCTTGGTTCCTGGAGGGGGAGGCCAGGGCGCAGCAACATTGTCCAGGGAGATCTTCATTAGTCGGCAGTTTTCCTTAAAAATTAGAAAATGGTTCTTACCATTAGTGCTCATGAGGCTGCCAGAAGCAGGCCCCTAGGACAGGGGCCCTAGCTGGACTGAATTCCGTTGCCTCCACTGCCCACTTGCTTTCGGACCCCACATAGGTTGCAGGTCCTTTTCCTCCCCAAGGGGAGCAGACTTTCCCCTCCAAGGTACCCAAATATCCTTGATGTCATCCCAACCACTCAGCCTCCCAGGCACACTCCATCCTAATCACCAAGCCCCTTGACCTTTCTGGTGGCTGCAGGAAGGTGGAAGGAGCAATTGGAGTCAGGCTGTTGCTTGGCCCACCGGGGTCTGATCCAGCTTCTCAGTCCCCTGAAGCCTCCAGCTAGAGGGAACAGCTGGTGCAAAGGCCCTGGGAAAGATGAGTGCTGGGTGTCTTGAAGATGCAGCAAGTTGACTCTTATTGACTAAAGCCCACTCTTTATTCAGATTTCCTTAGTTTTTACCTAATGTCCTTTAAAAAAATTAAGGTAACATTTTCTAATGTAAAATCTACCATTTTAAAGTGAGCAAGTCAGTGAGATTTAGTACATTCACAATCATCTCGAAAAGAAACTCCATACCCATTCCCCCTTCCTCAGTCACTGGCAACTACTAATCTGCTTTCTGTCTCTGTGGACTTGCCTATTCTGGGCATTTTATATAAATGGGATCACACACTACGTGGTCTTTTGGGTCTGGCTTCTTTCACTCAGCATAGTATTTTTAAGGTTCATACAAGTTGTAGTGTGTATCAGTACCTCATTCCTTTCCTTGGCTAAATAATAGTCTATTGGAGGATGAATCACATTTTGTTTATCCTTCATGGACATCTGAACTGTTGAGCGTTTACTCTGTGTCAGGTACAGTTCTAAGCACTTAATACCCATCGCCCGACTACAAGGTCAACTGTGAACAACACACCCATTTGCCCATTTCACAGTTGGGGAAATGAAGGCACCGACAGGCAGGCCACCGAAGGAACCACAGGTTATCTCTTGGGTCTATATTCTCTGGAGATGGAGATAGAGAGATAATAAGGCAACCAAGAATTAAACAATGTAGATACTCAGTGAAGACCCTAAGGATCTTCCAGGCAGGGAGAGCAGCATGTGCAAAGGCCCTGAGGTGGGAATGAGCTAGTGTGTTAGAAGAAAAATGCAGAGGCTGATGTGGTTGGAGTGGAATAAGTGAGGAGGGAGGTAAGTGGTGGGCGCAGCTTCAGGAGCCTGAGGGATGTGCAGAAGGGTTTGGGCGGTACTGTGAGTTAGAGAGAGAGAGAGAGAGAGAGAGAGAGAGAGAGGGAGAGAGAGAGAGAGAGAGACTGAAACAGATGCAGGAAGAGAGAGGAGGAGAGACTGGGAGCAGGAGGAGAGAAGGAGCTTTGGCATCTGGAGGGCTGGGCCCAAGTGGCTAGGGGTCTTTCGCCTGCTTCCTCCCAGCCCAGACCCCTCTGTGATACCCTGACTTCATGGGCAGGAGGTAACGGCTTTGTGCTGAAAACAATGTGGACACACAGAGGGTGGTCCATAAATGTTCGGTGGATGAACAGAGGGATGGACAGATGGTGGATGGATGGATGGACAGACAGACAAATGGACAGGGCAGAGGGAGGGAGGAAGACATGATACCCAGGTCAGTGCAGTGTGAACATCGTCTCCCACCTTCCAGCAGGTGATTGGATGGGAGTCAGTGGAGGAACTTATACAGCTGCCCTGGGACCTCACCCACTTCTCTCAAGTCTCAGAAGATGAATAGCGTGAAGTGGAGGCTACAGGAAGGGGGTTGGGCAGGGTGCCGTGAGTGCAGAGGCGGCCTGGCCCCGGCGGGTACCAGATGCTGCTACCTGCCTCTGCCTCTGAGTCAGCGTTGCCTTGGCAACTCGGGCCCTGCCGGATGCTCCTCCGGGCACATCCCCCATTACTGCAGCCACCTTCACTGCCGCCTCCTCACAGGGGGCAGGGGCAGAGGGGGCAGCTATTTTTATCCAGACTGTGGGCAGAGCTCAAGGACCCTGATGCCCACCTTCTCCCATTTCCGTCAGCTTGTCTCCTGAGCCACCCTATCCCTGCAGAGCTTGCAGCCAAACCTGGGGTGAGGAGGTTGAGTGAGGGGCCCAGTGGGGTTGGAGAGCCAGTTGTCCGAGGATCTCTGGGCTCTGTTTGGGAGGGGGGCTGGAGAGTGTCTCGTGAGGTTGGCCCTGGTGAGGGACATCATGGGCAAAGGTTGGGTGGCAGGATGGCAGCAGTGGTCAGAGAGCTGAGGAGTAACTGGGAGATGAGCTGAATCAGTGTGCCACAGAGGGTGTGAGGAGGCCAGGGTGGCACTCACAGAAAGAAGAAGATGGGTCCCTATGACCCTGGGCAGCTCCTATGCCCCCTGAACCTCCCCTTCATCCCCTGGAACATGGCACTGGTGGGGAAATGGAGGCAGGGAAGGTAGTCATGGGATCTACTTGGGCTAGCAAGGACTCCAACTACCCCCAACTGCAACTGCTGACAAAATAGATAATCTTGTGATCTCCCACACCCTGACCTTCTCCCATCTCCCCTTTCCTCACCCCCACTCCAGGCCTCTTCCATGATTCTCTTCCAATACATTTTGCATTCCTACCTCAGGGCCTTTGCATATGCCAATCCAGCTTTCAGGAACATCCTTCCCTGGTGCACCCTCAGGGTATTCCCTTTGTCTGCAGGTGTCAAGGTCTCTGTACTCTCCACTCCCCTTCTGAGAGGTCTTCATAGCTCTTGTCACTGCCTGATATTATATTACTTTTCTTTTTTCAGTTATTGCCACCTTAAGAATGTGGGTCCTGCTCAGCCTCAGTTTAACACAGCTCAATAATGGCAGTAGCCAGTGTGCCAAGAGATGGGGGAGCCAGGCAGGGAAATATGGGTGTCTGGATCCTCTCCACATGACTCAGAGCTGCATGGGCAGGGTGGGGACTTGGGAGTGACCTACAGCTACCTGGGCAGGGTTGACCTTCAGTTCAGGCCACAAAGTCCTGTCAGAGGTCAGTGAGTAGTGGGTGAGCCAGGCCAGGGCCAGGAGCCACCACCAGAGATCCCTCCCCGTTGTCCTCCTGGACTGTTGGGGCCTCCAGCTCCCAAGATAGCCTGTGAGTCCCCTAATAACTCACATACTGAACATCCCCAGGGCCACTGTGTCCCCGCTGGCCCCAACTGTGCTGCCCTAGGGGATAGTCACTCCGCTTTCTTTGTGCAGATTTATAGGGTCATCTTCTCTTCATGCCAGAGACAGAAGATTGGTTCCAGTCCCCAGCCAAGACCTGTGGATCTTAGTGAAAAATGGGGCTTGATTTAAAAACAATCATGTGTCTCTTCCTATTTCCCTGTTGTCTCCTGTCTTCTCCAGCTGGTTTCTCTTCCCACCTTGTTTCTCTCCGTTCTCTAGCTGTCCCAGTCCTGCTCCACCAGACTTTCCCTCCCTCCCTCAGGCTATCTCTTCCTCCATCTCAGCCTTTCTCCCTTTGTTTATCTCGCAGGCACTCTAATTCCCTTTCCCCTCCCATTATTTCTCCCCTCCAGCCCCCCTATTAGGAGGCCCTGATGAATCCGGCCTTGCGCAGAACCTGGGGACAGGCCCCTTAGCCTCGATCTACCCATTCATCAAATGGGCTGATCCTAGGCCATGAAGTCCTGGGAGGAGGGGAGTTAGGCAGTGTCAATTTCCTCTCCCCTGCTCCAGTCTGCACTCCGGGGCCAGGCCGGGAAGGGGTTAACCGCGTGCCGTCCCCTTCCCCCCAGCCCTGCATTTAATTAGCGGCCCCGCGGGCAGACTAGCCTAGCTGGGAGGAGGGGAGGAGTTGGGAGGGGGGTAGGAGTTGGTGGTGGTGGGGAGGCGGGGGAGAAGTGGAGGGGAGGAGCAGAAATGAAGGGAGAAGGACGAGTAGGGGCCGGAGGTAAAGAGAGGGGCGGGGAGCCAGCCGGGGGATTCGAATCCCGCCTGGCTAGTGTCCCCAACTCGTACCTCCGGGCTCTCGGTTCCCTTCCCCGACACTGGGGATGGGAATCCCCTCCCAACCCCCTCCCGAAGGCCGAGCCCAGCGCCCGCAGTGAAGGTCAGCTCTCTCCCCAGAGTCCGGTAGAAGAAACTGAGGCCCATGTAGAGGTGGCGACTAACTAGGACATTTATTTAGGAGTTTTGTCTGCGTGCTGGAGAGAAAAAAGAGAACACCAGTTAGTCCCAGACAGGCCACCCCAGGGGCGGTCTCTGCCCGTAGGAGGGGGCGACGGTGTGGGTCGGGGAAGCCGGGGAGGCTGGGTCCGAGGGGCCGTGACCTGGAGCCCAGAGGCCTTGGGGTGTTCTAGGTAGGCCATGCCCCTTCCTATGCCTCAGTTTCCCCATCTTTGCGTAGCGTCAAGGAAACTGGAAGGCGGACCCTCCCAACCACCACACCCACGGTCTCCGGCGCGACGTGGGGCGCGGGCCGGGAGGCCGAAGCATCAGCCTCCACGCCGCTCCGCCTCGCCTTGACGTCGGTGTTGACGCCACCGGCCCCCCTAGCCACAGAGTCAGGCCGCTGCGCAGGGTTAACTCTTGCGCTGCCGCCGGCCCACTGAGACCCCCAATAACATTTCTCCTCTCCACCCCCGTCACAGAAGAGGCCAGGCTGCGGGGACCGACGTAGGACATGTCCTGGGCAGACCCAGCCGCCAGGAAAGGCGGGAGGCCCCGATCAGTCGCCAAGCTTTTACCAGAGCCTGGAATGCGCCTCCCTCCCCAATCCAAGTCCCTGTTTACTGCGACACCCCTCCCTCCGGCCCGACCCTGACCCCTCCAGGGCTGGGCGTGTCCTTGTCCGGATCGGTCTCCCCGCCCCGGGCCGGAGACCCGGGGCGAGGTCCTCTCAACCAGCAATTTACTGCTTCAAGGTCGACTTTCTTACTCCTATTTTTAAGATGAGAACCGTCGAAGCCCAGAGAATTTAGGGGTCACCCAGAGCGGGGCTGTGCAGCCCTGGCCGAGCCCCAAGTCTTGCGGCTCCCTGGCCCCCACCCCTGTTGGGGGGGGCGATTCTTACGGCGGAGGCGGGGACCTTGCAGGCCCTCCCCTGCCCCAGGGGAAGTGAGAATGGGGGGGCCCTCCCCCGCATCCTCACCACTTCCTCCCGAGGAGAGGCGGCGGCGGGGGCAGGGGTAAGGGTGGGAGGCGACAGGCAGGAGAGTACCTAGGAGCGGCCTCAGGTTCAGAGTGGGTCTCCCTGCCCCCACGCCCGAGAGGGGCAGGACTGGCATTTATATGTGTCGCGTACCGGGGCCCCTCAGATTTGCTCCTTCCTTGGGGCCTCTTCCAAACAGGCTCGGACTCCTCTTGTTTCTCCCCATCCGGTCTGCCTCCTCCTTGCTCCCTCCGCAGCCTGCCTCACCCCTATTCCTTCTGCTCCCCTACACGGGCCTAGACCCCGTAGGGCTGCCGACCGGGTGCTGGCCCACAAAGCTCCCCGAAGGCCAGAAGTCCAGCCCCATCTCCTGTCTGCACCAACCCACCTCCCTTTACCCCGCCCCACCCGAGTCTGCCTGTAGAGATTCACCTGGATTCCAGCCTGCCCTCCAGAGATTGGAGCCATGCTTTGTTCAGAGCCTTAGTTTGTCCACGCGAAAAATGAAGACGAGTATTCTTTCCTCCCATGCTGCTGCGAGGCTTTTAAGGAACAGTGTTGAGGGTGGGGTTCCCATCTTGACATTGTGGAAGCATCTGCTCATTACTTCACTAACTCATCCATTCCAGCATCCATTTATTCGTTTAGTTATTTAATGTATCCATTGATTTACACATCCCCCATTCCCCAATCCCAGGCAGCCTGGGAAGGACGTCAGGGGCCCACAGTACCGTGGATGGGGACAATCCCAAAGTCTTGAGGCAGAAGTAAGAGCTTTCACGTAGCCAACCTGAAGCCTCCCCAGAGAGGCCCCTGGGGTCCCATCTCCATGAGGAAGCTGTCTGCCACCCCTGCCTCCATCTGTTCCCCAAAATGGGCCAGTATCTCCCCGAGCCTTGGGGATCTGGGCTGATGAAGGCAAACCCCACACATAGTAGGTACTACATAGTAGGTACTCATCACCAAGGCTGTGCACATTACTGAGCTCCTACTGTGTGCTGGGGCCCTCGGAGACGGGAAAGTGGTATGGGTTCCCGTGGCCCCTCCTGCCACCTGTGTGCACATGCCCCATTCTTCTTGGCTTGGCTGGGGGCCTTTAATGCTTTGTGGATACTGGAACATTCACCGTCCAGGACTGGCCCAGAGTGTCCCTGAGGAGGGAATGCCTGGGTTTTGCTCTTATTTCATCGTTTTTTGGTTTCCTTCTATAAAACTGGTTTTCCATTCCTGGTGGTGACTGGAAGCTTCCCTTTTGAAATATATTTACTGAAGTAAAAACAGAAAAGGGGTCGACTGAAAGGAAAAATTGTGACATTGACCTAAAGTGGGTTTCTATATTCTGGTGGTTACTTCCCATAAGTCATGTCAGTTCAGAGGTGATGAGAGATGGCCCAAAACCCTCACCCAGCTCACAGGCCTGGGCACACAGCAGGTGCTCAATAGAGGGTGGGTGGAATGGATGAATGATGGGACTGGAGGTTGGCCCAAAGTAAAGGAAAAACAAATCAACTTCTTAAGTTGGTCTAGTGAAATCGAATGACCCACCGTCTGACCCCCAAATCTTCTGTATCCAACGTCGGCCTATAAAAAGGGCCTACCCTGGGCCTGGGTATACAGCAAGTGTACATTAAATGTACCCTGGATGAATGCAGGGGCCCTGCTTGTCTTGGGGGGAGGGAGGCAGGGTGGTAGGCAAAGTTGTTTTCTCCTTGCGCGATCGCCCTCCACGGCTCACTCGGGACGATTGGTCCCAGCGTCTCTCTTGGACCTGTGGGACATCGTAACTTCCGGGAGCATCAACAGGGCCACGGATCATAAAGCAGACTCTGCCAGGTGTTAATCTGGTGCTGAAGGTATCTGTTTCCTGGTCTGTAAAGTGGTTTCGTGAGACTAGACAGACCCGATGCCAGCCCAGAGGGCAGAGGCTGGGTTCCCTCCCAGCGCTGGACAAACACCTGCACCGGACAGGGGAGGTGACTGGGGTTCCTGCTCCAGGCAAGGGCGGAAGCTGGGCAGAAGGTGAGGGGAGGGGCCGCCGCCTGCGCCAGTAACCTGATCCTCAGGAATGCGCCGGGGCCAGACGCGCCCCCAACCCGCGGCCAGCGCCCTTCCCCCGGCCGCCCCAGGGGGTCCTGCCGGCGGGCGGGCTGCCCCAGCAAGCCCCACCTCCACCAGCCCATGGGTCCTAAGCACCCTGGGACTGTCCCTACAAGCCCTACCCAGCCCCTCCAGTGTCCTGAGCGCCAGCGGACCATTCCTGGCCAGGCCCTCTGCCCCAGGACCACGCTGCTTTCACGCCTTTCTGCTTCCTGCTTAGCTCTTTTTCTTTGGGCCTTTACATTTTATCAAGTAGATTTTAGTCTCTAGGTCTTCAAATAAAGGCTAAACATTAAACCAAATTGCAGGCTGCTTTACACAAGAAAGCAAATCTTTTCATGCTGGGGAGAAGCCAGAACCGCGGAGATTTGAACACTGGCGCCGGGCATCAGGCTCAGCCTCCATTTGGAAGGCAGGGGTGGGAATGGGACTGAGTTCTCTTCAGGCCTAGGCTGTATGACCCAGGGCAGGTGGCACACCCTCTCTGGGAAGTGGGATGTCCCAAGAGTTGGGGAACTGCAGGGAGAATAAAGGCAAAAATGACTGCTGACCTAGCCCTAATTACCATCTCCTCCCTCAATCCCATCTGCCACTTCCACTGCCATTAAGACAAACACCACCTAGGTTTCCACGGAGATACCTCCACTGCTACCCTTGCCTTCCTTCTCTCCGCCTGGCTCAGTGAATCCAGTCCCACTTGCCTCTCTACCCTCCATCAATGTAGCCAGCTGGTTTTTGACCCTGGGCCTTTGCACTTGCTGTTTTCACTGGGACCCTGTGCCCTTCTATTATCTCATGATTTACTCCAGCTCCTCCTTTATTCAGCATCACCTCCTCGGGTGCCCCTCCCAGATTACCCAACTCTAAAACACTTCCCCCCTTAATTCTCCATGAAGGAGGTACCTTTCATTCTCCTTGAAGCTGTGCTTGTCAGGTTCTTCCTTCACCCTGTGTACTTAGAGGGTGTGGGTGTTTGTGTCATTCATGTGTGTCCCTACCACTAGGCCCACAGTAGGTGCTCAATCAACGTATGTGGAATGAATGAATGCATGGGAATTATTCCTAGTTCATTGCATGGGGCTGGTTGATGAATTTTGGGCCCCCCTTGACCAGCTTGAGGAGTCCCCAGTCTGGGAGGACTGAGCTGGACACAGCTGCCTCTCAGTTCTGCAGGGTCAGGGCTGGTCCAAATGGAGGAGCAGGACTGGGATGTCCCAGAGGGAGGAAGGAGAGGATGAGGAAGGGCATTCATTGGGTCACAGGGAACAGCAAGTACACAGCAGAGTAGTCTGAGAGGGGTAGGCTTTGAAGAGTAAGGATGGCAGAGGCTGCCAGGACAGCACTCCACACTTAGAGGCCAAGATAGGTCCTCCTCACCCAGCCCCAAGGATTCTCCTTCCCCTGCCTGGGGCAGAGAGAACCAGACAGATAGTGGACAGAGCTCAGCCAGAGGGGGTCTGGGGGAGTCCCTGGAGGCATGGTTAAGGAGGGCTTCCTGGAGGAGGGAACACTGGAGGTGGGTTTGGAAGGACGAACAGGAGTTTGTCAGGAGGCTAAGGAAGGGCACTCCAGGCTGAGGGAGCTCCAAACCAAAGAACTGCAGTTAAGTCTGGCCAAAAATTAATAAAGCAACACAATTATAGAAAACATTACTGAGCCCTTACTATTTATTCAAATTGTCCATAAACAGACTCAGAGAGGTAACAAGCCTTGGCTTTCCTGTGCTTCCATTTCCCAAAGTCTGTCTGCTGGTCAACCTCTCAGCTCAGGCTGGCCCTGCCCACAGCTTACCAGACCATTCACCTACCTATTAATGATAAGGTTCAAGGTTAGGGTGGAGTCTCCCTAGTCCACCCACTCACCTTCCTGCCTTGGAGAGAACCATGGCCCCATCTATTCCAATTGAGCCTCAATGCCCAGGCCCAGAAGGGGTCCCAGAGCAGGGCTGGCTACAGGTTGGGGGTTACATCCCCTGCCATCAGGCAGGGACCCAAGAAGACAGGTCTGGATGGCACAGAGACCCACATGTTTATAAACACACAGATACATACATACGCACATGTAGATAGATACTTACACATACACAGGTACACAAATCCACACCAGCACAGACACCCACCCTATGTGTGAACACACTTGGGTACACTGACCCACACATGAACAGACACACTTGGGCACAGACATTTATGTACATAGACACACATGCATACCCTTCACCCTCTGCCTGCCAGGCGAGGCCTCTTGTTCATGGTGACACCCTCCCTCATGGCCTTCTTGCTCCACAGCCCAGTTAGGGGGCAACACCAGGTGAGGCCCAAGATGGGTAAGATCCCAGCTCTCCAGGGACTTATGGTCCATCCTATCATTCTGGATGGTTCTAAGGATATAACGGAAACAAGGTGAGTGGGAGGGGCCGCAGGACACAAGTTAGCACTGGGGGAAGGGAGCACCAGGCTGAAAGCATAGCATCTGTCAGGGCCCTGAGGCAGCAATGAGTTGGGAAGACAAAACTAAAAAGAGGATGAGGGTAAAAGGTTAGAGGAGGAGCACCAGAAGAAGGCGGTCACCAACTGGCTGAGGACTGAGCTCCATCTTGAATGTGGTGTGAGCCACGGAGGGATTGTGTGCAAGGGCGGTAGGTCAGGTTTAGATGTTCCAAGGATCTCTTGGGAGTGTAGGGAAGGACTCCTCCCACTTCCCTCATAGCTCATCCCCAGCCAGCCTTTATGGAGGCCAATTAAGCCTGACCTAATAGTAATAAACAGGTAATAATTACCAGCTGGGATTCCTGCCTTAATAGCCCGGTCCAGAAGTCACCGGGGGATCCATGGCAGGGCCTAGGAGATACAGAGTTAAAACGTAAGCGGCCGCCCAGCCCAGGGGAATGGACAGGTCCATGCTCCTGGCCCCGGGCACAGGTCACTCCACCTCGCAGAGCCTCAATTTCCCGTCAGTAAAGTCAGGAAGTTGGACTCTGCGCTTTAGACCCCACCCAGTGAAAAGTATCAGGCCAAAGCGCTTCTAGCAACTTCTGGCAGCCCTACTGTTCCCTCCCCTGGCCTTTCTGGGGCAAACACACCACCGGGGATTGGGATGCTGGTGGGGGTGAGGTGGAGAAAAACCTAGCCCACACCCCCGGCGAGCAACCGGGCACAGCTCCCTCAAGCCTCTCAGTCGACCCTAGCCTGCACAAAGCCTAGTGAGACGCGCGCTAAGGGAGACACAAGCTTAGTGGAGTGGGAGGCGCCAGGGAGTTATTTATCCATCCGGGGCCCCATCCCCCTCTGGTCCCCGGAGGACGGCACCGCCCCCGCCCCTGCCCGGCCGGGGCCCCACGCGCGGACGCTGGGCGGAGCCTCGGGGCAGGCGGGCGCCTGGTGGCCGGGCCCATCACGCCACCCGGGACGTGCTTGGCGGCGGGAGGCGGCTCTGGGGGCATTGGTCGTACATAGCGCTCTTGGGGCGGAGTGACCGGCCCCGGCGCGCGGCACGCCCCCATGACGTCAACCCACAAGGCAGCGCGCTGTTGTGCCGTTTACTGCGCGTCACCGGGACAACGGCAGTCGGTGGGGGTTGAAGGGGGCGTCAGTGACTTGGCCCCGCCCCACCATGCAAATGACCGACGTCATCCGTGCCCAATGGCGAGCGGGGGCAGTGAGCTCATCGCGCCCGGCCGAGGCTATAAGGGGGCGCGAGGGTTACGCGGCGCAGGAGCCGCCGCCAGCGGAGGGCCGGGCGCAGCGGCCGCGGCCGGGGCGGGCGCAGGGCCGAGCGGACGGGGGGGCGCGGGCCCCCCGGGTGGCCGCGGCCACTCCCCCCCCCCGAGCCGGCGCGGCGGGGGAGGCGGAGGATGGAAACACCCTTCTACGGCGATGAGGCGCTGAGCGGCCTGGGCGGCGGCGGCGGCAGTAGCAGTGGCGGCGGTGGCAGCTTCGCGTCCCCGGGTCGCCTGTTTCCCGGGGCGCCCCCGACGGCGGCGGCCGGCAGCATGATGAAGAAGGACGCGCTGACGCTGAGCCTGAGTGAGCAGGTGGCAGCGGCACTCAAGCCGACGGCTGCGCCGCCCCCGGCCCCCTTGCGCACCGACGGCGCCCCGGGCGCGGCGCCCCCCGACGGCCTGCTTGCCTCGCCGGACCTGGGGCTGCTCAAGCTCGCCTCGCCTGAGCTCGAGCGCCTCATCATCCAGTCCAACGGGCTGGTCACTACCACGCCGACGAGCACGCAGTTCCTTTACCCCAAGGTGGCGGCCAGTGAGGAGCAGGAGTTCGCCGAGGGCTTCGTCAAGGCCCTGGAGGACTTGCACAAGCAAAACCAGCTGGGCGCGGGCGCGGCCTCCGGTGCCGCCGCCGCCGGGGGACCCTCGGGCACTGCTGCGGGCGCTGCACCTCCCAGCGAGCTGGCCCCAGCGGCGGCCACGCCCGAGGCTCCCGTCTACGCGAACCTGAGCAGCTACGCGGGCGGTACCGGAGGTGCGGGGGGCGCTGCGACTGTCGCTTTCGCCGCGGAACCTGTGCCCTTCCCGCCGCCCCCAGGCGCGCTGGGGCCGCCACGCCTGGCCGCGCTCAAGGATGAGCCGCAGACGGTGCCCGACGTGCCAAGCTTCGGCGAGAGCCCGCCGCTGTCGCCTATCGACATGGACACGCAGGAGCGCATTAAGGCGGAGCGCAAGCGGCTGCGCAACCGCATCGCTGCCTCCAAGTGCCGCAAGCGCAAGCTGGAGCGCATCTCGCGCCTCGAGGAAAAAGTGAAGACGCTCAAGAGCCAGAACACGGAGCTGGCGTCCACGGCGAGCCTGCTGCGCGAGCAGGTGGCGCAGCTCAAGCAGAAGGTCCTCAGCCACGTCAACAGCGGCTGCCAGCTGCTGCCCCAGCACCAGGTGCCCGCGTACTGAGCCCGCGCGCGGGGCGCATGCGCGGCCCCCTCCCTGAGAGGCGGGCTTGCGGTGGGGGGGCCTGGGCGCCTAGGACTCAGAGAGGGCGCGGCCCCGGGGCCCCCCCCCCGGAGGGTGCCAGGACTCGGAGAGGGCGCCTCAGACTCGACAAGCTGGACCCCCTGCTCCCGGGGGTGAGCGCATGACCCCCCGTCCCCCGCCCTCGCGCTCCCTCTGTCTCCGGCGCGCGGCCACCCCGTGTTGCACAAATCCGCGCGTCCTGGCCGCCCCTTTGTACACACCACCGTGGAAGGGGGCTCCGAGGGGGCGCAGCCTCAAGCCCTGCGTTTCCTTTTCTTTTACTTTTTTTTTTTTTTTGGACTTTGGAAGAGAGAACAGAGTGTTCGATTCTGCCCTATTTATGTTTCTACTTGGGAACAAACGTTGGTTGTGTGTGTGTGTGTGTTTTCTTGTGTTGGTTTTTTAAAGAAATGGGAAGAAGAAAAAAAAAAACTCCCTCCTCCCCTTTCCTCGCTCTTGCTACCCCCTCCTCCCGCCCTTTTTCTTCTGTTTTGTTTTTTGTTTTGTTTTGCTACGAGTCCACATTCCTGTTTGTAATCCTTGGTTCGCCCGGTGTTCTGTTTTCAGTAAAGTCTCGTTACGCCAGCTCGGCTCTCCGCCTCCTTCTTCCCCCGCCAGGGCCTGACGGGCCGGGCGGGGCCTGGCCGGGTTTCCTTCCCCGTTTGCCTCCGCCCCTGGTCAGAGGAGGGAACCGGCGTCCTGGAAAGGTCTGCACATCTGGCGCGCAGCGAGCGCCATCTAGGCGCGCCTGGGCGCGGGGCCGACTCTTCCGTGTTGGGTGGGGGACATTGGGGTTTCCAGCCAGCGTTTGGAACCAGTCTGCGTTTGTCGCCTTTGCGGAGGGGGGACTGCAGGAGGGAAAGGGGACAGCTCCAGCCCAAGGCACGACGGAAAAGGCAGAAATCTAAACTTTCTGGGCTTCTGTTTGCCTGTCTGTAAAAGGGGCAGAACAATCAGAAATTTGTCCCCAAAAGTTGTGAGGATTAAGAGAGTTTGTTTACTGAGCAGTGCTTGGTTTACAGGTGGTCCTCAAGGTAAGCTTTTATTATTGTTCTTGTGATGGGGAGCCTGAGTCTCAGGACCAGAAGGAAGATTGACACAGGTAGGATCTAACCCAGCCAGTCAGGATTCCAGGACTAGAGGTGTAGTTAGGTTCTGTGGGACCTCCCTCTTAGGGCACTGACTTGAAATCCAGGATTTTTCAAGTACTCCCTGAAACTCTGCTCCGCAACATCCTATTCTCTCATTTTGAAAACACTAAGTTCAGAGAGGTTGAGTGACTGGCTTGAGGTCAGACAGCTTTTCTAGGAGACTCTGCAGGGATACTGAGACCTTGGGTTTCTCACCTCTAGAGCCTTGACTGCCAGGCTACCCTTTTCCCCTGCCTGCTCTGGCCTTTGCTGTTGTGGAGGCAAAAAACCCTGGATCTTAGGCTTCTACCTCTCTTGGGGCCCAGGGGGACATAAACATTGGTGGCCAAGGATGCAGGGCAAGTGAATTTTGAACACTGATCTTGTACCCAACCCTGCTAGGGAAGGTGGGCAAATTGTGCCTGTTTTACAGATGAAACAGGTGCAGAGAAGGAACACAGTCCCACCGCCATCAAGAGAGTAGGGCCCCACCAACCCACATGTTCCCTCTTCCTCTGGGTCACGCTGACTGCCAACTTTTCTTCAAGGCTTCAAGAGCTGCCTTAGGGTTTGGTTTTTAACCCTGTGACCTCTTGTACCACCTTCAGGCAGATGTGTCAGGAAAGGGGCCTGGAGTGAGAAGGGGGCTGATGGGGGTGTCTTGACATGGAGGAGACCATGTTTTCTGGGGGGCAGAGCTCTTCAGGAGACTGAATCCCAGCTTGGGTGCCAGTTGGCTACCATAACCTCAGCCAAGTCCCCTCCTCACTGTGGTTTTTACCTCCTGTGCTGTGAAAAGGATGTGTTTCATGTGTCCAGATAACATGTCCCAGGTCAGAAGTTGGAAGGACTCGGTATGAACAACAATGAAACAGTACTCAGGGGTGCTCTCTACAGCCCCCAATCTATAGAGAGGGGGAGGCCCAAGGAGTTTTCGAGATCTACTGGGATACCCCCAAAATGTTTTTACCCACAGCATTTCTGACACCAAACGTGTGGGTGTTTTTTTCCCCCACATCAAC
Organism: Camelus ferus; assembly: GCF_009834535.1. Classification (NCBI taxonomy): domain Eukaryota; kingdom Metazoa; phylum Chordata; class Mammalia; order Artiodactyla; family Camelidae; genus Camelus; species Camelus ferus. Next base: position 16,243,377 of record NC_045717.1, read on the forward strand.
CAGTTCTTCCAACTCCAGACACCAACTGGATATCCTACAATTCAATTCTGACACGATCTACCTGGAGTTAGCACAGACAACACAGGTGAAGGGTTCAGTCCCTCAAGTCCACCCCCCCTGCAGACGCAGGTCACGTGTCCCAGATTGCCACCTGTACTTCTGTAAACTTGATGGTTTCCACAACTCCCTCCTCAAGTTCAGTAATTTGCTAGAACATCTCCCAGAGCCCAGGAAAGCACTGTACTACTATTTCCAGTTTCTTATAAAGAATATAACTCAGGAACAGCCAGGTGGAAGAGATGCATAGACAATGTATCAGGGAGGTGCGGGGAGCTTCCATGCCCTCTCTGCACACATCACCCTCCCAGCATCCCTGTGTGTTCACCAATGCTTAGGCAGGATCGATTAAGTTACTGGCCTTTGGTGATTAACTCAATATCTATCCTGTACCCTCACAGGAGGTGGGGCTGAAAGTTAGAATCTTTTTTTTTGGTGACCAGTCCTGGTTCTGAAGCTATCTAAGGGCCCCAGCCCTCTATTAGCATACAAAAGACACTTACCATTCCAGAGATTACTAAAGTTTTAGGAGCTCTGTGGCAAGAACCAGGGACAAAGACTAAATATATCTTATATATTAAGATGGGAACCGTCCTAGTCACCGCTGAAACAAAGGACAGAAGTTCTGTCCAACAGCCATGTCCCTGGTTTTGCCCAAAGCCACAAGCACAGGGTGGAGAAGACTTAGGGAATCTTTGCAGAGGGAGGCTGGACATCCCTGTTGGCCTCTTGCTTCAGTGGCTCCCCAGGGAGGCCAGGCAGAGGCCTCTGGGCCAGGCTGTGTGGCTTTGGCAGGACCCTGCTGAGCTGAGGCCAAAGTGTGTGTCAGCCCTGGCCCGGCCAGCAGTGATTCACCCCAGGCCTTGGCCCAGGCCCAGGATGTGACTGGGGACCGTGGCCTCACTTCCCCTTCCAGGACTGTGACTCAAGGTCAGTGCCCACTTTTGCCGGGCTGTTGGGGGATTGCAGGGGGCCTTGGGTCGGGTGCTACCCTAAGGAGCCCCTATCCTCAGAGCTGGACACAAACACCTGCCTGGCCTTTTAGGACATAAGTCAGAGCACAAGATCCTGGGCCTCCTTTGCTTTAAACCCTCTCATAGCTTCCTGGCTCCCTCTCAACAAAATCTAAACTCCTGTATTCCTCTCTGAAGCTCCTATACAGTCCTCCTTCTCTGCCCTCTTCTCCCTTGCCTCCAATGGCATTAGCCTCCTTCAGGTTCCCTAAACATGCCCAGCTAGTTTTCACTCAAGGCCTTTGCATATGCTCTGCCCACCACTTGGGACTCCCTTCCCACAGCTCTCCCAACTCTTTCTCTCCCTGTGGGGCTCAGCCTATCCCACCCCCTCTTTGGTTCCTTCCTAGAAGTTTCACATCCCTAAATTATTTGAGTTGTTTGTGTCCTCAGGCCCAGATCAGGTCCCAGCAAATGCCCAAGGGATGGGAAATGGAGGCCACCTCCAGGCACATGGAGGGGAAGATTTTGGGGTCCCCTATGTGCTCAGAGCCCTAACTTTCTGCTCAGGATGGGCAGGCCATATGTAGTAACGACCATACTCCTTAGCCCTGACCTGGCTCCTGCTCCTCCCCCTCCCCACTGAGTCTACCTTCTAGAACCTCCCCTCCCCCCAGGAGCTGGTAGGGATTGGCTGGAACCTGGCTGTGAGTCACAAAGCCACTGTGGCACCAGGGCCCCAAGGCTGGCCATTCGGGCTGGTGGGTTCAGCTTCAAGGGCAGGTGAGTGAGGCTGGTGGTGAGTTTGGTGGGGGTGGGTACATGGCAATCTGGTCATTCTCCCCTGGAGCTGAGTACCCTTGGAGTCCTCCCAGGCCCTGCAGGTGGCTCTGAGAGGTGGGTCAGCTCCGCAGCCCCTCAGAGCAGAGGTGCTAGGGGCTCCAAAAGGCCTGATGGTGGGTTTGTCTGCCTTGGGGGCCCAGCCTGGAGAGCCTATCACATCTTCTTGGGAGCGTGGGAAAGTGGGCTTAGTTCAAGTTAAGACGTCGGGAAACTGAGGCTCAGAGGGATTTACTCAAAATCGCCTTACTGGCTACTTGGCTTATGTGTCAAGGGCTCCTATTCCTTCATCCCATCTCTTGCAATCTGGTTTCTCTTTTCCTGGCTTTCATATAACCCTTTTGGCTTTTATGTAATATTTGTTCCTATGAATTGTACGGTTTTGGATATTACTATGAATGGTATTTTCTTCTCGTTTTCATTTCCAGATGGGTTTGTCTCAATACAGAAGAGCTGTTGGTTTTTGTATGTAGCCATGTGCCTTAGCAAAGATAGGATACATGATAGATAGATAGATAGATAGATAGATAGATAGATAGATAGACAGACAGACAGATTGATAGACAGACAGACAGACATATTTTTAAACTAGAATCTCTTGGGTCTTCTAGGGTGGCAATTCTTGCTAAGCGCTCCTCCTTTTCAAACATTTACACTGGTCACTCAAGTCTTTGTCACCTTGATTTTGCTGTGACCACCAAAAATGATGAAGTGGGTAACATCTTGCTCCTTCCTTTAATAGAAATGACTTCAGTATTTCATCATTTAAAATGACATTTGCTGTGGTTTTGTGATTAGGCTTACCATTTTTAGGCACTATCCTATCTATGTATTAAAAATGTTTATTAGAAATAGCTATTGGATTTGATAAAATGCTTTGGGTGTCCTTTTTGAAAAATCATGTGACTATCTTTTTTTCCCCCTTAATGGAGGTTCTGGGGACTGAACCCAGGACCTTGTGCATGCCAAGCATGCACTCTACCACTTGAGCTATACCCTCCCCACTCCTTCTGTTTCCTTTTAAATGGCCTATAATTGGAATAACCAGTTTATCCTCTTTTATGTCCAGCTTCTTTCGCTCAAAACAATGTGAGATGTATTCATACTGTTGACCTCGTGGGTCATTGATTTATAAATAAGTCAATATTTCTATTTATTTATATTAATACATTGATGAATATACAGCTGATTTATTCACTATTCTGTTGATGGGCAATTGGATCGTTTCTGGTTTGGGATGAATATAAACACTTGGACCTCTTGAGTCTATTCGTCAGGGTGGGATTGATGAGTAATCTTCAAGATTATCATTAGTTTCCCCAAGTGGTTGTAACATGTTCATCTCTTAAATTTTAGCCATTCTTGTGTATCTGGATACCATTTCTAATGGCTGGATAGCACACCACTGTATGAATGTTCTACTGATTATTCTACTGATTAATTTCAGACATCTCCTGTTAATAAGCATTTGGGTTGTTTCAGTTTTGACTCTTCTAAACAATGCAGCAATGAACATCCTTAAACACCGTTCTTTATGCACTTGTAATTGACCCCTTAGCAATCACCTTTTTGGTTATTTCCAGTTGTTTTGTTTTTAGGTACAAAATAACACTGGAATAAACGTCCTTGCACCTTCATCTTTGTAAACTTAAAGTCTTTTTTTTTTAACCCAAAGACATGCATGTAGAGTAGATGCACTGACAGTTGTAGCAGAAGTGTTCATTTTTGACGATGGCTTTACCCCACCCTATGGCCTGACTGGTATTTCTCTAGTTTTACCTCTGAATGCATAAGTTTTGCAAAAAAAAAAATAAAGATTCTTGTTTTGTTAGAGAATTTAGGTTTTTTAGCTTTTAACATCTCTTCTCACATTGTTCTTGGGGACAGAGCCAGCCCAGGGCAGTGTTGCTGCACATTGCGTGGGATGAAGGGCTGAAAGCTGCTTCCTCTTGCAAGCTGGCTTCTGAGATTGCACCTTCTCCTCCTGCTCCTCTTCCAACTCTATGACCCTCCAAGGTATGAAGTCTAGTTGGTCCAGCCGGAAGGGGGAAAACTTCTGCAAAATAAATGTGTTATGCTCCAGATTATATATCAGGGCTTCTTGACAGTGTCTGAACTCTCTCTGCACCAAGGTCCTTCTGAAAGCCAGTCATCCCCTCATCCATCTTTCTACCCATCCTTCCATCTGCCATTGATCTATCCATCATCTATCAGTTATCCACTATCCATTCACTGATTCACCCAGCTGTTCATCAATCCACCTCCTATTCATTTATCTCTTTACCAATTCCTTCATCTTTCTTCATTCACACACTCATTTATCTACTCAGATTTCATCCACCTGTCCACCCACTCACCTATCCTCCCTCCATCTATCCATTTATGCCTCCACGCACCCATCCATCCATTTATCTATCTACTCATCTATCCATCCATCCATTCCTCCATCCGTCTATCCATTTATCCATCCATGCACCCAACTACACATCCATCCCATTTATCTGTTTACCCACTCATCCATCCATTTATCCATCCATCTATGGGTCCATTTCCTTATTTACTGATCTGTTCATCAGTTCAGCCATCAACTTCCTTTACTCATCCATTTTTGATCCAACCCTTCATCCATCCTTCCAACGCATCCAACATTCATTCATCCACTGATTTATCCACTCAGTATCTAGTCCTGCCCATCTATCCATCCAACTTTCAATCTCTCACCCACTCATATATTAGTCAAGGTAGCCACCCAGCCACTATCCACCTGTTCACAGCCTGGAGCCAGGTCTTGTGACTGAGATGGGGACAGAGAAATGACTCAGATTTGGTTCCTGCCTTCTAGGAATTCACAGTCAATGGGAAAGGCAAATAATAACACCACGCACACACACGCACACAATGTGCACATATACACACAAACAAGATATTTCCAAAACAGTGTGATCAATGCTGTACTCACAGTATGCTCCAGATACAGAGGAAGATTGAAAAGCTGGTAGGTGGTTGGCCATTCAGGCGAGAATGTGCACTGCATGCTAGTGTCGAAGTAGCTACAGGATGATGGGGAGATATAGGGACCAAAGGCCACCTGGGCATGTGGCCAGGAGAGAGAGGGCCTGCAAAAGAGAGGAGGAAGACTGCAAGGTGCCAGGAACAAGAAGAAATAGGTCCAAGAGTGAGCACATACCCCAGGCAGGAGACCTTGTGTCTGCTGGCCCTACTCCCTGACTGCCTCCCTGCCACCTTCCACAGGCAGAGCTGACCCGCCTAGGAACCAAGACAATGCAGCAAGCAACACAGCTACAGGTGCCACCCAGTGGGCAGAGCTCCCACCAGCCCATCCCTAATCTTCAAGACAAAGCGGGGACACCACGTCCACAGCCCCAGCACCAGCCACCTGCATCCAAGGAGACCCTCCTGCAACAGCCTGACAAGGACAAGACGGTGGCTCGCCATATCCCACACCTCCGGGCTGTGGTCGAGAGCCAGGCCTTCAAGAATGTCCTGGTGGACGAGATGGACATGATGCTTTCCCGCGCAGCCACCCTCATCCAGGCCAACTGGAGGGGCTACCGGCTCCGGCAGAAGCTGATCTCTCAGATGATGGCGGCCAAGGCCATCCAGGAGGCCTGGCGACGCTTCAACACCAGGCGCCTCCTCCGATCTGGCAAGACGGTGGAGAAAAGAGTGAAAATGGAGGAGAGGGACATTCCTTACCACCCACCCCAGCAGGTGCGGTTCCAGCATCCAGAAGAGGGCAAATCCCTTCTGGCCCCACCCATCATGCTGAGCAAGGAGACTCAGTTCCCATCCTCTGACAGCCTGGCCACTTACACCGAACAGCTGGCCCTGCTACAGTCCCAGGGCATGTCACAGCCTGGTGTGCAGGCTACATGTGCCGTTGGAGGCCCCAGTGTCACCTTCCTGCCACATCAAGCTGTCGCCATCAAACTTCCATGTCCAGTGAGTCTAGAGGCAAAGTGCCACCCATGCCTGCTGACAGGAACTGTCAGAAGTTCCTGCGTTGTCCATGTAGAAGGCGACACAACAAAGACCAAGCCAGTAACTGGCAGAGCCAACAAGGCAGGAGCCACAGGGCCACCACTGTCCGGAAGGTATGCCCAGGCAGTACATGGACAGCTCAAGACCCAGACTCAGGCCCACATGGAAGCAGAGGTCTTCAAAGCCCCACCCCAGACAGGCCCAACATCTGTGATAACCAAGACCCCACCCCAGCCAGTGCCCACCATAACAGTCACCAAGACCCCGCTTCAGATGTACCCAGCAGCCAGGATAACCAAGACCCCACTCCAGCCTTGCCCAGTGCCCATGGTAACAATAACCAAGACCCCACTCCAGGTACACCTGGCAGCTCCAGTGACCAAGACCCCAGCCCAGACATACCCGGCAGCCACAGTGACCAAGACCCCACTCCAGTCATGCCTGGCGGCCATGATGAACAAGATCCCACCCCAGCCATGCCCGGCACCAATGGTAACAATAACCAAGGCCCCACCCCAAGTGTACCCGGCAGCCCCAGTGACTAAGACTCCACCCCAGACGTACCCACCAGCCATGATGACCAAGACCCCACTCCAGTCGTGCCTGGCAGCCATGATGAACAAGATCCAATCCCAGCCGTGCCCAGCACCTGCAATAACAATAACCAAGACCCCACCCCAGCCATGCCCAGTAACCCCAATGACCAAGACCCCAGTCCAGATGCGGCCAACAGCCTCAGTGACTAACACTTCACCTCAGACACGCCCAGCAGCCATGATGACCAAGATCCCACCCCAGTTATGCCTGTTGGCCTCAATGATCAAGTCCCCACCCCAGACACGCCCCACAGCCACCATGACCAAGACCCCGCCCCAGACGTGCATGGTGCCGATGATGGCCAAGACCTCACCCCAGATGCGCCTGGCAGCTACGATGACCAAGACCCAATTGCAGACATGTCAGGCAGCCACAATGGCCAAGACCCCATCTCATCAGATGCTCCAAGGAGGCTCGGTGACCAAGGCTCCTCCCCAGACACGCCTGGCAGCCATGATAACTAAGACCCCGGCACAGTTACGCTCAGTAGCCACCATCCTCAGGACCCTATGCCTGCCCCCTCCAGCAGCAGCTGAAAATCCGAAACCTTCACTTTCAGCAGCGGCAGCAGCAGGAATTCCTGACACCTCATCCCACACCTGTCTAAGTGGGCCAAAGACCAAGGCTGTGGGGAACACCAGGCAGGCAGCAGGGGTGGTCAAAGTCTCGTCCCGCTCATATTTGACTGAGGGAAAGGTGAAATATTTCTCCCCGTCACATCTGGGGGCTGGGGCTCCCAAGGTTCCAGCCAAGCCTCCTTTGGAAGGTGAGAAAATCAAGGCCTTCTCCCAGAAACAAGTGAAAATGGAAACCGTGTTTGATACCAGTGTCGCCATGGAAATGCCTGGGGCTTTGTCCTGGGCAAAAGTGGCTGAGGACAGGAACAAGCAGGCCCACCTGAGGGCTGATATCATGAAGATCCAATCCCGGGTGTATGCGCCTGTAGAAACAGCTGTGGTGCCCCAGGCACAGCTGGACACGTGTCCCGACAGAGTTTCGCCTCCGGCACAGCCAGGCTCATGTTCAACCACCATCTCATCCCAGAGACATCTGCTCGCTGAGCTGACCAGGGCTCTGCCCCAGGCCCACTTGGGCACGTGTCTGTCCAAGCCCCTATCCCAGGCATATCTGTCTACCAAGCTGACCAAAGCCCCGTCCCAGGGGTATCCACCGTCACCTGCTGAGCTGACTGCAGCCCCAGCCCAGCCACATCTAGCCACGTGTCTGTCCAAGGTGCAGTCCCAGGCCCACCTGCCCACCAAGCTGACCAAAGCTCAGTCCCAGGCACAGCTGGTCACAGGAGCGATAAAGATCCAGTCCCAAGCCCATCTGCCCGCAGGGCTGACTAAGGCGCAGTCCCAGGCCCAGCTGGTCACAGAAACAGCCAAGTGCCTCCATGCAGCCCACCAGGCTGCCGAGCTCAGCAGCAAGACCCAGTCCCAGCCACTCCTGATTGGGTTCAAAGCTTCCACCCAGCCCTGCCAGCACATCAGTGCCCTGGGCACTCTGCCCCGAGCCAAGCCAGAGGACAGACTGACCCAGCTCCCGTCCCATAGCCATGTGCAGGCCAAGGCCACCCAGGGCCCATGCCAGGGGGTCTCTGAGACCCAGAACGTGCTGGTGCCTCTGCTGGCATCTGCTGGGCACACCACGTGCAACGTCGAATCCTGGGGGGACAGCGGGGCCACCCGGGCCCAGCCGTCAATGACCAGCTCGGCCCCGCCCTGCCAGGAGGAGCTGGCAGCCTCCCAGCTGGCCTCCCTATGTGCTGAGCTAGCCGCCGTGCTGGGCTCCCAGGAGGACCTCCGTGCCCTGCTGGCGAAAGCCCTCTCCCAAGGGGAAGTGAGGGCGGCCCTGAACCAGGCCCTGTCCAAAGAAGTCTTGGGAGCCACAATGGCCAAGGCCCTGCCCCAGGGCATCCTGGGCACGGCACTGGTGAAGGCGCTGTCCTGGGGCGAGCTGGGCACCACCCTGTCCCGCGCCTTGTCCCAGGGTGAGCTGCGGGCGGAACTCACTAAGGCCATTCAAGGCCGACTGGCGGATGTGCTCAGCAAGGCCCTGACGGAGGAGGAGAGGGCCACCTTCAACCAGGCCCTGTGTCAGGGGGAGCTGGGCGCTGTTCTGAGCCAGTCTTTGTCTCAGGCAGCCTTGAGGTCTGGAGTTGTCCTTCCCAAGGCTGCCTCGAAAACAGCGGGAAGCAGGATGACGGTGATGCCGACCCCAGTGGAGGTGGACTACAGGGGGAGCCCGTCGGCTGCCTGGGGGCCCACCCTGGGCTCCATGAGACTACAGCCTGGCAAGGTCAGGTTTCCTTGGGGTGGGGCGTGGGAGGGCTTTGTCACCAACTGGCCCTCTGGGCTCTTGGGAGAGATGGGGGATGGGGCCATGCTCGTGGGGTCACCCTGCTCATCAGTGGTCTCTGTGGGAGCCTTATTGATTGGTAAGGTGGTCACCACCATTCATCAGTATTTCCTGCTCGCTGCCCTGGACCCCACTCTGTCATGGGAGATGGGGCCTAGCAGGGACTCCTTAAACCTAAGCTCTGGGGTGAACGAGGAGAATGTGTGCCTGCACCCAGGGGCCAGTAAATTGGCATCAGATCTCAACCCCGTGTTGAGTGACATTGACTCCAATTTGCCCAAGTCACCCCACCAGCATCCTCCCTGCAGTATTTGGCAGCCGCTCACTGCCAATGGTGTGGGCCCTAGCACCAGCCGGCCATCATTGGCCGGTGGTGGCATGACCCCGAGTTCCCACAATCCACCTGAGGTCAGCACGGTGGCCCCACGTCCATGGGCGTCGTCGAGGGAGGGCAGGGTGGCACCAGCCAAGCTTCCCAGAACTACAGGTGGTAGGAGGGCCACCCACTCCCACCAGTGTGCTGCCACTTCTGGGGGGTCTGCTTGCTGGTGTCAGCCCTCAGGGGTTGGCAGGGTGCCCCCTGGTATGTGTCGATCTTCAGTGGCCAAGGGTCCCCAACAGCCATCCATGGTCCCCAAGGAGATCCTGCAGAGGACTCAGTCCCCCAATCATAGACGGGCCTCCATGGGCACTAGGGAGATGACCAACAAGGTAACCCCAAGTCCACCGCATGCCACCACGGTGACCAAGGTGCCCCTAATCCAACCACAGGCGCCCAAGGCCTGTGTCATAACCCCAGGTCTTCGGCCTGATTCCATGGCCCCTGGTCATCACTGGGCACTCAAGACTCAGGTTGATCCCAGTGTTTTCCAAGCCTCCCCAGGCAAGAGGTTGGCACTGACCCTTCCCCGTGTAGCCATCTCCAGGCAAGAGAAGAATCAAACACGGGGGACCATTTCCAGTGGATGCTGCCCACAGGAGCTGGTGACTAACCATATACTCAAGGAACTGGTGGCCAGTTTACCACAGGGTTCAGACAGTGACCTGGCCAGGAGCTTCTCCCAGGGCTCCACAGGCTATGGCCCCAATGTGAGCAATTCCCAGAGCTCACTGTGTAGTTGCAGTTCACTCAGCCTTTCCACCATGTCTGTGGCCAGCTTGACCACTGTAGACCTGGTGGAAGGGGAGTCCTGGGAAGCCAGTTTGGACAAGGACTTTCATCAAGATGCTCTCCTCTCTGGAGAGGCCAGGGATAAATCCCAGGGACCCGGAAATATGGAAGAGATTGAGAGAGCAGGTGTTGGGCACGTGACCCTAAACCTCCACGACCAGTCCTCTGGAGCCTCAGAGCTGATCCCCATTCTGCATCACAGCTCAGTGTCCAGTCGCATGACCTTGAGTGTCCACTGGGGCTCAGATGACTGGGATGAGGGAAATATGTCCTCAGGCCAAAGCTCCATGGATCTGAGGGAGAGCTTGTCCCAGAAACCCTATAAGGCTGGGTTGACAAGAAGTCTGTCTTTTAATAATGTCCCTACTGCATATCAGTGGTCATCTGTGGCCAGTAGGTTAACACCATGCCTATCACAACCCACAATAGCCAGTAAGGTGGCCCCAAACCCAAGCCAGCCTTCTATGGCCAGTAGGGTCATCCCCAGCCTATCTGAGCTCTCTATGGCCAGTAAGATGACTCCCACCCTAGGTGTACCATCTAAAACCAATAGGGTGGACCTCTGCCTAGCCCAGCCATGTAGGGTCAGTGGGGTGGCCATTAGCCTAGGCCAGCCACCTGTGATATGTGAAGTGGCCCCCAGCCTACCTCAGCTATCAATGACTGATGAGGTGGCACCCAGCTTTGCCCAGCCATTGATGGCTGGTGGGGTCGCCCTCAGCCTAGCCCAGCCACCTGTGACCAGTGGGGTGGCCCCCAGCCTAGCCCAGCCACCTGTGACTGGTGGAGTGACCCCCAGCCTAGCCCAGACATCTATGACCGGTGGGGTCACTCCCAGCCAAGCCCAGCCATCTGCAACCAGTGGGGTGACCCCTAGCCTACCCCAGCTATCTGTGACCAGTGCGGTGACCCCCAGCCTAGCCCAGCCACCTGTGACCAGTGGGGTGACCCCCAGCCTAGCCCAGCCACTTGTGACTGGTGGGGTGACCCCCACCCTAACCCAGCCATCTACGACCAGTGGGGTCACTCCCAGCCTAGCCCAGCCACCTGTGACCGGTGGGGTGACCCCCAGCCTAGCCCAGCCACTTGTGACTGGTGGGGTGAACCCCAGCCTAGCCCAGCCATCTATGACAGGTGGGGTCACTCCCAGCCGAGCTCAGCCATCTGCAACCAGTGGGGTGACCCCCAGCCTGTCCCAGCTATCTGTGACTGGTGGGGTGACCCCCAGCCTAGCCCAGCCATCTACGACCAGTGGGGTCACTCCCAGCGTAGCCCAGCCACCTATGACCAGTGAGGTGACCCCTAGCCTAACCCAGCTATCTGTGACCAATGGGGTGACCCCCAGCCTAGCCCAGCCATCTATGACCGGTGGAGTCACTCCCAGCCGAGCTCAGCCACCTGCAACCAGTTGGGTGACCCCTAGCCTAGCCCAGCTATCTGTGACCGGTGGGGTGACCCCCAGCCTAGCCCAGCCATTTATGACCGGTGGGGTGACTCCCAGCCTAGACCAGCCATCTATGACCGGTGGGGTGACCCCCAGCCTAGACCAGCCATCTCTAACCAGTGGGGTGACCCCCAGCCTAGCCCAGCCACCTGTAGCTGGTGGGATTGCCTCCAGCCTAGGCCAGACATCTATGATCAGTAGAGTGGCCCCCAGCCTTGCCCATCCAGCTATGACCAGTGAGATAACTCCCAGCCTAGCCCAGCCACATATGACCAGTAGAGTGGACCTTAGCCTAGGTCAACCATCAATGGCCGCTGGTGTAACTCCAAGCACAGTCCAGCCATCCATGAGAGATGGGATGACCCCCAGCCTAGCCCAGCCATCTGTGCCTGGTGGGGTGGCCCCCAGCTTAGCACAGACATTTATGACTGGGGGGGTTGTCCCCAACCTAGGCCAGACATCTAGGGTTGGTGGGGTGGCCCCCAGTCTGGCCCAGTCATCTATGACCATTGGGGTCACCCCTAGCCTAGGCCAGCCATATTTGACCATTGGGATGACCCCCTGTCTAGCCCAGCCATCCTTTGCTGGTGGGGTGGCTCCTAGCTTAGGCCAGCCTTCTATGGCTTGTGTGGTGGCCCCCAGCCTAAGCCAGCCATCTTTGACCAGTAGGGGGCCCCCCAGCCAGGCCCAGTCACCTGTGACCAGCGGTGCGGGTTGTGCACTCAGTCAGCCAAGTTGGGCCCCTAGGGTGGGTTCAAATCTACCATCATCAAGGGTGAACGCAGTGGCTCCCACTCTGAGTCATTCATCATTTGCCATTGAAGTCACCTCCTGTACACCGTATCCATCACTGACTAATGGCTTGGGCCAGGGTCTGAGCCAGCCAACCATGTCTACTAGGGTGGACCCATGTCAAGATCCTCTGATGGTTAGTGGGGTGGCCTCAAATCCCCAGGCCCCTGAGTTCAGCGAGATATCCCTTGGGTTTTATCAGCCACACAGTATTGGTGGAAGGCGCCCAAGCATAACTGAACAGTCTGCTGTCACAGTTTCAGCTCCAAATCTCTACCAGGAATCTATTACCAGTGGAGGGGACTCTTGTCTGGGCCAGGGAACCAGCATATCTCAGGGGATTCTGTTCCAGGGTATGGCTGCAAGCATGTCCCAGGGCACCATGGCTGCTGGCACGCTCCCGGGTGTGTCTCAGGGGACTCTGGCGGCTGGCATGTTTCTTAGTATGTCTCGAGTACCTATGTCTCCTGGCATGAGCAGGAGTATGTGCCGGAGAAGTGTGGCAACTGGTATGGGCCCAAGACAATCTCAAGGGGCCAGGGGCGTGGCTCCCCTCACATCCCGGGCCTCACTGGCCAGTGCCCCTTTGATTCATCAACCAGTCTCAGGGGTGCGCCCTGGCTTTTCTCAGGCTTCAGTGCCCAGTGGACTGGATATGAGTTTGTCCAAGTTTTCCCTGAGCAGTGTGAGTCCCAGTATATCTCAGATCAAAGGTAGTCTCCCAATACCTTTGGACCACCAGTGTCCTTCTGTGTCCACAATCTCCACATCCAGTTATCAACAAGCACACGGTGGCAGTCAGCAGCCTGGGATGGGCATAACCAGAGGTGTGGTGCCAGGTTCTGTAGCCAGTAGGATTTCCACGGCTGTGGCCCCAGGTTCTATGGCTGAGGGCATGGCCCCTAGCCCTCCCCCAGGGTCCGTGATCAGGGGCGTGGGCCAGAGCCTTCCTCCAGGGTCCATGGTGACCTGTGTGGCCCCCAGCCTTCCACCAGGTTATATGATCAATGGTGTGGTTCAGACCCTCCTTCCAGGGTCTGTGATCAGCAGCATGGGCCAGGGCCTCCCTCCAGGGCCTGTGATCAGTGGCATAGGCCAGGGCCCCCCTCCAGGGCCTGTGATCAGTGGCATAGGCCAGGGCCCCCCTCCAGGGCCTGTGATCGGTGGCATGGGCCAGGGCCCCCCTCCAGGGCCTGTGATTGGTGGCATGGGCCAGGGCCCCCCTCCAGGGTCTGTGATCGGTGGCATGGGCCAGGGCCCCCCTCCAGGGTCTGTGATCTGTGGCATGGGCCAGGGCCCCCCTCCAGGGTCTGTGATCTGTAGCATAGGCCAGGGCCCCCCTCCAGGGCCTGTGATCGGTGGCATGGGCCAGGGCCTCCCTCCAGGGCCTGTGATCGGTGGCATGGGCCAGGGCCCCCCTCCAGGGTCTGTGATCTGTGGCATGGGCCAGGGCCCCCCTCCAGGGTCTGTGATCTGTGGCATGGGCCAGGGCCCCCCTCCAGGGTCTGTGATCGGTGGCATGGGCCAGGGCCCCCCTCCAGGGTCTGTGATCTGTGGCATGGGCCAGGGCCCCCCTCCAGGGTCTGTGATCTGTAGCATAGGCCAGGGCCCCCCTCCAGGGCCTGTGATCGGTGGCATGGGCCAGGGCCTCCCTCCAGGGCCTGTGATCGGTGGCATGGGCCAGGGCTTCCCTCCAGGGTCTGTGGCCAATGGCATGGCCAGAACGCTGTCTCCAAGTTCCGTGGTGACTGGGGTGTCCCCTAGTCCGATTGCAGCCTCTGGTGCTGGTGGGAAGAGGCAAGGTCTCTCTGTAAGACCCTCAGCCAGTCTAACTGCTCCAAACCTGCTCCTAGGTTCAGCAGCAAGTGGGGTGGGCCCAGGTATCCCACCTGGTCCTGTGGCCTCTAGTAGTGGCCCCATCATCTATGAATCAGAGCCTGGTTCTGGGGTCCATGGCTAGTGCAGCTGGTCCACCCTCCACAGTCAGAAGCATGGCCCAGGGCCTTCCCCACGGGTCCCTGCTGATTGGGATCACCCCCCGTCCATATCATGGAATCCTGTCAGGGGAAGGTTCTACAGCCTCTTTCCAAGCATCCCATGCCACTGGCCTGGCTCAAGTTCATCCCCAGACCTTGGAAGCTAATGGCACAGCCAAGGGAGTGCACCAAGTGCCCACGGTTCTGCAAAAAGCCTCAGAGTTGAGCCAGGCTCTTGGGATGATGCCATTTGAGACCATAGGCAGACAGACAGGGATGAAGCCAGAGGACGTGGACAAGGTTCTGCCCCAGGAGTCCATATCCAGAAGGGGGTCTGAGGTACTTGAGGCAACCCCGTGGATGTACCATAGTCCCCTGGCAACTGACATCGACTATGGCCATGACTTCCCTCCAGAGGACGAGACTCTTCCCAAAGGCCAGAGGCCGCTGTTGAAGGAGGTGGCTCCAAGCCAAGCTAAGTCTATGGCCAGTGGCATGGCCTCTGTCCCTCCCCAGTCTCTGAGTTTTGCCAAGAACTCCATCGCCAGTGGTGGCACCCCAGCCCTGCAGCAGAAGACAGCAACCAGTTGGGGGGCCCACAGTTCTCACTCTGTGGCTGCCAGCAGGGTCCCTGGTGTTCATCAGCAGGCATCGGTGCCTCACGTTGTGCCCCGGAGCCCCTCAGTGGCTCGTGTGGTGCCCCGGAGTCCCTCGGCTTATCAAAAGGCTTTGGTGGCTCACATTGTGCCCCGGAGCCCCTCAGTGGCTCACGTGCCCCGGAGCCACTCCCGTGGGATGATGGCTTCTGCTGTAGTCTCAAGGTCACCCAAGCTGGCCAGTTTGCACCCAGGGTCTGTGGCTGGGATGGGGACCCCAAGCACTTCTCGGAGGTCAGGGGCCACCAGCGTGTCCTCACATGTGCCACTTCATCCACCCCTGGCTAGAGGGGTAGCGCCCCGTGGGTTCCAGAAGGAAGCCATCCCCAGCGCACTCTGGAAGCCAGTGTCTGGGGACCTGATTCAGAATGGCCACAGGTATCTTAGCCATAGAAAATCCTACAGGTCCATGCATGGTATCCCTGTCCCACAGAGGCCAGAAAATTCTGTGGCAAAGATTGTGCCCTCCCATCAGGTGCAGGAGGATGCCTCCAAGTCCTCACAGGAAGTTCTTAAAAATTCCATAGGCGCACCGGTGGCCATAATGCCAATCATCCGCACGGCCATCCCTAGGCTGAACCTGGGGGCTCGGAGGGTGTCTCTGGGCTATGAGTCTTCACCGAGTGGTTCCCTGCGACCCCTTTTTAACCAGAAGTTGCTGCTGGGATCTCAGGACTCCCATAGCTCTGTGGCTCCTGTAGACAGTCACAGGGCCTCCCTGACTCCCACTGTACTCCAGGGCCCTAAGGACGCTGGCGTATCTGGTGGCCAAGCGTGGAACTCCGTCGTCCCCAGTGTAGCGGTTGGGCGCAGGAACAGCACCGTGGCCCCTTGTGGTGCGTGGGAGCCACCCAGGGACGCTGTGCCATGGGATGCCATGGGCAGCAAAGTGGCAGTGGATCCCAGACAGCCAGGGGAGCTGGTGGCGTCAGTGCAGGCTGTGGAGAAGATAATCATCCACGCCGTGGTCATTATCCAGGCATGTACACGAGGCTACCTGGTGCGCCGTACCATCAAGATTTGGCACCAGTGGGCCATCATCATCCAGGCTGCCTGGCGTGGCTACTGTGTGCGGCGGGACCTGGCCCGGCTCTGCAGGGCTGTCACAATAATCCAGGCTGCATGGCGAGGCTTCTGCACCCGCCGGAGTCATGCTCAGCAAATGCTGCTCCCAAGCATGTGGGCGGAGGTGGGCGCCAGGGCCAGGTCTACATCTGACCACCGCTGCTTCCAGTCCTGCCAGCCACATGACTGTACCCTCTGCCGGTCACTGAGCTCCGGGCTGGGGAGCCCACCCAGCGTGGTGATGCTTGTGGGATCCAGCCCCCGCACGTGCCACATGTGTGGCCACACCCTGCCCACGAGAGTGGTGCATGGCATGGGCCGGGGTGCTGCGGTCCAGGCTGTCATGCCTCGGAGCTGCATTACCCAGTCAACACCTCGGAGCCCCCGCCAACCCCATCCCCCGAACAAGGCGGCCACGGCCATCCAGTCCGCCTGGAGGGGCTTCACTGTACGCCGCCGGCTGAAGCAGCAACAGCTAGCAGCCAAGACGCTTCAAGCCACCTGGCGCGGCCACTCCACCAGGGCCTCCCTCACCACGGATGCACTTTTGGGATCGGCGATATGGGACAACTCGCGACACACGCAGTGGCCTGGCATCTAGGACCTTGGCTTCCTAATCGGGGGACACCAGGGGAGGGGCCGTGTGGCTCTCTGTATCTAATGAATAAAGCCCTCCACAGCCTGCGTCTTGGTCCAGTTGTGCTTATGGGGGCATCTTGGGCATGATGTGGGGGGAAATTAGGGAAATCTGGAACATCCTGGACAGGAGGGGCCTCCCAACTTCCAACCATGCTGTTGGCACCTGGGGTCTATTGCTAGGGTGGGAACCCTAAGCCTTTCCCAGAGGTCATGGCTGCCAGCGTGGCCTCACATGTCCCATCGTGTCCATCCATGGCTAATGGGGCAGCGTCCAGTCAGTTCCAGATGGAAGCCACCCCCAGGGCACTCCAGAAGCCAGTATCTGGGGACCTGGCCTACAAGGACCACCATGAGTCTCTTGGCCATAGAAAACCCAACAGGTGCATGCATGGGTGCCTCATTTGGGAAATGCTAGAGGTCTCCTGATTCGGGATGCTGCACCCACCCCCAATGAGCTGCCGTCTGGGTGAGAGAGAGACGGACACAGACATCCCCAGCCGGTGGGGTCAGGGACAGGGCAGAGATGTAGGGAGGAGGTTTGGGGGCACCCGGAGGGGACAGCCTGGCCAAGAGGAGGAGCAGAGGGGGTGACAGCATGGGTTTGGGGCAGCTATGGAGGAGGCCATGGAGTGGTGGGGGCTCCAGGGGAGAACGGGAAATAGAAGGGGCAGGGGACAAGCAGAGTGTAAAGCCTCAGGGTCGTAAACCAGACGGGTTTGTTAGAAGTGGGGGGTGGGGTCCAGGTGGAGGGGGGGCTCAGAAATGTCATCCCTGGTGAACAGTAGCGCCCCCAAGAGGCCCTGCGTCCTGAGGCCCCGCCTCCGCTTCTCCCCGAGTAGCCTCGCAAGCCGCCAGCAGGGGGCGCGCACGAGTAAAGAGCAGTCACCCGGCCACACACCTGTACAGAGCGCGCCGTCCCCACTCCCCACGCCGGAATGGCTGGCTCCCAGCTGCCGCCACCGCTTCTGCTGCTGGCTTTGGTATTGCTGCTGCCGCCGAAAACTAGTACGACTCTCAGTCCTCACACTGTCACCTCTACAGGTAAGAACAGGAAAGAAAGAGCCACGGCTTCCAGGAAGCTGAGCATATGGCCTAGCCACACACCTGTCGTCTGGACTCCTACCTCAGGCCGCGCTGATGGGCCAGCCTCCCCCTCCTGCCCAAAAAGGGTTGCTCCTTCTCTCAGAAGCAAGGTGGGGAGGTCATGGGAACTGCTGGAGCACCACCCCCCTCCACCCCTGACCCCAGCCCTGCTGAGGCTGCCTGTTCAATGAACCCCGGCATGACCTGAGCCAGTGAGAGGCTGGTGACAGCCTCATACCCAGTTTGAAATTCTGTTTCAAACCTCAGTTTCTCTTAGCCAGCCCCCAAAGGGAGAAGGGTGAGGACTCCAGCACCATGAAGTGGGGAGGTGGGGAGAAGAGCTCACTTCCTGGTCACTGAGCATCTATGACTCCCAGGAGAAGTTCAGATGCCTGACTGAATTTCTTTCTGCTCCCCCATAAGACGGTTCCCAGTGTGGAGAAGAGTTGAACTTGCTGCATCCACTCCCCAGCCCTTCCATCCCACTAAGTCATCATTCTCTCTGATCCATGTCCCAGCCCCAAACCTGGAATATTAGAGTGGAGGCCACCATGCCTGAGACTTTTACAGCGGACAAGGATTTCGCTCAGAAGGCACCATGTTTATCCCCATTTCATAGCTTAGGCACTGAGCTGAGATCTCCCAGCCTGTTGCTGGACCCAGATTAGAACCAGTTGACTTGGCTCATGCCAGCTTCCTGGTCTGGGAGTCTCTGGGCAAAGCAAACTCCTGGCCAAGTGCACAGAAACAGCCCCATTTTACCTTCTGGTCAGCTCTCCAGCAGGCACTCAGCAGAGTTTGCGTCCTCCACCACCTCCTCTTTCCAGGCCCACTAGTTTTCTTCAGTTCCTTTAAAAGTTCAGCTCCCCAGAGTTCTGGTTTGGCTTGGGATCCACTGTGGCCCCTGAGTCCTCTTCATTTCAGCAGAAACCTCTTGTCATCTGGATTCCTCCTCAAATGATGGTAAGAGGAAGTTTGGGGAGGCTGGACTCTTAGTCCTTGACTCTTTGGAGGTCTCTGAGAGGCCCTCTTCCCACCTCCCAGTCACCTGGGACCAGACCCTCTACTATTCTGAGCCTCAGCTCCCCATCTATAAAATGGGGGTGAGGTCAGGCCAGCGCACCATGCCTCCTTTTTTTCAGGGGAGGATCAGGTTTATTTTTAAGTTTTTTAATAGCAGTAGTGGGGATTGAACCCAGGACCTCTACCGGTGAGCTATACACTCCACCCACCCCCACCATCCCTCTTCTAGATTCATCTGTTATTCCCAAAGGGCCTGGGAAACTGGACAGAGAAATAGGGGTCTACATGTGGACCCAGCCCTGTCCTGGGGCCAGTGCTGGGTATTATTTCCGCATTTCTGCTGCTTGGGGTGAGGCAGGGGAGGAAGCACAAAGATTGACCCAGGGCGGAGTGGGTAGGGGTGGGGCAAGGAGTGGTTGATGAATAAATTTGCAAGTAGCTGAGGTGTCCAGCAGCCTGGAACTGGGAAGGAAGTAATTGCGGGAGATGGCCCATGAAATCTTTACTCACCCTCAACCTGGCCCCTGGGCTTGGTGTCTAGGATGGAGTAGGGACTAAGGAGCAGCTGGAGCAAGGGAGTGGGGGTTCCAGAGCCTTGATCTGCTGACTGTTCCTAGAGCCCTAGAGCTCTGTGCTCCCATGAAAACTCTGAGTTTAGCCATGGGGGACCTTCCAGGTACCTGGGGAAGAAGATAAGGGTGGATCCTCCCTGGATGCTCAGATGTGGATCTGTGCCACCCAACATTATTATGTGCCAGACCTGTGTGAACTCTCAGAGACTCTGACTTCCTGTGATGTCCATTTTACAGACAAGGAAACTGAGTCCCAGAAGGTTTAAAAGAGCTGTCCAACATGTTGCCTGGGTTGCAACTGTTCCCTATATCCAGAGGGCTTCTAGAGCCCTGAAGCAAGAGGAGGGGGCAGGGAGGGTCCAACCTGGACTGGAACCCTGACTGTGGGACTTCAGATAAGGAACTTCAGACAGGGCACCTCAGTTTCTGAGCACCGACATGGTGCACTAAGTCCTCCAACTCTCCTTAAACAGTGGGTGTTGATTATCCGGCATAATGGGGGAAGAGGCATCCAGAGGGGGGTTGGGGCCAGAGTTGCACACCCTCATTCCTAATCATCTGCTCCCTGCACCCTGATGGTATCTTCCTTCCAGGTGTTACAGCCCCAGAGGCCACGAACTCAACTCATGAACCTCTGATTTCCTCCTCCAGCCACAGCTCCTCCAGTTTAGTGACAACCCGCCCCTTGAAATGGAGCCCAGAGACAGGCTCCACCACCCACCCTAGCACCCTTAGTTCAGAGGCAGATTCCACAACCTCCCACAGCCCCTCAAGTTCATGGGCAACCTCCACCATCCCACCCACCCTACTACAGTCAGAGACAATTACCCACCCCAGCTCTGGCTCCCCCAGTTCAGAGCTCCCCCCCACTCCCAACTCCAGCCCCCTGAGTTTCACCTCCTTCACCCTGCATTCGAGTCCTACTTACCCCAGCTCCAGCACGGGGCCTTTCTCCATGTCCTCAGCCACCGCTGATGGGACATCCGTGGCCTCTGGCCTTGGTGAGTGAGTATTGGAACATTTGGGCAGGTGAGAAGGGATGGTTGTTGGTACCAGGCTGCAGCTCTGAGATTGGCCACCAGGGGGAGACATAGTCCTAAGAATATGCTGGGAAGGGCCTCTTCCCACCCCCTGACGCCCCAACCCAGCATCACCTAAACCTCTTCAAGCCTTTTTCTTTCCATGCACATTTATGAAGCACGTAGAATGTGTCAGGTCCTGTGGGACCTAGTTATGTTGGGAGACGGTATAAGTAAATTATATACTTGTTTATAAAAGAACAAAATAGAGCAAGATTAGGGAATCAGAATGTGAGTGCAAAGGATTTGAAATTTTAAAAGACTATTCAGCAGAGGTCTTGGTTTGAAGGAGGTAAAGGAGGGAGCCATGCAGGTACCTAGGGGGAGAACAGCCCAGGCAGCAAGCACAGCAAGTGCAAAGGCCCTGAGGGAGAACTGAGCTGGGTGCATTTGAGGAAGAGTGAGGTAGCTGGAATGGGGCTAGTGGGTTACTAGTGAGGGGCAGTGATGGTGGGGAAGTTGCAGGGTGTGATCACATGGGGCCCCAGGGGTCTAATAGAGGCCAAGCATTTTCTGGGGGTCTAGAAAAATTGGCTTTCAAAATAGTATGTTTTCTCTAAAACATTACAAGCAGAGTGCAAATAGGAAGCATAATGACATTTTGCTTAAAGACACAGGATATAAGTCATCTTCACAAAGTGTCCAATTTTGGATGTATCCCAGAAGGTCATTGGGAACAGAGTTTCAGGTTGGATTTTTTTTTCTCCCAATTTGCAAGAGCTCCTAAGAGTGGCCAATAATGGCATCAGAAACACACTGAAGAAAATGAATTTCTTGTAGACAATATATTCAAAAGAGAAAGGAAAAGAAAGTAAGAAAGAAAAAAACAAAAGCAAAAGCAAAAGGATAAAAATGTGCTTGAAAGTGGTTACAGCAGTGACTGGAGAGGGAAGTAAGCACAGCTTCCTGAGAAGGGACTTAAAAGGCCCTGGGCCCTGGTGGGTGGCTCAGCTTTAGGAGGGGTGGGGTCCAGGGCTGACTCAGGGCTCCTCCCCTCAGCTCCAGGTGACACTGGGGCCCCCAAGTTACACAGAAACCCAGGTGTGGTGGTGGCCGTGTGTCTGCTGGTGTCTATTTTGCTCATCGGGTCTGTGGTAATGGCCGTGAAGTGCTGCCACAAAGACATGTCTGAGTTCCAGAGGATGGATGAGGTATCCATGGTGGGGGGAATGATGGGCTGGTGGGGGGTTGCCCTCCCAAGCAGGGCAAGACCCTGCTGCAAAGCCCACTGGTGCCTGAACACCCTCTTGTCTGCATTCCTCCTTCAGGAGACTGTCCACTGAAGGTCATCCTTTGCCCATCACCCACTGAAGTGATCCTCAGGAGGCTGAGAGAGAGGGGGCTTGGATGGAGCTGGGGCATCTGGAGAGGGGCAAGGCTTGTGGGAATAAAGCCCCTACTGTTCCTCTGTGGCATCCTGAGTCATTGATTCATTTGACAAACGTTTTTGAGTGCCTACTATGTGCTGGGGTCACAATGGGGACCATTTCTCCTACCTTGTGGGGCCAACAGTCTCAAGGAGGAGACAGACAACAGCCAGGGGATCAAATGACATAATTTCAGATGTCGCTGGGGGTCGCAAAGTCACAGATCGGGGTTGTGGCTGGATCCCAGGGGCCCATGTGTCCAGGTTTGCTGAGAAGGTAGGGAGGTCTCTCTGTAAGGTGATATTTGTGCCTAGACTTGAAAGGGGAGAAGGAGCCACCCTGGGGAAACCAGGGAAGATGTCCCAGGCAGCAGGCGCAGCAAATGCAAAGGCCCTGTGGTAGGAAAAACTTGGGGTGTTTGGAAAAACAACAAAGAGGTGAGCAGGACCAGAGCCAAGTGAGGGAGGGGTCCATGGGGCACCAGGTGGGCTATGGGAAAGAGTGTAAGTTTCAGCCAGAACTCTGGGGAAGATGGCAATGTGTTCTTGGGCAGTTCAGTGGCCATCTTCGACCATGGCAATGGGAAAAGCAGGCCCAGCTGGGGCTGCTGTGCGCTCCTGTTGGTGGGGCCAGACAGCAAAGTGGTGGGCTCACGCAGGTGCCGTTCCTCAGCTGACTTCCTGGTTAAGCGCTTGTGCACCAGGTGATAGCTGAGGTCCCACTGCTCAGTAAAAATCCACCATTTCCATAGAAAATAGGATAAAACCATGAGGGAGTTTCTAGTCAGCATGTGCCAGAATCTGGCTGATCTTCCTTCAGATCTTTAGGAGGGCAGATCAACACGGGGAGCGGCTCTACAGGAGTCACGAATAGCCTGCTCAAAGGCTTGGAGGCTGGAAAGGGCTGGCAGCATGCAGAGAGCAGGGAGTCAAAATGCTCCTCCTCCCCAATCCCCATTGTCTCAGTCCCATTTCCCAGGATCTGAGCCTGGAAGCCTACTCTCTCCTCTCCCATTGTTCAAGAGAGAAAGCTGAGTTCAGGAAGGGGCAGGCCTGGGGCTAGGCACTCTGGGGAGTTGGGTGGGGTCTGTGGGATCTTCCTTCTAACGCCCCCCCCTCCACTGGACCTTCTAGGCTTCTCTAGCAGATTGGGAGACTGAGGCTCCAGGCTGGGTCTCAGCCGTGCACCTTGGCCATGACTCAGGCCTGGAGCTGTCCCCTCAGGGCTGGGTTTACCCCATAGTGAAATGGGTGGTCAGAGAGTCTGGGGGTCAAGGTCATCCAGCACTTCTAGGTGAAGCCTGCCCAGGGAAGGGTCATGCTCTAATGATTCTTGGGGGCAGAGGGGACAGCATGGCCTCCCCAGCAGGCAGCGGGTCTGGTGAAACATTAACTTTTGGCAGCTTGGGAGGCAGCAGTAATACAGAAACCTCTTTGCCCTGCCCACAGCCCCCCTCACCCCACAGCCTCTCCTGATGGGGTCCCCCTGGTTCCTGCTGCAGCTCCAGTCCCCCACTGTTTGTGGAGGGAGTATTGACCAGAAGACCAAAGAGGGTCATAGATCTGCCTGGGGCGGCAGAGCATGGTGGGCAACTTTCTGGGAGCCTCTAGGGACCCCCAAAGGCCATCCTCAAACTCCCGAGGCCACACCTCCCAGGCTCTGCTGTGAAGCCTTGGTCCCAGACCCCAAGCTCGTAAAATCCTCCCGTGTTTACCTCAAAGCTGCCCCTCCCTCTGTTTCTCTCTCTCTAACTCTTTCCTCTTCTCTCTCTGGCCCTCCATGTTTTCATCTCCCTCCCTCTCTCATAAGCAAACATAGGAACAATTAAACTTAACACCCTCTGCACTGGATTCCCCTCCCAAACCCACCACAATCACACTTGGTCATGCTCCTGGCCACTCTCTCTCTCACACTGTCTTAGTGACAGCCTCACACCCTCCCAGTCACTCTGCCCGCCACCTCCTGGCTTGGCCCCAAAGGTAGTATGTGGGTGTGTCCTGCTCAGGCCTGGCACTCATCTAGTTAAGGGGCTCACTGGGGCGGGGACCCTGGGCCACCTCTTAGGCAGGCTTAGTCCGCCCCTCCCCTGCCCCTGCGAGGTCACAGGACTCAGGCAGCACTCAATGGTGGCAGTGAGCTTTGGGTCTACCCAGGCCTCACAGAGCTTTTGTGAGTTTTGAGGGTTCTCAAGGGTTGGTCTGGGGTCCCTGAACCCTCCAGAGCTGGGCTGGAAGCTGAATGGATCCTCCACGGGACTCCCGGGGCCAGGGGACTTCTTCCTGAGGGTCCTAATGCTCCAAGGCTGCTGACTCTGGCAGGGAGTAGGGAGGGGACTTGGGGATTGTGTGGGAGGGACCAGGCCTGCTGCCCCTGGATGGAAGTCCCACACTGGTGCCTGTGGTCCGGCCCAGGCTACCTCGATAGAGGGCCTGCGGGCCCCAGAAGAGGGTGCGGGATGTGGGAGTGGGCTGTCTGTCTAGGAGGGTCTCACAGGTGCATAGAGGGGATCCCGGAGCCTGGAGGTCTCACGTCCATCTCCTCAGGTTCAGAGCCACCTCACTGCTGCCATAAGGCGCAACAAAACAGAGCTCTCCTTCCCGCTAAGTCAGGTGAGCAGTGGGGAGTGGGGGGTGGCTGAAGTGGGGTTGTTTTGTCCAGGCCATGGATGAGGGGATCCAGTACTTGGAAACACCCAGAGCTGCCTGGGGACCCACTTCCAGGTGGGGAAACTGAAGCCCAGAGAAGCCACAAGAGGCTGAGTCTCCATTCGAGTATCTAGCCCAGGGCTGCAGCCATTGCTCTGGGGAGCAAGGGGACCAGCGGTGGGGGCAGGGGCAGCAGGGACTGCTTGGGTCTGGATGCAAGGTTTTTGGTTGCCCAAGAAAAGGGGCCTGGGTGCTCTCAGCCCAGGGCAGGGAGGGTGTAAGGCCAGACATTCGAGGCCGGGCCAGTGGCCCCATTCTGGGAAACTGAGGCAGGAGAAAAAGAAGGTAGTGAGCGGAGAACCAGGCAGGAGCTGAATCCCAGGCTGATCACTGATGCCTGAGTGGCTGGTAACCTCTCTGGAACTCTAGATGCTCATATGAAAAAATGGGCTAAAATTATGTGGCCAAGAGAAGTGAGGATGAGCTGGTCCCTGGCAGCAGGCAATGTCCCACATGCATTAACTCCAAGCCCTAGCTGTCTGCTGGAGGAGGAGAAAGATAAGGATAGCCCCAGTTTGTGGATGAGGAAACTGAGGCACAGAGAAGCTCACCCTCCCTCAAGGTAAGTGGCTGAGCGAGGTTTGAACCTGAACCTTCAGGACGCTTGTCTGTGACTTGAACCCCTGTGCTTGAGCTGAGCCCCTAACTGCTCCCCACTCCCAGACACTCCCTGGCCCACCTCTTTAACGTGGTAGGTGATCAGATATCCCCAGTGAACCCCAGCATCTTGCTCCCTCCCCAAGCTGCACCTTCCTCTTCTGCAAAGTGGGGACCCCCGACACTCCCCCAAAACACTCAATTTACAGCATCAATCTTTCCATTTGTACATGGAGCACCTACTCTGTGCTGGGTCCAGCACTGGGCCTGGAGGATGTGGAGGCTCATAGGCTGGCAGACAGATGTTAAACCAAGAGAAAGGATAATATGTGGGGGTGGGTCAGTGAGTGAGGCTGTCCAGGCTGGGCAGGAAGGGCTTCTCTAAGGCTGTGCCATTTGAGTTGAAGAATGGATGAATATAAGCAGCCAGTCATGGGGAGAACTGGGGGAAGGGCATTCCCTGCTGAGGGCACAGCTTGTGCTAAGGTCCTGAGGCAGGTTTAAGGAGCAGCTAGACGAAGACAAAGCTGGTGAGCCTGGGGCAGGTTGAATGAGGAGAGATGGAGGAAGGTGAGAGGCAGTGGAAGGCAGAGACTGGGGCACGTGGAGCCTAGGCTGCAATGAGGGGTGTGGATTGTGATCTAGGGGTACTGGAAGCCACGGGAGGATTAGGAGCAGACAAGGGACAGATTTAGGGTTTGTCTTAGAGGCAGGACTTGGTGTCACAGCCAGAGCTAACACATAGCAGGATTTCAGGGAAAGGAGAGATGGGAAATCAAAGGACAGCTTCTTGGGGGAGGGTATATATAGCTCAGTGGTAGAGTGTATGCTTGGCACGCATGTGGTCATGGGTTCAATCCCCAGTACCTCCATTTAAATAAATAAATAAATAAACCCCTAATTACCCCCTCCCCAAATAAAAGTAAATAAAATAAAAAGTAAAAGAAAAAACGTTGGACCAAAAAATTTTTTAAAAGTAAATAAGACAGCTTCTCAGTCTCCCTGAAATCCCTTCCTCACCCAGGGCCTCCCCCCTCCACCCTCCCCAGCTTCCCGACAGGCCTTCCACCTCATCCCCACTCCAGCCTCACTGCAATTAGTCTGGAGTGGCAGGTTGATTAACACTGCAGCTGAGAGGCCCAGAGGACACTCCTTTCCCCTGCCTGCAGCTCTGAGAGCCCCTTGTCTTTACCCTACCCTCACTCCAGATGGGAATGGAGCAGCTGGACTGGATCCTGGGAGTCTGGGCTTGCTGAAGAACCCATTACCTAACCCATGGCAGGTGCTGTCAACCGCTCCCCAAAGGGCCTGTCTTGTCTGTTCCATGCCAGCCAGATTCCCCACAAGCCCAGACCAAGCTGCTTCCTCTGGCTCCCCCAGGGGATCATGTGTTGCTCACCCAGATCTTAGTGCTTCCTCTCTTTTTTGGGAGGTTAGGGGAGGTAATTAGGTTTACTTATTTTTTTTAATGGAGGTTCTGGAGATTGAACCCAGGACCTCTTGCATGCTAAGCACATACTCTACCACTGAGCTATACCCTACCCTTTTGGTGCTTTGTTTCAAATCTTCCTCATCCAAGGTAATGGTGGTCCCACCCACCCAGAGAACTATGTGACTAGTCGCCCATCATGATCACGAGTTTCCCTTTAATCCCTGTGAACACCCCTTGGCCATGGCTTGTCTCTCAGACTCTGAAATATGTCCCAAATCCACTCATAGCCCATAGCCCACCCAAATGCCCCAGCCTCTATGCTGCCGTCAATGTTCCTCACTCTCTGGTGCAGACACAGAAAGCTTCTTAAAATCATAAAGGAAATTGCATCCCTTGAAAGCCCTCAGTGCACTCCCAGAACAAACCCCTAACTCATCACCCATACTCTGAGACCCAACATCAAGTCCTCACCAACTCATATCACCACACTCCACTCTATCCTCCCCTCCATGTTCATCTAACCTACCAGCTTGTTCCCACCCCAGGGCCTTTGCACATGCTGCCTTCTCTGTCTGGTAAGCTATTTCCCTAGCTCTTTCCTGCTCAAAGTCGTCTCCTCAGCAAGGCCCATAACCACGCCTGTGCAACATGATTGGCCCCTCCTCCAATCACTTTCCATGCCCTTACACAGTTTAATTTTCTTTCTAGCACTATGTGGACTGTCTTTTCATATTTGTTGAATGAGTAAATGAATTCATATAAATGTGGGCATATGGCTTTCCCATTTGGAACTCAGTTTTCTCCAGAAGAAAACAGGCAGGTGACATCTCAGTGGGCTTCCTGTTCTGGGAGAAACCCACTGCCTCCACACATCCCACCCTCAGTTATCCCTGCATATCCTCCCAGCTGCCAGAAATCCTCCCTGGGGAGGCCTAGTGTGGAACACTTGCATTTCTGCCTTAGAATTCAGGTACCCCTGGTAGAGGGTGGTGACAGTATTGCTCAAATGATATATGTATGTGGGAACAGCTAGGTGTCCTGGGTCCTAGAAGGATCAGATCTATGCAAAGAGTTGAGGGGAGGGGAGAGGGGGATTGAGTGGCCCCCAGCAGTGTGACCCTAAGCAAGTTGTATCCTCCCCGAGCTTTGATATCCTCCTCTGTGAAGCAGGAATAAAAGAACCCACCTCAAAGAGAGGAAACGAACATAGAAGAGGTTCAACTGATGTCCCCTTCTCTCACCTTCTTCCATACTCTCCTTGCCCTGGCTTTAGCCCTGATTACCCTTGTGGTCTTGGACCTCAGTTTCTCCATCTGCATATTGAGTCTGATGGTGGAGACAGACTCAGTTGTGAGGTGCAGGGGCAGAGCGGGAGAAGGCTGGCTCTGAGCTCCACCTCTCCCACATCCCCATTTGTTCCTTTGGCCTACACTCCTACCCCTATGGCGGTGGGTTCTGGTTTCGTTGCCACTTCCTAGAGTCAGCACTGGGGACAGCTCCCAGCCTGCGACTGGCACATATTCCTTGATCTTTCTATCATCAACCCCACAGGATCTGTATCAATTTAATCACCAGTTCACAGATAGGGAAACTGAGGCATGCTTGCCCTAGATCACATGGCATGGATTGAACCCCTATCTGTTGGGCTGGAGAGCTCACACCCCTAACTCATCAGTTCATCTTGGTTCTGTTTGATTTTTAAACGTCTCAGGTGTTTACCCAGAGCATGCTTGCAATCACCAGCTCACTGAATTTTCCCTATTCGGTCCTTCCTTCCAGAAGTGAGGCACTAAATCTCAGAATCCAGAATTCCATCTCCACCATTTACTTACTAGCTACAACCTTGGGCAAATTACTTAACCTCTGAGCCTCAGTTTTCTTGTTTGTACAATGAGAATAATTGTATCAAATGGCGTCATCATGCCCTTGTGAGCTAATCCACGAAGAATCGTCAGAACAGCACCTATGTGGAGTGAGTATGCAAGAAATTAGCTATTGGTACCCTCATTATTTGCTCGTTTACTTACTTCATGCCTCATCTTTATATTTTAATAAATAGTATAATATGATAGAATAAAATTACAGTTCATATTATTATAAACAGTGGTATATCTGATATAATGTAATAAATAATGAACATACTGTGAAATAATTGATTGATAAATATTTTTGCAATGTTTACTGTGAGCCAGGAACTATTTATATCCTGCAAGGTTGAGATCCACATCCCTATTTCATAGATGAAGAAACTGAGGTTCAGAGAAGGAAATTCATTCTGAGAGAAAGTAGGACTGAGCTCTCTGGGTCAGTTCAGGAATCTGGGTAAGGGTATCTCAGAGCCACATAGTCCCCAGGGTCCCAGAGAGACCCCATGACTGGGAACTTGCTCATGTTTTGCTGTTGTCTGCCCAGGCAGTCCTGAAGTCAGTGGATTCTGGCTTGTCTCCCATGAGCCCCCTTGGAAGTTGTGTCATTCGGAGATGCTTCTCAGGGACCCCATTGCTGCCACCACTGTCAAGCCGCCTTGGGACCACTGGAGAGGTGGAGCCCAGTGCCTGTGTTGTGTTCACCATCGAAGCTCGAGGGACAGAGCAAAGCCACGACCTGGACCCAGGCAGGTGAGAAAACAGATGGGCATGAAGGGGGCCAGTCCCAGGAGAGGGAGAGTACCTCTTCTACCTTTCTTTAACTTATTCAGAAAACATTTATTAAGCACCTACTGTGTGCCAGGCTCTGTACTGGGGACACAGCCATGGGCAAGCAGGTGTTCACAGGCTGATGGCAGAAGTAGACTCATAACATCTGGAGAGATCTCTAGAGGAGTCTTCTGACCCACCCTTGGAGGCTAGGGGGTGAGGAAGGACTGCTTGGAAGAGCTGACATCTAAATCTAGCCTAAAGGATGAAGAGAACTCAGCCAGGAGGAGCACAAGGAAATGTATGTCAATTAGAAAAAAACAGAACATGAAAAGTCCTGGTCTCAGGATCAGGTGCATGAGAAGTTGAACATAGATCAGTGTGGCTGGAAGGTGGGAGGGGAGCCTGGGGAGATGGTCAATGGCTTGACCACACAAGACCTCATGGAGTGTAATGGGAAGCCATGGGTGGGTTTTCAATGGAGGAAGTTGATCAGATTGGCATTTAAAAAAATTTCGTGTGGCTGCTGTAGGGAGGACTGTCAGGAGCAGGGGTAGAAATAGCAGGAGCCCAATGAAAAGGCTGGGACAGTCCTGGGTAGGAGATTGTGGTGCCTGGGCCAGGGTGGGAGCCATGGGCTGGAGAGAAGTAGGCAGATTCAGAAGTTATTTATGAAGTAGACACACCAGGCATTGGTGGATACCAGCAGAGGGTAAGAGAGGGTGGGGACTGGTGGACAGCTCCTGGTCTTTGATCCTTCACTTGTGACATCCCTTTTCATCCTTGCGGCAGTGCCAAGAGGTGGGAACACTATCATTACCCCAATTTTCCAGAGTAGAAAACAGGTTTGGGGAGGCGAAGTGACAGCTAGCCACTGGCAGTACTCATATCCCCCATCACTTGACCAACATGTCTCCCACTGTCAGCTTTGGAGGGCAGGGACTGAGCCATGAATGTAATGGGCAGAGAGGAATCACTTGTTTTGCATCACTCAGCAAGACGTGATAGTACTGGGGCTTGAGTTCAATTTGTCTGACTCGCTGGCCCAAGTATTTTCCATTTCCAACCTGGGGACACAACTCATGTAGAGGATAGACAATCTTCATGGGAAATATCCTTGAGATATACTTCTGAGCCCTCTGAAAATATTATGGCTCTTTCTGCCCCACGTCTGCTGCAGCAAGTGGCCCCAAATACCTCCCTGCCCCAGCCCACACCCATGCACTCAGCCCTGCTCTTGTCCATGTCTACTTCTGTTAACTGTGGTAGAAAATGTTCTCTCCCTCCATTTGCCAGGAAATTACCCCTGAGATTAGAATGCCTGGTGGGCAGGGCCTTGAGCTTCTAGAACTAGGGAAGGGAGGGGCAGGCCTGGGAGTTGAGAGCAGGAATTGTGGCTGTGAGGTGGGGCCCAGGGCGTCACAAGGCAAGTGAGATCCTGCTATTTCCTCTGAGGGTCTGGGCGTCTGTGTGGCTATAAAAGAGTGTCCCTCTCTACCCACCCCCACTGTCGGCAACCCTGACAGGCTTCTGTGTGCCTACCCCAGGCATGGGAGGGCCCTACCACAGCCCTCCCCTTTTCTCGAACTTTCTCGGATCCCTGCCCTGCGTGGATGGGAGTTTTAAGATCCCAAAGAGACCCCATCTGGGGCTAAACCGCTGAGCCTATCTTCCTGAGCAGAGAGACTGCTATCTGTGCCTACTTCTGAAGACCAAAGCCCTGGATTCTGCTTCCAGACTCCTCTTTGCTACAGTCACGGGGGAAGGTTAAGGACTCATCCCTACTCAGCTTTCAGCACCTCCTGGGTGGACGGCGCACTGGTCTGGGGTCACTCCTGAACCCTTGTCTGTCTCTGGGCCGGCCTTCAGCACCGACAAGTCGCGGACAGCTCCTTTCTGTCTCAACCACCCGGAGCCCCTGAATTTACTACGCCCTTCCCTTTCATCATCAGGAGTAGAGTCAGTGCCTTGGTTCTGGGGGTCTCCCGAGACCCTTTCCCTGCTCTCCATTCGGCAGCAACCAGGAGGACAGTTTCTGTCTTCACTCCAAGTCCATGTCTTGACCCTATTTCGTTCAGCACTGGAAGGGACGGCAGACCATTCTTGGCGCTGGGGGTCGCCCCAGCCCCTGTCTCCAACGCCCACCCCAAAGTTCTTCTTTCCCTGCTATCTATCCTTCAGCTCCATCTCAGCACGAACAGCTCCTCAGGGTCAGCCCCACCTTGAGCACCTATTTCTACCTTCTCCCGCCTCAGCACCTCCGGCGCGGACAGCTCCTCGCTGTCGCCTCCAACCCCGGCTCTGGCCCCATCCGGGCTCAGACACTCCTTGCTACCGAGGACCGCTCCCACTCCCTGCTCTCTGCCTGCTCCACGGCTCTGGCGCATGGAGACTCCGGGAGTCCAAGAAGGGGTAGAGGCATCCCGCGAGCTGAACCGCGCTCGCAGCCGCCAAGGAATAGTCAAGCCCCCAAAGCACCTGTGGCGGCAGCCCCAGCGCCCCATCTGTATCCAGCAGCGCTTCCACTCAGACCCGGACAAGTCTGTGGGTTGCAGGGAGCGGGACCGGAGCCCACGGCCCGGGCTGGAGAAGTCGCAGCTCTCCTGGCCCACCTCCTTCCACAGGCGGTAGGTGGGCGTGGGCAGGGCCCTCCCGCGGTGTGTGGGAGGGGCGCGCAGTGCCTGATGGGAGTTGCGGAGGGTCCCTGCTTCTCCAGGGGCGGAGGTCTCTACTGCTTGGCTGAAGCCAGAGCTTTGGAGGAAAAGCTGTTTTTAATGCAGGGTGGAGCTGGGGGTGGGTAGTTTGCTTGCTTGTGGGGCTGTGTGACCGGGTGTGCCCAGGTGCGGTTGCATCTGAATGTGTGTGTGAGTCTGAGCAATTGCGACCCCGTGTGCGCTCTAATCTATTGTATGAGTCCACAGCTGTGTCTCTGTGGGTGATGGGATGTGTGTATACCAGTTATGTACCTGCTTGCATATTTCATCTTGTGGTGCCCATGTGGGTGGCTGGAAGTGACTGTCCATGCTCTGTCCCAGTTGGTTGCCCAAGGGTCCTCCAGACCCTGGAGTGTCCTTGGATGTTTGTGGAGTTTGTGACCACTGAGAGCATTTGAGGGGAGCTTGGGTTGGGTAAATGAGGAGGCCAGGGCCGGCTGTCTGCTCTGCTGTGGGGAGGAGCCTCCTCTGTAGCCTCTCCTGACACACACACACACACACACACATGTTCCCTGCTGCCAGAAGGAAAGCCTCTTGGGGACCCTGAGCACAGAATGTTTCTTCCACATAAGAAAGAATGGGATGGAAAAGAGGGGAGTAGTGATGGGAGACGGGCTGCTCCTGTTTCATATAAACTGGGGGAGTGGGGCAGAATAAGACAAAGACAGAAGAAAAACACAGAGAAACAGGGGCATTTGAGGGAACAGAGGGTCCTCAGTGTGGCAGAGGAGCAAGTCCAGGAGTCCCAGGCCCTCCTTGGATTGGAGGGGGAGCTAAATCAAACCAGACTTAGAACCCAGGGTTTGAGGGCAGGCTGGGTGAACTTGGGTGAGTCACATTCCTCTCTGTATTTTTTTCCTGCCTCGGTCCACGGACCTACCATGGCCACTGGCTTCTTACTTAATCAGCAAGCCTAGCTTAATGCCCCCAGCCTGGCCCTCCAGCAGCCCTGTTGGTGTCCGGGACAGATGGGCCCCACAGCCCAGAAGGGTTGGAGTTTTCCCAGGTGACCCAGCAGGCCCCTTGCCCCCACCCCTCAGTTCCTCCTGCCCTCTTTCCTGGTGACTCATGATTTTCCATCTTCAAGAAAGAACAAACAAAGACTGGGTTTGGGCCCATCTGGGGGGAGAGCCAAGTGGCTCTGGAAGGCAGGAGTGGTGGATTGTGTCCCTGTGAGCATGTCTGTGTGTATGTGTCCTGCCTGTGCATATATATGCAGATGTGGTGGGAGAGGCTCAGCTCTTGGGGAAACTAGGTTCGAAGCCAATGTACTAAACACTCCCAAGCAAATGGTGGTGCTTCCCTGAGCCTCAGTGTCATCAGTGAGATGCAAACACAAACTCATACTTTCTGCATTTTGTTGTGAACTTTCTGTGCCAGAGCATAGTCACCAGCTATGGCTGTCTTCCCCACCACCCTAGGAAGATCACGTGAGTCTGGGAGGATCTGAGCATCTTGTTCAGCAAGCATTTATTTAACACCTATTGTGTGTCAGGCCCTGTGCTGGGGACACAGCCCAAGGGCAAGTAGGTGCTCATAGGGTAATGGTGGAGACAGACTCATACCAGCTGGAGACAACACAGAATGATCTGTGCTGTGATGGCGAGAGATCTGTGTGCCATGGAGCCCAGAGGAAGTTCTGAGCCAGCATCTGGGGATAGAGGGTGAGGAAGGACTGCTTGGAAGAAATGATATTTAAGCTTAGCCTGAAGGATGAAGTCAGCCGGGAGGAGTGCAGGGAAGGGTATGCCAAGCAGAAGGAACAAAATGTTCAAAGCCTCAGACTCAAGAGGATCAGGGTGTATGAGGAGCTGAACACAGATCAATGTAGTTGAAAGGTGGAGGGGGAGGCTCTATATTTATTGCAAAAGCATTTATTGAGCATCTACTGAGTGCTGGGCACTGAGGGCACAGCTGGAAGCAAGGCAGACCTGGTCATGCCCTTAAGGGGCTGTAGGGTGAGGCAGACATAGATCAAATAATCATGACAGTAAATGTGAAATTGTACCAGTGAAAGGAGGGTGCTCTAAGGATATTTACTCAGCTGATCAGGGAGGGCTTCCTGGAGGGGATTATACTCCAGCTGTGAACCAAAAGACAAAGAGTCAGCAGGGGAAGAGCATTCAGGCAAGGGCATGGGGTGGTATGACCCTGGCTACTTCAAAAAAACAAGGAATTGGGTGGGGGTGATGAGGGCTGGAGCAGAGTGAGCCAAGAAGAGGGGGATGGGGAGGCAAGCAGGGGTCAGGCCACTCAGGTCCTCCAGGGAGGTGTGGATTCAGAAGTGAGGGCAATGGGGAGCCAAAGGAGGATCTGGAGCAGAGAAGGGTGAGATCTGGCACATGTGAGAATCTTCATCTGGGACTCAGCCTCCAGCCTCCTCTCTCTATCAAGATTCTTCACAAGGACTTTGGCAAGTCATCTCTCCTCTCCAGATCCCAGTATACTTGTCTGTAAAATGGGCATAATAGCACACACCTCCTGTCTCACTGGGGCCACCTGATAGTGGAGGAGACAGGTGCTTGCCCGGGGAAGAGAGGCTGAAAAGGGGGGAATTGAGAGATATTGATGTGCTAAGGGCCCTAGAGACTGTTGGGCACCTCCTCAGATCACACAGCATGCAGGGACAAAGTCAGGATGAGACAAAGTCATGTCAACCCCTTCTTTATCCTCTGCTCCTTTCTGGGTGAAGCTTGAGGCCTCCCAGGGTCAGGCAGGCCAGGCTTTGAATGCTGCGTCTTGACTCTGTGGCTCAGTTTCTCCATCCAAAAAGCTATTATTAACAATGCATTACTGTTAAAACTGGTTATAAAATATTTAAAGTTGAATCTTTTAATGAAACATTAATATTAAAACTATTGATAAAACATTAATGTCAGAGTAGTGTCTGGGACTGCAGAGGGGATGGAGCCAGTTAAGCATTAAGTGGGAGACGGCACAGGCTGGGGAACCTGGCAGCCTAGGCTTGAATGACCCCAGCCCTCCCACTAGTGCCTGTGTGATCTCAGGCAATGAATACACCTCTCTGTGCCTCAGTTTCCCCATACAAAAAATGGGAATGACAGTCCCCACTTTATAGAGTTGTTCCAAAAATCAAAAGGTTTTTACATGCACAGATTTTGGCTCAGCACTAGGAGAGCAGGAAGGGCTCAGTTTGTATCCATGTGTTTGTATATACATACTGTGTGTGTGTGTATATATACATATATATATATATATATATATATATATATATATATATATATATATATATATATATATATGTACATATATATAGTAGTTAGTATCTGCAAATTCTGAACTCCCAGTTTGTCTCTTCTCACTCACTTTCCCCACTGGTAACCACAAGTTTGTCTTCTATGTCTGTGAGTCTGTTTCTCTTTTGTAAATAAGTTCATTTCATTCTTTTTTTTTTAGATTCCACATATGAGTGATATCATATGGTATTTTTCTTTCTTTCTGGCTTACTTCACTTAGAATGATGATCTCCAGGTCCATCAATGCTGCTGCAAATGGCATTATTTTATTTCTTTTTTATGGCTGAGTAGTATTCCATTGTATAAATATGCCACAACTTCTTCATCCAATCATCTGTCAATGGACATTTAGGTTGTTTCCATGTCTTGGCTATTGTAAATAGTGCTGCTATGAACATTGGGGAGCATGTATCTTTTCAAGTTAGAGTTTCCTCTGGATATATGCCCAGGAGTGGGATTGCTGGATCATATGGCAAGTCTATTTTTAATTTTTTGAGGCATCTCAGTACTGTTTTCCATAATGGCTGCACCAAATTACATTCCTGTCAGCAGGGTAAGAGAGTCCCCTTTTCTCCACATCCTCTCCAGCATTTATCATTTGTGGACTTTTTAATGATGACCATTCTGACTGGTGTGAAGTAACACCTCATTGTAATTTTCATTTGTATTTTCCTCATAATTAGTGCTATTGAACATTTTTTTATGTGCCTTCTGGCCATTTGTATGTCTTCATTGGAGAATTGCTTGTTTAGGTCCTCTGTCCATTTTTGATTAGGTTGTGGGTTTTTTTTGTTATTAAGCTGTATGAGCTGTTTATATATCCTGGAAATTAAGCCCTTGTCAATTGCATCATTTGCAAATATTTTCTCCCATTCTGTAGGATGTCTTTTGTTTTGCTAGTCTTTTTTTTCTAATCCTAATTTTTTATCGAAGTGTAGCCAATTTACAATGTTATTTTCAGGTGTACAGCAAAGCGATTCAGTTATACATATATCATATATTTAGTCTTAACCTTCTGTTTTATGTTTGTGAATTCAGGAGAGGGATTGAATCTCTCTGTGCCTCAGTTTCTCCTTGGGGACATGAGAGCATTGTGAGCCTCTCCCATGGGGCTGGGGTGGTGTCAAGGTTCCTTGGACCCAGCCCCAGTCTCTCCACCAGGCCCGTCCTGGCGGCCTCTATCCCTTGGGGACCAGCTATAATTAGGTCCAGCCACAGCAGCTACAGATGGTATTTTTGTCTTGGGGACAGTCTGATTCCCACCAGGTGTCCGGTTGCAGGGCTGTGGGGACAGAAGGGGGTTCCCAGCCAGACCCTTGAGACTCTCTGTCTTCCTGGGCCGCAGTGTGACCCTTCTCTGAGCCTCTGTTTTCTCATCTATACAACGAGGACCATAGTGTGCTTGAGATGTCACAGAGGGTCAGAGTCTCCTCCCTGCGGTGCCTTAGGGTCTCCCATTGAAGCCCCTATCTCCCAAAATGGTATTTCATGTCACCTTAGGATTGCCAGAAATGTGGGTGGCATTTGTCTGAGGACCCCAAAACTGGTGCAGTCCCCTGGGGTAAGGCCCAAACAGGGGGTTGTCATTCCACAGCAGGACACTCGGGCCCACAGCTTCTGTGTGGTCTCAGATGGGAGGCCCACCCACCCTGGGCTTTGGTTGCTTCTGCCTGAGATGTGAGTGTCCTG
Source organism: Camelus ferus (assembly GCF_009834535.1). Taxonomy (NCBI): domain Eukaryota; kingdom Metazoa; phylum Chordata; class Mammalia; order Artiodactyla; family Camelidae; genus Camelus; species Camelus ferus. The sequence goes on from NC_045717.1 coordinate 16,280,084, forward strand.
GATCCTACCTCCAAATGTGATGTTCTTCAAGACTTGGCTTCCCTTTTTGAAAAATGAGGCAGGACCACCTGACACCAGCATTCCAATTGTAGGCCACCTGGTACAGATCCCTGAACCCCTAGACACCAGAAACAAGACTTCCCTTTCCAGGGGTCCTTCCTGGAGTGGGGGTGGGGTGGCAGGTGAAGCTTCACAGGACGGAAGGCCTGGCGGGAGTGGAGTGCGGATGTTTGTCCGGTGGAGACAGCAGGACAGGAGAAGGGATCCAGAGACAGGACCTGGGGAATGTCAGAGCAGGTCGGGGGCCACGTGGGGACTTGTGGAGGGAGACTGAGAGAGGGGGAGCTGCCCTGCCATGAAGACTGGCATCTGCCACCACCTTTCTCCAAGCCTCAGTTTCCCCATCTGGTAAAGGATGAAGGTTTTGTAGTTTCTAGGCAGCCCCTTGGTGGCTCAGGCCTCAGTTTCTCCATCTGGAAAATGGATAGAGGGGGATTGCAAGCAACTGTGTAGGATCTGGGCAGCCCCTCCTCAAGCTCTGTGCCACGGTGACTCCCTTGTAGCAGAGGGCACTTCCTTTTCTAACTTCCGTATATCACTTTTCAGCCCAGTTATCAGATGAGCAAGCCGTAGTAATAGGGGATATGCTGACAGAGGGAAGTGGTTTCTGGGCCCCATAAAGAGTGGGAGCAGAGAATCGCGGCTAGCCCATTGCCTCAGTTTCCCCATTTGTCCTAGCGGGGGCGTCCCTGAGCGGTCCAACGGCGGCGAGGCGGGGCTGGTGCGCCTTCTGCCCTCTCCCCGCCGGGCCCCGCCCCCGTGGCTGTCCAGAAAAGGTCCCGCGCAGTCCGCCCTGAGTCCAGCCTCCAGCCTCCACGCGGTCTTGGCGATGCAGGGGCCCCCTGCGCCCGCCCCGGCCCCTGGGCCCAGCTCCCCCCGGTGCTCCCCGCGCAGCTCCCCCGGGCTCTTCAGGAAGCTCCTGGTGAACCAGAGCATCCGCCTGCAGCGGCGCTTCACGGTGGCCCATCCGCTGTGGTGAGGCGAGACAGTGGGCCTCGCAGGGGTCATCGGAACCGCAGGGCTGGAGGTGGGAAAGGCAGAGTCAGGGACAGCTGGAGCCAGGTTGGGGGTCAGGGTATAAACCCTCTGCTCCTCCGCGCTTTCTCGGTATCTCTCTCCCCCTGCCCTATCTCTGACTCTTAGAGTTGGTGACTGTCTCTCTTCATCTGTTTCCCTCCACCCTCCGCTTGGATATATGCCCAGGGAACCAGCCACTGTTCCTTTCCAGCTGTGTGGCCAGGAGCAGCACGGGCTGAGGCTCACGTCTCCTCCTGACCCTCGTTGACCCAGGGCAGGCAGGTTGAGCCTCTTGGCAGTGGAGGGGGGAAGGTCACTCCTTCCCTTGGTCTGCCCCCACCATCCGTCCCGGCGCCAGCAACGAGATGGCCTGGTGGCCTCATAGTAAGCCCTCGGTGTCCGTGGAGGAAGACGTGGTTTGATGGGGGCCTTCCAGACAGGGTATTTGTGGTGTAAGAGGGCTCCTTGCATATCCCCAGGCTGAGAGCTGACTTCTTGGTTGCTACCTCCAAGAACTCGTTCCACTTCTCTGGGTTCGAATTCCAGCCCTCAGGAAGCGATTGTAACTTCGTGGGTCTCGAGGGTGAGGCTGGGGTTTGGAGGTGGGGGCTGGTGGGCGCCGACTGGGTCTGGTTCCTTGCTATTGATTCGTACCGCTTTTGTACACACTTGATAATTTGGCACCTGGCGGCTCAGAGACTAAAGGTCCCTTCTCCAAGGTCACACAGACAGTGACAGCTGGTGGAGGGAGGGAGGCAGCCGTGACTGTGGTCCCTGATGGCACTATTTCAGGCTGGGAGTGGGTTCCAGTGTCCAGGAGAGGGCCCTCTGGGTACCAGACGCCTGTGAAGAGGGGTCCCTGCCGAGGGCTTGGGAGTGAGCACAGGTACGTGGCGGACGTCGAGGGAGTGGGGCTGGAGGAGGGCGGGTCTCTCCAAGGCTCCTGTGCCTCAGTTTACCTGTCTAACAGACGGACATAAGCGCCGTTCCCACAGTCCGAGCGACCTCCTCCTGGCCACCCGCGTCATGGAACCACCGCCTGACCCGGCCGATCTAGGCTAAGTTTAGAGCAGAAAGAAAAACAGCTTCCCCCGGGGCGAGAAAACCTTGGCCCAGACCTTAACTCTCCGCTCTCGCTACTTGGATTCGAACCCAGCACCCTGTGGCCTCTCCCAGCCTCAGTTTCCCTATTTATCCATAGGTGGGCCTTCCCAGAACCTTTGAGGAGGCAAGGGAGGGGTAGGAAGTAGTCACCCGCAAGCCTCCCCCTCCGATCACTGGTTTAGAGTATTCACCTCGGTTAGCCTGCCCCCAAGAGCGTCTCTCCACCAGTCACGCGCCCACTCCAAGGCTTGAGAAGCACTAAGAAGCCCCGCCCCTCATGGTGACGTCACTAAGCGGGAGCTGGGACTCGTTGGCTGTAGGGGTTTCTCTAGGAGCCACCGGGCCTGAACAGACCGAGAGCCGCCGGACATACCCGAACATTCCGGAACTCACCCGAGTGAGGCCGGACTAAGTCGAATGTGCCCGATCCAGCCCGAGGACCATCCCCCCACCTCCGCGACTTGCTCGGAAACCTAGAGCGGCCAGACATAGCCGAACACACCCGAACGTATCCGAACCTACCCGAGCGCGGTTGGATGTAGCCGAATCTTGCTGAACTCACCGATCGAACTCAGCCGGACGAGGCCCAACCCTGTGTGATCAGACCCAACTTAGTCAAACCCAGGCGTACTTGATCGAGCAGGGCAGAATCCTGCCGAATTCCCCAACTCCACCCCGGGTCTGAGCCGAATCCCTTGTTCGGAGTCTTCCGGCAGGCGCCGATCCCCGCCAGTGGACCCGGGTAGGGTGATCTGACTGGGAACCAAGTGGACATTGGCCCTTGACCAGTAGTCTCGCGAATTAGGGCGGCCCCTGGGGTCTTCCTGTCCCTGCCTCTCCTGCCTGCTCCCTTCTCAAAAGCCTGTGACCCATCTGCAGTCTCTCTCCCTGGTCATTAACTCCCTCCTCCCACGCTTCCTGCCACTGTTTCTCTGACCTCTGACTAGAAGGTCCCCCTAGAGAACTAGGGTGGGTCTTCTTTCCCCATCAGGGTGTGGCTGGAGGGAGATTCGGGGCTGAGAGATGGGAGGAGGGATTGGGGATTGTCTGGAACAGAGGGCGTTGTAGGGATGACGGTGCTCTGGGCAGAGGGCACACCCTGTGCAAAGGCTCGGAGGTGGAAGAGAACAGGCAGAGCTTTTGGGCCGAAAATAAAGCAGAGGATTTGGGGAGCTAAGGCTAGGGCTAAGCGAGACGGGGATGTGGTTGACGAGATTGGGGCGGGGCCATGTCGGCCAAGGGTTGGGGCTTGGAGCTGAGGGAGGGGACAGGTGGTCCAGGGCGGAGCCAAAGCTGCCTGGGGGCGTGGCCTCTGCTGGCTGTGGGGAGCCTTGGAGTGTGACGGATCTAGGCAGGACCCAAGTCCCCTCCAGAGAGGAAAGCCCAGGAAGTCATTTCCAGTCCCAATGAACTTACTGTGCAACCTAGACCTCAGTTTATTCCTACACTTGATCTTAGCCAAAAGGCCGAGAAGCGATCAGTTTATTCCTCAGTAAAAGGGCACCCAATTGTCCTCCTCAGGTGCCTGGTTGTAACCCCCTAAAAGCCCCCTCAGGGGTGAAGTCTACCACACCCACACTAGAAACAGGGTGGTTGATGTCCACAGAAATGCTGAGACCTACCCATGGTCACACAGCCACTTGGGGACAGATCTGAATCTCACGTCCTTGAGTCTAGGTTAGCCCCAGTGGAAGAGGCTTTGAGATACAGAGGCGAGATGGAGGCATGAGGGGCGTGGCATCCCAGACAGGGGGTGTCACTGTGGGACAGGTAGACAAGCTCGAGGCTACTCCTGCCCAGCCCACTGCATGGCCCCAGGGAGGATATGACAGAACGGGTATGGGCCATGGCTCACCACTCACATGCCAGGACCCTCGTCTCTGACTATGCCTCCTTTGCCTTCAGTTTTGACCTGGAAAATGGACTCTCGTGTGGGAGAAGCGCCCTGGACCCTCAGGCGGGGTCTGGCCTTGGCCGAGTCATCCAAGCCCCTGCCCAGCACAGCCAGAGGAGGGAGTCCTTTCTCTACCGTTCAGACAGTGACTACGAACTCTCATCCAAGACCATGTCCCGGAACTCCTCCGTGGCTAGCGACCTGTGAGTCTGAGGCTGGTGGGATAACACCTCCTCGTATGACCTTTTTTCCCTTTGTTTCTCCATTCAGCACACCTCCTTCAAGTGATCATTTGAGCTGGGCTTTGAGGTTTATGTAGGAGTTTGTCAGGCAGCTCACTTACTCAGTCCAGCATGCCGAGAATGATATGGGGTGATCCTTTGTGCCTGACTTCAGGCTGGGGTTGGGTGGCAATCAAAAATATTAAGGCCAATTAACAGCAACTGAACAAACACCTTGATTTGAGCTTCCTGGTAGCCGTAATTTCCTGCCTCTAAGACTCCTGTTGCCCCTGGGACTCAAATTCCCCATCTGTGATTGGTCAGAGGGGCTGTGGCGGCTTTCAGAGAAGAGTCGGGTGAGGAGAGCCCAGGAACTACTAGGAGGACATCCAAAGGAGGAGTCATGACGATAGGACGCACTCAGCTGAGGGCATATTGTAGGTAAAAGCTGGAAGATAGGAATGTGTGGAGGGCTCCTCCTGACCGCCATTCCATGTCCTGTCTCCCCACAGACACGGAGAAGACATGATTGTGACACCCTTTGCCCAGGTGGGTACCCACATCTTGCTTCTCTCGTGAGCCAAGCAGTCAGAGCCAACCCCTCCTTTCCAAGCTGACCACCCCGCTCCCTATAGGTCCTGGCCAGTCTGCGGACGGTTCGGAGCAACGTTGCGGTCCTTGCGCACCTGCAAGGCCGCGGGGCAGCCAAGTACGCAGGGGGCGGGGGGCGGGGCCTGGCCGAGAGAGGCGGGGTCGACAGGGGGAAGGGCAGGGCCTGTGGAAGAGAAGGGAAGGGCCTGGTGGAGAGGGGAGGGATGAAAGACAAAGTGGTCAGGCGCGGAGCATGGCTGGAAAGGGCGAGGCTGGCAAGTCACGGGGAAGGCTGGGCAGGGCGGGGCCTGGAGAAGTTGGGGGCGGGGCCATATGGGTGAGCAGGCCACCCCTGAGCCGACTGTGTTTACTGCAGGCAGGGATGCGTCGGGAATACTCCATCTGGCAGTCAGCCCCCTCCACCAACAGGTACTGCGCCTGCTCCTATCTTCTCCCGCTGTGGGACAGCTGTGAACTTCCTCATTATGGCGACCTCCCAGCCCATGAATCCTTAGGCTATGCTAATTGTAACCACCAGCTTCAACACCCTTGGGGATGGGGAGATCCTGGGGTCCTGAGTAGCCTCACTGGGAAGGGCTCTGGGCTCCAGATGCAGATATGGAGGCAGAAGGGGCTCTGGGTTCCCGAGTGGGGATGGGGCAGGCCCCTGACCAGCTTGACCCCCAGAGGACACTGGGCAGAAGCTGGCTTTGGAGACATTGGATGAGCTGGATTGGTGTCTGGATCAGCTGGAGACACTGCAGACACGGCACTCCGTGGGGGAGATGGCCTCCAACAAGGTAAAGAGGGCCAGATACCTGAGATCCTTTGCCTCTGTTCACAGTCCCATCCTCACTGTCCTCACTTTCTCCTGCAGTTCAAGCGGATGCTGAACCGGGAGTTGACTCACCTGTCTGAAACCAGCCGCTCCGGGAACCAGGTGTCCGAGTACATATCCCGAACCTTCCTGGGTGAGCTATGGTGGGTCACTACCTAGACCACATTATAGAAGTAGGAAGAGGGAAGAGAAAAAAAGATTTCTACTACAGACCTCAACTGAGGAAGACAGACCTAGACACAGACACCTCCAGCCCCATGAATCAGGGCTGGACCAGAGGGAGGAACAAGAGGAAATTCCAGGAGGAGGGGAACATTAAAGCTAGGGTTTTGAAGCATGAGTAGAATTTCACCAAGGAGAAAATGGAGGGAACCACATATCTGGGTCTCCAGCTTGGGAGATGGAAAGGATATTCAGCTGTTTGGGGAAAAATACTGAGCTCTAGGTGCCCAGGGGCCATGTCCAGTAAAAGGGCTCACTAAGGTCAGCAATGAACGAGAAGGGTAGCTACAGGGCAGACAGGAGTTCACTCTGAGATTACTTTGATACAGCTAACAAGAAAATAGGTTGATCTCAAGGCTTGGCAAAATGTGGTACCTAAGGCCAAGCAGGCCAACCCTAGCAGGTGAATAGGCTTCTCTGAGCCCTACCCTGCCCTGCCTACAGACCAGGAGACTGAGGTGGAGTTGTCCAGGGCGACCTCCACGGAGCCCCGGAGACCTATGTCCCAGATCAGTGGACTGCGTGGGCTCCCGCACAGTACCAGCCTTCCTGCAGCCACAGTCCCACGCTTTGGGGTCCAGACTGACCGGGAGGGGCAACTGGCCAAGGTGGGTTTCCAATGGGAATGCTGAGTCCCAGGTTTGAGTCCTGGCTCTGAGTGGATGCCCTATCTTGGGACTCAGTTTGCCCACCTGTATACTGGCAAAGTGGGGCTCAATGTAGGACCTGGGACCTGGGGCTGGGGGTCAAGGCTCCAGAGTTTGGGGAAGCTGGGCTGGAGTTAAGCTCCAGTCTTTCACATTTTAGGAGCTGGAAGACACCAACAAGTGGGGCCTTGATGTGTTCAAGGTGGCAGAGCTAAGTGGGAACCGACCTCTCACAGCCATCATCTTCAGCATCTTTCAGGTATCTCCCCTGCCCTTGGCTTCTAATACCCTTGTGTTTCCTTCATTCCTTCCTACCTCAGGAACTCAGGGGACATATATTCTTCAAATCTTCCCTAACATCCCTGAATGGGGTTATTTGAGCAGGACATTGAAGGATGAATAGGAGTTCACTAGGTTTAAAAGTTCATTGCTGATTGTCAACAAGCCTCCGCCTTGGGCCAGGCCTGAAGAGATCCAGTCTGGAGGGAACAATTGCAGGTCAGGGATGAGCCAGAGGGGAAGGAGAGAGACCAAGGGAGTTAGAGGGAGAGTAGAGAGGGCATCCTAGAAGAGGGGGCATTTGAAAGATGGATAGGGATTCAGAAAAAGAGAAGACAAAGGAATAGTTTGTGCTGCTGCCCAAAGGCCAAGGCCCTGACTGGGGCCCTGTGATGGACCAGGAACGGGACCTGCTCAAGACATTTCAGATCCCAGCAGACACGCTTGTCACCTACCTACTGATGCTGGAAGGTCACTACCACAGCGATGTGGCCTACCACAACAGCCTACATGCTGCTGATGTGGCGCAGTCCACACATGTGCTGCTGGCCACACCTGCACTTGAGGTAGGGCCCAATGGCTGCAGTCAACCCTGGTGGGTGCAGGGTGCCAGGAGCCTACCTCTCACCTCTTATGCCCCTTGCCCACTCAGGCCGTGTTCACAGATCTGGAAGTCTTGGCTGCCATCTTCGCCAGCGCCATCCATGATGTGGACCATCCTGGTGTCTCCAATCAGTTTCTCATTAACACCAGTGAGTTAGGGGGCAGGGCTTTGTCACCACCTGTCAATCAAGTGATCTTAGGTGGTCCCATCCCTGCTCTGAGTCTCCCTGCTTGTGAATGGCTGCCACAATCTTCCCTCCCTTAAGTGCTTGAAACAGATCCAGATATGCAGTAGACACTCAATAAATGAGAGAATAACAAATGTGGCAGAGCTGATATGGGCCCACTGAAATTTTGAAGTTTAGGGTCCTTTGGGGTGTCTGAAAAACTCAGTCAAAAAGCAATTATTAGACACCACATACACGTCCCTAGAGAGTTGAGGATGAGAGTGGAGCCCTCTCTCTTGAAGATCCCAGAGTTTAATAAGACAAAGATTCAGTAGTTCATTCAACCAGCACTCAGTGTGCACTGTCTCCTGCCATGCCAAGTCCCCAGGGAGTCATCAGTCTTGAGGTAGAGCTGAACACAGATGCCCTCAGCCCTGCAGAATCAGGGTAGGGCCATGGGGAGAGACAGGGTCTTAGAAGGCTTCCTGGAGGAGGGGGCATTAGAATTGGGGTTTCAGTGCATGAATAGGAGTTTACCAAGAATTCACAAAACCTGCCTTTGGGTGGCGTGGGTTGGGCAGGCAGATCTTGAGGTACTCCACCTCCCCCATAGACTCAGAGCTTGCACTTATGTACAATGATGCCTCTGTGCTGGAGAACCACCACCTGGCTGTGGGCTTCAAGCTGCTACAGGCAGAGAACTGTGACATCTTCCAGAACCTCAGCATCAAGCAGCGGCTGAGTCTGCGCAGGATGGTCATTGACATTGTGAGATCACAGCGATGGATGGGGTGGGACAATCTTGGTTTGGCTGGGGGTTCAGTTGGACCATGACATGTCCCCATTCTGAGTCTGAGCTTCCTGGTCGGTAAAATGGGGCAGTGACTGTCCAAACCCTGAGTGACTAGGCCCTTGGTTAGGCTAATCAGGACCTGGACATGATTCACGTACAAACAATGTGGAAACTGTTTCTGGTGCAACTTTTCACATGCTTAAATCTGTCCATTTGATATTTTTCAACTTGGGAGACATCAATAGGTTTTGGGGTCTTGTGCCTCATTCATGTATTTAGCAAGCATGTATTGAGCACCTATTGTGTGTTTGCCCTGTGCCAATGACCATTAGAGTTCTGGCTTTTATGACACTCACAGTCTGCAGGGGAGACAGACATTTAGGTGGGAACTGTGGTGGGGAACCCACAGGCAGAGCTATGATGGAGGACCTGTAGCTAGAGCTGTAACGGGGGAAGGTACTCAAGGTTGGGGAGGCCTTCCCCAGGAGGGAGCACTGAAGCTGGGGCCTGCAGGGTGCAGAGGGCCAAGGGGCAGGGAGGAGCATTCCCAGCAGAGGGAAGAGTATGTGGGGAGGGCTCAGAGGAAACCCAGGCTCCAAGTGAAGAGGAACTTTGATGAGGTAGAGCTGGGGCTTTGGGAGGTGGGCATCCTGAGAGGGAGCATCATTTGGGCCAGATGAGAAGTTTGGGGAGAAGTTTTCAGACTTCTGTCTGATTCTCAAAGAAGCCTATGGACTGCCATGTGGGTCATTCCTGGGCTGGGTCCGGGTGGGTCCAGATAAGTGATTTTAAAATAGCTGTGCTCATGGCTGAACTTCCCTCCCAATGACTGAAAACAACCCTCCCACCACAGGGAGGCTTGGAGAGCACCAAATCAGGTTCCTCATTGCTTCAAATCCATCTGTGGATATATCCCCCATGGCCCTCTGGTTATATTCCCTACTCCTCCCTGAGGCCCTCCCCACTTCATCACCCTCTGTCACTCCTGCACTCACCTGTTCCAGCCACAACTGTCTCCTCTATGTGCCTCAGCTCATTCAGCCTCAGGGCCTTTGCACTGGCTGTGTCATCTGCTGGGCCTCTCTGCCACCCTCAGGCACATCTGACCTCAGCCCCCAGGTTTAATCTCCCTGTCCCACATGTGGGATGCACCCTACAAAGCCCAACAACCTTGGAGAAGGGACTGTTGACTCAGCCTCTCTTGTTAGCTAGGTTTTCAGTGAATCTCTTTATATCCCCCCATTTGACAGATGAGGATGCTGAGGCTCAGAGGGCTGAGGGTCCAAGTGGGTGGGGCATACGGGAGGTGGGGTGGGTGAAATGGAGCAGGCGCTATCCTCATACCTGTCATCCTTGCTTGCCGGCCCCCAGGTGCTGGCCACGGACATGTCCAAACACATGAACCTTCTGGCCGACCTCAAGACCATGGTGGAGACCAAGAAGGTGACGAGCCTTGGAGTCCTGCTGCTAGACAACTACTCTGACCGCATTCAGGTGGGTGGCTTGGCCAGCCCTGGGGCTTTGGTTTCCACTGTTCTCATTTAGCCACATTTATGAAGAGCTGACTGTGTGCCCAACTTGAAGAAATGGAGGCACCTACAGTCACATGCCTGTGCCTTAGCTATTCCTTCCCCTCCTGGGCCTCAGTTTCCCCACCTATAAGATGGGTGTGTCCATGGCACCAGCCTCTGGGGGGTGGGTACCAGGCCTGGGGGTGGCCTGGCTTGAGTCCTCCCGAGCCATGGTCTCACCAGGTCTTGCAGAGCCTGGTGCACTGTGCCGACCTCAGTAACCCCACCAAGCCGCTACCGCTGTACCGCCAGTGGACAGATCGCATCATGGCCGAGTTCTTCCAGCAGGGTGACCGTGAGCGCGAATCAGGCCTGGACATCAGCCCCATGTGTGATAAGCACACAGCCTCGGTGGAAAAGTCCCAGGTCTAAGAGTAACTGACTCAAGCTGGTGGGCACTGGGGAGAGAGGAGGGGAAGGAGTGGCTGAGCTGACCCCAAGAGTCCTGGCTTGACCCCTTGCTGGAAAAGGAGGGGATGTGGCCTAAGGGTCTGCACTGGACTGTGCAGTCAGGCTTGGGACGCATTCCCTCTAGGTTGCAGGAAGAGGGATGATCACTTGTGGAGTTTGGAAATGTCTATTCTGGGTGACATGAAAGATCCTAAAGGGGCTCCCAGTCTGGGGGGGCACATACATCCAACACTGAGGAGTCAGGGCTGAGGTGAAAGAAAGACTTAGGGATTGAGGGAGACCAGAAGGGGCAGGGGGAGGCTTCCTAGAGGAGGGGTTTTTTGAAGAGGGTTTTGAAGGATGAGTAGGAGTTGGGAAATAGCATTCCAGGAAGAGGGAACAACCTGGGCAAATGCTTGGAGGCTGGACTAGGTCTAGGTTCCACAGTAACTTACCACACAGCAACCTCTACCCCCCAACTCTGTATCACCCCACAGGTGGGTTTCATTGACTACATCGCCCACCCATTGTGGGAGACATGGGCTGACTTGGTACACCCAGATGCACAGGACCTGCTGGACACTCTGGAAGACAACCGTGAGTGGTACCAGAGCAAGATCCACTGCAGTCCTGTGGACCCCACCAGCCCCAAGCAGAGTGGCCCTGACAGATTCCAGTTTCAGCTGACTCTGGAGGAGGCAGAAGAAGAGGAGGAAGAGGAAGAGGGAGCATTGATTGAGGAGGCCTCGGAGACACCTGACATTGAGCTCCTGTCCTCTGAGGCCAGCCCAGACCCTGGGGCCCTACATCTGGACAACCAGAGGACCATGGGCAAGCCCTGCATGGACCATGAGGGCAATATGATGGCTGAGCCTTTGGGCACCTAATGGCTCCTGGTGGGTGGGTGGACTTTCCCAGGAATAAGTCCCAGGTGGCCCCCGCTTTGCCTTTCCCACCCATTGAGGGAGACAACCAAGCTTTCAGTAATAGGCAGTTCTTAGGGCTGAATTGGAGGCACCTAGTGGGGTCCACTCTGACCCTGGGCTTGGCTGAGAGAGCTCTCCAAGGAGCTGGACTGGAGGCAGCCTCTTCCAGGGCCCTTGAGTTCTCCCACCTGGATTTCCACCACTGGTATAGAAAAGGGTTGTCTGCCAGGCCCATTGTCCATCTTCTCCAGTGGTCACTAGAGCCACTTCCATCACTTTATTGTTTCATTCTTTACAGATATTTTCTGGATACCTATTGTGTGCCTGTTATGTGCCTGCAAAAGAGGGTGGGGAATCAGCCCCAAGGAGATGCCCCCTCCCCGAGACGCCTCCCCTTCATCTGCCAGGCAGCTCATTGCAAGAGAACAAGAACTTGAATGGGGGAATTTCCACCACCAAATCTTTGTCCAGACCCAATATGGGCTCTGGAACTCTGGTGGAGGGCGGTAGGGGGCCAAGAAAGAGAGGGCTCTGTGTCAGGGATTGTCTCTGAAGACTGACTCAGCTTGTCACTGCTTGTGCACTGACTGACTGTTGCTTTAAGTCGCCATAGTTTCTGTCTTCAGGTCTAAGGATCCTGGTTCTCCCTGGCCCCAGGACCCCCTGCTGATTCCTTCACACGTTCTTCCTCTTCTAGAACAGCAACAGAAGCACAGAATTCTCCCCCATGGAAGTTCTCTCCATCTCCTGATTGAGGCTGTCCCAATCTCCCGTAGGGAAAAGGAAGCCCCTTCTTTCCCTCTACGGCCAGATCCTAATACTTGGGTAAACTTTGATTGGAGGGTGGTGTCTGTGACCTCCCTGAAATATCTTAGAAATGTGGGGGATTCTCTGAGGTTAAATAAACTATTACCCCAAATTAGTACTATGCCATTTCACGGATGGGGAAAAAGGAGCAGAGAGGTCCGGTTGCCTGAGGTCTCAAGGCCATGCAGCTGGGCCCCAGACATTAGCCAGCGGCGCCCCCTTGCGGCGGGAGGCGCAGAGGGGACGTGGGACGAATTCGGACGTCCTCCTTGCCTTGCTGGAAGTCCCTCTCCGGCCGGCTTGGCCCAGCTCATCCCAAGAAAATGAGGCGGCTCTGTGCTCAAGTCTCAGGTTCAATTCCCACTTCCGGAGGACTCAGGATCCCCCACCCCCAGCCTCCCTCCCCGCGCCCCCAGCCTCCCTCTCTGCATGTCTGAGGATTTATACACGACACAAGTCATCACAACCCCTGGCTTCAAGAACAGCAGGCTTCATTCCTAAATAATTCCATTAATAATTCCATTCCATTGATCATTCATCATCATTACAATTAATGATCAGATTCCACAGAGGGAGAATTAAAGGTCATCTGGATTATAACTTGGTGCATTTCCTTCCAGTCTTTAACAAGGCAGAGATTTATGGAATTTTTATTTATAATTTTTTATCCTTCCCCCTTTACTTGCAGGTACTACATGTTTCCCACAGAGAATTTGGAAATAATGGAAACATAATAATGGAACCAGAAGAAAACAAAATTCTGCTATACTTCAACCATTGATCAGCTTTTCACCATTTTTTCTCCACCCATTCATAAAAACGTTCTTCTGTTCTCCTTCGATTTGGGCCACAGGCATTCTTGCCTCTCTCCTTTACTGACTGCACTCTACCCTATGCTGGCTTTTAACACTCCAAGCACAGTCCCACCTCAGGCCCTTTGCACATGCTGTACCCACCACCTGGAATACATATCCTTTCACTCATCCTCACCCTTTGGGTCTCACCTCAGCATCCCCTCCTCCAGGAAGTCCTTCCTGACCCTCCACCTTCCAACCCAGGCTGGCACTTGTGGAAGTTCTTTGGGATTCTTTGTTTCATGTCTACCATCCTCTCCAGGCTGTGATCTTCAGAGGTAGACTTAACCTCCCTGAGCTTTTGTCATTTCATGGGTAAAATGTAAAATGGGCTCTTTGTGAGGATCACAGAATTGTAACAATGGGTCACATTTGAGGAAACTGTGTCCTGAGCTGGGCACTGAGCTCTGAGGTATCAACTCTTTCTTCTTTCCATTTCACAGATGTAGAAACTGAGGCCCACAGAAGGGGTGAGTAAGAAGAAATCACTCACATTCTCCAAGTGCCCCATTTTCTTGTTTAGGGTCCTTCCTGAGGGACATAGTCCTTACCTTTGTGGCCCATCCTTGACCCAAAGAGGAAGGTAGGAGAGGGTCTTCAGGGTCCCTGGAAACTTTCAGCCCTTGTGACCTAGGGTGACTCCTAGGGCCTCAGTTTGCCTTCTGTTGAGGGAGAAACTGTTGCCTGGCCCCCTTCCTTACAGAGTTGGAGAGGGGCTGTCCCTAGAGCTTGTTTAGTGAGTTTCAGCCTCAGGGCCTTTGCACTTGCTGTTCCCTCTGTCTGGAGCTCTGTTTCCCCGCTTCTCCTGGTGGTCAGCTCCTTCTCCTCCTTCCGGTTCCTGCTCAAATGTCAGTTCCTCAGAGAGGTCTTCCCTAATCTCTTTGGCGAAAGTCACCCTCCCTCCAATCATTTATTCATTCACTCATGTCATACCATCACAGGGCACTTACTGTGTCCACAGATGCAGGTGCTGGGGATGCTGATCCCTGCCCCTCAGAGCCCACAGCTGGCTATTGGATAAGTAAGTCAGCATGATCATTTCTGATGAGGGGATGTGTTAGGAAGGAGAAATATGGTGACACGATAGGAGGTGACAGGGTGAAATCAGAACTTCTGGAGGGAGGTGGTGTTGATTGGAGACCTGAAGGGGATGAAAGAGCCAGGCACAGGGAGAGCTGGGGAACAGCTCAGGCAGAGGAAACAGCAGGTGCAAAGGCCCTGAGGCAAGATTGTATCTGGAATCTTGGAAGAGAAAGATGGGGAGGTAGTGGGGTGGGATCTGGGAGTGTTTGGTTTTATTTCCCTTGCCACACAGGAGACCTCCCCCCAAGTCAACCACCCCTAATTCCAGAGCCTTATGCTGATTCTTAACAATAAAGGTCTTCCATTATTTTTATTTTAAAATACAAACTCCTTTGTGCAGAAACTGGTGCATGTTGTTGTGGTCTTTTACCCTACGGGAAATCCATCCATGTACAAAGTCCAAAGCATGCATTTGGGAGGTCGGGGAGCCTGGAGCCTAGCGGCCTCGCACGCCCTCACTTCCACCCGGGTCGCGCCTGGAGGCCCCCCACCCCAACCCCGAAGCGGGAACTCGACTGCTGGTCTTCCCGTGGCGGGGGGGATGGGGGAAGAGATTGGAGGTGGACTTATATTTATGTATTATGATTTTCTGAGTTTTCCCAGTTCTCCGCAGTGGGTTTATGATGCTTTTATAGTCCGAGTGAGGGAGAGGAAAAAAAATGTTACCCTTAGAAAAAAATAGATTTCCCAAATGCAAGGAGAGCGGGAGGGAAGTCTCCGCACTTCCGGGGCGCTGGGGGCGGGGGTGGGAGGCAGCCTCCGGGCGCGAAGTTATTCTGGTCTCTCGGCACTTCTGCAGCTGGCGAGCTTTTTATAAACAGGACAAGTCCCGCCCCTCGTCTCCTGAGGAGCAATCAGGGAGATCAGAATTTTCCTGGGGCCATACGCCACTTGCCGGGTGTGAGGACCGGAGTTGGGGGCTCAGGGGCCTAGAATGGAGGACAGGGTCTCGTTATTCCACCGCCCCCCACCCCATTCTGATTTTCTCATATCAAGATTTGGGTGGGGGAAAGATGGAGCATCTTAGACCCCAAAATCCCCATCTCTGAGTCTTGTTTCACCAGGATGGAGGAGGGAGGGCTCTCCGTTCCCGTCTTTTAACTCAGTAACCAGGGAGGAGTAATGCATCTCCCATCCTGCGTCTTTGTTGTTGAGTCTTTGAACCTCGCTCGTACCCTCTCTGTTTCCTGGTTTTTTTTTTTTTTTTTACTGGAGGCTTTGTGAATTTCGGGGACAGGCCGTTTCTCTGCCCTACTTCCACCATTTCTTCGAATTTTTATATGGAAAATGGGACTCAGAAAGAAGAGGGGTTCCCGGAGCGTCCGTCAGCCCCTCCCTTCTTTTCTGGAAATTGATGGGTAAGGGTATTTATTTTGAACCCAATAAATAGGAGACATGGAGCATCTTCTCGGACCTCTTCCTATTTTCTGGGAATAGGGGGTATTTAACGAGAAGTCACAACACCCTGGACTGGGCCAGGAAACTCTTGAGTCTCTAACCTGGGGTGAGCGGGGCGGGGAACGGTAACGCCCCCAGAAGACCCAGGCTCTGCCAAGGTCTCGGCCCTTCAATCTTTCGGGAACCACCATTGGACAGGGGGAGGGAGTGGCAAGCTTTGATTGGCTACTCAGCCCATCGCTCGAGCGCTTAAGCCAGTGAGAAGGCGCCGCGCAGCCCCGCCTCCCTAACGCTGGAGAGAGGCGGAGCCGGCAGGCGATTCCACCCCCCCCTGCACCGCTTCCGCTTGTTACTGGATGCGCTCGCTGGGCCCCGCCCAATTCTCGCGTCAATCTGCGTGGGAGCCCCGCCCCTCAGGCTCCGCGGACAACCGGGGCCTTAGCTCCGTGCGTGGCCCCGCCCCAGAATTGCGTCACGGTCGTATCTGCATATGAGGCCCCGCCCCTATCTTTGCAGGACGTCACCGCGGACTGCAGGGGCCTGAGCTGCTGCTGCCGCTGCCTCCGCTGCCGCGCAGCCCCACATCGGCGCACTGGGGGCCAGATAACCACCGCTGCCAAAAAAGTCGCCGTCGCTAGGGTCGTCACCTCACCAGTGCAGGGCAAGGTGAGCTCCCGGGCGGCCCGGTGCGTTTCTGCTCGGAGCACCTACATAACCTTCATTTGACTGATGGTCTGGCTGGGATCGGGGACAAGGTTAGCGGGCTTTAAATGGGGGAAAGGAAGCGGCGGTCGCGGGCCTGGGGAAGGGTAGGGTCCTATCTCCCACTGCCTGCTGGATCCTCACCCCGACCCCAACCCCCAACCCCTCGCTCTGCGGCGTTGGGGGAGGGGAGGCAAATGCCTTGCGGGAAGCTGTGCGCGCGGGAGGCTCCGTGCGTGCGCGTGCGCGTGGTGTGCACACGCGTGTGCGCGCCCGCCTGTGCAGGCGAGTCTGCGTACTCTTGCTTGTGTACCAGGGTATGTTCGTGTGACCCCTTAGGGGTCCCTACCCAAGTTTGTAAGTGCTGCATGCGTGTGGAGGGAGAAGCGTGGACTGTGCGTGTGCGTGCACAGCCATGTGCATACATGCACCGAGATGGGAGCTCGTGTAGGTGACGTGTACTCGGCTGCATGGGTGGAGGACGCAGTGCTCATGAGTGGGTTTGCACATTTGTATATGCATATCGGTGTGCAGACAGCTGTCTGCCTCTCTACCCTGTGCACTGTGTTCGATGTTCATATATGCACAAGTGTGTATGGATGAGTGTGTGCCCTGCTGTGTGCACGTGAGCGTGTGCACGCCCTGCTCTTATCACGTGATGAACCTGTTTCAGCCTGATCTCTCCCAGCCTGGGAGTCTGGGAGGAGGACTGCTGACACGCGTCCCTGCAGTACCATACCCGCGTGTGCACGTGCGCCCGCGAGGCTGAGTTCTGAGGAACATGAATGATGGGGGGTGGGGCCGGCCAGTCACCCCTCCTGGCACAGCTGTAGGGCTTAGGTTACAGCCAGACCTCGGGAGCAGGCCTGCTGGAGGGGGCTGCAGGGGTGTCTCCATGCCCTTCCCTCTGGAGGTCCTCCCCTGAAACCTCTAGCTTTTCAAGGTCACGGCCCGCCCTCTGCCATGGGCCCCATCATTAGTGCTGGGGCTCCTGATGGGTAAGTGTAATCTCTGCACACTAGTCCCTGTCTGGGAACTCTAAAATTCTCCCCATCCTGTGCCTGGGCTTGGGCGTTTGGGGATGGAGGGAGACTTCTCATATTGGCCTATACCCCACACCCCCAGATGGCATCCGCCACAGACTCGCGCTATGGGCAGAAGGAATCCTCTGATCAGAACTTCGACTACATGTTCAAGATCCTCATCATCGGAAATAGCAGCGTGGGCAAGACGTCCTTCCTCTTCCGCTATGCAGACGACTCCTTCACGCCTGCCTTTGTCAGCACTGTAGGCATAGACTTCAAGGTCAAGACCATCTACCGGAACGATAAGAGGATCAAGCTGCAGATCTGGGTGGGTCCAGCTGGGGGGCTCCTGGCTCCATAGCTCTCCCTCTCCAGAATAGCAGCCCCAGCTTTGCCTGTCTCTCTCCTGTCTAGATTCATTCATTACACACTGGGCATTTATCAGGTGCTTACTGTGTACCCTGTGTACCAGGGGCTAGAGACACAGAGGAAAGTGCCCCCATTCTCCCCTCAGTACCTAATTAGTGCTCTCCAGGGGTGGAGAAGGAGCAAAAGCTGGGTCCTCTCCTAGCCCTGACATCATTTGGATGCATCATTTGCTTGGTGCCTCAGTTTTCCCATCTTCAAGTTCTTCTATGTAGTTCTATATGAGGTTTCGGATGGAGCTTGACCCTCAACCTCATTCCCTGGGACAGAAGCAGGCTCCTCCCCCAGGGTCTTCTGGCCACCTCCCTCAACGCCTTCCTACCTGAGGGAACCTGCTAAATCCCCTTCTCTGCTCACAGTGCTCCCACAGCTCCCACCTCACTCCAGGTAAAACCTACACCCCTCCCCCGGCCAAGCTGATACCCCATCTCAAGCTTCCTCGTTGTTCCTCAAAGGCACCGGACGCAGTCCTACTTCAGGGCCTCTGCCCAGGCTGTGTCCTGCCTGGATTGTCCTTCCCCTGATCCCCACATGGCTCCCTCCTTCATCCTTCAAGTTTTAAAACGGTACCCCAGTGCATGCTGCCCATCCTTGTTTGGCTTTATTTTTCTCCTCAGTCCTACCCCTCCAACATAGCATACATTTTCTTCGTTTTCATGTGTTTATTTGTCTGTTTCCTGCCCTGGGCTATCAGTTCCACAAGGGCAGTGATTTTGGTCCATTTTTTTAACAGTTGGGTCCCCAGTACCCAGGACAGGTCAGTGCCTGGGACACGTATTGAATGAATGCAGGAATGATCCTATAGTTACCTTAGGATGACTGAGTACCACATTCATGGTGCAGGCAGTCGGTTCATTCTCCCTGACCTACTGTGCCTCTGGGCAAGCCCCCACTCCTTGGGGCCTCAAGGCTGGCTGGACTAGACAATCTGAGTTCATTTCCATTGAGGAGTTTCCGTGTGTGTCCTCTCTGACTCCCTGTTTTTTCTTCCCCAGGACACAGCGGGGCAAGAGCGGTATCGAACCATCACGACAGCCTACTACCGGGGCGCCATGGGCTTCATCCTCATGTACGACATCACCAATGAGGAGTCCTTCAACGCGGTGCAGGACTGGTGAGCATGCCCCCACCTGCTCTTGGATGGTCTTCTGAGCCAGGCTTGGTGCAAGGCCTGGGGTGCAGGCCGAGATGAGGGAGCCCCAGTCTCTTAGCTGAAACCTAAATAATAATGTTGGGGTCCCAGACTGCTACCAATTTATAATCATTAAAACAGTGTGGTACCAGCTCAAAGTACTG
This sequence comes from Camelus ferus, assembly GCF_009834535.1. Taxonomy (NCBI): domain Eukaryota; kingdom Metazoa; phylum Chordata; class Mammalia; order Artiodactyla; family Camelidae; genus Camelus; species Camelus ferus. The sequence goes on from NC_045717.1 coordinate 16,298,998, forward strand.
GGAAAAAATATTTCAGGTGGAAAAACGAAACTGTAAACACGTAAAGAAAAAAAAGTCTGGGAGGGACAGAAAATATAAAGACAGTTTGCATAGGATAGAGAATATAACATTTAAATTTCTGCCCAGAGTAATGATATATTTTTAAGAAAACGTTTGTATTTGTTGAGGAGGGAGAAATCTTGAGGGGGATGGATCTGGGAAGGGTGGGAAAGGCTGCTTGAAAGGACTCCCAGGATCAGTGAACTGCTGGAGCAGATACGTGCAGAGAGGAAAATGTTCCTGGCAGGACAAAGGCAGCGAGGAGGGACAGAGCCTGCCTCCCTAAGGAATAAATGGGAAGGTGGGGTGAGCGAGGGGGAGATGGGGGAGAAGGGGGTGGAGCTCAGATTCTCCAAGCCCTAACCTGCCTATGTCATGGCCTCCTCCAGGTCAACTCAGATCAAGACCTACTCGTGGGACAATGCCCAGGTGCTGCTGGTGGGGAACAAGTGTGACATGGAGGATGAGCGGGTGGTGTCGTCGGAACGCGGCAGGCAGCTGGCTGACCACCTCGGTGAGTGCCCGGTGGGACTGGACACCTACGTATAAGCTAGGAAAGGAACACAAGCCCTGAAAGGGGAGGAAACATACCCAAGTTCTCATAGCAAAGCCAGGGTGGAGCCTGGATTCCAAGCCAGGCAATTCACACTTTCTGCAAACTGGCCTTCATCCAGGAGCTGTTTTAGGTGGGTGTTGATGGATGCTTAGGAGTTCACTCTGCAGGAAAAGTGACTCATTTATTCTGATACCCTTACTGCCCAGCTTCGTGGTGGGTGTTGCTAGGCCCCTGAGCTTCCAGCTTTGTGAGATAAAGGGAGGGACCTGGGCTGGGGAGTTCTTGGAGGAGCCAGGCTCTGCGTGGTGTAGTAAGGCTTCCTAGAAGTGGGACATTGGATCTGGTACTTGAAGAAAGGGTGGTCTTTCAGACAGAAGAAATGGCATGGGCAAAAACCAGATGTGGGGAAGATCTTGTGTGTTTTGGAAATAGTTTCATGTGACTGGAACGTGAGGATCATTTGGAGGAAATGTGGCTGACTGTGTAGGGCCTGAACCACAAGCTGAGAAGCCTGACTATTCGGAGGGCAGTAGGGAGCCATGGAAGGTGTGTGAGCAGGGGAAGGCATGGCTGGACCTGAGTGTCAGATGCCGCCAGGACCAGTGAATGGGGCTAGGCTGGATGGTGGGAGCAGGGAAGTAAGTCTTGCTAGGGCTCTGGGGATAATGAGGAGTTTTAGGGTGAAGAAAGAGGGGCAGGATATCAGTCCAGTGTTGCTTCCCGACAGGACCTGTCAGTGGTTTTAACATCATGCAGTTGGTGCTGGGAATCTCCAGGTGTTGCCTGCCCCTTAGAGTGTCTCTGGGAGTGGGGAGACCACGGTCCTCACCCTTCCCTTTCACCACCACAGGATTCGAGTTCTTTGAGGCAAGCGCCAAGGACAACATTAATGTCAAGCAGACCTTTGAGCGCCTGGTGGATGTCATCTGCGAAAAGATGTCCGAGTCTCTAGACACGGCCGATCCCGCAGTCACGGGCGCCAAGCAGGGACCACAGCTCACCGACCAGCAGGCGCCCCCACACCAGGACTGCGCCTGCTGAGAACTGCCCCGCCCCATCCTGGCCCCGCCCCCTATCCACCCCCCTGGGCCTGAGCCAGGCCCCCTACTCGCCATGGGTGCGAGTCCCCTGCCGCAATTTAGCCCATCACCCTATTTATTATCGTAGCTATTTATTTATTTATTGGAGATGTCCCCCAGGGGCTCGGACGCCCCACCCACTCTGCGCCCCACCCTGTACATACAGCCCTGTTCCCGCTCTGCAGTGGCGTGTTGTGGCCCTGTGAACTCACCGCTCACTCTTCTCCCCAGACCCCACCTTTTTATAAATTCACCCCCATCAACAGGTATCAGTTTTGGAGAGGGGCCAGATGACACCCCAGGGCAGGCTGATCGAGTAATGGGAGGTAGCCAGGCCTGCCAGCCCCTTAGTTGTGACACAGTGGGCCAGGGTGGCTGCAGGAGTCTCAGCGTGAACCACGGGGTGGGTGAGAGCCGGGAAATGGCCTGCCTGGCTACTGGCCTCATGGTTGTACCTTTTTTTGGAAAGGGGACTGCTGTGGGTACTCACCACCCTGGGACACCCCCTACAAGACCTATTCTGACATCATGAGTGTCAGACATGCCCCTCATTCCCCTGGGAGATATGACAACACTACATACCCCCAATAAAGCGAATGGATGACACAGTGTCCCTCTGAGTGCCAGCATGCCAGTGCGGGCTTTGGCCATCCACAAGACTGTCAATTTCAGAGAGAATTTAATGGAATCTCCACAGCCCATGACCAGAGGATGGGACAGGAGGTTGCCCAGCCCTATCTGAGGCTCCAGATTTTGGGGGCCGACTACTGGCCGTGCTCCTAGGGTATGGGCAATGTCTCCACCTTGGTCCCAGAGCCCAGCCCACAGTAGTGTTAAGGGCTTGGGACTGGCTGGCTGGCTGGGGTCCAGGGCTGAGGATGGAACATCTGTTGCCAGTCACTAAGGCTCCCCTAGAAGGGCTGAGGGATGACTGTCCATCTTCATTGTTTGTTCGTTTCCCCAAAGTGAAGCCTGGCAGTGCGCTTGGAGGGGGCAGCCCAACCAGATGTCCAGGTATCAGGGTGGGGCTAGAACTTGGCCCAGGAGCATGTTCCCCTTCCAGCCCAAGGCAGCTGGTCAGCTGAGGATCAGTCTTGTCCTGTCCGGCATCCTGCTGGAGCACGAGGCAGCTCAGTCTGCATGGTACCCAGGGCCACGCAGCCTGGATGTGTCTGGGAGCCTGGGATCTGTCCACACAAGAGGGTCTGGTTACAAGCCCCGTTCATCCCTCAGGGCTCCTCCTCACAGAACCCTCCACCCGTTGGGGCTGGAGTTACCCTCGCTGGACAGATGCAGCAGGGACCTGGCTGAGGTCACATCAGACAGCAGAGGTGGGCTTGGTTTTCACCATACTGGTCATCAGCTCCCTGCCCACCCACCACAGGGTGCAGGTTGTCACAGGCCCTCATCCTGGAGGGTAGCTGTACAGCTGTTTGGGGCTCACACATGTGGCCCCCCAGGAGTCCCCTGGGTGCTTGGTCTGCCCACTGCGCTCACCCGGTATTTCAGATAGGAGAGGTACGTGTCCCAGCCCAGTGTCAGGCCGTTGATGTAGGTGACTCGGAACTGGGGGGGCACGAAGAGGAAATTCACCAGCTGCGCAGCAGGCCACACGCACCAGTCAGCCTATGGGGAGGGGTGAAATGTAGTGAGAGGCGGGGTCAGGAGGGATCTGGTGGGGTCAGGTGGCTGTGAGGGGTGGGGCCTTGAAAGGGGGTGCCTGTGAAAGGGAGAGGTGGGACAGATGCAAGGGGGTGGAGAATGAAGGAATAGGCGGGACCTGGGCAGGCATGCCCACCTTGTAGAATTCCCAGAACTTATCTCGCAGCTCCTGGCAGCTCTCACCTAGGGTCTGGCCCTCCAGGCAGCCAATGCCTAGGAAGGAAACCAAGAAATGAGAGTGTCAGAGGATGGGGAGTACTAGAGAGGGTAGGGTGGGGCCCCTGAGGGACAGGGTGTCCCAAGCAGAGGGACTAGGACATTTAAAAGCCCTGCAGTGGGAAGGGCACACAGAGAGTGGCTGGTATGGGTAAACAGCAGAATAACTAGGTCCCAGTGAGGGAGGGAGGTGGGTTATGAATAAACACGTACCCTGAGGTATGGAAACACACCTTTCCCAAGGCAGAGGCTGTTTTATTACCAGTCCTTTACAAATAAGGAAATTGACTCTGGGGGGCAAGGAATGGGCGAGTCTCCAGAGCCAAAGGCTGGAATGACTGTACCCCTTCAACCCCAGTTTCAGCTCCTTTCCCTTCAGCCTTAGGGCCTTTGCACGTGCTGTTCCACCTGCCTGCTGGTTCCTTCTTCAAGTCTCAGCAGAGTGTCCTCTCCTTTGGGAAGCCCTCCCAACCACTGTCCATGGCAGCCCCATCAGTCTTCACTCTTCCTACACTTAGCACCATTGTCTGTGAGTCTGCCATTCACACCTGCCTCCACTGGGTCTGTCCTATTACCACTGTAACCCAGCCTCCTGTCCAGGGCCACCCACACAGGAGGTGCATTTTTGATTCCTTCTTAATACAAAGCTGGCTCTACCCCTCCTGACCTATAAGGGGCAAAGCACAAGCTCACGTGGCTCCTTACCCAAGAAGTACCAGACACCCAGTGTGGGAGAGGCCACCAGTTGGTCGATGAGAACCTTCCTGAGGACGTTTGGGAGGCCACGGAAGCCGGATGCAGGGAGCAGGTGGTCCAGCCAGAGGTACCAGTAGTGCAGGAAGGGGCCCATGCTGCAGCCCACTGCAAACATGCTCACTGTGGGCAATCCAAGAGTCGGGGGCCGGGGGCTCGTCAGGCCAGCAAATCCCCCAATCCGCTCCCTTCCTGGCTAAGACCGGGTTAGCTTCATTCGCTTCCAGAGCCCAACCGTGTAATATTCCATTATTAGTCCCACCGCCAGACAATGTTCCAAGGGCTGTTTTTGCATCTTCTTGTCTCATTCCTTCACCACCCTGTCAGAGGGTTCTACCATCGCCCCATTTTCCAGAATAGGAAACAAAGGCACAGCGGGTAGGGAAGTATGGGGCCAGGGCGCGACTCCAGGCTGGCTGGGGCCAGATGCTGCGCCCTTAACAGCCCCGGATGCAGCATCCCGTGCTCAACGCTAGGTCTCTCAGTGCAGGAGGGAAGCAGACGAGGTGGTGGGTAAGGACCTGATCCCCAGGATAGGAGTGGACAGAAACCTTACATCTTGGAGGGAATGAAGACCCCAGTGGGGAGGGGACGGAGACCCGGAGATGGGCTACCTAGGGTGAACGCGGAGGTCAAGGGTCTTGCCAGGGACTGAGGCCATGGGTCAAGGGTCAGGGCGCGAGGGTCCAGTTCACGGGTCTCCGAAACAGGTCGGGGCCAAAGATCCTGTGGAGTCAAAGGCCAGCAGCACCAGCCCCTCACCTGAGCGCCGCGGGTCGAACTTCTGGCCCGTCCGGGCGCGGATCTCCCAGGACTGGCGCACGCCATCTCCGGCTGCCATGAGAGCGCCGCAGCCCAGCGTATTTGTCACGAGCAGCGCACGGCCTTGGAACAGGGGCTGTCCCGCGGCCCATAGGCCGCGCACCCAGCGCCAGCCTCTGGACGCCATCGCGAACGGGGACCCAGGAACCGGCGCACCGGGCCGCCCCGCCCATGCCGACCAATCGCGCGTCACCGCAGCAGCGGGGGTGCCTATCCCGCGCCGTGTTAGCCAATCGCACGCTGTTTGCGCGATTTGCACGCCCTCTCCAAGCAGCGCCAGTCAATCGCTAACCGCTCTCTGCTTCACTATACCCGCCCCGAGAGGCATTAGCCAATAAAAGGCCGGTATCCCTTCCCAGGCCAATCGCTGAACGAAGCCTTACACCGCCTTCTGCGCCTTACGGACCAATCACAAATAGGCTTCGCGCCACAGCGCGCATGCCAATTACTGACTTCGACTCTCGTTGTCCCGCCCCTTTATGCTCTGGCCTATGGGTAACCTTCGCCATATTCAGCCCAGTAGTGCACTGGCCAATCGGAGGCCCTCGCAGACTAGCTGGCAAATCACTGACTGTCGCCCTGCCTCTCACGTTGAGATGGCCAATCTTAGTTACCGAGTTCGCCTGTCTAGTTGCCCTCCAGTTATGCAGATTCTCCCGGAATTCCCGAGAAAGAGTTCGGACCTGTGGCTATGACAGCTACCGGGGCGAAGGTCCAATCCCTCAAAGACTGAGGAAAGTGGAGGCGGAGCTACAGTTCTGCTGCGAGCGCAGGCCACCGGGATTCTTGTCTAGACGTTGACCTTGGTCCTGACTATAGCTGGTCGTCTGACCTTAGTTCCAGAGGAATAATAATTCAAACTTTAGGCACTGTTCTGGGCACATTACGTGCATTAAGACATTTTACAGCAAATTTGTACTGCTGCAGGAACAATTATATCCCCATTTTATCTCCTGTAGGGGAAAATGTGAGTTGCAACGGAAACCTATGCACTACCTACAGGAACAGGGTGTCGCAAACTATAGCCTAGGGGCCAAAACCTGTCATCTCCTGTATTGATGAGGCTCAAGAGCTAAGCATGTTTCTTACATTTTTCAATTGGTCGAGGAAAAAAAAATCAAAATAATACTCTGGGACATGTGAAAGTTATGTGAAATTCAAATTTCCTAGTCTATAAATAAAGCTATACTAGAACGTAGCCATGCCCATTTATTTATTTTCTGCTCTCACGACAGTGAGTAGTTGCAACAAAGATTGGTCTGCAAAAATGAAACTATTAACAATATGGCCTTTAAAAATTCTTTTTGCCCTGTGTTAGAGGACACCCTTTAGGGTTTTCTGATTTTGACTCTATGGGAGATATTTTATAAACTCAGTGGTAATAACGGATAACAGCGAAAAATAATTCTTGCCTATAGACATGCAAATGAATTCTACCAAGTGGAGAGCCGCTCCCCCCAATTTTTTTGCCTTCATTTGTACATTCATTTTGCTGTTCCTATTTTGTCTGTTGTTTGGATCTCCTTTGAAGTGGTTTTTAACACCTGACCAGTTCCTTTTATTAATAACAAGTTAACAATAATTTTTAACACATGCTCATTTTTATATCTGTATGAGAGTCATGATTTTACCTTTTTTTGGGAGAATTGTCCTTCAACATTTCCTATTGCTGTCAAATACCTCACTGGTATTCCAGGCTCTAGATTTTACTGCATTTTGGTTGAAAACTTCCAAAATGGTTAAAAAGGTGGGTGAGTGGGGAGTCAAATTATGATTCATGGAACAGAGTCAGGTAAACTTTGTCAACAGAGAAGTGCACTTCACGGTGGCTGAAGCCCTGGCACCTCCAAAGGGATGAGAGAATTTTGCTAGTTCTCTATTTTTCTCATTTTTGTTTTCTTTTCTATAAATGCATGCCTTGTTTTTGGTGCTTTTATGATGGCTAATGTCACTGGCTTGGTGGCATCAGGGACTGGGTATTTAGCTTCATGGGCTGACCATTTGGCAATATCTATCAATGGATTACTGGTTTCTGGCTGAAAAACAATGGAGGATCCATTAAGAATTTTGTGCCCACCAGGAGGAACAGATTTTGTTATCTAGACCTGTGATTTTGTGTGTTTCCATTGAAGGAGTTCAGAACATACCACCCCGAAATATGCTGCTCTGGCAGATTGATTGCTTTGAGTTAAAGGCTCTTGGATCTTCCTTTTTCTTCCTGAAAGCAGGAGATGAAATTCCCATGGGAAAGGTGCCCTCCCAGTACTAGGAGGAAGAAACGCTCTTAACACCAGAGACAGGAAATCAAGGCTGAGAGAAATCTGTACAAACACGTCTTGTTGAAATAACTCATCTTCTTTTAGTCTCCCCATGTATTTTAGTTGCTTTCCTGCAATTGACACACTGTACAGCCTCATAAATAACAAGTCTTGGGGGCTTCCTTTTTCTTGCAAAGACCCCCATGGACATGTAAATACATTTAGTATGCTTTTTCCCTGTGAATCTGTCTTGTGTGTCAGTCTCAGCTGCGGATCCTAGAAGGTGGAGGAAGGTTTTACTTCTGCTACCATTTCTGCATCATATGTGGGCATGTGATATGCACATGACTTACCCCGCTGACTCACCTGGCTCACGTGGTTAGGGGGAAGTCTGCCATGTGTCTCTACTCCACTGTCAAGTTAGCATTTATCACTTTCCCTACTCTTTGGAGTTGAGTTCCAAAATCCAGTCCACTCTCAGGATTGGGCTGAGGTGGCGGAATTAACACTTCACCTCCTGAAAGAGAGACCATCTCCTTATACAGATTTCATCAGCCAATTTCAAGAAAGCAAGCTGGGCTTTTAGGAGCCAGTGCTTACAAAACCCTCACAGGAAAACTGGCTTGTCCCTGGCTTGCAGGGTCAGCCTTACAGGTCAAATCTGGCCAATCAAGATCCTTGCAATAATTTGGGAACATCAAAGAAGAGAAAAATTCACCAAAAGGCAGAGATACTGCAAGTGAAACTCGAGTTCTCACCTCGAGTTAGCAAATGATAGAGGTTTTTAGATTTGAAGTTTGAGATTCCTTATGGAAACTTCTAGTAAAGCAAACTGAACGCCTGCTGCACCTGTGTAATCAGAGCAAATCCCATGAGACCAGCCAAGGAAGATCTTTCTTTGAGATTATTTTTAATGAAAGGGACAACTCAAATATTATTCAGCCATAAAAAAAAAAAGAGAAGGAAATCTGGCTACTTGTGGCAACGTGGATGAAAGTGGAGGGCGTCATGCTAAGTGAAATTAGCCAGACAGAGAAAGACAAATACTGTGTGATTTCTCTTGTATGTGGAACCTAAAATGGTCAAACTCATAGGAACAGAACAACGGTGATTGCCAGGGGCTTGGGTAGGGGATGGGGAGATATTGGTCAAAGGGTACAAACTTTCATTGTAAGAAGAATAAGTCCTGAGGATGACCTGAATACTGCAGAGTGACTTTTGTTAATAGTTCTTTATTGTATACTTGTAAGTTGCTAAGCAAATACATCTTCAGTGTTCTTGCTACACACATCAACCGCTGATCACATAGAACTGTGGTAGGTATTTAGTGAGAAAAAAAAAATCCAGGTATAAGTGGACCCACGCAGTTCAAACCTATGCTGTTCAAGGGTCAACTGTATTAGAATTAGGAAAACATTATCAAGCTGGGTGGGAAAAAAAAGAACTCTTTCTTCCCCTGCCCCTGTGAAAAAGGCAGTTTTGCACAATCATTTCAATATTTCTGATCTATAAACCTGTATCTTCTTTGAACATCTGACCAGTTTCTTTCATTAATCATGAATTCAATAAAATCTTTAACAAGTATTCATTTTACATCAGTATGAGAATCATGATTTTTCCTTTCTTTGAAAATTATCCTGTAACATGCCCTGTTGTTCTCAGGCGCCTAAGCCTGGCATTCTAGGTCCAAATTTTGCTGCCATCTGAATCTCTGCACACTTATGCCCTTTCCTGGAACACTATGATACCCCCTTAGTGAACACATTCTTTCAAATTCCCGGGACAAGGTTCCTGCCGCATCCTCTGGTCTTGCCTGGCCCCAGTTACCATTCTTTAGCTTAACCCATAACACCCAGAGTAGGGTCAGCCAAAAGGGGTAGCTAGGGATGTTTTTTGAATTAATGAATACATTTTCTGCCTAATGAACTTTTAGTCACTCTTCAAAACCCCAGCCCCAATGTCCATTTTCCCAATGCAGGACCTTCACTCTTCCTCTGGACTTCTCTAGCCCTGGTGCCTCTCCATCTGGCCCATTGCTGCCCGCCATGGGACTAGGGATGTCCATCTGGCTCTGCATCCCCTGGACAGGGGTCTTCTCAGGGGTCCCAACATTGTGCAAATCCAGAAGAAGGGGATCTGCTGCCTTAGCAAATGAATCACAACATCCAGAAGTGTTTATTGAACAAGTTTCAATGTAGCACCATTCTCAGTAGGGCAAGATTCTTGATCTAGGGGCAGAATTTTGAGTCCCGGATTAATGGAATGTGTAGAAGTTATCCAGATGATGAGTAGTGGTTGCTGAGAGTTGGAGATCAGAAAACGAGGGCAGATGGGATCCTTCTCTTCCTACATCAGCCCCCTCCCGGGGCACTGGCCGTCACTTGAAACAGACTTCCTTGTGGGAACTGGTCATGATTTGGCAGACATCCGGCTTCTCGCCCTGGAGGAGATGGCCATGAATTGGGGTCCTGATAGGAGACCCTACCCCCACTGGCTGAATCCCTCTGGTCCCCATACAGCTTACCTGGTACAACTGACAAACGAGGCGTAAAAGCTGACCCTGCTTTTTCATGGGTTTCTACACAAGCAAGACAGGAGGTCATAAGTCCCACCCACCTCAACCAATCTGTGCTTGGTCCAGAAGGGGCTGCAAATGGCCCCAAGTCTGGCCCCTGCCTCTTGCCTCCCAGATCAGTGGGCACATCAGTCCATCCTCCCACATCAGTGGGCACACCCATCTGCCTGGGGGCTGACCTGAGGGCTGCAAGAGTTCTTACCCCATTGACGACGACCCAGGGCACATATTCGTGGGGTGGTTGCAGAGCGTCTGTCAGCTGGGCGTTGATGTGTAAGAGCTGCATGCCACGGTCCCCCATTGCGCACTCCATGATGGTGTCCGGGGACACCTTTGGAGCATAGATCTGCAGGCACTGAGGGCAGAGGGGGACCTGGTCAGCTGGGGCATTGCCTCAGCTTCCTCCCTGTTATCTCCCCAACGGTCCCCCAACCAGCACCGCTCCCCCAACCCGGCCAAGCCAAGCTTCTGTTTCCTCACTGGCAACGGGGGACAGTTGGGTTCACAGGGATGCAGCAATGCCCACAAGTAGTAGGTGCTTAATACATGCCTAAGTGGAAGCCCCCAGGGCAGGGGCTCAGGTTGCTCCTGTCTTCCATAAGACCAGACCCACAGCCCCTGATCCCTACAGTGTTTCACTTTCCTCAGAGCTTCCATACATGCTGTTCTCTCTGCCAGAAACACCTTTCTTCCTCCTTTGTACTCCCCCAGCCCCACTATGACTGTGCAGGGCTAGGGGTGTCTCAGGATGGCCCAGGTCTCTTGGGTGGCCCAGATGTTTGATGAATGAATAAACAATTGGGGCAGATGAGTCATTCGTCTGGGAGTTCCTTTTCATAATCCTCCAGGGAGAGAGGTCCTGTCCTGTCACTCCCATAGAGAAGGATCATCATCTATGTCCCTGCTCATTCCTGTTCATCCAAGCCCAGCTCAGAGACACCTTGTCCAGGAAGCCCTCCCTGATCTACCCATGTCCCCAGAAGATCTTCATTCTCTCGATTCAGAGATTGAGGCTATGAGAGGGGAAGCCAATTTCTCAGGGCTGCACAGAGAGTGACCGTCAAGGTAAAGACTTGAACCTGGGTCTGTCTGGATGCAGGGAGGTCAGGGCCCTGCAACCCAAGCTGAGTGAGGGGGCACTGCTCACCGGCTTCAGATTTTTCTCCATGTCATCCATTTCCTCAAGGCAGACAATGGTTAGGAAGGCCACGTTCCTCTCTAGCTGGTCCAACAGGCAGGCCTAGGGGTGGGGGCAGGCAGGCAAGGATGTGAGGGGGGCCCAGAGCACCCTGAGACCACTCTGGGAATAATCACGGGTGTCCACTAACAAAGTGGAAAAATGAAGACATGATGACATGAGGGCAGACAGGCAGAGGACAGTGCTGGTCCCAATCCCTTCTGAGCCTCGCTTTCACCTTCCTTATCATGGACAGTTTTCCCAGCCTCGGTGCTCCCCACCCGGGAACTCTGGGGCTGCTCACCTCCACCTTGTTAAGCTTGCATTCCTGCTCCCCGTGTTGACATGTGAACTCCCACTTGCCACTGATGTTTCGTTCCTGAAAGGCAGTGGGATGAGTGCTGGCAGCCCACCTCCTTCCCCTGCCCTCCTCCCCTGGCCACGTGCCTCAGTTTCCCCAGTGCCCACGTACCTGAGCGTTTCCATAGGGCACCAACGTGACATTGAGGATCTCCTGGACCAACAGCCACGTTGGGAAAAGCTCTCGGACCAGAAAATATCGGCAGCCGGGACACAGCGACTCATAATAGAGGCTCACATTGACAGGTGGTGGGTCTGACTTCCCCAGGGGCGCTCTCAGGCATAGCTCACCAGCCTGGGCGGGAGGAAGGGGTATAAATCAAAGGCAGCCCTGCTTGGTTCTCTTGCAGAAAGGGAGCTGCAAACAGTAGGTGCCCCGTCTCCCACTCCTTCCAGACCTTGCCAGGTGGAATTCTGACTCTGAGGATTTACTACGTCTCTAAATCTTCCTACATCTCAGCCTGTCTGCAAAATGGATGTGACAAGATTTGCAAACAGTAGGTAGTTAATGTGTACACGAGTCTTGCTTCCATCTGGGTGAGCTGAAACTTTTCACCCAGGGGGACAGCAGGAGGTAAGAATTCAAGTCATGCACATTTCTGGTCACTGCTGTCAATCCTGCCTTCTGTGGTGCATACCGCCAATGCACGCTCACTTGTTGCCACTTCATCCCTAGAGACTTGGCCCTGAGCTGAGCAAGGTCCTACACCCCCGCTGACTCCTTATTTAGTCTTCCCCTCAGCGGGCCCACTGAACTCCTCCCAAGGCTACTGCAGAGGCGGCACCTAATAGGTGCTGACTTCCGGCTACAGCTGAGGGGTGGCGGGCGGCGGTGTCTGTGAGCAAGTCGCTCAGCCTTCGGGGCATCTGCTTACTCCGCACCAGAAACACGCGAGCTCTTCCCGGGCCGAAAGGCACCCAGTAAGCAGCACCTAGTGAGAGCGGGTAGCCATAGGCAGGCTTAGCTTGTCTGGGCTTCCCCTGGCATGAAAGAAGAGACTGATTTCCGCTCCAGATGTACACAGTAGGTGCTCAATGCACCCTGGGTGGAGGGGCAGCGGGGAAATCCGGGTTACGGCCGAGCGACTCAGACTCCAGATGGGGAAGCGAAAGGGAAAGGAGTGTGGCCAGTGTCAGGATTGAAGTGGATGGGGTCGGCACCGACCCAGGTTAGCGTCCCCTCTGGACCCTGGTCTTCCCTGGAGAAGCCCGGGAGAGAGGAGGAGCCGCCGGCCTGTCGCCTGGGCGCCGGTCCCGTTGGCCCGCCCGCCGCATCGCCGTCCCTACCTTGCAGGGGGCCGCCCCCTCTGGGAGTGTTCCCAGCAGGGACGCCCGCGCCGCCGAGGGGCCCTCCAGCAGCAGCAGCAGCAGACGCAGCAGCAGCAGCAGACGCAGGAAGGGCAGGAGAGGCAACGAGGCCATCACAGCGGGGACAAACGTGCGACGCCGGGAGCAGCGGCCGCGGGGAAGGAGCCGCCTTTAACCCGGCGATGGCCCAGCCCCCAGGCCGGACCCGCCTCCTGGGGCCCACGCCCCTCGGAGGCCGGGCCGCGTCTCTGGGTATCTCTTCTTCTCCGAGTCTCTTTCCAACCCGACCCCCACCCGCACCCCTGCCAGGTGCTGGGCCTCTGATCTCCTGGACAACGGGCTGCCCTTCGATCCCCCCAACCCTTCCCCACGATCAGCCCCGCCCAGTCACGTGAGGCTGGGGCTCAGGCACCTTGAACAGAGATGAGGTGGGGGCTTAGAGACAGAGTCACAGAGAGACTGGGAGATAGGAGGGTCTCTATGGCCCCACGGATCCCTCTGGGGGTAGCCAGGGTGATCCAGGCCCCTGGCCCAGCCCAGGGACCCCACCTCCCCACCCAGTGCTGGGATGGGGTGGGGTGGAGGGGGGCCATCACTTGCCTAGGAGTGGGCAGGGGCTGTGCAGCCCAGGCCCCCTCCCCCGAGCGTGGCCCAGGCCCTCCCTCATCCCCAACTTTCAGCCCCTCCCCTCCTCAGGCTCCCCAGCCCCAACACTCTAGATCCACCAGCAAAGTCCAGGTCCCGTGGGGCTGACTCAGACTTGGCTGCAGCTGGACCAGAAAGCAGAAGCCAGCTCAGGGAGCGGCGCCTCGCTTCACTTGGACCCCCACCTCTGGCTGTGGGTGGAGGGAGAAGAAATTAGCTGTTCCTTCTTTCCACCATCCAAGGCTTGAGAAGGGGGGCATTGCTGCTCTCACAGTGAGTTCCCTCGCAGGAGAGAATCCAGGTTGGAGCTATCACTCTCTGAAGCCTGTATATGGGGTGGGGGTTGCGGATTGGCCATGTTGGACTCAAACCCACAGGAATCAGCCAGACCCAGGTTTGCCCGGGAATGCTGGGTACCTCAAGTGATGAAGCCTCAACTTCCCCTTCTGTAAAATAGGGGAAGTGAGGCTGAGGGAATAAAGCAAGCCTGGAGGGCTCAGAGGTAGAGGGAGGGTTGCCCCAGATTGGGATCAGGGGTGGGACAGCTGGGTTTGTGAGCCTGGGAAGGTGTTGATACTACACCCAGAGAGAATAGCCTGGATGAAGGCTTGGAGACTGGAGGTGTTGAGGGAGTAACTGAGCTGATCAGACTTTGCAGGGCCTTAAATGCCAGGCATGACTTATGACCAGATCTGGCAGGAAGAAACACCCATTCCTGGCCCAGAAAACAGCCCAGTCCTCAGCTCCACAGCTTGTATCTCCCGCCAGTTCTAGACTGCGTAGCCACGTTCATAGTAACAGGTTGGGAAGCTGGGGTTCCCCTGAAGTCCCCATGGCTGGACAATCCCCCATCCCAGCCTTTTGAGCCCTTCGCAAAACTCATGTCCTTTATGAAGCCTCTGCGAGACTAAGCCACACAGCTTTGTTAGTTTAGTGTGTGCTCCATCCTGTGCTGGACTGTACAGAAGAAATGACAATAAATATCATTGCCACAATTTTCCCAGTAGTTATTAAGCACCAGCTCTAATGGACAAATCCAAAAACAACCTTACCCATTTTATCATAGAATTCCTGAGACATCCACTCGGGGCAGGAGTAGCAACTCTTGACCTAGCTTGGTAAGAGGAAACTGAGGCTCAGAGAGGGGAGGTGACGTTTCCGAGGAAACACGGTTGAGTGTGGGGACTGGCTAGAGGCTGCGTGTGCTATTTTCTTCTGCTCCCAGGTTCTGCCTTGCTGGGCTTATGGGACTGAGGTGAGTGAGCTTTACCCCGTGTCCACCCATGTCGAGGGTGAGGACCACAGTGAGGGTAGAGTCTGGGCTGGAGTTATTTAGGGGATGCCTCCTGACTGGCCACACAGCGGGTAAGGATGGGATCTCTGAGGCCAAGGAGGCAATTCCTTCCATTCTGAGAGCACAGTGGGAGATGGGTCAGGGGCAGCCTGGTTCTCATCCACCCAGGGGCTGCTTCAGGGTTGTTGGGTCCTGCCAGGTGCTGTAATAAGGAGGGGGAAGGAGAGAAGGTTCCCAGCCCTGGGGGTGTGGGAGAGGAGGGCTGAGGGACAGCCCTTGGGGTGGGGGTGAACTTGAGTCCAGGTCAAAGACACCCTGAAGACCCAGCTCTGTCGCCTGGGACATCGCAGAATGAGTGTCAGGAGCAGGCATGGAGAGAGGCTCAGTGGAAGGTCAGCAGGGAGGGGCTGGCACTGGGGGCATCAAGGATATGGGTGACCCATGTGGGTGGCATGGGAAGGGCTGTGACTAGTGACCCTGCCTGACAACAAGGAAGCTGCACATCAGAGGGGAGTGTCTTTTGGAGTGCAGGGCTGGTGGCTGAGTGCCAAAACTCAAGCCCAGGGACCAGTGATTAGCTGGTCCAGGGTCTGAGGTCCCCTGAGCAAGCCAGGGTAGGGCGCAGGGCTTGGGGTCTCGGCCTCTCTGCTGTGACCTCGGGCAGGTCTCTCAACTTCTCTGGTCAAGAGCATCTAAACTATGGTGGGGGTGTGGAGGTGGGGAGGAGGCACGAGTTGTAGGTCCCCACTTGGCAACCCAGAGCCAAAGAGAAGCCTGTCACCAAAAACAGAAGCCTCTACCATGTTCAATGTTTTATATCCATATCAGTATCAACGTACCATACAAAACCTGCCTACCAGCCTAGCCAGGCAGGCAGGAGGTGGCGGGGGGGTGTTCCGTGGTAGCGTAGAAAACCAGGGCTCTTGTCCCAAAAGAGGAGAGAAAAAAGGGCTTTACATACAATTAAGGAAAAATAAAATCAGAACCCAACATGATCGAGAAGCCTTGAGTCTGTGTCAAGTGGAGGTGCTGTGGGCAGTGCTGCGTGTTGGCCGCCCCAGGATGTGCTGGGGCCTCGATTCCTGGGAAGCCTGGGGTCAGCTCATGAGTTTATTTTTAATTATTTTCCTTTTTGGGGGTCACTTCTTGGCAGCAGCCCCATTGTGGGGATAACCCAGTGTCAGGTTTCACTTCAGGGTTTGAAGGAGAAGTTGGGGTCTGTGGGGCAGGTCCCGCCTGGCCCCAGATGTCACGGCTGAGGTTCTTGGAAGTGGCTGAGCGAAGTTCCTTCCTGCCCTGACCCCAGGTCTATGGCTTAAAAATCGGGGAACCCAGGCTGGGGCCGCGCAGCCTGGGGGCCTCTGTAAACATGGCAGGTGCAGCCAGGTGGGGCTTTGGGGACCCCAGGAGCCTGTGGGGGGCAGGGCACAGGGTCGTGGGTGGCCAGAGCCGTAGGCAGGGCAGTGCCTCTGTAAGGAGGCAGGGGAAGGAGAGTATGGAGTAGGGGAGGCAGGACCCCCCAGCACAGATACACAGAGGGACAGAGACCAAGAGAGAAAGAACAGACAGACAGATGGCGCTAGAAAGTGACAAAGGGTGACAAGGGGAAATGGAGAGAGGCTCTGAGAAAGAGAGATGGAGAGAAAAACAGACAGGAAGAGATACAGAGAAAACCCAAGAAAGAAGAGACAGATTCAGAAAGATGGAGACCTGGGATGCCGTCGCTAGCCCAGCCTCCAGCTTGGGGGCAGCTCAGCTCCGGGACAGGTCTCTTGCTCTTGCTCAGCCGTCAGCGGGCGGCAGGTGGGGGCCCGGGGCCTGGGGCGCGCACGGGATGGGCGAGCGTGACGGTGAGCGCGTCGTTGTGCTGCACCAGTGAGGCATGCTGGTAGTGCAGCACCAGCTCCTTCAGCGACCCGTACAAGTTATAGGGCTCTGCAAAGCCGAAGCCCGTGGCTGTGCGGTAGATAACGCAGTGTTTGGTGTCACCATCCACCCTGTGGGCATGGGCAAAGGGGTGGGTCAGATAGGCCTCCACCAGGCTCTCCCAGCTCAGTCGTGCTGCTCCTGTCAGGTAGTCCCTGCCTGGGACCCAGATTTCCCTATTTCTTGGGCACTGACTTAGTCTAGACCCTACCATCTCCCCGCTCTGATACTGTCCCAGCTCTCTCCCCTGCTCCCAAGGATCCAGGGCTTCTTCCTGGCTGTCTTCCCAAGGCCTAGCAAACAGCTGGTGCTTAATGAGAGATCTTGGAAGGAATGCTTGGGTTCCCCACCCCCTCAGCCCATTCTTGGCTCCCCTGCCACTCACACCACGGAGCAGGCGTAGCAGCCGCGCTGGCTGCTCTCACGGATGAGGAAGGTGCCATCCCGCTTGCCACTCAGCATTTCCTCAGCTTGTGTGCGGTTGATCTTGCCTACATACCACGTGCGTTCCTCATGGTGGGGAAGGTCATCCTCATCTTCCATCAGTGAGTACTGGCTGTTGGGGAGGCAGGGAGGTGCCCTGGTCACTTACCTGGCTAGCCTCCAAGGTCCCCCTGCCACCTGGACAATTCTCCCACCCTGGTGAACTCCTACTCATTCTACAAAACCCACCAAAAATGGCCCCTCCTCTGGGAAACCCCCCTCCAGGTGATCACTCACTCCTCAGTCTCGTTTTTGATTCCCAACCATTCGTTGATTTTCTTCTGCCGGGCACCTTTCTGAGTGAGCCACCTGCAGGGAAGAGGAAAGGTGGGCTTGTGCTGCTCCGCTGGTAGGGGAATGGAGGCTGCAGCACAGGCAGGGTGAGCCCACCGTGGGCCAGGCCAGTCTGGCTGGAGGCAAGGACTAAGTGCAAATTCTGGGTGTGATACCCCTAGTTGCTATGAGGGGTCAGTCTTGGCTTGGTCAAGGACACCTTGAACCCATGAGGGCTCCCCAGGCTCTGTCAGGGAACTCGCCCTATTTATTATGTTTCTGTTAACACTTTTCAAGTCCCTGGAATGTGCCATCCCGGCCAGGTCTTATCACTACCAGAGGCTTAGTTCTAGGGTTACATGCTGTCTGTTCAGCACCTCATTTTCTCTGCCTGTAAAGGGGAAACTTTATAAAAGACTTTGAGAGGCCAAAGTGAGCTAACGCCTGCATGGTGCTCAGCACACAGAGGAGGCACACAAGCTTCGAAGGCCCGGGTGGGAGGGGGAAGCCCTTGATGAAGTCCTTAGCGGGTCAGCAGGCAGAGGCAGGATTTTGGGCTCAAGCTGGGGCTCCTGCAGCCCCAACACAGGCCAGATTGTGCAGTCAGCATTCATGGAGTGGATCCTGTCTGAGGCTCCCAATGACCCAGCCCCATAGGAGCAGTACTCCCATCCACAACTGAGGCTGAGGCTGCCACACAGGGAGCCCTTCTGAGAGGGCCGGGAGGGACCTGATCAAGAGGGAAAGGACTTGCGAACAGATGAGGAGGCTAGGGGGCTAGGCAGGGCTACTTCAGGTGTCCCAGTGCTAATGGGGGACCCATGGGCAAGCACAGAGCCGGGCACTCACACAAGGTACTGGTCTCGGATCTTGCGCAGCTGCATGAGGTCTGGCTTGAGGCTGTTCATGCGCTTGTCGATCTCTCGGTTGTCAGAGGCCTGCACCCGTAGCTCCTGCTCCAGCTTTGTGCGGCTCTCGTGGATCTCAGCAATGCGAGACTTGAGCCGCTCGGAGTTCAGCAGGATCCTGTAGAGGAGGGAGGAGTGGCTCAGAGGCCTCAGACAGCTCCCAGTCCCTTAGCCTTCGCATACACTGTTTCCCTGATGTCTCTGGCGAACTCCTATTCATCCTTCAAAGCCCATTTCCACTGACCCTCTCACCTCCTGGAACCCAGGCTGCCCACTCTCTCCTTTCTTTCCCCACTTGCACTGTGGCAGAGCAGGATGGGCTAGGGCAGGGCAGAGGAGACAGACTCACCTCTGCATCTCCTTCTCATTGCCCTCACGCCGGAAGCGCTCCAGATACTCCTTGCTGCACTTCTCTTGCGTCTGGCCCTGCTCTTCAAAGATCTTGATGGTCTCATTGAAGGCCTCGATGGCTGTGCGCTTCATCTGCAGTTCCTGCAGGAGGGGGTAAATCTTAGCACCCCCTAGGATTCCTCATGAGTTCCTCCTGGGGGTAAAGGCCGATTCCAGTGCTGATATGGAGATTGCTTAAGTACCTCCTCCACCAGGCACATCATTCCATCAACTACTGCTACAGTGAAGGAATTCCTATTCAGCCTTCAAACCTCATGCTCCCCACACCTACTCTTCCTTTAGATCCTCCTTTGGGCACCTTACAAACACCTAAGTCTGTTAGCACTGCTGAGAGTTAATGTTAAGTCTAGTTGCTACAATGCATGGGGCTTCTTCTCAGAAGAGATGCTGCACTGACTGAGCGCTTTCCGTGCATTGTCTCATAGAACCTGCCAAGAGCCTCCTACAAAGTCAGAACTTACTTTTTTTTTTTGAATGGAGGTACTGGGGATGGAACCCAGGAACTTGTGCAAGCCAAGCACATGCACTACCACTAAGCTAGACCCCCTCCCCAAGTCAGAACTATTAATGGGGAAACTGAGGCTCATGAGGCCTAAGCCATTTCCAAGATCATGATGTTTCTAACCAATCCCAGATGGGTGTCTTGTCCACTCAGAAACTCAGGTGACCCATCACTGAGAGGGGCTGAGAAAGAAACTGCTCAAGGACTACAGGGGAGACTGAGAAACTCCCTGCTTAGACAGGATGTTCAATCTGCATATGTTGTATCTCAGCTTACAAAAGAAGTCTATTAACACAGTCTGTGAGTGATAAAACCTCCCCTCTCACCTCTTTTAAAAGACACTGTTCTTTCCCATGATCTCCTGACCCTTTGACTTAGACAACTCTTTGTCAAGTTGTTGTCGTCATTTTGAATAACGTCCAGGTTGAAGGGGACAGAGAAATAATTAAGACCTCACGGTTCCAGTTTACAAATGGGGAAACTGAGGCCCAAAGGCTTAACCAAGACATCTCCCAGGCTCAGCTGCTCCCGGGAGGCTTCTCATTTATTTGTTTTTTAAGAACCATATACGTTTATTTCTATGTTTTTAGGGCAGTCTGTGGAGCTAAGAGCCCCTCTGTGCCCGGGGGTGCGCAGGCCCACGGTACCTGGGAGGTGCGTGTGTACTCCTCATAGAGCTGGTCGTACTCGCGGCTCTTGTCTTGGTACTGCTGGTGATAGACTTTAAGCTGGGCGCCCACTGCTTCCACGCTGTCCTCCTTGACAATCTGGTCCTGGGGATCCCCGGTTGGATCAGGGCCAACCAAGCACCCCCAGACCCTGGCCCCCAGCTCCCATCCCCACCCCGGACCTGCTGGTACTTGGACACTGGGTAGAGGAGCCGAGTGTCCAGCTTGGCATTGTACTGGGCCAGTGACTCATGGCGGTAGTGGGTGATGAGGTCCACGACAGAGCAGAAGGTGAGCGGCTCTGAGAAGCCGTAGTGACCGTCTCGGTGGAAGACCTTGATCAGCTTGTTGTTCCCGCCTTTCCTAGGGGTGGGTGAGAGGGGACGTCAGTGCCCACTGAAGCCCCCAGATCCCACACACATCCCACTGCCCATGCAATCCCTGGTCATCTGACCTGGGTGTGCCCCCTCCCACTTCTCACCGCTAATCCCCACGAAAGGACAGGTCCCCACCTAAGGGTCAGCGTGTACTCCCCCTGGATCTTGCTGGATGCATCTCGGACCAGAAAGGTACCATCAGGTGTGTCCCGGAGTTTCTCGTTTACCTCCTCCCTGTGGAAACAGCCAGGATTGGGGCTGCCCATTCGGAGACCCCGCCCTTCAGGCCCTGCCCACCACATGGCTCTGCCCCACAACCCTACCTGGAGATGTCACCCCAGTACCATTCAGCATCCTGCAGGGAGGGCGGGTTCCCCCCATTGGCCAGGCCTGTGGAGGCCGGCTTTGCCTTGGGGGGTTTAGGCGGCAGTGCTGGGGGACAGGAAAACAAATGCACATTGAGCAACAACTGTATATAATGGCCAGCTCCCACTGCAACCGAGCCTGATGAAACTGGCAGGCCCCATCAGCAATCCTGGTCCTCAACAATAAGAACTAACACAAGGGGGTGGGAGATCACCTGGGGGCGCAACCTCCTGCTCCTCCAGATGTTCCTGAAGCAACTTCTCCACCAGCAGAGCAGGGAAGTCGGGGATGGGCTCAGTCCTAGGGGGAAGGAGAATGCAGTGAGCGCTGGGTAGGGGCCCCGGTGTGCACATGGCCCTGCACAGGCGCACTTGCATGCCTGGAGAGGGGCGGGTATATGCGAAAGCATGCAGTGGGGGGTGGCGGGCGGCTAATAGTAAATGACACAGGCAGGTGTGGGAGACCACCTGCTGTTCATGTATCTGCAGTAAGCGCTCAATAAATGCTCATATGACAAACAACAAGAATCTAGCGTGTGGGGTTGAAGAAGTCGAAGTCAGGTACAGACAGCACCCACATACCTGCTCTCAGATCTAGGCCCCATCTCCTTGTCCTAAGCCCTGCTAGAGTCTTCTTGGAGCTCAGATCCCACCCCTTGTTCTTTCCTAGCCCCTCCATCACAATGGCTCTGGCTTCTTCCCCCCTGGGCCCTGGACCACACTGCTTTCTCATTATCGAGCCCCTCTACCTGGCGGTTTCTCCAGCACTTCCTCGATTTAAAGCCCCATCCCTTTTTGCTCCAGCTCAGCCCTGCCCATTTTAGAATATAAAGCCCCGCCCCCCGCAATAGCCTCTCACCCGTCGGGCGCGCCCCCTGGTGGCGGCGAGGGCGGTGGCGCACGCAGCAGCAGCGGCCCGAAGGTGGCGCCCAGGGCACGCACCACGGGGCCCGGCGCTGGGGCGCGCCGGGCCACCCGGCCCAGATGCTGGAGCAGGAAGCGCAGCGTGAGCGCGTGGTGCAGTGGCAGCGTCGGGGGCTCCAGCACTGGCCCCACGGGCCCTGCGGCCTCTGTGGACAGATGACCAGGGCAGGGTGAGCAGGGGCTGGCACCCACACCCCAGTGCCCTCCTCAACCCGGGGTTACCGCCAGGCTCACCCCGCAGGGCTCGATGTGCTTCGGCCGCGGCCTCAGGTGTCACAAGGGGAGAGGGCAGCGCTAGCAGGAAGCCCTTCACGCCATCTGACAGGGTTGCCGCGTCCCACTGCTCCATGTCACTTAGGGACCAGTCTAGGGATGCACGGGGAACACATCGGTCCAGGGCAGGTTTCTCACCCACTCTCACCCACTGAAGCTTCCCCTCACCTGTGCGTGCGGCAGGTGGCTCAGGTCTGTAGCTGTCTAGCCCTGAGGAGAAGGGGATGAAGTAGGTCAGCTCCACCCCAGGTGGCAAGACCAGCTCTCAAATGCTCCCCTGCCCCTCCACCCCCGACCCCATGGGGGGTCTGGGGTGGCTACTTAACATCCCAGATATAAAAGCAGGAGAGGAGGGAGACTGGTGGCAGAGGACACAGTACATGCAATGACAGGGGTCTGGTGTCCATATTCCCCTGGGAATTACCCCTCCAATTCAACATGGAGACCCAGAGCATCCAGACTCATCTTCCTATACAGAATGAGCCCAGCTGCCTGGTGAAGGGGATGAGTTGCCCATTACCAGAGATAAGCAAGCAGAATCTGGGCTGCAGCCAGGCAGAGGCTCACCTGTCCGATCAATGGCCTCCACAAGCTTCACCAGGATAGGGGGCGCCACATCAGGTGGGGAGAACTGCTCAGGTAGGTCAGGGAGTGTGAGGCCTGGCAGGAGGGGACAGAATGTTGGCAGGAACCCCAGCGGAACCCCAGCCCCTCTTTGCCTGCTGCATCTCAGTTTGGGTGGCTTCAGGCAGGGCTCAGCTCAGGGAAGTGGCTGGCATCTGGACCACCACCCTGGGAGAGACAAAAGGCCTGGCTGGTGCGGCTGGGAGGGCCGAGTTGGTGCGAAACAATTTTCTGGGTTAAAATATTAGTTCACACAGCGGGGCAGGGGGTGGGTATGTAATAGCTCAGTGGTAGAGCGTGTGCTTAGTGTGCAAGAGGTCCTGGGTTCAATTCCATTAAAAAAAAATCAGTTCACACTTCAGAGACCAGGTATAGTTAGTTGGTTGATTGGGGCCCCCCGAATGCTATGTCCACTTCCTAGTCCTTGGTACCTGTGAGTATGACCTTACTTGGAAATAGGGTCTTTGGAGATAAAACTGAGGGAAGGATTTTGAGATGAGATCATCCTGGATTAGGGCCCTAAAGCCAAGGTACACTTGGAGCCCTGAGAACCTGGAAGAAGCAGGAAAGGATCCTCCCCTAGAGCCTCTGGAGGGAGAGCAGCCCTGCCCACACCTTGATGTTGGACTTTGGGCCTCCAGAACCATGAGAGAATAAGCTCTTGTTTGAAGCTGCCGATTTGTGATAGTTTGTTACAGCAGCTACAGGACACTCATGCAGCAGGTTTCAAGCTCTGCCATTGCTTGCTGTGCAACCTCAGGCACAGAACCCACCCTCTCTGTGCCTCAGTTTCCTCAACTGAGAAGCTGGCTAATGGCATCATCTCTCTCAGTGGGAACAACAAAGTGACTGAAAAGAATAAAAGGAAAATAAATACCCTATCTGGGTCAGAACACCTTATTCCAAGGACATTTCTCCATTTTTTTTAAGTCCTTTTGCTTATTTTATATATATAGATAATCTCCTTCTCTTTTAAAAATGCTGAACCCCCTTCCCGGTCCAGCTCCCTCCCAGTCCATGTTCTGCTCCACCCGGTCTTTTGTGTTCAGGTGTGCTCTGCCTGCACAGCCACCATGTGATGCAGCTTTGGCCCTTGGCGGGGACGCCCTGGCACATAGCAGGGGCAAGCTGGGGCCTGCGGGGCCTCCCTGAGTGATGGGCCAGGTGGCACCTCAAGCTGAATAAAGGCCCAGCTGCATCAAAAATGCCAGGGGGAAAAAAAAAAGAAAAAAAAAAAGAGCAAACAAGGGGAGAGGAGGTGGGCGACATTCCAGCTGGAGTGGGGGATTTCAGAACTCAACTCTGAAATTTGCCTGTGACCAGTTTGTAAAACAGGGAGGGGGGTCCCATCAGAGTAGGTGTCACCCCCACTTTCTGGATGAGGAACTGAGGCTCAGGGAGAGAGCAACCTCCCCCTGGGTACACAGCCAGGTCAGGGCCTGGATGACATTAGGGTTTGAGCTGACCCACATGGAGCTGAGGAGGGAAGGCAGGCAGCTGTAGTGTGTTGCCCAGTGGTCCCAGTATCCCAGAGAGGCGAGGCGTGAGTGCACAAAAGGACCAGTCCCCACCATTTCCAGATGAGGAAACTGAGGCCTGGAGGGGGCTGGACCCAGCTAGTGTCACAGTCCTGCAAGATTTGGAGGGCGGGGCTAGGTGGCTGCCGGTAGTGGGGATGTGTGTGGTGGCTGGACCCAGGCCAGGCAGAGGAGGGAGGCGGCTGTTACCAGGGGGAGAGGCAGATTCTGGCTGGAAGCCCGGATGGGGCCGCCTCCTGCTCCTCCAGGCTGAGGCGGGACGCAGACCCCGGGCCCTGGAGACACCAGATGCTGCAAAGCCCAAGCCAGCACCACACTGCCTCTGTACCCCGCCATTCTGCCCCATGCTGTGGGACTCTAGCCTGATCCTCTTTGGGCCTCGGTGTCCCTCTGGCACAAGACCATGCAGGCCATTGGGTGAGGCAAGGTGCCTCCCAGGGCTTTGGCCTTCAACGGGTGACTGCCTCTGAGTAAGTGGTTCAACTAACCCGCCTTTTGTCTTGGTTTCCCCATCTGTACACAGGGCCTCCCCGGGATGCTGTGAGGGTTAGAGCAGATTACACTGTGTGCTCAACACTCATCAGCCTCCTCCCCACAACCTGAGCCTCGGTGTCCCTGGTTGGAACCCACACACCCTGCCCAGCATACAATAATTTCAGCATATGCTCAGCACCCTCAGTTCTCCACTCTGGGCACAGTCTTTGGAAGTTGGGATGGCCAAGGGCCTCCTTGGGAGGGATGTAGGGGCCTCACATGCTTCTGTGCTGCATGGCCTCGACTGAATATCCCACCTTCTTTGGGCTTTTTGGCTCCCTTCATCTTGGAAACTGGAAAATCAGGGTAACAAAGGGGGTTCCTCAGGGGAATCTGTCTGCAAATCAGAAAATGAAGCTAAATTGAGCCTCTGAATCCTACTGAACACTCTCCATTATCTTCGAAATGAATCCCATGAAGTCCTTGAGGTCCTGTTGCTTGTTCCCTGAACCTGCCATTACATTCCCACCTTCTGGCCTTTGTGCCTGCTGCTTGGAGCCCTTCACCCCCAGCTCTCCTGAGAGACTCCTGCCTCATAGCCTCTGTCATCACCTAATCACATTGTCACTTCTTGAACCAGCAGCCCCATGAGGGCAGGGCCAGGCCTTGTGTCCACCACCGTGTGCCTAGTTGCACCCAGCCTTTGACAGCAGTGTAATCGACCCTTGTCGACTGACCAAATGTCCTTATTCCTCCTCTCCTGGAAGACGCACCATTGCCTCACTGGAAAGAAGAGGAAACTGAGGATCTGAGAGCACTCCCTACTTCCCCCACCCCTCCCAGGGTCCCTACCTGTTGCTCACCTGGCTCAGGGGGCCCATCTCGGGGCCTGGCGGGCAGCGGGCGGGGGCCACGTGGGCGAGGGCCAGGCCGGGCCAGGGCCACAGGCCCCAGGAACTCAACGTAGGTGCCAGGGAAGTCGCCGCGCTGCCGTGTACGCTCGTTGAGGCCAGGCATCCAGCCCACACTCTGTGGGCAACGCTCGCTGCCCTCAGCCACGCCCAGTGCCTGTAGGGCCGCCCGGCTCACCACAAGGACATCACCTGGCAGCAGCTCCAGGTCCTCTGGCCGTTCCCGGCGGAATGGGTACAGAGCACGGTATTGGAAGCCCTCAGCCCCAGCCATGGCTGGGCAAGGTGGGGTCTTGATAGTCAGGTGGCTGCTTGGGGCCTCAGTGGCCCCATCAGCTGGATCAGGAGCCAGGAGGGTCCACTGGGTCGGCTTGGGGACTCAGACCTCTATTTCCACCAAGAAGTTACAGGTGACCACAGGGGATGCTTACACCTTGCTTCCCACCATTACTCCGTGACCCTGACAAGGGTCACTCGTTGCTTGGTCCACCATTCAACTGGTGGGAGGGGGTCGGCAGCGTGATCTCGGGTCGCTCAGCCGCTGCGTCCCCCCTCAATCTGTAGGGTTGGGCCAGGCTGCTCACTCCCTCACGTGGGGGCCCATTGGCTCCCGAGGCTGGCGGCTCTTCCAGCTGCGCCAGGCGAGGGGGCCGGGGGCACAGGCTGTCACCATGCTCGGCTCGGGATGCTGACCTAGGGGGAGAGGGGCAGGGCAGCATTAGCTAGTTTGGACTCCTGTCACCTCCACCTGAGAGAACCTGGCCAAATCCCAGGTTCAAATCCCTGGACTCACTAGGTAAACTTGGGCCAGTTCCTGTCCCTCTCTGGGCCCCAGTTTCCCCAGCTGTAAAATGGGTGCAATAACAGCACTCCTTTGAAGCTGTTGGGAGCAGAGCTCCCAAGAACCTACTTCAGGCATACTGCATGCTCAGGAAACAAGCTCTTCATTGCCCCTGCGGGAAACTAAGGCTCTGAGCAGGGAGGTCTTTGTTGGACCACTTCCTTGTTAGGAAGCCAGGACTCAAAAACTCAGATCTGCCCAACTTTACAAAGCCCAGGGCGGATGAGAGGAGGCAGCAGGCATGTGGCCAGATAGTCATACCCAGAGCAGGTAGTGCGTGATGGGGGATGCTCAGGGTGCTGTGGGAGCCCTGGAGAGACATCAGGCCAGGTGAGCACAGAAGGAGGCAGCAGGGGCCAAACAGTGTGGGAGAGGAGGTCCAGGCAGAGGCCCCAGCACAAGCAAAGGCCTAGAGGTGAGTCCAAATAAATGGATCTCTGATCTCTGCAGGGAAGGAGGGAATGGAGCAATAGGTGGCAGTGAGTGGTGTCCAGGGCTCAGCTTGGGGCCAAGAGTAGGTACTCAAAAATGAAGGGGGTTGGTAGGAGGCCAAGAAGACCTTAGCCCCAGGGTAGACATGGAGCCAGGAAAGGGTAGATGGGAGGAGGTCATTGCAGCTGCTAAGGGGGAGGCTGCCAGATTCAGAGCAATGATCACCCCCTAGAAGTCCCCAGTCTCAGGGAGACACAGCCCAGCACAGACACACTCCCAATCTTAGCCCTGTAGGTTCAGTTCTTCTGAGAGGTTTTGGGGTGGGGGGATGGTGCTTTTCTAGAGGGCGGGTCCTCACAGGGGACAGGAGTGGGCACTGGCCAGAGGAAAAATAGTACATGCAAAGGCTTGACAGCAAGAAATGCTTGCCAAGAGTTCCAGGTAGCTTTAAGAAAGCCGAAGCCCATGCTGGGCCTCGAGTGCCAGGCAGAGGCTCAGGCTTTATCTCCGACCACGGGAAGCCACTAGAGGTGTCCAAACCAGAGCAGAAGCTCCACATTCCAGGGCGCTGCAACTCACCGGCTCCTTGGACCCCATACCCTTACTCCGCAGATGGGGAAACTGAGGCCCAGTGAGGGGACGTCCAGGAAACCGCCTGAATCCGCTTGCCTGCCCGCCTCCGCATCCCGGCGTGCACACGTCTGCACACGCCCCGGTGTGCGCGCCGGGGAGCCAGCGCTCCCCGAATCCAAGAGGCTGCGTGGAAGGGCCAGGCCTGGCTGGGGGCTCAGTGGCTGGACGCAGGGCCTGTGCGCTCACGCGTGTGCAGACGCGCACTCGGGCCTGCGTGAATCCCTAGCCCATCCAAGGGGACGGAAGTAGAGTCGACCCTTTACTGTCTTGCACCCCACTATGCCCCACACAATGCCTGGGCGCCCCTCATTACTGCTCGATGCCCCACTCCCGGCAGGGCCTCCCTCAATTCAGGGCCGCGGCTCCAACCCCTTATTTCTGCCTAGGGTCCCCGTTCCGCCACCATCGTCCGGGGCAGATTGCACCGCAGCCAGGTCGAGCCCGAGGCCTCCTGCTCCCTGCGGCCCCCCTTTCCCGCGGGGCCCGATGCAGCCCGGCTCGCATTCTGGCTTCCACCGTGGCCCCACACTTTGCCTGGGCGCCCCGCATTTGAGTGCACCCCCAGCCCCACCTGCCACGCGGACCAGCCCGGACTTACCTGGTCGAGGCCACCGTCACGCCGAGCGGAGTCCGACCCGTGGCTATACCACGGACGCCGTCGCCGCAGCCGCGGGATCCCCGCCTCCGCCGCCGCTGCCGCGGTTCCGAACGGTCGGGCCCGCCCCCGGCGGAAACTGCCGAGCGTACTCGGGCCGAGCGGGTGAAGCGAGGCCGAGGCGGAGCCTGGGGACAACCGAGTGTTTCCGGAAAGAGCCGAGTATACTCCCGCGGGACTGGAGGGTAAAGGGGGACGGTGCCCCGAGATAATCGATCATTTCCGGAAACAACCGAGCGCAATCGGGTCATATGAGTGATCTCGAGGCTGGGCTCGGCTGGGCTCGGCTGGGCTCGGCTAGACTCGGCTGGGCTGAGACGTCCGAGAGGTTCCGGAAATGGCCGAGCGCGTTCCAGCCGGACTAGCAGAACAGAGGCTGGGCCCTGAGACTTTGTGATAGAACCAAGTGTGGTTGGTCCCAAATGAGACCCTGGGAACTTAGATCCAGAGGTGACCACCAACTTCCGGAAACTGCCGAAGCACGGACGGCTCCAGAGGGCGGGTGAGCGGCCCCGAACTCAAGGAATTGAAGGCGGCGGAGTTGTGGGGAATGGGCTCGCTACAGACAGATGAGCTTTTCAGGAAACAAACTGAAGGCCGAGGAGGAGCCGGGGTTGAAAGCCGGGGTTTCTATGCTAGCCCAGAGCATCCGGAAACAGCTGAACTCGGGCTGGCAGGGAGTAATAGCGCTGGCCCAGATGCAGACGACTGTTTCCGGAAATGACCGAAGACACTCGGAAACAGGGGGTGTGGCCAAAGGGTTCCGACCCTTTGGAGCGCTCAGGAAGTAACCGAATGCGCTCAGGCTACGCTGGGTTCAGAAGGGGGTGGGGGGAATTTTAGGGCACAGGCCAAGAAAAGACCAGTGTAAGAAGTACATAAAGTAAAAAAATTAAAAATACTTTCTAATGTTTAAAAAAATTTAAAAGGTCAGAAAGATGGCTTATTTATTTATTAACACAGCTTCAGGGCCCCAGATTGGTGTCTAGATGAAGCTTTTAGCCTGTGATGGGTACTCCCAGAGAGGGCAGGTGGAAGCCAGGACCGGAGAAGGCACCAGGAAAAATCTCAGTAGTGTACTTCCAGCAGCCTTCAAATCCCATCTCAGGTGACTTTGAGCCAAGGGTCTGTTTTCATCCTGCCCGCACCTCACTCACTGATCCCTTCCCCTTTTCTTGGCCCCTCACAAATCCAGACATTGGAACTCTTCTTTGTAAATGTGAGCTTTTATTCACTGTCAGCTCCAGGATAGAAGGTGGGAGCAAGTCATGCACAGCCTTGGTCTAGCTCCAACACCAGGCAGTGCTGGGCAGGTGTCTTCAGAAGGAATGCAGAGCGGTCTGCAGTGCCTGGAAAGTGCCCTCACCATGTGGGGCATGCTGATCTTGCTTGCCACCTCCAAATGGGAAATGGAGGCTCACAGATGCCCAGTGGGTCACACAGTGTTACAGGGGAGAGAGCTAGAGCTGGAGTCTGCTGTATCTGACATCAGATTCTCCATTCAAGCTCCCTTGATAACAATGCCCAGGACAGGGCCTGGCTGTGTGACTTTTACCAGGCAATCACAGGACAAGTCTCCACCCTTTGCTAGGCCTTAGTTATTTGTCTGTAAAATGGGGATGACAACACCACCTCCAGCCTTTTCAAAGCTGGCTGAGGGAGAAGCCACAAGTAAAAGCACTTGGCATACAGGTGCTTAATAAATAGTTACTGGTATTAGTTTTGTAAACACAAGGAAACTGAGGCACAGAGTAGGGAAGCCATGTTCCCAGAGCCAAACAGTGAAGCCAAGGTTCAAACTTGGCCCCCTAGTTGGATTTTTCTCACTCGAATTTCATCCTAGCAAGGCTCTGGCACATGGAGGGAATCCCCAGGGGGTATTTTCAGACACATCATGGGTAAGGGCTCACCCGGGTGTGTATCAAACACACAAAAAATCTTGTCCAGGGTGGCAATTTACCCTGGCGGCACCTTTGAGGCCTCTGCCTCCAGGGCATCAATGTCTGCCTGTGAAGAGGGCAACCCCTCTGTCTAGATCTGGTGAACTTCTATTCATACATCAAAGCCCCAGTTCCCACACACCCCAAGCCTATAGGACTGGAGGCAGACACTAGCAAGGCTGGCCTACATAGA
Source organism: Camelus ferus (assembly GCF_009834535.1). Classification (NCBI taxonomy): domain Eukaryota; kingdom Metazoa; phylum Chordata; class Mammalia; order Artiodactyla; family Camelidae; genus Camelus; species Camelus ferus. The sequence continues at coordinate 16,329,093 of NC_045717.1, forward strand.
GGCTATGATGTGGAAAGTAGCCTTCAGAATGCAGTCCATCATCAGGATTACTTCGTTTTGTGGTGGAGGGTATTGTTTATGGACCCTCCAATCCAAACTGGGCCTGGACAGGTAAGCTTGGCTGTGTCCCTTTGAATCAGTGGGTCTGGAGTCAGGGATGGGATCAAGTAACACAAAAAGACTTTAAAAGTACAGAAAAACCAGAAAACATGAACACATGTGATTTTTCAAAGTGCTTCCTTCTCAGCCCAGGGGGCAGGGTCTGCAAATGGGTCCCAGGTACATGGGGCAGGGCCTGGGCAGCCGCCTCAACAGTGGCAGCTCACTCTGGCTATCGCTTATAAAAAGTAATAAATTAGTTGCAGGGATTTGCTGCTATTTACAATGCCACCCTAGTCTCCCACTCCTGCCCCTATGGCTCCCTGACTGATCGACTCCAGAACACGAGGGAGGCACTGTCTACACCTGGTAAGAACCTCCATGGCTTCTCATCTTCCAGGTGTCATAGGCTGTTGGCTCAGTCTCTATCCAGGTGTCAATTTATGGAAAAAACATTCTGCAAAAATGCTTGACTTCCAGGCCAGGGAGAGGCCACATAGGAGGGGTTAGTCTTTCCCAGCGGGTCCAAGGGCTCCTGGCATGGCCTCAGCACCCTCCACAGCGATCTGAGGCACCAAAGGGGGTGGCCCAGTGGCCTCCTCAGGTGGCTCGTCAAAGCTCACCTCCTGCACGGCCTCCTGCTTCTTGAAGGAGTCTCGGCGCTCAGATAGATGCAGCCGCCGCATGACCACCAGCTCGGAGTCCGGCCCACGGCTACGGCGCCCCAGCTCCCCGTCCAGCCTCTCACTTGTACCCAGCTTGTCAGCCGACTGGCCCCGGCGCAACCTCGGGGACCGGGCAGGTGCAGGTGGGTGCCCTGGCAGAGGTGAAGGTGAGCGGGGTGGGGGTGCAGGCACAGGCGGGCAGGCCAGTGGGGAGGGCGGGATGCTGCTGGTGGACTTGCGGCGACCAGTTTTGGGGCGAGGTGGTCCAAGCTTGGCGGCCAAACCATGCAGGGAGCTGGGGCGGGTGTGGCCAGCGGCAGCCGGAGATGCAGGGCTGCTGGAGCTTGGGGATGCACTGGGTGGGGACGCCGTGTCTGTGGGGTGACAGGTGAGGGTCAGGGCCACCAGCCTCAATGTCCCAGCCTTGAGAAGGGGCCCTGGGACTGACTGCCAAAGCCCACATTGTTCCCTGTGGCCACCCATCATTCCTGGTTTTCCCTTTGTTTGCACAGGTTGTTCCTTTGGCTTAGATCTGGTGACCTCCTACTCATTCATCAAAGCCCTAGCTCCTATTCACCCATTTTTCACCTAATGACCCACCAAATCATTGGGCCAAAGGTACCCATCCACCAACCGTCCATCCACCAGTGAGCCGTCCACCTACTGGTTCTAGAAGTTATCCAACAAGGGCCCTGCCTCTGCCTGTGCCCACTCCCCACCCCTACGCCTCAGCCCCAGAGGACTCCTGGTCTGAGGAAGGCAAAGATGGCATAGATGTTCTCAGCCCCATGAGGTCAGGGTAGGCCAGAGGAAGAGACAGCAATTGGGGATCCCCAGGAGGCAGGGAGGGCTTTCTGGACAAGTAGCTCTGTGGCTGTCCTTCAGGAGGCCTTCCCTGTCTGTCCTCTGGATTGTTCCAGCCTGTTCCTCTCTCTAGCCTATTGCTAACCCAGTGAGGCTAGAAGTGTCTGTCTCTAGCTGTCTCTCACAGAAACTAAGGGTCCTCAGGATTGGGCCAAGTCATCATCCTTTCCTGATCCAGAATAATCTTTCCATGCCCACTCTGGCTCACACACTCTTGATGGCTCCCTACTGACCCCCAATTTAAGCCCAGCTCTTTGGCTTGCTCCGTCCCCCATCCTCCCTCCCTAGCTTCTCCCTGGCTTTTACATCTCTCCTGTCTAGATCCCCTCTGCTCACGATATTACTTCTGCTGGGCACACCTTCCCTGCCCTCAACTTGTATCTGACCACCCTAGGCTGCCTCTTAGACTCAAGGCAACTGGAAAGGCCCTTCTGGCCGCCTTGTGTCATACATCACATCACTCCATCCTCCCAACTCTGCTCGCTCCCTCCCTGGGCTGACCACTGCAGGCCTGAGCAGCCCTTCTTCCCAGGGTAGCCCTGGGGATGCACCCACCTGCTGGGGCATCAGGAGCCGGACTACGGCAGGGTGTGGTGGGGCTGGGAGAGAGGCTGTGGGTGGGTGAGCCTGGGAGGCTCTCGCTAGACGATAGGGAGTGGTGGAGGCCGGAGGAGAAGCTGCGGCTGGTGTGTAGCACAGACGACTGTTTTGAGATCTTTTTGAAGAGGGACTTCCGCCTAGGGGTTAGAAAGCCAGATGCTTCAGCACCCCTGCCCCTAGCAGCTCTGGTCACCTAAGTACACCACGGGTCCTCCCTCAAGCCTCTCTGGCAGCTAGCCCACCACTCACCGGTCCTGCGTCTCCCGCCTTCGGCTCCGCTTGCTCCTGCGCGCCATGCGGCCTTTGGTCACATTCTTCCGTGCAGGGCCCACCTTGATGGAGGTGTTCTCCAGGGCTGTGGTCCGAAGGGCGATCTTGTTGCCACTCTGCAAGTGGGATGGCAAAGGGTTGCCTATGTGCCTCCCATCCAATAAGTCATCCACCCACCCCTGTTCCCATCTACTCATCCGTCAAAGCCCCAGATCTTATCCACGCACTTTTCACCTCATGACCCCACCAACCATTGGGCCAAAGATGCATGTCCACCATCTGTCCATACATCCAGGGAGCCATCACCCACCCACTGGTCCTAGGAGCTATCCAACCTGGGGCCTGCCTCCTCACTGGTGCCCACCTCCCCTCCTCTAGACCTCAGCCTTCGGGGACCCTCAGTGTGAGAAAGGCAAAGATGTCCTGGATACCCCTAGCCCACAGGGTCAGGGTTGGCCAGAGGGAGGGCAAGAAGCGGGCACCCAAGGGGCAGGAAGGGCTTCCTGGAGGAGTGGCTCTGAGAGGTGATGTCAGAGAGCTAAAGAAGGAAGCAGAAGGGAGGGCGCATGCAAAGCCTGGAGCTGGGACAGAAAGTGGAATGTGTGGTTGGAGGGGAGAACCATGCAGAATCAGGAGCTGAGGTCAATGGGTGGGGATGGCAGGTCACAGGAGCAGCCCAAAGGGTAGGCAGTGAGGGGAGATCTGGGGACCCTGCAGATAGATGGGGTTGGAGGGTCTGGGAGCCCTGGGGGTGGGTGGGGGAGGGGGAGGGGGGCTGTACCTTCAGCAGCAGCTCCACAACATCCATGTGCACCAGCCCCAGGACCGACTCCCCGTTGATGTGGGTGATGAGGTCCCCAGCTCGCAGGCCCGCTTCCTGGGCGGGGCTTCCCTCCTCCACACTCTAGGGGTTGGAGTTGGGGTAGATGGCAGGGATTAGTGGCCTAAACCCCATAGCCAGAGATCCCACCCAGCCTGGCTGAGTCAGCTATGGGACCCCAGCAAGCTGCTGCCTGTCACACTGCCTAGCATCCCAGATCCTAGGGCTGTTTAGAGAGTGACCCACAGGGATGGGACAGGCCCTGGGCTGAGGGAGGGAGGACAGCACACCCACTGTGTAGGAGCTTCCTGCCCCCTTGGGGTCTCCTCCCTGTAACTGACAGGGACCACAAAGACCCAGGTGGCACCAGTCCCTGCTCTGGGCCCCTAAACCTCATGGGCTTACTTTCCAAGACTACAAGCTGCAGCTCTGAAAGGGCTCTGCCACGTCCAGCTGTTCCCGCCCATCCCGAGGCCAACTCACCCACACGACATGGTGCACGGTGTAGACGTCACTGTCACCCATGTAGACACGGATTGCCCGCAGGCTGAAGCCGTACTTCTTGCCTGAGCTGTGGATGACAATGGGGGGCCGCAGGCTGCCACACACAGGGGAAGGGTCTCGGCTTGGAGAGGAGTCTCGGGACGATGGGTTCGAGGACAGTGAGCGTGGGGACAGGGGGCTCATGAGGGGGCCACCGCTGCCGTCATCTGTAGGGACGAGGTTCAGGGAGGGGTCACTCCCTTATCGGGCCCCTCAGAAGGCAGCTTCTCCTCCCCCCACACTGATCCTTCTGGCTGTTCTGTTACTGCTCTAACGCCCCAAACACAGTCCCACTGCCTCTGGGCCTTTGCACATGCAGTGCCCACTGTGGGAATGCCAGTCCCCCAGCTGCTTCCCCTCTCCTGGGGCTCAGCCCCAAACAACAGCCCCCACATCACCTGGAGGGATGCCCTCCAGCTCCTGCTGGCCAAAACAGACCCCGCCCCATGGTTAAAATGGATGTGGACAGACAAGCAAAGACAGGCTGGCCGTAGGCGTTACCGGCCGTGATGATGAGTGACAGTGCGGACACCGAGGCTGACTTGGGCACGCGGCCCCCACTGGGGGAGGCCCTGGATTTCTCAGGGGCTGAGTCTCTTGGGCCCCCCGGGCGTCGGCCCCGGCCGGCATCCAGGGCCCGCGGCGTGGAGTGTCGTGCACCAGTGCTGTTACTTCGTAGTCGCGCGTGGCTGAGGGCAGCTGTGTCAGCTAGGGGGTCAGCAGGGTCAGGGGGTCAGCCTGGCCCCCCTCATCTCACTGCTTGGCCCCTCTGCCCTCAGGAGGCAAAGCTCCTTCCTCCCCAGTCAGTGTATACACAGTGGCCTTTGTTCAGAGGGTTCCCTCTTCCTACACCCTTCTTGCACTCCCCTTCCTGGGAAGCTCCGCTCCTCAAGTTCCATCCTCCAAGAAGCCTTCCCCTCACCCCAGTCAGATGACTAATCACTCTCTGAGCTCCCCAGTTCAATTCCTCTCTCCCTGCTAGACAGGGCTTCCTGGGAGCCCAGCTGAAGCCTGAGGCATTTGTTAGACAAGTGAATGGTCTTTCTGGAGAACTACTCATCCTTCAAGACTCATCTCAAATAGCCCTTTCTGTGGGAAACTTGCCATGACATTACCCTGCCCACCCTGGACTCCACCTACCAGAAAGGCTTGAGGGCTTTGGCGCCACTGGGGTGGCTGCTGGGGGTGGGTCAGGCTCCCCTAGAATGAAGACGGGCCTTTTGGGGCCCACAGCAGTTGGGCCAGCTCCCTCGTCCTCTGACGAGAAGGCAAACTTGGGCATCGTGTCCAGGCTGATGGTGCCCAGGAGAGATGGGCTAGGGCCTCGTTCAGGCTGGGAAGAGGATGAGTGGCAGGAGGAACCAGAGGATGTCCACGACCTTAGCCTGCAGTAGGGAAGAGCCTGAGTCACACTTGCCAGACGCCCTCACCCCAGGATACCCAGTCTTCTCTAGTGGCCACATCTTAACTCTCAGCCTAGAGTCAGAGGTAATTTGTAAACATAAGGTGAGTTCCCTCTCCCTGCTTAGTCCTCTGTGTCTTCCTGGAGACTCCTATTCATCTTTTAAAACCCAGTTTCCAACCCGCATTCTCTAGCAGACATGGATTATTTCTGCTGAGTCTGGACTTTGAAAGGTGAACGAGAGTTTGTTAGCAAAAGGTGTTCAGGGCAGAGGAAACCATGCAAGCAAAAGCCTAGCAGTGGGATGGTATGTGGATGCTTTATGTTTGGTGTGGTTAAGAATGCAAAGCCAAAGGGAGTGATGATAGGGGCCAGGTTGACAGGGTCTGACAGGCTGGCCAATATGTTTGACCCTTTTCTACTGTGCCACTGGGAAACTCTTTCCAATGTTAGACTTTTTTTTTTTTTTTTTGTGGCTCCACCTCCTAGCAGTTTGGAAACTGGATCTGCTTATACTCCCCAGCCCACCTACCGGACCTCGGTGCTCAGCCGGCGCCCATACTCCCCCTCGCTGCTGCGCTCCCACCCTTCCTCCCGGTCCTCACTGAAGCTCCGTTCAGCGAAGGTTGGAGTGGGCTGGGCGGCCAGGAACTCAGAGCTGCTGTAGACCTGGGAAGCAATGAAAAAGAACAGTAACAACAACCGCACCCATGGGGGACAGCTTAGTTGAGTGCTTCCTGTATATCCAACACTTCCCTGAGTCACTTCCTTAAATCCTTACTCACCACATCTCTAAAGACAGAGAGCCTTTAAGAGGGGAGGGTATAGCTCAGTGGTAGAGTGTGTGCTTAGCACGTAGGAGGTCCTGGGTTCAATCCCCAGTACCTCCATTAAATAAACAAACAAACAAATAAAAATGAACCTAATTACCCACAAAAAAATTAATTAAAAAAAGAAATGAAAAAGACATAGAGTCTTTAGCCCACTGTACAGGTGAAGACACTGAGGCTCAGAGGCGCCTGGCTACCAAGTGGGTCACAAATGGCATTTCCTGCCTGGGGCCCAGGCCCACAAACAGTACAGGGTTTTTGACCAAATTATACACCAAAGGAAGGAACTTAAGTTATGCTAATGAGGCTGGAAGATAACACGCAGCATAGTAGGTCTATTCATGATTGCCCCCATGTGGAAGCAACCCCCGTGTCCATCAGCTGATGAGTGGATAAACAAAATGTGGTTTACTATACAACGGGCTATTACTCAGTCATAACGAGGAATGAAGCCTCATACATGCAACCACAGGGATCAGACTTAAGGAGCCAGACACCAAAGCACACATAGTGTATGAGCTTACGTATGTGAAATGTCCGCAACAGGTAAATGCAGACAGTCAGAAAGCAGGTTAATGGTTGCCAGGGGTGGGGGAGGAAAAAAATGAGGAGTGACTCCAGATGGGTACATGGTTTCCCTTTGGGGTGACGGAAGTGTTCCGGAAGTAGATAGAGGTGATAGTTGCCCAACACTGTCAATGTGCTAAATGTCACTGAATTGTACAGTTTAAAATGGCTAAAATAGTATACTTTATGCTATGCGTATTTTAGTACAATAAAAAAAGTCAAAACAAAACAAACATCTTGCCGTGCTTCCTGGGCACTGGCTACACACAGGGCCCCAGGCCCACCTTGCTGAACCGATGGGAACAGGACGAGAACTGGGGTATCTCCGTGGATGACTCCTCATCATTGGTCTCATCATCCTCTGAGCCCAGGTGGTGGTAACGTTCCGAGCGTGCTGCGGGAGGGAAAGGCTTGTGCAGCCCACCTGATGCCCGGAGGTGGCCACAAGGGCTGTCAGGTGAGGTTGGGAGAGCATCCCAGGTAGGGAGGTGCCGTCAGGGCAAAGGCATTGAGGTGGGACCATGCCTGGTATGTTTAAGGACCAGAGGAGGCTTGGGTGGCAGAGTTAGTATCTGGGAACAAATCCCAGTTGTGTCCCTAAAAGCTGTGGGGCTGTGGATGGGAATTCTTGGGTCTGAGCCTCAGTTTCCTTACCCTTGAGATGGGTCACCCAGAATCAGGTAAAATTGTGCATCTCAAACATAAAGGATGTTCCCCATTTTACAGAAAAGGAAACAGATGCTCAGAGATGACCTCTGTCATGCCACAGATCACTCATCAAGTTCTGGAGGAGGCCCTGGAAGCTGAGGGCGTTTACTCTGTGTTCAGCCAGAGCCCCAGGGAGATAGATATCTGTCTGAGCCCACCTGAAGTGCTCACCCCCTCCACCAAAGCTGAGCAAGAGACCCCACCCTCCTATATAACAGGCAAGGCTCCATGCCTGGTTTAGCCTCCTGACCCAAAGCAAGGGTCTGCCACACTCAGTGCCTTGGTTTCCCCTCCTGCAACCCGAGGGGGTGCTGCAGCCTCCTGAACCCAGATGCATAGGAGATCCTAGCCAGGGGGCAGCCAGCAGACATGCCCCAGCATCTTGGAAAGCTCAGGAAGTCGGAAGCTCCAGGCCCAGGGAGAGGCGCCAAGCTTGGGTGGAGACCCTGGCAAATGCCCCCTCACCGCCTGGGGGATTATGGGACAGCAGAGCCCACCTATAGGACCCCGGCTTACTGTCAAAGTAACTGGTGTCATCCTCAGCCTCAAGCTGTGGCACGAACTCAGCCTTGTGTCGCAGAAGCCCTGCCCAGTCCAGTGTCCGGAAGAAGGGGTGCTGCTTCACTTCGTGGGTGCCACCTGCAGACATGCTGGGCTGAGTCCTACCAGTCCCCACCCCCCGCTCCCTCCTGGGCCAATTAGGAACCCGACCTTGGCCAACACAGGACTGAAAGATGGGAGGGGAGACCAGCCATCATTTAAGAGCCCAGGGAGGGACCAAGCTAGGGCTAGAACCCAGGCCCTGCTCTTCCCTCTGCTAGATACTGGGATCCCACCACCTGGAGAAACCCGAGCCTTAGGAGGGCTTCCTTTCCGGGGCCTTTTCCACACGTTTCTACCCCTTGGAGCAGAGGTGACTGCATGAAGGTATCCTGTTGCCCAACCTCAGCCCTCACAGTCCTCTCCAGTGGCCAAGCTTGATCTTGAACATGATCTATAGTGGCTACATAATTGGGTGGCTGCATGAGTATCAAATAGTCCCTTAATCACTACTGAAGTGGCTGGGAAACTTAGACAGTGGGATCCACTGGGCTGGGCCTTTGGAGACCTCAGAACATGGTGACCTGGCAAGCTTACATGCACAGCCTCAGTGCCCCTTGTCTGTACTACACCCAGCTACCTGCTGTTCCTTCCAAGTCTTGTACTAGTTCCTGGCGAGCTCCTATGCATCCTTCAAAATCTCAGTTCCAAGACCCCTCCTCTATGCAGCCTCTCAAACAGAGCTCTTGTTTACCCCAGCCCCCATCCCACCCACTTGGGCCCCACCCACACCTACATACCAGTGCCTAGACGGTCCAGTGGGCTCTGTCGGAGCAGCCTGGTGATAAGGTCCTGGGCATCAGCTGGAAGGGCTTCGTCCCCCTCAGGCCACATGATCTCATCTAAGTTGAGAGGAGGAGTGAGGGAGTGAGGGAGCAGGAATAGCCCTTCTGAGCACCTCCCCTCACTCACTGTGCTCCAAGCCATCAGCCGACTCTGCTCCTCCAACATACCAGGCTTGGTCCTTCATAGCCTTTGTTCTGGCTGTGCCCTCTGCCCAGAGCACCTTCCATCTCTGTGGCTTCCCTTTGCTCCAGTAGGGCTCTGTGACTCTGTTGAATATAGCATCATCCCCCCTCCACCTGCCACCCCACACCCTCCTTCTTCCTGCTGCTTTTCCTCCTTGGCATTCTTTTTGCCTCTGTCTGCTCCATAATTTGCTTGTTTATCTCCCTTACTGTCTGTCTTGCTCTTGGCTGTATCTCCAGGGCCTAGCTGGGGCTGGGCATGCCATAGGCACCCAATCCACACAAGGGGCTGCTCCTCTCCCCAGTAAGGGTAGGGGAATGGGGAATGGCTGTCCAGAGCCCCAGGGGGACTAAGACTTAAACCTGGCACCATGGGGGGCAGGGGGAACGCACCACTGACCACCTGGCCAAAGAGTTCCTCAGGGGTATCTCCGAAGAATGGCACACAGCCCACCAGGAATTCATAGAGGATGACGCCCATGGCCCACCAGTCCACTGGCTTCCCGTAGCCCTGGCGGAAGATCACCTCAGGGGCGATGTATTCAGGCGTCCCACATACCTGGGCCAGGTGGGACAGGGAAACTGAGGATAGCTCCCAGCCAGGGAAGAAAGGTTGGGTAGAATGATGGGGAGTTCATTTTCTCCTTTTTGCTGCAAAGTCCCCCCCTGTCCCAGGGTCAGGCCCCAGGCAGAGGGAGGCAGCCCTGTACCCTGCCCGTCCACACACCTGCTTGTCCACAAACTCCCGAGTGTCCTTCTCGATGTGGCCCTCGTAGAGGTTGGTGGCCATGCTCATGAGCCCGATCTTGGACAGGCCGAAGTCAGTCAGCTTGATGTGGCCGAGCGAGGTGATGAGCAGGCTGTGGGTAGGCAGGTGGTGGGTTCAGGGCTGGGGGGCCCGCGGTGCCTGGCTGCTCCTGCTGCCCCCTGCCCCCACTCCCAGAACTTGGTTCCACCTGAGGTGGCCTGACCCCTCCTTGGATTGAAAAGCACTTCCTGTGCACGATCACATTGCTGAAAGAACCAGTGGGTCTTGGGCAGTTATTACAAATTTGGCAAACATCTCAGTGCGCCTACTGGGTACGTCTGGTGTGGCTGTTGAGCACCAACTGTATATGCCACTGTGCAAAAAGAAATTTCCTGGGGGGAGGGCATAGCTCAGCAGTAGAGTGCATGCTCAGCAAGCATGAGGTCCTGGGTTCAACCCCCAGGACCTCCATTAAAACAAACAAACAAACAAACAAATAAATCTAATCACTCTCCCAAATTTTTTTTAGATAAAATAAAATAAAATAAATTTCCTGAGAATCACAGCATCTAATGCCCACTGGGCATTAAAACATCTGAACACCTCCTGAGGGATCTAGAGCATACTTTTGTACACGTGTCCATCATTTTATTTTATTTTTTAATTTTTTTTGGTGGGGGCAGGTAATTAGGTTTATTTGTTCATTTATTCTTAGAGGAGATACTGGGGATTGAACCCAGGACCTCATGCATGCTAAGCATGCGCTCTACTGCTTGAGCTATACCCTGCCCTCCGTGTCCATTATTTTAACAAACTAAATACTTTACAAGCAACTATTCATCTCCCCCATTGAAAAATGAACATATCTTCAGCACCTGCTGTGTACAGAAATGTCTGCGCATCTCACGAGTTTTAAAAACCTGCACACCTACCACGTATGCTGTTGTTCAAGTTTTCCTGCAAACTTAAGTATGTAAATGTTTTCAGTGATAAAATGATATGCCCCATCTTTATAAAGTCACATTTTTCAGGCACCTCCTGGGTACCTCTGCCATTTAAAAAGTAAATTTCTGGAGAATTCACTGTGTGTATCCAGGCTCTCTGATGAACCATTTTTGGGGGGCACCTACTGTGTATCTCAAATAGGGATGTTTCTTGAGCAACTATTGCGTACACTAGTGGAAAAAGCATTTTGGTATAGCTACCAGGTGAGCCAACCGACACCTTCAAACCAAGGCCGTGCAGCAGGCCTGGAGCCACCATCTGCCAAGACAACCAGTGTTTCTTGAACTCCAAGGGGCAAGTCCCTGTCTAAAAAAAAATGTTGATTTCTTGAATGCTGACTATATTTGGTATTTAAAACTGTTTCCTTCTCACAAAGAAAATGACATGATGCCTGGGATTTGCTTCAAATCATCCAGTGTGGAGGACGGAGAGGGTGAGGAGGAAATAGGACTGGCCTGTGGGATCTGAATAAGGATGTGGGGAATGGAGGTGGGGCATGGTATACTTCTTCTGTTGTGGTCTGAATTATGTACCCCCAAATTCATAGGTCCTAACCCCCAGGAATTACAAATATGACCTTATTTGGAGATAGGGTCATTGAAGATGTGAATAGTTGAGATATGGTCATACTGGAGGACAGTGGTCCCTAATCCAATGTGACCAGTGTCCTTGTGAAAAAGGGGAAATTTGGACACAGACATGCACACGGGGGAATGAGGTGTAAAGATGAGAGCTACCTGAAACTAGTGCTGTAAATCAACTACACTTTAGTTAAAAAACTGCAAGAAAAGAAAAAGATGAGAGTTATCCTGGCCACAGCCAAAGAACTACCAGAAGCCAAGAGAGAGGCCTGGACAGATCCTTCCCTGCCACCTCCAGAGCTGTGAGAATAAATTTCTGCTGTTTCAGCCTCCCGGTCTGTGGGGCTTTGTTAGGGCAGCCTTAGCAAACCAATATACCTTGTCCTGACTTGGGTTGTATCTGAAATTTTCCGACGTGAAAAGGAAAAAATCTTTTTTCTCAAGCACCTACTGTGTGCATTTGTCCCTCCATGAAGCCCCTGGTGCCAGGCACCTTCCCACCCCGTTTTGCTGATGAGAGTGGGAGGGGCAGGTCCTGCCTTGGGATTGGACCTGAAACACTTGGAAGACCCTACTCTAGGATGATCGATCCCACAGCGGCCTGATGGGCACAGAGCAGCCTTAGAATGTCGAGCACAGAGGCCCAGATATACAGCAGGTGCCAACTGTGCATTTGCTTTGTTTACTTGGCCACTCGCAAACTACAAGACTCCCTGAAAACATGCAGGGCTCTTAAGCCTTATGTTCACATCCCCACATAGCAAGTACTTCCTTTGGAAGTACTTCCCCGTCCCTGGCACACAGTAGGTGCTCAATGCATGCTGACCTCAAAATAAAAAATTCTAAAAAGGCAGTTGAAGTGTTCAGGGCCTGACCCACAGTCATTTCCTAACAACTGCTGTTCTGATCACCTTTATACAGCTGGTGCCCAATAAATACATGCCAGCTAAAAAATGTGCTTTATAAACCCAAAAGGGTCATTGGAGTGTGAGGAGTTAATTATACCACTGTTTGGGTTCCTTAAAATGGCTAGCACAGACTCACGTATATAGCAAGTGCCAAATACATTCGCTTTGTTTTCTCAGCCACTCGCAGACTCAAGATGAAACCTGAAGCCTGAAAACATGCAGGCTTCTTAAGGCTACTTCTACATCCCCGCACAGCAGTTACCTGAGAAACTCAAAACTTCTTGCCTGGTACCCAGAGGGTACTTGATGTAAGAGCAGCCCTTTCCTCTGTAGACACTAGGTGCTCAATTAATGCAGGGAAGAATGCTTTGAAAATTACAAAGCACGAGGGATTATTCACTCACACTTGTGTTTCCCAGTCACCCACAGAGGACCTGGCACTCAGTACGTGCTTACCAGATGCTAGAACAAAATAAATACCCCCAAGATGCTCAATAAACATGTTTTTGGGGGTGGGGGTATAGCTCAGTGGCAGAGCGCAAGCTTGGCATGCATGAGGTCCTGGGTTCAATCCCCAGTGCCTCTGTTAAGGGAAAAAAAAGAAAAAATGAAATAAAACACGTTCTCTTCCTTTCCTCCCTGCACTCATACACAGCAGGTGCTCAAGACATGCACAGTTCCTTTCTTCACACATAAGATCTTACAAATTGCATGTCACTGCTCTTTGTATACAGCTGGTGCCTCATAAGTGCACGTTCACTCCCCTGGTGCGGCAGTAGCTCTGTGAGTGCATGGTCCCTTCCCTGCTTAGTTTGTGCACCCTCTCTTTCTTTGCCTGGCAGAATCTCCCTAAGTGCACTGCCCTTCCCTTGCACACAGCAGGTGCCTATTAAGTACTTGCTCTCCTCTGTACACACCAGGAGGATACCTGCTCAATGTTGCCAGGATCCCTGGCTTCCTACCACAGGGGTTCCAGGATGCCAGCAGGATCCAGATGGCAGGGCTCATGAGTAGCCCCAGGCCCGCTCAGAGGCCCCACCCCTTGAAGCCCCAGGACCACTCACTTGTCAGGCTTGAGGTCCCGGTGCACAATGCCATAGTTGTGCAGATACTCGAGTGCCAGCACTGTCTCAGCGAAGTACATGCGGGCCATATCCACAGGCAGCGGGCCCATGTTCTTGAGGAGCGTGGCACAGTCGCCGCCTGCAGAGGGGCAAACATGCTGGCAGAGGCCCTCGGCTCTATAGCCGTGCCCAGAATTGTGCCTACATGACTTCCCTATCTCTTGCAAAGCATCCCCAGTCTGTCCTCAATCGAGATGGGGAACTGGGACGGGGAGGAGGGCAGCAGACCCTGCCTTCTGACTTTCCCCTGGCTGGGCAACAGCTCTATAAGTGCACAGTCCCTTACACAGTAGGTGCCTCCTAAGTGTACACTCCCTCTCTTTGCCTGGAAGCACCTTGGTAAATGCACATCCCTGCCCTTACCTGAAGGCCCTGTTCTTTCCTGAACTGAACTGCAATCCTGATCCCACAATTCCTTACCCTGGCCTCTAACCATCCTGGCCCCTCCCACCCATGCCGCCCTCCCTTCTCTGCTCTTACTCTAGCCTCCAGGCCTCTGCCCGCCAGTCTCCCCTGCCTAGGCTGTCCATTCCACCCCTATTCCCTAGGGTCCTGCCCTCACACTCCTCTTTGGCACCCCCTGGACCCAACTCCCCGCCACAGACAGAGGGTCCCCAAGGCAGGCTGGGACCCCATGGAGGACAGAGTAGACCTCAGCTTGGTCACAGGAGGGACAGTCTCCCGGATAAGGGGTGAGCTCCCCATTGCTGGAGGCATACAAGCCCCAGTAACCGCACCTTCCACATACTCCATGACCATGCACAGGTGGCGCCGGGTCTCGAATGAGCAGAACATGCTGACCACAAAAGGATTCTCGGCAAAGGTGAGGATGTCACGCTCCACGAAGACCTGCTGGATCTGGTTGCGCAGGATCAGGTTCTGCTTGTTGATCTTCTTAATGGCGAAGCGCTGCCTTGTGTCCCGGTGCCGCACCAGGTAGACAGCGCTGTAGCGGGGTGGGGAGGACCAGGCTCCCTGAGGCCGGAGATCCAGGCCCTGGTAGGCACTGGACTGACCTGGGCCCAGAATCCCACCTGCTGTGCCTTCCACACAGAACACCCATTCTCCTTACCTGGCCTTTCTCCCAAAGCACCCACCCCATGGGTTTAAGCCACCCTTCATGGTGTCATATAAAGAGCCACAGATGGCCCGTAGATTGTTAATTTCTTTACAGCCGACTGAGACCGTAAGCTCAAAAGCCCACTGGCACAAACTCAAATTGCTTTAAATATAGCTCAGATAAGCAGATTTTTAGCCATTTAGAGCCTGCTGGCTTTGTGCACCCTGGCTATAAAGACCCCAAGCTGCTCCTGCCCTATAGCACTCTCTGACCCAGAGACTCCCCACTGTGCTGCTAAGCTATGCCACCTGGACACACGTAAGCCACCTCTGAGCCCCCTTGGGATGGTCTTAAGCTGTGAGGGACTCCCCCCTGCCACAAACCTGTCCAAGTGGCACTTAAATCATGCTCGCTGCATGTTACTGTCATTACTTGGCCATCTTTTTCCTTGATCAGCCCCCAAATTCCTAGAATCCCCTAGACCTGGGGCAAGGAAGGACCGAGATCAAGGCCAAGCCCTTCCAAGGCCACACCCTGGCTGTGTTGCCTCTCCACTTCCCTCTGTGGGCCTCAGTTTCCCTGTCTGCACACTCAGGGGCCTAGTGGGCTTCAGCCATCCCCATGCGTATCTGAGAAATGGGTCTATAGGGCACCCAAGGACTCACCCATAGGCCCCATTGCTAATGAGCTTGATAGTCTCAAAGTCGCTCTCACATGGCTTCCTCCGTGAAGGGCCGACCAGGGCACGACTCTGCGGGGCAAGAGGGAATTAGGATCCTGCCCCACCACAGAGAAGGCTGGGTTCCTCCCGCCCCAAGTCCCAGCCACTGGTCCTGGCACCTGATGTTACTTCCTCCCCTGTGCAAACTTCACAAACTCAGCTTCGGAGTTTCTGAGCTCTTGCTCAAGACATACATGCCCACCATCCAGAAAACTCCTACACATCCTTCAAAACTCCCCTTTCCTTAGCCCCCTCCAACTCTGCCCTGTCCAACCTGCATGGCAGGGCAATCTCACTTGCCCCCACCTTCCCCACAAAGGCACAGGCATTTATTAAGCACCTACTACATGCAAAACCTCAGCAAACAGCAAACCCAGCCCCTCCGTGGCCAGCTGGTCAAAAGAGTAAGACAAGTGGGGTCGCCAAAGCTCTGTGACTTACCTCTGGGGACTCTGGTGCTGGAGGCTGTCCTCCACTGTCATCGAGGTGACTCAGAGGCACCATCTCTGTAAGATGAGGGAGGATCCTCGAATGGGGTTTCTGAGTCCTGCCTCTCCATCACCCAGAGGGTTCCTTCCGGGGCTTATCCTGGGCTGGAGAAGTGGTGCCTCCCCTGACCAGCTCCCAAGATACTGTCATTGAGCCCCTATTGCGTGTAGATCTCGGTCAAACCCAGGAAGCTGAACTGAGCAATGACTGAGGAAACTTCTAGAAGAGCCAGTGGGAAGCCCAGGCTCCACCTGCTCAGCTTTTTTTGAACCCTGGCTCTGAGCCTTGGGCCTGTGATGTGGGCCCTCTGGGTAATGACTCTTAACATTTTCCTAAGCTCAGGGCAAGGCTGGGAGGATCCACCTTATTTTCCAGCCCCAGGGCTTAGCACAGGGGCAGCCTTGAGCGGTGGGTGAATGTCAGCAGTGATGGTGGCAATGAAGACAGTGATTAATGGTCACAGAGCAACAGAGCAAGGTGTGGGGGGGGGGGGCGGGCACGGGCAGGGCAGGGCAGTGGAGCCTCAGGGTGAGGGAGGCTGGGTTCAAATGTAGCCTCTCCCACTCTCCGTGGCAACCCACTCCGTGCAGTGCTGGGTGTATGATCTGCCCCCACAGTCCCAGCTGCCACCTGCCTGCCTAGCCACTTCCTGCTTCCTCTGACCTCCCTGGGCCCATCCACAGTGCCACCTGCGTCATCTTCATCAGACAGACAGGAGGACGGCTGTGGCCATACAGCCAGTCTATGGGCGATCTGGCCTCTGGCACATCTGGGTCTGAACCTCAGCTCAACCTCACCTGCCTGGAGCCTTGGTCTTTCCAGCTTTAAAGGGGACAAAGGC
Organism: Camelus ferus; assembly: GCF_009834535.1. NCBI lineage: Eukaryota > Metazoa > Chordata > Mammalia > Artiodactyla > Camelidae > Camelus > Camelus ferus. Next base: position 16,345,506 of record NC_045717.1, read on the forward strand.
AGAACAGACCCTGGCTTGATACAGCAACAATGCTCAGCGGACACCGGCCACTGTAGCTTGGCCCTCTTGACCCTGCCACCTTCCCCCAGCTCCCCTCCTTCCTCTCTGCTCTTGCAACAATGCCAGGCACAGTCCTACCCGAGGACCTTTGCCTTCACCATTCCCCCTGCCTGATTCACCTTCTCTCTTCCCCAAATCTTCACCTGGTCACTGCTCTGTCCTCCAGGCCCCAACGTGAACATCATCTCTTCCCAAAGCTTCCCTGCCCACTCCCAGACCAGGCCAGGTCCAAGTTCAATGCTCCCCTGGCACCATGTCTCAGATGCTCCCTTATCCTGGCTGTTTGGGGGACTCCTTGACTGCCCTGGTCATGCTCACAGGTTGCCCTGTCTGACTCTGTCCCACTTCCTGGGCCACAGTCAGGTGAAACTGGCAAAGTGCTTGGTGAATTCACAGGACAATGTGAATCCATTGCTAACGGTAGCCCCCTGGCCCCCTGGCCCATCTTGACTTAGCATTTGAGGACACTGAGGCTCCAAGAGCCTGGCAGGTTAAGGGGTCCAACCTGTGGCTGCCTTACCCCGACATCCTGGGTACTGTCCCCACAATGTACCCTGCAGGTGGCCGAGGACAGGGCTGCAGACAGAGGACTGGATGGTGTGGTGGCTCTGGAGTCAGATGGGTGTGGGTCGGACTCCCAGCTCCACCCTAGACTTGCCGTAGTTTCCTCTTTCTGTCCCAGTCCCACCCCAGCTCACCCTGGAGAGGGTCCTTCGTCAGGCCCAGCTGCTCAATGATGTACTGTGGCAGGTCCGTCTTGATGCCCTGGCCCTCGCGGGCCTGGCCCTCAGCAGCCTCCAGCAGGTGGTAAAACTCCTCAGGGTCAAACTCCTAGGGGTGCAGAGGGACTGGTCAGCCGAGGCCTGGGCCTACCCACAGGCCTCTACACAGGCCACGCCCTCTGTCTAGAGCACACTCACTGGCAGCTCCAACTTGTCCCCAAGATCTCAGCTCCTGGCGCCTTCTCTGAGAAGCCCCCTCTGCCTGCAGGCACCCTGTGTTCTTCTTAAAACTCTACACTGATGGGGTCTCTTGTATCTCAGCAGGACCGCTGGGAGCCTAGTCTCAGCCCTGCCAGGACCCTACACCCGGCTATGGGCCAAGAGACTCACCAGGCACTCGAGGAGCCTCGCTGGCCGCGAGATGATGATCAGCAGCTTCCTGACGAGCTGGACAATGAAGCCAACTTCCTCACTGTCTGAGCGCTCGTGGGCCTGGGGGCAGATGGGTGGTTGTGTCACCCACAGGACCTTGGTCCCACCCTGCCCTGCTTGAGGACCCCTAACTCCCACCACACACATCCTGCAGCAGCCTCTCCAGCTTCTCCTGCATCTCCAGGAAGTAGCGGGAGGTGACAAGCGCCTCTCCAGACTTGGCCAGGCAGTCACGGGCCAGCTCGATGATTTGGTGGTGTATGAAGCCCAGGACGCCATCGGCCAGTGCCAGCCGGGCGCCGGGTGAGAAGGTGGCCAAGAACTCCTGTAGACGGCCCTCCATCTGTGCTGTGGCCTGGGAAGTGGGGAGAGGGGGTGACCTGGTCACTGGGCAGGGCTAGGGAGTGACATGCACAGATTGGGGCAAGAGAGACTGTCGGGGAGAGGGAGGAAATGTGATGATGGGGTCCGAGGATTGGAGGGAATGAAATATGTACACAAAGGGGGTGGAGGGGGAGGGATGAGACAGAGAGAGAGAGATGAAACAAAAGGGGAAACCAGAAATGGACAGATTGGGGGGCACACAGCCAGGAGGACAGAGCGTGCCATGGAGGGAACAGCAATGCGGAGGGGATTTGGAGCTGGTCCAGCCACCAGGTGCTGCCCACCTTGGGGAATCTCTCCCGGTACACATGATTCATCATGACGATCTCATTGTCGAAGGTCCCTGTTGTGCGTCCAGGGCTGAAGAGGGGGAACAAGTGGCTCATGACAGGGGACCCAAAACACAGCTCAGGACAGGGCAGCTGAGCCAGGACTAAGGGCCATGTGCCAGGGGCCAGGCTCAGGCAGGGTCAGGACCAGGGGTGGAGGAGGAGCCAGCCCAGGGAGGGGCTGGGGCTGGGGTCAGAGGTCGAGGCCCACCTGAGGCTGCGGGAGCGGGGGCGAAGGCGCGGTGAGCGGTGGCCACCCTCCTCATCAGCCATGCTGTCTGAGCTGCGGAAATGCTTGGACAGGAAGCAGAGTTCGTCCGGTGTCGGTTGGAAAGGAAGCTGGTGGAGGCGCTCCCGGGAGGATGAGCTCGACTGGCAGAAGGGGGTATCAGGGCCATGGGTTCATGCTCAGCACCACAGCCAGGATCCTGACACTATCCCTCAAGGCCCAGCCTGTCTGCTAGTCATCACATGGTAACTCTCCTGCCTGGTACCTATGCATCCCTCAAAACTCCAGCTTTGATGCCCCCTCCTCCAGGAAGCCTTCGCTACCTGATTTCTTGGCAGCCCTAAGACCTCCTCTGGCCAGGCCCTCCCTGACCATACAAAGATGAGAATATCTGTGTACCCCAGACTGGGAGCTCCTTGGGCCAAGGCTGGGTCCTTTCAGGGGCCCCCACACTGACCAGAATGGGGCACGGGGGGCAGCCAGGATGTTTGCTGACTGAACAACTATTCAACACCTTAAAAAATCCTGAGACATGTTTCCCCCACCCCCAACCTGGCACTCCCCTGTCTGCCCGCCAAGGTAGGACTATGGGTACCGAGACAGTGGAGCTGGGCGTGTTGGTTCCATAGCCAGAAGACGGGAGGGATGCAAGGGACCATCTTCTGCCATCAGCCCTGGAGAGAAGAATAAGTTAGAAGGAAGGCACAGCCCCTGGGGTCTGTGGGGACCAAGGGCAGACACTACGGCTGGCAGATTGTGGCCAGCTGGAGGAAGGACCTTCTGAAAAGGCTGAGAACAGGATTACAGGGTAAGCAACCAAGTGTTTTCTTCTTGTTCTTCAGATGCCTCCTCCAGGAAGTCCTCCCTAATGCCAACTGCCAGGATGTTCCCTAACAAAGCTCTTCTCTGAGTCGCAGCAGCTAGGGTACACACTAGCCACCCCTGCCAGACTGAGGATTCCCTGAGGGCCAAAGTCCATCCTCCAATTCCTCAGCCCCCAGCATAGGGCATGCCACCCAGCAGGCACCAAATAAACATTGTTGAGTGAATAAGTGACATTTAAAGGCCTGGCACACAACAGGTCCTCCATCAGCTCTGGTTAAGTGAATCAATAACTTTTAGTGAATGAATGATTCTTGGACTGGGCCATGCCACCCCCTCCTCCTCCCTGAGGGCTCACAGAAATTACCTGTCTGTACGCGGGATGTGGCTGCAGGAGGCCGTGCGTGTGCCAGGGGTGGGAGTCAGAGGGAGAGACCGACACAGGACAGAGGCCAGGGGAAGGGAAAAGGCTAATGAGGAGGCAGGTCCAGCCACCAAGCGCATGCCCTCACCTGTCCCCTTGCCCATCATGCCAACACCATCCCCAAAGGCAGGGACCACTCACCTCCGGGCGAAAGGGAAGTTGACAGCAGATACAGCTGAGAAGTTCCGAGGACTATCCAGGGGGCTGCTGCCTGCTGAGAAGGAGGTGGGGGAAACTGAGTCAGTGGGGGTGGAGACAGGACACCTCGACTGCCCGCTTGCCCCCATGCTCACCCGTTGGGACTGACAGTGGCGACAGTGGCCGGGAAAGGGTCGGTGAGGGTGTTCCTACCACCAGGCTCTTGCGGTTCCCACTGCGGCAGCTGTCGGGGAAGGTGGGGACAAGGTCAGGCCCAGGCCTCCTGGCTCAGAGGACCATGTGCCCAACTGGGAGCACATGTGCACCAGCATTGGGGCAGGACAGGAAGCCGGGCATGACGACTCCCTCCCTGCTCCCCAGGGAGACCCCATCCAAGGCCCTGAGCTCAGCCCAGGAACCCCTGGCCCAATTTTTCAGGCTTCTGTATTTGCAATCCCAACCTCACCACCTTGTCCACATTGTGGCCGCTGCACTGGCAAATAAGGTGGAGGGGAGAGAGAACCCCGGAGCCCCTGAGGCAGACTCCCCCTCCACTCCATTCTTTGCACCTTTTCCTAGGGCCACTGCTCCAATCTCTTGGCAAACTCCTGCCTCGAGATCCCCTTAAAACGCCAATCTGACCCTTAGAAACCTCGAAGTCAGCATCTTGCACAGTTGGGTCCTGTTGTTGTTCTGCCGAACTTCTGCCCACACATTTCCCCTCCTCCAACCTAGCTCCCTCCTGGCTGCCAGACCCTTGGCCCAGGCTCTCCCCCAGCCAGTTCTCCCCACCCCCCACCTTGCCTAGGCTCTCCCACCTGTGCCCCGGCCCCAGCCCCCGCCCTGGCAGAGGGAAGTTGGGAGCGACACAGTCCCCCCCCCCCCACCGCATCCCCCAGCAGTCGCCCGGCAACAGCTCTGCTTGTTAGACAAGTGCATCAGCCCACACACCCCGAGCCACCAACGCAGCCCAGCCTTGGCGGGAGAGAGCTGCGCAGAGAGGGAGAGATGAAACCTTGAGGCCTCACGGGGCCAGGACTGGTGTCCCAGGCAGAAGGCACATCGCAGGCCAAGGGGAGAACGGATCAGTAACCAACTCAGGAGACAAGACGTGCAGGAGGAGGGGTTCAGCCTTTCCACGGCTCCATGTGTAGCTGCCCTCTCTGAGCCTCGGTTTCCCCATCTGTACACTGCAAAGCACTCGGAAGATTTGACAAAACCCATACGCAGTGCTCAGCCTTGGGCCTGGGACTGGGTAAATTATGGCGGGTATATATGCTGTCATCTTTCTCCCGACCATGCTCACAGGGCCTGGTGCCCGATGGAAGAGCAGGCAATGCCTCTCTGGCAAATTAAATCATCTACATTTGCCAATACCAATGAGCCTGGAGGAGGAAGAGACCAGCTGCACCCATTTCCTAGCCTGGGAAACTGAGGCCACAGATGTCAACAGCCACAGAGATGGCCCTCTAGTCTGAGGTGCAGAAGCAAAAGCGAAACCCACAGATTCCTGCAAAACTTCCTGTCAACACCCCCAACACACACAGACAACACACGCCCAACAGCCCATATCCTCTTCCAGCCCTTCACCTGGTTCCTCACCCCCATGCTGCACCCTGCTGCATCACTTTCCACTTCCAAAGGCATTTGGGAAAAACACTTGGCCATCTCTCTCTTGTTCTCAGGCAGGGCCTTCTTGAAAACAGCCAAGTTTGAGGTCTCAAAGGGGAACAGGGCATCAACTGTTCACTTCCTGAACATCTACTGAGCAACAACTATTTGCTCAGCTCTCCCTCGAGAAGGCCCAGGACTCTGAGAAGCTGTTTAGTTTTTCAATGCAACTTCGTAGTACAACAGAGAGTGATAATTATGTCAGAAAAGAGGGGCCTGAGGCCAGTTTGCTGAACCTGACCCCCGAGGTGTCCATGAGCCTTCTGTGGCTCCCCAGGATCTGGGAGAAGAGTCTAGGCATTCAAGGTCCTTCGGCAGCTGGTCCCACCACCCAGTCTTTGCCTGTGCTCCCCTCTGGTGTTCCACTCCCCTCAACCAAGCAGTGATGAGACAACCAAGCACAGAGAAGTTAAGGAACTGTCTGAGATCACACAGCCTGGCAGTGGCTGAGTTGGAATTTGAACGCAGGTCTAGTAGAGCCCACAGTCCTCTTTTAGTGTCTGCTTTTCAGAAGGGGAAACTGAGATTCCACTTTGCCCTGGGTGGAAACACCATGATTTTCCCCCCTGACACCCGACATACACACCAGCCTCCAGCAGCAAATATTTGTTTCTGAACCAGCGTTTCCGCTGACTGAGCCCCACGGGCTGAACAGCCTCAGTTTTTCCAAGAAGCTCCTTCCCAGGTCTGTCCAGAGGACAGACCCACGTTCGAATCCTGATTCAGTCCCAACTCCCTGCTGCCTCTGTCACCATCCGAGCTGCGACCCCGGCGGACAGACACCCTAGTCCGGGTGTAACGAGGGGTGGAAGGAAGCTGCCTGGGACCCCAGAGGATACCTGGATACCAAAGCATCCTCCCACTTCCTCCTACCGCCGCGCACAGTGGCTCTCGCCACGCTGCCGAGACGCACTTCTGGCAACTCGTGTCTGTTTGATCGGCCGCCGCGCCTTTGCCCGCGCGGAGCCCCCTACCTCTTGGAGCGCTGCAGCAGCGCGCCCTTGGCCAGGCGGCTCCGGTGGCCAGGAGCTGCCACCGCCGTCCAGTAGCTGGGGTCGGACATGCTGCTTCTCTTTGTGCCGCCGCCGCCGCCAGAGGCCCGAGAGGCGCGGGGGCGCAACCAGCGGCGGCGGGGCGCGAACCTTCACGGTGGGATCACCACGGTGGGAGGCTCGCGGTGAGGGGCGGAGGAGATGGTGCGCGCCGTGGTGCTAGGGGTACGTGGTCGAGGAGGAAGCGCGCGCCTGGGAGCGAGGCCGGGAACCCGGCTCAGGGCAGAGCGGGGGCGGGGCCTGGCCTGGCGGGGAGGGGCGAGCGACGCGGAAGCAAGGCCGGCGGACCCGCGTGCTGGCGAGTGGGCGAGGCGTTGCCATAGCCGCGGGTGGAGAGGCGGGACGTTGCCAAGGCCGCGGGCGGCGGGGCGGCGCGTTGCCAGGATTGCGGGCGGCGGGGGCGGGGCGTTGGCGGCACTTTGATGTTGGGTCCTGGAACTTGGCTCTCTTTCCTCAAAATGTAAATCCGATCACGCCCCCTGTGCCCCTTCGGTGCGAACCCCTTCTGAGTGCGGCACTCAAGACCCATCCAGCGGTCTGGCCCCGCTCATGCTACCGTGCGCCCACGCCGGCTCCACTCCTTGGAATGCCTTTCCTGCCTGGCAAAATTCAGCGTCCCCTCCTCCAGGAAGACTTCTCTTGCACCTATCCAGCTCTGTCTTCCCCCGGCTTGGATCCTTGGGGTCCCAGCATCTTCCAACACTGGACTGGCACAGAGGGTGTTTTTAACAAACTGAGTCAGGGCACCTGGTAAGCTCTGTGCGATGGGGAAAGGCCATCAGCCTGGCCACTATCAGGAATCAGATGCTTGATTTAACTTCTGAAGCCCCAGTATTCTCAACTGTAAAATGGGAGGAAAACGGGGCTGTTACAGTCCCTCACTAGCCTCCTTCACCTGAACTCCTGCCCAAGAAGTGGATGATGACTACACAATTAAGTTGTAAGGCTATGACTCCAAGAGTGCCTGGTAAACGTTGGATAAACGTTAGCATTAGACAAACTTTCAGGCTTCTGTTTCCCCATCTACCCATGTCCCCTTGTGAAAATGGAGTAAAATCAGAGGCACAGAAAGTGCCTGGTACAGAGCTGGGGGTACCGTTCATCTTCACTATGGAAGGAGGAATGTCTCATGCAGTAGACAGTGAATTAGTGCTTCCTCCTTTCATGACAGCCTGGGGAAGTCAGGGACAGTGTCACCCTGAGGGTGGACCCTTCACAGGCCACATGACACTTTGGGAACTGACTGGTCCAGGATTGACCTGGAGCCCAGACTCCACACCTGAGAAAAGATAACTGAGACATGTAGGGGTGCTGCTGCACAAGTAACGCTAACTTCACCCATCCATCTTGCCACTGATTTTGCTTCTCAAGTTTCTCTCAGACTCCCCACCCTGCTCCCTCCAAGCCCAGTGTCCCACTCAGATGGCCCCCCACCCGCTGTGGCCTAGATACCTACTGAGTGTCTCCCCAGGCCTGCTCTCCAGGTCCCCCAGACTGGGGCTCAAATACTCATGTCTGGCCATTCATTCACTCAACAAACATTGATTGAGCATTTACTGTGTGCCTGCTCTCTTATGGAACCCTGGGGAGGCAGGCCACAAATAATCCCTGCTCTCAGGGGTCCCCAGTCCGTCAGGGGAGGCAGAGAGTAAATAGGAAACAAACAAACAGGTTAATTTCAAACACTGAAGTGGAGGAAGGAAAAGAACCTTCCCTGCTCATCAGCAAAGGACAACTTTAGCCAGGAGGATACTGCAGCCAGCTGAGGAACTGAGAAGGAAGAGGAGCCAGCCATGGAGATAGAGAGTCCTGGGCCAGTGAGCATAGCTCATGCAAAGGCCCTTAGGGAGGACTGAGGGGAAGATGCCAGCAAGATGGACCATGTGGGCCTTATGGGCTGGAGGGAGGAGTGCAGTTTTACTGTAGGAGCAATAGGGAGCCATGGAGGATGTGTGAGCAGGGGAAGGGTGTGATCTGGACTATGTTTGTAAAACACCCCCTGACGTCTGCCATAGGGAACAAGAGCTGTTGGGGCAGGAATAGAGGTGACAGGAGGCTAGTGAGGGGCTGTCCCAGGGTCTAAGAGGGGGATACTGAGTCCTGGACCAGGGTGCAGCTGCAGAGTAAAGTAGGTGAATTCTGGACTTATTCTGAGGCCAAAGGACAGACCCTGTTTCAGGATCAGATGTGGTCCTCAGATGTTCAGCGTGGGAGGAATTTGAAGTCCCATAGGTCTGGGGACCCAACTGGGGATGAAGCCATAGTCTCGTGTCACCATATGCTGACATGCTGTGCCCACAAGCTCCCCCCAAAATGTGGGCCAGAGACACTTCTGCACACAGTCAAGGAGCTGCCCCTCATCCCCAGCCTGCACCGCCTACAGGCCCCACATTATGCCCACTGCACTGGCATCCCCAGCAGCTGCTTCTCCCACGCCCATCTGGCCTTAGTTTCCTCCTCTGCAGAACAGGGCTACAGCTGGCAATCCAGGGGGCCTGTGGCCATGGCAAAGACCTCCCATGAGAGACTGGCTGAACTACTGACTTTTGGCACCAGCCCACTGCCCACCAGATCATGCCCCACCCCTGCTCACACACCCTCCATGGCTCCTCATTTTCCAGCAAGATCCTACTCCTCGGTGAACCTCTTTCCCAGAGCTGAGATCCTAATTCCGTCTGTGCCTTGGACTTTGCCTCTATCTTCTTGATCTGTGTAAACTGTGTAAATAGCAAAGCCCCAAGTGGACATACAGACCCTCACCCTCTGACCCAGCTTGGTCTGACCACCCCAGCCCTTCCTACCTGTCATGAGCTGTCCCCGTCCCTCCAAGCCCTGTACCTTGTGTAGCTTTCAGTAGCATGAGTAGAAAAATCCAAATTCTTCCTGTCCTTGGCGTCCAAGGCCCCAGAGGGAACACTCCTCTGACAATGCTGTTCCTGCCTAGAATAGCCTCTTTGTTGCCTCCTTGTCCATCTGGGCCCAACTCATAACCTTGTCTTCAACCTCTTCCCTGCTACCACCACAGGGAGAGCCCAGCTGCTTCCCATTTGTCTTTGCCACAAGCATTAACTGAGCACCTGCTGTATACCAGGCCCTGCCTGAGGATCTAGGATGACCAGGACAGATCCAAGTCAGGCCATCAAAGGGCTCCCAAACCTCTGGTGGAAAAAAACCCCCTATAATCACATAAGAAAACATGGAAATCACACTCAGAGGTGGTTGGGATGAGGGAAACGGATACACATAATGGATGGAACTAGTGCTTGGGGGCCCTTAAGGTGGGGCAGGGGCAGGGAAGGTTGGTCAGGAAAAGCTTCCTATCTGATGGCTTGGAGACTTGACAAATGAATAAAGGAGTAAATGGAGAAAATGGAGCTCTAGGCAGAAGGGCCAGCAAGTGCAAAGGCCCTAAGGCTGGACCAGCTTATATTTCTGCAGTCCAAGAAGCCACATAGCTAGAGTTGGGTGAGCATTGGCGAGGTAGATGGGGAGGAGGTGGGGGTGGGGGTCATAGGGGCTGGACTCACAGGTCCTTAGAGGCTGAGGGGACAAATGACGGTTTAATTCTAAGGTGCTTTGAGCAGGGAAGGCAGGGACCCATCTCCTTGCCTGGCCCAAGGCAATGTGGTTCTGCTGCCCCCTGGTGGCATGTAAGGGAGCCAGCAGACTGAGCTAGAGCTTCAAACTCACCTCCCATTTCCTCCTGGTAAAACTGGCTTATCTGCTCTCAATAGGCCCCTCCCCTCATCCTGTCCTCACCTGGGGTTGAGGCCAGGGACTCAGAGTCAGATCTGGCCTGACGCTTCTCCCAGGGTGCCCCTGAACAACATACTCTGAGGTTCTATGCCATAGTTTTCTCCTCTGCTAAATGCGGACGACAGCAGTCTCTGCTTCCCACTGGATGCCCCAGCCTGGTCCATGGTCCACCATTTCCTACCCAGATGTTTCCCTAACCACCTCCCTGCCTCTGCCACCTCTATTCCTGTCCCCCGTCCCCAGCAGATCTTTCTTCCCCCAAGGCAGCCACAGAGGCTTTAAAAACCTTCGGTCCTGCCTCAGGACCTTTGCATGTGCAGTTTCTGCTGCTTGGTGCCTCTCTTTCCTAGCTCAGCCCAGGCCTTGGCTCACGCACTACATTAATGAGGTCCCTGTCTGAATGTATCTCATTTGTCTGTTTACTTGTCCATTGCCTACTTCATGAGAGTATACTGAGAGCCTCCTGAGGGAGGGCCTATGTTCTTGTTCACAGCTGTGCCCTTAGAACCTGGCACACAATAAATGCCTACTTAATGAAATTATCTGCCTTTTGCCCAGCAGCCAGTGGGGGCTTCAAATCGTTCTCTCTTCTCCCCATTAAAGGCCTGTGGGAAGAGTCTGAGCAGCTCATTCATACTAAGGTGTAAATGGTTGATGGGCCATCAAATTCTAGACATCACTGACCTGTATATCTGTCTCTTCCCTGAACTTCTGCCTGAGCTGTGTGAGGGGCCCACTATAACCCTGATATTCCCTCCATACAGGGACAAGACCCTGAGATCTGCCAGTCACAGAGGGTGGCTCAAACCCTCAAAAGACTCTGATCACAAAGCTGGCCCTCACACTTGGCCCCTAGACATACTGAACCAGAAGAACTAGTGTCTCCTCTCTGAGCCTCAGTTTCCTCCGTGGGGAAAAGGGGGTCAGGAAGGGTGCTTCTCTCCCAGGGATGCAGAGGGGACAGAAGGCACTGGGGACTGAGCTGGTGCTCAGTCAAGTTGGTCCTTTTTCTCTACACCACTTTGCCTGGTTAAGTTTAGTGCATGGGGCTCTAATGGTGAATTCTCAGTCTTGGGTGTGTGTGTGTGTTGTGTGTGTACATTCAGAGGGAGGAGCTTTCCGGCCAGCTGACCTGGTTCAGAGCCCAAGCGGCCAGGCCAATTCAGCAGGGTTCTGAGAAGGCTGGGAATCCAGCACCTGTCTCGAGGAAGTCCTTGGGCAACAGCTCAATTTCTGGCCTCGCCCTGGCCATCTGTCAGAAGGGAGACCTGCTGGCTATGTCTGAATATGGAATTTTCCCATTGTGGTTCTAGTGTGGATCACAGTGCCATTTTATGGAGGGGTAAACTGAGGCCCAAAGTGGTGATGTCACCAACCCACAGTACCTTGTGGAGGGAGCTGGGTCTGGGTGGCTTCCAAGTCTCTGGGGGTGCCAGGGCAATGTCCGTGCCCCGCCCCCACGCGCTGTCACTTACCTCCAGGGGTGCAGGCCCAGCGAAGGGCTGCAGGGGCTGCAGGGGCTGCTGGGGCTCAGCAAGGACGGGCTCTGGCTGCTTGGAGACAGACTGCAAAGAAAGAGGCCAGGGACGGTGAACCTGGCAGCGGCCCCTGCGTGTGGCCGAAGAATCTGGAGACGGGACCAAGGCTGTGGTTTCCTCGGAGAAGGGGCCCAAGGCTGGGGATTCTGGGTCTCGCGCAGGCCGCGAGGGCGGGGCCAAATCGATGACCCGGGAGGACTCCCCGGAGGCGGCGGTGCGACTCGGGGTGACTTGAACGGAGACACGGAAGAAGGGTGGTTGTCAGCCTGCCCCTCTTCCCCCTCCCCAACTCTCCCCTTCCCGGGCCAAGCACTCACTCGAGGGTCAGCGCCGGGATGTGCAGCTTGTCCCTGCGGGACTTCATGCCGAGGCCGGGGCCGCGTTTAAGCAACCAGGTACCGATGCCCCCTTCGTGGCCCCCAAACCCTGATTGTGGCGCAAGCAGACGGACAGACAGACGCGGACGCCAGGACCGCACGCCTGGCAGGCGCGGCATGGCGCGGAGAGGGGGCTGGGCCGCCGAGGGCGCGGGGGGCGGACTCTCCCCGCCTCGAGGCGGGGCTCGGAGTCCCGCACCTGCGCGCAAGCCCAGCCCGGCAAGAAAGGTCGGGTTACCCAGGACGCAGGTCGTGGGTGTTAACCCCTCCCGGGGAGGGACGCCCTGTGTGCCGCGTCTCGAGTCCCCGAGCCTTCCGAGAGGAAGGGCGGTCACTACCTTCTATGCCGGCTTTATTGCTCCATCGACGGGCCCCGCCCCCTCCCGGCCTGGCCGGGCCTCCGCCCTAGCCCCGCCCCCGGGGGGGTCTCTCGGACCCCGGAACTGAGCGCACCCCGGCCCTATCTACTCACCCGCAGCCTCTCAGCTTTGCGTTCCCCGCCGCCCGTGATGGGTATCAGCATCTCGGCGCACACCAGAGGTCCGGACCACACCTCCAGGCCTTTGCTTCCCTGGGTTCCTTTACTAGGAGCCTCGTCCCCCTCATTCATATCTGACTTCAGACCCACCAGTCCTCCTCCGCGAAGCGGCCCCTATACATCGACCCCTGGAGCCCCAGTCCCCATCCTCCTTGCTCAACCCAGGTCCCCAAGGTTTGGGGTTGTCTGTGTCTGTCCACGGCCTCTTTTAAATCCTGGTTGGACCCAGTCAGGCACACCGCCAGTGGCAAAGAGTAGGCAACCCTTAGGAGTCTTTGTCCTGGTCCTACTCTGTGGCCTGGGACTTTGCCCTCCATATTTCTGACTGATTGACCGTCCACCATCCCGCCCCTAACCTGGGCAAAGGCTGGGGACAGTGCCTGCCTTCCCGGCAATGTTCAAACCCAGCCCCTACTGGGGCCCTCAAGCTGCACTACCCCCAGCCCTACAAGAGGAGATGGTCTGGGCGTGGGGACCATTCTGACCCCATCCCCCCCATAAGATTTCAAACTCTCATCCAACCCCCAGGACCTCCTCCTTCTCCTCTCCCTCCACATCCCCTATGTTCACATTACCCCAGCGACTCCCATCGCCATGCTGTTCTTCCAATGCCAAGCTGGTTTATACCTCAGGACTTTTGCCCATGCTGTTCTCTCTGCCTGGAATGCTGTTCCCCCTAGACTTTCCCCTTGGCCTCTTCTTTCTCTTTCACATCTAGGCTTAAATGTCACCTCTTCTAAGAGGCCCCATATCTTCAGGGTAAAGCCACCTCCCAGCCCTCTCTGTCTCGCTGTTTAATTTCTCCCCTGTGTAACATCACATCTCACCCAGGAGAGTGAGAGCACTGCGGGCAGGGTCCAGCATTGATTTGTCTCCATGTCCCCTGTGCCTGGAACAGGAACCAGCACATAGTAGGCCCTCAAAAAAAAGTTTGTTGAGTGAGTGATTTCACTGAGGCTCAAGGGAATTCCCACCCCCAACTCAGGCAAACGCAGCCCCCAAAGAGGGAGTGTCTGCACTCACACTCCCCCAGAACACCAGCACAGGGCAAACTCCTCCTCCTCCTAGGCTTTGGTTTCCCCATCTGTCAAGTGGCGAAGGCACTGAACAAATGTTCTTTGAGCTTTGTGGATCCAAAAATGCCAACCTTCAACAACATTAATGTGACACTGAAGGATATGATTTTCTACCGGTGTTCCTTGAAAGAGAGTGAGCTTCCTGTCATGGGAGGCATGCAAGCTGGTTCCAGGATGCTTGGTTGGAATTCTATAGTCTGAACTCTGGAAGTTACCCTTCCAGGTTGGATGCCTTTGAGCCAGTGATGCAACTCTTTTGCACTTCAGTTTCCTCATTTGCAAACTGGTATGGTTTATACTTCACCTCCCAGCCAGTGGTGTGCATGTAAAGTACTTTGCAAACACTGGGGGCAGAATCAAGGTGAGAAGCTTTGTAGTCATTATTAAATAAATTCAGAATTTGGAGGCTGCTGCTGAAATTTCTATGCCTAGAATCATAGGGCCCCACCCAGCCCACTGGCCCCAGGTGAACTCACCCACGTCCCCGGCGCGGTAGGCTCAGCTCCTTCTGAAATGAGAAGAAAATAGGGGTCATTTCCAAGGAGACAGGCCCTTCACATTCCTGGCCCTCCTCATCTCCATTTGGCCCCTTGCTCACCCTGGGTTTCAACCAATGCCTGTTTTCTGCTCACCCCACACACTGGACACAGCCCTGCCTCAGGGCCTTTGCACCACCTGTATCCTTTGCCAGAACCACTTTCCCTCCCTTCTGGTGCTTGTTAATTGAAACTCATCCCTCAGGTCTCAACTCAAGCATCCTTCCTCTAGGAAGCCCTCAGACTCCCAACCACCTCCCTGCTCAACTCCCCTACTTATATTAAAAATAACTTCATTGTTTAAAAAAAAAAGAGTTACATTTACAAAGATGTATGTCAAAAGTGGCTAAATACTAATAACCTGTTGAAGAAAGGGAGATTCCTGAGTCATCCTTACCCTGTCCCCTCCCAGATCTGAAAGCCATTTCCTGCTCACCTTCTGCACAATCTAGGCAGGTTTGGGTCCTGGGTACCAGTAGGGGATGGGGCCATTGACCGGTGACTCCCTATTGAAGACTCTTTTAGAGCTCAGCAAGCTGATCTGCACCAACCCTTTATGTCTTCTCCATATATAGGGCAGAGAGCCCTGTGCTAAGGGTCCTCTGTGACCCCAGAGTCCACCCTCAAATATGGCTTGCCCAAGAGGGTTTTTTAATTTTCAAAAGGCTGTGTAGTACAAGTTTAGAATACGAGGACAGTCGGACCTGGGTTCAGATCTATTATCTGTTCCTTTCTGGCTGTGGGACTTTGAGCAAGTGACTGGTACTCCCCGTGCTTTGGTTTTCCCATCTGTAATTTGGAGATAATGTAAAGAGAGTTCTGGGGTAAAAGTGATTCGAAATGATTATTGTTGTTGTTGTGTGGTGTTGTTGTTGTGTGGTGTTGTTGTTGTGTAATTGTTGAGTTCAGCAAGGGCCTGCGCAGACTATCGCAATACTTGCTAAATTTTACTCACATTTACTGAGCCACTATTACGCACCAGGAGCAGGGGCCTTTTTATAGGCGGGGAAACTGAGGCGCAGAGGACTGCCTCATCTCTTGGCGGAGGTGGGGCCTGGAATCCAGGTCTCTGGACACTTGCTCCTCTACACACATACACACACACAAACACACGCCAGGGCGGTCTTGTCGAGGACACACGACTATTTTTACCGCGGTGGGCTCAGGGCTGCCCACATCCAGAGCTGGGCGTTTGTCATGGCAACCAATGACGTCATCAGCCCCCGCAGCCAACTGGAGGGGGCCGGAAGCTGCTGGGCGCAGGATGACAGGGCTGGGAGGGGTTGACAGGGTCTCCAGGCAGGGGAAGAGGAGGATCTGCAGGGGGTGGAGCGTCGCCCCGAGACTGGACTCCAGCTACTTTGAGTTCAGAAACCCGAGTCAGAGACGTTCAAGGTGGAAGGAGGCTGACCTGCGACCCTGAGGTCTCCTTGTTTGTTTGAATACCTCCAGGGACGGAGAGCTCAGCATCATTCAGGGCAAGCAGTCATAGACCCAGAAACCACTACCACCACCATTAGGGTCTCCTTTGGTCTTCTCCAATTGTTATGAGATCTTATGCCAGCTTCCTCCTCCCCCTACTAACCCGCGAAACAGCGAGGAGCTGGGGTCTGAACTCAGGGGTACCTTTTGCACCTATGCACCTGCATCATACACATCATCCCAGCCATTTCCTTCCAAAGCCCTGACAGTTCTGAGTTCCCAGTCTGACTCCTCCTGTCTGGGTTGAGTGATCCCCCTAACCAAACAACTTCACCCCTCTGTGCCTCAATTTTCTCGTTTGGAAAATGACCCAGTTACATAGGGCCCTGGGAGGAATCAAGTAGCAGGCTCAGGGCCTGGCGCTGGGGGAGGCTTTGATGAATCGGAGCCAAGCCAATGATTTTGTGAGGTTAATAACCACCAATTTAACCACAATTTTTAATTTATTTCACAAAAAGATGTGAAGTGGCAGAGAGGTGAGGGAAAGTCAGCAGCCCCCTGCAAAGGCTCAGTGAAAAGCTGGGCTCACATGGAACTCTCCTGGCACCACCCCCGGACCCTCCGCTCCCTGCACCATCTGCTTCCGCCTTCAGCCCCCTCTTTGCCGGCTGTTCCTCAGAGAGTAGTTCCTGCCTAGAAATGGGGTGGGGGTGGGGGTCCGACCCCCTGGAACCGCCCTTTAAATATAATATTTATGGCATCCTCTTCTGTGCTTGGTTGGGCGTAGTGATGCTGCCTCCTCACTAGAAGCCTCAGCTCCACTTCAAGGAACCCCCAGTCTGGAGGAGCAGGGCAGGGCATGGACACCCGCATACTGGAGGCATTGTAGGGGACCCTGAGGAAGAGAAGAAGCTTGAGGGGGCAGGGAGCCAAAAGGCTTCCTGGAGTGGGGCTTCAGCTTGGGCCAGTGGGCTAGTGGGAAACAGTAGGGTGGAGGTGGAACTCAGCCTGGTGGGCACTAAGCCTCATGGGAAATTGGCAGCTGGAATGAAGAGAGAGAGAAGTCAGCAGGGACCACATGGCACCAGCCAGAGGGCTTCTGGAGGAGGAGAATAGTTGGAAATGGGCCATGAGGATGCAGAATGGACCTTCCAGAGAGCCTCCCCATCAGCAGTAGAGACAAAGTCCTGGCCACTTTCTCTGAACTTGGATGCTCTGTTTGGGGATCTGGTATTTTAAAATTCTGTCATTTGTGAAACAAATGTCCAAGTGCATGATGATGAAAATAATGATAAAATAATACTGGTAGCAGTTGTAGTAATAACAGCTTATTTTAACTGGCACCTACAAATGCTACACAGAAGACTGAGCTTAACCCCAACCAGGAAGGGACAGTCTCCACCACTTCCCCTTACCCAGGGTCAACACAAACTGGTGGCCCACGGGCCAAGCCAGGTCCTGTTTACAACCTTCTAGTACTCAGCCAACCACAGGCCATGCATACCACAATCAGATTGGTCAGGATAACCCCAGCTATTGTCTCAGCGGGCCAATCAGCACCTGACTCAAGTCCCCTAGCTTTCTCAAGCTTTTCTGAGTCCACTCTTTGACCTATGGCAAGGATCAGCTTCCAGGATACCTAATTGGCTCCGACCAGCAGGCTGCCACCTGTTTGGCCAGGGGCGCATTGGGGCTCCAGTTAAAGGAGTATGTGTGTGGCTGATGCCCCAAACTGAAGCCCTCAGCATCTTTGCACCCTCATGCGCCAGACCAGTTAGAATTCCAGCTCTCTGACTTTTGGTTGTTACTTTCCCTCTCAGCCTCAGTTTCTCCCTTTGAAAAATGAAGCTAATAATCTCTTGGGCTGTTAGAGAATTAAAATGCATGTACAGTGCTTAGCATTTGCCCCTTAATGTGAGCAGTTATTTATACTTCTGTTATTTTAAAAAGTATTTTCATTGTCTCCTACTTGGTCTTTTACTCTAGGCATCTTGCTGGCTTCTGGTCCCCTTTCTGGCCCCAACCTGCTCCAGAGGAGTTTTTCAAGTCTTTCAAAGCCCTCAGATCAGGCGCATCCTCTCCTGCTCAAGCATATTCCATAGCTCCCAATCACATTCCATAGCTCCCAATCACCCTAGGGAGAAAGTCTAACCTCTTCAAAATTGGAGCTGGAAGCCCTGGAAGCAGATGGTCTCCTCTCACACCCCCAGCTCTAGAGCTAAGAAATGGCTTCTAGTTTCCCCATAAACACATATGGTTGCCTACCTCTGGGCATTTGCATGTGCTGTGCCCTCACTCATCTGGGCACTCCCTCCTTGTCTCTCTGCCTCCTTGGATGGAAGCCTGCCAGTTTGGGGTTGGTCTGAAGGGAGAGCCAGACCTGCCTGGGTTCAAATCCTAACTGTCACCTATGCACTAACATCTGGACAGTGGCTATGATTCTATGAGCCTCAGTTTCCCCTTTTGTAACATGGGACTTGTTATCAGGGAATGGGTGCCTTCTCCCCATGAAACAGGCCCCCACTTTCTGACGTCAGCTGCACCCCCATTCGCCTACCCGAAGGCAGTTTCTCTATTTTAAGAGGCCGCGGGCGGGGCTGGAGTCTATCTGGGGCTCCGGGAGGGGCCAGTTTCCCCACAACACCCCACGGCTCAACAGTCCTGCTGCAGCCCTCCTCTATGCGCAGGCTCCCTACTCCTGCCTTTGGCATCAGCCCCTCCGCTTCTGCCCTCTGGCCCCACTGCAAGCCCTGGTGGGTCTCTGCCTTGCAGCTCTACCTGCACCCCCCCGACTCCCAACCCAAACACACAGGGCTCCATTCACCTTTGGACAACTTCCCAGTTCTGCAGCCCAGGTTCAAGGCTGGCCTTCCCCCACACCCCTGACAGCCTAGCCCACCTCCCCACCCCTATTCTTTCTAGGATCTAGCTTTCCTCAGCTTCTTTCATTTCCCCAAACATCTACCCTCTGCCCTGCCATCCACGGCTGCCTCCTCTGTCTCAAAGCCACCCAGCAACCGTTGGTTCAGGTGCCTTCTCCAGGGATGCTTGAATGCGCCCCATTGCCGCTGACCACTCCGCAGGGTCACTGCTGCTCAGGCGTTAGTTTCCCGCAACAGACTAGGGAATCCAGGAGGGTTCCAGAGAGTGAAACTCCCCCCAAACCCACTTCCTCAGAGTAGGACACACAGCAGGCAATAAATGTTTGTTGGGTAAATGATGAATCCCAGGTTCCCTCCATTAGCAACTGGTGGCTTCTTAAGGGTGTGGTCTAAGCCCCAGAGGGAAACAGCTAGATTGTCTGAATTCCCATTGCACAGATGGGGAAACTGAGGCCCAGAGAGATCAAAGGAGTTACCACCTGGGATCACATGGGTTCGAATATTAGCCTCTGCTAACCCTCACACCTATGTTCTTCTCTCCTGGTGGCACTGCCTCCTGAACACAAACCCAGAGCCAGAGGTCAGAAAAGTGCCCTTATAGTGAATGGGGAAACTGAGGTCCCAAGAAGGAAGAGAGCCTCCCACCATCCCACCCCCAAGCCCCACAACCAGTTGGTAGAGGTTTGTGCACCAGAAAGCTGGTTAAGAGCGGTGAACTGAATCCCTGCTGGACGACCTCGGGTTAGCGACTTTTCTCTAAACTGGAGCTTCAGTTTCCTTATTTGAAGAATGGGCGCCTGGACAGCTCCAACCTCCCTAGCTTGCCTTAGGGGCCAGCTGAGGCAGGGGTGTCGTGGCGCTGCGAAGGCACTAGGCAGGTATTAATGCACAGTAATTAGTATTAATATATCACTAGTAAAAGGATTAATGCAACATATCACTAGCAAAAGGATTAATATAACAATGAACATATGGTGTGCGTTCAAAGGCTGTTGTTGCTCATATTAGAGCTGCTGGTGGAGAGGGCAAAACCCTCAG
This sequence comes from Camelus ferus, assembly GCF_009834535.1. NCBI lineage: Eukaryota > Metazoa > Chordata > Mammalia > Artiodactyla > Camelidae > Camelus > Camelus ferus. Next base: position 16,364,932 of record NC_045717.1, read on the forward strand.
CCTCCTCCTACGCTAGCGCTTACAGCCTCAGTTTCTCCATATGTCTAATGGGCATACCCTCTTCCCACCAGGCGAAAAGCACTTTGAGAAGCCAGGGGACAAGAAGGGAGACTCCGGAGCGCTCCCAGTCCTTCGCCTCAGTTTCCCTTGGCCCGCTAAAGCACCGCCCCAGGCCCCCAGGCCAGGTCCATCCCGCCCGTGCCCTTCGCCCGCCCGCGCAGGACCCTCACCTGGAGCCCACGGCGCCGCAGGAGGCTCGGCTCGTCCATGGCCCGCTGGTCCTCGCCACCGGCCCGCCCCCGGCCCCGCCTCAGCCTGCCAGGCCCCGCCACCCCACGCCATTGGCCAAGCCGGTCAGCTGACGAGTCCTGACCACGCCCTCTCCCGAAGCCGGTCTCGACGGGCCCGCCCCCTTTGGGCGGGCCTGCTCCGCCCTTGCAGGCCCCGCCCCACCCTGGAGCCTAGAAGTAAACATTTTTCAGTGACTCTTCCGAGAAGCAAGGGAAAGTTATCACCCCCATTTTGCAAATGAAGAAACTGAGGCTCAGAGAAGTTAATGTGCCCCCGATACACAACAAGGGTGAGGCCAGTGAGGCACTCACCTCCATGCAAAATTAAAGAAGGGCCCACAATAAATCAGTAATCAAGGTACATAATATTTTAATACAATAGTTTAAAGAGTCAAAACTAATGCAAAAATGCGTGATGAACTATACATCAACATTTTAAGCAAAGACAGGATCAGACTCTGTTCTTGCACTACCTTGCCTCCCACTAATCCTGGCCCTTGTTTCAATAAAACTTTATTTGCAAGAATAGGCAGCCACTATAATTATCAGTTTCTTTTACGAGGATGGCTCCTTTTGCTGAGTGCCAACTGGGCACCCAGCTTAGTGCCTCATGAGGACTTCCTTTCACAGGTATCTGATGATAATTGTTCAGCTTGACTTTGCAGAAGGGAAACAAAGGCTGGGAAAAGCCCAAAGTACCAAGATGGCACTCACATTCTCACTTTCACTAGGACCCCACTGTCTGTGCTGCTGCAAGTTCCTTGGGTTACCTCACTGTTCAACCTGAGCATGCACGTTCTCAGGTTGGAGGGGACCCTAAGTAGGGTCTCCTGCTAATCGCTGAAAAAGTACTGAAGGATCCTAGCAAGTTATTATGGTGGCCAGAATGAGCACACAAAAATACAGGACTCCAAGGCAAAACTTATTTTAATCATATGCATTTTGAAATTGATGTGTAATTCACCTACCATAAAATTCACCTTTTTAATATATACAATTCTGTGGCTTTTAAGCATATTCACAGAGTTGTGCAATCATCACTACTATCTAGTTCCAGAACACTTTCATCACCCCTAAAAGAAAGCCTGGACTGATGAACAGCCACTCCCCATTCTCCCTCCCCAGCCCCTGGTAACCACTAATCTGACTTCTGTCTCTATGGATTTGACTGTTTTGGACATTTCACATCAGTGGAATCATACATGTAGTCTTTTATGTCTGGTTTCATCATACAGCATGATGTTTTCAAGATTTATCCACTTTACAGCAAATGCCCCTAGTTCATTCCTTTTTATGGCTGAATAATATTTCATTGCATTGATAGACATTCATCCATTAATGGACATTTGAGTTTTTCCACTTTTTGGCTATTGCGAACAGTGCTGCTGTGAACATTGATGTACAAGTTTTTGTGTGGACGTATACTGTCAAGTCTCTTGGGTATATACCTATGAGTGGAATTCCTGAGTCCTATTGTAACCCTTCGTTTTAATTTTTTTAAAAAAACGAATACACTGCTTTCCAAAGCAGCCACTGTTATGGGCTGAACTGTGTTCTCTCAAAATTCGTAAGTTGAAATCCTCACCCTCAGGACTTCAGAATGTGATTGTTTTTGGATTTCAGGCCGTTGAAGAAGTATTAAAGTAAAACGAGATTTTATGGGTGGATCCTAATCCAATATGACTGATGTCATTATAAGAAGAGGAGATTAGTATGCACACATGTAGGAGGGAGGACCACAGACAGACACAAAGAGAAGATGCCATCTTCAAGACGTGGAGAGAGATGCTGGAAGAAAGCAAACCCGCTGACACCTTGATCTTCGACTTCTAGCCTCCAGAACTATAAGGAAATAAATTTCTGTTGTTGAAACTGCTCATTCTGTGATCCTTTGTTATGGCAGCCCTACCAAACTAATACAGACACTTGGTTAAATTTAACTTCAGGTAAACAGTGAATACCTTTTCAGTATATATCCTGCCCAATAAATGGGAAAAAGATATGCTAAAAAGCTATGTGTAATTTATCTGAATTTCTAATTCAACTGGGCATCCTGTGTTTTATCTCACAAACTTACACTAAGTGGACTTCAATTGGAGCTTGCATTCCCCAGGTGATGGTAAGCTCACACCTTATAATGGCCAACTTTCTGTCTCTGGCTAGTCCTGCCTAAATATTCTACTGTAGTCCAGGCTGGGGCGGACATGTGACCTAGAGTCTTTCATCCATTTCAGCCACGGGGATTGGTTCAAGATGGAGCTGTGACTCAAGCTCTGCCAATCAGAGTCTTCCCTGGGACTTTGGCTGGAACCCTAGGGAAAGAGAGTTTCCCTGTACCAGAGGTGGTTGGGAGATGTTGGAGGGGGGAACCACCAGAGAGAGCTCTAATGCCTATGATCCAACTGGAGAACTCTTACACTGAACTCCTTCCCCAAAGACCTCTTCAATGGGCAATGGGGAGCATTTATTGACTGAATAAATGAATGAATGAATGAATGCAATTTTCCCATGATGAACATCTATCCTTCAAAATTTTCTTTAAGAAGCATCGGAGAACATTTACTGAATGAACAAATAGATTTTTCTTTTCTTGTGATCTTCTACACATCCATGAAAACCCTCCTCAAATGTCTCTATGAGGGACATCAGGGAGTGTGATTGTTGCATGAATAAATGAATTCTTTTCTTGGTAACCTATGTATTCTTTTTTAAACTGAATTGTAATTGGCCAACAACACTATTTAGTCCAGGTGCACAATATATCGATTCAATATTTCTATACCTTAAATGATCACCATTATATATTCTTTAAAACATCCTCAAATCATCCTCTGGAGGCATAAGAAAGTCCTGGTTGAGTGAATGAAAAATACTCTTGTTAGTTAATGATGCCTATAAATGTATTTGTTAAATGAACCAATGGATTTTTCTCCTTGCCAACTCCTACTCATCCTTCAAAATCTTCCTTAGATGCCCCTCACGGGCATCAGGGTCTCTTGACCACATGGAGGGATACTCAACCCTTCTTGGGCTGAAGGTCGCTCCCCACCCCTTCTCAGAAGGTGGAAGCTGAGGGAGTGGGGAAGTTCTGTGGTTTCTCTGTTACCATTTCCTGGGGAGGGGGGCCTATAACCCTATCCTTCCTGCCTCCCCTTCCCCCCAGTTTGTGAGGCATCTGAAAGTGGGACAGCCCTGGGGACATATTCCAGCTGTGCTTCTGGGGCAGCTGAGAGGACATCTTGGAGTAGGCAGCAGGCAGGCCAAGAGAGATTTGACAGAAGGTGGGCTGTGTAAACATCAGGGTGAGCCTCGGGCTATGACCTCAGTAAGACTTGCACCACCACCTCACATCTGGCTAGAATCCTGCTCATGCACCTGCCATGGCTCCCCAGTGCCCTCGGGAAAAAGTCCAGCCCTTCAGCCCAGCACTCAAGGCCCTGGTCCACCCCACTATCTTTATCTCTCCCATGGAGCCCCAGACTCACCATGTTCATCTTGGTGTTCACCGAAGCATGTCCACTGAACTTTTGCCTCTGCTGTGACCTCTGCCAGGAATTCCTTTTAATTCTACAAAGCCAGTTCAAGAAAGCCAGCTCAAAGGCTTCTCTGGGCAGCCTTCTCTGGTCCCCCTCAGAGCCCCTCTAGCTTCTGTCTCCCTCCTTGCCACCAGCCCCTGACCCCAAAGAGCAGGGAGCATCCGGTCAGCTCTGCCCCACCCTCCTTGATGTTTTTCCAGTGGCTGCTCTAACTTTGGAGGGACAGGAAAGAGGTGTGACAAAGCAGAGGCCACTAGCGACACCAAAACAGTGACTAATTGTACTGGCTGCCTGATGGGCATAATCCCTCTTATCCTCACTACAGCCCATTCTGCAGATGGGGAAGCTGAGGCCTGGGAGGGCCAACTTTGATGGAGGTGGAAGTTTGGAGGAAGCCTGGGGGCATGGCCCTTACTCCCAAAGGTGCAAAGTTCAGCCCCACTGTGAGAAGCTCTGTCTCAGGGTTTGAATCCACATCTTCACCCCTGCCCTGGGCCCTGAGTGGTCTGGGTGTTCCTGGGGTCAGTTTCTGTATCTGTAAAATGGGGCACCTAGGGTAAGGGGTCTCAGGATCATCGCGATGCGGCAGGTCATAGGTTTGCACATCTCCAACAATCCCTTCCATCTTTCTTTGTTTCTCTTCTTTTTTGTGTCTCTGCCTCTCTCTGTCTCTGCTCCTCCCCCAGCCTCAAACCCACACCGCCCCTTGGCCTGGCCTAGGCCCTGCTGCTGGTGAAGGCTGCTCTGTACAAGGTCACAGGGTCCCCGTCCCCACTGTGCCAGGCCTGGAACACTGCCTCTTTGTTCTCGTGGCTCTGACTTCATGGCCTGCTGGGCGCCTGACCCTGGCCATCCTGGCTGCCCCTGAGGACCAGCTCTCAGAGGAGGGACTTCCTCCCCCTGCCCCGTCTCCCACATTGGTCAGTTTTCTCAGATGCTTTTCCTCAGGAGACATACTTACCCTGCTTCTTGTCTACCTGGGCTCTGTGAACATTTTTTTTTTTTAGGTGAAAATCACATAACACAAAATTAACCATTTAAAAGTAGGCATTCAGTGGCATTTAGAACATTCAGTATGTAGTACAACCATCACCTCTCTCTAGTTCCAGAGCATTTCCATCACCCTCAAAAGGCAACCATAGCCCCATAAGCCGTCACTCCCCATCCCACTCCTCAGGCCCTGGCAACCGCTAATCTACCTTCTGTCTCTATGGATTTGCCTGGTCTGGACATTTCATATACTAAGAATCATAGAACATGGGGGCTGCTGTGTCTGGCTTCTTCCACTCAGCCTGATGTTTCTGGGGTCCATCCACTCTGTAGCATGACTCAGATCTTCTCCATAGACATTTTGGGGCTTTGTTGACAGTGGGGAGAGAGGACCAGAAAATGAGACCCTCCCACCTACCCACCCACCTCTGAGAAACAGACACAGAGAAAAAACTCAGTTGGGTCCAAAGGAAGCAACAAAGTACATTCCTCAGGAGCTGGGACCCAGGGTGCCCTCGGGCTGGAGTTTGGGAAATGGGGAGGTGGACATTTTGGGAGGAACCCAGTATACAGCAAGCACTTCATAATGGTCTGTTGCGAGAGTGAACTCAGACGTTCAAAGAGCCTGGCCTCCCATGCAGCTCCTGAGTCTCAGAAGTAGGCCATAAAAGATTGAGACCTGGCCAACAGCACAGAGCCCCAAGCCACTCATGGGGCTCGCACTCAGTGTCCCATTTGGGTCTGGGGCCAGCAGAGCAGGACCCGCCCCCACCCCACCCAGGCCCGGAGCTCAGGGTCCCACTGGCCCCCCGGGTGGATTTGCAGCCTGGATGAGGCCACCACCACCAAGCTGACTTCCTGGGTTTCTCTTTCACTTTGACTTGCACTGGGAGGGGCGATGACGCCTAACTCTTTTTTTTTTTCTTTAATCTTTTTAGTCTTCTTTCTTGCTCAGCTTCAACGTGTTCCTGGGTGAGGACGCGGTGGCTGGGGCCTCGCCGGCAGCACAGAAGCTCTGCATGGACCCAATGGGGCAACAAGTAGCCAGACTGATCCCCCTCCTTTTCCTCCTGCTCCCCAGGCAGGGTGGTGAGTCCTCTATCCTGGCACTTCAGCTCTTCTTGCTGGGGAGGGGGCTGTGTGTATGTGTGTGTGTAGGGCTGTGAACCCCAGTTCCAGGGTTGGTTCTGTATCTCTGTACCTCACTCTTGCCCTCTGTCAAATGTGAGATCTGTAATCATAGGGATGAGATTTGGGCATCTCCCCTCTGGTCTTGATTTTGTCTTTCATGGAGTGGGCTGAACCTTTGAATCTTTCCCACTTCCAGAGTTCAGTGAGAAATAGCAAAGGAAGGGATAAGGAGCAAGTGTATGCATATTAGATACACACAATATAGTATTATGTATCTAGCTTATGTAATATATATGCTCTCTCTCCATCTTGTGGACTGGAATGGGAAGGGGCCCAGTCCCCTGAGGATGACTGGCTTTGGACCCTAATCCCAGCTCTGCTGTTGCATGATCTTGGGCAACTTCATTGCTTCTCTGTGCCTGTTTCCCTCTCTATAAACTGGGGATCAGCAAGGTTTCAGGGTTTTCAGAGGTCAGGTAGAGCTGGAGACCAGTGAAGGGGAGGGAGAAAGAGGATTCCAGATTGCTTTAGAGGAGCAGCCTGAGAAGTGGATAGGTGAGTGAATGAGTGGGTGGATGGATGGGTAGGTGGATGGATGAATGAAAGGATGAATGGATAGTTGAGTGGATGGGTAAATGGATGGATGGATGATGGGTGGGTGGGTGAGTGGAAAGGTGGGTGGATGGATTGTTGGAAGGACTGGGTAGATGCACGCATACATGCATGAATAGAAGTGTGGATGGATGAATGGACGGGTGAGTGGGTACCTAGATGGGAAAGTGGGCTGGTGCATGGATGGTCACTGGGCAAGCGCCTCTCCCCATGCAGTGAAAGGCGAGGAATGTCATTATCTTTTCATTGTCTTTGCAGCTGAAGCTTGCAGTACCAGTGGGTGCTGTTTTCAGGACCCGCCATATCCAGATGCAGACTCAGGTCTGGGGCAGTTCCCCATCATGGGAGGGAGGCATTGTGCTGGGCTCTGACTGACCCATCCCTTGCAGCCCCTCCCACAGCTCCCTGCCCAGTCAAAGACTCAGTTCAGCCACCTGGGGTCTTGGGAGCCCCAACCTGACAGTTTGATCGCTTGTCCTCACCAAATTCAGATCTGTGTAAGCCTTGTCTCCTCCCTCAGAGGGTCACAGGAGTGGTGTCTGCATCTAGGCGAGCATTTCATCCATTCTTTTGTTCAAGAAATATTTACCAAGTGCTTACTAGGTGCAGACACAGTTCTAGACATGAAGGAATCAGCTATGAGCTGGACTGTCCTCCTGGGGTCCCAGTCTAGTACAAGAGGTGGACAACAGGCAAACAAATGCATATAGTGCATACAGTGGTGTGCTATGACAAAACAGAGCAGCATGTGAGGGAAGGAGCTAGTTCAGGTTGGCTAGTGGTTGAGGAGATGATACTAAAGGAGAAACAGGAATGTCAAGATCTGGGGAAAAAACAAAAAAGAAAGAATGAAAGAGAGAGAGAGAGCAAAAGCAAGAAAGCAAGCAAGAAAGAAAGATCTGGGGGAAGGGTGTTCCAGGCAGAGCACATGCAAAGGCCCTGAGGTAAGAGTGAGACTGGTGTGGCTGAGGACCCGTGAGAAGCCTGGTATGGCTGGAGCAGGAGGAGCAGGGAAGGAAACAGGAGACAAACGAGAAGGGCACAGGAAGGTGCTGGAAGCCACAGCATGTTTAAGCTGAGGTGACACCAGATTACATAAATGTTACAAAGATTCCTCTCCGGAGTGTGTCTGTGTGTGGGAGCCCCAAACCCAACTCTACTCTGTTCTCAAACCTCCAGGATTTTCTCCAGTCTCAGCTTCAGGCCCCAGGGACCTGACCTGCTACCGGACATTCAGCAGCGCTGGTTATGAATGCTCCTGGGAGTATGAGGGCCCCACAACTGGGGTCAGCCATTTCCTGAGGTGCTGGTAAGGATCCGGACTCTGTGGCCCTTCTCTTAGATATGTGACCTTGGCAGGGCCTTTGACCCTTGGGCTTCAGTTTCTTATGTTGGAAGGGAGAGTTGGAGATCTGTGTTGTGGGGGTCAGTGTGGATGGGCATCCATTTGGGTGGCAGTTAGGATCCCACTAGTCCTTACTTCATCCTCATCTTCTCATTTATTGGTCCATCTGTCTATTCATTCATCCATCTATCCATTTTTTCCTTCCCTCTGTGGCAGCCTCTGCTGGGAGATTCTTGGGTCCTCCAAACCCCTTATTCCCAGGCTGAGAGGGGGAGTAAAAGGGGCAGAAAAGGATGCTGGGATGTGACGCACATTGTCTCCTGTGGCCGCTGAGATGTTCTGGGGTCCATTTAGGACCTCAGACTCAGCACTAACACCCCCCTTCCCACAGCCTTAGGCCTGGGCGCTGTTGCTACTTTGCCGCAGGCTCGGCCACCAAGCTGCAGTTCTCTGACCAGGATGGCATATCTGTTCTCTATGCTGTCACGCTCTGGGTGGAATCCCGGGCCGCCAACCGGACGGAGAAGTCCCCCAAGGTTACCCTGAAGCTCTACAGCTCAGGTCAGCACCCTGTTCTCCTCCTCCCCGTGACCCCTTCCTCACCCAGAGAAGCCTCTGGTTCCCAAGCCTAGACCTGGGGGAATTCTGGGCCCCTGGCAAGGGACTTGATAATGCCAGCCATTTTCACATCCAACACTGCTGGGTGACTTGGCAGAGTCTTTCATGGTCCCCTTACTGATCCCTTACTGCTGGACATTTAGGTAACTTCAGGTTTCTCTTTGATGCCAAGACCCTGTTGGGTCTTTGAAATCTGTTTTTGTGAATCAACAGCATACACTTAGCATCTCCTTGTGTGCCATGCCCAGTCACAGGGGGACATGGGCAAGGCCAACACAGGTCACAGTCCAGGACTGGGACTAGGGTAGGTGAATGAGACACCCTCTTTGGCCACAAAATTTTCAGGGGGTGTCAAAAATCTCAGTTGTCAATATAAACAGTATCTTAATACCATATTTAAAAAATGAATATTAACGCAAAAAAACCCATGATGAACAAAATATCAGAATTTTAAACAGAGGAGCCAACCTTGTATTTGTACAACCTTACTTCACTCACCTCACCCTAATCCCAGCCCTGTCCCTACCTTCATGGAGCCCAAATTCAAGGAGGGTGATGGACAAGGCATGATCATTCTCACATGATGAGATAGTGCTGGGAGGTCAGGGAGGTCTCCAGTGCAAATTGAGCCCTGAAGGAAAAAAAAGATCCAGCAGGAATAAAGGTGGAGAGGTGTATACAGGCAGCAAGCACAGCAAGTGCAAAGGCCCTGGGGTAGAATCAGGCACCGTATGATCAGGATGCGGAAAGAATGATCAATGTCTCTCCTTAGGTCAGGCTCCTTGAAGTAGGTTTAAAAAGTTAATAAGATTTCCCTAATAGTCCTCCAGAAAAATAGAATCAGTTAATTACCCTCTTATCAGCAATTTATAAAAGTGCCTGTCTCACAACAGCCTTGCCAGAAATCAGTATTAATATTTTTTTAAGTTTTATTTTTGGGGGAAGGAATTAGGTTTATATTTATCTATTTATTTAATGGAAATACTGGGAATTGAACCTAGGACCTTATGCATGTTAAGCATGCACTCTACCACTGAGCTATACCCTCCTGCCGAGTATCAACATTTTACTGATAGCTTTACCAGCAGGATCCTGTATATAAATCTTGACTCTTTGACTCATAGAACCCCAGGCTTAGATAGGATTTGCAGGGGTGTCCCTGATTCACATCTCAGGGTCTTGGTGGGCTACTCTGGGCCAGGAAGATTATAGGCAGATTTTCTGGAGTTTTGGGGACCAACAACTCACATGCATGGTGTCTTCCCCTTCCCAACCCCAATCTCTGCTTCCAGTTAAATACGACCCTCCCCCAGGAGACATCAAGGTGTCCAAGTCAGCAGGGCAGCTGCGCATGGAGTGGGAGACCCCAGCCCGTCAGGATGGTGCCGAGGTGCAGTTCCGGCACCGGACACCTGGCAGCCCATGGAAGTTGGTGAGTTTGCTCCCCAGATCAGGGGTGTACACAAGGCACAGAGTACTTTCACCCTCCAATCAGTTTCACTATCTCTATATCTGTCTACCCCTCCCACCTGGCCTCCACTCATGTCCCAGGTCTAGCCCCTGCAGGCTCTCTGACATGCAGATCTGATTGTGACCTCCCTTGCTCACACACCCTCCCTGGCTCCCCATTACCCTCAGGAGGGCATCCTTATCCTCAAAAAATATAGTAAAATTCTCACTAAAGGAAAAAAAAAAGCAACGTGTAATTGTTGGATCCTACGTTGGTTCTATTTTTAATATTTTGAGGAACTTCCGCGCTGTTTTCCATAGTGGCTACATCAATTTACATTCCCACCAACAGGGCACAGGGTTCCCCTTTCTCCACATCCTCATCAACAATGGTTATCTCTTGTTTTTTCCATGTTAGCCATTCTAGCAGGTGTGAGGTGAGAGCTTAGCATGGTTTCAATTTGCATTTTGCTGGTGATTGGAGCACCATTCATCTACCTGTCTGCATGTCTTCTCGGGACCTTCATTCATCTTCAGTTACTCTCAGGGGGAGGGTATAGCTTAGTGGTAGAGTGTGTGTGTGCTTAGCATGCTCAAGGTCCTGGGTTCAATCCCAGTACTTCCAATAAAAAAAAAAAAAAGGAAAAAAACGCCAACAGACTAACAGCTTCAGTTATTCTCTCTTCTTCCCGACCTAGTCCCTAAGGAGCCCCTGGTTTGGAAGAGACAGAGACTTCCGGCTTCTGAATTGTGGTGTCTCCTCCCTCCTCAGACTGGGAGCATCTTGAGGCCAGGGAGCTGCCTCAGCTCTCAGCTTTGGCCCCATCTTCCCTCCAAATGTCATACCCCTCCCCGAGCCTCAGTTTCCCCATTAGGTGAATGGGTTCAGATCAGTCAGAGGCAGGTAACATGGGACCCCCAATGGAAAGGGGCATCTCTTGATGTTTTATTTCCAGCCCCGTAAGCACACTCTGTAGTGGACTCTCTCAGCCCCTTTTACAGATAGGAAAACTGAGGCTCAAGATGTCCAGGGACCTCTCAGAGTCACACGGGGAGTGTGGGGCCAGCTGGGTCCTAAACTTGAATTTCCTGACCCCCAACACCACAGACAGATAATTTTTGTCTCTTAAAATATTTTTTTTGGAAATTATAAAATAATAATTTTTCCTCCTAAAATGATTTTTAAAAAACACCTTTTATTTTGGAATAATCTGAGATTTTCAGAAAAGTTACAAAGAAGTGTAGAGGCCTCCTGTGGAGCCTTCACCCAGCTTCCCTGAGTTTACTTCCCCGAGTTTGTCTGTCACTGGTCTATTGCTATGAACTAAACTCCAGAGTTTATTTAGATATCACCTGTCCTTCCAAGAATGTCCTCTTTCTGTTCTCAGATCCCATCCAAGGTTGCATTTAGCAAAATAATTGCTGAAAATTTCAAAAGAGGTAATATTTTCCACACCCAAATGTAAAACACATATAAATATGCTCTCATTTTAGGGTGACTGTGGACATCAGGATGACACTGGCTTCGGTGAGAACAATAGTGACAACGACAGCTGCAGCAACTTAGCATGAGTTGAGCACCACTGTGTGCTAGGTGCAGTGCTAAATTCTTTGTAGGCTTGTTGGCACCTCCCTGTAGTTCTATTGGATTATTCCCATTTCACAGGTGAGGAAACAAAAGCTTGGGGTTGAGAAGCCATTGGACAAAGGTCACATCCCAGGGGGTGGCCTTGCTGAGACTCAAATCTCAGGCAGTAGAAGTGGGTCATCCTCGAAGCCAAGAGCACAGGACCTGGTCAGTTTCTACTGTGTCCCTAGGGCCCAGCACACACTTGGCTCTCAATAGGGGCATGTACACCATTGATACTCGATAAGTTCACAGTTGGCATTCAATACGTGCATGTGCAAGTTGGTGCTCAATAAGTGCATGATGGCTACGTGATCGATGCCAAGCCCTGGGCACTCCCAGGTGTGGGACAACCCCTCAGCCTGATGTTTGATCTGCTTCTCCCCAGAGTCATGCCTCTGCCCCCTGGAGATGGACGCAGTGCAGGAATTTCAGCTGCGGAGGCGGCTGGGGCCAGGGATCCCAGGAGGTCCCTGGAGCAGCTGGAGCAGCCCCGTGTGCATCCCCCCTGGTGAGAGCACCCTGGGACATAGGCAAGGAGACAGGCATCAGAAAAACGGCAGTGATATTAGAAACAAGGCAGCAAGGGTTAGCAATAAGGTGATGGGTGTTAGAAATAAGGCTGCAGGAGAAATTAGGGAAAATCAGTGCAAGGTGGCAGGGCAGTGAGTGAGCTTCACTTTGGAAGATGTGGCAAATACGTCATCTAAAAAGAAAATGTTTCTCAGTCTTTCTCTCCTTCCAATTAGTGTGGTGGGTTTTGTTCTTTGAAAGTCGAGCAAGAGGTTGACAGGTGCAAGTGGCCTGTGTCTTGAAGACCGATTTCCCCCAATAACACGGGAAGCTGGAGCCTAGGCAGCTCCAGAGTGGAGATGCGGCCCTGGGGTGGGGGGTGGGGAGGGAGCGACGTGGTAACTGTCAACATTCGCACCCCCACCCTGTGAGCTGGGACTTCCTCTTCCCCACCCAAGTGCGTATCTGCTGGGAAACAACTCTAACAGTTGTTTTCAGGATTTTTTTTTTAAATTGTGAAAAAACACATAACATAAAATTTACCATCTTAACCATTTTTAGCAAATTGCCTTAAGTATATTCACACTGTTATGGAATGGATCTCTATGTTTGCAGATTTTGGAAACTATTTAGTAACCCAAGGAATCCTGTGTTTCATGGGAGGAAAGGACAAGGGGCTTAGGTCCCCACCCAGAAGGTTGTGAGCAAGGGCACCATCCACAGTGTCACCGTCTTGCTATCTCATTGCAGAAACCCCTCCACAGGCTGAGGTGAGTTTCTCAGTGGAGCAGCTTCGCCCAGATGGGAGAAGGCAGGTGACCTTGCATGAGCAGGTAACGGGACCATTGCAGGGCTGTGGGGTGGCCTGAAGACAGCAAGAAGGAAATACAAGGCTGGAGTGGGAGTGCATAAAAGAAAGGAGATGAGCTATGGAGATGGTAGGGACCAGGAGAACTGTGGGTTGAAGTCTGAAGGTAATGGGGAGCTATGGAAGGTGTGTGAGCAGAGGAGGAATATGGCAGGACTCAGGTGTTCACCGGCTCCGTCTGGTGGCCACCAGTGGGGAGCAGACCATGTTAGGGCTCAGGTGGAAGCTGGAAGGAAGACTAGGAAGGGGTCAACTCTGTTGGTCTGGATGGGAGATGATTTCTTTGAAGTCCCTCAAACAGCTCATTATGTACAGTTGAATTAAGCCATTATGCAGAGGAGGAAATTGAGGCACAGAGGGAAAATCTCCTACCTGCATCAGGGGCAAAATCACCAAATATTTCAACCCCTGGCTTCACCATAATTAATTCAGCCATGTCATCAATGGGCTGTCACAATAAAGCTCTGGTGAAGCTCCTTCTCTTTTTAGGTTTCCTGTAATTTGAATTCCTTTTTCTTAGGAAAAATGTCCAGGCTTGAGTTAACTGAGTCCAAAGATGGAACCATTTCCCCCTACCAGCTTTCAGCGGCTTTTGCCAAATTATATACCCCCTCAAACCAATGAGCAGTGAACATGTCAGTTTCCCAGCTGCCTTGCCAGCAATGTGATTTATTGTTTTCTAAATTTTCTGTACGTGTCATCAACTGTGGCCCGTGGATGCGTCTGTGTTCACAGTCTGCATCCTGATGTCAGCCCATGGGGACAACGAGTGTGTTCTGGTCCCCACAAGCCATCTCTCACCCTTACAGCTGCCCCAGCTTGATCTTCCAGAAGGCTGCCTCGGGCCCGACTCTGGTGTGGAGGTGACCTACCATGTCCACCTGCACATGCTGTCCTGCCCATGTAAGGCCAAGGCTACGAGGATTCTGCGCCTGAGGAAAAAGCTCATCCTCTCGGGCGCTGCCTATGACCTGGCTGTCGTTGCCCGGAATCGCTTTGGCTTCGGCCCCAACCAGACATGGCACATTCCTGCCTACACCCACTCAGGTGCCTCTGGCTGGGGAGGGCAGCGGGAGGGCCCCTCGGAGCTGAGCATGTACTCTGAGCCTCAGCTAGACTGGGGTGAGGCAAGCAAGGCACAAAATTTTAAGGAGGGTGTCTAATTTAGGAGGGTGTCAAAAGTCAGTCCTCAAAATGCAGTGTTATAATGCAATATTTAAGAACAAAATTCTCACTGGCAAACCACAACCCAGGCCCACCACTTGTTTTTTTAAATAAAGTTTTATGGTGACCAAGGCCAGGATCAAGGTATGGAGAGTGAGGTAAGGTCATGCAAGTATAGGGTGGATCCTATCTTCATTTAAAATCTACATTTTGCTCCTTGTATGTATGTCTAGACATATATTAAATATAGGCAAATATTTATATATAATGGAAAAAAATGGTGAGCACGTGGAGAAAAGGGAACCCTCATACACTGTTGGCAGGAATATAAATTGGCGCAGCCACTATGAAAACAGTATGAAGATTCCTCCAAAAATTAAGAATTGAATGACCATATGATCCAACAATTCCATTTCTGGGTATTTATGCAAAGAAAATGAAAACGTTATTGGAGAAGATATATGCACCCCTATGTTCATTGCAACATTGTTCACAATAGCCAAGAAATGGAAACAACTTAAGTGCCCATCAGTGGATGGATGGATTAAACAAAAGAGGTTGTGAATGTTGACCATGGAATACTACTCAGCCATAAAAAAGAATGAAATTTTACCATTTGCAACCACGTGGATAGACCTTGAGGATATTATGCTAAGTAAAATAAAGTCAGATGGAGAAAGACAAATACTGTAGAATTCACTCATATGTGGAATATAAAAACCAACCAACCAACCAAACAAACAAACAAAATGGAAAAGCCAAAGTGAACATGGAGATACAGAGAACAGAGTAGTGGTTACCAGAGGGGAAGGAGTAGAGGGGGTGAAACAGGTAAAGGGGATCAACTGTCAGATGGTAAATTTTTGGTGGTGAGCACACTGTGGGGTATGCTGAAGTAGAAAAATAATGTCGAGGGGAGGGTATAGCTCAGTGGTAGAATGTAGCTCAGCATGCACGAGGTCCTGGGTTCAATCCCCAGTACCTCCACCAAAAAACAAAACATATATACAATGTTGTACACATTAAACTTGTATAATGTTATAAAACCAATGTTACCTCGATTAAAAATAAATGTAAAATTTAAAAAATCAAGATTTATATGTATGTATATACACATATTTTATTGAGGTAAAATTTACATATCAAAATTAATCTTTTCAGGGTATACAATTCGGTACATTAAGTACATTCACAATGTTGCACAACCATCACCTTTATCGCTCTGAAACATTTCCATCACCCAGAAAGGAAACCCTGTCCCCACGAGCAGTTACTCCCATCCTCTCTCCCCCAGCCCTTGGCAACCACTAATCTGTTTTCTGTCTCTGTGGATTTGCCTGTTCTGGACATTTCATTGGTCATATACTACGTGGCCTTTTGTGCCTGTCTTCTTTCACTCAGCATAATGTCTTCAAGGTTTACCTACGTTGTAGCATATGTCAGGGCTTCGCTCCTTTTTATGGCTGAGTAACATTCCATTATGTGGCTGGACCACATTTTGTGTATTGGTTTATCCACGGATGGATGTTTCAGCTGTGTCCATTGTTTGGCAACCATGATTAGTACTCAGTGCATATTTTTACGTTCATTTCAAATTTTTTAAAATATTGCATCAAAACAGTGTTTATCGGGGGGAGGGTATAGCTCAGTGGTAGAGTATACACCTAGCATGCACAAGGTCCTGAGTTCAATCCCCAGTACCTCCATTAAAATAAATAAGTAAATAAATAAACCTAATTACCTCCCCCAAAACATAAACAAATAAAATATTTTTTAAAAAACAGTGTTTATCTTTTTTTAAAGCCTTAACACTCACTTTTAAAAATCAAAGAAATATAGCTTAAATCATTTTTGTTTTTTGTTTTGTGGGGAGGTAATTAGGTTTATTTATTTACTTATTTATTTGGACCTTGTGCTTGCTAAGCGTGTGCTCTGCCACTGAGCTACACCCTCTCCCATCCCTGAAACAGTGTTTATCTTGATGACTGAGTTCTTTGGCACATCCTTAAATTTCACACCTGACATAAATGCCCCACTCGCTTTACCCTAGTCCTGGCTCTGCTGAGCACCCAGCCACCCTGCGATGGCAGAATGTTAGGAGGATGCCTGTTTCACAGATGAGACAACTGAGGCTCAGAGAGATGAAGGCACTTGCCAGGGTGGCACAGTGGTGGGTCTGTCAGCTCCTGGTCTGGTTTGGGGCATGGCCTCACTGTGTGACCTTGGGCTGGTGGCTCTCTCTCTTTGAGCCTCAGTTTTGATATTATTTGGCAGATCATGGTCCCACTTCGTAGGAAAGTGGTGCATATAAGATGCTTGGCATTGGCCCAGAGCATACAGTTGGAACTCAGTAAATGATAGTTGTTGTCCCCAGAACTGGAATCTGTACCACCCCTCAGATTGCTGCAGATACCTTTGCTGTAGGGAGTGGGACAGATGAGCCCAGGAGACTGAGGGAATGTGTCCTGGGTCTCCGAGTACTGGTCAGGCCGGGAGTCCCGTCCCACACCACAGCCACCCACTGCTGGGCGAGGCGGGTGGTGGGTGGCCAGGCATCTTCCTGGCAGGGAAACCAGTCAGGTTGGGGGAGGACTCGATTCATTCATACAGCCCTTACTGTCGCCTTTGTGCCCAGCCCCCAACACGGCAGCCCCCAGTGTAGGGAGACAGAATGAGATACAGGCACTTCCCGCCCTGTGGGGTTAGTGCTTGGTGAGAGGGTGGGATAGGAGCTATAGGAGCCTTGAGTAGCTGTCCTGATGTGCCTCCCTTGTCTCCTTCCAGAACCAGGGGCTCTGAATATCAGTGATGGAGCCAATGGGACCACCATGCATTGGCCAGCCCGGGCCCAGGGCATGACGTACTGCATTGAGTGGCAGCCCCAGGGCCAGGACAAGAGCCTTGTCACCTGCACCTTGACGGCACCTCAGGACGGGGACCCTGCTGGAATGGGTACCGTAACATCGGCTGCCCTGCCTCTGCCCCTGCATCCTCCATTAGTGCTCCTGGTCAGCTCAAACCTACAAGCATCATCCATCTGGGGTGGCTGAGGCCTGGAGAGGTCTTGTCACTTGCTCAAGGTCACAGAGAGGTGGGGACAGGCCAAGACTCAGCTCCTCCCAGCTGTGCAGGTCTAGAGCCTCCTGCCAGGATCCTGGAGAGTCAGGGCTCAGCCCTGGGCAGATTGCACCCTGGTAAATAATGAGTCTCACATCTAAGGGTGTTTATTAAACATTCACCTGTGCCAGGGAAGACAGCTGGTGGCAAGATGCTGGTGGCAAATTAATAAGGCCTTTGGAGGGAATGCAGGGATGGTGCCAAATGGCCCAGGCAGCCTCTCACTCTCCCACGTCCTGCCCTGATCCTGGCTGGGGCCCCAGGAAGCCTCAGTTGTAGCCTGACCCTCAAAGAGCTCCCAGCCAGGGAGAGAGAGCTGGATACAGACACCCCCTGCACCATGGAGCAGGGGCTGGGCTGGAGAGGATTGGGATGGGTTGGAGAGGGCATACAGAAGGAATCCTGGAGGAGGGGACATAGGTACAAGGGCTTTGAAGCATGAGTAGGAGTGCTCTAGGAGTTCCTGGCAGATGGTATGAGTGAAGAGGGAGATAAAATCTATTTACTGGCCTGGCCCTTGTTAATCCTTCCAGCAACTCACAGTTGGAGCCAAACATCTGGGGCCATGGGGCAGAAGGTGTGTTACCGCATCACCATCTTTGCCTCTGCACACCCAGAGAAGCCCACCTCGTGGTCTACAGTCTTGTCCACCTACCACTTTGGGGGTAATGGTGAGTGGCCCAAACCTGCTGGGTGGTCTCCCCAGGGGACTTGGCAGTATCCTTAGGAGTCAGGAGGGGGGAATACCATTTAGAGGCACCTACTGCCTGTTAGCTGGCACATAGAAGTCAGCTCAGTTGACTCCTAAGACACTCCAAGAGGCATTGTGCCATTTTATAGATAAGAAAACTGAAGCTCAGAGAAGGGAAGTGATGATACCAAGAGTGGTGGAGCCGGGATTTGAATCTAGGCCTACTTGACTCTGTGGCCAAGGTTATCTGGATCTCTGGACTGTACCGGGCTGGGCAGACAGAAAGTGCTCAGCCAGTGCACTTGGAGTTGACTGTGGCAACGGTGTTACTTGCAGCCTCAGGGGCCGGGAGCCCACAGCATGTATTGGTGAAGAAACTCAGCCAGGATTCAGTGTCTGTGGGCTGGACGCCATCTCTGCTGAGCACCTGCCCTGGCGTCCTGACGGGGTACGTTGTGCGCTACCAGGATGAAGACAGCAGCCAAGTATCTGGTAGGTGAGGCAGCACAGGTCTGGCTGGGGGAAGAAGGGGTCTGGACTTGAGTTCTGCCTTGCTGTGTGACCCTGGGAGCTTCACTGTACCTCTCTGGGCCTTGGTTTGCCCACCTATAAAACAACAGAGTTGGACTCAAGGGTCTTGATTGCCCCTCGATATGGCAACTCCCATGGAGCTGGGATGACTGTCTCCATTCCACAGATGGGGAGACTGAGGCTCAGAGAGGGATTCACCTGCCCAAAGATTGAACAAGCTTGAATTTGAGCTCAGTTAGGGACCCCTTCCTGCTCCATCAGAGGGAAACAAATGAGGATATACAGGATAGGTCTCACCAGGGCTGGAACCTCCTGTCAATTCACACACTGGGGGCCTCATCCTCCCCACAGGATAACACAGTCTTTCCGATACAGACTGGCCCACCCACCTTCTGCAGCAAC
This sequence comes from Camelus ferus, assembly GCF_009834535.1. NCBI lineage: Eukaryota > Metazoa > Chordata > Mammalia > Artiodactyla > Camelidae > Camelus > Camelus ferus. The sequence goes on from NC_045717.1 coordinate 16,383,816, forward strand.
AGGGTTCATGTACCACCTTCCCTCCAGGTGCCTGGCACATGAATGCTGGGTGGGGGAAGATGCCACTCTGGCATCAGACACAGACATCCTGCCATCCGCTTGGTCACCCTATGTTGTTTAGAGGGGGTAAATTAGGCCAAGTGGGAGTCAGTCACTTATTCAGCGTGGCTCAGCTGAAATCAATTTGCCAAAAGTCAAACTGCTGAAGATGAATGTACCAAATGCTCATTCAACCAAATTGACCAACTCCCCTGAAATTTCTTTCCTTTTTTTTCAGTTGAAGTCTAGTCAGTTACAATGTTGTGTCAATTTCTGGTGTACAGCCTAATGTTTCAGTCATACATATACATACATATATTCCTTTTCATGTTATTTTTCATTATAGGTTACTACAAGATATTGAATAGAGTTCCCTGTGCTCTACAGAAGAAACTTGTTGTTTATCTATTTTATATATACTAGTTAGTATCTGCAAATCTCAAACTCCCAATTTATCTCTTCCCACCCTCTCTCCCTGCTGTTAACCATAAGTTTGTTTTCTATGTCTGTGAGTCTGTTTCTGTTTTGTAAAAAAGTTCATTTGTGTTCCTTTTTTTTTTTTTTTTGAGATTCCACAGATGAGTGATATTATGTGGTATTTTTCTTTCTCTTTCTGGCTTACTTCACTTAGAATGACGATCTCCAGGTACATCCAGATGTTGCCGTAAATGGCATTATCTTATTCTTTTTTAACCCCCAAAATTTCCTTGGAAGAATATTCCTATGGAAAATTTACAAAGAATATGTATTTCTGGGTCTAGGAACCAACCACTATCTTCTCATTTTAAGAATTTTTATGAGGTGCTTTCTATTTTAAAGTCATCCAATGTCACAAAGACTTGCTGAGGTCCTACTGTGTGCTGAGGTGCTGGGGACACAGGGGGAACAACTGAGACAAAGTTAACCCTGATCTTGACCCGAAAGATGGGAAGGAAGTGAAGGAGGAAACCATGTAGTTATCTGGGGAAAGGATGACCCAGGCAGGGGGAACAGCCAGTGTAAAGACCCTGAGGTTCAGGGACTGAGCCTGGTGCCTTTAGGGTGCTGTGAGGAGAAGACAGATGTGGCTGGAAAGGAGTGGGTGAGGAGTGAGTGAAGGGCGACCTGGTCAGAATTTGAGGAAAACAGCATCATTCTCTGAATAGTTTGATGAAGACTATTTTTCCGTATAAGCTTGAAGTGAATGCGTACATTTAGGGAAGTGTTTTCAGCAAAACATCAGTGAGCCACCATCTCCACCCTCAGAGTGGAGTCCAGAGTCAAGGGGGTACAGGGACCCACAGCTGCTTCCCTCCCGCAGAGCTGCTGGTTAAGCCCACAGAGACTCAAGTCACCCTCCAAGGCCTGCGGGCTGGTGCGGCCTACACGGCGCAGGTTCGAGCAGACACAGTGAGGTGGCAGGGCGTCTGGAGCCAGCCACAGCGCTTCAGCATCGGTGAGTGTATTTACCCAGCATGCACTGCCCCATCCCAAGTGTCTGCAAGCAGTCCCGCTTGGCCCTCCATCCCTCAGGGCCTCCCCATGCATCCCCCTCAGGAGAAAGCCCCAGCCTGACCTGCTCCTGCTCCTCAGCTGCAGCTTCCCCTCATGAACCTTCTCTCACACTCGCACGGCCTTGCCCTTGCAGTCTTCTCTGCCTGGAATGTTGTGGTCCCCTTGTCAAACTCTTACTGATCCTTCAAAACTCACCTCAAAAGCTCTCTCCTCCAGGAGGCCTTCCAGGCTTCCCCCTGGGCAGCCTCTCCCTGCCCCAACTGTGACTGCCCCTCCTACCTGGACTGACACTTTGGGATTAGGTGGAAGTTTCTGTCTGGGCTCTGCCTCCCCCAGCCATGGGGATCCTGGGGAGAGGGAGTGAGCAGGGGGTGCTATTTATTGAGCAAATGAATGAATGAATTTCTCTCATTACAAAGGTAAGGAGGTGGGCTCTTTTGTCTTGGGGTGTGTGGCAGTGAGAGATTTGGAGACCAAATGATCCCTGTTTCTGGCACAGTCCCTGCCTTTTGTCCTTGCAGTGAAATCTGGTCCCAGGAGAACCAGTGAGTCAGACTTAGCGTGCATTGGGCTGGTCTGGGTCCAGGGGAGCAACCACCTGGGCCCAGCGTTCAGGTGCTTGGAGCTACAGTGTCCTGAGAACTTGCTGTGTGCCAGGGCTTTACCTGGAAGTCACAGGGCTGGTGGGGCCCCTGGCCTCCCACTTCACAAAGAAAGAAACTGAGGCACAGAGGGACCTGTGGTGCAGTCAGCAGTGAGTTGATGGAGGGCTCACCCCTCTCAGCTCCCTCCTCAGCTCAAGCTCTTCTGCCCCCAGAAGTCCAGGTTTCTGAGTTTCCTGACTTGTCCATCCTCCTTGCATCTTTGGGGAGCTTCGTGAGCATCCTTCTTCTGGGAGTCTTTGGGTACCTCGGCTTGAACAGGTAACTTGCAACCTCTCTCCCGAGATGCTCCGTCATAGTTAAAGTAAAAATAGTGACAACTGCTCACACCAAGTAGGTTTTTATGTCTACTTTAGAGATGAGGAAACTGAGGGCCAGATACTTAGGCCCAGGGCATCCAGCAGTAGGAACAGAGCTGGGATTTGAACCCAGGTCTGTAAGACTCCCAAATTCCTGTCCCCTAATCCACATCCTCATCCCCTTTATAACCTAATGGAGATGGAAAAAAAAAAGTCAGAACAATTAAAAAATAAGAACACACAGAAGCATTGACCGGTTCTCTTCCCTCCTCAGGGTGATAAGGCACCTGTGCCCACCCCTGCCCACACCTTGTGCCAGCACCGCTGTTGAGTTCTCTGGCAGCCAGGGGAAGCAGGTAAGGGCTCCTTTTCTATTCCAGGTCCTGTTTATTGGATCCTGGACCAGGGCTCTAAAGAGTAATGGCCATGCATTAACTCATTTTATTCTGATGCACCAATATCCCATTGGTGCAAGGACTCCAAAAACTTGTTCTATTTTATAGACAGACAAACAGAAATCCAAAGGGGAACCTCCTGTGGGTCATTTCCTAGTAGCCAAAACAGAACTCAGAGTGACCTCCACAAAAGAACCTGACTGGGGGGAAAAAAAAATCCCACAGTGGTGGACTTCAGGCATGGCTGAATCCAGGAACTAGGATTCCATTTCTCTGTGATGCTATCCTCCCTGCAGGCTTCTCTCCCAGGCAGGCTCAGCCTTCTACCCATGGAAGCAGGGTATCCATTTTTTCCATTAACTGGAGCAAAATTCTCAGGGCCATGACTGATTGGCCCAGCTTGGGTCACATGCCCATCCCTGAGTCTATCACTAGAACCAGGGGGCTGGAGTGCTCTGATTGGCTGAGCCAGGATCAATTGCCCATTGCTAGAGCCGGTGTTGGGCTGCTGCCTTGCCCAACCACATCAACTATGAGAAGGCCAGAGGCAATTTTCCAAAAAGAAATGGGAGGCCCTTCCAATTGATCCTTGAATTGGTCTCAGGATTGTAGAGGATTTAGCCAGAAGGGACCTGGTCCTCTCCATCCTTGTGTGGATGAGGAATAGGGCCCCCCCCCCCAGCCTTGACCCCACCCTCTCTCTCCAGGTTTGGCAGTGGATTAGCCTGGCAGACTTTCCGGAGGAGGTGTCCCCTCAAGAGGCCCTGGTGGTGAACATGTCCTGGGACAAAGGTGAAGGGGCTGACTTGAACATACCCGAGCCTCTCAAGGAGAAGACAGAGCTGCCTCTGGGTGCCCCTGAGCTGGACCTGGACCTGGAGCTGCCCTTGGAGGACAGGAGACAAGTGCAAAGATGCCCCAAGGCTGGGGCTCTGGGGCCTGGCCAGCAGGATGGTCTGGAGGGCAGCCCTGCCCAGGTGGCTGGACTCTCACTGCTCCTGAGAGACCTAAGGCAGACCCCCAGGTTTGTTTCCCAAGGAGAAACAGAGAGGAGGTCTTACAGAGAGGAAGACTGATGATCGCAATCACGACGGCTGGTTATTAAGTGCTTATTACGTAGTCAGCCTGTTCCATCCAGACACTTGCGTGATGCTCTGAATTCCCATAACCTCCTGGAGGTACATGGCTGTCCTATTTACCTATTTCTCTGAGCCTCAGTGAGGCTCACAGAGGGCAAGTGGCTCGCCTGTGGCCACATAGCATGGGTAGGAGTCAAACCCAGATGGAGTGACTTGGACCCCATCCCCACTCCCTGGACTCTGGGGCCACTGCCCCCCACGAACACTCAATCCAGCCCCTGTTGCCACATGTCCTGTGGTGGGAACCCTAGAAACCGTCATGAAATGAAATGGTAACTGCTATCCCATGCCGGAGCCTGACATCTCTGGGGCAAGACGCTGTCATTGGCCTCTTGAGGTGGGATAGACTAGGGGGCCCAAAGGGGCTCAGGCTGATTCCAGGGTTTTGGGCTGGGCATCCTGTCCCAGAAGCATTGGATGGGGAATCTGGGTGCAGAGTTCCCTGCTACACTGCAGGTTCTCCAGACTTAGAGGATCTAGGTGTGGGGAAAAGAATGAGGCTTTAAGCATTCTGAGAGAGGCGATGGCTCCTCTCTGGCCTCAGTTTCCTCCCCTGTAAAATTGGGATGATAATAATGTTGACCTCACAGAGCTGCTGAGGGTGGAAGTGTGTCTAAAGGTTAATAAATAGTGTCTTTCCCCTGACTGAAGCCTGAATGGCCTGCTCAAAATTCCCCATTAGGAGCCTGAGAATTCATTCATTCATTGCACACACATTTATTAAGCTCTCTCTCTGGGTGCCCCCAAAACATCCAATCTGTGGGAGACAGAACTACATGATCACTCGGAACTCTGCAAAGTTAGGACTGGGAGGCAGGGCTGGGGGAGTGGACATAGCTCCGACTGGGACTGGGGTTGAATCCCCTCACAGCAGGAGACTTGGTTGTCTCCCTAGCCCCGCCCCTCCGCCCAGGGCTCAGGCAAGGACCTGGGGTTCTTCCCTCGTCCTAACACCCAAAGCCCCGCAGCAGAATCCGTGCCCCTCATACACCATACACACCCTGAATCCGCCTGCCTCCGGTACCCTCCCCGCCAGACCACCCCTTGTTCGGATTCCCTGCCATGGCCACCAGGTGGCAGCAGCGGCGCGTGTCTACCTGGCCCAGCCCGCCCAGCCCCCTCCCGCCTGCCGCGGAGTTTGAAAAACAGACTTTTCCGGTTTTAAATGCCGGAGAGGGTGCGCGGTGGAGATTAAAACCTAGAACCACTCAATTGTGCGGCAAAAAGTGATGAGGCCTCTGGGTGAGGGAGGTGTGGTTGGTAGAGCCGGGAAGCTAGAGGTTCAGGCCCCTCCCCTTTGGGGGCCTCAGTTTTCCCACCTATGTGTCTAGATCGGGAAAGAAGACTTGGCCCCCAGAGCTCCTGCTTCCGTGGCTGCTCACTGTTCTGCGCATGCTCCCTCCCTTGGATTTGCCACCTCTCAGCTCTTGCTCAAGCCTTGCCCTCCACCAGATAAGCCCTCCCTTAAGGATCAGGCCTCCTCATTCTTTAGGCGTGGGCTCCAGCCCGAAGGGGAGGCCTGGACAGTGGCAGGGCCAAATGGATAGAAAGAAGAGGATGCTGGGTCAGTGATCTCATGAGAAAGATCACAGTGACCTGACCCCAGGGGCTCAGAGCTACCCACCTCCAGTCCAGAATCCCACGCACACATGCACAATGGAGCCTCTAAGGAGCTAAATGCCCCTCCGTGCTGGCCGTTAAGAGTCTTGGGTCCACCAGCAGCACAGGACCCAGTTAGTGGCCCTTCGAGTTGGCAAATTTATCCACAGGCACAGCACCCTGGGTCCAAGGAGTAGGAATTTGATTTTTATTAACCACCACCAGAAATTCTTGCTAAAATGAATGGGGGAAATGGCACCTTGCTTCTACCCAGGGAAGGCTGAGCATGCCTGGAAGAGAAGCTTACAGAGCGAACAGATGCACAGAGAGTTGGCATCTTAGTTTCTGGATCCAGCCAAGCCTGAAGCTCGCCACACTGGTTCTCTCTTTTTTTTTTTAAAGCCACTTGAAGTCTGTTTTGGCTGCTGGAAAATGACCCACAGGAGGTTCCTTTCTGGGCCTCTACTTGCCCATCTGTATAATAGGAAAGGGTTCAGGGCATTGGTCTGAATGCTCAGTGGGTTGGGCAACCCTGCTTAGCAGAGCCCTGTCCCAGTGTTTATTGAGCACCTGCTATGAACTTATTATTCTGGGGCTCCTCTGAGTGTTGATCTCTCAGATTCCTTCCAGTTGCTCCAGGAATCAAGACTGTGGTAGACCCCTTTTCACAGCTTCAGTCATTCATTGATTCAGGAAATCAATGTTGAGCACCTACTCCATACCTATTCCTGTCCCACGCAGGTCAGAATCAGTCCAGCCATGAGGTGCTTCTGGTTGGGTGAGGAAGGCAGATGCTAATCTAATCACCACAAAGAGAATTATAATAAACCTGGGAGAGTGACAAATGACAGTATGAAAAACAGGAGTGAGGGAGGGCTTCCTGGAAGAGGTGGTATGAGGGCCAAGATGGTGAATAAAGACCAGAACAGCAAGAGCAAAAGTCCTGTGGCAGATGTGGTCGGTGGGGAGTAGGTGAGGAGGGATAGAGGACACAGCCCACAGGGGCTTGAGAATCTAGGAGTTTTGTTCTTGGGCTGGTGGGAGATGGAATGGAAGTTCTGGAGCAGGAGAGTTAGAGACTTGACTTTTTAAAAAATTATAGTCAATTTACACTGTTGTCTTAATATCTGTGTACAGCATAGTGATTTAGTTATACATATATATGTATATGTGTGTATTTATATGTATATATGTATGTCCTTTTCATATTCTTTTCCATTATTGGCTATTACAAGGTATTGAATATAGTTCCCTGTGTTGTTTATCTATTTTATATACAGTAGTTAGTATCTGCAAATCCTGAACTCCCAATTTATCCCTCCCCACCCCCATCCCCCCCTGGTAACCTTAAGTTTGTTTTCTATGCCTGTGAGCCTGTTTGTTTTGTAAATAAGTTCACTTGTGTGATTTTTTTAGATTCTACATATAAGTAATATCATATGATATTTTTCTTTTTCTTTCAGGCTTACTTCATTTAGTATGATGATCTCCAAGTCCATCCATGTTGCTGTGAATGGCATTCTTTCATTCTTTTTTATGGCTGAGTAGTATTCCACTATATCGATATATCACAAGTTCTTTATCCAGTCATCTGTTTATGGACATTTAGGTTGCTTCCATGTCTTGGTTATTGTAAATAGTGCTGTTACGAACATTGGGGTGCATGTATCTTTTTGAATTAAAGTTTCCTCTGGGTACCTGCCCAGGAGTGGGATTGCTGGATCATATGGTAACTCCATTTTTAATTTTGTTTTTCACAGTGGCTGCACCAAATTACATTCCCACAGATGGGGTTCCCTTTTCTCCACACCTTCTCCAGGAGACCTGACTTGTGAATTGTTCATAGATTCTTCCTGCTGTGGTTCAGCCCTGGTTAAGCCTAGCTGGCCTCAGTATTCCAGTCTGTAAAATGGGTAAGGTGGCTTCTCCAGAACCCTTGCGCTCTTTCTCACCTCCTCTCCTCTGTCTCTTTCTCCCTTGGTCTGACTCTCTCTTACACTGTGGTTCCTACCATGAGTCAGGATGCGTGTCTCCATCAGGGAGACAGGCTGCCTCAGTTTACCTCCCTAGATACCTCCCTCTTCTGTCTCTGCAGCAGCCTCTGGGTAGTTTGGTCAGAAAGAGATGTCATCCCCACCTCTTCCCTTGAACTGGGATAGGGTTGGAGTATCAGGGGCCTCTGGGGACCATGGCCACAGGAGATGACACAGAACAGCCCTGGCCTGGCCTGTGCCCTGCAGTTGCCAGGCCCTTGGCTTGAAGTAAAATGCCCTTCCCTTAACTGTGCACCTTTGCCCACTCCTCCTTTTTTTTTTTAGATATATTCACATACCATACTATTCACCTTTTTTTTTTTCTTTTTGCTGTTCTAATTGGGTGATTTCTACTATTCTGTCTTCCAGATTGCTTATTCATTCTTCTGTATCATCTAACCTGCTGTTTTTTAAAAAAAATTGTTTATTTATTTATTGGGTTTTGGAGGGGGATGAAGTGGAAGATAATTAGGTTTATTTATTTATTTATTTTAATGGAGTTACTGGGGACTGAACCCAGGACTTTGTGCATGCTAAGCATGTGCTTTACCACTGAGCTATACCCTCCCCACCCCATTCACCCTTTTAAAGTGAACAATTCAATGGCATTTAGTTCATTCACAATGTTGTGCAACCACAATGTTGTTTACTATCTTGTTCCAGAAAACTTCCATCATCCCAAAAGGAACCCAGTTCCCAGGAGCAGGCCCTCCCCATCCCTCTCCCTCAGCCCCTGGCAACCACTAATCTGCTTTCTGTCTGTGGATTGGCCTGTTCTGGACATTTCATATAAGTAGAATCATATATGTGGCCTTTTATGAAAGACACTCAGCATTATGTTGCTTTTTTTTTAATTGAAGTATAGTCAGTTTACAATGTGTCAGTCTCTGGTGTATAATGCATGATGTTTTTGAGGTTCATCCATGTTGTAGCACATATCAGAGCTGAGTAGTCTTCCATTGTATGGATGGACCACGTTTTGTTTATCCATTCATCTGTTAATGGACAGTTGGGTTGTTTCCTATCTTTAGGCGATTGTGACTACTACTGCTATGAACACTGTGTACAATGTGTACAAGCTTTGGTGTGAACACCTGTTTTCAATTCTCTTGGTATATAACTAGGAGTAGAATTGTTTGGTCATACTGTAATTCCATGTTTAAATTATAGAGAAACTTGTTTTCCAAATTGCCTACACAATTTACATTCCCATCAACAGTGTGTGAGGACTCCAATTTCCCTATATCCTCATCAACACCTGCTATTCACCCCCCCATTTCTTTTTTTGAGTCTAACCATCCTAGTGGGTGTGAGGTGGTACCTCACTATGGCTTGATTTGCCTTTCCCTGATGACTAATAATGTCGAGCATCTTTTCATGTGTTTATGGGCCATTAGTACATCTTGGGAGAAATGTTCATCCAAATCCTTGGTTCATATTCCATTGGGTTATTTATCTGTTTATTAATCAATTGTGAGAGTTCTTTATATATTCTGGATATTAATCGCTTGTCAGCTGTGTAATTTGTAAATATTTTCTCGCATTCGGTGGGTCGTCTTTTCCTTCTAAGTGTCCTTTGTCAAAGAAAAGTTTTGAATTTGATGCAGCCCAATTTATGTATTTTCCTTTACTTGCTTGTGCTTTGGGTGTCATATCTAAGAGTTCTCCTTGTCTTTGATGTCCTCTGTTGCAGGAATCTCTCCCCATCCTCCCTGTCACCAGCCTCTCCCCCTGGCTGGCCCTGACCCACCCCCTTACTCCACCGACTCGGTCTGGACATCTGCGTCCTACCCTGTCCCCGCACTGGGAGGCCTCTTCGGGCAGGCACCCGGCAGCTGCCATCAATGTTTAATAACAGAGCGCTCGGAACCTTGGCAGGGACGCGGGAAACCCCGCCCGGAGGCGACCGCCCCTTGGCCACACCGAGCGACGCGCCCCCTCCTCCTCGCGCCGCCGTTGGCCACGCGTGGGGACCGCGACCACGCAGGGTCCCACTTTCCAGGTGGGGGAACCAAGATACGGAGGGGGCGGGAGGGACCCTGCCTGTTCCCTGTGTTGGGAGGATGGCGGAGGTCGCGCCCCGAGCTCTCCCCACCCGGGCCCGGAGCTGCTTCTGGCTCCCGTCCCCGCCCTCGGCTGACCCTGCCCGGCGGGAACCGCCTGCGGGCATGGCGGTTCCTGCCGAAACCAAACGCCCAGGAGGAGAGAAGAAAAACACTCTGCGGGCGGGCGGGCGGGCTGGGACGGGGATGGGGACAGGGAGAGGCTGGCGCGGGAGGAGGGGCAGGTTTCTCCTCCACCAGCCGTGGTGTGCCTTTCGGTGGGGGGCTGGACGGATGCGTGTCACAGAGTCGGTGCACAAATGTCTCCTGGCTTTGCCTCCAGCTAGCTGTGCAGCCTGGGGCTCTCCAGCCTCAGTCTCCCTATCGGTGGAATGGGGGTAGTTAACTCTCCTGGGGGGCTGTGAGACGCGAATAGGGTTTCTGGCTCCGGAGTCTCCCACCTTAGGGAGCTGTGTCCCTAACAACATCTTCAATAACACTGATGTCTCATTTTGCTCAAGAGCACGCAGACATTTGTTCCAGGAGGGGCTCCTCCCGCTGCTCTTGCATTCCCAGCTCCCCAGGATCTGCTAGGTTGTGTGGAGCTATGTCTCTCTGATTGGCCCCTGCATCTCTTTTGTCTCTCTGCCTCTCCTTCTATCCTGTTTCCCTCTCTTTCTCTTCTGTCTCGTGTCTCCCTGTCTATTTCTGTCCATCCCACGCCTCTTTCTCTCTCTGCCTCTCCTTCTATCCTGTTTCCCTCTCTTTCTCTTCTGTCTCGTGTCTCCCTGTCTATTTCTGTCCATCCCACGCCTCTTTCTCTCTCTGCCCCTCCCTACCACACTTGACGTGTCTGTCTCATTTCTCTCCCTATCTTTCTGTCTCACCCTATCTCTCTGTCTCTCACTGCTTCTGACTCTCCCTCAACTCTGCTCCAGATCTCCTAGACTAGGTCTGTGTCAGCCGGGTCAGCTCAGGCCTGGCCAGTGTCTTAAAGTCCAGATTTTCCTGTAACAAGCCAAGATCCTAATCTCCCCCAAGTGCCCCTTTTATGTCCTCAGGGTCCAGCTCCAGGCGACCTAGGGGACTCACCTGCTGCCCAGAAGACCCAAACCACATAAGAATCCCTCTCTAACCCTGAAACTCAGCAGCTCAAAACCCATAGACACAGGGGTCAGCTCTGATTTTTCAAAAAATTCTTCTTTTTTCAATCGAAGTGTAGTTGATTTACAATGTTAGTTTCAGGTGTACAGCAAAGCGATTCAGTTATGTATATACATACACATATACATATATTTTCAGATTCTTTTCCATTACAGCTCATTACAGGAAATTGAATATAGTTCCCTGAGCTATATACAGTAGGTCCTTGCGCTCCAATTTGTTTTTCTTTCTTTTTTGTTTGTTTTTCCTCTCTTTTTTTCTTTTTGTGTATTTTTGTGTGTTTGCTTTTTTTTTCCTGGCTGTGGTGTATTTTGATGGGGAAACTAAGGCCTGTATCATGCAGAGTCTTGTCCAGAGCCCCCAGCTTCAGTGCCATCACTGGTCACCCTGGTCCAACTACCAGGCTCTGTGGCTCTCAGGCTGCCCTCCAACCTACCCCTGCACCCCACCCCCGAAGGCTGGCCCCATAAATGGTCACTGCACATGGTTCCACCCAGACAAGCTGGGCGGAGACACCCTCATCTCCCAGAGCTAGTTTCCCAAGGGCAGGTTTGGCGGGTGGCCCAGGCTGTGTCCCAGTGGCATTGGCAGCTGCCTGGTACCAGCTGGGAATGGGGACCTGAGGGTGGGGTCTGAGGCGAGGCCTCAGTCCCAGGGAGTCTCTGGGGTTGGGAAGCCCCGCAGTGTCCCCTCCCTCTCCTCACTTTCATCATGGTAAGGGGGGCAGGGAGGAAATTTCTGGGCTTCTCAGGCTGAGGGTCCTTTCTTCAGGAAACACCCCACCCCTCACAAACTGCCTCCAAACCTCTAGGGATCCCCAGTTCTGAGTACCTTCCTCTGGCCCAGTCTTGACTCTATGAAGCTGGAGGTATCTATATTGGGCCCAGACCCCCCTAAGTTGGACATCTCTCCACACAAGGCAGGCACCTGAAGGTAGCTAGGAATGAGTGAACAAGCGAGTGAACAAACACGAGATATACCTGCATCCTAGAACCACAGAAACTAAAGCCAGAAACATCGAAACTGGAATTTTTAGCACACCCCTGGGGGGCTTCCACCCCTGCCTGCATCTAAAGCCAGGGACTGAACAATACATTCCAGGGTGGAACATTTGATGATGTGTGTCCCTCCCCCCAGGCAGGATGCGGCTCTGGTGCCCAACGTCCAGCGTTCACATCTTGCCTCTGCCACTCATTGACCTGAATGACCGCTTCATCTCTCAGAGCCTCAGTTTTCCCATCTGTAAAACAGGGATGATGCCCTGGTCTTGGGGCTGTTGTGGGAGTAAATGAAGCTGTGTGAAGCTAGGTCAAGCCTAATTTTAACTGTGAGTGGTGAGCCTCCTCCCTCTGACAAGGATTGAAATTAGGAGAAAATCAAAGAAAGATAGAAGGAGATTAGTTTCATCAGGAGAAAGCTGACCTCCCTGGTCAAGGAAAGTCAAGGCCAAAGTCTTCCTTGGGGCCACAAGGCCAGGCTGGCCTTGCTGCTCCCACTTTCCCCTCTTAACCCTGCTCAGACCACATTGGCCTCCTGAAAGTGCCTTCAACAAGTCCGCCACTTTCCTGCCTCAGGGACTTTGCACAAGCTGTGCCTCCACCAGAGACCAGCTTGCCCCAAGACACCCAGATGTTTCCCCTGCCTCCTTCAGGTCTCAGCTCAAAGTCCACTCCTGCCCACATGCCCTTTCTTCCTCTCCTACCATCAGGAGTCTAGATTTTGTTCACAGCAGGGTCAAATCAATGAGCTCACAAATAATCACACTGATTGTGAATCATTTATCAGATGCCTACTGTGTGCCAGGCCTTGGGCTCGGTGTCTGGGGACATAGCTGGGGATAATTGAGACATCCCTGCCCTTGTGGCACTCATGATCTGGGGGCCAGGAGGGAGATGGACAGTACAGATAATGTGGGACACACAACCAGATGTGACAGAGGAAGGGTCTTTCCCAATATGTAGTCACAGAGGCCCTCCTGGAAGAGGTAGCACTGGGGCCCAGGGCCAGAATGAGCCAAGGGAGAGAGCAGGAGGTGTGGGTGAGAAGGTTCCAGGCAGAAACAAGAGCTCCAACTTGGGAATGAGCTTGTTTGCCAGGAGGTAGTGGAGGGAGATGATGGGGGGAGGGCACCAGGGCTGGACCCCATGGGGCCTTAGGGACTGTGGGGAGGGTGATGGTCTCCAACTTAGAAACAGTGCAGCACCCTGGGAGGATGTCTAGGCGGATGATAGGACTTGATTTATGTCTCCCAAGGGAAGGACATGACCACATGCGGTCACTCTGGTGGCTGTGTGTTTCTCACTAGTTCACAGATGGAGAACCTGAGTCATTCACTCAGCATCCCCAAGTCCAATGTGCCCTGCTGGGAGCCTGAAATCTCCACCCGCACCCCCACCCCCACCCCCGGCACACATTCCATGTGCCCACTTGCAGATGGGGAAACTGAAGCACAGAGGCACTGGCACTCCCCGAGATCCCCCAGGAACAGCCTTCAGCCCCCTCCACATTCCCTGTCCTTCCCCCGCGTGGCGTCACGTCACTGGGGGACTTTCTCAGAGGGCGGAAGCAGCAGCGCTGGTTTCACAAGTGGGTGACTAAGGCCGCAGGCCCGGTTTTGATTTGCAAATAGCGTCCGGCTCCAACCGCCTGTTGCTGCCTTCTGGACGGTGTCTGTGCTTAAGAGGAAAAGGCTGGACACAACGTGCTGGCTGGGGAGGCAGGGCGCCCCCGGGTCACGGGAGAGTTAGGGGTCCTGGGGTCTGAGATTGCACTGAGCCCTCCTCACTGTTAGCTTCCATCACTCATTCAATCAACAGCCAATGCTTAATTCATGCTTTATGCTTTGTGCTTTAGCACATTTTATTCTCCCAGGGAACTTATATTAAGTGCATACCAGATCGTGTCAGGTATTTACTCACTGAATCATCCCAGCAGTCCTATGAGGCACTGCATGAGTTTCCAGGGAATGCTATAACAGATGACGGTAATCCTGGTGCTTAATACAACAAAAATATACTCTTTTGGCTTCTGGTGGCAGCTGGCGACCCTTGGTTGTTCCTTGGTTTGTAGTCAAATCACTCCAGTCTCTGCCTCCACCAGAGAACTGAGGCACAGAGAGGTCAAGTCACTGATCTGAAGGGCTAGGACTTAAACCCCAGCCAGCTGGAGCCTAGATTTACTCACTTCTCTGCTCCGGAATCACCTCCAGTCTGCTGTGTGCTAGGTCCTTGCCAGGAGCAGTGGACACAGAAAGGAACAAGAATTCCAGCATTAGGAATGTGGCTTTTGAACCTCAGGCTGATGACTGTTCTGTTTATTAGGTTATGATCTTAGGATCAAGGGTCTCCCCTATAGTGGGCTGAATGATTACACTCCAAAACACGTGTCCACCTGAAACCTGTGAATGGGATGGAATTAAGGTAAGGATCTCAAGATGAGCTCATCCTGGATTAGGATGAGTCCCAAATCCAATGATGAGTGTTCCAATAAGATAAGAAAAAGGATGAGATGTGAGACAGAGGAGATGGCCACGTGAAGACAGAAGCAGAGACTGCTGTAAGCCAAGACATGCTAAGGGTTGTAGGCAGCTACCAGAAGCCAGGAGAGAGGCATGGGACAGATTCTCCCTCAGAGCCTCCAGAAGGAACCAACCCTACCAGCACCTTGATCTCAGACTTTTGGCTTCCAGAACTGTGAGAGAATACATTTTTGATGTTTTAAGCAACTCAGTTCATGGTACTTTGTTTTGGTAGCCCCGGGAAACTCCCACACTTCCTCCCATCCCAAATAATGATGCCCCGTCTTTGTCCTCTTCATGGAGTTATAGGGTTTCTTTATATATGTTTGATACTATTCCTCTGTTAGTCAAGTATATTGCAGATATCTTTCCCTAGTTTGTTTTTCTTTTCATTTTTTTTTAAATTGAAATATATAGTCAGTTTATAATGCATCGATTTCTGGTTTACAGCATAATGTTTCAATTATGCATATATATATACACATATTTGTTTTCATATTTTTTTCATTATAGATTACTACAAGATATTGAATATAGTTCCCTGTGCTATACAGAAGAAAACTTGTTGCTTATTTTATGTGTAGTAGTGTGTATCTGCAAATCTTGAACTCTCAGTTTATCCCTTCCCACCCTCCTTCCCTCCAGTAACCATAAATTTGTTTACTATGTCTGTGTCTTCCCCTAGTTTGTTATTGTGTATATAAATATATATATATATATATATATATATTTTTTTTTTTTTTGCACATAACCCCTTCACCCACATGGGCTTGAGTTTTGTGTGATGTGGGAATCCAGTTTAATAATTTAATTGTTTTTAACATGGATTCTCACTTTCCAGATCCTTTATAAGATAGTCTCCCCTTTCTACTGCTGGGACAGACCTTCTCCAACTTGGAGCAAAATTCCTAACCTGCATTGGGTGTCTGTGAGTTGATCAATGTGTCTCTCCTGTGCCAACATCCCTCTGGTTCAATTACAGGCTTTGTAATGGGTTCCAGCATCTGGTAGGACAGGTCACACTGCCCTGTTCTTCTGCAGAAGCATCCTGGCTATTTGCAACCTTCTGCTTTTCCAGATAAAAATTTGAATCATCAAGTTCTGGGGGAAGAACTCTGTTTTGACTTTGATTGGAGTTGTGTTAAAACTTCAGAGGGAATCAGTGTCTTTTGAGCCTCAGCCTCCCTGTCCAAGAATATGATACATCCACCGTCCCCGTTGCTTCCTTCTTATCTCTTAATACAGCTGTTTTTGTTTCCCTGAAGGGTTCAGAGCACCATTTCCTTCATTTATTCCTCTTTTCTGATTGCAGGGTCCTTTCACCAGATCTTCCATTCACCACTGCATTTTTTTATGCTTCAGATTTTTTTTTTAGTTGAAATATAGTTGATTTACACTATTGTGTTAGTTTCTGATGTGCAGCATAGTGATTTAGTTATACATATATTTTTTTATATTCTTTTTCATTATAGGTTATTACAAGGTATTGAATATAGTTTCCTGTGCTATAGAGTAGGATCTTGTTGTTTATCTATTTTTTGTATAGTAGTTTATATCTGCTAATTCCAAACTCCTAATTTATCCTCCCCCTGCTTTCCCTTTGGTAACCACGAATTTCTTTTCTATGTCTGTGAATCTGTCTCTGTCTTGTAAATAAATACATTTGTATCACTTTTTCAGATGCCACATATAAGTGATATCAAATGATATTTGTCTTTCTCTACTTACTTCACTTAGTATGATAATCTCTAGGTCCATCTACATTGCTGCAATATGGCATTGTTTCATTCTTTTTTATGGCTGAGTAATATTCCATTATAGATCCTGCCTGTTTGGAGATGTGTGTCAAGCCCATTTTAAGCCCTTGACTTATCCGTCCTCATATTCTCACTCCTGGTGGAAGCCATGGTTTAGAGAGATTTTTTTTCCTGGTGAAATGACAGGTTTCTCTAGATCTAGTCATTTTGATCCCAGTCCATTTCCTCAGGAACATCAAAGATAAGGCCAACCCCAGTCCCTGAATCTCCAGTAATGAGATGAGTCCCCAGGTCCCCTAAAACCTCAGGCCATCACTTCTCACTTCCCCTCACTCCCCCAGCCCCAGCTTTCCCCCAGCATCTCCCAGGGAGGTGGCCCATGGGAGGGGAGGTCACTCTGTGTATTAGATGTGCCCCCTCCCTCAGGGGTGAGGAGGGGCAGTCACTGCTCTGGTCATTCTGCCCATGGGTGTGGGGGTGTGCACATGGCGATGGTGGGGTAGGGGGCAGTGTGGGTGTTGGGGGAGTGGGGATGCTAGGAGCAGAATTCCCAGCCACCCACTCGAGGCTGCCTGGCACCTCTTTCTCAGGCCTGGGCCATTCCCAAAGTTTTCTCAGCATCCCCCACTCTGGTGCCCCTGGGCCAATCTCCAGGAAGAGCTGAGATTTCCCTCAGTCTTGGACATCAGGCCTGGGATCAGCCTCAAGAGCCCAGAGGTCATTTAAAAATGCTCTGTGTCATGGAAAAATTTCAAACACACCCTGCAGTCAAGAACACACAGTGACCCGTGGGCCATCCCCAGATTCACAGTGACCCTGCTGCTCTCACCCTGTGTCCACGACACCCCTTCCCCCACGACCCCTTCCCCCTCGACCTTATTAGGTTTGGGCTAATCCCAAGGTCAGGCTCCTCACCTGAGATGCAGAATTTTTCTTACAGGACAAACTCGGTTCCAAAACCAAAATCGCCCCTGAGACCCACCAGAAACTTGAGTCCCTTTCATCTGTTGGCCTCCAGCCTTCAGGGTCCTTCCAGCATCTCTCCAACCTGAGGGTCCCAACCACTGTCATAGCCTTGGAGCTGCTGGTTGGGAGCTTGGGATCTTGGTTTCTCCATCTGTATGTCAAAGGGGCACCAGTCTCAGGCCAGGGAGGGGTCCACAGGGCAGACCTGAGGGGTAGGACTAATGGCTCTTGCTTTCTATGCCTCCCCAGCCCCCATCTCTGCTGTTGTCTCCCTGTCTCTCTCTCCATCTCTCTCTCTCTGTGTCTATATCCCTCTGCTTGTCTCTCTCCCCTACTTTTTCTCTCTCTGTTTCTCTTTCTCTGTCTCTCTCTCTCCGATCTTGCTGTCTCTGTCTCCCTGTCTCTCCCTATCTGTGTGTGTGTCTCTCTCCCTGTCTCTCACTATCTCTCTCTGCCTCTCTGCTTGTCTCCCTCTGTCTCCCTCTGTCTCCCTCGTCTCCCAATGTCTGTCTGTCTGTCTCACAGGTGTATCCAGTCCACTGTCTGACTTCCCTGCAACCCCTGCACCTACTGCTGGGCCTCCAGTCTGAGGGGCACAAGCTATTGGTGAACCTCCAGTGAATAGTTGATGGGCTGAACTTTCAAAGGAGGTCAAAATTGCACCCACTGGGCCCAGCCCAGGTCTGGCCACCTTGCTCTGAACCTATTAATCCCCCTACTCTGGGGGCCACATGGCTGGGTCCCCAAAGCAGCCCTCTAGGTCCCCTTAGCAGGCCATGAGCTCCCCCATTGGTCACCCTGAGTCCAACTTCTCAGTGACTCGAGGACTCTAGAGTCTCAGGATACTGGCCCGGGCTCCTCACTCTCCCCAAGATTGTTCTAGAATAGAAGCAGCCCCAAGACTGGACCTTGTCAAGGGACATCTGTGCACTGGGGCGTGGCTGGGACAGTGCTGCTGCTCCACTGGGGTGGCCCAGGCCACGCAGGGAAGGCTCCTGCCCTGTAGATTAGCAACCCGAGTATTTGGACAACGGTGAGATGTGCCATCTATTCTTTATGTTGACCTTCATCAGCGTAAAACAAAACAGCAGCAGAGAGGGCAAAAGATACTAAATCCAACCCAGGATTTATTTATCCTACCTGACAGTACCTATCACATCACCTCCAATCTACTTGGTCCCCGCAACAGCCCCCCCAGCGAGGGGGTCCTTACCTCTATAGTACAGACGTGGAAACTCAGGCAACATCTCTGTGCAACTGTAACAGCCAAAATACCTCCATTTCTAAATGGACTGATCTTTGACCTCCTTCCTGTGTTTAGATAATGGTACACTCACATATCTTTCACGAATGCTTTGTGTATATCATGTTAATATTGACACAACTTAAAATACAAATGTGGAGGGAGGGTATAGCTCAGTGGTAGAGCAAATGCTTAGCATGCATGAGGTCTTGAGTTCAATCCCCAATACCACCATTTAAAAAAAATAAATCTAATTGCTTCCCCCCTAAAAAAAGAGGGAAGGTAGAGTTGCTATAGACTGAATGTATGCGTCCCCCCCCAGATTCATAAATTAAAATCCTGATCCCCAATATGATGGTATTGGGTGATGGGGCCTTTGGGATGTGATCAGCTCATAAGGGTGGAGCCCCCATGATAGGATTAGAAGAGACGTGGGAGAACCCACTTCCTCCTTTCTTCTCTCCACCCTGTGAGGACGCAGCAAGAAGACAGCTGTCTCCAAACCAGGAGTTCTCACCAGACTCCACATCTGTTGGCACCTTGATCTGGGACTTCCCAGCCTTCAGAACTTTGAGAAATAAATATCTGTTTAAGCTCCCCAACATTTGAGATATTAATATATATGTTAATATCCATATATATTAATAATATGTATTATCTATAGATAAGTAGATAGATAGACAGACAGATAGATAGATAGATAGATAGATAGATAGATAGATATTAATGGAGGTACTGGGGATTGAATCCAGGACCTTGTGCATGCTAAGCACATGTTCTACCACTGAGCTGTACCCCAACCCTCTCTGGTATTGTTGTCATAGAAACTGAAACTGACTAAGACTGCATCCTGGGGTCACCACAAGTCCTTGGCCAGCAGCTTCTTCCTCCAGAGTCTGTTTCCCTGTCTGTAAAATGGGGATACTTATGGAACCAGCCTGGTGGGCTTTTTTTTGTTTTATTGAAGTATAGGTGATCTACAATATTATGTTAGTTTCAGGTGTACAATAAAGTAACTCACACAACATTGTAAAATGACTATAACTCAGTTTAAAAAAGTTTAAAAAAATAAAGTGACTCAGTTATATACATGTATATATATTCAGAGTATTTTCAATCATAGGTTATTACAAGATACTGAGTATAGTCCCCCATGCTATACAGTGGGTCCTTGTTGTTTATCTATTTCATATATAGTAGTGTGTGTATGTTAATCCAAACTCCTAATTTATACCCCCTCCTTTCCTCTTTGGTAACCAAAATTTTGTTTTCTATGTCTGTGAGTCTGTTTCTGTTTTATAAATAAATTCATCTGCATCATTTTTTAGATTCCACATATAAGTGATATCATAGGATATTTGTCTTTCTCTGTCTGACTTACTTCGCTGAGTATAATATTCTCTAAGTCCATCCATGTTGCCACAAATGGCAACATTTCATTCTTTTTAATGGCTAAGTAATATTCCATTGTATATATATACCACATGGTCTTAAACCAATTGTCTGTTGGTGGGCACTTGGGTTGTTTCCAACTTTTGGCTATTGTAAATAGAGCTGCTGTGAACATTGGGGTGCATGCATCTTTTCAAATTCGATTTTTGTCTTTTCCAGATATATGCCCAGGAACGGGATTGCTGGATCATATGGTAGCTCTGTTTTTAGCTTTTTTTAAAGGAACCTCTATAGTGGCTGCACCAATTTACTTTCCTGGTGGGGCTTTTGTGGCTATTAAATGAGGTCTCTCCCAGCAAGGCCTGGCTGGGCGCTCACCGGGGTTAGTGGTGCTATTACGGTGGTTGTTCTTGTTGCCACCCAAGCCCTCATTCTTGGCCCTGAGACTTCCCAGCTGGGCATCTTGAAGCTCTTCTCTCTGCCTCCTGACCCCATCCAGCAGCCTATGGCTGTGTCCCATTCCCCCTGTGCGTGTCTCCTGAGATGGCCAGGGCCTTGTGGGAGAGGAGGGTGTACCTGGGAGGCAGGCGATTGTGGAAATTCCAGGGCAGAGGCGATGTTGGGTGATGTTTGTCTTGCTCCCGCCAGGGCTGAGGTTGGGCTGGGGCTTTCATCCTTCCCTCTGTGGGCGATTCAGGACACAACGTCCTGCCCAACTTGCCATGCAACCCTGGTCATCCTAAACTTAGCCTAGCCAGCCTTGCTTCTGGAGCTGGAAAATTGTCAAGAGGAGCTGGGAGTGGCATGAAAACAGCCCTTGAAACCATCATGTTCCCTGCCATCCCAGAACCTTTGCACATGCTGTGCCCTCTGCCTGGAACTCTCTGTCCTCTGTTTATATCTCCCCATCCAGGTTTCCATCAGGTCCTCCAGGAAGCCCTCCTAGACTTCTAGCACCGGGGATCTCCTTTGGCAGGTCTTGTCCAAGTTGCCAGTTGGCACTTATGGTGATGGCTGTGTTAATATCCATCTCCTTTGTTGATGGAGAACCCTGGGCAGGCAAGGATTGAGGTGCCTGGCATACAGTAAGTATTCAATAAAGAGTTGTGGGATCAGTTACTGAATTCAGTAACTACTTATTGAATCCCATTTTCCATTCACTCAATAACTCTTTACAGAGCCTTGCAGGGCACTGGGCCAGATTCTGGTTGCTGGGAACACACTATAAATGAAAAAATCTAGGACCCCCTGCCCTCCTATGGGACCACTGTGGTCCGGAGCTCTTGCTGATGTTCTAGTGAGACTCTTGAATAATGATGCAATTCTTATCACTCAGGCCCTGGTCCTCAGAGACAGATGGTGCATTTATGAGTCAATCATCAGCCCTTACTCAAGGCGCATGCGCATGAGCTCCTGGGAGAGAAAGACGGTGAATGTCAGTGGTACCACACACCAAGGACTTCCTCTGTGCCTGGTCTGGAATTCCCTCTGGATCTTCACAACCTTCTGTAGGGGAGGCTTCATCAAAGTGGGACCAGATTTGGCAAATAAACATCATGGCACCCAGGGCAATACATTTTTTTTTTAGTATATCCCCAAATGTTTTGTGGTCTATATTTATACTAAAAGAAAAATTTTATTGTTTATCTGAAATTCAGAGTTAACTGGGTGTCCTGTATTTGTTTTGGCCACCCTGTTCCATCCTTGTGCCTTTTTCACATATAGGGAAGCAGAGGCCCAGAGAGCTTAAGTGATGTGTCGAGAGAGAATCCAAGTGGGACCACGGGACCCAATGCCCTCAGTGCTCAATTCCTGCCCTCACCAAAGAGCCCAGACTGAGCACTGGGTCCTTTGAGTGAGCAAAAGCCACACCTCGCCTGGACTGGGAGCACCCTCACTCCTGGTGCTGGAGGCAGCTACAGGAGAAAGGTCCCCAGAACCAGGGCCCTCTGTAAACAGGAGGAGCCCATCCCACCGTCCGGATTCTGGCATCCGGAAGCAGGGCGGATGGTCTCCTGTAAATAGCCGGTCTCATGTCACTGTAAACAGCTGGTGTCTAGAGTTGTCACAGTGCCCAAGTCTCGGTGTGACTGCCCTGTGACTCGATACCCTGCCACCGGCCCCTGTCATTGGATACTTGGTAAACAGTGTTCTGAGAATAGGCAGCAGCGCCCCATCTGGTGATTGCCATGCTGGGGCCAGTGGCTGCGTCCAGCTTAAACCCAGGTCCTGTCACCCTGTTAGCCATCCACACTTCCTTGGTTCTGAAACGTCATAAATATCGAGTCCTAACCTGTTACTTGTCAATAGTTAGACACTGTCAGTCATCAACTTGCCCTAAGATTTCTTAGCTGGCGACCTGGAAGCATTTTAAACGTAGTTCTGTTACTTTATAAACAACGAATCCTGATACTTTGTTACCCACAGGGGTTGACAAACAGCTCTGGCCAGATCTAGAAATGGCTTCCACACTTTTCAATGATTGAAGATGCATCGAAAGAAGATGATTTTGTGACACATGAGAATTATATGAAATTCAGTGTTGGGGGTGAGTATAGCTCAGTGGTACAGCACACGCTTAGCGTGCAGAAGGTCCTGCATGCTCAGTACCTCCATTCAAAAAAAAAAAAAAAAAAAAGAAGAACTGTATGAAATTTAAATTTCAGTGTCCACAAATAAAATTTTATTGGGTTACAGTCATGCTCACTCATTTGAGTATTGTTTGCAGCTGCTTTCAAGTGAGCTGAGTTGACTAGTTGCAACAAACACAGCATGGACCACAGAGCTGAGAATATTTATAAACTGGATACTTATAGAAAAGGTTTGTCACCTCCCGACCTAAGCTCTCAGGCAGTCCCTGCTCCGTATACTATGCTTAGTATCCTGTTAGTAGTCAGTGGTCCATGATGTTCATATATTGTGCAAACAATGAGTTCAATAGTCCACGATGTTCATATATCATGTAGTGAGTCCCCTGACTTTAAGAGTCACATTCAGCCTGATGTGCTGACATGCTTGGTCTAGTGACTATGGTCTCTGACAGCAGTTAATGTTTCCTGAGATTGTCTCAACAGTCAATCCTGGGAAATGCAACCAAGAGAGACCCAAAGGGTGACTGAGAATTAGGCAAAGGATAAAAGAAGGATCTTGACACACTTGGGAAGGACCTTGAACCTGAGTGGAGGAGCTGGACTTCCTCTGTAGGGTGATGGGAAGCTGTGGCCAGAGTGTGAGTAAAGGAGGGGCATGATCAACGGAACCTCTCCTGACCTTGGATATCCCATCCATGCTATGGGCTGAAATGCCAAAATAAGGACCTGTGTAGGCCTGGAGTCTGGAAGGGAAAGATGCTCTGGATTGTGATGGGTAGGGTTTCAATTCTGCTCCCCCCACCCCCACACCTCAAACACCAAGCAGATTGTGGGAGGGAGGCAGCAAGGATCTGGAGGCCGGGGGTGAGGCCAGAGACTCTCCCTTAGGGGGATGTGCTCTGGGTTCCCGCAGTCTCCTTTGTTATTGCCTGTTCATTGGACACTCACTGGGTGCTGCAGCCCTGCCCTCTGCGAGCTCCCATTACAGAGGGGAGGTGGAGGATGACCGAACCCATCAATACATTGTAATTGTGAATTTTCAGAAGTGCAAGGGAAGGGCTGAGAGAGAGAATGAGGCAGGGCAGCTTAGGTCAGGGAGGCTGAGGGGCCTCTGAGAATGGGGATGTTTGAACTTAGACCTGGAGGAGAAGATGAGGGCCTTGTGAGGAGTGAGGGAAGGGCTAGCTGGGTAGAAGGAACAGCCAGTATAAAGGCCCTGAGGTGGGACTGAACCTGTTGTGATGGAG
Organism: Camelus ferus; assembly: GCF_009834535.1. Classification (NCBI taxonomy): domain Eukaryota; kingdom Metazoa; phylum Chordata; class Mammalia; order Artiodactyla; family Camelidae; genus Camelus; species Camelus ferus. The sequence continues at coordinate 16,407,395 of NC_045717.1, forward strand.
GCTGTGGAGGCCAGGCCGCAGGGGACCTTGTGGACTTAGGGGAGGGTGTGTAAGTGTTGGGATATGAGCCTTGTTTCAAGTTCTCATGGCTTCCCTGGGGCTGGGACATTGAGACACCAGCAAGAAATCCCCATAGCACTGGCTGGGCCTTGGAATATCTTTGGTCTATTT